>NC_044321.2:3756556-5167806 GCF_007474595.2 Lynx canadensis
GCACCATGGTGCTTCCTCCATGGAGGTCTATCATCTCCAACCAATACACAAATACAAAATTATTAGCTGTCTTTTCTCTCTATAATTCTTACAACTCTTTCTCATGGCATTGGTAGCTAGGAAATTATCTACATCCACCTGTACCATGCACCTAGAATGCCACACAACTTTCAGCTTAACATCCAGTGGACATTTTAACCAGTAAAATAACCCATGTGTTTGTTTGACCTCTGGAAAGCAATCATTCCAGGCAGTCATCAGAAAAGAGAATATAACAACAGAGATCCCTGCTAAGGCAACGGAGCAGACAGATTGATGAGGCAAACTGGCCACAGAGCAGAATGCAAGGCAGATGGTTCCTCGTCCTAGGCTAGGCAACCAGAATTATCAGCAATTATAAAGAATTCAAGTTGCCGTGGAAGTCAGCTCTTTGCACTCCATCTAATGGAATATCAGAAACAAAGGCAACTAGATATCACCATGGTTTGGTCTGTTAATTTGACAGGTGACAATGGTGTGGTGGCCATTTGTATTACTTCTGTTATTTGCCCCATATATTACTGGGAAGGTTATCTTTGTACTAGTTTGTAAGATCTCTATATTTTAAGATGATAAATGTTTTATCTCCTAAGTACATTTTGTGTAAGACTTCTACGCATTTCTCATGAGTTTTTGATATGTACGACTTGTAAATGGACAACACTGGGTTAAGTGAGACTAGGCAAGACTGTTTAATGCAAGACTTCACAAAGCCTTTAATATGATAAGGTGAATTCTGAATCAACAGGTGGGATTGCCAAATGTGGCATTTGCTAAAATTATTGACAATGGGCAAATCTGTTTCCTAGGCATCTTTCAGAATATGCTTTAATGTTTTGTAGCTAAATTTGGGGAATCTGTGGTAGGAATCAGGAGATATAGAGAATACTCTGAAAAGATATGGAATCCTACTGAAAAACAAATAGCATTAATTAAAAATAGTAATAAAAAAGGGGTGCCTGGGTGGCTCAGTCAGCTGAGCGCCCGACTTTGGCTCAGGTCATGATCTCATAGTTCTTGAGTTCGAGCCCCGCATTGGGCTCTGTGCTGACAGCTTGGAGCCTGGAGCCTGCTTCGGATTCTGTGTCTCCCTCTTTCTCTCTCTGCCCCTCCCCTGCTCATGCTCTCTCTCTCTCTGTGTCAAAAATAAGTAAACATTAAAAAAAAAAGAAGTTTGGAAACATTAATAAAATGGCTGAATACAAAATAAATATAATAAAACAACAGTTTTCCTAAGTATAAGAAACAACTAGTTTTAAAATATTATCTTTAAAAAGGGCCTACAACTGGGGCACCTGGGTGGCTCAGTCGGTTAAGCATCTGACTTCAGCTCAGGTCATGATCTCATGGTTTGTGGGTTCGAGCCTCATGTCAGGCTCTATGCTGATAGCTCAGTGCCTGGAGCCTGCTTCAGATTCTGTGTCTCCCTTTCTCTCTGCCCCTCCCCTGGTCATGCTTTCTCTCCCTCTCTCTCTCTCATAAAAATAGATAAAACAAAAAAAATTAAAAAGGGCCTACCCCAATAGAAATTAAAACAAAAATAATCTAGACATAACCTTATTAAGAAATATATAAAGCATATCTAGAAAAATATAAAAACTTTACTAAGCAATATAAAATGACTTGCACAAACAAAAAAATCATGCTCTAGGATTCAAAATATGAATATTTTAATTATTTCCATTGAAAAACTTGTTCAAATATATTGTAGATTTACACAATGATAATAAAAATCCTCAATGGATATTTTTAGAAACATGTAATGTTTTTTCTAAAGTCCATCTGAAAGTAATAAGTAATCCTATTGGTTAAAACCTTTAAAACTTAGTAAGAGAAGACTATGGTGATGGAGCAAATTATTTTATGTACAAAGACCATATATGATTCACACATATTTAGCCAAAAAGAGACATTAGACTCCTTTGTGCATACCATATGAGCTGCATTTCCCAATTAGAGATATCACAAGTGTCAAAGTCTCTGTAGAAGAGACAAGGGGCTAAAAAAAATGTCCTCAAAGAAAATAATGGCTGAAAACTTCTCCAGCTTGAAAACAGACATAAACCTACTGACTTATTCAGCTAAGAACATGAATGAACACTGAAGAGGATGAATTCCATTAAATCCATGCCAAGACATATCTTAATTAAACTTAAATTTTTTTTAAATGTTTATATTCTGAGAGAGAGAGAGAGAGAGAGAGAGAGAGAGAGGAGAGAGAGAGACAGAGAGACAGAGCATGAGATGGGGAGGGGCAGAGAGACACAGGGAGACACAGAATCTGAAGCAGGTTCCAGGCTCTGAGCTGTCAGCACAGAGCCTGACACGGGGCTCGAACTCACAAACCATGAGATCATGACCTGAGCTGAAGTTGGACGCTTAACTGACCGAGCCACCCAGGTACCCCTTAAGTAAACTTCTGAAAGAAAGCTAAAACTAAGACAAATCTTGAAAGCAGACACACACACACACACACACACACACACACACACACACACACCTTATCCATGGACAGGGAATCAAATGAGAGCAGATTCCTCACCAGAAACAATAGAGGCCACTTGCAAGTGGCATGATATTTTCAGATGCTGAAAGAAAAAAACACTGTCAATGCAGAATTCTATATTCAGTGAAAATATCCTTCAGGAATGACAGGAAATTAAGGCATTCTCAGATGAAAGAAATCTAAGAGAATTTGTCAATAGCAAGTGTACACTAAATAATTGCTATGAGAAATTCTCTAAAAAGAAGGGAAATGGTAAAAGAGGAAATCAGGGAGGAAAAAAGTACAACATACAAAAATATGGGTAAATATGGGGTTTTTTTCTTGACTGTTCTAATTTTTGAGGGTGGGAGCAAAAACTAGAACATTGATGTCATACTTAGTTTCTGCTGAAAGAATACTTAAGACATTTATAATATAAAAGGAGAAGGTTAGGGGAGACAAAGTTTGTATACTTCACTAAAACTGATAAAATGGTGACATCAGTAGGCTGTGAGAGTTATGAATATATAATATGATATCTAGAGAAACCACCAAAAAGCTATACAAAGAGATACACTAAAATCACTATGGATAAACCCAAATGAGATTCTAAATAAAGTTCAAGTAACCCAAAGGAATGCAGGAAATAGAAAACAGAGCTAAGAAAAAAGTGGCATAATTAACCCTTAACATATCAAAAATTATATTAAATGTAAATGATCTAAATAGACCAGTTAAAACACAGAGACATAGGCATCCACTTATGATAAATATTCTCAGAAAAGTAGAATAGAGGGAAACTTTCTCAACTCCAAAAAAGACAGGCATATACTTGTAGCTAACAGTGTATTTAATGGTGCAAAGCTGAATGCTTTCCCCTAAGATACAGAACAAGGCAAAGACACCTACCCTCACCATCTTACTCAACTTAGTGCTGGAAGCTCTAAGAAAGTAAATGGCATACAGTTCAGAAAGGAATAAATAAAACCATTGTTAGTCCTGACACCAAATCATGAACCATAAAAGAAATCATTGATAGATTAATCTTCTTCAAAATTTAAAACTTTGGCTCTATGAAAGACCCTGTTAAAGGATAAAAAGACAAAGCTATAGGGTGGGAGAAAATATCTGTAAACCATATATCTGACAAAACACTTGTATATAGAAAGTATAAAGGACCCTCAAAACATTAACAGTGAAAAGCAAATAATCCAATTAGACCAGGTTCAAGGACATAAATAGACATTTCACTGAAGAAGAGATACAGATGGCAAATTACAACATGAAAAGATGTCCAACTTTATTAGCTATTGGAGAAATGCAAATTAAAACCACAGCAACCGGCACCTGGCTGGCTCAGTCAGTAGAGTATGCAACTCTTGATGTCAGGGTCATTAGTTCAAGCTGCACGTTGGGCAGAGAGGTTATTTAAAAAATAGATAAGTAAGGGGCACCTGGGTGGCTCAGTCGGTTGTGTCTGACTTTGGCTCAGGTCATGATCTCATGGTTTAGGGGTTTGAGCCCCATGTTGGGCTCTGTCCTGACAGCTCAGAGCCTGGAGCCTCCTTCAGATTCTGTGTCTCCCTCTCTCTCTGCCCCTTCCCACCTCATTATCTCTTTCTCTCTCTCTCAAAAAATAAGCATTAAAAATTAAAAAAAAACAAGTAAAAGGATATTAATGAAACTAATTTTATAACAAAAAACAAGTAACATACACCAAAACATTTAAAATAAAAAACATTGACAGTGCCTAATGCTGGCAAGGATGCAGAGAAATTGAATCACTCATACATTGCTGGTGTGGGGTGCAAAATGGTAGAGGCACTCCGGAAAACAGCTTGGCAGTCACTCAAATAATTGAATATACAACTAACATACAACCCCAAAACTGCACTCCTAGGCATTTTTCCCAGGGATATAAAGACTATGTTCACGTAAAAACCTGTATGTGAATGTTTACAGAAGGTTTATTTGTGATAGCTGAAAACTGGAATGGCATATGACTGGCTCAGTTGGGATAGCAATCGACTCTCGATCTCAGGGTCAAGAGTTTGAGCCCCACATTTGGTGTAGAGATTACTTTAAATTTTTTTAAATTAAAATGAAGACAAAAACTGGAAACAACGCAGACTTCCTTCAGTGGGTAAATGGCTAAACACTGTGGAATGTCTTTACCCTGCAATATGAGTCAGAAATCAAGAGACAAACTTTGGGTACAAGGAACAACCTGACGAATCTCCAGAGAATTATACTGAATGAAAGAAGCCAATCGCAAAGGTTATGCTCCTACTTGGATAATGCTCTGGAAATGACAGTATTGCAGACATGGAAAACCAATTAGTGGTTGCCAGGGGTTAAGGGAAGGGTGGGAGCAGGTGGGAAGGGGGTGTGGCTACCATGATGTTTCTTGGTGGTGATGGAAATATTATGTCTTGAGTGTATTAATGTCTCTGTCCCAGTTGTGATGTTGTACGATAATGTTGCAAAATATTACTACTGCAGGAAACTGGATACATGGTACACGTTATATCTCTATTATTTCTTAAAACTCAAGGTCTATAATTATCTCAAAATAACATGCTTAACTAGAATAGAAAGGAATAAAGTCATTATCAAAAACAGCAGCAAAGAAGATCCTTTAAGTGGATGGAAACACATTCGTGATATGTTCATTAAAATGCTATATGATAAACCACAAGAGACTCTTAAATACAGAGAACAAACTGAGGGTTGATGTTGGGGGGTGGGTTAAATGGGCGATGGGCATTAAGGAGTGTATTTGTTGGGATGAGCACTGGGTGTTGTATGTGATGAATCACTGAATTCTACTCCTGAAACTGTTATTACACTACATGTTAACTAAGTTGGCTTTAAATAAGATTAAAGGGGCGCCTGGGTGGCGCAGTCAGTTGAGCGTCCGACTTCAGCCAGGTCACGATCTCGCGGTCCGGGAGTTCGAGCCCCGCGTCAGGCTCTGGGCTGATGGCTCAGAGCCTGGAGACTGTTTCCGATTCTGTGTCTCCCTCTCTCTCTGCCCCTCCCCCGTTCATGCTCTGTCTCTCTCTGTCTGAAAAATAAATAAACGTTGAAAAAAAAATTAAAAATAAATAAATAAATAAGATTAAAAAAAAAAAAACGTGGACGAAATTTTGAGTAGTGCTCCTAGATATTTTGGGTATGTCTTTCTCCACAGAATGTATGTTCCCTAAGAGGCAAGATTATACTACGTCTTCCATCTTAGGAATTCTTGGACCTGAAAAGTACATTAATTCTTCCATGCCTACATGAGCAACATCCAATAAGAACAAGTGATAGCTTTTTAATCACCGGACATCTTCCAGTAAAACATTTCTACACACAGAGCTTGCCTACGTAAACAGCTATCAAAGATATCAGAATGAATATTCATCTTGAATCAACAGCCCTTTTCTTCTTTGAAGTACAATACCAATATTTACACAACAACTCTTCAGCTAGGTGAAATAATGATGTGCTATTTAAGAAATGAAGGGGGTAGGGGTGCTTGGGTGGCTCAGTCAGTTCAGCGTCCGACTTCGGCTCAGGTCATGATCTCGCGGCTCATGAGTTCTAGCCCTGCATCGGGCTCTGTGCTGACAGCTTGGAGCCTAGAGCCTGCTTTGGATTCTGTGTCTCCCTCTCTCTCACCCCTCTGGCTCTGTCTCTCTCTTTCTCTCTCAAAAATAAATAAACATTACAAAAATTTAAGAAATGAAGGGGATTGAAATACTAGGAAACCTCAACTATGCATATAAGAGATCAAAATGTTTATATTAATGTAAAAAATAAGTTAAACAGTATTTAAAAAATAAGAATAAATAAAATGGTATATGCCATTTAAACAATTGTCACAATATATAACAATTTTATCAAGAATTTCTGAGAGGCGCCTGGGTGGCTCAGTCGGTTAAGCATCTGACTTCGGCTCAGGTCACGATCTCACAGTTCGTGAGTCTGAGCCTGGTGTTGGGCTCTGTGCTGACAGCTCAGAGCCTGGAGCCTGCTTCAGATTCTGTGTCTCCCTCTCTCTCTGCCCCTCCCCTGCTTTCATTCTCTCTCTCTCTCTCTCTCTCTCTCTCTCTCTGTCAAATATAAATAAAAACATTTTTAAAACAATTTAAAAAGAATTTGTGAGATTCTTCTTCACTTAGCTTTGTCTTTTCCATACAAATGTTACACTGAAAACTAGAAAAATTATATTCCCATGGCCCAGCATTGTAAGGTTGTGGAACTGTTTAGTGTAGCTAAGCTAACGTTACATAAAGAATCTGATCAGTAATGACATGTGTTGTGTCCATTGTTAACAAACTGAAAACCAGTGCCGTTATTGCTTGCCGTGCACCCGCCAGAGAAAGGGGCTGATTGGTATTAGTCTTGCTATGTGTCTAAATTCTTGCTGTATTATGGACCTAGTTCATTAATGAGGCCCTGCACTGTCCTGAATGAAGACGTCACAGGAGGGGAGCTACTTTCTGTTTTATTTTCCTCATTAGCTGGTGGTGAATGTGGAATCCACAGTTGGACAGAAATAATAACCCATTTTAATGGACTCACCTTGTTCCTAACGAAGACACAATGAAGCCACTTCACCCTTAGTAGCAGCTGCCCTTTACCCAGCTTGGAACATAGTGCCATGGTCACTTCACGCTTGGCCACAGAGCATGGACGGACTCAGAACCAGCTTCCGTGGCACAGCTCTGGAGTGCGTTACATGTGACTCAAATGTTTCGGAAGCTCTGTTTAGTCACAGAGCGGACGTCTTGAGCGATGAGAAAGGAGATGTGCATTTTTTGGGTTTGAGTCTTTACACAACTCTGCTTTGAACGTCTCTCCATCAGTGCCTGCCCACCTTCCCCGGGCTTTTCCAGCAATTCATCTGTGTGTGTGCCTTGAAACACTGCAATTTCAGGGGCGCCTGGGTGGCTCACTCAATTGAGTGTCTGACTTCGGCTCAGGTCACCTTCTTGCAGTTCGTGAGTTTGAGCCCCGCGTCGGGCTCTGTGCTGACAACTCAGAGCCTGGAGCCTGCTTTGGATTCTGTGTCTCCCTCTCTCTCTCACCCCTGCCCCATTCTTCTTCTTCTTCTTCTTCTTCTTCTTCTTCTTCTTCTACCTCTTCTTCTTCTTCTTCTTCTTTTCTTAAAAAAAAGTAACACTGCAATTTCAAACTCCATTGGCCATGTGGTTCTCATTTTAGTCTGTGCAGAAGAAGGGGTGTCTTGGAGACTTGCACACATACGGACTTGTGGGGTGTGAGCAGGGCCTCCTGGGTCTCTACTTCCCATGTACATGACCTACCGCCATTCTCTGCCACCTGAAAAACTCACCTATCAGGTAAGCTGGAGGAGGAGCCTCGGAGAGACTGTTCTATTGGACCATTTGAAACCGCCATTTTTGTAGGTCGAGAAAAACTAAATGTTGGCAGTTTCGTGGCGTTTTAACCAGTGGTTCCCCACCTGGGGCAATTTTGTCCTCCTTGGGGACAGCTGGCAGTGTTTGGGCCCATTTTGGGTTTGTGTTAGGGGGTGGCGGTGGTACTGGAATTCAGCAGGTTGAGGCCAAGGACGCTGCAGAATATCCTACAATGCAGAGAACGGCCCCCACCCCACACCACATACACACAACAAAGACTCACCCAGCCCCAAACTTCAAAGTGCCAGGGTGCAGAAATCCTGCTTCAGTCCATGCAAGCACCCATGGGCCAAATGGCAATCTGTGGGCCAAAGATAACCCTTGCAAGTAGTTTTGTTTGCTCTCTCCATGGTCCTAAACTGCGAGGTTAGTTAGATTAATAATACCATCAGCTGAACCTCTGTTGTTCCACTGAACCGACTCACCTCTTCATGTTACCTGCCTGGCCCCTCGACACGTCAGAGTTTGCAACCCTCTGATGTTGAAGAAGCATATCCTAAATTAGTGGATCTCGAACAGTAGCAATTTTGTGCATTCCTGTTTCCCCCTCCCCCTCCTGGAGACACTTGGCAATATGTGAAGACCTTGTCTGGTGGTCACAACTGGGGAAGTTGGAACGGGGTGCTATTGGCATCCAGTGTGTTGAGGCCAGGGCTGGTACTGCACATCGTATGATGCACACGGCATGCCCCACAACCAGGAATCATCTACTGCCAATGTGAGCAGTGCCAAGGTGGAGAAGCTTTGTTTCTATCCAATACCCAATATCTAATTTGATCTAGGATTTAAGAACACGCACCCAAAGCCACATTGCCTGGTTCTAGTGGCTTCACCATTTACTTGTGTCTGGTTCAGTATAATAGCTACAATGGTAGCAGTGATGATTTCTGCCTTAGGGTTGTAGGAAGGATTGAGTAAGTAATTCTAGCTTATTTCCTTTGAATGGTGCTGGGCACACTGTTGTGGGCTATTATTACGTACAGAATTCTCCTTGAGATAAAAATTACAGGGGCGCCTGGGTGGCTCAGTCGGTTGAGCTTCTGACTTCGGCTCAGGTCATGATCTCGCGGTTCGTGGGTTCGAGCCCCACGTCAGGCTCTGTGCTGACAGCTCAGAGCCTGGAGCTTGTTTCAGATTCTGTGTCTCCCTCTCTCTCTCTGACCCTCCCCCACTCATGCTCTGTCTCTCTCTGTCTCAAAAATAAACATTAAAAAAAAAATTACAAGATCCGATCATCCACAAAAAATTCATCAAAAGTATCTAGATTGTTGGAATTAACTTGAGATTCTGGTTTTTGTTTTTTGGGCGTATTATTATTATTTTTACTCCCAGTAGGGGCGATTCTCTTCTAACCAACATGCATCCACATTGGTTTAGTTGAATAATTTTCAGTAGGAAGCTCACAACCGCAGAATATTAGTGGACAAGTTCTATAGGTAGAAAACAAGCTCATCACAGGTAAGCAATGCCTTTTTTTTTTTGCATTGTTTGTTCTTGCCCCCAAAAAGTGGGCACCCTGTTGAAATCGGCAGGGGTTGCCGTGCATTAAACATGTACTAGACCACAGCACCACATGTGTGTCTATGTAGAGAAAAAGAGGCACTTTGACCAGCACAGAGCTTGAGCTGTGATGTTACTATGGCCATCCTCCCAAGAACGGGTCTCGAACACAGTGTTGTCCATGTTCGCTCCCGTTCCGTGACTGTCCCAAGCAAGCCTGAGCCCTGGAGTTTGTCAACGGATAAGCCATCCTTGAGGGTCTTTAGCTTGATTTCTACATGTTAGAAGACAAAGATGTTGCAGAAATTATTTGGATCAGAAACAGGGAAGACAGCTGGTGACGAAGCAGGTCAATTTTTCTCATTAAGGCATGGGGAAAATGGTCGGCTGAGTCCCAAATGCCCTGCTCACCTTCGGCAGGGAAGGCAGAACAATCTTATCAGGTAAGGTCATTCCGCCTGTCAGTTCTGCAATTCCTGTCTCGCCCTTCATTAATCCACAGGGGCAGGCGGAGGAAACCCGTGACTCTTTATCACTGAGACACCAAGGAAAACAAGGCGGGCTGTCAGGAGTCTCCGTTTCAATTCCACGATTCAAAAATAAAATAAAAATCAGGATTACTTTTTCCCCTGTAGCTCGCTTCATCTGATCACTTGTGTTTAGAGCCTGTCTTTTTCATTGTCTGAGTTCTACTGTGTTTGAGAAAATTGCAAAGGTTTGTGAGCATTGTAGCGTCTCCTTCCTGCTTGGACCGCTGCTTTATAGAACCATCACAAACTCATTGAGTCTGTTGGACAGGATTCCGGGTGAGCCTGGCAGCTGGGCTCTCAGTCATAGTTAAAGAAATAGCAATTTTGATGGCCAGAAAATACCACGATCAGGAAACAGTCTCCCATCATTTGCACCCGTGGAGCCCAAGTTATCTAAAAGGAAGATAAATTGGAGGCACACTCTGTTCTACAGATTGTTTCCAAAGTCCTTCAGTTTGCCTTGGGCATGACAAGCTTAAGGGACTTGTGACTGAGCAATTTACATACATTCTTTCCCCTGTATGGGCTCTACTTTGATTGTGTATCTTTCCCCATTCTGGGTCTTTACCTTGATGAAACGGAGCTTTCTCCTATGAAGGGCAATGAAATAGTTCCAGCAAATTCTGAATTTCCCTGTACCCTTGTCTTCCCAACACAGGATATTAATAAGATCTGGGAGAGTGATCAAGTCCAAAGATGGGCAAACTATGGTGGGCAGGCCAAATCTGGCCATCCTCATTCATTTGCCTGTGGTCTATGGGGGCTTTTGCTCTACAATGGCATAACTGAGTCTATGTGATGGAGAATGTATGGCCCAAAAAGGGAAACACATTGACTCACTGGACTTTACAGAAAAGTCTGCTGACCCCTTGTTTGGAGTTAAGGAACCAGAAACCCAGAGTGGTGACAATTTTTCAAGAGCACACAGGCAGACACCATATTTGTTTTTAGGGCTTTGTGATGGAGTCATGAGTTAGCCTCCTGACATCTATGAAGCGTTAACACTCATCACATGGTGGCACGTTCTCCAACACAAATTAACTTAACCTGCATGAGAGGTCTTTGTCCAATGACAGGCAAGGAATAAAGAAGCAAGTGGATGGATGGATTGCCACCTTTCACGTTGCAGGTGTTTCCTCCCAAATGGTATTTCAGCCTACAAATCATTCACACTGTGCCCACCTGCATTAAGGATAGGATGTCAATTTTTAAATCATTCAGAACCTGACCGATGGCTATGCAGTGTCAGGCTGCTTGGTGAGTTTGAACAGAAGACCCACCTGAAAAGCAAGTATCTCTAATTAGGTCTTAAATGATAAGGAAAAGCAGAGGATACTCTATCAACCCCTGGCAAAGATCAAGAGATGGGGAATTTCTCTAACAAGAATGAGGCTTTCTCCCCTTCCAACCCAACCCACTCCCCTAATACATAAGTCATTCCAAATAGCTTGTGGCTTCACCATCCAAAAGTCTTCCTCTGGGTTACATGCAAACTCCAGTGTCCATGACGTAGAGCGTGCATTCAGGCTCAGTCCATTCTGCCTTATTTCCTACTCCTTTCTTCCATGGCTACCACCTGCACTGGCGACCTCCTGTTCTTTATATTCTGGGATGCCCTCCTTTTCACACCTGACATTTTTGAAGACTACTTGAAATCCCATCATTCTTATGAAACCGTGAGCAACCCCTGGACGGTGGGGGGTTTGATTCCTCTTGAGAGTAAATAAGGTAGAAGTTTGTGAAGCTCTCTCTCAAGCCATGCCTGACACTCCACTGAAATGAAGAGTCATGGGCCTCTTACCCATTAGACCATGTTCAGGGTGAGAACCGTTTTCTTCATCTTCCTAATCTTCACCTAGGAATAAGGTTTGTGGAATTGGGCCACAAGAGTTAAGAAAGCGTAACAGAGAGTGTTTGTTTGTATTAGGGTTCTCCAGAGAAACAAAACCAATGGGAAGTATGTGGGGTGGAGGCAGAGGGAGGGAGGAAGGGAGGAGAGATTGATTGATCTACTGATTGATTATAAGGAATTGAGTGCCCCATTATGGAGGCTAAGAAGTCCCACAGTCTGCCACCAGCAAGCTGGAGGCCCAGGAGAGCCAGTAGGACAGTTCGCTCTGAGTGTGAAAGCCTGGAACAAGGGAGGCCAATGCTTAAAGTGTCAGTCCGAGGGCAGGGGGCCAATGCCCAGCTCAAACCATCAGTCTGAGAGACAGAATTCAAACTTTCCTCGAACTCTTTAATCTTTTCTGGCCTTCAACTGATTAGATGAGGCCCACCCACAGTGGGGAGGGCTGTCTGCTTGACTCAGTGTACTGATTCAGGGCTAATCTCATGTCATGTAGCTACATATCTGGGTGCCCTATCATATCCAACACGGGTAGATATAAATATAAGTGTATATATAAATATATATATGTAATTTTATATATAAAATTTTATATATATATAAAAATTATATACATATATAATTTGGTATTTAAATTCTCCCTATCATGAGATGCCTGCAGAAATGACCTCATGTGTACAAGTATTCTTAGGGGAGGGGTTGACAAACTTTTCTATAGAGGGCCAGATAGGTGTTTTCGGCTTCTCTGGTCTCTGTGGCAACGACTTGACTGCTATTGCAGAGGAAAGCATCCATAGATGATGTGTAAATGTACGAGCATGGCCGTGTTCCAGAAGGATGTTACAAAACCAAGTGGTGGGCCCCATTTGGTTCACAGACTGCGGTTTGCAGATCCCTGAAAATGCCTGACAAAGAAATCTTGCACAATCCCCATAACATAGAAATGAATGTTGAGCTGAGGAGACCTTGACCTGCGTTTTCTATCCAGGAAACAAATAAATAAATAGGCAGATGTGAATTTTCCGACAATGAGATTTCTTTAAAGAAACATTTTTTTTTTCCCCACAGCTTGCGGCCACACAGCAGTGAGCAACATTTCCCTTTCTCTGGTTTTTGTTTGCCCGTTCCTCTGTACAGTTTGTGAATCATTTGTGTTATGTAGCCCTTAAGTCTATGGAAATCATTTTAACTGAGTTCGGAAATGTGGGCTTGGGTGGGAAATCTTCTTTTGACTCTATCAAATGGAACACAATTGTCCTCGTTTTTGTAAAATGGCTAATGAATTCGTGAATCTTGCAAAGAACTCAAAGGTAAGGGGCTAAGGGGTACCTTTGGTGTAAGGGGCTCCAGAGTCAGCATCCCATTTATGAACTAATATTAATAGATTGATACATAGAACAGGGAACATCATTTTTTGTCACTTCAATATTGGGACCAATTTCATGTTTGACCTCTGAGGTTCCCATCCGTCCCACTTCTTGAATATTTCATGCCAGGTTAAAAAATTACATTGATACTTGCAGCCATTTCCAGAAAAACAAGCTTGAGTATGGCTAATCGGACTTTTGGGGAAATATAGAGGGGGGGAAAACAAGTCCACTGATAGGACAAAAAGGGCTGTTGACTTTCTTTCCACAAGTTCGTGAACTTTGTTTCCTGTTTGGGTAGTTTTACCATTTATAGAAATTGAGTCATGTCAAGATGGATTTCACACAAAAAAATATTAAACTTTTTCTTGGGCATTAGTTGGGCCCAGTGTAGCCTGGGAAGACTTGGGAGAAAAGTCTGCAGTGCTTGGAGATGAGTGGAAACGATTTCTCTGGAACGTGGTCCACATGGGCGTAAAAGCTCCTCTTTCTAGCTTCCCTTGACTGTAGGGCTGAAACTTCAGAATCTTCCAGGATCGGGACGACAAAGAGCAGTGTTGTGGAGGGAGCCTGTCCCTTTCCCCACATTTCCCCTTGCTTCATGACCCACGTTTCAGTGCCGTCGTGATAACTCCACATGCATGGCTTCTCACTCAATCTCTCTGGTTACGGACGTTTAGGCTCCCTCGTGAAGTTTTACCAAATGCAAGCTGGTTTCTGATGGCGGAGAAGATTCAAAACTGTCTGGGAGAGGCATTTCCCGGATGTATCCTTGTCGAAGGCTAGCGTCCCTCAGAATCGTAAAGTGTTCCTGTCAAAGGAGCTCCGTTTTTCAAATGGTTTGGGATACGACTGCATGCCATACCCTACAATGCTCGTGGAAGGGGTCAGATGCAGGAGATCCTCCAAGGCTCAGGGATACGGGAGGCTATGAATGCAATTAACAGGCTATCAACCAGCATTTCCCTCATCCTCTGGGCAGTAGAAACTCATTGTCTCAGAACAAGGAATAATAACCGCCCCCACGCCAGCGTTCCATGAAATACCATGCTGGAAGGGCTGTGCAATTTTGTTAAAGGGCGGATTATCATTCAGGAGGCCTGGGGTGGGGCTGGAGAGCTCCCAGGTGGGACCGACGTTGCTGGTCCTTGGACAGTGAGCAGCAAAGTGACCGGGACCACCCCCTACAGCTGCAGTTTCTGTCTTCCCAATGTTTTATTCTCCTTTATCTGAACCTTACCTGAAGCCCTCGGTATTGTCCATCCTGGGGATTGTTTGAATCCCCACCAGCTCATTCAAGCCGAGCTACCCATTTGAACCATCTGAAAAGCTTTTAAGATAGCCCGGTCCCAGAATGATGAAATCGGAATCTCTAGCGCACTGTCTGAACATTTAAAAAACAATTGGAGTAGCATTCAGGTAATGTAAAATTAACCACTTGAAAATGTATGACCTGCTAGCTTCTAGCACATTCACACTGTACACAGCCATGACCACTACGGGGTTTCTGCACACTTCATTGCTTCAAAAAAGCTCTGTACCTGTTAAGCAGTCACCCCCCACCGTCCCCTGACCTCAGCCCCTGACAACCCATCAGTCTGCTGCCTCTGTGCATTTTCCTATTCTGGACATTTAGAATGTATAGAATCATTCAAATGTGGTCTTTGGATCTGGCTTTTTTTCACTCAGCCTGACCTAGTCAAGGTTCAGCCACAGTGTAGCACGTTTAAGGACTGCACTCCTTTTCATGGCCAAGTACTATTCCATGGTAGATCTAGACCACATTTTTCTTTATCCGTTAATATGTTGATGGACGTATGTATGGGTTGTTTTCACTTTCTACCAATTGTGACGACCCCTGCTATGAACATTCACTTGCCTGCCTGTTTTTAAACATGTTTTCTTCTTTCTTTCTTTCTTTCTTTCTTTCTTTCTTCTTTCTTCTTTCTTTCTTTCTTCCTCCCTCCCTCCCTCCCTCCCTCCCTCTCTTTCTTCTTTCTTTCTTTCTTTCTTTCTTTCTTTCTTTCTTTCTTTTCTTTCTTCTTTCTTCCTCCCTCCCTCCCTCCCTCCCTCCCTCCTTTTTCTTTCTTTCTTTCTTTCTTTCTTTCTTTCTTTCTTTCTTCATATTATTTATTCATTTTGAGAGAGAGAGAGAGAGAGAGAGCATGCGAGTGGCGAGGGATGGAAAGAGAGGAAGACAGAGTCCCAGGCAGGCTCCATACTCAGTATGGAACCTGACTCAGGGGGTGATCTAAGAAATCATGTGATCATAACCTGAGCCGAAATCAAGAGTCAGATGCTTAACCAACTGAGCCACCCAGATGCCCCTGAACACCTGTTTTCAATTCTCTTTAGATGTATGTGTAGGAGTGGAGCTGGAAGATGATAGGCTGATTCCATCTTTAATTTACTGAAGAAACACCAAGCTCCTTCTGACAGCGATGTTTTTTTTAAAAAGTTCCCCATTCAGTTCTGTCACCACCCTGTGTTAACAGTTAGTGTCTACAAGGAAAGTTGGCCCTGTTAACACTCCTAATGCATATTTGTTTAATTCAGCGGGGTCCCTGGGCCATAGCACCAGCATTCGCTGGGAACTTGTTAGAAGTGCAAATTCTTGTTTCCCATCTGAGACCTACTTAATCAGAAGCTCTGTAGGCGGGGAGGGGCAGCCCCATTTTTAGCAAGTCCTCCAAGGGCTTTAAAGCTTGGGAACTCATGCCCTACACACAATTTCATAACATGCAACGTTTTCACTTAATTGGACACTGTGTGCATCTTCCCACATCATGAATCCTTATTTGAAAATACAATGAAATATCTGTATATAATATTGTAGAACAAAACAGACCCATTATCACCCAACAGTTCCTTTTCACAGCAGTTGTGGGGCAGGGGGAGGGAAGATATCTGGTTCTTCCCATTTTTTCCCTAATATAAATAGTACTGAATGAATATTCTTGACAATTTGTATTTGCCAACATCTCTGAATATCTCCATTGGTCGAGTTTAGAATTATAATGAGCGGATTATAGAGTTTGGGCCAGCCATTTAATTTCTCAGTGCGCGGTTTCTCTGTCTATAACTGAAGAGACTTCTGGGGGGCTGTTCAGAATCATCAGGTGAGAGCAGAAACTGTAACCGAATGCACAATGCCACTTGTGAGGTATTTTCATAACAATGTCCACGGCCTTGAGAATGTCACTCCCAGAGGATTCCCCCACCCCCAACCATGGAAATATCCTCATTTGATTTGAGCTGAGGCTTTAATAAGCCTGACCTAAGCTGTTTCATTTGCTCTGAATTCTTAAGGGTCTCCAGAATCTTTAAGCTTCACATGTGCATATCTTTGTGCCTGTTTGAACACACTCAAATTTCTGGTGTGAGTTTGATGAGGGAGCATAAGGCGAGGTGTCACCCTGGAAACCGCCCCAGAACAAAGGAAAGGGAAAAACCAATGGTTAAGAGATCACAGTCATGCAGGACAGGAGTCTCCATGAGTTCACACATGTCTCAGTAAATGACAAGAAAAAAGCAATCTTATCAACAGCCTCATCTCCAGAAACCTACAGACTCAGTGTCCTGGAGCCCCAACATCACCCTCCCCTCCACGGTGATGTGGGGGACAAAGGCAAGGAGGATACGGCAGGTAAAATTAAATGTCCTTATAACCTGCAGCCCATGGACAGATACTTGAGACCGGCAGAGGATAACAGCCCTCCAGGAATTCCTCACTGTTATAATGTTGACGCCTTACTAGAGGGAAAACAACCTCAGCTTGGCAACAGCAAGGTCCCCGGAATCTTAGGAGTCCTCGTTAGCATATTAAAGTCCCTCTGGAGGCCTCCCCTTGGCCTTTACTTCATAGTATATAACCAGTCACTGTGCAAGACCCCAGTGCAGCTCCTTCTGCCCACGGGGTCCTGTCCCCGTGCTTTAATAAAATCACCTTTTTGCACCAAACACATCTCAAGAATTCTTTCTTGGCCGCCGGCTCCGGATGCCCCCACCCCTCCAAAATCACGTCAAGTGCACCTCAGGTAGGATTTGTAAACGGTATATGTGTAGATTACATTCCACTTCTTAAAAATAAAAGCCATGGATGAGAAAATGCATCACCATCATATGACTGGGTTTGGGTTCGAGTCCAAAAAAGAGTCCTTATGTTGCTTGTGTGCTCGTTTTTATACGTGGTGATTTTGCTCTTCCGTTGGTTTTATGATCAACGAACCCAAACAAGGAAAAATGTGGGGAAAAGCCGGGGAGGAGTACACCCTACAAACCCGGAGAGGGTGTAACTGAATACTTGAACTCGATCAAGTTTAGCCAATGGGGAACGCTCTGCTTGACTGTGTGATAACTATATAGATGGCCGGATATGAAACAACCCGAGTAGTGGGAGATGCTACGAATCAAGAAGCCAAATCAAGTTCCAGCGCACTTAATGTATGTATCGAGGGATGTCCCTCGCGTGAGAAGGAACAGACTTCTTTGCATCTTGTCTGATTTCAAAAAGTATGAATAATTTCTCCCCCCCTCCCCCTCCCCCCCCGTCTTTTTGCCCCTGATGCAGAGAGTTCAGGGGACAATTTGAGATTCTTGGTTAGCATATCTGCTCCCAACTCCTTTCTATGCCTGTGGTGAGATCTTTCTTTTGTATCCATGTTTTTATGGAGGCTCCTTCAAATCCTTTCTGCAGGAGACGCAATAGAAAAACCGAAGACCCAAAAAGCAAGCAAAGGCAGAGTAGTGTGCCCGTCAACATAGTTGATATGGGGCCGCGTGCCTTCCGAATGTCCACAACGTGGTTCAGAGTTTGGGAACGATGACAACCTTAGCCTGACAACAGCTAGGCCTCCTCCGGGATCTTGTGAGTCTTCAGCATATGAAAATCTCACTGGAAACTTCCCTTGGACTTTATGTCCCTCCCCCAGTGTCCCAGCCCCAGTGCTCCTCTTCCTGCCCACGGGTCTTATCCCCGTGCTTTAATAAAATCACTGTTTTGCACCAAAGACGTCTGCAAGAATTCTTTCTTGGCTGTCGGCTACGGACCCCACGAACCCCACCATCACCCCTGAAAACCTCATCACCAAAAGCACTCATGGGTCATACAGTGGCTTTAACTGCTTTGAAGGTACCTGCCCACCCGGGCCCCTGCACCAAGACTGACTTTTCTTCTAATAAAGATGCATTTTGGAAAGACTATTCTGGAGCAGATAAGAGAAGCTCCTGACATGTTTTCATGAGCCAGAATGAGAAGGCATGAGATGTGTGAAAAACAGCGCGTGTGGGACTGCTTATGGAAGCAGACAGGAGCCGCTGTCTTCCTGTCCCCTTCTCTACGGGGGATACTCGCCGTCCCCAGAGTTTCAGAGCAGGGACTTGCTAAGCAGGCGGTCTGAAAAGGGAAGGCTGAAGACACCCTTCATGCACACCTGGACCCGGGCTCTCCCGGCAAACAGGATTATCCTCTGTGTTTCGTAACGGGGTGCCTGAGGCCAGGAGGAATGCACATCGGGCTGTGAGCGCATTCCAGGTCCCCGGGCAGGTCTCCCTCAGCCTGTTGCCGCAGGGAGGCTCGATTCTCTGTGTCCTCGTCCCTCTGAGCACGTCCTCACCCCGGAAGAGACACAGGGACTCCGGGCTTGGTGCAGGAGGTGGGATCGGCCCCTTGGCCTGCGTCTGCCTCCTTAAATGTCAGAAGCGGTGAGCACAGCATCATTTGCATGAGGCTTGCGGAAGGCAGCTCTCCAAGGCTCAGCCGCAGAGACTTCGGAGGCGACGGGGGACCCCCCCACCCTCTCTGCTTTTAGACTGCGGGGAGGGAGAAGAAAAATATAAGCCAAGCGGATTTCTGGCAGACCCGACAAACGCAGGGTTAAATAAAAACACTGGTGTTGGTGGAAAAGCCAGGGAAAGCACGCTGGCCCCAGCCCCTACTTCATGTTAATTACTCCGTATTTGCTGCAGCCTGAGAAAGACACATTTGTTATGCAGACAGCGTTCACAGTCAGGGGCTGATCAGGAATGGAGCGGTGGCAGGCCACAAAATGAATTAGCTCTCTGAATACCAAACTGGAAAACCGATTCGAACCGGAGCGTGTCACACGGACTCCACCAGGGTTAAAATAGACTCCACACCCATAAGACCCTGCTTTGTGACCGCTGCTAATTGTGGGCTATTTTTAGGCACGGCCTTGAGAAAGGAAGGATCTGGGAGAGAGGGCAGCGGTGTGCCCAACAACGGGGCTCATTTACGACACTGGGGTTCACAGCCCTCTCTCCGAGCCCGTTTCCCATGCTCTGGAACGGCCTTTCTGTGCGACTCAATAATTTATTATTTACCCTCCTCATGAATGTGGGTGATTCCAGCTATTCCGAGCATGTGCTCTGCAGAGGGGATGAACGCAAAGCTTCACTGTGCCCAGAAAGGAAGCCAAAGGCTCTGGGGACATTCCCTCCCTGCCCTTGGTGACACTGCCGAAGAGTGCCAATGAGACACTGCCGAGAATCTGGTGTGCAAGAGGCAGCGAGCTCCAGGGCACCTGGGTGGCTCCTGATTTCGGCTCAGGTCATGATCTCATGGTTTCGTGAGTTCGAGCCCCGCGTCAGGATCTGTGCTGACAGTGTGGAGCCTGCTTGGGATTCTCTCTCTTTCTGTCCCTCCCCTGCTTTCTCTCTCTCTCTAAATAAGTAAATAAACTTTAAAAAGATAGTTAAAAAAAAGAAGCGGCGAGCTCCAAGTTGCCGTGTAGGGCACAAACACGGTCCACAGAGGGGGTAGGGGGCACAGCTCTCGTCAGATTCTGGTGGGTACCCACTGAGTCTGTCGGCCAAATACGTGCATGCACACACACACACAGACACACACACACACACCATAACCCACTAGGAGGGAAGGAGGCATGTTGGCATGGCCCACTGCAGAAGTTTATTATGCTGCAGAAGATATTATAAATTCATCCAAATTTTATAAGCCTGGCATTGCCACATGTCCAGGTTACATAGATTCATCTTTCTCTCGAGACAGGCATATCCCTCCAAGAGGCTGTGGGTCACCGATCACAGTGTCCTGTTCTGTGATCAAGATATGACAACTTGGTGCCCTGTGGTCGTTTCCTTGAGATGGCCCTGCGTAAGGCATTTTCCCCAAAATGCCATTTTCCCCCAATTTTGCAAGATAAAGGAATGGCTACACAACTAACCAAGGAAAAGTCCCCACAGCTCTGAATCCCCTCAAGGTTAAAGGCTACATTTATCTGGTATTTTTTGCAAGAATAGAAACTACATGTCACAGATGACCCCTACGTCTCTCTCCAGGGCCTGAGATGACTAATTCTCAACACATCAGAAAGTCCCATGGGAAATAATTCTTCTGGGGAAGTGGGCCTCACGTGGTGGATATTTTGTAACGTCTGGGGATATTTTCGGTTTTCGAAACTGCTGGAGGTCGGGGGATTGGTACCGCTATCTAGAGGGTCGAGGCCAGGGATGCTATCAAACATGTTGCAATAGACAGGACACCCCAAAGGATCAGCTGGCCCGAAATGTGGGTGATGCCAACGTTGAGACACTGCGCTAGGAGTGGTTATTTCTGGATCCCTGACAGGTTGAGAGAGAGTAGCTATCTGAGAGAGTAGCGCCCGCAGTTGGCAAAGCAGTGAGCAGAAACACTTAGGAAAGTCATTTTGCAAGGGACTTAGTTCTTCTGAATGTGCCACACTGGCTTCCTGGATCCCAGACAAGCCCATCAGGTCTGTACCACCTAAGGGAAGACACAGGGTTTGCAGAGTGTGACAAGTGTGCGGCCGATTCCTGGAATCACCCCGCCTGAAACAGCAGAAGTCCATGTCTGGGCCCTGGTCCATTTTAAAATCTGTCTCAGGGGCGCCTGGGTGGCGCAGTCGGTTAAGCGTCCGACTTCAGCCAGGTCACGGTCTCGCGGTCCGTGAGTTCGAGCCCCGCGTCGGGCTCTGGGCTGATGGCTCAGAGCCTGGAGCCTGTTTCCGATTCTGTGTCTCCCTCTCTCTCTGCCCCTCGCCCGTTCATGCTCTGTCTCTCTCTGTCCCAAAAATAAATAAACGTTGAAAAAAAATTAAAAAAAAAATAAAATCTGTCTCAGATTCCTGACAATACTGAGAAAATATGGCAGTGACCTCCACCCTGGGCTTGGCCCTCCCCCGGCATATAGTCCTCTAAAACACAACAGCCAGTCTAGGAGCCCATGAACAGCAGCTCGGTCATCTACAAAAGTGTCATTGGAAAGAACCTTAATTAATAAATGTTCTCTGTGATATGTGACATGAGATCAGGCAAGCATTCTCAAAATACGAGATTTGGTTTGTTCACCAGGAAAATGGAGCTTATCCTACCAGATGAGGTGATTCTCGAAGACCTCTCTCCTGTGACAAACCATATATGCGCATCATTCCTGAAAAGGGAGTCCTGACGTCCTTCACATATAACACGTCCCACGCCCCTCACTCAGCAAATGAGGGGAAGGGGGATTTTGCGAGCCCTGTGTTGTGCAAGCCCCGGGGAAGTAGGACAGTCTCATTAACCACCAGGCAATCATTTGGCAATGGACATGGGCGGAGAAGAAGGAGGGAACGCATGGGTCTCTTAGGTAGGGAATGTTAGACATAGTTGCCGCTTTCCATTTAGGATTCAAGAGTGAACGGTCTCTGTTTTCATGCCACGTAGGTGCCCCAAGGCAAAGGCTTCACAAAGGCCTTCCCATAATCATCACCTACTGGCTGGTGCATGCACACTTTGTTCCATGGTGCTTGTGGCTTCTTATTTGTGGATTGTATTTGTGAGAGGGGTGCGTATGTCATTTGTGTTTTATGCCACGTATCTCCAAGATTGTAAGTTGGCTTAAGAGAAGATATGTATCCCAGAGGTCAGGGCTGGTCTCCTCCTGGAATCAGACTACATTCCCAGGATGCTTCGGGAAACGGACTGATGACATTGGCGGGGCGGGGGTGGGGGGGGGTGGGGACACAACTCTAGAGCATAACGGCCATTCTCAAATGGGAGGGAGCTCCCTGCTCATTTCGGTCGGTCCCACACATCCTGTCTCCACACATTCTGTCTCGCCCAGCACATAACAGTGGATGCTTTTCTTGAGTCTGACTTCAGCTTCACGAGGTTATTCTGTAATCAGCAATAACAGAGGCTCCCTTCCTGACAAGTTGTGCGAGTGCTACTTTCTGTATTTTGTGTCCACGCACTGCCCCAGTTACCCTGACTTCTCGGCACATTGTTTTTGTCGGGTCAGTGCTTAATCTCCGCAGACCGCAGAGTGAAAATGAATGTACCATCTGTGTAGACATGCCTCTCATTTCCGACACTCTCAGAAATCTCTGAGAATGTTCTCTGGGAGGGAACAGTAGCCTACACCAAGATACGGATGCCAGGACGCGGAGGAAACACAGACACAAAGTCCGGGAAAGAACGAGACACAAAACTGAACGCCGCGGTGGTAACCTAGGGCAGTGGCGTCTTCACCAAACAGTGGCCAGGATGCAGAGTCTCCCCACGACACTGAAATTTGCACGACTGCCGTGAATAAGTAAATGTAAATCCCTTCGCAGAGATGAATGTGATCACACTGGTTGCCACCCTCTCTTCTACCAATCTGAACGTTTTGTCAAAGAGCAATTCATTATTTCTAGTTTGATTTGATTCAATCAGTGACGGCTGAAAAGCGTTTTTCTTCTTAGACTCAATATTGGCTAATTTTAGGAACAGTCCTTTTTACACAAGTACCTGCTTAAATTACTAAATCATTACGTTGCATTACCTGTGGTGTTATTTTCCTTCTCTTTTAACATTCCTCTACTTGGCAAATGTTTCTTCACCTATGGGTGACAAAATTCATTACCGAATTTCCTATTACCCAGGGACGTATTTGCAACACCGTCCCAATTTCAATATTTGAGCATTCCTCTACAAATTATATTTCTTTCATTGATGTTTTCCATTTCCCTAGAAATTGACACTTCCTGAGCCTTTGCTGTATTACCTCCCTGGAGGGTGTTCTGATCTCACACACCTCTGGTAGGTTTGAAATTTCTTCCTGAGCAACCAATAGTCATTAGGTAACTTTACTGGCAAAAAACTTCCCTTTCATTCCTTAATGTTATAAACTTGTGGGTTTTTTTTTTAATGTTTATTTATTTATTTTGACCGAGAGGGAGAGAGAGAGAGAGACCGTGAGCAAGCATGAGCATGGGAGGGGCAGAGAGATAGGGAGAGAGAGAGAATCCCAAGCAGGCTCCCTGCTCTCAGCACAGAGCCTGATGCAGGACTTGATCCCACAATCATAAGACCATGACCTGAGCTGAAACCAAGAGTTGGATGCTCAACCAACTGAGCCACCCAGGTGCCCCATAACTTGTGTTGCTGTCTTAACTTGAAGCAAGAAATGGGCAACACGTCAAACTCTTCACTCATAATATGTTTCCATCACAACTTTCCCTGCGCCCCCACCAAATAAAAACTCCTAATAACTTTATAAGGGATATATCATGTATGTAAGGACAAACTGACCACTGACCAGCGTCAGTTATAAATGGATGTCGGTCTTATGGCAAAGCACTTGTAGGGCTCTGGTATCTTATCACCATCTCTGTCTCTCTTTCAATGGGCTGAGACTCTTTCCCTTCTACTTCAGAACAGATTCTCCATGATGTAATCACAATACACCTTGTTCACATTCATCTGGTGACATTCAGGGTCTTTCTTTGTAAATCTCATCCACCATTTAAGGTCTGAACCAAGATCCAACAACCTTCATGAATACTCAGGTCACTGCTCTCTCCCTTTCTAAGACACCATACCGTTTATGGTATTGTCTCTTCTTGGCTCATATAACAGTCAACTCAATGTCATTTAACTTTTCATTCACTTCTTCAATACCCGTTCATCAATCATCTACTACGTGCCCAACCAAAAAGGCTCGACCCCAGGCACATAGCAATAGGGAGATAGAGAGACTCAATGCCCAGCTCTTAGAGTTTAAAATCTTGAAGCAGAAACAGACATTAAGCATAGAAACACGCAAGGTTATTTGTTTAAGACCATGAGTTGCACTTCAAGAAGACTAACGTACTAAATAAGATAGGGACTGGTCTTCTATAGATCACAGCTTGTCTGGGTGAAATTCCCAGCAGTGTCTCCAAAGAAAAAACAAAACAGAGAGGGGAAGAACTAAAGAAAAAGACACCATCTGGGTGAATCATTTCTATTACCGTGTGTAGATTCTTTGCAATAGCACCCACCCTTCTCTGGACAAAAGTCTTAGTGCAGATTTCAGATATTCCAAATGTTCTCTGATACCCTGAGCCTTTGCATTTGCAGACTTCCATGTAAGATGGGAGTGGACACTGCACTCTTCTGAAGGCCAGATTAAAGCATCTAGCGCTTTCTAAAAGTTGGGTGTTGCTCACACACTCATCTGGGCCACTTTTACTGCCTCTTATCTGTAGCCCACATTCAATACACCCACCTAATCCCTGAGACTTGCTCCTTAGGATCTTCTAAAACACTCCCAGCACCTCCTAAATCATACCAGGTAAAAAAGATCGTTGTTATTATTCCTTTCGAAACCTATGTTTTTTTCTCAACTTCCTCTTCTGCACTGTGATGGAATACATTTCCAGCAGGTTCTCCGTTTCTGTCTTGAACATTCTCTCCCCACCTTACGCCCAGGTTGATTCACACCGGAAGATTATAACAATAGCCTGTCAGTATGGCGCTGGTTAAATTTCACGTGGCTTACCTGCTTTATGGGACTTGATCTCGGTAGATGGACCTCAGAAATGATTCGATGGTGGCTCAAAAATCCGTTCGAGCATCAAGCAACACGTAGTCAGAATCCTGGCTACCTAACATAAAACACAAGGTAAATCATGACCAGAGACAATAAAACTTGCTCCGGCCTCAAACGTTTACCGCTCAGACCTTGGGCTGGTTGCTGAATATAAGCAGAAACATCTAGGTGCCTGCCATGTGTAGCTGTGAGCATTGGTACAGACCATCTAGTGAGATGCATTGCATTTTGCCTCTTTTTCTGAGGTAGACACCCAGTGAGGAAACAGAAAGTCTGTGTCACTGTTCAAGAGAATGTCCCCATTTCTTGGTCTCTTATTATCCTATTGTGTTTTGCTTTTTGTGCTGTGGAATACTGTTCCTTACTTTTTAATTCTGTGGCATTAGTACTGAAGCCACTTCAATGGCTACAACCACCCCCAAATTTACCACTTTGTTATCCTGATTATTTTGAATTGTAGCCATTTGAAAACCAGCAGGTGAAGGGAGAGGCTTTCCCTGAACTTCCCTCATTTGCCTAAAGACACGTCCTCCAAAAGGAACACAACTGTCATGGGCGCCCTCTTTGGGAGTGTCATCAACTGGGAAGATGGTCTCCTGTCACTGGAGAGGAGATTAGACCTCCAATTTACCCGCACACAAATTCAGTCAGAAATTGTCCTACCTCCACCTGGTTTTCCAAGGGCCCAGTCATCTTTCCTAAAATCATTTACTCTCCCTGCCTACATCCCCCTTCCCCTCCCCTATTCAGATCCTAAATTCTAAAGCCACCCCTCTGAGTTTTTTCCTGGGTATCCCCCATATATACAGGAGATAGACCTGTTAATAAACTTCTGTGTGTTTTTCTCTTGCTAACCTGTCTTTTATTACAGGGGTCTCAGAAGAAAACGCTAAGTGGTAGAAGGAAAATTGTTTTTCCTGTGCTACAGAATCCTTCATGTAACTGTAGGTGATTATTTTTCCCTGCAACTCTTTTTACACAATTTCCTAGTGTTTATGACATAATAACCTCGGACCAAAAATGAAAACATAATTTCTTATTTGATGAGGATGGCACAGTGTGGTCATTAACGACTTTCGTTTAAATTGTCTTTTGATACTTGATACGAATTGTCTTTGATGCTTGAATTTAATATATCCTCATGCTTAAATTGTTTGTACTTACTTAAAAATTTTTTTTAACGTTTTATTTATTTTTGAGACAGGGAGAGACAGAGCATGAACGGGGGAAGGTCAGAGAGAGGGAGACACAGAATCTGAAACAGGCTCCAGGCTCTGAGCTGTCAGCACAGAGCCCGACGTGGCGCTCGAACTCACGGACCGCGAGATCATGACCTGAGCCGAAGTCGGACGCTTAACCGACTGAGCCACCCAGGCGTCCCAATTGTTTGTACTTACTTCAATCACTGGACTCAAGGATTATCTTTGCTGTTATCACCAAAATCTTGGGGAAAGCTATATTCATGAATCTTGAAGCAGACCAATGTTTTCTTGACACTTTGACTACACTTTGGGTTCTAAAGCCTGTGTTTTCCAGAGAAAATAAAACCTCATTTGGATGTAATTTCCTTTTCTTAGTGTTACCTTACTTCCTAACCAAAGAATCAACCCTTCATTCAATAACGTATTTCGTGAACACCAACTACGTATTGGTAGATGTTCCAAGTGCCAGCAGAGGGTGGTGACAAGGACAGGGAGTGTCACTGTCATGAAGCCTATTCATACAATAAGCAGATAGATATGTGAGCAAAATAATTTATGCCACCGTGTTGCTTCATGTGATGGAGAATTTGAAACAAAGAAATGGGATAGTCACAATGTCCCCCAGAGATTAAGAGTGATTCCAAGTTGGCTGGTGGAGGTGATAATCTCAACTTGTGGTTGGAGAAGGTTCCCCAGCACAGATAACACTCAGACTGTCCTCATGAAGACAGGGCAAGGCAGACGCAGAGCCTGGGGAAGAGGGCTTGTCGCTTAATAAGGCAGAAGAAAGGGCTGCCAGTCAGAGGCCAGTGAGCAGAGAAGAGAGGAGGAAGAGAGGAGGCTCAAGAGGGGAGTAGGGAGCAGGGGCCACTCAGAGCCTTGGGATCTTGGGAACAAGTTTGCATGTTATCTTGGGCTGAATGCGAAGGCTTTGGATGGTGTTAAGCTGAGATGTGTTTCTGCCAAAAAATCACTCCGTCTGCAGTGTGAATATACAGTAGGAAGGGAAGTGCGAGGTGATGTAGCAAGAGACAGACTAGCACAGTGTGTAGGAACGAGAGCTCCAGGCCATCTGGGCTAGAGTGGCAGTGGTAGCCAGGTAGAAAATAGATAGGGCCGGCAGGATCTAATAATAGATTGTATATGCGATATGCAGGGAGGAAAAGAATCAGGAGGTCTGGCGGGATTTTTGTGTATTTAACATAGATGGGTATATCTATGGAGAGATGATACATAGATAAATAGATGATAGCTAGGGAGATAATAAATAATTACTAATTTAGTAGGTAGGCAGATGATAGGTAAAGATAGATGATGCAGAGATTGATGACAGATGGATAGATACATAGATGATAGATAGATATGATGGGTCGATAGATAGATGATAGATAGATAGATAGATAGATAGATAGATAGATAGATATGATGGATGGGTGGATGGATAGATAGACAGATAGATAGATAGATAGATAGATAGATAGATAGATAGATAGAATGGATGGGTGAATGGATGGTATGATGGATGGATAGATCGATGATAGAAATGATAGACAGATGATAGATAGATAGATAGATAGATAGATAGATAGATAGATATGATGGATGGATGGATAGATAGATAGATATGATGGATGGATAGATAGATGATAGAAATGATACATAGATGATAGACAGATGATAGATATGATAGCTAGATAGATAGCTAGATAGATGATAGATAGATAGATAGATAGATAGATAGATAGATAGATAGATGATAGAGCTATCAGTAAGCAATTTGTTTCTTACTTTCTGGTATGTGGACAGAAAATTTCAATGGTTCTCTCCATTTTCCAACAAAGTGACTGGAGATGATTATTGGTTTTTGTCATTTTGACTTGGTCCAGGTGAAGCTAGTCTCAGCTAAATAGCAAACTACACTCTGAGAAAGTCTACCATTACTCAAGAAAAGAAGTAAAAAGAAAAGCTTTACATTCAGAGTTCACCCCATCGGGATCCCCATTTCCACTGTGAAAGCCAGCTAACACCTGAATGCCTGAATGTGGACTGAACCTCATGGTCCTAAGAAAGCACATCTGTCCTGAAGAAGACTCAGTCACATTGACCCACCATCTACAAAAGACAGACTTGTCCCAACATCCTACTGAATGAAAGGTAGGTCCCTCCTCTCCTCCCCTCTCCTCTCTTCTCCCCTCCCTCCCTTTTCTTCCTTCCCTCCTTTTTCACTCCTTCCTTCCCTTCCTTCTCTCCCTCCTTTTCCTTCCTTCCTTCCTTCCTACCTTCCTTCCTTCCCTTCCCTTCCCTTCCCTTCCTTCTTTTTTTTCATTTCCTTTTCTTTCTCTTATTTTTCTCCTTTATTCTTCCCTCTTCTTCCCTCTCCTTCTCCTTCTTATAGATATCTTTGGATTCTTCCAGAACGTAATTTTAGATTTTCATGAGCTGGGGGTAAGGCACTGTGCTCCTAGCAGGATTTGACAGAATGTGGTGTCTGGGGTTGGGTTCGGCAGGAAGCTGACTAAGAGGGTGATTCGCAAGCACAAAGTTTATCAGGATCAACACCTGTGTACAGAAAGGCCAGCAAACAAGACTGCACACAGAAAGAAGGGAAGGCCATGGCATATGGGCTGCTTCTAGAAGCTGGAAAGTCAAGGACACGATTCCTCCTCATGCCTGCAGAAAAAAACCACAACCCTGTCAACACTGTGCAGGGGATACCTGCATCAGACTTCTGACCTCCAGAACAGTAAGATAGTAAATTTGTGTCATTTAGCCACTAAGAGTGTGATAATTTGTCATAGGAGTGATAGGAAACTCCTACATCTAGTAAAATGTTAATGGTAGAACCTGTGTGACAGGCACATCGCTGTTCGATGAAAAAATCGTTCAAATTGTTTGTATGTTTTAAAACTTTCATTATTACATGAATATATTACTGAAAATAAGAAAAACATGGTATATCACCATAGTAGCTACTTTGGAATCCATTCTGTGGGAAGAGAAGGATCTGACTTTAGAATCAAATAGGGGATTGTGGAGACTGGGGAGGGGGTCAGACAAGTGGGGGCTGCAGGCAGGGAAGCTGGGGTTTTTCTGAAACATGTATTCAGACGAAGGTCTCAGCTTACCCAGTTCTGCATACCCCCTCAGAAACAAGAAACCTGAAAGCTAATCAGTGTCTCCCTCCAGACTAAGGATTACTTATTCATTGATTTTTTTTAAAGGTTTTATTTATTTATTTTGAGAGTGAGAGAGAAAGAGAGAGAACGGGAGGGGCAGAGACAGAGGGAGAGAGAGAATCCCAGGCAGGCTCCTCAATGTCAGTGCAGAGCCTGATGCAAGGCTCAGACCCATGAATTGTGAGATCATGACCTGAGCCGAAACCAAGAGCTTGATGCTCAACTGACTCAGCCACCCAGGCACTCTCAAGGGTTATTTATTCATTCTTGAGCAGGTTGTTTAATCCAGAGCGGGCGTGTAATTGTCCATCCTCAGGAGACTCACAGGATGGTGTCTCCCAGACATCCAATCCTGTTCAAGAGGATTTCTGGTGGACCTCACTTCTTCCACCTCAGCTACATTTCTTGGATTGGATCTAGGCTCATGTAGGGAAGCTTCTTTGGTCTGTCCCTTCATTTGCTCTTGAGGAGAGCTCCAGCTCCATTGCCCCGGATGTCTGAAAACTGTCACACCATCTCCAGAAATCAAAGAGTCCCACTGGACACCAGGACGACCACATCCAAGAACCTAGACACATGGATCTTCTTTTACTCGTTTGTTAACGAAGCCCTCTCATGTTCTAGGCACTCTTCTTGGTTTGTATTATTTAGTTATTGCTGTGTGACAAATCATCCCCAAACACAGCCCTGAAAACAGCAAACGCTGATTATCTCACAGCTTGTGTGGGGGTATCTCACAGGTGTGGGGTGGCTGGGCTCCTGTGGCTCAGGGCATCTGATGGGGTTGCGGCCCATGTGTCGGCAGGGTTGCCGTCCCATCTGTGGCTCACTCGTGTGGCTGTAAGTAAGCTTTGGTCTCTTGTTTCATGGTGCTGTCTCCCCACAAGTTTTCCTCACAATATGGTGGCTGACTTCCCCCAGGTGCAGGTGCGCACACAGTCGATAATGTTGCAGGACAAGAACCTCCTACAGGGGTGGGAACCTGACACTGTAGCTTAGGGAACCTGACCTGAATACTTGTAACGGGCAGTCAGCCAGTCTGATCTTTCCTCTCGAGGAAGACATTATCTTTACCAATAAATTAATGGGGAGTAAGTAAACCGGCTACGTGCTTGGAGGGAAGACACTATCTGTCTTCGAAGGCTGTTAGCTACACAGACATCCTTGGAAAGACAGTCCACAAGGAAGGCTACCAATTCCTCTGCTTGTAATACACGCAGAAATGCAAGAAATTCAAGAATTACGTCTCCACATCTTTTTAATATGTCTTGGGTAAATAATAAAATTATTTAGGGGTATATAATGGTGCCTTTACTATGTCAAAAACTGAAACATAACGACTCTCCGTCCTCAGGGAAAATAGGGTGAGAAACTCCCCCAAAGGGTTAGTCTCCTTCCTGGAAATGAGACCTTTGCTATTCACACCGTCATGTTTCACCGCTCCTTTTGAGCTTCCCAGGGCAATCCTAAAAGAAAATTGATCTTTGGACAACTCCGGGGCTTTCAAGTGTGAGTCATCTTGACCATGTGAATTGGGAAGTTAATTGCTACCATAACCTCCCTGAAAAGAAGTGAAGTACAGTGATTCAACATCATCAGCAATCCCAAACCAAGGTCGCGTTCACTGAGCAAGCGTGGGCCTTCTGGACCATAAGGCGGCCCTGAATGGAAGGTCATTATGCTATCAAATGTGACACCTTTTATACCGTTAGAGATGCCTGAAGGGTAAAAACTGACAATAGTTTGTTTTAATCAGGTTCAGTGCGTGTGTGTGTGTGTGTGTGCACGGGCGCGTATGCACGTGTGTTTATGAGCAAGTCTTTATCATCAAGTCCCTTCATTATGAGGGATATTTTGGACATAAGTTATTACATAACGACAGTCAAACTGTGGGTCAGAAAGAATAAGTAAAAGGAAAGATCAAACATTTCGTGACTAATACGGTAAAACATCTTACCGTGCTTTTAATTCTTCTACTCAGCGAGTTTCCACAAATTGCCTCAACATCTCTACTTACGGCAGACAGAATCGACTAGAGGAGTCACTGAAAAACAAGTTCTATGTTGTAGTTTATATCTGCGTGAATCACCGGAGCATCCAACTATTCTCGGATGATACACTCGTATGTGTGTGCTTGTAACGTAAAACAGAATGAAATGGAGAGATGGAGAGACGGGGATGGCGGGAGAGAAAGAAAAGACTGCAAGGAAGGGCGGGAAGCCATGTGACTCAACCATTCTTAACATTCACCTCAGCTGACTTTCCTGGATCAACGTACAGATGTTATGACGGGTGAGACGCGGCCAGTAGAAAGGAAGTATTTATCCAGATTGTTGGACCTGTTCACTGTGTAGCCCTATTGGGTACATCGCAGATGGTGTCATCTCTGGTGCCTTCGACAAAAACAGTCTGCACTCTTTTGCTTTAGGGAAATCATGTTCAACCTCAATTAACTATGGAGGAGGGGAAAAAACCTAATTACTAAATTTTAAAAAGAACTTAGCTACAACAAAGCACTTCATCACTTAAGAGACTGATCTTAGAGTAATGCCGAAGGGAATCTGAGTGCCCCCGTTCATAACTGTGGTCGTGGTGGCACGGTGCATTGCACATATTGGTGGTGAGGGTGGCAAATTATATTTTTTTTTTTCTTTTCAACGTTTTTATTTATTTTTGGGACAGACAGAGACAGAGCATGAACGGGGGAGGGGCAGAGAGAGAGGGAGACACAGAATCGGAAACAGGCTCCAGGCTCCGAGCCATCAGCCCAGAGCCTGACGCGGGGCTCGAACTCACAGACCGTGAGATCGTGACCTGGCTGAAGTCGGACGCTTAACCGACTGCGCCACCCAGGCGCCCCGAGGGTGGCAAATTATAAAAGGAAGTCACTGGAGACCACGAGCCGTTGAAAATTGGAGTAAGAATGATGTGTCTTTGGCTGCAGACAGAGAACTGGCACTACGAGCTCTTACTCACTGCTGTAGCTGCAGTCAAGTGGGCTGTAATGATCCCTGCCCCGTGCTAGGCACATCCTGACATAATCCTCTACCGCAGTGCCCAGGATGGGTTTGTGTGACCGATAGAACTCTACTGTCGTGCAGGAACGGTATATGCCTCCCCCCCAGTTAGGTCGTAAAATACATTCTGGTTTCTATCTCGCTCTCTGTCTTGGCTCACTCATTCTGAAGAAAGCCAGTGGCCCGCCTTCTTGTAAGCACACTCAAGCAGCCCAGTGGAGTAGGCTGAGTAGTCCGTCGCAAGGAACGGACACGTGCAGCTAACAGGCTTGAGGCAAACCATCCTGCACACAGATCTTCCAGCCCCAGTCAAGCCGACAGACGCCCGCAGGCCCAGCTGACATTATGAGATAACCTGAGCCACGAATACCCAGCTCAGCCACCGCAGGATTTCTGAGCCCCCGAAGCTGCGAGGACATGAACGTGTGCTATTGTAAGAGACTACATTTGGTGTATATTTTATTGTGACACGGCATTAGACGACTGAGGAATATAATCACCCACACCATCCTGCGCTGTGGGAACAAAATCAGAACACCGAGACTATGGCTGGAATGAGAAGTATTCAGTACAGAAACTTTGGACGCTGTTTGACATCGGTGTGCAATGACACAAATGTCAATGACCTCGATAGTCAGAGATTAGTGTGATAAATATTATTCACGGGTAACTCATCAGTTGCCATGATCTCATTCTGGCAAATATTATAGTCAATGTATTAAAATGCAGGATCTTTCAAAAAAATTTCTTAATGTTTATTGTATTTTTGAGAGAGGGAGAGAGACAGAGCCTGAGAGGGGGAGGAGCAGAGAGAGAGACAGGGGGAGACACAGAATCCAAAACAGGCTCCAGGCTCTGAGCCGTCAGCACGGAGCCTGACGTGGGGCTCGAACTCATGAATCAGGAGATCATGACCTAAGCCTGAGTTGGACGCTTAACCGACTGAGCCACCCAGGCGCCCCTAAGATGCAGGATCTTTCTAGATGATCATATTGAAGTATAAAATAGTGTTACTTTTTTCACCCATGTTCACATTTGAGAAAAAGATATAATTAATCAGATTTATGCTTGAGCTACACATGCTTATTCTAAGGTCCTCAAGGGGTGAAAACTGCAAAAAAAAAAAAAAAAGCGAGTAAAATTCAGGAAAAGAAAGGTAATTAAGGGGGAAATGATGCCTCAAAAGTATTAAATCATGTTTTAAGCTATAGTAATTAAAATACAGTTGACTCATAAACAACATGGGTTTGAATTGCATGGGTCCACTTGTGAGTTTTTTCAATAAATAATTGACTCAATAAATATTTGTATACAATATGTAATATACAAATATATTTGTATACAATATGTAATATACAAATATATCTGTATACCGTATTTGTATACAAATAATACACAAATAGAATAATGCAAATAATAACACAAGTAATATATATTGAATGTATCAATAAATATAGAATAAATATTTACAGTACTGTAAGTGTATTTTCTCTTCCTTATGATTTTTTAATCACATTTTCTCTTCCTTTATTTTACTGTAAGAATATAGTATGTAATAATATAACATACAAACTATGTGTTGATCGACTGTTTATATTATTGTTAAGGCTTCCAGTCAACGGTAGGCTATTAGTGGTTGACAAAAGTTATACGTGGATTTTTGACTGTGTGGGGGGTTGGCGCCCCCAACCCCCTGTCTCGTTGAAGGGTCAACTGTAGTTTGGTTCTGACTCACAGGATATGACAAGAATAATTAGGAAACGATAGTTGACAGCAATAAAAGTTTAGGTATAATTTAAATGTCCACTGGTAGAAAAATGATTAAATGAACTATGCTATACCTTCTCAATAAAATTCATGTAAGCATTTAAAAGGATGAATCATCTCAGTATAATTATGGATCCGTCTTCCAGTGACTTTATGTGGCTAAAGTAAGATGTAAAACAGGTGACCTAGAGATGCTACACGTGATTACTGCCACACTTCACCCTTGTTCCTGCAAAAACAGTCCCGAGATTCACAGTGACAAATCTTTCCTATGACATTTGATTCTAAAGTGATCTGAAGGATTTAGTTGAAGTGTGGGCTCCTGAGGTAATTGTTTCAGTGGTTGAGACAGACTGAACTCGTTGTGGAAGAATTCAAAACGAACGTGGCTAAACGTGCGAAATAAATACAGTATTTTCAGACATAATGACCTCTAGATATTTGAAATGTGGTTTGAAGATGTTCACGAAGTCTTCATTTTTATATATTCAAATAGAATGCTAAACCGAAAGATCAGTAGCATATTTGGCTGTGAAATCAGTCTTGCGACAAACAGGGCATATCTTTTAAAAAAAATGGCCTTTTTTTAAAAAAAAAAAATGCCTAGGGAGGAAAGAAATAGAAATATACATTCATTAAAAAAAAAATGTATCCCTATTCCTTCAAAGTTCAAGACTGTTAAGTACTGGGCTGTAAAACTCTGATCCCCTAAATGTTTATAGAGCATCTATTAATATGGCTTTAGTTATAACTTTTTTCCCCCTTCTAATTAGTTTCTCAATAAAGACAAAATAAGGGGGCCCGGGTGGCTCAGTTGGCCAAGCGTCCGACTCTGGATTCGTCTCAGGTTATGATCTCATGGCTGGTGAGTTCAAACCCGGCACTGGGCTGTATGCTGACAGCACGGAGCCCTCTTGGGATTGTCTCTCTCCTTCTCTCTCTACCCCTACCCCACTCACATGCAAGGTCTTTCTCTCTCAAAGTAAACATTAAAAAAAAAAAAAAAGGATACCGAATTAGAGAGTGCTATACAGAAGACGTAAGGTTGTCTTGGCAGAAATCTGTGGAGCCCAGAGAGAGCTACTTAATTAAAAAGTTGCACCACGATCAATCAGAATACGATAGGAAGAATTGCATTTTACAAAATCATAGAACAGGTCTGGCATCTGAAACAGCGAGGACTGATTAAATTTTCCTCTTTCAGATTCTACTGTAAATCCAGACTTAGAAACAGTCCTCCTTACTCTGCCTTTCAAAGTATTGAATAAGGAACTTCAAACTTCTATTATTTTCCCAACGCTACGAAATCGCAGTAAATCTGTATTCCCTCTTATCTTTAATGGAAGAGACATCTCAGTTCTCCGGAGAGGGAAAAGTAAATGACAATGGTCACCACAAGCAACAATTCTTGCATCAGTTGTTCTGCATAAAAATTATTCTGTTTAAACCCTGGCTCTCAGGTGTCAGGGAGAAAGCCTAGTCCCTGCAAACTCTTGGAAAAAGCTACTTCTCTGTACTGCGAAATGTTTCAGCTCGCAGTAGGATACGACCCCCAACCCCCACCCCGCCCCGCCCGCCCGCTTCCCACCACTTCAACTTGATTTTCCACTATTAGGTGAAGGATGCTCAGAGAACATCACATTAATTTCGGCGGACAGTAAATTTTATCTAATTCAGCAAGCAAGCCTGTGTTAATTAGGCCTCCCAGGACGAGTGATGGCAAGGCAGCTTCTGTTACTGATCGATAAGCTCACCTCTAGCAGCTCAGGTGGACGGTTACTGGGGCTTCCGAGTAAGAAAGAGGGTCCCATTCTTGCGAGCCAGCTCTAGCGGCTCGCGGGCTGGCTGCGTACAAGTAACATCGCCCCCTCTTCCTGTCCGTCTGTCCCGGCGGAGGTCAGAACTGCCCCGGGGAAAGCACGTTCCCTGCAGTCGCCTGAGGCGGCTCAATGCCTTCCAGCCTTGAGCCTGATGGATGGGGACGTCAACGTGCTGACACAGCCAGCACAGATGTGCTGTTTGATCCCAGGGACGCGAGCCTTCTTTGATGAGAAGGCGGGAGCATCAGTACACGCAGCCTAATTTCCTGTAATCCTGCTCTGTAGTCACTTACAGGCAACAGGGTATTAAGAACCCACAAGGCAGTGTGTCCCTCCTGGTGGCCTTTGTCAGCAAAGAGCCTGACGCATGAGTGTCTTTGGGGCGAAAGACACCACCCTGGCCAAGGGTGGGAGTGTTCAGGCCTCTATCAGGTGGGAGACGCGGAATCTCCTGGAAGACCGTTGGGCCTTCACGGCTGACATTTCTGTATGGAAACGGCACAAAGGAAAGGACACATGCTTCGGTGACACAGGACAATGAGGAGCACGCTTAGAAAAGGTGCCGTGAGGGGGGTGCGGAGGGAAAAAGGCCGACGCTGACGGGCTGAAAGCATCACTTATTTCCGTGGCTTTTGCCAAACGGGAAAAGAGATGTGGCCGTCTGTCACGTGCTTCACGACAGGCGACCTTCTGTGTCAGGTCTGAGTTGTTTTCCGGACACGGGCATTCTGGGTCTCCCCACTGGACCTCTCTTCCGTAAAGGAAGAAACCCTGGTCCAAACAATCACCCATCGTAGGTTAATATGCGTCTCTTCCTCGTTGATCTCAACATCCAGAAGCACTTTCTGTGCGATGAATTAAATCCTGGCAGCAGGTGACCATGCGTGTTTCCCGGGGGCACGTTGGGTTTCCAAGTGAGAGATTTGCAAACACTTGCAGGTCTTCCGCAGGAGGGCGTGACACGGGAAGGAAAAAAATGCAGGAGGAATGGAAGCATTTAAGGTGAGTGGAGGCAACAGGATTTTGCTAATACGACATTTTGCTTTCCCTCAGACTCTTAGGATGAAGAAAGACCACAAGGGGTTCTTCAGGCACGGTTCGTATCTGTGTTGGGGCGTAACGCCTTCAATAATAATATCGCCCTCGGTAATAATGCAAATGAGCCCGTGCTTCATGTGTTTGCATTTACGAAGCACCTTGGCTTCTGTATTCTCACTCAAGCCCCCACAGGGATCATGCGAGGAAGGCAAACTATCGAACCCATTTCACAGACGGGAAACTAAAGGTCACAGAGCATGCACAGGTGGCCCCAGCTCCTACAGCCACTACCAGGTCCAAGCTGAGGTTCACGCCTTCTACCCCTATTGGGCTTTACTACCCTCTTCTGTAAAGGGAGCATCTTAATGCCAGCCAGTGGTGGAAGGACTAGTATCCCGTTTCACAGATGGGGAAACTGAGTCATGGAGCATTTAAGTAAAATAATTACTGAGGGCTATGTAGGGGTGTGACACGGGCAGTCTGGCTCCAGATTCTATGCCCTTAGTCTCCACACTAGACTGGGTGACAGCAGCTCATACAGGAGGGACGATGTCAGGAGGGTACAGTCAGTGGGAAATGGTGGCACCACCAGAGGGGGGAGCCCCGAGCTGACCTTGGAGCCATGAAACAGCATCCAAGGCGGGGATGAGACCTTTGCCTTTCATCCGTCAGTCAAAGGACATGCAAACCCATTCAGTATTCTTTTTTAATTTTTTTTTTCCAACGTTTATTTATTTTTGGGACAGAGAGAGACAGAGCATGAACGGGGGAGGGGCAGAGAGAGAGGGAGACACAGAATCGGAAACAGGCTCCAGGCTCTGAGCCATCAGCCCAGAGCCTGACGCGGGGCTCGAACTCACGGACCGCGAGATCGTGACCTGGCTGAAGTCGGACGCTTAACCGACTGCGCCACCCAGGCGCCCCCCATTCAGTATTCTTGATCTGAGTCAGAATTTACCTTTCAACCCAAAGTATGATGCAGCAAGAAATAGTCCACCAATAAAGAGACATAGATTAGGAGAGGAAACGGGTCAACAAGACATGTCTATCTTCTCATGGTGGGAATCTTCAGAGAAAAGAAGCGGAATATCTACAGAAAGGCAAAAGCAAAGATGAAATACATTTTCCAGTTTTTAGGCAATAAAACACGTCACACCCAGCAACCTCATCACTCGTAGAACACGTGCTTTGCACGGAAGCCGCTGTAACCACAAAAGAGAGACAGGCAGCGACTGCAGAAGGGAAAGTGTGGCCCCTTCTGAAAGACTGCCTCATGGGAATCCAACCTTATCTCAAATTTCTCTCTTATGAACATGATAATTCCTCAACTTTTGATAAGAGATTTACATATCTCGGAGCTTGACGCATTTCTTCACTGCTGAAGGAAATGGTACAATCCTATTTTACACCGCTGAGAAATTTATAATGGTAGCAGATAAGAAAAATAGGCCAGAGTGTCTGAAACACACAGATTAACGGTCTGCATCGATCAATTCGCCAGATAATTGCACAACCGTTCCTGTCACTCTGTACAGGAATGGCTTCAAGGTAAATAATATTGATGCTTTCTCTTTTGTGATATTTTAATTATATTCGCAAGACTTATAGTCACAGGCCAACATATGGTAATTTAATTCGGGAGAATGCTTTCGTTATTTCAGTATTAAAATTAATACATATTTCGTTGATGAGTTTGATGTTCTCTGCAGTAGATGCAGCGTGAAACTTTAGAAAAGTGTTTGAGATGATGTGATTGGAAAGGTTCCAGAATTAATGGCATATAAGAGAAAAGAGTGTGGGGCATCTGTATGAACTGTATACATACAGACATCAGGCACGAGAGTATATATGTGTTTACACTGCCATCAGCAATTGGTGAAGAATTCAGGCCATCGGATACTTCTCACTCTGCTTTGAGTTTGTACATCTGACCAAAGTTCCCTCAGAGCTGGAAAGATCCCAGCCAAGGGATCCCGTTGGACCCAGCCAATGTGGTTGTAGTCTCTATTGTTGTTTGATGTCCTAGAGAAGATAGCTAAGTTCACAGGGGCGGGATTGCCTTCCTTCAAGGACCCTGGGATGTTTCGCACATTCCTCTATGTACAAATAGCAGTAGCATCCACTCAGTTGTGAGAATGAACATCTCCAGCTGTTTCCAAGTGCTCCCTGAGCAGGGTGGGAGTGAGGCTGAAGTGACCCCTGGTTGACAACCACTGATTTAATTCAACCAACGTTCCATGGGCTGTGTTGGATGCCAAGAAGACATCGCAGAACCAAAGAGACTTTCTACCCGTCCGCACCATCCAAAGAGAGGTGGTGGAAGGGGAGAGGCATCCGACCAAATGACCAGAGAGGTATTCATGAATCACAAGTTACCATAAGGTCTGTGGACAGAAGTCTGGGGCAGTGGGAGGAGAATTTGAGAAGGATCTAATGGATGAAGGAGAAACCAGGGAAGAGCTTTCCAATGAAAGGACAGTTGGTTGTTGGAGACGTAATAGAAGTTTCTGGAGAAGATGAGGTGAAGGGCACCCAGACCGGGAGGCAGCATGTTGAGTCCTGAGGGCAGCAAGTCACGAGCACGGGTAACGGGAGGGCCAGGGGGCATGACGTCCAGAGAGCAAAGGGAAGGAAAGTCAGGAGCCACGTTTTGCACAGCAAAAGAGGGCACGGCATGAATTTGGTAGTTCATTCTAAGGTCAGTGCTCAGCCAGAGGTGACGTTTGAGTTGAAGAGTTTCATCATCGACTGGTCCCTTTCACTGGTCATTGGGAGGCTGAGTGTAGCATGGACTGTAGCGTCGGCCCCAAAGGGAAGGTGGCTGCAGCAAAGCCAGTGAGACAAGGTGGTGCTTTGTCCTACTGTAGACGATCTGGAGATGCTGGCCGTGTGGCCACCTCCTCTCAGGGGTGTGGACGGCTTCCCCAGCACCCCTGTGCCCTGCCTGTGTGTGTTCTTCGTGGCACTTAGGATTCATAACGTGCAGTTTGGCTTGTGTATATTGTCTTTCTTGTGTCTCTCCTTTCCCAAGCTTCTTCCAGCCACACTCTCATCTTCAACCTGGGTGGGGGGGGGGCACATTTTGAGAGTCAGCCAGGCAAGATTTTCGGACACATGAGAGGTTGGGAGGGGAGAGTGATGGGACAGAAAAGGTGTGAAGGTTGGACCTGGCGGGGCACGCGTCCTGGAGGTATCGGTATTTCCCGAGACGGGGGACGGCGCGGGAGGGTGATGTTGTGGCAGTGGACGGTGAGAGAGGGAGAAGTGGAGAATTAAGTCTGTAACTCGTTACGGTTGAGATTCCTCTGCGGCGACAAAACAGACAGTGTCCATCATGAGAAAGCTGACAAGGAGCCGTCTGAGAGGGTGCCACTGGGAAGGCTGGGTATTGGGTTATTTTGGCTTTTAACAATCTCGATGATCTTTACGTAGCTAAGCTGAAGCAATGCCTCCAAGTAGCTATTGTTTTTGTTTCTGGTCTCCTGCCCTTTGTTTTGCTGTCCCTCTAATTCCTGATCGAGGTCGTGGAATAAACGTGCAACACAGGCAGAGAAATCCCATATCCAGGTACAGACACAGTTGTATCAGCCCACGTTGGCTGTTTGTGATTGCTGCCCCAGGTTTTAGGTAATTGTAACACAACAGATAATCAAAGGAGGCATCTCACTGAAACGGCTGACTGAAATCTTTGTGGGTCAAAATGTGGTTTTCAGTATCTCACCCTTCATGGCCCGGGTCAGGCGTTGGTCACTTGCACGTGCAAGAGAAACCGCGTCCCTGCGTCTCTGGGTTTTGACATGGGAAGAGGAGGAGCGTGGGCGTGGTGAATTTTTAACGTGTGTGATACTGGGAGAGAACGCGGGGTGTGTGAGGACCAAGCCTGTTGCGGGAGAGAATAAGACGCCGTCTCTTTTCAGGATAAGCAAACCAGGTCAGCAACATCCCACAGAAAGACCAGCTGTTGGCTGGACCACTCCTGCCCTCATCCCCACTTATGAGGATGGATATTCAAAGTGATACTCTGGCAAGCTGAAATTTCCACGTGCCATACAGACAGACGCAAAGGGATGTGTCTCTATCATAGATACTGGGAAGCATTTGTTAACGAGGCGAGACAAGGAAAGGTGGCTAAATTTGACTAGGGGAAAATATGTTCATGAAGGGAATAGCCAAAACGATGGTACCAGCTCCGTTTAGGGAAAGGAAGTCTGAAAAAAATATATAAAGACAAAAGAAAGACATTGCATAAATGAGGAATACAGTCTAGCAGAGAAATGTTTTTAGCGTTAGGGAAACCGGGCTCCGACATATCCATCATTTACTGGCGGCATGACGATATATCTGGGCCCCAGCCCCCTCATGTATATCAAAGTACTTAATAGCAGGGAATGACATGAGATTAATGTCCAGGATACTTTAGTCTTTCATCTGAAAATGTTTCCACTATTTGTATTTTTACTCTCATGTCTAGAAAATAGTGCTGGATACAGCCATTTACTATAAAATATTTTTCACACCTTGGCCAAACTTTAGGCAGACTCTCTATTAGAAAACCTATAAAAATTTCATAAATATGAAATTAAAGCCTGCAGGAATGTAAATTTTATTCTGTGCTTATGATGTGTGCCTCCAGGAAATGACCCTTGATATGCATAAAGCTGTAGTGCATTTAGGCTCTGATTTTGATGCCTGGATAGTAGAAATAAAGCCGCCCGGTCCCTTTCCCTTTCATCTGAAATTGCCAAACTAAGGGAGAATTACAATAATGACCATGGCTCTCAAGCACGTTTATGTTCATTATTGCAGCTAAGCACAACAATGTATTTCCTGGCTACTCAAAGTAGTCAAGTTAGAGATGTTAAACTACAGATGTAAACTTACCTACCCTTGGAAATACATGATTGAACTAGTGTCTTGAGTCTACCAGCATGTTTGAAGTACCTTATAGTATTCAATACTCAAGTCCAAGGACACAAAGATGAACAAGAAATATCCCTTATCCTCAAAGAGAAAATGGTTGGGTTGGCAAGTCATACCTCGAAACAAATCAGTGCAACGGTGTGAAAAGAACTAACCTACCCAGAGGCAGCAACGTAAGAACACGTCCTTGTCAGGTGAGTGGACATCTGCCCAGTTGTTGGACACGGTGTGTTTGGCATTAGGCACATGAAGACAATTGAGCCTGTTAAGAGTTGTACATGGTCTCATAAGCCAAGCCTGACCAAAATGCTGGCCCACTGCTCTTGCCCCGCTCATGAGCTAATCTCTCTTTTTCATTCATCAATCCAGGGTGTTATGATGCCTTCATGGACCACCGTAAAAGGTTACTTAGCCTGGGTGGTTCAGTCTGTTAAGCATTCGGCTTCGTCTCAGGTCATGATCTCGTGTTTCATGGATTTGAGCCCCGTGTCAGGCTCTGTGCTGACAGCTCAGAGCCTGGAGCCTACTTCGGATTCTGCGTCTCCCTCTCTCTCTGCCCCTCCCCTGCTCATGCTCTGTCTGTCTCTCGCAAAAATAAAATAAAGCCTTAAAAAATTTTAAATGTTCCTTAGCCAAGAAGGTATGCCATGGTGGGAGGGGGCCCTCTCATATTACTTTCCTACCTACACACCAGAGTTCTTCAACATTATGTCCATTAGGGTGCTTTGTTTATAACAAATGTAATGCCTTCTTTATCTTGACATTAAGACTCATGCATGATATAATTTCCCACAATCAGAATTTGGAAATAAATCCGTATAGAGTCACCTGGGTGGCTCAGTCAGTCGGTTGAGCGGCTGACTTCGACTCAGGTCATGATCTCGCAGTTCCTGAGTTTGAGCCCTGTATCGGGCTTGCTGGTGTCTGCCTGTCAGTGCAGAGCCCATTTCAGATCCTCTGTCCCCCTCTCCCTGCCCCTGTTCAACTTGCGCTCTCCCGAAAATAAATAAATATTTTTTAAAAAGAAAGAAAATGAATCTGTATCATGCCCTATCTATGCTGCAAAGGAGAAAATCAAGGAAAATAGTTCCAATTAAATAATGCGTACCCCAGTGCATTAACAGTTAGGCCTGATTGCACGAGGTTACGTAAATAAGTAAAGACACTGGTGCCTCCTTAGGAAGCATAAGCCTGAGTTTAGGAAGAGATCAGAAGACATTCCAAAAGGAAAAGGCAGAAGTGGGAAGAGTAGAACGCAGAGGGCACTAGTAACAAGCAGCATTAACATAAGGACCAACAGGGGTGCCTGGGTGGCTCAGCCGGTTAAGCGTCCAATTCCGGCTCAGGTCATGATGTCGCAGTTCATGGGTTCAAGCCCCACGTTGGGCTCTGTGCTGCTGACAGCTCAGAGCCCGGAGCCTGCTTCGGATTCTGTGTCTCCCTCTGGGTCTGCCCCTCTCTCGCTTACTCCCTGTCTCTCTTTGTCTCTCAAAAACAAATACACATTAAAAAAAAAAATAAAACAAACATAAGGACCAACAGACAGTATTTCTTTGACAATGTTAAGAGGAAAAGAAAAGGAAATAACAGAAAGTAAAATTAGGCTATGTGCCAAGACAAATTATAGGCTGTCTGAGGGGAGAGATCCAGATAGATGGCATTTCCTCGCACAAGCTTGGGTTGCCCTTATTTATAAGCATAGTATCAAATGTTCTGCTCAGGATATGGAATGAAACAGACTGTGACACAGTATCACAGAAAACACGGTCCGATGTGGAAAGTCTTCTGTGTGTTAAGATGATTCCAATATGGTGAGTAGAGGTCGTATCAGTGAAGTGATTTCCCATAATGGTGTTCAAGATTTGTCAGAATCCTAAGCATTACCAAGTACAGATGACTTTTAAACATCGTGGGGGTTAGGTGCTCCAATTCCCACCTCCTCTTACACAGTCAAAAACCCAAGTAAAACTTTTGACTCTCCCAAAACTTAATTACTGATAGCTTACTGTTGACCAGAAGTCTAACTGACAACATGAACAGTAGATTCACACATTTCTGGGATGTTCTCTGTATAATATACTGCAGTCTTACAGTAGCGTAAGCTAGAGACAAGAAAATGTGATTAAGAAAATCATAAGGAAGAGGAAATAGATTTATGGTATTATGATGTATTTATAGAAAAGGATCTGCATAGGAAAGGACCGTCGTTTAAGGGCCAATTGTATAATCTTGCTGATGGCACATGACACTTAGACTCAAGAAAATTGTCCTGGGAGGAAAAATACTTGAGTTTACAGAGGAGATAGAGTTCTTTTGTAGGCATCGATAATTATGAAAAGGTTTTTCACCGAGAGGGGTAACTAGTAAGGCTTTTGAAAACCATGCAGGATGTGGGGGCTCGTTCTTTGTGGTGGGGCTGCCTGTGGGTTCCAGCATACCACGCTGAGCGAATCTAACCTCGAAATGGTTAAGGGTGGTCATTAAGGCAACTACTGAAAATGGCCTCCCAAATTTCCCAATGTTCCATAAGGGGGCAGCACCATCCCCGTTCAGAAGTACTGCGACTCCCAGAAGTCCATGATAAGATTACCTAATTGTTAAGCGAGCAACTGTTGACCTCTGACAGGATGAAGGATGGGGGAAGGATGTGGAAAAAGAGAGTGATGTATGATGAACACCGGCTGAGGCTCAGGACTGAGATATTGAGCCCAAGTTCATGCAGTCACTGAACTGCTCATTGCTACTGTCCCCCCACCCAAACGACAGTGGGCGGGAAGGCACTGCTTCACCCCGTGAACCGGAACCCAGCAAATCCAAGAACCCCTCTCTCTTCCTCCTCACAACCAAGTTCCGACTGTTACAAATGAAGGTTTCACCCGCGTGTCCTGAAGACATTTGCTCTGGCGGATGTACCAGGACCTTCAGTATTTGGGGCGGAGTGAGTGGCCCATGTGAGCAGGGACGCATAGATTTGGAAACAGGTATGTCTCCCTCGAGGGCCATCCTCTATCCTCTGTGTATGTCATGTTCACCCGTTAACACTTGAGGCTCATCCAGGCGAGAAGGGGCTGTAAATCAGAGCGTCGTGTTCCACGAGTAAACGTGGCAAAAAGGCCAGGCATCCCTGACCGCCCGAACTGTACCATTCAGAAGTGGGAAAGAAGGAGGGAGAGGCCTCCAGGAAAAGAGGTCACCCCGAGGGAGAAAAAGGAGAAAATAGAACACGCAGGGGCGGGGGTGAGAAGAGTGAGTAACGGAGCATGAGCAGCTGACATTGAGATGTTCCCGGGGTTGGAATCACGCCAGGGGCAAGCCGCACGGTGGTCCTGTGACTTCTGTGACTTACGGGCGTCCTCTGAGCAGAAGGATGTGCATCTCTGGGCTGGAGTCGCTGCCGTAAATTATGGGGAGAAAGGCGTGCACAGACACCCTTTAATCTACCATCCGGAGGCTCACGGCGAGACATCACAGAAGAGCACCACGGCGCCACGGCGAGTGGGGAGTGAGGTCACGCGCGTAACTTTGAAACACTCGTCTAGCATGGGTGGTGGGTGGGAGTTTTCGCAATTCTGTCAAACCCTTCAAGTCTTCACCGAAGGGTCCCAGCATCCCTGCTTTAAAACCTGCGGAATTTGCAAGGTTCCATTGTCATGCAAATCACCACCTCCCAGGAGGTCTGTCTGCCTTTGCTTAGGGTTCGGGGCAGCTGCTGGGAGCCTGGGGTGAGGGGGAAGGATGGATGTGGAGCTTAGGAATGTGGATGCGTGGATGTGTAGACACCGAGCTCAGGATTTTATGTCTGTGTGGGCACCATGACAGGAAGGACGCACGTCAAGGTCTGAACAACCATCCAGAAAACAACAACCCACGCTCTCTTTCCGCTACGGGACACTGGGAAGTTCAGATTTTAAAGACAGCTCCATCCACATGCATGGAGCACACTCTCTTTGTAAAGGGCTCTTCTCTTGGCTTTAAGAAACGAACAAGGCTTGGTCCAGAACAAATGGGAAAATGAGTCTTGCGTGCAAAGAGGGCAGAAAAAAGAATGGTCATTGCCAAGGGGCTGGAGGCAGGGGAGATGGGGAGAGTGTTCGATGGGTATAGAGTTTCAGTCTTGCAAAAGGAGTTAAGTTCTAGAGTTTTTAGAAGGTGCTCCGTCAATAATCTCCGTATTTCTACCGGCACTAAATATGTTCAGATAGTGAAGGGAGTGGATTGAGAGGTAGGTTGGTGCCTTTGTTTCTTTTGCTGATTGTTTTAAAATTGCTTTCACGCTAATAGAGAAGAGCTGCCTCGAAACAAATGAACAGATATTTCGGAAGAAATATCTCTACGTTCCAGAAGAAACAGGGAAGGAGTTGATGCCCTCTAGGAAAGCAGTTTGAATGGGAGAGGCAATGAGGTGGGAAGAAAGGAAGTGCTTTTTGGTCACGAGCTTTCTTTAAAGATAACTGAGTTTGAAAATTATGGTTGAGGCTTGAACGACACGGGGCGGGGGGGGGGGGGGGGCCGACGCCAACCACCCCCAACACACCCCCAACACACTGTGAGAAAGCTGACGTCTGCAAGCCCGGTGTAGGGTCAGCACCAGAACCTGACGTGGTGGGACCCTCGCCAGACTTCCAGCCTCCAGAACTGTGAGAAATAGGTGTGTGCCTTTTGAGCCACCAAGTTCATGGGATGTTGTTAGGGCAGCCCGAGCTGATGAAGACAATACGCTAATGTCAGATCACGTTGTCTCTACTCATCCTAAAGGGAGTCACCAGTCCCCCTGCACACACACAGGGGGAGGAAATGACACGGGGTTGTGACCCTCAGGAAACACAAGAGGGATGTCTGTCTGGGTCTCTTCTCCCCACCTCCCATCTTAGGACATCTCATTTCAATCTGGCCACGATATCCAGGATATTTATTTTAATGTTTTATTTATTTTTGAGACAGAGAGAGAGGGAGAGAGAGAGACCGTTCAGCCACGGCGGGGCAGACAGAGAGGGAGACACAGAATCCAAAGCAGGCTCAGGGCTCCGAGCTGTCAGCACAGAGCCTGACGTGGGGCTTGAACTCACGAACCACGAGATCATGACTTGAGCCGAAGTCAGAAGCTCAACCGACTGAGCCCCCCAGGTGCGTCCAGGATGTATGTTTGCACAAGCCCATAAGCAACAACTTAGAAGTGCAAAAGTGCCAGCACGTGTTGTGACAGCCACTGCCCCAGTATAGCTCTTTTCTTTTCTTGTTTCTGCTTGATGTGTCCAGGCCCGTGTTGTAGATGCTCTCCTTGCTCAAGCTGGGGACCTTTGTTCTCCGATAGCCTTGAAGGTTGAGACGCACGTGGAAACTGCGTCCTGACACACACAGCCCTCCGGTGGCGTCCTTTAGACTATTTAGAACCAAATTGTCAGCAGTTTGAAAGGCACATGCTGAGTGACTCTCAGCAGACCTGAGAAGGACTTCAGTCTCCTTTGGTCCAGGTCAGGTCAAGGCAGAGGACCATCGCAAGAATACCACAAAAACATTTTACGTAAGATTCCATGAATCAGTTTATCTGCCAGCTAGAGTGTCCTGACTTAAAGTGAATGGATTCGTGGGGCGCCTGGGTGGCTCAGTTGGTTGAGCGTCCGACTTCGGCTCAGGTTGTGGTCTCACGGTTCATGGGTTTGAGCCCCGCATGGGGCTCTGTGCTGACAGCTCAGCGCCTGGAGCCTGCTTCGGATTCTGTGTCTCCCTCTCTCTCTACCCCTACCTGGCTAGCACTGTGTCTCACCCTCCCTCAGAAATAATAAATGAACATTAGAAAATAATAACAAAGTGAATGGAATCTTGAACACACGGAACAAACCCTCTCTGCTTCCATTTTCTTCCTATTAGCTTTTGTGTTTTCCAAACGTGCACCTAAGTCCATGTCAGCGGGCAACCTCCACCCCGCCTTCAAAACAGTCACGAAGACTGGTATTGGTGAGGCCACACAGGATTTACCTTGGGTGTCTGTGCCGTGACTGTACCTTGGGAACAAGCCCAGAACAGCGCAGGCATGTAGGATCGGGTGAGTGCTTGCTTGCTTTCTTCCTGCGCCTTGTATCACCTGCCACAGGTAAAATACAATATCCGGCAGCATTATAAAAAAAAAAAAAAAAAAATCATGTGCTTCTCCGGCATCCAGATATGGATGTACAGCTGAATTTAATTGAACCACTTGAGACGTGGGTACATGTGATTGATCCTCTAAGCTTACCCTTTTTATCATTGAAGAAATGGGAATGATCACATTTAGGATGACGGTGGTCCGCATAGTTCAAAAGGTTAATGAAATCGTTAAAGAAAAAAATATGTGTAGAGTTCTTCATTCTTTCTCCCTGTTATTTCTAGAGCTTGCTAGGAAACTCCTTCTGGGAAGATATACCTGTTACTGGTACTATTTGGTGAAATGAACTTAGACCCCTAAAAGTTTAACACTTAAGGGACATTATTTAAATATGAGTGGAGAAACCAAATCTCAGTGAGATATGTATATTATCTATAGATATAATTCTACATTATAACCCATATTATCATTATCTATAATCTATATTATAATTATAATCTATACTATATATATCTAATATCTGTATACTTGTATCTATAAATGTTTTATTTATTCTTGAGAGATCACAAGTAGTGGATGGGCAGAGAGAGAGGGGGACAGAGAATCTGAAGCAGGCTCCAGGCTCTGAGCTGTCAGCACAGAGCCCGACACGGGGCTCGAACCCGCAAACCGTGACATCATGAGCCGAAGACCAACTCTCACCCAACTGAGCCACGCAGGTGCCCCAAGCTCCGTGACTTATTAAAGAAAGGACTTTGGTGAAATTGTGACTAACGTCAACAATGTGAAGACGGGGTTCTCTGTCCAAGAAGAGAATATGGTTCTGAAGGCTGCTCATTGCTTTCCACAAAAATCCTATCCCGAAATTATTTCCGTCTTGGCCCTGAATCTTACCGATACTTCACATAACACACAGCCTGCCTCTCTCTTTCTCCCTCTCTCGCCCTGTCTCCCTCCCTCCAGAATTTTAAACGTACTCCCCCAAGAAGATAGGGTACAGGTCGCATGTCCTAATTTACGCATCGAATGCAATGGTGACCCACACAATGGCTACACAGACACATGCAGAGCCTCGTTAGTGACAAGATTTGCATAATTAAACGACATTCGTAATTTCTCCCTTTTTATTCCGCAGAATGAATGAATCAGTGGAAGAATGGATCCACTCAAAATCGTATCTGAAAAAAGCCTTTATGGATTCATGCTATTTTTTTTTTAAACCAGGCCTGCAGGTGCAATAATTTGTCTCCATTCACAAGGTTCTGACAGGTGATTCTGCTGCCTCGTCAGTTTTATGAGGGGATTTCTTTTCTCCGTGGATATTCATGTTTAGCCACAGCCTAGGAGCAGTGTGGCCTATGAGGTGCCTTTGTGCTTGGCATAATATTTTCAGAGAGGAAAACAGAGTCCGGGAGATCGTTTCAAACACGGAGAAAGGCCCCAACGCGGGGAAGGTTCACACCACAAACCAGGAAGACATTCCGGTGCAGGTCTCACGGTTGTGTTGTTACCAGGTGCGGGTCTGCGTGCTCACAGAGTTTGGAGGGGAGCTAAGGCTTGAGGTCACCTTCTTCTAAAAGGGAAGAATTCAGAGAATGCATGGAAAGCCTATGCGCAATGGCATGCATGCTTTTGTATATAAAATCATCCATGGGGTGGGCATTCACAGGAAAAAATTAAATTCTAAGGTATTAAATGTTAAAAATCTCTCTTAAAAAGCCCATGTTTTGGAAGCCAACACCTCTGCTGCCTTGAGGAACATTTCAGTAAAGGATGTTGAGCTGACTACTGGAGGACAAGGAGGTGCTGGGAGACAGGTATGGGTTGTGGGGCTCAAAGAGCAGGAGAGGATCCCGCAAGAGGGTGCAAGAGGCACTAAATGTTACCACTGCACACAGTGTGTTAGGACCGCCTACAGTGAAATGAAACAAAATACCTGTTCAACTACCCCCATGAGATGCTTCCAGACTGCTCTTGAAAACACCCCAGGAAACCCTACCCAGGCTTTGCCGATCCCAGAAAAATAAAAGCTGCACATCACCTTCTAAGTGCACAGAGAGAATTAGGGCAGAGAGAAACAGCTGACGGGAGTCATTCGAAGCCCACCTGAATGGTCGGAGGAAGACGAGCAGTGAGCTCCTGGCACTTGCGGGAGGGAAAGGGACTGGATGCGGGAAAGGAAGGGTCGTGCCGGGGGTGTGATAGCATGGGCCACTGTCTGTCTCCTTGGGAAGACGAGGAAGACGAGCAGTGAGCTCCTGGCACTTGCGGGAGGGAAAGGGACTGGATGCGGGAAAGGAAGGGTCGTGCCGGGGGTGTGATAGCATGGGCCACTGTCTGTCTCCTTGGGAAGACGAGGAAGACGAGCAGTGAGCTCCTGGCACTTGCGGGAGGGAAAGGGACTGGATGCGGGAAAGGAAGGGTCGTGCCGGGGGTGTGATAGCATGGGCCACTGTCTGTCTCCTTGGGAACCTTGGGGATGGGCACGGGTGGGTTTCTGACTCTTCTTGGACGTGACCTAGTGGACATGAACCCACCTCCCTAGCGTGCTGGGGGGGGGGGGGTAGCTATTGGAAGCAGAGTGTTGGGTTTCCAGTATTACTCACATAGGGAGTATTACTCACATACTCCAGTATTACTCACATAGGATGCATGTAGGCCGTGAAGCCCATGGCCCACCTGTGGCCAGGTTGCAGGTGTCCTGGAGCTTTCTGCAGAATCCCCGCGTCCCCTTCCCATTCTGGCCCCAACTGTGAGCCCTGCCCCAGCTGCTGTGCATGAGAACAGAACCTGTCGTGCAAAGTTCCTTGTCGCCCAGGCCTCCATACCAGAAACAGGGCTCATTTCAGAGTCGTTTGTGCCTAAGACTCATTCAAAGGAGCGGGTGACGTCTGGGTCGCGCACGTGTGATCAAAATCAGCCCACTGACCTAATCTTGGGAGAACGAAGTTAAGGCCGTTGCTACAATAACTACCACCAACTCTTGACCTAACCCACAACATTGACTACCCCCTTCATAAATCCTCTTGACTTCATCAGAAATAATATCCAGTATTTTAAAAATTCTCCTGACACCTACTCTTCTTTTCTCATTTCCCAAAGGAAGATGGTCTGAGCTGGGGTTTGAAAAAAATTTCCTATGTATTTTTATTGGGACACTAATTTCATTTAACTTTATAATATACCTTTATAATATACCTTTATAATATAATATACCTTTATAATATACCTTTATAATATACCTTAAAACAAGATCTTTATTGCAAAATTTTGACACTGAACAGAAGTAGTATCTGTATGCACCTTGAGGCATGGCTGTAACAGGTGTGCAATCTATACTGAACACCAAATATGCTAACTTCATTCTTGGTTCTACTCTGGAGCTTAACAGAATCCTTATAGAGGGAGTTATCATCTCATTACAGAAGGTGGTTCTTAACTTCGTCATTGCCAAAACTCCTGTACCTGTGACCAGAATGCCAGTTAGGACCACTGAAAGAAAAGGAGGAATAAGGGAGATTCTTATTTAATAGAGCTGTACAGCTGACATTTTACATGGATGTGGATATATATATATATTATATATATGTATATGTGTATGTGTATGTGTATATGTATATATGTATATGTACATATACATATGTACATATATGTATATACACGTATATACATATATGTATACATACACATATACGTATATACGTGTATATACATATATACGTATGTATACGTGTATATATACATACGTATATATGTATATATACATATATATACATATATGTGCATACGTATATATGTATATGTATATGTACATACGTATATGTATATGATACATATACACACATTTCATAAGCTTCATTGATATACAAAGTAGCAAAACTCATATGTACATACATCACAGTGTAAACTGTCATAGATACACATAGTATCATAAACTTATATATGTATACAGATACATATCTAAGCATATACACAGTACCATAAACTCACAAACATATACGTAGTAGCAAAAGAAAAGAAAAATTCTAGAAAGCTTGATCTTCATGTCAATGTAGCAGCAAACTCGTTGTGTAAGTCCTAGGTTTCAATATCTAGGAGAAACTATACAAAGTATTTGCACTAATGCAGCAACAGAGGCATTTGGCTGATTCTTGACCTTCCTGCTGTTAGCATCATCTCTAAGCCTTCCTCAGTCTATCATTTCCATGTAAAAGGAAAGCCACAGAGTCACCATAATCTCCAGAAGAGACAGGGGTCACCTTCCCCCAGCTGGTCTGCGGGTTCCAGGAGGGCAGGAAGCTTGCCCCTTTGATCCCGTTAACTATCCCAGATGTAGCACAGAGGCCAGGAAGGACTGGTTCTCCAGCAGGACTGCTGCGGTTTTGCAGGGCCCAACACATTTCCCTGATTGTGACTGAGAGTGATACATCCATGTTTATATAGTGGCAATGTGGGCATGCAGGCACTGTTGGGACTCAGACAGGAGGACATTTTTGCTCTCAGCTCTGTGCTTCAAAAACATACCTAAGAGGGGCGCCTGGGTGGCTCAGTCGGTTAATCATCCGACTTCAGCTCAGGTCACGATCTCACGGTCCGTAAGTTCAAACCCTGTGTTGGGCTCTGTGCTGACAGCTCAGAGCCTGGAGCCTGCTTTGGATTCTGTGTCTCCCACTCTCTCTCCGCTCCTCCTGTCTCTGTCTCTGTCTCTGTCTCTGTCTCTCAAAAGTAAATAAATGTTACAAAAATATTTTTTTTAAATGTAACTATGAACAGGAATGTCTATGAATATACCTATACACATGTATTAGTTTCCTGCTGCTAAAGCAAAGCAGCATTTAGCAGCTTAAAGTAAGAAATGTATTATTGTATAGCTGTTTAGGTTACAAGTTTTTATACAAGTTTATTTATTTTGAGAGAGAAAGAAAGCAAGTGAAGGAGGGGCAGAGAGAGAGAGAGAGAGGGAGAAAAATCCCAAGCAGGCTCTGTGCTGTCAGCATGGAGCCCAATGTGAGGCTCGAACTCATGAACCCTGAGATCGTGACCTGAGCCGAAATCAAGACTTGGGTGCTTAACTGACTGAGCCACCCAGGCGCCCATAGGTTACAAGTTCAATATGGGTCTCACCTGGCTAACATCAAGGTCTCCGTGGGGCTGTGTTCCTTCTAGACTAAGGGAGAATCTCTTTTCCTGAGGCTGTCCCCTTTCCTTGGCTCGCAGCTTAACCCCAGCCAACCTGCATCTCTAAACTTCTGTAATCACGTTCCCGTGGCATTAACTCACACCTCCTCCACTTTTGAGGATTCTTACAAGTGCACTGAGCCCACCTGGATAACCGCGGATTACCTCCTTAGTTCTAGGTCAGCTGACCCACAATCTTAAGTCCCATTTGCCAGGTAGGATAACACTTTCACAGGTGCCTGGGATTGGGATGCGGCCGATGCCTGTTTCCCACACGTGTTCATAACCTGGACAACGTACACCTACTTCCTGGCACCTTTTGTACAGTGTATATGAGAGCAAACAGGCTGGCTCAGAGAAGGGAGATCAAGAAACACCCCATCCCATGCATGCTCAGCTGCCACTGGTCCAGACCTCAGGAGGAGCAGAAGAAAACTGCCCAGAGGTGCACACACAGGCCGCTGTTGCTTCTGAAGGTAGAATATTGGTCCTTCCCTCCTTTCGCAGGTGCTTTGTCCCCAGAGATGGCAACTGTCAGGAAAACCAGAGTGAAAAGTACAGGGAGGCTGTCTGTCGCACAAAGGGCCCAGGGAAGCGTCAGCCCGGGGCACAGGAGGCTGAGTGGGTCCGGGGACACGGTGCTCTGGCTGCAGTGAACGTGGGGACTTGGGGACCCCATTAACCCAGAGTGGGAAAGAACACACGATCTAGTAACGGGATAAGAGGAGTTTTCACAGCATAAGGTCATGCCTGGAGCTACCAGGAAATATACCCCTGGGGCATGACCGTGAAACAGTATTAAATCTCCCCTCCAGAAGAAGAGCCCAGAGAGAAGAGCAAGAGAGAAGTCCCAGACCCAGCCTGTGGGCACAAATCAGCTCTCTTCTTTCAAAGAGTTAAGAAAAGGGGCGCCTGGGTGGCTCAGTCAGTTAAGCGGCCCACTTTGGCTCAGGTCATGATCTCGCGGTCCGTGAGTTCGGGCCCCGCGTCGGGCTCTGCGCTGACAGCTCGGAGCCTGGAGCCTGCTTCGGATTCTGTGTCTCCCTCTCTCTGACCCTCCCCCGTTCATACTCTGTCTCTCTCTGTCTCAAAAATAAATAAACGTTAAAAAAAAAATTAAAAAAACAAAAAACAAGGAGTTAAGAAAAGAGGCACCCGTGACTCAGTCGGGTCAGCTTCTGACTCTGGCTCAGGTCATGATCTCCCGGTTCCTCGGCTGGAGCCCCGCATCCGGCTCTGTACTGACAGCACGGAGCCTGCTTGGGATTCTCTCTCTCCTTCCCTCTCTGCTCACACACCCCTCCCTCTCTAAAAATCAATAAATAAACTTTAAAAAGATTTAAGAAAAGAGGTGAAAACCGACACGGATCTATGGAAAAACGTAAAACAAGAAACACAGTATCAACCTGGAGACTAAGGGCAGCCACTCACAAAGAATGTAATCTGGAACTTTTCTTTTCCTGAACTTTGAAGTTAAAGGAAAAAGAGTTCTTCAAGCATTCGGGCAGGGAAAAAAAAATAAAAATAAAAAAAATAATAATAAAAATAAAATAAAATAAAATAAAATAAAATAAAAATCTAAAATAAAGAGAAGCTACCCATAAGAAGTCAAAATCATGTGGTGCTCAGATATTTCCTATGGAAGCCTGAAGTAGAAATGTCTTTTTCTTCTGAAGGAAGAAAAACTGGTATCCAAAGAGTTTTCTATCTGACCAAGAAAGGTGTCACGTGTAAAAGCAAATATTCTCAAATACTCAAGGATTCCATTTGTTTGTAACCCAAATACTCTTCTTAGGTCATGACCTCACAGGTCGTGAGTTTGAGCCCCACATTGGACTCCGTGATGCCAATACAGAGCCTGCTTGGGATTGTCTCTCCCTCTCTCTCTGTCCCTACCCCACTCATAGTCTCTCTCCCTCTCTCTCTCAAAGTAAATAAATAAACTTAAAAAGAAAGAATGGAGAAAAGACAGGTCTGATTTTAATTTAATTCTAAGCCACGTCCCAAAGTAAATACTAACACCAGGTATGCATAGTGTTTCCTGCAAGAACAAAGTTTCAAATATGGTTATCCAAATGAATTAAATGTCAGAAGGGGTTGAAAGAGATATACTAGTTGTCACGTGTTCAACAAATGGAATTTGGGTTTACGATCCAATATTCTGTGAGGAAACGATATGAAAACACAAGTCAATAAAATACAAGTTGCCCTCGTTGGGTATGGGGGGAGTTTAAAGATAACCACTTCAGTCATCATGTTGAACAATTTAAGTATCAATAATAACAAAAGTAACTCATATTTATGAGCCATTTATTAGGTGCCAAGTGGTCTCCTTAGCATTTTTTCATGCAGATTTGTAATATGGGTTCAATAATTCTCTTAGTCTATTTGGGCGACTATAATAAAATAGCAAAGACTAGGGGGCCTATAAGCAACACACAATTATTTCTCACAGCTCTGGGGGTTGCAAGTCCAAGATCAAGGCACCTGCAGATTTGGTGTGTACGGAGAACGTGCTTCATGGTTCATAGATGGCTGTCTTCTCTCTGTGTCCTCACATCTCTTTCGGGTCTCTTTAGGATACTAATCCCATCCCTGGGGGCTTTACTCTCATGACCTGATCATCTCCCAAAGACCCCCACCTCCAAATAAATACCATCCCACTGGGGTTATGGCATCAATATGAATTCAGGGAAACATTCAGGTTAGAGCAAGAATGTTCTTGAAAAGCTGAAAGGGAACCACAGAGCATCTTTTCAAAAGCAGAATCTGCCTTTGCAATCTTTGGAAAAGATGTATACAAATAAGACATAATCATAGGACAAAAGACAGAAAACAAAGGAAATGTCCAGAGAGCCTTAAAATCCCTCATCGGCAAGGAGACAAGTGGAGCCAATCACACGTGTATTATCACACATGGTTGGAATAGAGAAAAGGTTAAACTCTCACCTAAACAAAGTCTCTCAAATTGGGCTAAAAAATAAAACCCAAATCTAAACATTTTGGGGGAAAATAACAGCCTAAGTACGGGTCCCTTACCTCTGTCCTCGTAATTAAACAAACCTACACACCTGAGAAAAATTACAGAAGGAAACACAAAAGGAGAAAGAGAAACAGTTGTGATGTTCAAACTAGCAAACATAACCAAGAGACGCAGGTACCTCAAGGAAATTCTGCCATGTTTAGAACAAATTGGCACAAATTCAAGAGACCACCGGAGCAGCTCCACACTCTTCCTCCTGAGAGATGACTGCAATTTTGTTGGAAATAAACATAAGGTCATCCAGAAAACTCCAATGGGACCATCAATGCTGGGTCTCCAAAGGGCAGGGTTTTGGCCAGCTCACATCACTGGGAGGCCGAGGCGATGCGTCAAGTAGGGAGTGGATAGATCAGTGATTACATGCCATGTTTGTCTAAAGTGGTTGTGGAGAGCAGTCACAGACTCCCCCATTTGGGGTAACGGAAGAGGAGGATGGGGATGGGAAATCTGGATATTGGGGCAAGAGCTGACCACGCAAGAGAGGTGGACCAATGTATTTAGAGCCCTTTCCAGAGCTGCACAATGGCAGAGGCAAAGACAACCCGGTGAAGCAGCAGGGCCCCTCAGTGGGCTGGAATTGGACGCCTCAGGCGCTGCCCGCTTCCGGAATCTGCTACGGAGGTCAGCACCTCCCAGGTCCCCAATGTACAGCTCTCACTGTTGACTTGTCTGAGTACAAACCACGGCTGGAGCAGGACCTGCCTTAGAGTAAATAGGATGTTGTTCTGGACATCCTGCTGGACACACACCTGTACACACACACACACTCACAGAAGTGTATTTAGATAACTATTAAAAGTGGCCATTTACAACCATGTAAAAATAGCATGGACAGGCAGTTAGGGAGAAGAGGAGGGCAAAACTATGTTTTTACAATGAGTTTTGTGTAAAAAAACGTATCTCTAACATGCATATGTATTTAAAACTATAAAGTAGATGGTGGGTAATTAGATGGATGAATAGATACATTCAGATAGTTAGAAATAGGGATGGAGGGATGGAGGGATGGAGGGATGGAGAGATGGATGGATGGATAGATAGAAACAGGGATGGATAGATAGATAGATAGATAGATAGATAGATAGAGGGATGTAAAGATAGATATAGGGATGGATGGATGGGTGGATGGATGGATAGATAGATAGATAGATAGATAGAAACAGGGATAGATAGATAGATAGATAGATAGATAGATAGATAGATAGATACATAGATAGTTACAGGGATAGATACATACATAGATACATAGATGATAGATAGATAGATAGATTGATAGATACAGGGATAGACAGATAGATAGATAGATAGATAGATAGATAGATAGATACAGGGATAGATAGATAGATAGATAGATAGATAGATAGATAGATAGATATAGGGATGGATGGATGCATGGATGGATGGATAGATAGATAGATAGATAGATTGATTGATAGATGATACAGAGAGAGAGAACATTCTCAGGAATAGATACATGGACAGACAGACTGGCAGCTGTTCAGGTATTTGTCTGTCTCTATTTTGGACTCTCTTTGGAATCATTCATCAACATGACTCTTGGTGACCTAGGGAAAATGGTATAAGCAATATACCTCCCTGAGTCTTAGTCTCCCATCTGTAAAGCAGAGAAACTAATGTATATTCAGTTTAGTTCTTATAGAGATCATTTGACTATTATCTTTCATGTGCCTGACCCACAAGAGTTTTTCAACAAACAATAGTTTCCTGCCAACTCCAATGTAGAAGTGCATGTACCCATAAAGATTTTTTGTAAAAATATACAACATTAAATCCTGGGCAATTGTGGAGCAAATTAAGATCAAATCCTAAGCTGTAAATACATCCATTCTATACTTGTACCTTGTATTTTGAGAAAGCTATTTGAGATAACCAAAAAGTATTACACAACTGTATTTGTTAAAAAAATAAAAAAACCAGAATACACCAAGGTGTGTGTGTGTGAACTGTGTGTGTGTAAATGTGCACTTTGCAAACTTCTTCAATGGAAGACGCTTGGAACAGACATGATAGGCCATTTGTTCAATGCAAATAGCTCATCAAATCTCTCAAATGCTCATACCCCTCTATCACAAAATGAACATGGAAAGATAAATGAGTTTCTCTGCCAGTTTAATTGTCATTTTGTAAGGAAGAAATACTTTCCAAATGTACATATTAATACTGTGAAAAATGTCATACAGATATGTATGCATTTATATTCACATGTATATTCAAATATACAATATCTCATTGTTGATCTCCGTTATTCAATCTTTTACTTCTTAAAACGTTTATTTATTTTGAGAGAGAGAGAGAGAGTGCAAGTGAGGGAGTGGCAAAGAGAGAGAGAGAGAGAGAGACAGAATCTGAAGCAGGTTCCAGGCTCTGAGCTTTTAGCCCAGAATCCGATGAGGGGCTCGGACTGACAAACTGTGAGATCATGACCTCAGCTGAAGTTGGATGCTTAACCAACTGAGCCACCCAGGTGCCCGAAGAACCTTCAAAAGGTTTTACTGTTGCTGGTTTTGGACCATCAAGTAAAAAAGTCCTATCATTTCTGCCGACTTATCTGAGTAGCATGATGGTGGGTCTAAGCACTTCAAAATGTCCTCTACCCACACCCACGTGTCTAATGATTTAAAACCTGAGAGACCCAAAATTAGAATCACTAAATTAAGCTGTTCCCAAATTTCTGGTCCTATAGAAATTATAAGTCAGAGAGAGAGAGAGAGGTTTGTTTTGTCATTCTAGACCACTGAGTTTTGAGATGATTTGCAACAGATCACGAATACAATTATCTTTTACCTGCGGCATCAGAAGCTGCAAGACACCAAAGACAGAACACGATGTGATCAAGGATCCCTTCAATCGCGGGGACCCTGGCTCCAGGGAAAGAGCTGTGTCTTCCTGGATCCCTTGGGAATGTAAGGAGGTTGGGCATGTGTCTCCCAAGCCCCACAACCTTGGAATGGCAATGCTTCCATGTATCCTACATGGAGTTTCTGCACCAGTACCCATGATAACATAAAGATTCAGCCTCAGGTCCAGTAGGAGACTCTGAAATTGGCTCAGTGGTCCCCAGTGGAGGGTATTAATGAGAACCAAGACTTGAACACCTCATAAAATAGAAAGTCAGTGTCATGAATGCTACCCCAGGTCCTGTCATTGAATTAATGGGGTTAGTAATACAAGAACCTGGCAGGAAAGAAAAACAAACAAAACATCCACAAGCAGTGTTCTGTGTACATCCAAAACAAGTCACGGTAATGTTGAGGAAGACAGAGTTTCAGTAACGGAAATTAGAAGAGATGTGGAAGAACACAGTCCAAGAAAGAACAGTTTGCCCCCTGACCCTGTAAATCTCCACTTGATGGGAACGTCTCCCTTGTTGATTCAACCCTGTAGTAAGCTCGATACTGTCAGGGATTCTGGATAAGAATTCCACTTGCCTGATACCAAAGCAGCCTTCCTTCTCCCTTCTGGGTGAAACTTACATGCATGTGTCCAAACAAATGTTTGATAAATGTCACATATTTGTAAGTGACTGTATTAGTTTCCCATTGTGGCTGTAACAAATTACTGCACAACAGCATACATTTTTAATCTTATAGTTCTGGAGGCCAGATGTTCACAAAGGATCTCACTAGACTCTAATGCAGGTGTTGCACAATGTTCCCATCTAGAAGCCCAGGGGCGAATCAACTGATTGCCATTTCCAGATTCTAGGGGTCATCTGCCTTCCTATACTCAGGGCCACCCTTCCACCTTCAGTGCCAGAAATGGGTTGTTGTTTTTCTTGCACTGCCATTTCTTTGGGTCCCTCTTCTGTCTCCACCGTCCCCATTTATAAGGACTACCGTGGTTACCTTGGGTCCACCTCGATAGTCTAGAATAATATCCCTATTTTAAGGTCAGTATATTAGCAACCTCAATTCCATCTGTGACCTTAATACCTCTTTGGATGTAATAGGATATAGTTGTAGGTTTTTGGAAATCATGGCGTGCATATCTTTGGATTGCTAGCATAGTGCCCACTACAGATACCTTGCTTTTCCTAGAGATACAACACACAGCCTGCCATCTTGGGTTTCCCAGTCTAAACGGGAAGAAGATTTGTGACAAAATATACACAATGTTAGTGCCAGGAGCCAGGCGAGACTCCTCAAGTTGGTAACGTTTGAGCTAAGTCGAAAAGAACAAGTAGTCTTAAAGACCAAATGAGCAGGGATGGGATACTGAATTCCAAGTAAAGGGGATAGCTCGGACGAAACAAGAAGGCAAGAAATGATGAGCTAACATGTAGGTGGGTTTTTATGGTGTATTCTTCCTGAAAATGGGTAAAACTAAGGATTTACCATGCTAAAACCCTTAGGTTTTGTCATGTCAGATTAAATTAGCAAGGGAATCTCTTTATTTTTTCCAAGCATGGTCTAATGGGGAATCTTCAACTATAATAAAGTCTCTCTGGTTGGGAAGAGAATGGAAGTTTGATGGAAAGGCAGATCTGCAGCCCATCAGGCATCCCTACGCCCTAAGAAGTGGGAAGTACACGGAACATGAGACCTACAAGGGGTGTTAAACAGAGTACTCATCTCTAAATGAGCCGTGACATCTAGAAGTGTGGAGCTGGGCATTGATATGATCAGACTTGCACGTTGGAGCAGTCACTCTAACTACAACACGGAGAGTGGGCCACAGGACGAAGGCGCTGGAGGCAAGAATACCAGTTACCCCGCACCTCGCCACAGAAAGTTCTTCTTTTGTTTTCTGGTGACAACCTTTGTTGCATTTACACGCTAAAACTTGGACCTTTTCTCTCCCTAACTGCATGCTCTAATTTGCAAACCAATGTTTCAGTCTCTTGGTACCTGGTAAAACCATCATGATCCACCCACTTGGCTTTGTACAAGTTCTGCTTTGCAGCATCCCAGCAGGAAGGAAGGATTGTATTCTCTCAACCCAGCCACTGGCTCCTGTCTTTTCCAGGCTCTCACCGAGGTCTTGGAAGGGTAAACTGAAGCTTTCCAAAATTAGAAGGAAGCAGCTCATGAAACCACAAGTGATCTCTCCCTAGAAATAATAACGATGGCAGAAAGACCCATGAGGAATACCATACGAGGAAGCACTGGACCGTGAAGAAGTTTCATTCAGATGGCTTTAGGACCGCGGGACCTGACGTGGCCTGTGGACAGCTGCCGTTCCCAGCAGCTAAGTGCAGAAATGGAGAATCGGCATGCTGAAATGTAGATAGTAATTTAATACAGTCGTTGTTTGACCGTGGATTCTAATAATGAGAACGTGAGCTTGTATGTTGTAAGTCTTTTTAGTTCGTCTTTCTTGTGCTTCATTTTGGTTTACGAAAGTTTTGGTCCATGAAACAACAGAGATTCTTTTCTTTTTTTTTTTTTTTTAATTTTTTTTTTCAACGTTTATTTATTTATTTTTTTTGGGGGGGACAGAGAGAGACAGAGCATGAACGGGGGAGGGGCAGAGAGAGAGGGAGACACAGAATCGGAAGCAGGCTCCAGGCTCCGAGCCATCAGCCCAGAGCCGGACGCGGGGCTCGAACTCACGCGAGATCACGTGAGATCTCGCGAGATCATGACCTGAGCCGAAGTCGGGCGCTCAACCGGCTGAGCCACCCCGGCGCCCCTAAGACTTTGTTTTAATGTGTATTTGTTTTTGAGGGAAACAGAGAGCAAGCACGAGCAGGGGAGGGGCAGAGAGAGAGGGAGAGCGAGACACAGAATCGAAACAGGCTCCAGGCTCCGAGCCATCAGCCCAGAGCCCGACGCGGGGCTCGAACTCACGGACCGCGAGATCGTGACCTGGCTGAAGTCGGACGCTTAACCGACTGCGCCACCCAGGCGCCCCAGAGATTCTTTTCTTAAAAGTGTTTGTTGCTCTGGGGTCTTTTCCGCTGCCCGAGGCTGTGATGCAGGTAGACTCAGGTCCGTGGCTGTGAGATCCCTCTACTACCTTGGTCACTGTCCCTCTCTTTCAGTCAGTCCTGCACCAAATGCCACCCTACCTTCTATTGTCACTGTCTTCACTCCTTGACCTTTGTTTTGCCGTCTTAAATGATCTCTTGAGATCCAAGCAAAAGCGTGTCCTCAAAATCCCAATTTGTATTAACAAAATATTACTACCAAGCACTGCTGAGCATCATACATACCTTATTTTTTACCCTTTTAATAACCATCAGGGGAGTGAGTCACCTTATGAATGAGGAAAGGGAAGTGCAAAGAGGGGAACTGCCTGAGCTGGTTTGGAAACCAGTATACATTCTTTCTGCTCTGCTGCACTTAATTTACACCAAGGGTGCATGTCTGATTTCACCAAATAATTTTAATTTATTCTTTTCCTAGTTCAGGGTTACAAACAATCTAAAGTCCAGTCATGCTGACCTAAAACTATAAAAATGCTGTACAGGAAGCTCAGTGGCCACCTTTCATGAAGGCTTTTAAAGATCTGAATTCTAAATAGCTAATTGCAAAGGTTCTTTGCTAAACGGTAAAATTAATGATTTCAGAGGCATCATTTAAATAGGATATAAATTTTGATAAAAGCTCAATGTCTCTTGCAGAAATCATGACAGTGTCACTTATATGCTTTTACTTTCTCAAAGGCAGGTGTTCAGGCATTGACATTTGACGATGCAAATGTATTTTTTAAGGCCAAGGAATTACAGTGCAAAGATATGAAACAGAGATGATTTTAAAGCTGCTCCCTGCCACCACCGCGCAAAGAAGAAAAAGGCAAACAAATATATATATAGTTTTGCCTAAATTCAACTCTTTTAAAAGAATTACCAGAGTACCTAAAATTCAAATACAGTAAACCCAAGGAGAAAACAAGAATTCTCACATGAAAGATCTGTTTTAACCAGAATCCCACTTCTAAGTGACACAAAAAGATCCCAGTCTTTCTACGTTATCATCCTTAAATTCAGTTACCATTTGGATATCTTGTGTGTCCCAGAAAATTATATAAAGCTGTTTATGTACAATTATTTCTCATAATATCCATATGCAATAGGGATTATCACCCCCATTTCACAAATGAAGGAACCAAGTGTATCTGTTAGCCATTGCTGCTTACCCCAAAACTTGGGTGGCTTAAAGCAACAGCCATTTATTACATGCCACATATCTGAGTCAGCTAGGCAAGTACTTCTGATCTAGAACAAGCTGTTTGATCTTGACTGAGCTCTGTCCTCGGTCTGTGGTCAGATGACGGTCTAGCTTGTGGGCTGCTATTCCGGAGTGACCTCAACTGTATTTTCCCACAGACTAGCCTGGGCTGGTTCTCATGGCAGTGATTGGGGTCAAAGATCGGAAGCAGATGTACCTTCTCAAATGTCGGCTTATGTCACAGTGGCCAAAGCAAGTCCCAAGAGCAGGTTCACGGTCAGGAGTAAGAGAGGACTACAAGATGAGTCTTGAGCTGGTTTGTGGATCAGATGTGAACCCAGTGCATGTTATTTTATTTTGCCACACTTCATTTAAACCATGGGTTCATGAGCGTTTTCACCAGATCATTATAATTCGTCCTCACCTAGTTCAGTCATAGAGAAACTAACATCCAACCATGCTGACCTGCTTTACAAAGACACACCTCAGCAAGCAGAGCAGGACTTTTTGACAACACTTTGAAGTTCTGAATGGTAAGCAGCTAACTGCAAAGAACATGGATGTAGAGAGGTATACGTTAAACATGGCAATTTATGCACTCAATCCCCTACATCAAAGCTCGGGAAATTTGAGAAGTTGCCCATGGTTGCGCAAATAGTAATTTGAAAACGGGCCTATGGACCTCCAAAATCTATGTTGGTTTCCAGAAAGTCACCTTTCCTCTGTTATATGGCCCTAACAGGATGTACTTCATCTGGTTTTACCTATGGAAAATGTGGTTTACGTTATACATGTGAAGGATGTGGAAACTGAAGGTTTGGGGCACCGGGATGTAATTGATGTAAGATATTGAAAGGAGGTGAGAGACAAACATGCAGAACAGAAAAGATCTGTTCCCCAGCTCTCAGATCTCCTCTCCAAATCAAGCATGTCAAAGTGGATTGTAATATGGAAGCAACATTTCCCTGGGGAAGCTACATAGAGAGTGACGAGCATGAACTTTATTGGAAGCCTTCAGAGAGCTTGATTTTGTTCCCTGGAGGTGAGATGTACTGAGAACTGCCTCAGGTGCCTGACTCACACCGGAGAAGAGAAAGTAGACCACAGGCATGGGAGAGGTGAGTCTGTCAGGGTTGGCCTGCACTCCTGTATGTCCGTGCACCATATTTTTGCATGGGAGACTCTCGATACAGGAGAGTATCCTAGGAGTCCACTAACCTCATGAGAAAGATTTCCTTAAGCCCAGTGAGGCAGGCTGAATCATGCCCCCCAAACATGTTCATGCCCTAATCCCCAGGTCCTGTGAATATGTTACCCTATGTGGCAAAAGGGGCTTTGAAGATGTGATGACGTCAAGAGTTTTCAGATGAAGAGATCGTCTACTGTACTCACAGAGTCCTTATAAGAAAGAGTTGAGAAACACAGTGGGTAGGAAGTGATGTGAAGACTGAGGGGGAGATCGGAATAGGAAGGCTAATATCCAGGGATGAAGGATTCTTCCCTAGAGCCTCTGGAAGGAGTACAGCCCTCCCAGCCAACTTGACTTTAGCCCCATGAGACTGACCTTACGCTTACAAGCTCCGTAAGTGTAAGATGATAAATGTGTTTGCCTTAAGTTTGTGGTAATTTGTTACAGCAGCAAGAGGAAACTAATACCCACAAAGAGAATGTGAGTGGCCCTGTGGCCATTTCAACAAGTCAGAACTACTTGCAGTTCTTCATATTTCCTGCCCCCCGCTACAACAGATCCTAGCAAGTTATGAAATACCCAGATAGTAACCAGGGAAGGAGACGGTACCACTATGTATTCCCAAAAGACTGGCAGCCTATTAACCACAGTCCTTAGCTGTGGAGGCAGAGAGGATATCTTTGTTTTGAGTGAAGTTGAAATGCTGATCAATATCTTGGACTTGACCTTCTCATATATAATTCGAAACTTCATTTTTTCACATAAGTTATCTGTAGCTTACTTGCCACTTGGGAGTTTGCATAAAGCATGGTACCCAGTAGCAATGGTTCCCCACTAAATCAAAGCTAAAGAGGAAAACGCAGATGCAGTGAATTTTTGTTTTGCTTCCATCATTAACTGCTGTGCTTATCGAACTGATTGGGTAAATGTGGAAACCGGAAGCAAATAAATGGATCACATGAGATTTTATCATCCCCTCCCAGCACCATGCAAGTAATTCGTCATCTCTCTCCTTCCCGAATGGAAGCAAGGGGAAGAGGAGGTAAACAGTCAGTATCTCCTGTGTATTTTGCACAGAATGTCTACTAAGTGGTCCTACTGGAAGCGGTCACTGAACCCATCCTACTGACTAGGAAACTGAAACTTGGTGAGATGCAGAGATTCTCAGACGTCTTTATCGTGTATCTCTCTCCAGAGCCAACATTTCCCATCCTATTGCCTGTAAATCAACTGACATCACCAAAAGTTTCAATCAGTCACATTCTTTTGCCCCAAATACACAGTGGATTACTGATTTTTGCCCCATCTTTCACATCTTCACCCGAAAACACCCTAGCAAACTTTCCATCTGTGTTCTCTTGAAAGAACTATCGGAACTTCTTCCACAGGAAAGCTCTCCTTCCTCCACATCGGTGTGAATCAGCAGGATGTTGATCTGCTTAAAGCCCATCAAAGATACTTCTGAAGTTCTCCATATTCTGGGATTCCTGCATTCTTCCTAGGATTCACTTATTCATTTGTGGGAACATTAATAACCACAGATTGCTAAACTCTGGCCTCAGGTGAGCACCCTGTGTCTGGGGTGTCACCCATGACCCTGCGTGATTCCTCACATATTTTATCAGAAAATCGCACGTGGTCTTGAGAACCTTTCCAAGCTAGTTTTGGCCCCTCGATCTTCTTCTGGGAAATGCTAAGCTTCTAAGGTTCACCCAACATTCACCACCCACAACTGGTAACTGTGTCTTCACTTGCACGGTGTCTGGTAAATAGACACCACGTAATTACTGCCTTCCTATACGCTGGCGTTTAGACTCAGCTTGGGCCATCTCAGGAAAATCTCAAGTCGTGAACATGTGGCCCAGCACAAAGGGCAGGAAGATCTCTACAGGAACACGCTGGGTTCTTCACTCTTGAGCTGTGTGACCCTGGGCAACTCATTCAACCTCTCTGTCTCCTCTTATGTAATTCAAACAGTGATGCTCTGTCCAAACTCACCTACACAGCATTACATATTCCAGGACCATTTCTATTCTAAACTCGTAAGACACCAGCTGACTAACATCACAAATCAAAGGAGAAACTTCTGGGAAGTTTACAGTAGCTTTTGATTTGCCTTTTGTACGATATACATGACTTCCTTAACTTCCCACTTTGGAGCCAGGCTTAACATTTCATTCTGTAGGCACACTCCATGTGTTTCTAGAAGAGGGGAAACACAGGTAAAAATAGAGGAAGGTTGGAATTCTAAAAGAACAAGTGTTTCAAAACCCTCAACGTCATTGAGCTGCGTACCATTTAAACTTAACGTGATTGTGCGGGTTTCAACGAGCACGTTCAACACACTCAGTGGTCATCAGGCTCCGCTCACTGCCTTTGGACAGAAAAACGAAGCACGTGCCAGCTGTTTAGGAACATAATATCCAGTTGGCAAAGGACCTGGCCACTGCTACATCCATTTTTAAAAGCGGGACTGACAGAGTAAGGCTCGAGATAGTGCTGGTGCTTGTTACAGACACTGTCCCAGGGTAAAGGATTACCGTCTTTAAACTGAAAATTGAGATTCTAGCCAACACCGATTTGTCACAGATCGTAAAGAAAACCACAGAATTGGAGTATTTAATCAATCTAAATGATAAATTATCTGTGAATCCCAAACCAGGCGGGTAGCACCTATGAGCATAACGCCCACGTGAGAAAGAAAAATAAATGAGAACACTGGTCTAGGAATTCACCTTATAAACAACATTATTCTAAATGGTACAGCCTAACACTTCAGAGCCTCATAATGTATTTGCTCATGATCCCTGAAGGAGAGAAAAATTAGAAGTATTCTTTAGGGCCTCTCCAAAGATGTACTGCCATGTATACGTGCTATTACCAAATACAGCCATTAAAATGAAAATAGCTGAGGGGCGCCTGGGTGGCTCAGTCGGTTGAGCGTCCGACTTCGGCTCAGGTCATGATCTTGCAGTTCATGAGTTCGAGTCCCACGCAGGGCTCTGTGCTGACAACTTGGAGCCTGGAGCCTGCTTCGGATTCTGTGTCTCCCACTCTCTCTCTCTGCCCTTCCCCCACTTGCTCTCTGTCTCTCTCGGTCTCTCTCAAAAATACATAAACATTTTAAACAATTAAAAAAAGAAAAAAGAAAAACAATTAAAAAAAGAAAAGCTCACACTACAGTCACCCTCTGGAGATGTCTATTAAAATAAATAATCTGAGGCTAACCCAACAACACAATGCATACATGATGTATTACACAGAAAAATAAAATAAACAGCCACATGATTATTCATCAGACAACAACAGTGTAGCCTCTTTAGGGACAAAGATAAAGCAAAAGATCTATTGAACATTTTGAAAAATTAATTTTTAATCAAATCATCCAGGCACCTAGCTTAGGCATTGTAACCATACGGGCACGTATAATTTTTGGAAATCTTTGCCCGTGGAAAAATTGCCATTCTTTAAGGAAAGATACCTCCTAGAACCTATGCTCCCCTCCCCTCCACCCGAAAATCACATTCACATGGAAAGAAGATCATTTCCTTTCTTGAATTCTGAAGCATCTCTGAAGAGGGAGGAGAATTTGCAAAATCAGGAAAGAGCTACTCTCAGAAAAACCCCATCACCTTTCAAGCAATGATACAATGCCAGATGTTAACATTTCTCTGAGGACCTCCAGAGAAGCAAAAGCAATTAGGCGCTATCCTTCATTTCTTCTGTTCTGAATCTCATTACCAAAGATTGAAGACGTGCCGCTGATGATGTACGTAGTGCAGGTGGCACTTTGTCATTGCAAAAATAAAGCGTGGACAGAATTTTACTATACGTTTCCTCGGAGGGGAGAGGGAGAGAGAGGGTAGAGAGAGTGAGGGAGAGGGTGAGCGAGACGTGTCACGATGGGAAGGGATGCTAAGCCCGTAAGATAAACCCCACGAATGACATTATTTTTAAACGTTACTTCACAATCACTGTAATTACGGAGCATTTTTAAGCCTGTTACAGGTAACGCACGACGACAAGCTCTGCTGTGCAGACCTTCTACACTGTGGCCACAGGCAATGCTACCACCAGAACACCAGCTGTGCCGCTGGCCCCGGGGAATGTAACGCAACATGTAACGTAAGCATCACCTTAACCCAGGCATCAGCAAGCCGCCTTGGAGTCCCGGATATCATTTCTGTCCTTGCCCCACTCCAAAAGAGCAAAAGTCCTTTTCTGAGCCATCAGTCCCTTCCTCCATGAAAAGACGGAGGAAGAGCAAACCTCCCCCAGGAACCCTCTCTGTCCAGAAGGCCTCGATTCCAAGCAATCTTGACTCCTCCCAACGGCTAGGTGGGTGTTTGTATGGCACACTGTGTGGAAGAACAAAGTTGAGACATCTGTTGAGGGACAGGCCAATTTCTCTATCTCTGTCTGTCAAATTAAGCTTCTGGTGTTTTCCTAGGGACCGCTGAGGACATCACGTACAACAGCAGAGCCGCGTGGCCAGAGATGCTGCATCTGAACAGCAGGCTCAGAAAATTCTGGAAGGACCTTCCATGTGTGGCTGCAGGAGAGACAAGAGGTAAAGCATCGTCTGTGTGCAGGTGTAGCTCTCCTAAGAGGCATCCCAATGAACATCTTCCCACCTGGCAGAGGAACAGAACTCACCAGGCTCGGCCTACAAATTAGAATGTACCGCGTTCCCGTGTGCAACGTGATTTCCGGGCTGGCGGAGCCACTGTTCCTCCGGCAGAGAAGCCAAAGCACATGGGCATAGGACCCACTGGGAACAGGACACAGGCCATCTACTTCAAGGCTACTATTCTCCCTATGGTCTGTTTGTAGCTGAAGCAGTGTGGGAGTTCTGGAAACAACTAAATGATTGTAGAATCCTTCTCAAAACTACAACTACAAAAACCACTGGTTAAGCTCATACCTTCTTATGCAGAGAAAGAGAAGAAAAGTATGGTTCCTTTTTTAAAAAAATAAAGAGATAAACATTGGGGCAGAGAGAGAGAGAGAGAGAGAGAGAGAGAGAGAGAGAGAGAGAGAGGGAATCCCAACTGGGGCCTGTGCTGATGCAGGTCTCCATCTCACACACCATGAGATCACCACCTGAGCTGAAATCAAGAGTCAGATGCTTAACTGACCGAGCCACCCAGGAGTCCCAAGGACATAAATATTTTAAATTCATTATGTGTGTGACATACTCATTATGGCAACTGAAAGGGATTCTCTGGCTCATGTTAAAAATTTCTCCCCTAGATCCTATGTCCAGAGTCATCAGTATTAATGAAAAATAAGTGGTCTTGTCAAGTCTTATCGTGTTTTTCCCATTAGTGTTTCCTTGTGTAAATTAAGGTTAAGTTCACACAATGCAAAATTAACCATTTGAAAATATACATCTAAGTCCATGGCACATAGCGCATTCACGGTGTTGTGCAATCATCGCCCCCATCCAGTTGCAGAATGTGCTCCCACGAAAGGAAAACCTATGAGCCCTTCGTCCTCATTCCCTTCTCCCTACAGCGCCCCCTCCCCCCGCCCCAATCACTAATCTGCTTTCTGTCTCTACACATTTGCCCATTTTGTACATTTCATATAAACAGAATCATGTACTATGTGGCTTTTTGTGACTGGCTTCTTTCATTCTGCATAATGTTTTTGAGATTCAGCCATGTTGTAGCATATGTCATAATGCCTTTTATGATCAAATAATATTCTACTTCCTTCAGCTTTTAATCTTCCATAACATGTATGTTAAAGACCATCTGACTTGCACATACAGTTCTTTTTCAACACTCTGACTCACTGATGACTTCTCAGCCCAGAGCAATTTTAATACACATACAACTGAAAGGAATTCGGCTCCCAAATCTCAAAACATTCAGAATCAGAGAAAAAGAGAAAAATCTGCTAGAAATGTAGAACTACCTATCATCAACCATCTCAGATTGTAAAAACTGTTTTATGGGTATTCTTTTTCTTTTAGGTTTTGAAAAGTGATGTGCACATTTTCAATCCAGTGCTGAGTCATTTCTAAAAAATTCATGTCAATGTCTAGTTCTTGTGAAATAATACCAAGGCACCAACTGAATATCTGTAAAGTAGAGTTGAATCTGAATCAACGTTGCATCTTTTGTTCATTCTCTTTAACTTTATTCTCAGCTGCATTTCACCCAATGCCCTCAGAGAAATGGTAGGCTCCACTTTCCAAGATGTATAGCCACGCTATGTCCTACACACTGCCACAGTAGATGCTGAGTCATGAGTTTCAAGTCTTGCTCCCTATTCCGTACATGTATCACTCTAGATGGCCAGATCACCTTTGACCAGCATCTCCTGAACTACGGTAAGGGGAAAAACAGTTCCAAAAGACACTAATAGATGCCAGTAAAGAGAGAAAGAAAGGCACTGTGATCTGGTAAGTCAGAAAAGTTTTAAATTTAAAACTTCAACCAGTTTATTTGATTTCTCGATCTGTATATCTTCAATATATAATGATGCATCACAAAAGTAGACGTTAGAACATTTCTCACTTTTATTTAGTCTCGGAAACTACCTTCAAGAAGCCTCTGTCGATCAGGGCTAATGCTCCTCAGTACAAGTCATGGAAAATGTTGCTCTTGACCTTTTTCAAATATTTATACCTTAGAATAAAAAATAAATTTAGGAGGCAGTATGGCTTTCAATAAGGGAGGGGACAGACTAAAAGAAAGGAGGGAGAACTGACATTAACAAGGGCTCCTGGGAAGCCCTGTGGTTTTGAGGTCAGGATAACAGAGCACACACTTGACCTACTTCCTAATATTGTAGCATGATGTCTTTTAGGTGCATTCAGACTCTGTAGAAATTTAAAAAACTGGAGAGGTGCATTGGGAAAAAGCCACTCTGTTTAAAGAGGGGATGGGGGGTACCTAGATAGCTCTCCGCCTGTGAGGACCATTTTTATTTGTCTGTTTGACTGTCCAAGGGTGTGTAGATATTTGGTCAAACATTATTCTGGCTGTGTCTGTGAGGGTGTTTCTGGATGAGATGAACATTTGAATCAGAAGACTGAGTAAAGCAGACTGCCCTCTCTTGTGTGGGTAGGCCTCATACAGTCATTTAAAGACCCGGTTAGAACAAAAACAACCAAAAACTAGGGAGAAAGGAATTTTGCCTGACTGTTTTAGATGGATCTTCTTCTACCATCAGACCGGAACTAACGTCATTGATGCTCCTGGTACTCAAACCTTCAGACTCAGACTGGAACTTACATTGTTGGTTCTCTTGGGTCTCAGTCCTTAAGACTTGGACTAGAACTCTATCATTGCTTTTTCCTGGGTGTCTACATTGCCTACGGCAGATCAAGGGACTTTTCAGCCTCCACAATCATGAGGGCCAATTCCTTATAATAAATCTCTTTGTATATAGTTCCTATTGGTTCAGTTTCTCTGGAGAGCCCTGTCAAATATACCACCCTTTCTCTTACAACACCTCCTTCTCTGTCTCCCCCATGAGGCCCCCCTGAAGGCTCTCTAAACACCACTGATGATCACTGACCATTTTCAGCTCTGGAATCCAGGCACTAAGCAAATACACATGCAAAAGAGTCATGCTCAATGTACATGCCCTTCACACAAGCCTGTTCTGTTGACCTATTATATGGTGCTGGTCTTGAAGTAATACCGCAATTCACCATCATCCTACTCACCTGCCTTCATAAATGCATTATCAGTAGACACTGGCAGTGTATACCAAGAATATTTGAAATCTCACACCTCATATCTGATTGCAGGAAAGACCCTCTGAATAAATCTCACTAGCATGTCTAAATACAGAACACAGAAACTCTATGGAATCTACAGATTATTAAAAACGCAATTACTCAGCCAGGATGGGCCACTGGTTTAATGAAACAGATTATAGTTGATTTATCTTCACCATGGGCCCCATTTTCTTGTTTTAGTTTTGATTTTCTACCTGATTCCTGTCATTTTGATTTAAATAAGCCAATTAAGAAGTCAGATGTTCCAGCACAGACACATATATTCAAATTAAATTAAAATTTGTTTATACCTTGTATCAAATAGTTAGAGTTATGAAACCATGGCCAGTCACTAGGAAATTCAGATGGTTTTCACCTGGCTATGATGGATAAAGATGTATTAAATAAAAGAACACACATGTTCATTCCATACATATCTGCTAAGAACTAAAGCAAAAGGTTAAAATCTGAGGAATTCAGCAAATATTGATTCATTTGTTTAAAAAAATCAGTGAGCATTTACTGTGGGGCACAGGAAATATTCTTGAGCAGACAGAATGAAGAACAAAAATGCTCCCCAAAGAAATGAGGAATAGAACAGAAAATCATGTGATAAACTGGGGGAACCAAACAGGAACAAATATTTGGAGGAGCATGGAAAGAGTTGATAGATTTGTTCTCATAGAATTTCTTCTGAGTGGACAGAACAGTGGAAATACAGAAACTTAAATGCATCTGAACATGTTTCAAATTAAGAAGATTTTAAAATGAGATGCAAATATGTCCCTTGACACTGTGCCCCCTTTTCTACTCTAACCATGGTTCCCATATATTTGCCACTGATTATATGCCAGCCTTAAGTGTACATCCTAACACATATGGGATAATAAGTCATTTGTGGGGTCTTGGTACTTAGCTTCTGGGCACAGCTGTCTAAAATCTTTGGAATGTCCTGAGTGCCAGGCGTGTCTCTGTTATTCAGATGAGATGACTCATGGTGGGGCCCTTGGATAGATTCAGAAAGGGGAGCTGGTCACCAGAAAGATCAAATATATGATTAGAGGCTTGGAGCCTTCAGATAACCAATCCCTGGGGAGGAGAGAAAGTTGGACATGGAGTTCCAGCATGTGGCCAACGATGCAGTCATTCAGTCTGGCCTACCAAATGGAACTTTCGTAAGAACTGTAGACACTGACGTTCAGAGGCGCCTCCTGGCTTGTGAACATTTTGATGTCCCGGATGATGAGTGCTGACTCCATGGGGAGAGGGATCACAAGCTTTGCATTCCTTCATAGACCTCACCCTATGTGCATCCTGTAGAATAGGCCCGCCATTGTAAGTGTGGGCCTTTCCTGAGTTCTGTGAGTCATTCTAGGGAATTTGAGAACCTGAGCGGTTTGTGAGAAGTCCCCTGAATTTATGGCCAGTTCGGTCCAAAGTATGGGTGGCCTGGGAACTCACAGGCTGGCATCTGAATTTAGGACAGTCTCCTTGGGGTCTTAACTTGTGGGGTCCAGGTGGCCAGTGCCAGAGTTGGGATTGAAACAGAATGATGCATATTGGCACATTTGGAGGTACACAGTGATGTGAATCCCATTTTCCAGCTGAACCAACTGGGGTACAGAGGAATCGGCTCAGGGATGAGCTGGGATTGGAAGGTGGGCAGTTTGGCTTCAACCTATACTGTTACTAGTCTCCTGCTCTGCCTCCTAATAAATGCTTCTGGTTTTGGAACATGTGTTAGGTAGACCACCACTGCCCTTTCCAGTAGAGAAAACAGTATCATTATTTCAATGGTGTGCAGTCTATTGTCACAGAGTGTTCAATCCTGGAGACAGAAGGACAAGTAAATGAGTGGGCATTACAGCTATAATAAAAGGAAGAGGCATCACCACATGGATATCTTTATTGCTGTAAATCTAAGTAATTTTCCTGGGATTTTATAGAGAGGGCAATATAGCTGATTTGAACCCTGTGGCCATATTTGCATATGCAGACATTTCCCAATGTGATTAAAGCCTTGAAAAGCCCATCTCTATTGGCTTTAGTATAGGGAGATCTGATGAAAGTTTTGTCAGTTGGTACGTCTTTTCCAGTTGGTACATGATTTATGTTACTATGACAGAACTTAGTCTGTGATTTGGCCCCTGGAGATTTGGGGGTTGAAGTCACTGATGCTGCCCATGGCTTTCAAGACTTAACTAGTTTTTAATATACTTCCACACCATAAAAAACAAGACATATGTCCCCAAATTTGAAATGCTGCAGAAATAGAGAGGGTTTCTAATTAATTTATTCAAGAGGGATTTTTAACTGTGTAGGAGGGTCATGGTTTGTCACTATTACCTTCTCCCCAAAGTCTCCTCAATAAATTCTGTAATGTTACATAGCAATGCTTAACATAACATGATTCTATATGTCATTAACATTATCTGCTATTAATAAAAAAATATGATATTTGGAATGTGCGTGTATCACAATCTCAGAACATATGCATGTTTTGAAATTCTGATATTACTGGCTTGAAAGAGTTGATGGAGCTGCTTGGTTCTTATGGATGTCTTAGTTTGAGTTTGCCCAGGGAGTAGACCCTGAGGCAAGGAGTTGGGTGGAGTGAGTTTATCCACAATATGATTCCCAGAAGCACAAATGAGGAAGCAGAGAAAGTGAGTAAAGAAAGAGATAGCCAAAGAAAATGTGTTAGTAAGAGGCTAACTAGGCCAGTGATTGGGGTAGTCATTCTGGGGGGAAGTCCATCAGTGGGAAGGGGTAGTCTTGGAAATACCACCCCTGCCCCAGGACAGGAGGCTATAGCATTTGACCCATCCACCCAGCCCCCCACTGAGAAGAAGGGAGACAGAAGAACTTGACTGAGAAGGGGTCAGCCTGCTGAGATCCCTTGTCCACCATATCTGCTGGTGAACTCAAGCAGGCCAATGGGATGAGTGTGGGTATCTACAGTACATGCAAGAGAGGTTCAATGCACCATGCTGAAAGTGCTCCCCAACACTTTTATTTTGAGTGCCTATTTTCAGATGCTCAGAATGCTAAAGAAAACTCTGTCAATTCTACTTGTGCTTCTGCGGCACTGTACAAATGAGAAAGCACCCCAGGTCTAAGCTGGGGACCCAAGAACTCTCCCTCATCACCTCCCCCACTAGAATAGGAAGCCCACTGAGGTAGGCATCACATTTCCTTTGTAGCAATTTGCCTCATCCACAGAAAGCACTGAATCATTATTTTATTAAATGACTGTGTTTATGTGGATGAAGGTGAACGGAGACAGACAGCTCATGTGAATACAGGAATATGTACTGAAATCCAAAAAGATGTTCTCTTTACATGCAGAAGTCTAAAAGAAGCAATGAGGTTTTCTAAACATTTCTTTCATATCATCTTATGATTAGACAGCGCACAAAATGAGTCGGTAAGTTGGCAATTATGAAAACCACTGGAAGATACTCTGTATCTCCTATGATCCCTTTATTTCTTCTTAACTCACTTTGAATAACTTGCTGTACATCCTCTACAGGAAGAGAACCAGGCATCCAAATTTCCTGGGGGTCAGGCAGAGGGTATATAAGCATGACTCACAGCCGGTATATATTTTAGACTCAGTAGCGTGATTTTCAGAGAGCTCTTCCCATGATCAGACTTACAGTTTGAAATTTCAAATATTTATAATCAACATTGCCAGTATCTCCTGATAATGAATTTGTAGAGGAAATAGGCTGGGGTTATGGTCACTTGTAATATTTGTTCAAGACTACCACTGTCCAGTAGAAATAAAATGAAAGCCACATTTGTGATTTTAAATTTTCCAGTAGCCCCATCTAAAACAGTAAAACAAAACAGCTAAGTTTAATAGCATATGCTATATAATACACCCAAAGCATTTCAACATGTAACCAGTATTTTAGACACTACTGAGATACTTTACTTTTTTTTTTTTTTTTTTGTCCCAAGTCACTGAAATTTGCTGTGTATTTTGCATTTGGAGCGCATCTCAGTTGGGACTTGACACATTATATGTGCCAAAAGCCACATGTGGAGAGTTGGTTGCCATATTGGATCATGCAAATCTAGCTTATCTTGGGGTGGACCATGGTGTATGGTGGAGTTTAAACTGGTGAATGGGTTTCAGGACAGAGAAGGGAATATCTATCATAGATGGTTCTTAGATTGTAAATTCCTTTTTCTTACGTGCTGTACCTTCCCAATCTCCAAATCAATACAGGCATTCTCTACTGGTGTCCGTATTTGTGACTCATGTGGTAAAGAACGTCCTGGAAAATTAAGCTCTCTAAATGATAATAGAAAAAGTACTTTGGAAGTAGACGAATACTTTAATTCCTGGGAGTTTTAAAAATTGGTCTATGTCCAGCTCTGTCTTCCTAGAACCACCTATCCCCAACAAAACAGAATACTTGCCGAGAAATGTTTCCATTTCCCACTCATGATATCTTTGTACTTTATTCCCCTAATTGAAGGAGGAGCCTGTATTGAGTTCCTATGCCTGTTGTAACAAATTACCTCAAATTTAGTGGATTAAAACAACAAATTTAGGGGCTCCTGGATGGCTCAATCAGTTGAGTGTTCAGCTCTTGATTTCAGCTCAGGTCATGATCTCACGGTTCATGGGACTGAGCCCTGCATTGGGCTCCATGCTGACAGTGGAGAGCCTCTTGGGATTCTCTCTCTCCCTCACTCTCTGCCCCAGCTTTTCTCTGTCTCTCTTTCTCTCTCAAAATAAATGAGTAAATATTTTTAAAAACCCACAAATTTGCCATCTTACAGTTCTGGAGAACGGAAGTTTGAAATAGGTTTTGCTGGGCTAAAATCTAAGGATCAGCAGGAATTCCTTTATTCTGGAGACTTTTGAGGAAATATAATTTGCTAGCCTTTTCCAGCATCTACAGTCACCTGCATTCCTTGGCTCGTGGCCCCCTTCCATCTTCAAAGCCAGCAACAATTGGTCAAGTGCTTCTCAAATCACATCCCTCTCATTCAACAGATTCACCAATGCAGGGGATTAAGACAGATATTTGTGGTGGGGACATTATTTTGCCGACGTCGGCCTCCTTCTATTATAATTCTCTCTTGTTGTTAATGTCATTGTGTTTGATGAAACCATACGGTGTAAGGAAAAAATGCCCAACTAAAGCAGTAAATGTTTTCTTCCCACGCATAGCTCTAAGACAAGCATCAACAAACCACCATCTTCCGCTTTTCCTATTAGAAATACTTTCCACCATACCTGTATAAATGCTGTCTCATTCAGAGAGTTGCAAATGCTGCACAGAGCACAGGAAGATATTTCCCATAAGACATTGGAAGAAGAGAAGCCAAGAAACATTGTCACACTTTTAGTCACTTGGTAAATGGGTCAATTCTGGGAACAGAATGAATATTCAGCACTAAATGTTCTTACCATTAGCAACATTTTCTCCAGGGTTTCCACTTTCAGAAAGGCACATTTCCTTGTAAAAATATGTGAATGGGTCAATGAATTTTACATGAGTGTGTAACTTTTTTTTTTCTAGGCAAGGGAGTTAATTGTCATTTGATTGGTCATTGCCTCAGATACCTGTGTCATGGCAAACATAAAAAGTATGGAAGAAATTTACTCAAACCTTCCAAGTAAACAGAGCTACATCTAAGCAATGCTAACTGGTCAAACTAACTGGACCAACTCGCTGTTGGTCAAAAAACACACGTATTTATTTTACTGGGGAATTAGAAGTCAAATCGGAACTCAGATCTGATTTCAGAGCAACTACCAAAACTGATGGGAAGAAAAGTTTGTTTTCATTTTTAACATTCATGTTTTCACCTTTTCTGGGGATAGCTCCACTGCACCACAGAATGTGCAACAGCACACGGTTAGTAACAGTTTTAAAATTAATAAATAGAAGCTAAATTCAAATATTCCTAAAAGTTACTGTTTTTAATTCGGTGCACACTACGAGGATGGCACCCTTGGAAAAGTGTATTTTTAAATACCAAAGAAAGAAAATTCATTCAACCAGGGATACTTATGTATTTTCTTATTTATTCTTTTTTAATGTTTATTTATTTTTGAAAGAGAGAGAGAGAGAGACAGACAGAGTGCGAGCAGGGGAGGGGCAGAGAGAGAGGGAGGCAAAGAATCCGAAGCAGGCTCCAGGCTCTGAGCTCTGAGCAGAGAGCCCAATGGGGGGCTCAAACTCACGAGCTGTGAGATCATGACCCGAGCTGAAGTTGCACACTTAACTGACTGAACCACCCAGGCGCCCTTACAGATACTTATTTAGCTCAGGGCTATTCACAGAGTTGGGGAAGCTGTTTTCCTCTACAAGCGCTCAACAAGTGCCCATTCACAAGGGGTGGAGGGCCGGAGGACATAGAACCCATGTGGACCTGCGGTGGTCACGAGAAAGGGGTACCATTTTGCGATTTGTCTTTGGAGGAGGGTGTCTTCTCATTACTCTCACAAAGGACTGTGTGCACAGCAGTGCCTCTCTGGGCATCTCACACAGACTGTTATGAAGGAGATGAGGACCGGGGAAGTTCTCATCCAAGGAGAAGAGCTTATCACAAATCCATTCGATTCTTGTGACAAATATGTACGACAGCCTTCTCTGCAGTGGGTGCCATTGTGGGACTTGGGGGAGACGCACAAGGTAACTAGATGGATGGAAGCCTTGGCTACGCGGAAGTCACATGATGGCGGAGCAGAATGAAGTGCTATAGAGCTCAGAGAAAGAGAGGCATCACATAAATTGCTCTATAAATGAAACTTGACCTGAATAATGAAAAGAAACCCACCGGGCCCCAGCAGGTGGGTCTGAGGTCACATTACAAGATGGCCATGCACGTCAGGCTGGGGAAGCAGCCGGGTAACCATAGTCACGGCATTTCCGGATTCTTTTCATTGCTCTGGGGAAGGCACTGGTAACATTCTGAGACTCTCTCCTGTGCTGAATGTTCCCACCAGGGTCTACCTTTTCTGACTGCTGATGGCCCTAACAAATCCTCCGGAAATGAGATCTAAGTCAGTGTACCAAAGCTTCCCTAGACAATACACTGTCCTGACCCTTCAAAGGTATTATCAACACTGCAGGGTCCCCATCGTTTCCTGGTCCAACAACAAACACGTGTTTACCCACTGCCTTCTTTGAACTGGGTAGGAGTCCAACATGGTAAATTCAGCAGCGATGAAGGAAAACAATGCCCTTGCTATCACGAGGTTAGGTGGAAGCCAAAGAAGTGGTGGGCAGGTACAGGTGGAAGAGGTAAACGGATGCAAGAAACACATGAGAGAAGTACCAGGCAGCCTCAAGTGCTCAACAGGAAGTAGAACATATATAACTCCATGCCATGGCCCTGGGAAGCTACTTTGGATGGATCGTCAGGAAAGAGCTCTCAGAAGCAGTGACATTTATCAAGATCTCAAAGCTAAGTGTCTTGAAGAAAGGCATCCTGTGTTCCATATTCATGATGAAGATTTTATTGAGTAGGTCTAAGGGTTCAAGAATATTAGTAATCGACCATAGACTTTCAGTGGAAAGTTGATGGTTAGAATAGGAATGGGCTGACTGCCCTGTAATCACATTCTGAGGCTCTATAGACATTTGAGGACTTCTCATGACAAGGTTGCCGTCACATCGCCTAAACTGTATGGTCGGGGGGGAAGATTCGGATTCAGGTTTAGCATTTGTTTTAAAGTTGGCGTTGTGTTTCGCTATTCAAGTGTCTTTCCTCAGGCAGCTACAAAGTGTTTCTGTTCCTATTCCCTTGCTCTAAATAGGAAGCCTAGCTCATCTCTCCTGGCATCTTTATATTCTTAAGGACATCTCTGCAAAATTCTTTGTCAGCTGCAAAAATAGCCTTTTCTAGTGATTTTCTAATTACTGATCTAGCTGTCCTTGTAGGTCTTTAAATGAGGAACCAGCAGCATTGTCCTGGGAAGAATTGTGAAAAGGGACCATTGTGGGCTTATCCAATCACTCGCCTTTACCATGTTCCTTTTCTCTCGGTCCTCACTTTCCCAATCTGTTTTCAACGTGGGACTGCTAACTGCCTGGCAAAACATTAATCCCTATCCGAGGGAGACGAATTACTAAAGGCGTTAGTAGATACTAGTTGGTGGATAACACATTCTCTCGGAGGCCTATCCCGGTTAACTCTGTGCCACTTCAGCCTTTCGGATACCCGGTCCCCAGTTGAGAGCTCCTAGAAGCTCAGAGCTGCACCAATGCTCTCAGCCAAATGGGAACGATCTGGGAGGTGGCATTCCTCCCCAGAAGTGGTTCAAAGCCAGTGACTGATGTGAGCATCTTCTAGTTATCCATGGCTGCCTACAGGAGCTCCCCCCACACACCAGATTTAAGAACAAAAACGCTCATGAACCGTGTGGTTGAGGAATGTGGACTCGGGACAGTGAGCATGGCTCGTCTTGCTCCACGATGACTGGAGTCTCACCTGGAAAAGTCAAATGATTTTGAGTGACCTGAGGAACTGGGAATTGGAATTTCCTGGAGGCTTCTTCACTCACTGGATTGGTGCCTGGGGTAGGGAGCCTCCCAGACTGAACTCAGATGGCCCTCTTAATGGGAACACCTACATGTGGCCTCTCCATGAAGCTTGGGCTTCCTTCCAGCATGCTGCCTCAGGGTAGCTGGACTCATCGGTGGTGAATTAAGACTCCAGGAGTGAGTGTATGAGTGAACCGGGGAGGGTGAGGGGGTTGGCCTTTTATAATCTGGCCTCATGGGTCAAATAGTATCTGATAAAAATGTGAAAAGAAGCTGAACATCACTCATCTTCAGGAAAACGTACATCAAACCCACAGTGAGATACCACCTCACACACATCAAGGCAGCTACTATAAAACAAACAAAGAAAGAGAAAAGAGCAAATATCGGTGAGGATACAGAGAAAAAGGGATCCCTCGACACTCTTGGGGGGACTGTATATGGAAAACAATATGGCAGTTCGTCAAAAAATTAAGACTAAAACTACCAGGTGATCCGGCCATCCCAGTTGTGAGCATGGGCTCAAATACGAGCAGGGTCTCGAATGATATTTGTACATCCACGTTCATAGCAGTATTATTCACAATGGCCAAAAGGTGGAAGCCAGCCACGTATCCACCAATGGGTGGGTGGATAAAAGTATATACACACACATGTATACATATAGATATATATACATATATATATATATATATATATATATATATATATATCACCTGCTACAGTATGGATGAATGGATGAAGCTTGAGGACATGACACTAAGTGAAATCAGCCAGATACAAAGAGATACAGATTGTATGATTCCACAATCTGAGGTACTTGAATACTCAAAGTCACAGACACAAAAACTACAACACTGGTTCCCAGGGACGAAGGGCAAAGAGGACATGGCGGGGAGGGGTGTTGTTTAATGTGGACAGTTTCCGGTTTGCAAGATGAAAGGTGGTTTGCACATGTGAATGTGCTTAAAGGCACTGAACTATGTGGTTATGTGTGTTTGACACAGCATGTCACCTGCACCACACTCTGTTGGTTGAAGTAATCTGCAGTGTTGGCAAAGCAGACCCGTCTTGTGATCAGAAGGGTGTCCCAGTATGGATGCTGTGTTTTAGAGCCACCATGGTGTCTGGGAGACCGGGCCCCTTGGAACAGGGTGGGGCAGATCCACACTAGTTCGTAGGCTCCAGAGCCACTCACGGGATCAGGTTCACGCAACCTCAGCTACAACGAGACCCCGTTCTACGTTCTTTCCCTGCCCCTCCTGCCTCCCACATCTCCTGAGACACTTCCCCTCAGAGCTCTCCATCAATAAATCACTTGCCTGTGACTCCTCGGCTCAGGCTCTACTTCCAGGAAATCTGACCTAAAACAGTCTCGGAGACTGAAAAATCTATTGCGAGTCAAAAGGGCTGTGGAATTTTAGATTATTGCAGGGCTATGGGGAATAATAGGAAGTCTTTTCGTGAGCACTTTTGAGTAAGCCCTGAAGGATGCCAGCCACGTCCTCGCAAGACCTGTCCTCATCACTGAGCCATACTCCTGCAAAGGTCACATCTGCCACTCTTCCTTTTGACAGGCTACTCTTGAGAAGTAAGAGACTAACTCGGGGAGACAGCCTGATGAACACCAGAGGGAGGCACTGTGGGATGTACAGGTCCTTGCTGGCTCTGGACGAAGGGGTTTCCCTGATATGTCACCACGAGGACACTACCACACAAATCAGCATAGGTTGGGCCACGTACAGCCAGCTTGCCCTCATCAACCATGAATGTCTAAGATTTCGTCACCCTCTTGCTAACATGAATCTGCATGCGTGTATTAGTAACCTATAGCTGCCATAACAAAGAACTCCGAACACGGTGGCTTCAAACAACATCGGTCTATTGTCTCACTGTGCTGGGATGTACAAGCCTGAAATCAAGGTCTCAGCAGGGCTGTTTCCTTCTGAGGGCTGTGAGGGAGGGATCCGTTCCATGCCTCTCTCTCCTTCGCGTACACAGGGCCACCTTCTCCCTTGAGCCTTCACGTGGTTTTCCCTTTGTCCAAGAATGGGTCCAAATTTCCCCTTTTCATAAGGACACCAGTCATATTGGCTTAGCATTTACCCTAATGACCTCACTTTAGCTTGATTACCTCTGTAAGGACCTTATACATCAGTGTGCATCGGTGTTCTGGGCGTTAGAGGACTTCAACATAAAAGTCTGGCCGGGGAGGCGATCCTATCAACTCAATGCATGAAAACCCAAGAAGCTGAGGATCACAATGCACAACGTCAATATGCTCACATACTCCCCTCGCACCAGTGTCAATGGTCCTTTTAACAACATACACTCAACAGGAAGACAAAGGGTGAGTTCTACTGCACCTTTATACCAGTGATTGGAGCAAATTCCATTGGGGTCCACCTACCAAACATCACAGAGAGGAGTCTACCTTGCACGTCAGTTAAATCAGGTTGCAAGAATTGGGAGGAAGACCTTACAGTCCTAAGCACCCTACGGAAGCCCCCAACGCTGGGGACACGCGCCTACATTAAAAACCAACTCAACTCAATCGATGAGTTGAAGGACTTTCTGACATATCTTCATCAAAGAAGGCTTGGTTGCATCTGATGGGAACAAACAGCCTAATTTTGCTAGAAAGGTGATAATCTCACAGCCCCAAAGTACAAAGGAAAGCACACATGGTATTTGAGCGAGATGTCAAACAGTGACCACTTCAGTTATCAGCCTCTTGTGTAGAGAGACTCTGGATTATAATCTAGGAGTTCTTGGATTCATTCCAGACTTTGACATTTATTATGAAAGAGCTTTAACCATTTCATCTGCTTCCTTGTACCTGAGTTTTTCCCATTTTTAAAAAGTTTTTATTTGAATCACCCAGTGCTCATCACAAGTGCCTTCCTTAATCCCCCTCACCTATTTCACACATCGCCCCCAACCTCCCCTCTGGTAACCAGCAGTCTGTTCTCTATAGTTAGGAGCCTGTTTCTTGGGTTGCCTCTCTCTCATTTTCCCCCCTTTGTTCATTTGTTTTGTTTCTTAAATTCCACATACGAGTGAAATCATAAGGTATTCATCTTTCTCTGATTGACTCATTTCATTTAGCATCACACTCTCTAGACTCAACCATGTCATTGCAAATGAGAAGATTTCGTTCTTTTTTATGACTGAAATTTCATTGTGTGTGTGTGTGTGTGTGTGTGTGTGTGTGTGTGTGTATCACATCTTCTTTACCCATTCATCAGCTGATGGACATTTAAACTCCTTCCATATCTTGGATATTGTAGATAATGTTGCTATAAACATTGCCCATCGCAGTGTGCATGTATCACTTTGAATTAATGTTTCTGAATTCTTTGAGTGAGTATCTAGCGGTGAAATTGCTGGACCATAGGGAAGTTCTATTGTTAACTTTTTGAGGAAACTCCACAGTGGCTGCATCAGTTCGCATTCCCAGCAACAGTGTAAGAATGTTCCTGTTTCTCCACATCCTCGCCAACACTAGTTTCTTGTATTTTTTATTTTAGCCATCCTGACAGGTGTGAAGTGATATCTCAGTGTGGTTTTGATTTGTATTTTGATGAGTGATGCTGGGCATCTTTTCATGTGTCTTGTGGCCATCTGGATGTCTTCTTTGGAGAAATGTCTTCATGTTTTCTGCCCATTTTTAATTGAATTATACATTCTTTTTTGGGGGGAGGGGGTTGTTGAGTTGTGAAATTTCTTCATAGATTGTGGAAACTAACCCTTTATTAAATATGTCACTGGCAAGTATCTTCTCCCATTCCCTAGGTTGTCTTGTACTTTTGTTCAGTGTTCACTGTGCAGAAGCTTTTTAATTTGATGAAGTCCTCTGAGTTTTCCCCATTTTTAAAATAAAGAGGTAGTGAGCAATGTATGTTCATCTTTAGTTCTGGGATACCGAAAAATAAAGTCAAAAGCCAATAAAAGATAAATACATAGATTGAGAGATAGATAAAGAGATAGAACAAAGATAGATAGATGGATGGATTATTTTTTTGTAAGTGGTTTTTCTGGCTTAATAGATTGTCATTGATCAACATTTGTTTCAATAAATGTTAACACTCTGGTGGCCTAAAACGACGCATTCATCATCGAACAATGAGGAGTTCACTCCTAATTCATGAACAAGTTTTCATTGATTAAGTCAATGTTCAAATAGCTCATAGATTTTTTTTTTTTTTTTTTTTTTTTTTTTTTAAAAAAAAAACCTATTAAATCAGTACTAAGGTCAAATAATAAATTGGCAATTACATAATGGCATATCCTATGTATGTTAAAAGTGTGCTAGGAGTAGAAAACTCAACCATATATTACACTCACTGTGTATTAGATATCTGTCAACACCCATGGGCAATAGGTAATTACTTGCTTTTTACTGGCAGTAAAAAACTAGTTGTCATTCAGACTGATGGACCAGGCAATTTATTTTTGTACAGTGACATTACATCAAATTGCATTATATCTTGACATAACCTGAGAATATGGAGCTGTTTTTCCATTAAGCAAAACAGTAATCAGAAAAATTAAAGTTTAAACACCTCTAGCAGGATTCAACTCAATGCTATGATTAGGATTTTCCCCCAGCCTCAAACTGAGCATTTACTGGATTGCAAATGCTGACCAGGCATCATATCTTAACCGTACCTCCCGCCCCGCCACACACACACCTTTTTCGTCTCCTTCTCTTACAGGTTTTAAAAATCTCTTATCCATTTTATGTGAAAGCCTTTGCATTAACTAACTCATGTGTACCCAGCAGTAAACATCATTCAACAAACAGAAATCAAGAGTCCCATCTGATTTTATTAATAGGGTTCAGTGAGTATTGTTGGTTAAATTCCCCATAAATCATTTCAGACCAAGAACAGAGAGAGCAGACCACCAATGGAGATGTAAATATTTTGAGAGGATGAGCGGCTGTCTGGAGACAATTCTGTTGTCGGTGTAGATGTCACTCAAATTACTGTACAGAGTCGCCCAGGAGTGAGCTCAAAATGGGAAAGTATAGGCTGTGTTTACATGCACCAAATGAAGTGTGAAGTTGCACCACTGTGCTGAATTTGGTCCACCTCGATGCCCATCGAATATTCTTTATGAAAAGAGACGTGCATTCTTTCTTTTTGCAGGTATGCTGCATTTCACATGTGGCCAAGTTCCCACTGTACTCCCTCCCTTGCATTAAATAAGTGTGCAGGGAACACTGACTGAAAGCAATAATCATGTTTCTCTCCAGAAGATTCTGTAGGGTCCTTTCTTCGAGCACTGCCACTTATTTGGATATTGAAACTTGATTTCAATACTGAAGTTTCAAACACAGTTTCAACTCATTCCAATTCAAATCCACGAATACCCTCTCTTTTCGTACTGCTTGTACCTACTGTCACTCAAAGACGTGGAGGACATGTTTGTTTGTTTTTCTTTTTCATTTCTATTCCAGGAGAGATAAGGTTTTCCTCAACTTTCCAGCAGTTAACTTTAACTAGTGTGTGAGGACTGCGAGTTACAATGGTAGTTTCCAAATTTCAATGTGTCAAGACGTGATTTCCATCATCTTGTACCTGTATCCCCTCTCCCGTGAACGCACATTCATACACTTTTGATTTTGAATAACTGCCTGTTGGGGTTTAACTGCGGACAACAGGCGCTGCTCTAGCTATCTTCTGAAAAACAGCTGGCATGGTACATGTGTTTACAAATCACTGGCTGGGTCCTACGAAGGACCCCTACATCAACAGGACTAAAATAGCCCTCTGGGGACATATTGGTTTTGCCATAGCTGGGGACACAGAGCTGCCTCTATGACCTAGCCCAGGACCCCACTTCACCTTCCAGATCTGCCCTCCCCCCCACTTCCTGTCCTCCCCTGCACCTGACTCAGTTCCTGAAGCAAGTATTAAGACACTGCCTCTGACTGGTGAAGCTAAATCACATCTTGAAAGTTACCTGCAAGGGTGCCTGGGAAATGTAGTTTTTGCTTCGCTGCAAGGGCATCTGGGAAACATAATTTTTAGCCTTCCAGCCTCTGTAGTCTAAGATGCCTCCCTTGAAGGCTATGCAGTAGGTGCTAAGTCTCTCAATTAACCTTACTTTCCCACATAACCGCTCTATAAGCAGGCTCATTAGCTACAAATATGTTTGCTATGTTCTCAAAAGCCATCGTGCGTAACTTAGCCGTTTGTTCTCGAATTTGGGATCTTTCTAATCAGTCCACCTTTCAAACTGTATTCCTTTTAAGCAGGCAGAGTGGTTAAGTTAAGTGCTAACAAAATTCTGTATTTATTTCAACTCCTATCCCTTTGGGTACTCTTTCACGGATCAAACACGTTAAATTATTGGCCCTAACATAAGAAAGAATATGAGGCAGTTGAAAAAGTCTAAAAGGCCTCCAGCACCAAAAACTGTGTCTGAAGTACATCTCCTACACCTAGGGGACTTCCATATGGCAGAGTTAAATGGCACGAGGGTGGAGGACGGACCACAAGATAAAAAGCTTTCCTCTGGTGCTATTGAGGACAGATTAAATTTTCCTGCAAGCACCCCACAGTAGGATTTGAGGCAGAATGGGGATACAAACACAGCAGCAATCAGAAGAGTGTCATTCATTTGCCCAGTTCAATGAGCAATGTCCACAGGCATTTATCAGACAACACTTCCGAACGGCTGAAAAGCAGTGAGCGAGCTTAAGTAATGACTCAGCCAGTCTTCAGGGTGCATCCGAATCTCCGGGACGTAAGGGGCTTGTTAAGGTCAGGGCTCTCCAGCCCCACCTCCCATATTCCTAGGCTCGGGCTCAGAGACCTATCCCCCATTCTCCCAGGGATGCTGATGACAGTGACTGGAGTACCTCCAGCAGAGAACTAGCATAACAGCACGGGGAGTGCACGGTGGGGCGAGTCGCTGAGGTTAATGCCAGGGAAAGAACACCACCCTCTCTGGTTTTTAATTCTTCTCTAATTTATTTTAATGTATTTTTTCTGTGATGTTGGCGTCTAGCTGGCTACAGCGAGAAGCGCGTTTTCTGCAACTGGCTTAGAGTGTTAGTCTCGCAGCTACTGGCACGGTCCGTTTGTGTACACACAAGGGCTTCCCCACCCTCATCAAGTGTAAGCACACATGATTTTCAGTTGGTATTCTCATCAACAGTGGCACTGGCCTTGCCCGGGTGTCTGCTTTGCATAGTTCAAGTTTAAATAAAAGAGTTGTGTTAACTTCTGTTGTCTAAGTGACAGAATACATTAGGTTTCTCTCCCATTCTGCCCATCGTCAATTATCATGAAGAACAAGAAATTCCTGCGACTGAAGAATCATCTAAGGCATCTGATACCGAACGTTCACCCACTCTTTACAAGTTGTCTTCATGGTGTTTGTTGCAAACCTTTTACTGGGATGAAGTGCCCGGTGTTTAATTGAGATTCTATCAGATATCATGTACATCAGCTATCACAAATAGCGTCGCAGATTTAATGCCAACAGTGGCGATAGCTGGTTGGATACGGACAGAAGGTATTTTCCCTCCAGGGCAGGGTGGCTTCACAAAAACCTGGTCTCCCACGAAAGATCCAGAGATTCCTTGCATACCCTCACTTGCGGCTGTGTACAAATGTCCACAGTGTCACTCAGAAAGCAGACTCCTTGTCCAATCACATCCTTTTCTCTTGTCAGCACGTCTCAGGAGGCAGGATCCACGGTAATGATTTTCTATGGTCAGTTTCACGGTGCAAAGTGTCTACAAAATATCCCGCTCGACGGAAAAGGACTTTTCTAAATGAAAACTTGAGGGCATGTTGTATTTACCGTCAATCAGCGGAGACGGTCTAAATCCATTCCTCATGGCCCAGGACTGTGCAACGCCCGAGGTCACCGCTGTGTGTGTAATGAAGGAAGAAAGGGATGCCCAGAGCGGATGCTACTCGAGAACTCTGCATTTGCAGTGTTTCGGGAGACGGCCCTATGAGCTACCTCGCTGTCTCGCCGTGCCAACCCTGGATGACGGTGGCATGAAAGCGTGGTCCCCTCCGTGGGTTTGACGGGATGGCACTGAACTGTGTTACTGCAGCTCCTCTCCCTGGCCCCCAGCCTGCGTTCCGGAGCTGAGTGGAGAGAAAATGCAAGCTGCATCCCGGCGCAGGCTTGTCACGCTGCAGCCAAGGAGCAACTGTCTCAGTTTGGGCTAACTCTGCTGATGCATGCGTCATCTGGGGCAAGACATTTCGGGCCTGTGGATCTCAGCTTTCCCGTCAGAAACAGACAGACTAGGATTCGGTACAAATTGGGGCACCTGGGTGGCTCAGTCAGTTAGGCGTCTCACTCTTGCTTTCGGCTCAGGTCAGGGTCTTAGGTTTCATGAGTTTGATTGAGCCCCACATCAGGCTCTGTGCTGACAGAGCAAAGCCTGCCTGGGATTCTCTCTCTCTCTGTCTCTCTCTCTCTCTCTCTGCCTCTCCCCCACTTCCTTTCTCTGTCTCTCTCGAAATGAATAAATAAACTTAAAAAAAAAAAAGAATTCAGCGCAAATAATAAGAGAATCCTAAGGGTGGTGTTTTTATTAAGATCTCCATCAATTGAAATATTGCTGAGCCCAGAATTTACAATTGTACAAATGGCTTCCCTTCAAACTTTATTAACTGAGTTTAGAAAAAAAAAAAAAGAGGCAAAGAAACTGCCACTTTGACATGACTATTTCTCGTTTGCTTTTTTGCTGAGTGCTCATCTTGGTACTACGTCACCTAGTCTATTCTAACTCAAGGATAGAGCATTCTGCAAGTCTGTGACTTTTAAATAAGATATTTTTATGTCAACAGGAAGCTTTAGGAAGTAACTATTTTTTTAATATTTACTTTTTCTTATTTTGAGAGAGAGAGAGCAGAAGCATGAGCAGGGGACTAGCAGAGAGAGAGAGAGGGAAAGAGAGAGAGAGAATCCCATGCAGGTTCCACACTGTAAGCGCACAGACCGATGTGGGGCTGCATCTCCCAAATTGTGAGATCATGACCTGAGTCAAAAATCAGGAGTCAGATGCTCAACTGACTGAGCCACCCAGGTGCCCATAAGAAGCAATTTTAAAACAGAAGCTTATTGTAAATCAGGAGCCTGGTGAGTGACTGGGAAAACTGCACGGGACTTCACCTACTGTCTGGTGACCAGAATTGTAATCCTGGCTTTGCCACTTAGGGTACGTGTTCATGCATTTACTTATTCACTTATGTGCCCTTTTATTCAGGTATTATGACAGATAGAAATTAAGTACCTGGGCCTGAACACTGCTACATTGTTTTGCACACAGACTACAGGACAGAGGTCCTGTCCCGAATCTTACACCTTAGTAAAGGGAAAAGTTAATAAACCAACCATGAGTGGAGTGGAGTGGAGTGGAGTGGAGTGGAGTGGAGCGGAGTGGAGATGAGTGGAGACTGAGCCTTATTGTTGCGTCTGGATTTGAAATGGCCAGAGATATCCTGGTAGCTGCAAACTGTTTCTTGACAAATGAGTCCACCTAATATATGCTCAACATATGTGGTCAACAATCCCAGAGTCACGGGGCTCACTTAGAGGTAACAGAGGCAGGTGCAACTTCTTACCACACACACTCCCTAACTTGAGATGGCCAATGCAACTTTTGACATTCTAGTGGCTAAAGGAAGACAACCCTGGGAGCGCCTGGGTGGCTCAGTCTGGTAAGCATCCGACTTCGGCTCAGGTCATGATCTCGGGGTTCGTGAGTTCGAGCCCCACATCGGGCTTTGTGCTGACAGCTCAGGGCCTGGAGCCTGCTTCGGATTCTGTCTCCCTGTCTCTCTGCCCCTCCCCTGCTCACGGTCTGTCTCTCTCTCAAAAATAAACGTTAGCAAACGAATTTTCCAGTATGACAAGGCTCGGTTGCACTGTTTCAGTCGTCACCTGAATTATAGACGTTCCCTGATCTAGAGGCTCTTACACTGGATGAGCCCAGCTCTGGGTGTTTGCAAAGATATCCCTTGGTGAATGGGAAGGAAGTGTTAGGATTTTCTGTTGTATGTCTAAATGAGCTGGCTCAGGGTGGAGTTTACCACTAGTTCAGATCCTGACTGATGCTCCCTGCCCCATGCAGCCCTGTAAGATGTTATATGTGGGTTCCATGGCAAGGACAGGAGTGACTCACTCATTTGCATTAATTTTTATTTGCAGCAAATGGCAACCCTGTGCCAAGCTCAAGTGATGATGCCATCTAGCTCTCGCTACAGTAGCCCTCGGGAAATGGATGAGTGACTTAAAGGCTCCTACCAAGATACCAAGACTGAACTCAACAGGAATAATGGCAGCACAGGGAAACAATGCAGAGTACTCCAAATAAGAATTCCGAGTTTTTGGGGGGCGCATGCGTGGCTTGGTCGGTTGAGCGTCCGACTTCGGCTCAGGTCATGATCTCATGGTTCGTGGGTTCGAGCCCTGCGTCAGGCTCTGGGCTGACGGCTCAGAGCCTGGAGCCTGCTTTGGATTCTGTGTCTCCCTCTCTCTCTGCCCCTCCCCAATTTGTGCTGTCTCTCTCTCTCTCTCTCTCTCTCTCAAAAATAAATAAACATTTAAAAAAAAGAAAATTCTGAGTTTTCAAGAAGGCTATTGAAATGAGTAATCTGCGTCCACTATCATGAACAAAGAATCTTCACGGTAATGTATATTGTGCCATGAGATGTTAGGTAGTGAGCACTCTGGTGTGTAAATCACTTACAAGACGTAGATGCACACGTGTGGATTTTACTGCTTTAGCCCTGGGTGTGTGTGATCACAAGAGTTTGGACAACACCGTTCTAACCACTCCCCATCATCTTCATTAGGAACTGTCATGGTTAGTGGTCATGTCTGAATTTTCACACAAGTCTTTGATCTCAGGTTGAACCACAAGAAACCGATGCTATGCGACCATCTGCAGCCAGCAAATATTGCAATTTTGTGTGGCTGAACTTAATAAATACAAAACCCAGGGGCGCCTGGGTGGCTCAGTGACTCAAGCGTCAGACTGTCAGTTTCAGCTCAGGTCATGCTCTCATGGTTTGTGGGATCAAGCTCTGTGTCAGTGTAGAGACTGCTTGGGATTCTCTCTCCCTCTTTCTCTCTGTCCCTCCCCTGCTCATTGTTGCGCTTTCTCTCTCTCTCTCTCAAAATAAATAAACTTTAAAAATAAATAAATAAATACAAAACCAGAGTTAATAAATATTTGAGGGTCCTCTTTGTTTTTTTTTAAAATTTTTTTTTTCAACCTTTATTTATTATTTTTGGGACAGAGAGAGACAGAGCATGAACGGGGGAGGGGCAGAGAGAGAGGGAGACACAGAATCGGAAACAGGCTCCAGGCTCTGAGCCATCAGCCCAGAGCCCGACGCGGGGCTCGAACTCACGGACCGCGAGATCGTGACCTGAGTTGAAGTCGGACGCTTAACCGACTGCGCCACCCAGGCGCCCCTGAGGGTCCTCTTTGTATGAATCCCTATGCTCAGTGCTGGGCATACATCTAACAAAATGCCCACTGCCCCTATCATCATACAGCCCAGGTATCCTTGGGAAGACACACACTAAAGATTTTGTGATGATGCGTAAGAAGGAAATAAGTCAAAACTTTCTATTCTAGTGGCAGAAAGTTTCAGGTTGACTGAGAACAGTTTGAGGCAGGTGCAAACTTTGATGTGTTAAGTGCTTGCGACAGCAAAACTACTTTCAAAGTTATCTCTAGCATCACAATAAATTAAGTCACTCACCAAGCCTCCTGTCCTCCTACTCAATATAACCCTGAAAAGAGATTACCCAGTTGGCCAATGTTTATATTAGCCCAGAGGCAAACCCAGCCCACTATCTAAGTTTTATTGGAATATGGCCCTGCCTGTTTGTTTTGTAGGGGAGGAATAATCTATCCTCTTATGTTCTGTGCCTGAGGTCTGCAATTACACTGACAAAAGACAGCTTAATAGAAAAGGCATACAATTTTTATGGATGTAACAGAGGTTCACAGAAAAAGAATGAAAACTCCAGGTGTTAGACTCAGGGGTTTATATATCATTTTTAAAAAGCGTGGTAAGTTATGCAAAGTGACTAGGAAATATATCAAGGGAACAAACAGAAGATAGGGGTTATTTTAGTAAGGGCTATTTATGCAAACTCATCTAGGCATTTATGTTGCCTCCCCAATGATTACAGTCATCCCCACCCCCCCCCCCCACTTCCTGGTAAAAGGAAAAGAAAAGAGGTCACCTTTCTCACAAGAAATTTATGCTATGGTTTTGGGCAGACGGGGAGGTAGCAAACTTTTTGCTTTTGCTGTTTCTTGATTGCTTTCAGCTGAAAATAATCCATTTGCCAATAATCCATTTACCAATAATCCATTTTGGAGTGGCTTATTCTGGTCCCACTCAGTTTACATATTGTCCCTGTGGTTTTCATGCTATGTCAGTAGCAAGTAGTTAAGACAGAGTGGTCTCAATTGTTGCAGAACCAAAGTATCTACTATCTGGCCCTTTACAGGCAAAATGTGCCAGCCCCAGATTAATAATAGCATCATACAGGGGCACCTGGGTAGCTCAGTCAGTTAAGCATCCGACTTAAGCTCAGGTCATGATCTCATGGTTCATGAGTTTGAGCCCCACGTTGGGCTCTGTGCTGACAGCTCGGAGCCTGGAGCCTGCTTCACATTCTGTGTCTCCGTGTCCCTCTGTCCCTCCCCCACTCACATTCTGCCCCTCTCTCTCTCAAAAATAAATAAACATTAAAAAAAAATAATAGCATCACACATTGTAGAAAAAAACAAAAGTCACGTAGCTGTATACTGGATATACTATGGATCCGCTAATATTCCAAAACAGAACAAAGGGAATCAATAGAAAGATACATTTACACTTGTCTTGACGTTTGCTATCACCTTTCTTTTTAGGAATGTATGGAATGACTTTAGATAATGTGTAAATGGTCATTTAAGCCCTTCTGAGATTTGAAATTCCAAATGCTTTTCTGTTGTAAAAAAAAAAAAAACAAAACAAATCAGGGGCACCTGGCTGGTTCAGTTGGTAGAACATGTGACTCTTGACTTTGGGGTCGTGATTTTGAGCCTCAAGTTGGGTGTAGAGATTACTAAAAAAAAAAAAAGTAAATTTCAAACAAAACCAAAATCTAGTGCATCTTGCCTTCTGAGGAAGCTCCCTGGCCATCACCCTCTAACTGTAAAATAAACACCCATCCTGAAATACCTATGTAAATCGGAGCTCATTCTTGTGACATTAATCTGTGCGAAGCTAAATCATTTGCCAGAATAAATTCAAAGGGTATTTCATTTTAAAGCCTACTGCCGCCGTTCTTTTACAAATAGGTCTGCACATAAAAGACACAGGTCCTTTATTAAGTTATACAAAATTTTTCACAAGGCTAGTAATTGAAGTTCCCCTGCCTTGATAACAGATGAACTGTTTATTTTGAAAGTAACAGTAAGGAAAAAAAAATGCTAATTTTCTTTCAAACAGATTTTGAAAGGCATGATGACAGTACAGATATAAACCATTTTCCTCTGGGCTATAAAAGGTACTCATGATCTAAGAAACTCTTGTAATTGATAGACATTTTCTCTGAGTAAGGTTTATCCCTTTTATTTTTGGACGGCTGGGATTCTAGTTTCTTAGCTCATTAAAAAGTCTTTTCTAGGGTGTGAGCAATTATAATGCAAGGGCAACAGAATTAATAAATCCAAAACACAAAGAGTTGAGTGAGGAACAGGAAATCCCTAGGTCTCTTTTGAAGTCACCGAAAGAAAGACTGTGGATCTAGAATCCCACCATTTGGCTCAATTACCGCCTGATGAAATGGAAGTGTTTTCTGACACAACCTTACTTTGTCGAAAAGGAAGCCGTTGATATTACAAGTGGACACTTTCTGCATGAAGGCTGATCCTCCTGTGAGAGGGATCTTAGCTCCTTCCAAGTGACCAGGAGCAAAGAGGAAAGGACGTCCAGATATAAGAAATATTGCCAAACGGACCGTTAGCCGCTGTTTTGTTTTAAAGATGGTTTGGATTGTTTTCTTGACAGAAACATCCCTGGCTGTTGTTTTAATGGTGGAAAAGTCTTGGTGGCTTCATGGCAAAGCGAGTAATATAAAGCAAGAAGGTCTTCAGAAAGTTGGAGTCAATGGCATTGGCCACACACAATAATGTCTGGAAAGTTTTTAAAAATCCTGTTGCCCTGGTCACAACCTCCAATTTCTGTGAGTAGGATCCAGGCGTCAGTACTAGCTCAGTTACCCAGGTGATTCCAATGTGCAGTCAAGTTCAAGGACCCCAGGTGAGAGGAGATCACACCGTCAAACCTAAAGGCCATGGACCAGTGTTGGTGAGGATGTGGAGAAAAAGGAACCCTTGTGCACAATTGGTGGGAATGCAAATTGGTGCTGCACCAATTGGCCTGTGTGGAAGAGAGTGTGGAGGTTCCTCAGAAAATTAAAAATAGAAATTCCATAGATCCAACAGTCGCATTACTGAGTATTTACCCAAAGCAAATGAAAACACTAATTTGAAAAGACACACCCGTACGTTTATTGCAGCATTATTACCACAGTAGCCAAGATATGGAAGTGTCCATCTACAGATGAATGGATAAAGATGTGGTGTGTGTGTGTGTGTGTGTGTGTGTGCGTGTGTGTGTGGCTGTAGGATTTTAGAGCCACAGGTTCTCAAGAGTCAAAAAGATGGAGGTCAGAACATGACCTCAGGGCCAAGACAGTTAGTTTTGGTTGAATTGTAAGAACATTTGTGGTTGAAGATGTTTTGTAAAGTCAGTTCTGTAGACCACAAGCCTATGGCGACACTAAAGTCCAAACGTGCTCCTTTTGAGAGACAGCACAATCATTCCAAAACATTAATCATTCTTTGATGAAAGCGTGAAAATCGAGAGCATGTAGTCAGCTCACATGAAATGTTAAAATTCGTTTCTGAAGGAATAATTTCTTAAAGCAACCATGCTGCTAATGTGCGTTGCTGTGCGGCAACCACTGACCATCTTTCTTCAGTTGCATGTGGGAAGGAAGACTGTATTAAATCTGATTTCAATGGTCCCAGAAAAGGCAATTTACCACATGTGGGTGAACATTTTATTATGAAGAGGAAATTCATTTCACAGGCACAGAACCCACAACAAGACGTATCATGGTTGACAGTATCTGGCGTCCCCATTAATGACGTTGGGATAGCTGCCAGTGCCTGAACGTGACAAGGACGCTGAAATCTCATGTTTTGGCGGAATGTGAAGCAGGAAGGAGCTTCCAAACAGGAGGATTCCAAACACCATTTCAAGAGGACCCCGCCATCTCCCAGCCAACGTACGGCCAACGAGAGCCCGCACCTCCAGCTGGGGAATGCCGTGGAACGTACCTCGGACAAAAGACGGGTTGGGGAGCTCATATTTTACTCTGGCAAGGGAAAAGGCTGTTTGGGCCACCCTCTCAGAAAGGAGTTTTGGAAATGTAAGAAGAAATTAGGTATGACTCACTGAGCTGATTACCCAGGACACATACTGTGAATCATTACACAAGATGTAGTCTCTCGGTACAATAAAAAGACCAAGATGCTGCCAGATGTAAATCTGAGCCCAACTCATTATATTTTATCTTTGGAGACAAAGATCCTGTGTGCTGAGTTTTTTCCTCACTTCATGAATGTGACAGGGGGTATAAGCTTGTCCTTAGTTATTGTATATTTGTGATACTCTCTGGCTCTCTCTCTCCGGCTTTCTGGATTAACATTTTCCTTTATTTTTCTATTGAATTGGATACGATTGATCATTATGTCTTTGAACTTCTCTTCTGGCAGACACGGGATGTGTTTATTTCCTTGCATGCTCAATCAATATTTGGTGGCTGGATGTATGAATGAAGTAGTTATACTTTTTTTTTTTTCCTTCTCCGTTTACCTTTCTGATTTGTTTTACCTTTATTGACTTGATGACTGTCCTTTACATTGTTTCTGGACTTTCCTCAAGACTCACTGCTCAGCTCTTTCCCCATCCAAAGAGGGCCTCATGAGTCCTCACCAATGAAGTTAGGACTAGCACAATGTCAAAACCACTGGAGGGAGGACATGAAGAAGAAGGGAAGGAATCATCTGCATGGGGGTGTAAGCAAACAGATAATGCTGGAGACATGTGGGCAGGCAGACCTGATTCGGTGAGCTAAGACATCATTTCTTAGCGTGTAGGGCGGCTGGCTATGACCCACAGATGAGTATAGTTAGGAAGTGTAGCCAACATTGAGGCTGGGCTAACCATGGCTTGGGAGAAGAGAACGGAAAGCGTGGTGTCTGAATCAGGAGTATGGTCACCATGTGCCAGACTCCACAGGGCTTGCCTGCCTGGTGCTGACCCAGGAGCCCACTAGGGCAGACCAGGCACGCATAAAGTATGGAGAAGTACACGAGGCGGAAACGTGCACTCTGATTTTCCAGCCCTTGACTCTATTCACATATGCAGTGATCGCACACTTTCAAACTCTGCTATTTGCTAACATTTATTTATAACTTTATCATCGATATTTGTGGGCTTTCACACTCATTTACAGACATGTGCAGAGTGGAGAAAAAACTTGAGTCAGCTGACACGCTTCTCCTTAGCTGAATCCAACAAGGCAACACTGTCTTCCGTTCTCATACTACCAAAAACCACCATCCTTTCCACAGTATATGTACAGCCACGTTTTATGCATTTTTGTGATTTTTGTTGGTGATTTCACTGTTTAAAATGACTCCCAGGTGTACCGCTAAAGTGTTGGTCAGCGTTCCTAAGCTCAAGAGGTATGGAACCTGCCTTACAAAAAAGAATATGTGAGTTAGATAAGCTTCCTCTTCCAGGCATGAGTCACAGTGCTGTTTGTCCTGAGTTCAAAGTGAGAGAGTCAGCTATATATTTAATAAGGCTTTTTTCTTTAAACAGAAATTCACACAAAACAAGGTTACATATTGATTGGGTGATGAAAGTATTGTGACCAGGGGTTCACAGGAACCTAACCCCAGGTTTCCCCTAGGAGCTGTGTTCCGTATTTGCTGACTCAGAGTTCACTGCGACTTTACAGAACGTCATTTCAGTGGATTATGAGAGTCGACTGCATTTCCTTCTCCCAATTGCCCTTAGCCAATTTCCCTTCTCTCCCAACTTCCTTCACTTAAGCAACACCCACATTTCATCACATGCACTGAAAGCTTGCATCATGATTTCTCCTTTCCTTCTCTTTCCGTCCTGCACGCTAGCCATACTTCAGGCACTCACTTCATAGCTGAATTATCACTATAATTTGTTAGCTGTTCTCCCAGTTTCTAACTGCTCTTTTCCTCCCTGTAGCCTAGAAAAACTATTGCCTACTGCCTTTAATGTTCTCACTTTTCCTTCCTCCCAGTGAGGTGTGATCACCTCTACAAAGTCCAGCTGAAGGACTACCTCCTCCATGAAGCTGTCTCTGTTGCTTACATTCTGCAATCTTTTGCTTGTCCCCAAAGTCCCCAGAGCACCTGTAGCCCAAGGCACTCATGTGGTGAACTGATGGAGTCAACTTCTACGGGAACTTGCACAGATCACACAGAGCAGATGGGTGACGTCTTTGTGCTTCTCAAGATTGTCCATAGCACTTTGTACAGTTGCTGAGTAAACTTTTCTCCCGTGTCCCTCAAATCCAGACTTCTAACAATCAGGGTTCCCAGAGGAAATACAGTGTGCTCGGTTAAATTTGAATTTCAGATGAACGATGGATGCTCTTTCACTAGAAGTCTGTCCCAAATACTGCAGAGATATACTTGAACTACAAAAGATAGGCTGTTTATTTAAATCTCCAACTAAACTGGGCATTCTGTATTTTTATTTGGCAAACCTGGTAGCCTTACCAAGAGCAGCTTTAGTATTCCCAATACGTTATTGGAATGAACTGCTTTCTAAGGAAATACAAAAGTAGCAGATGTCTTGCCTTCTAGCTGTGAAGAGAAGGCGTAGAGAATAAAAAGATTTAAGCCACAGGGAGGAAGTTGTACTCAATTCAGATACTGGCTGAGGAGGCACAAAATATAATTCAAGTCACGTTTGATTAACTGTTTCAGGTTTCCAGGACATGTCCTTAGAGCCGAATTTTGAAGAAGAAAAGACATGGGTTTTCAGACGGCGGAGACCAACTGGATTAGTCAACTAGAGTCGCCATAGTGGCCACCACACAATGAGCAGCTTTGACAACACACATTTATTTCTCCCCGTCCTGGAGGCTGGGAGTCTGAGATCCAGGCAGGGCCGAGGCTGGTTCCTCCTGAGGCCTCTGTCCTTGACGTGTAGACGCCGTGTTCTCCCCATGTCCTCACATGGTCGTCCCTCTGTGTGTGTCTGTGTCCTAGTCTCTTCTTCTCACGAGGACACCGGTCCTGTTGGGTTAGGGTTGCCTTAATGACCTCATTTTACCTTTATCACCTATATAAAGATCCCATCTTCAAATACAGTCCTATTGGTGGACTTCAATTAGTGGCTCAATGTGTGGATTTGGAGGGCGTGGGAAACAATCTAATGTATAATACCAGGTAAATGTCCCTGGAAAAGCAGACGTTGTAGAAATGACCACCAAGTTCATCATTCTCTTGTGCTTCTAGTACAGCATCACCAGTGTCATTCTGCGTGTGTTTTTACCAGTTTTTCCAAAATACCGAGAATCCTGGACCGTCAACGACAAAACCTGACCTAGTCAGTCACAAAGGACAATCCCTTCTCCGAGTACAGGGGAAGTAAAAAGAAGTTACTCAGACGGAAGTGTAAAATAATTACTTCATCACCACAAGGGTGATGATGATAATTCCTATTGGCAATGTGATTCTACGCAAGCAGCATAAACGTAGAAACATAAACAGAAAAGCTGCGGAACCGTAAGACTAACCTCAAACCCCAGGAAGGGAACATAGGTATTGTCACATACTTAGAATTTGGGGGGAGTGTAGACAACTTTAGTCATAAATATCAATCATCTTCCCCACACCCAACTAGGACACAGAGATGGTTCTAATGCAATCTCTTATAACAAGGACTTTCAAATTTTTCAGCTGTTACTTCAGGAACGTTTCTGTAGTTGAGGCTTGCAAAAGTTACTGGCCTCAATCCTCCTTAGAGCAAGATTTGTAGAACAGAGTTTTATTCTTACAAGTCTAAGATGAGCTTCACTTTTCTGAAAACAAGGAGACGAAAACGATTTCTCTCCAGAACCATTTGTGACCGTTTGCGTAAAGTAGATCTCACAGCTGGTTCCCAGGCTGATAAAGTTACATGAACAGGGCTGTCAAAAGCCAAGAAGTGCGTAGGATTCTTGCTCTCTTGAAAGAAAGCGCCTGGCAGAGCAGAGGACCCCCAAGCCAAACCGTGGGTCATTCCATCCTGCCAAGGATGAATGTGTTGGTTTGTTGGTTTCCAACTCTACGTATCTAAGAAGACTTGACATAGTATTTTATGAAACAAAAGACTTTCAGAAGCTCATTTTCCAAAGATTGCCCTGGAAAAGGGGATGCGTGTGGTTTCCAGGAAAACGTTGATACAGCCAGGGCTTTTGCCAGATAGAGTTTCTTGTTTAGATGCTGGCCACCAGAAAAGCTAGTTCTGACAATGGATGGATGGATGGGACAAAACAATGGAGGTATTCCAGAATAGGATGTTTGTTGGTGCTAAAGATTTGGGCTCTGTGGGGAGTGGGAAAAAAACAAACAAACAAACGTATTTCATATCTGCAAAGAGAAGACAAAACGAAAACGTAAAGCACTTAACTGCTCACAAGAACCAAATGCTGTGTATCACTGCAGATTTTATATATGAGATACATAGGATTTCTCTGGAGAGGTAAAGCCAGTGAACGGCCAATTTAAAACTCATTTTTAAATTCCAGAATTCCCTGCTGCTTCGACATGGAAATCTAAAATGAAACAATACCCAGGATGGGTCCCTGAGGAGTGAGTAAAATTGCTCAATCACTGAACTCATAGAATCCTGTGCCAGGATAATGCCAGGCAGAGGGCTCTTCTGATAGGACACCAAATAGTCTTTCCTAAGAGGACCCTTTCAGGACCACATCTGGGAAGTGGCCTCAACCCACAAAAACTCATAAGCGTAGAACTCTATACCTGATTGTGTTACAGACTGAGGCTTGATTTTTGTTGTTTTTCTTCAGAGGCAGGTTACTGTTTTTACTCACTGCGTTGTTATCACTGATTTTCACTTTTATTTCTGGCTCTCCGGTGGTCAGTAATGAAGCAAAGAAGACGCTCCCACGTTTCTTCAGAGTCTCGGATGAGTCTTTTGTCTTGAAGCAGAATTGGTTGGTTCAAACATCTGGTGTAATAAAGCGGTGCCGTGGTAAGTTCTGTATTTAACATCGTTCCGTCGGAAAAACAAGTGTTTCCTTTGTCTGAACGCTAGACGTCTTCACCTGCGCATCATAACACAGGGCATAACCCTGTGCATCTGCTGACACGGGGCAGATCAAACACTGTAAATGTGTCTACACGTCAAACCTGAGCGCTTGCAGATGCCCGGGCTCTGTTTCAGGGATGAAGTTGTCAGAGCCATTGTGTAAGGTGGATATGTAATTTCACTCCTTGAATGTGGTTAATTGGCTTTGTCCTTAAAGTCTGGTGTAGTAGAGGGTTCCCTTCACCCTGTACACCATTTTGTCCTCCTGAAGTATGATGCAGGTGGTGTTTTATTTTCTGCTTCACAGAAAATAAGGGGGTCTAGGACTTGGGAGTTCAATTTTTATGTGACCCTGGTACTCAGAGATGTAGACGTTTTTAGCTCCAACCTCCTCTTGCCTTTGTTTCGACAGACTTCTAGGGATGGTGGACTTGGATGGCTAACAGATGCTCTTTGTGGATTTTAGAGAAGTACCATTCAAGTCCATTTAATTTGGAAGCTGTTGCTCCACATTTTATGAGCGTTTTGTTTTGTTTTGTTTGTTTGTTTGTTTGAGTTTACTTTGATAAAAACCGAGACAGTATGAGCAGGGGAGCAGCGGGGAAAGGAAGGGAGAGAATCCTAAGCAAGTTTCACACTGTCAGTGTAGAGCCCCATGTGGGGCTCAGTCTCATAAACTATGAGATCATGACCTGAGCCGAAACCAAGAGTGGGATGCTTAACTGAGTCACCCAGGTGCCCCTAAGAGCTGGTTTCTAAAGGCAGGTTTAAATCCTGTATTTCACTAGGTTTACACAGTTTTTGTTTATGTGCTCAATCTATTGTGGTTGTAGTCCACACTCAGAAGGCAGCCAAATGCAGAAAGAGGGACCGAACCCTCAGACGGCTACCACTCAGATTAGGGCCCTAATCCTCAGATGGCTACCACTTCTGCTCTTGGACTTCTGGAGCAGAGCAGACAAGCCAGGAGGTGGGGAGAACCATATATCTTAGAGAGACAACATCATTTAGCTTCTAAGTAACAAATATCCTTTGAATAGAAAAACCAACACAGGTTGCCGTGGAGACTTTGGGTTTCTACATCACATAATTTAGCATGGTTTAATTTCTTGAATGAACAGATGATTCTTAAAATATAGATGTGTGTCTGCGTGGAATATGATCTGATGTCTACTGGAGTAGACTGCTACATCCCTCTATTTTGTTAACATGAAACAGAAAACCTACTTCCCTACACAGCCACTAGCACGCACAGCATGGGATGCACAGGATTAAACATTCACTGTCCTCCAGACGGTCTTAGTTTGACAGAGTCTCAGGTGCACCAGGGACCGGACTGGAGCCCATGATCAAGAGCAGGTCATTTATGCATCCCTGTGCCTTTGTTTCCTCCACCATAAAGTGGGATCACACATCCACCTGGGGGATTGCAAGTTTTATAGAAGTTTATACAGAAGATGAAATATGTAAACCATGCTCGCAGAAAAGCACTCCACAAAGACCACGTACTTGCTCTTTGTTAGTTAATATTATTAAGGATGTTTTGGTAGGGGACCTTGAGAAGCCTTCCCATATTATGGTCACCTAGAGTGGGATTGGATCCAGAAGACAAAAGAGAAAAGGCCGAGAGTATGGTGTATGGTGACCCATGGGGCACAGGAACCCATAACTGTTGAGGGGTCCCATGTGTCCTGAGCATGTTCAGCTACAGATCAGGGAAGCATGCCCTTTGGGAGGCAGCTACATGAATCCAGAAGTAACATCCGTCTTTCTTTTTTAATGTTCATTTATTTTTTGAGAGACACACAGAGAGAGAGAGAGACCATGAGAGTGGGGGAGGGTCAGAGAGAGAGAGGGAGACAGAAACCAAAGCAGGCTCCAGGCTCTGAGCTGTCAGCACAGAGCCCGACATGGGGCTCGAACTCACGAACCGTGAGATCATGACCTGAGCCAAAGTCGGACGCTTAACCGACTGAGCCACCCAGGGGCACCCTGTCTTTCAACTCACCCCCACCAAACTGCATGTCAAGATTGACCAAATTCATTTGTTTCTTCAGCACTGGAAGGTTTCAGGCACCTCAAAGAACTAAACCCACTTGTTGGTTTTCTGGCCTTGCCTTAAACTACCACCGGTACTGCTTGAATGGCTACATTTAATTAACAAATGTGATAAAGGGTTCATCTTCCTGCTTATGAAACGAAACAAGTCTGGCTGCTTTTGAAATAGCTAAAGCAGGGGTCAGTAAATGTTTCCTCTAGAGGGCCAGATAAGGACAACTTTTTGGCTATGGGGGCCATATGGTCTATGTCACTGCAATCAGGCTCTGCCTCTGTAGTGTAAAAGCAGCACATAGACAGGACTGGGGGAGGCAGAGTACCAATAAAACTTTATTTATGGACAGCAACATTTTCATTTCATATAATTTTTATGTGTCGTGAAATAGTCTTTTGATTTTTGTACCCCAAACATTTAAATATATCTAACAACCGTTCTCAGCTTGTGGGCAAGGATGCTGAAAACAGGTGAGAGACTGGATTTAACTTGTGGGTTGTGGCTTTCAAAATGGCAGAATCCATGCCCCTTAACTTGAGATTCCAGGGCCACTGGAATCTGCTCCCATCAGCCCAATCTACCCCTTCACCTTTGCTTAGTCAAACCCTGTCCTTCAAGGGCTGGTGAAAGGTCCACCTCTTTTGTGATATCTGTCCATCTCCTTCCAAACACATTTATAAACATCCATCGGTCATTCAGTGAGATACAGGCCAGTCCCCTTTGCAAGGACAAGTGGAGACAGACCAGTCATGGCTGGACTGCCAGCCCCATTGACATAGTCTGCAAAGTCGTCATCATAATATACATGGGGCACCTGGGTGGCTCAGTCAGCCGACCTGACACTTGGTTTTGCCTCAGGTCATGATTTCACGGTTTGTGAGTTCAAGCTCTGCGTTGGGCTCTGTGCTCATAGTGCAGAGTCTACTGGGGGTTATCTCTCACTCTCTGTCTCTACCCCTCCCCTGCTATCTCTCTCTCTTTCAAATAAGAACTTAAAAAAATATCACGTACATACCTGATAAGACTATTCTTGAGAATGAAAAACAGACAATACATTTAGAACACTCAGTATGGGGGCGCCTGGGTGGCGCAGTCGGTTAAGCGTCCGACTTCAGCCAGGTCACGCTCTCGCAGTCCGTGAGTTCGAGCCCCGCGTCAGGCTCTGGGCTGATGGCTCAGAGCCTGGAGCCTGTTTCCGATTCTGTGTCTCCCTCTCTCTCTGCCCCTCCCCTGTTCATGCTCTGTCTCTCTCTGTCCCAAAAATAAATAAACGTTGAAAAAAAAAAATTTAGAACACTCAGTATGGTCTTAGTGTAGAATAGAAAGTCACAAGGTGTGGATGTGATAGGACAATGATAGTGATGTTGATTGGTAACATATGCAACGACCCAGGTCAACTACTGCTACCCTTCCATGCAAACGTTGGCTGTGGTCATGCCAAAGTTACATGCCCCTTACAGATTAGAAATGTCGTAAGTCCCAATACATGCCTCCCTCTCCAAAGTACTATTTCAGGCTTATGTGGGAACATGAAGATAGTAAATTCCATATCACCTTAGCATAACCAATGGAACATCTAGAAGCCCAGCATCAGAAGTAGATCCCCCCCCCCCCAAAAAAAAGTAGATTCCCTTTCAAGCAGGCCATCTACAGTTGAGTTGATGAACGTCAACTCAGTAGCATCTTTATGCTGCCATCTTGTTCGTGTGGGTATTTAAAAATGGTGCTGGGGCTGCAAAGGAAACAATCAACAAAACTAAAAGGCAACTGATGGAATGGGAAAAGACATTTGTAAATGACATATCGGATAAAGGGCTAGTATCCAAAATCTATAAAGAACTCACCAAACTCCACACCCAAAAAACAAATAACCCGGTGAAGAAATGGGCAGAAAACATGAATAGACACTTTTCTAAAGAAGACATCCGGATGGCCAACAGGCACATGAAAAGATGCTCAATGTCACTCCTCATCAGGGAAATACAAATCAAAACCACACTGAGATACTACCTCACGCTGGTCAGAGTGGCTAAAATGAACAAATCAGGAGACTATAGATGCTGGCGAGGATGTGGAGAAACCGGAACCCTCTTGCACTGTTGGTGGGAATGCAAACTGGTGCAGCTGCTCTGGAAAATAGTGTGGAGGTTCCTCAAAAATTAAAAATAGATCTACCCTATGACCCAGCAACAGCACTGCTAGGAATTTACCCAAGGGATACAGGAGGACTGATGCATAGGGGCACTTGTACCCCAATGTTTATAGCAGCACTCTCAACAATAGCCAAATTATGGAAAGAGCCTAAATGTCCATCAACTGATGAATGGATACAGAAGTTGTGGTTTATATACACAATGGAATACCACTTGGCAATGAGAAAGAACGAAATCTGGCCATTTGTAGCAATGTGGATGGAACTGGAGAGTGTTATGCTAAGTGAAATAAGTTAGGCAGAGAAAGACAGATACCATATGTTTTCACTCATAAGAAGATCCTGAGAAACTTAACAGAAGACCATGGGGGAAGAGAAGGGGGAAAAAAGTTACAGAGAGGGAAGGAGGCAAACCGTAAGAGACTCTTAAATACTGAGAACAAACTGAGGGTTGATGGAGTGTGGGGGAGAGGGGAAAGTGGGTGATAGGCATTGAGGAGGGCACCTGATGGGATAAGCACTGGGTGTTGTATGGAAACCAATTTGACACTAAATTATATTTAGTATGAAAAATAAAAAATAAAAATAAATAAAAATGGTGCTGGGGCACCTGGGTGGCTCAGTCAGTTAGGCATCCGACTTTGGCTCAGGTCATGAACTCGCGGTTTGTGAGTTCGAGCCCCACGTCAGGCTCTGTGCTGACAGATTGGAACCTGGAGCCTACTTTGGATTCTGTGTCTCCTTCTCTCTCTGCCTCTCCCCTGCTCATGCTCTGTCTGTCTCTGTCTCTCAAAAATCAATAAACATTAAAATGTTTTTACATTAAAAATGGCGTTGCTACTTAGCTTTTCACGTGGCCGTCTTACCTCTCTCATCAACTATAAACTAACTGAAGGACACACGTAAGCCTTGCACTTATGTGTGTGCTTCAAGGTGCATGAGAGCTGCCTTATGAATCTGTTGAGCAACGCATTCAGTGACAATGACTCTCCACTCACTCCACTGAAAAGCAGCAATGACAATCTTTCAGGTAGTGACACCAGAATTACAAGTCCAACATCACTGGATCTGAGGCATCACATTCCCTAAAGAACTCTGACTCTAAGAGGTAACCATGGAACCACAGAGATGCTGCCCTGGGCAGACAGTGGGGGGAGGGCTGCAATACACAAATACTGGATTATAGAATTTGAAACATCGCTGGGAAAAGAGAGCTGGTATCTTGGAAAGCAAGAGCTGAACAGATGCTGGGAAATACTCTCTTCTGACCCTTCAACGTACCTAGTTGGTAAACTGAAATCTCTAACGTTAAATTCGATGCATAAAGTGACATGGCTTTTGTTAGGCAAATAACACTGGATGCCAGTCTTTATGTCTCCAGTTCATTCTCCTTCCTTAGACCAGGGCTCCTCAGCCTTGCACCTGCTAACACTGGTGGCTGCATGACTCTGTGGGGTGGGGTGTCCTTTGCAGCATAGGGTAATGGGCAACATCCCTGGTCTCCGCCCACCACGTGCAGGTGGCACCTACCTCCTTCAAGTGTGACAACGAAAAATGCCAAATGTCCCCTAAGAGGCGAAATTGCCAGTGGTTGAGAATGACTGCCTTAGACCTATTTTAATAGTCAACAAATGTCTCTAAATTAGATCATACGTGTCTCAGTACTGCTAAGTTTCCAAAAACTAAAGGCTTTACCAAGTGAGCATTGTCTTCTTAGAGCTAAGTAATGCCATTTTCACTTCCTTTGAAAAACATTCCTTCTTTCTTTTTCAGCACTACCTGTATAAAGCTTTTATATCATCCTTTTGCTTCCTCAAGAATAAATGGTCTCACATTCTTTATTCTTTTCCTCATTGAATCAGTCAGAATCTCCATACACACAGAGTAATTAGAGAAGGATCGCCTTGCAATGGGTCTATTTATAAAAGTGTGGATGCAGAGTAGTGGTTCTTGGCAGGGAGCTGGTCTGTCCCCCAGGGGAAAGTTGGAGATGTCTTGGAGACATCTTTGGTTGCCAAATCCGAGGGCATGCGGGCGGCAGGGGTGTGTAGAGGCCAGGCTAAACCTTTTATGATGCACGGAACAACTTTCAACACATGCAAAAAGAATGATCCGAGGTCAGTAGCATCCATACTGCTTGAACCACTAGGCATAGGTGGGCAAAGGGAAGGAGTCATGGCTGACACCAGAATGGTCGAGATGGTGTGGACTCAGCCATCAGGGCAGGAGCAATGGCATTTGGTAGAGGGCTCAGCCAACACAAGATACCTGGAAGGACGTCAGCCAAGGGAACTGGTAGACTGACTTTCCTCTTCTCCCTGAATCCACAGTCCAGCTGGAGCTCTCCACTGGCCAAACCCACCAGGAAGCCAGACGTGCGTCAGCCTGGTTGATGGCATCCGTACAGATCAGCCTCCCAGGGGCAGAGGGCAGAGCAGGGATGAGGAAGAACACAAGGAGAGAGGCAAGCGCAAGCCCTTCATACCCTAAAGGTTCTAAAGGTTCAGTCACCTCTTTACTGTGTGAGTCTATTTCACTTCTCATTCGCTGACGTCCGCCTTCTCCATTCACTACTCTGGGCTTGTCATGGCCAACACATGCCCAGACTCCTCGGAAGCCTCTGTCCCCACCCCTTCCTCACCCCACCTCCCTCACAGCGCTCCTTCAAGCAGCTGACAACATTTTCCTGGAAATTGTGCTTGAGATTCACGCAGGAGCCAAGGCTAACAGTCATGAAGGTGATAACCTGGATATTCATACCAAACGCTACGGCGGTCTTTCTGGGCAAGAGTAATGGGTCAGAAGTGACAAGGCCTGAGCGGCAGTCACGGCTCTGAAATTTGCTGGCATCGGAGTCTCTGATGCGTCCTGCCTCAGTGAGCAGGACTTCCCTAACTCTGAGCTCTACTCGGTGGTAAACTCAGGATGATAAATACCAGTGGTGATGATTACCCAACGACCTTTGCGCTGCAATCAGCCCAGACACTGTAACACAGGAAACAGCGCCCCGTAATTACTATTTTCAGGGTGAGCATGAGCAAGTGAGGTCCGTGAATTTTCTTAAATACAGAAGCACAGTAATGATAGTTATTTTTAGTAGACTCAGACCCAAAGTTTCAGATTCCATGGGGTAATGTGAAACTGTTTTCATCAATAGTATTGGCCATTTTCCCTCTGATTACACTGAACTGACAATTTCCCCCTCTGATTTCCCGAACTGGCAGTTGTTCCTTGTGATCAGATTGAAGTGTTTTCTTCCCAACAATCCTTTCTGCTCTCTACCTTAACACGTTTTATCCCTAAAGGCTGCTAATTGTAATCTTTCCATTATCCTTCGCTTGTCCCATTCTCCAGGACCCCGTTCAGAGAGCTCAGTGTGAGACATTTTACCATCCAATGGCTCTGGGAGTGAGAGGTTCCTTCCGCAAAGATAAGCCAGTTTGGAAATGCCTGCTGCTCACCATTACCATTGCGTATCCAGAAAGTACACAGATGTAGAGTCAGCTGCTGGGTGGCCCCCTTAGCTTTCTACCATAAGACAGGAGATAACTGACATCAGCAGGGACAACTTCCCCATTACTTAATGAGAAACTTAAAACACAGCTTTTAGGGACAGTGACTTGTGCAAGCCAGAAACCATATGAAGACAAAGAAAAGAGATAAAGACATGATTATGGATCAAATCCCCCATGGCCACATTGAAAATTGCCTTGAGTTTAGAGACATGGTGAATTCTAAATATGTTCCAGGCAGAAACTCTAAGGAAGAATGGTTCTCATCACTGTTAACTGCTGGCAGAGTTAAGACACACTGTCGGATGCAGGGGGGAGACTGACCCACTGGGCATGGCTGGACTGCCAAATTGAGGCCAGCGGTGAAGGCTGAAAAAGGTTTGGGAATTCCCAGGGAAGGGGCCTCAATGTGCACGGGGTCTGACAGTGTAAATCAGGGGGAGAGCAGAGTAGGGCAACCTCAGTCCAATTCTAGATGGGAAAAAAAACCTCAAGAAACAGACAGCCTGTTCCCAAAGAGTTTGATCACTGCATGTAGAAATTTCTTTATCCATTCATCAGTTGATGAGATGTAACTGACATATAGTTCACATACAACATTGTGTAAGTGTAACACAACAATGCGTTGATTGGATACCTTTATACAGGTGGTATAAAGGACTTAGGATCGTTTGACCTAATGATGTTTCAAGTTTACCATGGTGCAAAAGCGACACACAATCAGTAGAAACCATACCTCTGATTTTGAATTTTGATCTTTTCCCCAGGCTAATGATATGGGGTACAATACTCTCTTGTGATGTGGACAGCAAAGGTGAGCCACACAATCAAAGGTCAAAAACCAATACATTTACAACCATTCTGTTCCCACACATCCATCTGGAAGTCACTTTCCATACAGTAGTCCATTAATTACATGAGATATTCAACACTCTAGTATAAAACAGTCTGTGTGTGAGATGATTTTGCCCAACTATGGGCTAAGACAACTGTGCTGAGCATGTTTAATGCAGGCCTATCGTGTTCCTTCCACAGGGTAGGTGTATTAAATGCATTTTCAACGTCGTGACATTTTCAACCTATGATGGGTTTCACTGGGACGTAACCCCAATGTAAGTAGAGGAAGATCTGTATGCTACAAAATGATGGCCATGAATGAAACTGGAATCCTTGTACCACTCACAAAAATGAAGTAAAAGTGGATTAAAGACTTAAACCTGAGACCTGAAAGTATAAAGCTCCTTGAAGAAAACACAAGGGGGAAACCCCCTTGACATCGGTGTTGGCAGTGATTTCCGAGATACAACAGCAAAACCAGAAGCAAGAAAAGCAAAAATAAAGACGTGGGACTACATCCAACTACGAAGCTTCTTCACAGCAAAAGAAGCAGTCAGCAAAATAAAAAGTCAGCCTTTGGAATGAGAGATAATATTTGCAAATCCTGTATCTGATAAGGGGGTTAACACCCAAACTGTGCCCAGAAATCACAGCACAACTGAGTAGAAAAAAATCCGATTAAAAAATGGGCAGAGGACCTAAATCGACATTTTTTTCCAAAGATGACGTCCAGATGGGGCAACAGCTACATGAGAAAGTGCCTGACAACACTCATCATCAGGGAAATGAAAATCAAAACCATCGCGAAATAACCATCTATAGTTTTATATAAATCATTCCAAATCATTTTCTCTGCATACACGTGCAAAGAGAGTTTACAAATTTTGCTTCAAACACTCCCTTTTCTTCCTAATATCATAACACCTTTCCACGTCAATAAATCATTTCTATATCCTAATTCATGACACGAATTCATAAAAGTCATTTTGCCCATCTACTATGGTTAGGCATAAATTATTTCCTATATTTGTTTTCTGCAAGTGACTTCAGCTGATATCCTAAAGCCTGCATGTTTTAGACGGACTGAATAATTTCTGAAGGTTGAATTTCTAGAAATGGAATTATTGGGTCAAAGTGATCAATATATTTATGGATTGCTTTGATTATTAGTGACTCACTCCTTTTACCCCTGGAATAACTTTATACACTGTTATGTACATGATTGGAATAGAAATCTAGCATTTATCTGTATGAGATACCACACATTTAATATGCACTGCATTTTGGATCTATAAAGTTTACCTACTTATAAAAAACAACACTGTGAGAAACTCTAGAATTTTCACAAAGGAAACATTGTTTAAAGTATTTAAAATTTGCAAGAGCTTTCTTTAGCAAAGACCTTCCCAGTCCAAATTTTATCATAATCTAGGCAATTTAATAGCAATCTTTTTACAGAGGGATCAATAGCTTATGGAGACAGTGATATAATAATTCCCTTACATAGAAGATTGATTTTTCTTCTTTTTAATTTTTTTTATTCTACATCTTTGTTAAATTTATTTTGAGAGAGAGACAGCATGTATAAAAGGGCAGAGACAGAGGGAAAGAGAGAGAATCCAAAGCAGGCTCCACACCGTCAGCCTACTGACCAACGTGGGGCTCGAAGTCATGAGTCACGAGATCATGACCTGAGTCAAAATCAAGAGTCAGATGCTTAACTGACTAAGCCACCCAGGCGCCTGCCCAAAAATTGATTTTTCTAATTTTCAAAAAATCATTCTTTTCCATCTGACACAGTCCAACCCTGCATCAGAAACTTTCTTGAAAATGGTTGGTCTACAAAATATTAGTTGTCTCTGTTTACCTAAGTTATCCCCAAATTATTCCGAGTTTGAATCTTTTCACAGATGAGGGTATTCTATATGTGCAGTATGTGACTCTACCGTTCAAGAAAAAAAAAAAAAATGTTTCGAAGAGCAATGCTTGTGCCTCATTCCAAATTCTCTCATCTGGGAGCCTAAATATCTTCATAGCAGTGTTCATTTTATCTCCCGACAGTGATACCCAAATTATATATACAAGGGATATAAGTGAAGGGTTGTAAAATATTTGTCAAAAGTTTTCCTCCAACGGTGTATAACTGACCCTTGACCAGCATGGATTTGAACTGTAGGGGTTCATTTATGTGCACATGTGTTTCAACAGTCCAGTCCTATAAAGGCATTTTCTCTCCAATTAATCCATTTTGTTACCTCTAGCTCACTCTATTGGAAGAATACAGTATTTAATACATAGCATATACAAACCATGTGTTAATCAAGTGTTTATGTTATGGGGTAAGGCTTCTGGTCCACAGTAGGTTATTACTGGTGACGTTTTGGGGGGCTGCAAAAGTTATACGCATAACGTCAAAGACTGATGGGGCCTGTGCCCCTGACCCCCACCTTGTTCAAGAGTCAAGTGTATGGGGCGCCTGGGTGGCACAGTCGGTTAAGCGTCCGACTTCAGCCAGATCATGATCTCGTGGTCCGTGAGTTCGAGCCCCGCATCGGGCTCTGGGCTGATGGCTCGGAGCCTGGAGCCTGTTTCCGGTTCTGTGTCTCCCTCTCTCTCTGCCCCTCCCCCGTTCATGCTCTGTCTCTCTCTGTCCCAAAAATAAATAAACGTTGAAAAAAAATTTTTTTTAAGAGTCAAGTGTAGCTGTAAATAGGGACACAAATAAGGTTGGAAACATATAGACCGTAGGGCACTGTAGGGTAAATCAACTCAAGGAGGCTGAAAAGAAAGAGGGACAGGGTTTTTCATGTGCCTGCTTTTGTGATTAACGCCTGTATCCTGCATACAGAGCTGTGGCCCTAAAACCCGAGACAATGACAAAACAGGTTCCCTCGGGGACATATTTCATTTTCTTTTCAGGGCACAGTGGGCGGAAGAAGTCTCTGTTTTGACAGAGACTCTCTCTTCCTCTCTCACCTTGTGCAGCGTCATGCAGGTTTTATTTTTAGCAGACTCACGACTGTTTTGGTGCCTCTTTGAATACATTCCAGTTGTCTGCAATGGCCCAGCAGGAACGACGGTCGCCACTTAGGTAAGTGTATCAGTCTATTCTGAATATGTACTGCATTTCGGATCCACAAAGCTTACCAAGTTGTGACAAAAGTAGGGCAGAGAACCCTGGAAATGGATGGCCCTTGTTTCCTGGACCGGCCTTATTTTCAGAGACCAAATATGCATTTAAATCTGCACATGCATCTAAATATGCGCATGCATCTAAATATGCACACGTTGGGGCGCCTGGGTGGCGCAGTCGGTTAAGCGTCCGACTTCAGCCAGGTCACGATCTCTCAGTCTGTGAGTTCGAGCCCCGCGTCGGGCTCTGGGCTGATGGCTCAGAGCCTGGAGCCTGTTTCCGATTCTGTGTCTCCCTCTCTCTCTGCCCCTCCCCCGTTCATGCTCTGTCTCTCTCTGTCCCAAAAATAAATAAACGTTGAAAAAAAAAATAAATAAATATGCACACGTATCTCACGCACACCTTGTGATGATGCACAAAGGGTCCACACTCACACAATGCCTAACAGGAAATAGGAATTGGCTGTCTACTGTGATGTCACCTGGACACACAGGGCAGTGCCCTCGTTTGTCCACAATTTACCAGTGATGTTTCTCTCGTTGTAATAAAATGTAATTATGCATTCAGAAATTGCAAACGTACAACTCAATACACAGAGCCTCATGTCACGAGTCCCATTAATGTTTACCTCCTATCTGTAGCAACATAAGCCTCCCAGCAGTGTTTTTTTCAGAAATGGTGCATTCAAATGAATCTCCTTCAGCTATTTTCGGGCAAGATGGAGAACCAGCCTTTGTATTTCTCAAGCACCATTCCTAAGCGGTCGGCTCTGAAGGGCTGTTTTCAATGGCCGCTTATTTTCCCAGAGACATTTTTCTAAAATCTACCTCCATGTGTCGAACTTGTAAAGACAAGGTTTGTTTTCAGTCATTAAAAAAAAAAAAAGGCAGACTTGTTACATATCTCTGCTACCATTTTGTTTCAATTTTTTGTGTATGTCTCCTCAGTGAGCTGTATTCCGCTCTATAGTAAATTGCAGAAAAATTCAGGTGTAATTTCTTTTGAATCAGTGGCTGAATGTGTCCCCTTCCTCTAAGTTCGTGGCCCCCTAATCAGTTTAAAGAGCTGTTTCAATCACTTCTGGTCATATGTGTCTGACGTTTAGGGAAAGGACAGAAGAGGAATGGATGGGACGGACAGAGGACTCTGTAATTATAAGAAAATATAATTACCTGCACCACACATCTGACCCCTGGTAATACTCTGTCTCCCACTCTCTCGTCCACATGCCTCCAGTCTTAGCTACTGGATACATTTCAAGACCCCTGAAAGCAGAAACTGTCTCTTGTGTATTTTGCTAGCCCCACCTTGCAACAAAAGAGACAGCCAATTAGGGTTTCCCAAGAATCCCAAGAACCCTCTGTGCTGATGGCACAGAGCCTGATGCTGGGCTCGAACTCTTGAACCGTGAGGTCATGAACTGAGCCGAAATTCAGAGTCGGATGCTCAACCGACTGGGCCACCTAGGCAGCCCCAACCCATCTTAACTTGAAACCAAACATTGCTGTGTTTCTCACAGATATTCATTCCTCTGAATCACCTAACTGATGCTTTTTCCCAGCTTCTCCTATAAACGCACATACTATTAGATTCCCCCATTGTATTCATCCCAAGAAACTGAACCAATAGGATATGTATGTATCCTTTGTATACATCCTTTATATTGTATGTATTTTTTATACTTATACATGTATCCTTTCTCTCTATATCATTTACATATACATATTTATATATATCCTTTATATATGTTCCTCGCAGGTATACATATCTTTTGTGTGTGTGTATATATATGTATCCTTTACAGATGTTTACTCTCTGTGTTTCCATATCTCCTGTATAGATACTTACCCTGTGTGTTTCCATATCTCCTGTATAGATATCTACCCCTGTGTTTCCATATCTCCTTTATACACATACATAAGAAAGACTTAGTAGCAAGCATTGACTCATGATCATACAGGCTGAGAAATCCCTCAATCTGCTCCCTGCAACCTGGAGACCCAAGACAGGTGGTCGCGGAATGTAGCATGAGTCTGGAGACCCGAGAACCAGCAGAACCAATGATATAAGGTGCAGTCTGAGGGCAGGTGAAGACCCACATCCCAGCTTAACCAGTCAGACCAAAAAGGGCAAATTCTCCTGTTCTCCACTCTTTTGTTCTATTCCGACCATCAACTGATGGAGTGAGGCCCACCCACACTGGAAAGGGTCATCTGCTTCACTCAGTGGACCCTTTCAAAGGCTAATCTCATCTGGCAACCCCCTCACAGATACACCCAGAAATAAGGTTTAGCCAAATATCTGGATACTGTGTGATCCAGTTAAGTGGGCCAGTACAATGAAGCATCACACCCATGCAGGTACGTTTTCACCCAGTCACCAATATGGTCGTGTGTTTCCCTGGTTCGCACACACACAGAACTCTCCTGGATAATCGGATCAGCAAGCATGGGACCCAAGTCTTGCCTGTGGAACCCACATCATGACATGGAGGTTATGCTGAGCCTGACTGGTATAGAGTCTGTGTCCTGCCTCTCCAGACCACTCACACTCCTCCTTTTTCCTTTCCTTCTTCTCTCACATCTCCAGGTTTCTTTGCAACTAAGACTAGTTAAAAAGAACAAATCCAAAAATCAAGATGTAAAAAAAAAAAAAAAAAAAAAAAAAAAGGCAAAGAACAAAAACAAAACAAAACAACATTTAAAAAATACTGGTTTGGGGCATCTGGGTGGCTCAGTCAGTTAAGTGTCCAACTTCAGCTCAGGTCATGCTCTCATGGTTCATGAGTTTCAGCCCCACATTAGGCTCTGGGCTGATGGCTAACAGCCTGCAGCCTGCCTCGGATTCTGTGTCTCCCTTTCTCTTTGCCCCTCCCCCACTCATGCTCTGTCTGTCTCTCTCTCAAAAATAAACATTTAAAAAAATTTTAAAATACTTGTTTGTTTCTTTAATTTATCAAGTGTACTTAGAGGATCAGATTCAGCAAGTTTCCCTCAGCTCTTCATCCTTTGTTCTTTTATTACTGCCTCCTTACTATATGGAATGCAGATGCGATGCCTGGAAGCGCAGCAGCCATTATGCGACCATAAGGCCAATAGCCATATGGTACAGATGGCAGAGATACAAGACATTAAGGCTTTGGCTACTGATGGCATTCAGGGCTGCTGAACAAAGCATGCACATACATAACTTTGTTCACTAATGCAACTGGCATTTTCATTTGACTTTGACATGTTACTCAAACTCTGGTATACTTTGAAGAAACCATAATGTGTGAGTTCACCAATGGTTGCATTCGTCAGATCCACTGCTTTCATTTGATGCTCACTGAAAAAATTTGTAAAACAAACTTGCAATTCATAAAAGCATTATTTCTATATCTGTATAGAGTTTTTTCAGGAAAATGAAAGAAAAAATATTAAGATCCACAAAAAAAAATTTTTTTTAACAATTTGTTCTTTTTATGTTTATAGAAAACATGCATGAAGGGGCGCCTGGGTGGCTCCGTCGGTTGAGCGTCCGACTTTGGCTCAGGTCACGATCTCGCGGTCCGCGGGTTTGAGCCCCGCGTCGGGCTCTGGGCTGATGGCTCAGAGCCTGGAGCCTGCTTCCGATTCTGTGTCTCCCTCTCTCTCTGCCCCTCCCCCGTTCATGCTGTGTCTCTCTCTGTCTCAAAAATAAATAAACGTTAAAAAAAAATTAAAAAAAAAAAAAGAAAACCTGCATGAAAATACCTTAAAGCACACGCAGGGGGGCAAACAAAAATGTCAGAATGTTTTTTTCTTCTTCTTACATTTACAGCACTTTGACTTTGATTTTAAATAAAGAACTTCCTGCATCTTGCCGACAAATTAGCAAGCTTGAAAACATCAAGTTGGCAAAGAGAGACACACACACAAAACAAGGGCCATCCCTGAAAAAATTTTCTAAAAACAAAGTAGGGATGATACACAACAAAACAAGCCTGTGGATTTCTGACTTGTAATTTGCAAGCATTCGAAACTAACATGTTGTGGCTTCAGACTTCAGGGGGTAAAGCCTCTGCAAATAACATTTAAGAGGTTGGTTCAGTGTGAATTCCTACCAAATAGATCTTTGACCTGGGTCTTAATGGATGGTATTAGGGTTGCACTTTTAAGAGTCACCTGATCTTTTGTTTTGTGACCACTGCATGTTTTGCCAAAATCACACCAAGCAAGGAAAAGCCTGGGAGAACGGGGTGGTGATGGGAGATTTGGAGGCCATGGGGCGGCGGGGAAGGGAGACAGCCAAATAGAACTCCTCCCATTTGGGTCAGCACATGCATTCACAAGGAATCATCACTAAAGATAAAGACCACAGCCCTTTGGCTAACATTTTGAGCCGTCTCATCTCTAACGAGCTTCAGATCTAAACCTTCCCCCCATAACACTTTCTTGCTTTTTAACAAGCCTTCAAAAAAAAAAAAAAAAGACATTAACTGTGGATGATGGCAGAGATATCAGCTCTTATCACTCTGCTCTTGACTTGTCTTTGATTAAGCACAGTCCCTCACACAGCTCTTTGCAGACAGGCAGTCAATAAATGCATATTGAATCAGGGCATCTCTCCAGCTAAAATAAAAGAGTACTAGAAATAGTGTGATCCCTTCATCTACAATAAAAGCAACCGGGCCTCTGGTGACATTGGCATTTGTAAGCCAGTGTCGCAGAAACCAATTCTGATTCCCTCCAACTCAATGGACATTCATTGAGTCCCACGCGGAGGAAGCTGAAATTCACTGCAGACTGAAATGCAAATCTTTTATCTTGAGCTTTTCTTTGAAAAGCTGAAACTCACACGACCGATGCCATCCTAACCTTCAAAAAAATCTCCTTCCCCTGCACCCTAATCCTGCCAATGGAAGTAAAGAATCTTAACGGAAAGATGCATTTCTCATTGAAATTCAGAAGCCAAGAGATGCTTCTCTTGAATTCTGTTGCATTGCTACCCATGTGGTGTTCACTTAGTGCCTGCATTAATTCTGCTGCATAGAATTACAAGACAAGAACTTCCAAATCCAAATGAAACTTTAGAAGAGAAGGCTCGTGAAACTGGAGACTTTGCTCTGTGTCTGTTGAATCTGAAACGTCTTCAGCTTAAACTAACCCTGGAAACTCTGGGGCTCTCCGTGGGTCCCCCAGTGGTCTTGTCCTACACACATCTCAGTCCTTCCCTCCTCTGGCCACACCCTTTATTTTCCAAATACTAGTAGTGCCTCTTTTTTTAAATGCTTATTTATTTTTTGAGAGAGAGAAAGAGAGAGAGAGCTCACACACACGTGTGGGAAGGGCAGAGACAGAGCGAGACACAGAATCGGAAGCAGGCTCCAGGCTCTGAGCTGTCAGCACAGAGCCTGACATGGGGCTTGAACCCATGAAGTGTGAGATCGTGACCCGAGCTGAAGTCAGACACTTAACGCACTGAGCCATCCAGGGACCCCACGTAGTGCCTCTTGTTTACAAATGCCAGATATCCCACCCTGGACCACTTCTTCCTGTTTTTCTTACTGGTCTCCCTCGCACCCACACCTTAAAATTATGCTCTCCAAACAGAACCTCCCAGCCACTAATGCTACCATTTTCCAAGATTCCTCACAGACTCCTTGAGCTCTTCCCCCCACCCCATCTCACACTCTGACTTTGTCGTCAACCATTATAATGTCCTGTACATACATCCTTAACTCACTCGTCTCCTCCTCATCACCTCCTTGAGGTCCTTCATCAAAGCAAACACTTAAGTCCCGTTAATCACCATCACCCTCTCCATGTTTATTCACCTGTTCCATGTGTGAACATAGCCAGCTGTTTTTGTTGTTGCTTTTTTTAACCACTCTCCTCAGTGACTCCTTTTCTTCTTTTTAAGTGTATTTACTTTGAGAGAGAGAGAGGGAGAGCAAAACAGGGAGGGGCAAAGAGAGAGAAAGAGAGAGAGAGAGACAAGCCCAAGTAGGCTTCTCACTGTCAGCACAGAGACCAACCTATGGCTTGAACTCACGAACTGTGGTATCATGACCTGAGCCAACACCAAGAGTTGGACACTTAACCGACTGAGTCACCCAAGCGCCCCATCCAATGACCCTTCCTTAGTGGCTCCTTCAATTTCTATCTCCATCCTCACCTGTGTTCTGAGTTTACAGTATTGCTCCCTACTCAGCTGAGGCAAGTGGAAAGATCAGGGAGAGGGTGCACATGGGTTCCCAGTGCTTCTCCCTGCCTCTCCTCCAGCAAAGTCCCCTCTGTCTCCTGCAGTATCTCATTCTGTCTACAGGACTCACTCCCCATTCCCACCAGTAGACCGATGGGCTATCCCTTCTCTCATCATAAACAAAATGAACAACCCCCCCCTTGAGCCTTCTCCCACTCCTGACTGTTCTTGATCCCTAAGCACAGAATTCCTTGGAAGAACGGTCTACGATCGTTCTACCATTTTGCCTTGGATCCTCGCCAGGGGCATGTCACCACCACCACTCAAAGTCACCAGTGACCTCTGTGCTGTGAAGCCAATGGTCATTTCTCACACCTCCTGATGGAAGGTGGAGGAACCTCGGTAAGGCATCCTCCAGGTGGACTGAAAAAATGAAGGAAGCCGCTCAGCATGGTTTCCACAGAGTTTCATCCAGGGTGACGGACTGTTGGGGGGGAATGAGGAGGGTAGACTATCCAGGAGATGTGCAAATACTGTCCCCCCCTCATCCTTCCTCTCCCCCATTCTGTGCCTTGTCTGGATCTTCATCCCCAGTTTTTATGGAGGGAGGTCACAGGGTCGTGATTTAAAGGGGGCCATCCGTGCACCACAGGCTGTCTATTAGCTGTCTAACCTGACACCTTCTGTGCACCAGTCGCCTCTACTATTTACCTAAATTGGGGTTTTCTCTTGCACCTCTTTGGGGAAGATCAGAACAAGCCTCCCCACACCCAGGTCAGGCAATTCATGAACCCGCACAAGGCCTGGAGCGCAAGCCCTGAGGGAGGTCGTTGCATGGGCAGGAAACAGGGTGGAGAGCCCAAGGGGGACTCAGTGTGGTCAGCACTCCTACACCCCCCTAACTTAACCTCTCAAAGGCATTTGACACCATTGACTGAGTTTCCTCCTTGAAACAGTTTCTTTGTTCTCTCCCTCTTTGCCTCCTGGATTTCTGCACGGCCCTCTGTCTGCTTTCTTGGTTCCTCCTGTCCCTCTTACGTCCTATCCGTCTTTGCACTCAATCCTTGTGGCTCCTCTGTCTACAGTTACTCCTAATTGACTCACTGAGCCTCATGGTTTTGAATACCACTGTACAGTAATGACTGCGGACCTTTTCCCTGAAGTCCAGAAATATAGGATCATTCCTCTATGACGTGTTCATTTAGATATCTGATAGCCAAGTCAAAGCACATCCAAAACCAAGATTGTGTTCTCACCCACAAACCAGCAACTCATTCAGCCTTCTGGTAGCTCAGACCCAAACCTGCCTGTTACCCTCCAGTCCCCATCTTCCTCCTCCAGCCCTCATCTGGTCTGCTAGGAAATATACCAAGATGTATCTAGAATCGCACAAGTGTTCACCAACGCCCTAACACCATTATCTCAGCCTTGGATTGATGCACGCATCTGCTGTGTGGTCTCCCTGCTGCCTCCTTTGCATCAACTGCCGGCTCGCCCACCCCATCAGCACACTGAAACGTTAGGACCCCTCATCCAACATCTCAGCCAACACCTTCCGCATCTGGCTCCGTGTCTACTCAAGCTCAAAGCCACAGGCTGTATGGTGACTCTCCACACTCCATGCTCTCTGGTCCTTCGTGACTTATTGGACGTGAACCTTGCTGCCCACACATTCTCTTTAGTGCTTCCACTTCCTTCTCCTTAGCTGGCCCCCAAACTCACTCCATCTCCTTAGAGTCATTCCATCTGCTCCTGCAGCTTCCGAAGCTGCTCTCACCCCAGCAACCTTGCGACTTAGGCTTTCACTCCCTTCAGTCCCCTGCAAACTCCCCATCTCAGGAATTCCTCCCTGACGCCCTGCCTAACGTTTTCACCAGAGCCCTGATGCTTACTATTCCCTGTTTATTTGTCTCCTTTGAAATCACATCTCCATCCGACATACTGTATATTTAATTTTTTTAATGTTTTATTTATTTTTATTTATTTATTTATTTATTTATTTTTTAACATTTATTTATTTTTGAGACAGAGAGAGACAGAGCATGAACGGGGGAGGGCCAGAGAGAGAGGGAGACACAGAATCTGAAGCCCAATCCAGGCTCTGAGCTGTCAGCACAGAGCCTGACGCGGGGCTTGAACCCACAGACTGCGAGATCATGACCTGAGCCGAAGTCGGACGCTCAACTGACTGAGCCACCCAGGCGCCCCTGTTTTATTTATTTTTGAGAGAGAGAGAGAGAGAGAGAGAGAGAGCAAGCTGGAGAGGGGCAGAGAGGAGGAGACAAAGAATCCGACGCAGACTCCAGGCTCTGAGCTTCGAACCTACAAACCGCGAGATCATAACCTGAACTGAAGTCGGGCACCCAACTGATGGAGCCACCCAGGCGCCCCAACATACTGAATATTTTATGGATCTGTCACGTCTATGACTTGTTTTCTACATTAGCACATGACCCTCACAATGGCATGGATTTCTACCTGTTTTGCTGACGACCGTACCCCCCGTGCCAAGGAATTGTGTGGAAACCATGTGTTGTGTGGATGCCGACTAGAAAGAGCTGGAAGAAATCATGGCAGTGGCATATGAGGAACAGAACTTGAATGTCCAGAGAGCACTGTCTGCATAATTGGCATTTTAGACCTACTTGCATTTTTCTAAAAAAAAAAAAAACTGTGCTCTGGTGATTTGTAAGTATTTGGGCATTAGAAGCATTTGCCCCAGTGACTAGGGTTTGGTTATGCACTCCTCAGGTGCCAGAATGTTCCGGGAAAGAGAAGCTGTGATGTGTTTGAGACCAGATGGTAAATATTACAATGCTCAAGTGGAAACATGATATACAACATGTCTTGGAAACACAATAAACAAACAAAACACCCTCTTCTACCTTGTATTTTATATTCTGCTTGTAAGGGACAAATTTCTGCCACTGATTACAATTAAAATATTTCTTTTTCCATAAAAAGAAACCAAGCTGGTGCTGTAGATTCAGTATTAAAACAACGTGACCCAAATGCTTAGTTGTAAGTATGCTGGTAGCCAAGTGATTCTGTTTCCTTATCTTTCTCTCCTTGTTTGGATTTTTCTCGTTCTCCCTCCTGTTTGGATTTTTCTACCCTTCTAACCCTGTTTGAGCAACGGGCAAATTGTGGCACCTCGGCCGGCCATGTGTCTGCAAACAACTGGGGTCGCAGGGAGCAAGGAAGCAGGGGACACACTACTGAACTGTCCCAGTTTGGGGCTTCTGGGTACGTTCCCTGTGGCTCACCAGTCCCTTTCCCAAGACGATGTTATGTTTTACGATGGAGGAAATGCTCTTCAGAGACCCTGGCCAGACGAACCCCTCAAACAAATTCTGTGCCTGTGTCTGCCTCTCAGCCTTCTGCTAACAGACAGGAGTGCACTATGGAATTAGCATCTAAAAATATAACTGAATAAACACACAATAGAAAACACAAAGGCAGCAAGAATTATGGGCACACTCAAACGGGAAGAGCAAAACGTAAATTGCAGGTCTGAAAAATGAGATCTTTTCTTGGAAGACTCTGTTCTGTTCTCCTTTTTTTTTTTTTCCTTTTTCTTTTTAATGATTCTAATTCCACGAAAATGGAATGTAAGACAAAGCCTTTGAAAGGGAACAGGGAGGCAGGTCCGCACTAATTCGGTTTAATTAATGCCATCCTGTTCTTTAATCTACAAACAATTATTGCAAACGCAAGATACTATATCTGCCCTTCCTTAACTGCTCTCTGTACTTTGACAAAACCATTTTATCACCCATTGGTTGCTACCAAGAAAGGAACTCTGAATTATCCCAATGGCATGTCTGTACTTCATGCAGAATGACCTCGTTTGGCCAAATCTTGAGGAGATAGAAAGTCTGTCTGTTGGCCTGGCTTGCCTAGGGCAACTTGAAGAAGACCTCGCCAACATGAAGTTCCCGTTGTGACGGCTGACGCTTGTACCCGGGACCGTGAGTTTGTCCGGGTGCTTAGAATCCTATTGGATCTGTGATCTGATTCAGATCAACTCGGTTCCTCTTGTTATGTGGCTATCTCTGGACTGGAACAGTCCTCCTCAAGCTTTCCAATTTAGGTGCGATGACTATATAGCAGGCAGGACCACTTGGGATGTGTAACAACAACATGTGAGTTCTCTTTAGCATCATACATTTTATTTTTAACACTCCATCCCATAAGTAAATTTATCACTCCATCCCATAAGAATGTCCCAATATTGGATGTAATATAAAATTAAAAGTATAAATAACTCAGAAAAAAATTGGGCACATCCAAAAAAATGTGTTAAAAATCACTTCCATACAATTGATACTTGCCCAGAAATCTGTTATAAATTACTTGCCACTTCCCATACTTGATAATGCAGAGAACTAAACCATAGTTATGCTATAACTTTGTAAACTCCAGCTCACTCTTTCACCAGATATGTGGACCCCAGTTTGAAAGCACGATGCTAGAGAAACATTAGCATCTCTTAACTATTTATTCCTCACCACTGGGATCAATCTTATATTGCACAGACCAGAAACTAGAGGCCAACATATTACACACGAATGACTTTGTACTAAGGGTGCCATATTTAGTAAACAAAAACATGGGATACTCGGTTAAATTTGAATGTCAGATAAACAACAGATCATTCTTTTCAGTGTGTGTTCCATATTTACATGAAATTCAAGTTTAAATGGCTGTCTTGTATTTCATCTAGCAGCCCTATTTTGTACTGGTGTACCAAAACGATCGCATTTTGCCAAAACGCAGTGTTCCTTTGCCTGTTCCCACCCTCCGCCCTTCACCAACCTTCCTTTCTGTGATGTGAATATATATCTTCTCAGATGATGGAGCTGGGGGGCTCAGAATGCTCTTGTTACAGACCAGTGCGTTCTATCCCAGGCCATTGTTAAAAATACAACTTTGTTTTCAAAGTGTGTACAGAGGAACTAAGGAAGGTGTTAGTTCACCTTCATTTGCACCATTTGCACCACAAAAGGCACAGGATAAAGACAAGAAACTTCCAGATCTCCCACAGGGCACAGATGACCACAGAACAGCTGTGACTCTAAATGAGACAAAGACAAGGAGGGTGGGTTCACTTCACCAGGAGAAATGCAAACCAGGAGACTGGGGGCTGTTCTCTGGAACTTTCCTTTAGGGCAAGGTCTCAGCTGGAGACCTTGCTTGACCTTGCTTTTCTCTTTTTTCTCCTGGAACTTCAGTGCGATGCTCAGCTCCAGCGCCATCTTGTGACCTGAGGATGGGAGTCACGTTCTAAACTCAATGGTAGCTCCCCAGATGCCCTGTGGTGCTCTTGCATAAAGTCAAAACCAGTGGATTGGTCCAGAGCCTTCTGCCAGGGCTGGGGGTCATTGCCTGCTGATTCTAATGCCTGTAGACTGACCATAGTGACTCTGGGGTTTCTGATGGATGGTGGCCCTGCCCAAAGACACAGAGAGGTTCTTAACAAGAACCAAGTTTCCAACTTCGTTTGTTTTGTTTCAGACGTGTTGAGCTTCAAAACATACCGAAAAATCAACAAAGGGGCAGTTGGATAAACAGATCCTGAGCTCAGGAGATAGTGTCATGAGTGTAATGTCTAAGAACACAAAGAGATTGGATTAAATCCTGTCTCTGTGGCATCCTGGATGTTGACCTTGGGCAAGTTCCTTAATCTCCATATGCCTCTGTTTCCTCATCTGTTGAAAGGGAGTAAGAACAGTAAGACCTACCTCATAGGGACATTACGAGGAGTAGGTATGGTGAGGTTCTGGTGTGAACACTTTGTAAGTGTTCCCTCTTATTACTCTCTCCTGTTAATCATCGACAGGTGTTTCTCCATGATACTGTGGGATTGAGTAGAGTAGCTTGGGGAGACACTAGCAGAGATACAACAAGAGAGAGTGCAGGACAAAGACCTGCTCATCTCCAACAGACAAATGTGGCAGAGAAGAATGAAACTGGAAAAAGTTACAGGGAGGGACCTGTCAGTAAGGAAGAACAAGACAAGACAGTACAGTGATCTCCCATGGGGAAGTGGCCAAGGGGCCATGTTGGTGAGAAGTCCCATAAGAACAAAGCCTTAAAAAAAAAACTAACCCAGATCTGTTGCAATCGATGCTATGGAATCTTTGGAGTCCTTGTGACCACTGTTTGGGGGGCGAGGATGAAAGGGCCAAAAGCCAGGCTGATACTGGCCTGGGGAGGAATAGGGATTAGCACACAGAGACAGCAAGTACAGGCCACTATCTTGAGAGGCTTGCTCCTGAAAGGAGGAGACAGAAAAACTAAGGACGTGAACATTTGAGATCGTGTTCTATTTAAAAGCAAAGATGTCTAACGCAAAGGGAATAATTAGGTAGATTTGTTATACACCACAGGATGGAAGTGTATGCGGCCGATAAAGTAACGGCTTTTGCTATTTCTGTTTCTGTTCCTAATTGCTACCGAGCAAGTCAGCGTAAATCAGAACATTTAAGAGAGGCAGTTCTTTTGCGCGGAGACCTTGCGATGGGAAGAAGGTCTGCAGGAGATGCAGGATTCCACGGACCTCTGGTGCAGTGGACAGGACCCAGCCTGCACCCCGAGGACTCACCCCAAGATAAACAAGATAAATCATTTGCCTCTACAGTTCTTTCCTACCCTTCCTGGTGCCTCTGCTGTGGCGAGTAGGCTACAAAATCACTCTTGCTTTATAAAAACAACAACAACAACAACAACAACAACAAAAACAGCTTGAGTGTTTAAAATGCAAGCTTGTCCAAGGGACACCTGGGTGGCTCAGTGGGTTAAGCAGCTGACTCTTGATCTAGGATTAGGTCATGATCTCACAGTTCACGAGCTGGAACCCTGAGTGTGCGCTCTCTCTCTCTCTCTCTGAAAATAAATAAAGTTAAAAAATAATAAAATGCTAGCTCCAAGATATTTAACTCTCATGAAGGTTCACTCCCAGAAGCTTTTAAATTAGTAAAAATTAACTTGTCACTTATGTCTGTTAACACCTTACGCAAGAAGCTTCTCCTTTAATTAAATGTTTATAAAAAAAATGTGTGTGTGTGGCCATGCCATTTATAAGAACTTCTTAAAGCAAACTTCCCAAACCGTGCCTCCCTTCATTCTTGGGCTTATAGTCCCAGAACAGAGCCTTCCAGGCAGGCTGGGGACTTCAAAGTGGACAGGTGCAGGCATGCTTACCTGGGCGCCCTCATGCCTCACAATGCAGAGGCTGACAGGTGATAGATGGCCCTTGCCACCAGGACTTCCTTCCGTGATTCCACGTGGGAGGCACAAGTCTCTGCAGTTCCTAATGGTGCAGGTTGACACGCACAGATTTTTCTCTTTTCTGTCACCTTCCAGAACATGCATATCTCCTCCGTTGTCCTTGGTAACCCCCATCCTTTCATCCTTGTGGAGTTAAGCATTTGTTCCCAGGGAAGGATTAAAGCACAGATCAAATCTCACACAAATGGAGCAAGCTACCCGTTTCAGGTCAAGGTTCACATGAATTATGTCAATTTAAGAACCACCTTCACAGAGCAACTTTTTTTCTCTTTTTCTTTCCTTTTTTTTTTTTTTTGCAATACCAATTCTGCCAAACCTAAGAAGTACAAAGGTGAACAGGAAACCTTTTTGCAAATGTCACATTTTACTTTCAAATTCCTAAGCACAATTGTCCATTATGTCCCAGAAAATTGGTAATAACTAAAAAAAAAAAGCAAAAAAAAGCAGATAATGGATAAGTACTGTGGCAGACCAATTATAATGTATGCTTAAAATTATCTTTTTGCAAACTTGTTCTCAGCTCTTTGGTTCTTTTGATTTATGCAAACCGTGACTTTTTATCTCTAGGTATCATCCCTCATTTTAAGAGATCTGGTGAAATCTTTTACACTGAAGAAAATGGAGGGAAACCAATTTCTTGTCCCCCAAAATGAGACAGATTCTTTTTTTTTTTTAATTCATCTCTAGTTTATTATGCTATCGAGCTTTAAGAAAACTTCTACTTGTTTCTTTATGTCCAGATATCTGACATACAGAATATGGATATTTCATATCACTAACTGGTGCATAGCAAAATGTAATTTAAGAGAACAGTTTTCAGTAACTGTTTTGTAGAATGAACTTTGCACCTGGGAGTCATAAGTTGGGCAAAGTTTTAAAAATCCTTCGGCAGTTGGAAACGAAAAATAGCAAGATAGAGCAATTATGTTGAGAAACTTTTTTTTTTAGCCTCCAGAGACGCACATCTATTAAAAAAAAAAATTGTCTTCTTAAAGTGTGATTATAACTCTGTCCTTTTGAAGTTCGGTAGTGAGAACAAAATGTGCCTAATTTTTTTTTTTTTTTTAATTTTTTTTTCAACGTTTATTTATTTTTGGGACAGAGAGAGACAGAGCATGAACGGGGGAGGGGCAGAGAGAGAGGGAGACACAGAATCAGAAACAGGCTCCAGGCTCTGAGCCATCAGCCCAGAGCCTGACGCGGGGCTCGAACTCCCGGACCGCGAGATCGTGACCTGGCTGAAGTCGGACGCTTAACCGACTGCGCCACCCAGGCGCCCCAAAATGTGCCTAATTTTTGTTTATTCTTTATTCTATCTGGATTGGACATGATTTATCACAGGTGTACCTGCAAATCATTTTGTAGCTTTTCCTCCTCATGAAATTTCGCGGTGCCGAGAATTTGCAAAGACTTCTTCCCCAAGACTCATGGCTTCTTCAGTGTTGTCTCTTTTCTTTCTTTAGTTGTGGAGTTTCTTTGCTCAGTCCTCAAGTCAATTTCTGGGGTATTTGGGATGATTTGATGGTTATCTAGTTGTGTCTTCGGATGAGAGAAGTCTAGGTTCCTCCTACTGCAATACCACCTTCCTCCTGTTGCTCAAGACGAGATAGACTTTTGTCCTTATTGACAGTCTTGCCAAAGTATGGGGGAAAATGTGTTACTGTGATAGGTTTCCTTAGAGGTGTCCCAGAAGCCACAGCATTGGAGAAAATAACTTTATATTTTGAATTTAAAATCCGTATTTTGGTATGAATTTCCCGACATCTGACGACATATTTATTGTTACCACTGAGAGACGCTATTCCATGAAAAGAACTCAAGAATTATAGGCAGCTATGTAGGAGTTAGATAAAGATCTTTAAAAAACACAAAGATTTGCATACAATTTTTTCTATATTTGGTATTGTTGATATTGGATTAGTTCTTCCTTCTGCTGTGTTCACTGAAATCAAGGGATAAAAGCCATTCTGGGATAGCGTGACAAAACTGAGCTGGAAGCTTGAGCCTCTCCTTTCCTCTAAAATAAAGGGTCTTTTAAGCTTTTTTTTTTTTCTTCAGGGCTCAGCTTGATTCATGGTTTATAGCAAGGGTTGGCACATTACAGCCCATGAGCCAAATCCAGCCCTCAGCCTGGTTTTATAAATAAAGTTTTATTGGCACATACACATCCACTGGCTTAGATATTGTCTACGGCTGTTTTCACATTACAAGGACAGAGTTATGATGAAAATTATAGGTGTTGATGAGAATCAGCGAGGTCAGGCCAAAGTGCCATATTTACCATAACTGAATTGCAGGAAAGAAAGAAGAAACTGTTTATCAGCCAAGAGGTGGGGACAACCACCAGCCCTAGTATCCCTAAAACTTTGAACCTGCAATCTTTCTTGTATATAATCTAAGGCCCATCAGAGATTATTTTGTGGGTAGAGGGGGTGGAGGGAAATGGTCTGCTAGTCCTAAGTGAGCAGACTTGAAGAACTCTATTGGAAATGATCGATCCCTTTTTGAATTTTGTTTTCCTCCAGTGTCTGGCATTCAGCCTCATTTGACAGGGAACAGTTTCCTCTTGGGTTGTTGGGAGGGTTCTTTCAGAGAAAGCATCCCTGCCTCAATTTCTCCTTCCACAAAGTGGGGGGACAAGAGGTCCCACTCTTTTCGATTCTTTTTCTCACTTGGCTGCCCTCCTGAAGAAAGCCAGTTTGTCCCTGTCACCTATGCCCATTGCCCCCAAGCGGTCTGTACCAGGCCCCAGCGAAGAAGCTCTTGGCCGGACTCTCCTAGACTCTGGGGCCAATTCTCCTTTCCATGGAAGAAGGTTTTTCTTTTCCATTAGGGGAAGCTATCCAAGTTTAAGTATGGGATTGAAGGGAAGGAAGGCTGTGCAAGTTGCTTTCGTCCCTACTCAAGATCTCCTCTAGGCTATGCTCTAAGAATGGTGTTCATGACTGGTGTGGTCTGCTAGGGCTCCCTGTTGGGGTCTGGGGTGTATGGCGATAAAGAATACTCACATTCCAGATACTGTGTTCTGTGCTTGCATTTTGTGGGGAGAAATTGAGGAGAAAGTTTAGCGTCCTTGGATATGTAGGGGAGGAAAAAAATTTCCTCTACCCTCTTAGGTTATAGTAATGAGGCCCACAAATTACACTGCTAAAAGATAGATTAATAGTAAAGAGGGTTTATTTGTGCATATAGAGTCCTTCATAGAAAAGAAGACCCTGGCAGACTAAAGAGCTTATATGCCATTTTAACAAAGGGCAACACATTGTAGGTAAGTGACAAGAAAAGGCAAAGGGAGGGGCACCTGGGTGGCTCAGTCAGTTAGGGGTCCGACTTTTGGTTTCAGCTCAGGTCATGAACTCATGGTTTCGTGAGTCCAAGCCCCACGTCAGGCTCTGTGCTCAGAGCACAGAGCCTGCTTCAGATTCTCTCCCTCACTCTTTCTCTGCCCTTTCCCCACTTGTACTGTCTTTGTCTAAAAATAAATAAATAAACTTTAAAAAGAAAACAAGAAAAGGCAAAAGTGTCTAGGGTCCTAGGGTAGTAAATTGTGGGAAGGTAAATAACATGGAGAGAAATGAATGGAAGATAAGGATTATTTTAGTAAGGTTTGTTTGTCGATCTTCTGTCTCCAACGATCAAGGTGGTTCTCCTCCTGGTACAGGAGCAGGGGAAGTGAAATACCTTTAGGAAGGTAAATGTATGCCTTGCTTTTGGGCAGACAGTGGGGGGACACAGAGCTCTTTCTACATTTGGTGCTTCTTAATTGCCTTCAGTTCAAAATAATCATTCTGTCAAAGTGGCATATTTCGGGATGGCATACTCTGATCCCCCCCGGCTATCCTAAGGATGCACGGTGCTCCCTGAAAAACTGAGGTCCGCCCAGAATCTCAGAATGTGACCTTATTTGGAAGAAAGGTCTTTGCAGATGTAATTAGGGATCTGGAGATGAAACAGTTCTGAATTTAGAGTGGGCCCCAAATCCTTTTAAGAAGAGAGGACACAGAGAGATGCACAGGGAAGAGGGCCACATAGAGAGGGAGGCAGAGAAGGGAGGGATGCTGTCATGGACCAAAGAGCGAAGGACGGCAGCACTGGAAGCTGGAAGGGGCAAGGAAGGCATAGTTGTTAGGGCCTCCAGAGGGTGCGCACCCCTGCTGACACCTTGGGCTTTTGGATTTTTGGCTTCCTGACCTATCAGAGAATAAATTTGTCATTGTAAGCCACCGGTTTGTAACACTTCATTCCAGCAGCCAAAGAAAACTACAGCTGACCCATGAACAACACGTGTTGAAACAGCACTGATCCATTCGTGTGCAATTTTTTCAAAACCCGTGGTTTTGAAAATCCATTTTCTCTTCCTAGTGATTTTCTTAATCACATTTTTCTTTCCTCTACCTTACTTGTTTCTAGGAATATAGTATGTAATACATATATAAAATATGTGTTACGTGACTGTGTATGCAGTTGCTAAGGCTTCTGGTCAAGAGTAGGCTAGTAGTTTTGGGGGAGTCCAAAGTTTATGTGGATTTTCAACTGTGTGTGGGGTTGGCTCCCTGAAACCCCCACGTTGTTCAAGGCTTGATTGTCATACACATAAACAAACATCTCATCAACACCCTTTAGTAGTTACATGCTCACGATTATCTCTGTGTACTGCAAAGCCCCTACACGGTACCTTACTATCATGACCATTATGTGCTATTTTTTGAATCCTTGAACTCTTAACATGGGCTGGGTGCTATGCGGGGCTTTTTACTGCACGTACATTTCAAGACTTTCATATATGTTTCCAAACTGTGCTACCACCTACACATCTCCAGAGTCTTAATCACCAGCACTTCTAAAATATTAAATAGAATAATAGAACATTTCTTCCTTTGCCAATTACCATTTCAGCAATTACTTTAATATATAAAATATTTTAAAAGTTTCTTTCATCTCAGCAGAAAGTCTTTCTACCCAGGGAACTGTGACTCAAAGATGTATTTCAGCCTTAGGCAAAATCGTTTCATTCATTATCCCAGATTTTTGTTATTTGGGTTTTCGTTGTTGTGGTTTACAGACTTGGGATTAAAAGGAAATTTTACACCAAGACTTTATCCAGTGTAAGGAGCTGAGAAAGCAGGCAACACTTCCCCTAAGTACTAGGCATTCAGAGAGATGGGTGGGGAATAAAACCTTGACATTCTGAAAAACCATGTTTCTTTAGTGCCAGAAATATTCAATGGGTACCTGTTATTTCCACTCACAAGATCTAAAACTCAAATGTAGGATGTTGGCATTTCACCAGTAAAGATAAACTGCCTTTCAGTATGAGTCTTAAGCTCTCTTAAATGGTACCACATTTTCAACACTTCACAAAGCATCAAACACACTGACACTTGAGGCAAACATGAATATTTTATTCTCCCTCAATAAAATAGTTAAACACATCCATTCTCTGCCATTCAAGGTTTTATGACCTAAGGCCATGGCTGCGCAACTCAGAAAGAACAGAGCTGAGAAAAAAGAAGAAAGAAAAAAGTCCAAAGCTACAAGTACTATCCAGAAAGTTTTACTTCTCTCCATTGATGATCTTGATTCCACAGAGACACAGAACCTACCACATCTGGGGCAAAAAGCAGCCACTCAGAGAATTCTGGATTTTGGTTCTGTAACTGGTGTGATCCTCTCATGGTGATCCTTTTGTGACTCTTCTGAAACCCGTCTCCATTGTTTCTTACCACCATTGACTATCACCCCATTCTGCTGGTGCCACCTTCTCTCCATCCCGAGCATGTAACATTAGGTGATCTGAAGAGTCTGGGGAAATTAGCGTCCATCCGTGGAATTGCCACTACCTCTAGAATTGAGAGGAAATGATGCTCATCGTGCCCACTCAAATGTCAGACACGCTCTGTTGAGGCAGGAAAGCAGATGGCAGCATTCGCCTTCCAGGTCTAGGTCAGAATGGGGGCTTCTGCTCTTCAAAGCAAGAATATGGCCCAGGTACACACATCTTTGCCTGTATTCAGCTGGCCACCCTTCTCTGTGCACACAAGTGATGGATCATGGGGGGACTCCTGGCACTTCCCAAGAGCTGTTTGGATGCATCCAAGACTGAGATGCACACAGCTGTATAAGGATATGTGTCCAAGGGCTTCATTGTCCAAAGGCATCTAAGTGTGATTACCATACTGTAACCCAATCGGAGTGCATGGAAAAAAAGTATATCTAAGATGTACACACAATAGAATATTTGGGATGATTTCACATTATTTTAAAAATACTCTATGTGTGCTGACACTATATTGTATGTGCTTACTAAAGGGTCTGGTAGAACACAGACGCAATGGAGTCATTACCCCCACAAGGGAGAAATTTGGAGGAAGAACCTGCAAGAAAGCTGGGAATGAGGAGACTGGGATTTCCAATTTACATCTGTACTTGTGTATTTTTTCCTTTTTTTTTTTTTTTTTGGTCTTTACAAACAAATATTTTAGCATTTTTCTTTATAGTCTTTAAAATGGAGTGTGTTTGTATTTTACATTTTTGAACTAGAACAACTAGGAAACATTGATTTTAAAAAGTGAGGAAAACCAGATGGAAGAAGGAAATCTGAATGGTCAAAAGAACACAAGAATGCTAGAGAAAAGTCCATTAACAAAGATGCAAATTAAAAATAAAATTAAAATCTATGAAGATTCATTGACAACAATGTAAGTACCCAATGACGTCAGACAGATGGGACAAAGTGTGTGATTTTCACAAATAAAGTCATGTCTGGCCAGTAACAATGATAGCAAAGAATATTAGGAATTTGTACAGAAAGACAAGAATAATATATAAAATGTTTTTAATTCACAAAGTGGTTTTATTTAAGGATCCCATGTTGTGGAAGAACATTCTCCAGGTCTTGCTATAGTGAAGGGAATATGGAAGGTTGTACTATAAAATGTAAACATTGGTCATTCCTGGGGTAGGGTCGTTGTCGATCTTCATTGCATTCCTTATGCTTATAGATACTTTGTAGCTTTAGGATGAACATGTACTAATTTGAGACTCTGACAAATAGGAGGGACATTAAGAATTGCATGTAGAGTCTTGGTCTAAAGTCAGCAAACACAGATGGCACATTTAAGGGTGGAGTGGCTACAGATGGGGACTGACACATACATGGATTGTCATCACATTTTATCACTGAAGCTATCAATCCAAGTAGTAACTACATAAAATGGGCTTTTAAAAATATTAGGTCATTTTAATTGAATGTAACCATGGTGAATATTGTGGCCCCTACTGTTCTTAATTTGACCATAGTTGAAGTTACAGAGAAATGCTGAGATGTGGGCAATTCTATTTGTCCTTTGCACAGAATGAGCCTCTTCCCACAGTATCCTCTTCTGGGCTTCCCAGCAATATAAGCTTTCACATCCAGTCTTTTAAAAGGAAAAGGAGGAAAACTGAATATCACACACAATTCCTTGCCCTCCATACCACCATGATTGGAGACTGTAAATAACACAAACGAAGAGGTCCCAGACAGAGCAAAGTCCTTTCTCCTAGCACACAAAAGGACTATTTTTGTATTCAGGAGAGAAATCACCTAAAAAAAAATGATCCTTTGGTTCTGACAGCTATTTGCAAGCTTTAGAAAAGGGGAGGAAAGGATTGCCTTTCTCAATCAGTGTTTGAATAAGGGTTCTTATGTTAAACTGACATCTTGGTCTTAGGGTGAAACTCCTCTGAGGCTTTCAGAAAACAAAGAGGGCAGGAGTTAGGAAATCTGCTTTTTCAACCCCAGGGTCAGACTCTCAAGTACCAACTCTGGTCTCCTTTGCTCTCTTCTCCCTTCACTGGTAGGGTCAGCTGAGATTTCACATGGTATATTTTGGAGCAGAGCTTCTGAAACATTAATGTGCACACAAATCCACTAGGGGTCTTGTTAAAATTATAGATTCTGATTCCATAGGTCTTGGCGGGAAGGGACCTGAGATACTACATTTTCTACAAGCTCCCAGGTGAACCAAGGCTGCCCGACCTGTGCTTGAATGCGAAGGTTTTTGACAGCACTAGAGGAAACAATAACATTTTCTTGCGTATGAGAATTTTCCGTAATTTGCATGTCATTATGGCCAACTTTTGCAATGTTTCTGGGTATACTCATTTTTTATCCAAGGGTGTAGACTGGATAATTACAACAGAATGAAATGTCCCTGAAATGGATCAAACAGTAAAGAAAGAGATGTTGCAGGGTGTTGGAATCTAGTAGGTCTGTTACCGGAGCATACCGTGTACTTCCATGGAAATTGAACCAACTAGATGGCATCATGCCCTGCTAGCAGGCAAGACAAAAACACGATTTAAGAACACAGACACTCTAGACAACTTTGTGGTGGTGACAGAGGCAGGTACTATTGGTGTTTCCTATGCCAACCCTCTTCATTGCATGGAAGTAAAAAACTGTGACATGTTAAGTCAACCTACGACACCACGATGGAACAGGAATGTAAAACCAAGGACCATTCATTCTAGATCACTGCACTGTGTCAACAACCTAGAATGGAGCCCCTTATTTGAGTCATCCAACACAAATGGCATGCAGAATTTGTCTCATTCACCAATGTCCACGGGAAATCCAGCCACACAAAGAATTTTTGTGAATCTGTTTTGCAGATTTCATCGAAGATTTCATAAGTGAGATGAAGAGGGATAGACTTCATACATTTCACAGCTTATAATCTTCCAGATCTTTGTTACCTTGCATGCCTTTTAAAGATTCCCATCTCCTATTCTCCCTCCTTATCTCTCTCCTCCTTTGATGACCTTCATCTTCCTCAATGAAGCAAGGCCATATGGCATTAAACCTATATGTGCTATCAAACTCCATGCTCCACAAAACCAAAGGGTGCTGATCTCCTTTAACTGGCTACTTAGAAACCATGTATTGCTTCTCTTAGATGCTCATATGATGTTTAATTCTATGTGTCAACTTGACCAGTCTGAGGGATGTCCAGATAGCTGGTAAAACATTACTTTTGGTGTGTCTGTGAGGGTGTTAATTCAAATTAACATTTGAATCAGTAGCCTGAGTAAAGAAGAGCTACCTTCACCAAACACGGGAGGGCCTCATCCAACCCACTGGGGACTTGAATGGAACAGAAAGGCAGAGGAAGGACAAATTCTCTTTCTTTGTTCTTGAGCTGGCATGTTCGTTTTCTCCTGTCCTCAGATACTGGAACCCCAGATTAGAGTAGTTTATTTGGCAGTAAATTTCTTTGTACAGCCAGTACTAAATCAGGAATAATTTTTCTTAATTTTGTCTTGTTTAGTATTTTTTAGTAAACTTTTTTTAATTTTGGAATAGTTTTAGTTTTACAGAAAAGTGATAAAGATAGCATGGAGATTTCCCTTACAACATCTTCCCAGTTTCCCCTAATATTCACATCTTCTATGACCATGGCCTGCTTGTCTAAACTATGCAACCAACTTTGGAACATTACTATTAACTGTATTTACAGACTTTACGAGGATGTTCCCAGTGTTTCCAATTGTGAGATATTTCTGTTTCAGGATCCCATCCAGGATACTACATTGTATTTACTTATTATACCTCCTAGTTTCCTCTGTACCATGACAATTTCTGAGAATTCCCTTGCTTTTTGTGACCTTCACAGATATTTCTAGATTGTCTCTCAATCTGGGTTTGTCTGATGCCTTCTAATGATTAAACTGCAGAGATAGGGGTTTTGGGGAAGAAGTCCTCAGAGGGGAGGTGTCCTTCCCATCACATCCTATCAGGGGTCCATGATTTCCATATGACTCAACACTGAAGATGTTAACCATGGTCATCTATTAAAGATAGTATCTGTTGAGTTTCTCCACTGTTAATCATTTCTTGAGTTGTGTGACCATGGGATTTTTTTTAATGTATCAATTTTCAAAATACCTAAAGTTATATTTATTTCTTATTTTTATTGAGTTCCTTTTCTCCATGTTCAATTATTTCTAATTCAATTTCATCTCTGTTGCCTTCCTCCAGAAAAAAATTCTTACATACCATATTTCTCATAGAACTCTCCTGCTTAAACCTGGAGGCTATTCTTGGTTGGGATAAAAGGAAACCCGTATTGTGAGCATCTCCAAGGTGCGAAGGAAAGTAATAAATATTTTATATACATTTCCTACTTACATTTCACAAGAGCTCTCTAAATTAAATATTAACAGACCGTTTTTTTCAAATGAAGAAACTAATTTTCCCAAGGCCATAGTTAAGGACAGTAAGTAATAAAACAGGAGAGAACCCGGATTCCCTACCCAGAGGTTCAGGATCACCCACAAATTTCTCAAATATGACTGTCACTCTACTGCATGGGCCCACTCCCACTCACCCTCCCAAAAAGAGAGGTCTGCACCCTGCACCATAAGCATTCCCTAAATATCACTGCCTTCAGCATTCACTCCTGCTGCCCCCTTTCTCCAAGTGACCTTCCCAAAATCGCTCATCGTCTAAGCCCAGCTGAAGCTCTTCTCCTCCTGGAAGCTCCTCCTCATGACCATCATGCCCACAACACCTTCCCCTTCATGTTGAGTGTGCTGCTTCTAGCATTCTCTAGCACTAGAGATGGTCTTCATTCCCTTGCACCCAGCTTGTTAAACAGGGTTAGCCCGTCCTTGCACCATGCCATGGAGAGTATAAAAGTTCCAGCCCTGATTAACAGTGCCTGCACTAGGAAACCCCCAGGGAAGGTCTTTGGTCTCTTAGCTGGAGCCATACATTTTGTCCGTCTCACTACATCCCGACTCTTTGCATTAACCCACTCCTGTGGTCTCCCCTTGTATTTAGCTACATGCCCATGCCAAAGTTACCCAACCACCAAAGTACAGAGAGCAGTCCTCAAGACTGTCATCACTTCTGATGCAATTTTGCAAGCTCTGGGGAGTATCCCTAGACCATTGTCAGGTTCAGTAATTCCACAGAAGGATTCCCAGATATCAGAGAAAGCTGTTTTGCTCACAGTTACGGTTTACTACAGCTAAAGGGTACATACGGAAATTGGCAAAGGGAAAAGGCATGTGGAGATGCATGTGAGAAAATTATAAATGCAGAGCTTCTAGGTACTCTGACCCTGTGGAGACATGGACAGTGTTACAATCCAGCACTGATGGGTGAAAATATACATGGAAAACTGCCAAGGAACACCCCCTTGAGACTTGGGTGTCCAGAGTTTTTATGGGGGCTCCATCGTGTAAGAAGGACTGATATGCGGCCGACCTCAGTCCCAACACACTCAGGAAGACAAGCGGATATCACATGACCCAAAGCCTCCACCCTCTGTCACTTTGTGAGGTTTTCTGGCATGGCCAGAAGCCCCACCCTAAATCACAATGTTACACAATCCAGTGACCCCAAGGCCCCAGGCAAAGACACCTCTCTCACAGGACATTCCAAGGGCTTAGAGGTCACCTCCAGAAGGTAAAGGGCAAAGGCCAGATCTCTTTTTGAACACGACTAGATTCTAGATTACACAGTCGGTGTGTCTTACCATCTCGAGGACCTTACCCCCTTTTCTAACACTTAGCTCTGCGTGTGTTTCTCATCATAACCAGAACATGTGTGTATACACAGATACTCAGACATTGACAATGATGTTTCCAGAGCGCTAGGTTCACGGTTGATTTTTTTTGTCTGTTTGTTTCTCATGTATACTTTTCTACTATATCCAAAGTTTCTACAAATATGCTTGCCTCTATAACTAGGATGGGAAAACAGATTTTAATGAGGCTTTTTTTTCACATGTTGCCTATCCAGTTTCGTTCACTATGAACTGTAAGATTTGTCCACTTACTAACCATTGATATAAAATAGTATTTGGAGGACTATACGCTCTTTTTGTTCCTCTGAATTATGTAAAAAATCACTAAAAACGATACGTTAAGAATAATGTAGGGGCGCCTGGGTGGCGCAGTCGGTGAAGCGTCCGACTTCAGCCAGGTCACGATCTCGCGGTCCGGGAGTTCGAGCCCCGCGTCGGGCTCTGGGCTGATGGCTCGGAGCCTGGAGCCTGTTTCCGATTCTGTGTCTCCCTCTCTCTCTGCCCCTCCCCCATTCATGCTCTGTCTCTCTCTGTCCCAAAAATAAATAAACGTTGAAAAAAAAAAATTAAAAAAAAAATAAAAATAAAATAAAACAAAGTCTTAGGGGCGCCCGGGTGGCTCAGTCGGTTGAGCGTCCGACTTCGGCTCAGGTCATCATCTTGCGAGATCTCGCGTGATCTCGCGTGAGTTCGAGCCCCGCGTCGGGCTCTGGGCTGATGGCTCAGAGCCTGGAGCCTGTTTCCGATTCTGTGTCTCCCTCTCTCTCTGCCCCTCCCCCGTTCATGCTCTGTCTCTCTCTGTCCCAAAAATAAATAAAAACGTGGAAAAAAATTAAAAAAAAAAAAAAAGAATAATGTAAACTCAGGCACCTGGGTGGTTGAGCATCCGACTCTGGATTTCGGCTCAGATCAGGATCCCAGGGTCATGGGATCGGGCCCCACATCAGGCTTCATACTGACAGCGTGGAGCCTGCTTGGATTCTCTCTCTCCCCTCTCCCCCTCCCCCACACTTGCTCTCTCTCTCAAAATAAAAAAATAAACTTTTAAAAAATTAAAAAAGAATAACGCAAACCCTACTTGCTAACTAGAATGAGGTATGTTTGCGAGTATAATAATGTAAATACACACCTAAGCAGCGTCAGCATATACAAGGCACATGTATAGGTAAAAATAACTATATGCAGATGTTGATGCAGAGACATGTATGGATTGTGTCACTCAAGAATATATAAGAAGCTTCAGCTAGTGTGATATGGGAATACACTCCTATTTGTCTATCAAAATTTCCTCTCTGCTCATTCAATGGTGCTATTTCTTGGTACGGCATGTACCATCAATGGAGACGATAGAACCCCTAAAGGACCAAGGTTGAATCTTAGGGGTAAAAAAAGTCGTAGTGTTTTTATGTATAAAGCACAAATAGGCATGTAGTACAAAACCAGAGGGACCGTGTAACTAGGGCATTAAACTTTCAAGGGAGGGAGACGGCACAATTAGAAAAGAAAAAGTCCGAAGAAATGAAAGCAACCCCTCTGTGAAGGCATACCTTTCTCAGTCTTAACTGAGAACTCCATACTTTGACACCAGCATTTTCTGAAGTGACTTCAACTGTAAACACAACAACACTGAATGGAGGTCGTGGTGCCTCCTCCCCCCCAAGTGTGAAGCTCACCAAAGCTTCCTTGTAACTATCTCTACGTTTGCAAGAAACCAGCACCATCTCTACCACAAGGGAAGTGCTACAGAATCATGTCATGAATGAAGCAACCACCTGAGCACCAAAGCTTAACAATAAAAATAACACAATTATTGAACATTTACAATGGAGCCAAGAATGATTCTGCTAATCTCCTTGGTCCCGACAGCAACCCGATGAAGGGGACACTGTGATTACCATTCTCTTTTTATGAACAAGAAAAGTGACACACAGAGAGTTTAAGTTGAGTTTCCAAGGCGACCCAATTAGTAAGTGAGAGACCCAAGGACAGACCCAGGAGCCGAAGGCTCGTTCCCCTTCTCTGTATCAACACAACATCATTATTCCTGAGAGCGATCCGGCACTTGGAAGAAGTACTCTTTATGCTAAGAAAGAATAAACATACCCTTCATAAATAATACAAAAACAAGCAACAGCTTCTGCAGAGTGGAAACACACTGCCAAGGAGCCTGGAGTATGCTGGCAATTAATAAAACATTTTTAAATATAGTCTGTAATTTGAATACAATAAGGAAAATCAATTAATGATTCTTTTTTTTTTTTTTTTTATAAATTTTTTTTCAACGTTTTTTATTTATTTTTGGGACAGAGAGAGAGCATGAACGGGCGAGGGGCAGAGAGAGAGGGGGACACAGAATCGGAAACAGGCACCAGGCTCCGAGCCATCAGCCCAGAGCCCGACGTGGGGCTCGAACTCACGGACTGCGAGATCGTGACCTGGCTGAAGTCGGACGCTTAACCGACTGCGCCACCCAGGCGCCCCTCAATTAATGATTCTGAAAGAGGGAGCAAGTAGAAACAATTATTATAATTTTGCATGTACTGAGAACTCATAAAAGTCCTGCTGTTGAGCTCAAAAAATCCATTCTCTGTGCTGTGAGGTGGCATTTTAACCACTGGTAGAGATGTCAGTCTACATCGCTGGACCACTGTTTTAATTTGGTAGGGTATGCCTCTGCGAGGTCTCTTTCTAAAAAGTCAAACAAGGGGGTGCCTGGGTGGCTCAGTCGGTTAAGCGCCCGACCATCGGTTTCGGCTCAGGCCATGATCTCATGGTTCATGATCTCAACGATTCGTGAGTTCGAGCCCCACGTCGGGCTCTGTGTTGGCAGCCCAGATCCAACTTGAGATTCTCCCTCTCCCTCTCTCTGCCCCTGCCTCACTTGCATGCACTCCCCCAAAAATATTTTTAAAAGTCATATAAAAGAACAAACGTGTTCTTGTCAAATAAAATAACACAATGTTCTCACTAATTCCATAAAACGTGTTTGATGCCAATGCTATACTTTTATGTATGACAGAGCGTTCACACACAATACATTCCAGGCACAAACAGCTGCAGGTATTAATGTCACAGAGTTCTGTCTAGTTTTCATCAAATCTTTGCTATACAATTCCAGAAGGTCCTGTGTTTAGATTAGATTCTATTATTTCTGCCACCCGAACTCCTCTTCGACATAACATAGTCACTTTGGAAAGCTCGTATTTTGTTAAACGTGTCTCTGACCAAATGTCTAAATAATCACAGTCTCTCAAAGATGAAAACCTATGCCGTGAAATGCCCCTAGTGGGAACGTTTCTTTCAATTGTCCCAGGTCTGTTGCAAAGGATTGTTTTGGTTTTATGTTTAAGTTTTTTCTGTTCCTTACAAAGCCCATAGTTAAGAGTTCTGGAAATTAGCCTTTAGATGATGATTGTGGGTCTCCTTCCACATTTTCTAAAAGCTACATCTCCAGCCCCACTCTGTGTGAGTAAATCTACAGCTTCAGCTATGACTGATAAGCAATGATTTCCAGTCAATGTTAATTCTAACAATAGATGTTTTGACTACAACGTACAGCTACAGAGCTGGTGACATGCATTGCTTAATTTACTCCCCAAAGAACAGAAGGTATTGGCACAGCTATCATCCCTGACAGATGAGATTCCGGGGAGAAATATCACTTACCAGAGGTGGTGCTTTAGAGTAGGTAAGCTGCAGCTACAAATGGACCCAACGTGGTGGCTCAGACGTGGTCACTCTCATGCACAGTGTAGGGCTTGTGCCATGGGGCAGTGGAAGTCTCTGGTCCACACAGTCATTCGGGGATCCAAGCTGTCATGCTTCTGTTGTCTTCAGCCCACATCTTGCAGGGTCCCTCTGGGCATCAGCGTTACAGTCATCTGGAAGGAAGTGCAGAGGGGTGGATCCTGTGTACCACAGTCACACCTGGTACATTCACTTCTGCTCACTTCTGGGGGGACCTGGTCACCTGGGGACATCTACCCATTAGGAGACTGGAAATGGGCAGAGCTGGGCATACGGAAGAAGGGGTGGGCAGTCTCTTCCACAGCTAAGAAGGAGCCTGAATAGGACTGAACCAAGTTCTTCTGACCCAAATACTGAACCTTCTCTCTATCCATCACTGCTTGAATGCCATGACTTAATCAAAGTATCATTGAATCAACTGGACTGCTTCCTCACTGCAAATATCTTTCTGAGAGGGGATATAGCCATCGCTGTTCGGGCCAACACTCTACCTGCCCATGTTTTCCTCCAGGAGGAAATGGGCTTTTCGTCTCTTGAGAGCATGATTGACCCAAAGGGCTAATACTTTCAGTGCAAATCTAAGCTATGGGACATGCAGATCGAATGAGCCATGGCAAGAGTGTAAGGGTAGGGGGTAGCTGCTGCATATTTGGTTCTGCCCAGAATCCTGGATTCTATAGGTACTTGTAAGGAGGTACCTATTGGGATCCATCCTCTAATAGTGGGTGGCCCCTGGTGGTCATGAGAGTCTTGTAGAAATGAAGGCATTTGTCCAAGAAGAAAACGTTTGTCTGCATAAGAACTCATACGTGAATGTTCACAGCAGCACTGTTTATAATAGCCAAAACATGGAAAAATCCCAAACGTCCACCACGTGATGAACGGATCATGAAAATGTGTTCTATTCATATAGCAGAACATTATCTGGCCATAAAAAAAAAAAAAAAAAAAAAAAAAAAAAAAAAAAAAAAAAAATTCTGACACATGCTACATGTGGCTGAACCTCAAAGACATCACAGACACAAAAGGTCACGTTGTAGAGTCCATTTACGTCAGATGTCCAGAGAAGCCAAACCTATCGAAAGAAAGCAGACTGGTGACTGCCACATGCTGGCAGAGGGTGGAATGGGGAGTGGCTGCTGATGGTTATGGGGTTTACTTTCAGAAAGGAAATGTTCTAAAATTGTGGTAATGCACAAGCCTGAATCTGTTGAAAAAGTTGTGGAATTTAGGTCGGTGAACTGAATGGCATGTGAGTTCCATCTCAAGGAAGCTGCTATTAAGAAAAGAAATCCTTTCTAAGGGGTGTGCAGTGAGCTTGTTCCAATGGGTCAAGGAAGAGGCCTCCAGGGCTCCTTCCTGGAGACTCCAGAGTGAATCATGATTCCCAGAGCCACATGACCAAGAAAAGCTGCAGCGACAATACCCATGGCACCAACGCCGTCCCATGAAACGGGATTCCACAAAACATTCCTTCCGTTCACAGTCATCTTCCTTCTTTATATGCTGAGTGCATGGAGCCTGAGCGGCCAAGAGGCTGAGCGTTGAAACTAATGTTTCCCCCAAGACCCTTCCACAGGGTTTCACCCAGGACAATGTTGAAATCTACCGGAACCCCGTGATCCTGGAAAATGGGGAAGGTTAAGAAATTGCCCCACCCTCTCTGTTCTGGAAAGCCGCTGACTGGGAAGAACCACCCTCCCTCACGTGAGCTAGATAAGTTCACAGACGCCTGCTTGTTCACCTAGACGAGCCAGACACACACTCTTCAGATTCCCATTCTTTGCCTCGTCAATGGTTCACTGAATGGCTTGTTCCCACTCATCCACTGCAACAAAAATCTTTGTTAAGCAAACTTTAGTTCAGCTTCTCTCCTTCTCCCAAGGCCCTGAATTTTCTACTGAGATTGTTTTTATTTGGCATGCTCAGCCTGAGACAGAACAGCTTCTCCTGAGGACAGGCTGGCTCAGGGGGAAACCAAGTTCTGGTCTACCATTGGATTGTGCCACCTTTCATTACATTTCCCATGCCCAGATCCTTCTAGAGTTGTGGGTTATGACAGTCATGACTACTCTTCTCTATAAGAGAAAATCCCCTTTTGGGGCACCTGGGTGGCTCAGTCGGTTGAGTGTCTGACTTCGGCTCAGGTCATGATCTCACTGTCACTGAGTTCGAGCCCTGCGTCGGGCTCTGTGCTGACAGCTCGGAGTCTGGAGCCTGCTTCGGATTCTGTGTCTCCCTCTCTCTCTGGCCCTTCCCCATGCTCTGTCTCTCTCTGTTTCTGTCTCTTTCTCTCAAAAATAAACATTAAAAATCTTTTTAAATCCCCTTTTGCCTAACTGTTCTTGCTGACCTTGTAGACAGACAGAGCATTCTCTCAAGCTCCACGGACCCTACGTCCCTAGTGGCTTTCCCCACACTTCCAATAATCATTTGGAATAAAACTCTCTCCTGACTAAGTCTGCGTTTGGTTTCTGTTTCTTTGTTTTTATTTGTTTTGTGTTTTGACACCCAAACACACGTGGGGCTCTCAGGACCTAACTGACAAGTGGTTCCTTGGCAACACCATCCTGAGTTTCTATGCTGGCCTACTCTCCTCAACGCTGACGGAGTCGATTTTTCAAGACATCTCTTTGCTTCATGTGTGGAGCTCCTTTCATCCTCTGTTTTCTTGTAATGAGCTGAATTTACCACCAGTAATCAGATCCTCAGAACAGCACTCCTTGGAGAAGCTGTTGGACTTGCTACTTTTGGAAGAAGGTAAAAGGACTTTTTTTGGTGATGATGCAGCCGACGGTCTATAAAGAGAACTATGACTTTCTGTAACACAGTGGGTTACAAAGGATACACCTTGAAGTCTCACATGCCCGCTGAGCAATGCTTGGGCGAGGTATACAGGGAGCCATGTCCCATCTGGACTGGCTGGGTTCTGCTCTTGACACCTTCTTCTCTTTCTCCAGCTGATCTGTGCCCAGAACCCTCCTGTTTTACTGAGTTAGTTTCTATTTGGAATTTTTTCTTGAAGTGCTGGCTGTTCATCAGTGCATTTCTAGCTAGGCTTTTCCACCCCACAGCGACAAGGATGATGGCCGTAAGTCCTACGTAATGTGCACACCAGTGTTCCTCCAGGGTAGTCATTTGGGTTGATGGTTTCAATCCCTTTCTGTCCTATGTTTTGTGGGCTGTTCCAAGGAAAGAAGCAGGTTTGACAGCCATCACTTCAGTCTCCGGAAAATGTGACTCTATGTGAAGGAGGAACTGAATGTTTGGGGACTCTTTGCCAAGGTTCATCATCTGTCCCATTTTCCTACAAACAAACACAATTGTTCCAACCAGGCAGAAATAAGTGGCTCACGTTAGTGTGCCTATTCTGGTACCTTATCAAGAACTGTATTCTAGGAAGTGAATGGTGGACCTACACCTATATTATAGGCATTGAAGGGCTTTATTTACAAACAAGAGTGCTTTAGACAAAGTCTCTTGCATAATATACATAGCAAGTGATTATTCTCTAGTGACCATAATACTCCTAGTCAAAAGCTCTTTCAATTGACATGGCATTCACGTACATCTTATTTTCTGGAAAGTGTATTGGAAACTGCATGAGAAAGGCCCATTTTATGTGCATTTGGGAGAACTAAGCTATTGAATAAAGAGGAAAACCAAATTTTTACTGAAAGACCCCAGTCTCTACTTTGGGGAAGTTTGATAACTCAGTTTGAGAACTGGGTCTTGGGCTCCTTGGTGTTTGGAACGAGGCACAGATCAAGCAGACAGGCATAAAACATTGAAAAAGACACGGTCCATTCTCCCTAGACGTTTATCTTCCAGTTTTATGAATATTCCAGTTAAGAATTCTCAACTACCATGCCAGAGAATGACACATTTCTAAGTCTCTCCCTCCATCCCTTCCTAATACAACCCAAATTTAGCACCTCGACCAACAAAATGATGATATCTACTTGGACCCAGACAACGGTCCAAAGAATGGAAAGCTCAATAACTTTGTCCTCTGTGTGATATCTGCTTGATTATTTTAAAAAACAGAAGTCAATGACTGTTTTTGCACTAAGTAGACAGAATCCAAGGCTCTCTTTTTGATTTAAGGCTCTTTGGGGTCACCGAAGTGTCATTTGGAAAATTGCTTCCTGACGCATAATATTATGGTAATGATCCCCTAAAGCCTGGCATAAAGGCTCTGCCACGAGAGCTAACAATTTATTTTCTTCCAAGTATTGTTTTAAAACAAGAGGCAGCTGGGGTCAAGAGAGAGGCTCTGGGTTATAACAGGCTTAATGCAACCCTTGGAATTTTTTTTACATGCTTGAGAGGAGAAAGATTGTTCATAAATACTCATTTAGAGAAATGGTTCAAGAGACACAGAAAAGATACATTTCTCTTACATCTGAGCACACGATCATAACCTAATACCAATATGAATACAGGAAGAGAGGAAGGTGCTAGAATTTGGGAGATAAGATTAGAAACCAGGAGACCTAGATTTAAACCCTAGTCTTGTATCTCATTGATTATATCCATTTGGTTTACAAATCAAGCTTTTTGAGTCCAGCCATATCATACAGAGCTGAACTACTTACCTCCAAGTTAGGGGTGAAGATTAAACAGAATATTGTGAGCAAAAGCTAAGAAACCATTTTTTAGCGGATGTCCATAGTCTATGTAGATAGTCTATGTACGTTGTATAAACTCAATACCTATACTGATCACTGCTATTTTTAATGTTATAGAGGAGTTATACACAAAAGAATTACTTACACAGGGTCAGGGTACCACATCCATTTCATATTTGAGATAGGTGGTGTGAGGAAATTTATTTTGGACTAGGCTATGATGCCCAGTTGTTTGGCTAAACACTAGTCTTCATGTTGTTGTGAACATATGTTTTAGATGTGAGTACATTTAAGTTGGTAGACTGAGTAAAACAGATTACCCTCCATAATGTGGATGGGTGGGGAGTGGTTGGGGGTTGGGGATGGGTCTTATTTAATCATTTGAAGGACTCAGGAGCAAAGACTGAAGTTTCCCAAAGAAGAAGCGATTCCTTTTCAAGACTGCAACATAGAATCCCTGCTGAATTTCCAGCCTTCTGGTCGGCCCTGCAGATTTGGGGGCTTGCCAGCCTGTACAATCACATGAGCCAATTCCTTAAAATAATTCAAGAGTGAGAGAAAGAGAGACAGAGATAACAATACAGCTATTTACAGAGACAGATGTGTCTAGATAGATGATAAATAGATATACCTAATAGAATTATAATTATCTATTGTATAGATAAAGATCTATTGGATATACCTATGTATCAGTCTATTTACAGAGATCTCTCTTTCTATAAATAAACAGATCTATAGATGGATAGGTATATATACCTAAGTATGTATATATCTGTATCTGTGTCTATATCTATCTGTATCTATCTGTATCTGTATCTGTGTCTATATCTATCTGTATCTGTATCTGTATCTCTATCTCTATCTCTATATCTCTATCTATCTCTAGGGATATCCTATTGGTTCTGTTTCTCTAGAGAACCCAATTTAGGTGGGAAGAACCAGAAGTAAACACACAATGTGAATGCTCTGTGATGGGTCTCACCACGGCATCAGGTGCTATGAGCACGTATAGCATGAGGACCACTTAATGCTGTCTTTGAAGGATGGATTGGATGGAGCTGCCCAAAATGAGGGTTGAAAATGAGAACAACCTTTAATGGGGAGACACGAGGGGAGGAGCCCCGAAGGACACAGCTGAAGATCAGCCAGAGGATGAAGAAGATAAATAAGACAGGGGACATGCGAGGCCAAGAAAGACAAAGAGGAAAGCCTTCCCAAGAGAAGGGTTCATCCAAAGGGAATTGTACAGAAAGTGTAAGTCGGAGAGAGGATTCAGTGCAGTGGGGATTTCAGGCAGGTGTTAGTATGGCATAAAGACGAGACGCAGGGCGTGGCTCTGGAGGTGGCTGGAGAGGAACGAACAACAGATCTTGAAGTGAGAAGACCAAGAATTTGATGAGTGCCACTCCCCTAAAGGGCTCAAGGTACACATCAGTGGCTGTACCCGGGAGAGCACTGTAGGGCAGTGGTGGCCCCAGGGAAAAACCAAGCAATAGAAGAAGGGTTGAGAAAGTGGAGGTGTTTGTTCATTGTGGTACACATGTCCCAGAAGGAGAAGAGCAGTTAGAAGCTGGGTCAGGAGCCTGGGTGCTAGGGACCCAGGCTTTGAGAGATGCAGTTGTGATGACCAGATGGGCTCATCTCCCAGGAAGGAAGGGACGTGGGAGCCCTAGTCCATGGTCTCAGCCTGCACTGCACAGTGGAATCACCCAGGAATCTTTACAAATACTGTTGCCGCGGTCCCACCCCAGAAACACTGTTGTTACTAACCAGGGGTACAGCCTCAAGGTAAGAATGTTGAGAAAAGCTGTCCGTGTCATGCTGATGTACAGTAAGGGGTAAGAACTATCCAAGTTCAATGACAGGTTACGAGAACTGTGCTTCCCAGAACTCTCACACTTACAGAGAATAGCTATTTCCCTGTACTGGGGAGTATCAGGAGGATCTCCAGGTGTTTGTGAAGATGTTATCGTGGCCTGAGATCATTGTAATTCTGCATGTGTTCTCACCTGACATCCGTGGATGAATAAACTCTGCATTCTGGGTGGGGTCCTTTGAGGTCTGGGTTGCTTTACCCTGGAACCAAGGAAAAGCTCTAGTTTCAAGAAAAGTGGCATGCAAACTCTTAGGCAGAGGGTCCTTCTTCTGAGTTCCCTGGGAAAATCTCACTTTACATATTTGGGGGATTCCAGACTTTCTGGAAGGGACCATCCACAGTCCCTGAGGTAGCCATTATTATCTCGGTTTGAAAGATGAGGAAACTGGGAGCGCCTGGGTGGCTCAGTTGGTCTGACTCTTGGTTTTGGCTCAGGTCATGATCTCATGGTTCATGAGTTGAAGCCCCACACTGGGCTCTGTGCGGGATTCTCTCCCTCCCTCTCTCTCTGCCCCTCCCCTCCCTCAAAATAAATAAATAAACTTTTAGAAAAAAAAGGATGAAGGAACCAAGAAATAGAGAGCAAAAACAAATTGTCCCTGCGTTACCCATCTAGTAGGTTCAACAGTATGTTAGTTACGTATTGCTAAATGGATCACTGGAGGCCAAGCAAGACTGACCCCACAGAAATCCAAGACTGCAGTTTTTCGCCAAAACCAAGGATATGGGCATTGATTCAATAATCCAGTCTGAAATTTGGCTTCTGTAGGAGACAAAATAAGAGAGAGGCTTCACTGATATTGGAAGCATGAGTTTCGCCTGGATGTCCCATGTGACCATACGGGAGCAGAGCATGAAGGAGAAACCTCACCATGAAGATCCCCGCACGTATGAGGAGCTGACTTCTCTAACTCCTCCACAACACAGCTCCAATGTGGAGCTTAAAACGTGGTTTTAACATTCAGAGGCAGGCAGGTGTGAACCTCCTGACCATAGCTTGGAGTCTATGATCTTGAGATCAATGGTGCTTTGAACCCATCCTCTGCGGAAAGAAGACTGACTTATCCGTCAACCCTTAAGTCCGGGGCTGGCTGGCTTAATATGGGGCTGTGTCTAAGGTGTGGAGGGTAAGTGGTGATCAGATTCCGTCTCTTTTATGACTTGTATGTCCAATAGACTACCCTTCGTCGTCACCAAAATTCTGCTCACATATCACAGTGTTGGCCGACGTCGTTGACTCACGGCCAGGATTTACTGAGATGAGCAACTCCCCCAAATATACTGACTATCTTTCTTAAACCCACTGTGGGGCTCCAATAGACAGCTGTGTTCCTAAAGCACCTGTGACGAGAAGGCCTTGGAGTCCAGGTGAGCAGAGCCGGTATGAATGGCTGGAACAGCACGCAAAGGGTGAGATGTAGGATTATAAACCATGCTGCTCACACAAATTTCCCCCAAAGACATCTGGTCTTGAAATGGATGTGTGCATTGCATCTCATTGTCTGCAGACAGCAGGACAGCCTGGTGATCCATAGCCGCCAAGCCCACATGTGTCATTGTCTCTCAGCAGCTGCATCACGGCTGACACTCTCTTGGTCACCACCACCAAGGAGGGTATGAAGAAACATCCCCGTGGGAGGTCCATCCTAGCAGTGAAGTCTGGCTTCACCTGCTGTTTGGAATAGATCTCTTTGCAAAACCTCATTAGCCTCTAAATCCTAGTGCAACTGTGGGACACAATCTATTGTGTCTGATAACATTGAAGGGTAATCATGTCTCTAAACACAGAGTACTCTCCTCTGTTTAAGCAAATCTGAATGAAAAAAATATATGTCATTTTAAAGTTCTCTTCTAAACACCTGTAGCTCTTACCAATAGATTTGTGACTTAACACAGCAATGGAGCCGCCATTTTCTAAAATGAGGTATTGGAAGGTATGATGCCATTTAAAACTAAAAGTTTATACAATAATTACGCTGTGGTGTGAAATAGTGTAAAATGCACGAAGGTAGGTGCAAAAGACCTCTGGAAATACATATTCCCTTTTGGCAGAAAAAATAATTTTGAGGACCCCTATTGGTGGGAAGTGGGCCAAAAGATGCACAGACACTGGCCTCCAGCAAACTTCAGAGAAGAAATGATACATCTGGGGTGGGATATGGTGGCATGCCGAATAGACTGGACTTCCATTTGGCCACATGTGTTGGGCCTCTTTGCGTGCGTCTTCTAAAATGAAATTGCCCGGGGTGCCTGGGTGGCTCAGTTGGTTCAGTGTCTGATGCGGGCTCAGGTCATGATCTCACAGTTCGTGGGTTCGAGCCCCATGCCAGCTGTCTGTGCTGACAGCTCAGAGCCTGGAGCCTACTTCAGATTCTGTGTCGCCCTCTCTCTCCGCCCCTCCCCTACTCGTGCTGTGTCTCTGTGTCTCTCTCTCTCAAAAATAAATGCTAAAAAAAAAAAAATAAAAAACGACTTCCTATTAAAAAAATAAATAAATACAAATAAAATGAATTTGCCCACGAGAACAATTATTTGTCTTTTCCAAAAAGGAAATAACCAGCACTCGCCGTGTGGCTCCAATCTCAGATTTTTTAAGATCTAATTTAGATGCTAAGTTAACAAGCCAAACTTTTTAGCCATAAAGTTAGACTAGAGGAAAAGAGAGAAAACTTTTAGGATGAACGGGGTCAATACATGTCAGAGAAACTTCTAGATTCGTCCCCTACCAGGGTCAAGGTCACATCACTGACAAGATGGTGGTCCAAGTTAATGGCATGGCTTGGTGAATCCATTTATGTAGGCTACAATTGAAGCCTCTGAAGCTGTGCACAGCAGCTCCTGGTATAATCCTGGGCATAAATACCCTCAAGGAGACTTGAGAATAGTCCTTTTGAAAGAAGGTTAAACATCATTCTCTCAGCTACTTCCTTATAGAATTCTGAATCCGGGTTTCATTAAAAGAAGAATGTGGCAACAAAGGGACATCCTACTACTGCTTATTTAGAGATTTCAACCCTACATTACATCCCTGGGATGAAAATGAAAGCTTCTCATGTACCTAACCTACCATTCTAGGAGCCAAAATATCAAGGTGAAAAGCATCCCCTCTGATTGTCTGAGCATGGAATACAAACAAAATAATTACTGACTCAAAAGGCATTTCAAACATGGAACCATGCAAAATAGGGAAGATTCTGTTTGTAAATTCCAATCACTACTTAGAAAGACTTTAAGGATTCATATCCTAGGCAACAGAAATGTGCTCCGTAAAAGAAATCTTCCCACATGCTTTTCTATATTTGACATAGTTAAGCTTACATTTAAACAAATGAGTTTCTTACCTCTCTACTGAGTGGTCCTTCAGCAAACCAGCTTTCTGTTCTCCAAGTCACTCCATGAACGGGCAGAAAGAACTGGCTCCCATCGTGGGGACCACAGGCCACCTCTCATCTAAGAGGGGTAGAAACTTTCATATCAAGACTTCCAGATGCACATGCTCAGGCATCAGCTGCCATTATCTTATAGGGGAGAGCTTTGTGGAAAACATCCTTGTCCCACGAATAGGAAAGTGGCATCAGTGACCAAGAATCAATGGTACATACAGTCATGGAATTGGCTCCCCATAAAAAAGACCATTTCTATGTTGATACATATCTTTTCTGGTTTAAAGAATAATCAGGGGGATAAATCTGAGACGTCGGACTATGTTTACTGCAGTCATGAGATAAATTATTATTTTCTTCCATTACAGTTTGAATTTATGATTTTGGACGCTTCAGTCATTAAGGCAAGGTATATAAACCTAACTGCAAACTCTCAGGACCATCGAAACAAGAACATTCCAGGGACTGCCACCTGAGACCTTTGCTTGGGGGTCCATGTGCCGCTGCTACTGAGTCAGTCATTTGATAAACCAAAGGCAGGGTGAAAGAGTCTCTACTAACTGATGCTACAATGCTGAGGCCCTCATCGTCCCAGACCATGAAAAGCTGCAGCATGGCAAAGAACGTCAGCATGATGAAAACATCATGGGATCCAGGATGAGATTATGAATGTGGGACCACCATTTTGCAATATGATGACCATGGATGTGGGAGAAAGATGTCAAAGTACTTCTGGACGCCTGTTTGGGTTCCAGGGCCTGGCAACCTCCTGTCGTAGCAAAATGAGTTCTCCATGTGTTCCAGCCCCACAAGCCTGGTGAACAGTGCTTCAAGGACATGCAACATTCCAACAAACCCCACGGCCGTGGGATCAGGAAACTTTTAGTGCGACAGAAACTTACTATAACCTCCATCTACCTTCTTCATTTTTCAAGTCCAATTCTGCAGAGTGCACTGCAGCCCTAGTATATGATGAAATGCTACATCCTAGAGGTCTTTTGCACGTCAATGGTTTCTTTGAGGGAGACCAAGCTGGTTTTGATGCTGAATTCCATCTTCAGGGGGCAACACCATGCAAAGTTCTTTCTGAAAGAAAAGACAGAAGAACATGAATCAACAACGGAAACATGGATTTGTTTTTCCCTGTGTCATTAACATTTTGGAATAAATAAAATAGCCACTAGTTTAATTTTAGTCTTAACTTATTTTTAATAAATTTTTATCATAGTCCAGATTTAAATCACCATTAACAGATGAGAAAACAGCATTAATTGACTCAGTTTAGGTCCGATGTTGGTAAGGATGTTTAAACAAAGACAGATTATGAATGACAATAATTCTCTTACATTAAATCACATGACATGATTCTCTTAGATTCAAACAACAACAATAACAACAAAGAAGATATAACAAACCAAAAGAAGAAGAAAAAAAAAAACCTTTCCAGAATCAATTCTGGACCATCTTAGCCAAAGAATATTTTTATGGATTGTGATGATCAGTCATGACAGTACTAAGAAGTCACCAGGAGCATAAGGTAAGAATTTTGATACAGAAGAAAATGTGAACTGTATTTCACAATCTTGGTTTCCTGTCTCTTGAGAGAACTGTGTGCACTTTGCATTACCAAGTCCATTCACCAACCTCATGAACTCTGAACTTTAGATGTCCAGGCTTAGACCTCAGAACAATGCTAAACAGGACTGCTTGTTAAAGATCCGGAGAAGCTCAAAACAGACACGTTCATGGTCACATATAATGGAACAAGCAGAAGATAAGCAATCATTAGATAAGACATAAAACCTCCAGAATCATGGCTGTGATTTGCTTCTAGATTAATATTCTATCATCGAATATTTAGTGTTAAATAATGTAATAATGTATAAAATATAATGTTATAATAATTTGTGTCTTGTTATCTGACAGTGCATTATATGCATGTTATCTTCCAAATGATGTCTCCTTGCAGCTAAACCAGTAGGCATTTGATAGAATAAATCAATATACTATAATTAAAGTATTTCAACATAAACACAATGTAGGATCAGTAGGAAGTAACTTCTCTTATTTTGCTTAGTTCTTTTCCTTTTTAATATAATTTATAGTCAAGTTGACTAACACACGGTGTGTAAAGTGCACTCTTGGTTTTTGGGGGTAGATTCCCGTGGTTCACTGCTCACATACGACACCCAGTGCCCATCCCAACAAGTGCCCTCCTCAGTGCCCATCACCCATTTTCCCCTCTCCCCCATCCCCCATCAACCCTCAGATTATTCTTTGTATTCAAGAGTTTCTTACGGTTTGTCTCCCTCCCTCCCCAATTGTAGTGTTCTAGATGTTGGGTAAGTTTGTTCCCCCAAATCCCTGTAGATAAAAAATAAACATGAAGTAAGCTGCTACCACTTTGGAAACAGACAGAGGCATACAACTATAATGGGAGTCATGTTATAGGCACAAAAGGCATATTTAAGGAATGGAATACAAGGGGGAATATACATTAATAAAAAATAATGTCACCAAATTCATCATGGATGAGATACTTCTTTGCTTAAAAACTTGATTGTGTACTGGGGCACCTAGTTGGCTCAATTGGCTAAGTGTCCAACTCTTGATTTTGACTCAAGTCATGATTGCGATCTCATGGTTGGGAGACTGAGCCTCACTCGGGTTCCAAGCTGGACGTGGAGACTGCCTAAGATTCTTTCTCTCCTTCTCCCTCTGCCCTTCCGTGCTTGTGCTCGCTCGCTCGCTCTCTCAAAAAAATAAAATAAATGAAAATAAATTGATTGTATAGCTGGATCCTGCATGAGAAGCCAGAATATAATTGTTTGACATGCATTTTAAAGTTTATTTATTTATTTTGAGAGAGAGAGAGGGCGCATGCGAAAAGGGGAAGGGCAGAGAGAGAGAGAGGGAGAGAATCCTAAGCAAGTTCCAGGCTGGCAGCGCAGAGCCTGATGCGGGGCTTGATCTCAGGATCTGTGAAATCAGGACCTGAGCCCAGACCAAGAGTTGGACGCTTAACCGACTGAGCCAGACAGGCGTCCCTGTTTAACATGTGTTTTCAAATGTACATATTCTAAGAACCGTTTTACTGGAATATGAAGCAAAGCATCAAGTCTCCTGCTTTGATATCCCTTCTAGAGACAGATCATAGCATTTCCTGGTTCCTGATGCAAACCAGGAGTTACAGACCGATCAGGACTAAATAAAGGTCCAGGCAGTTTTGACTGGTCCTGACCAACGGCCTTAGGGTGAAAGGCACTCTCTAACATTGGCATCAGTTATATTTAATGCTTCATTTATTTTTATCTTATTATTTTTCAATGTATGTTTACAATTTCCTTATAAAAGTCTTTGCACTAGTTTTATTCCATTCATTACTAATTCCTTGTATTTGTGTGCCTTCGTGAAAGGTATTTTCTAAAAATGTTATGTTCTAATTATTGCCATTATACTGATAAATAAGTGATGGTGAATATTTATGTTGTATCCTGCAACCTTGGTAAAACCTCATTGGTTTGAACAATTTATCTAACTATTCTTTGAGGTTTGAAGTTTTCTAGGTAGAAAATGAATAAGCTCTGAAGGATAACAGCTCCTTTCTTTATAAACTTCAAAGATTTTGATTTTTTTCTTATTTTATTGAGCTGGACTTTAGTACCTCCCATAAAAAAGCTGAAAGGAGGTGGTAATAAAAAGCATTCTTATTCCTGATCTTAAACAAAAATACATTTACCTTTTCACTATTAATTATATTTCAAGTCGGTTTTGTTTTAAATGATGTTTATCTGGGTAGGAAAGTTGCTTTCTGTCCCTAATTGGTAAGGACGTCCTTGAAAAAGAAAAAGTCAGGAATATTGACTTTATCAACTGCTTTTTCTCAACCCATCAAAATGATTATATAGGTTTTTATCTGGTGATTAATAGATTGATCTTTCTAATATTAATTCAGCATTGTATTTCTCAGAGAACCCCAATTATTCCATGTAATTATTATTCTTTATACATTGCTAGATTATTTTATTATTATTTTAAGATGTTTGTTCTTAGATTTAATGAAATTTATTCTCCTTGGATAACCTGGTTATTAAAGTTAGGTAGCCTCATAAAATGAGTTGAGAGAAGTTCCTTATTTTTCTGGTTTTTGGAAGAGTTGTATTGGTTTGGAATTATTTGTTGATAGCTTGCTAGAATCAACGTATAAAATCATGTGGTTACAGGTCTTTCAGTTTTTAATTTTTTTTTTAATATTTATTGTTTTGAGAGAGACAGAGACAGAGACAGAGTGTGACTGGCGGAGGGGCAGAGAGAGAGGGAGACACAGAATACGAAGCAGGCTCTAAGCTCTGAACTGTCAGCACAAAGGGCGAGATCATGACCTGAGCCGAAGTCCACACTTAACTGACGGAGCCACCCAGGCGCCGTTCAGTTTTAAAAATTTATCTGTTTCTTGGGGCCCCTGGCTGAGTTGGTAGAGTGTGTGGCTCTTGATCTTGGGGTCATGAGTTTGAGCCCCATGTCAGGTGTAGAGAGATTGCTTAAATAAATACACTTTAAATAAATAAATAAATTAATTAATTAATTAATTGGGGTGCCTGGGTGGCTCAGTTGGTTGAGCATTCAACTTCAGCTCAGGTCATGATCTTGTGGTTCACAAGTCTGAGCTGCGCATTGGGCTCTGTGCTGACAACTCAGAGCATGAAGGCTGCTTCGGATTCTGTGTCTCCTTCTTTCTCTGCCCTCCCCAGCTCATACTCTGTCTCTCTCTCTTTCTCAAAAATAAGTGAAACATTGAAAAAAATTTTGAAAAATAAATAAATAAATACAATTTATGTTTCTTCTTCAGTCAGTTATAACTTTCTAGGATTTTGAAAATTTACATTTTTTAATTGGTGTGAAATTAACACTATCATTTTATTATTTTCTTGATCGTGGCAGTTTCTATCCTTTTTCTTTTTTTATTCTAATAGTATATTTCTTTCTCATATTCTCTTTCTGTCCTTCCTAATCAATCTTGCCAGAGGTTTTCCAGTCTTACTATTTTATTCTTCCTACTTCGGCGAAGTTTAATCTGTTGTTCTTTTTCTAATGCCCTATGCTACATGTTCAACTCATTGGTGTCCGTCTTATTGTCTCTTCTAACATCAACACTTAAGATTTTAAATTTCCCTTTAGATACTACTCTATAGTATCTCCCCTTTTTAAAGTATATAGTATTATTGTTGTTTATCTATATCTTCTGTTCCATTATGATCTCTTTTTGACCCATCAATTTTTTAAAACATGTGCTTTAAAAATCTAAAATATGGAGGTTTTCTACTTAACTCTTTACTCTTCATTTCTAACTTAATGCATTATGGAGAGAGAATGTGACTCATATGATACAAGCCTGATGAGATTTATTGACTACCTGCTTTATGAACTAAGCATTCAATTTTCATAAACATTCCATGTATTACCTTGAGAGAATGTATTTTTCCTTTGTTGCCTGTACATTCACATGTTAACATGAAATGTATTTTTCTTTTCATTATATTTTCTGTTTAAAAATTTTCCACCTTGTAGGAAAGTTACTGAATTATAGAGCAATGTTCGAAAATTAATTCAAATATGTTTATAGAGTGCTAAGCACATGCTTATGTATGCCTATATACTATGTGTTAAAAATACAGTGACGAAAGAGAACGACATAGTGTATATTCCCATGGACCTACCATAGTGTCTAGAGGGGAAAAGGGATAAATACTCACATGGTTACTTACTGTTGTGGTAAATGCCACAAAGGGAAAGCACAGTGTGCAATGAGGAAGGTTCTGTCTGAGATAAAGTACTCTAGCTACAGCATGTGGGGCATCATTAACTGTACTCAGAAGTCTGCACACAGAGTATAGAAAAGTCACCCAAGTATGTGAATCATCAAGAATGGAAGGGGAGAAGATATATGCAAATGACATATCTGATAAAGGGTTAGTACTTAAAATCTTTAAAGAACTTATCAAAGTCAACACCTAACAAACAAATAATCCAGTGAAGAAATAGGCAGAAGACACAAATAGACAATTTTCCCAAGAAGACATCCAGATGGCCAACAGACACATAAAGATGCCAACATCACTCATCATCAGGGAATTACAAATCAAAACCACAATGAGGTATCTCTTCACACCTGTCAGAATGGCTAAAATCAACAACTCGGGAAACAACAGATGTTGGCAAGGATATGCAGAAATGGGGAACACTCTTGCACTGTTGGTGGGAATGCAAACTGGTGAAGCCACTCTGGAGAACAGTATGGAGATTCCTCAAAAAATCAAAAATAGACCTTTTGACCCAGGAATTGCACTACTAGGTATTTATCCAAAAGACACAAAAATGACAATTTGAAGGGGCATGTGCACCCCAATGTTTATAGCAGTGTTATGGACAATAGCCAAATTGTGGAAAGAGCTCAAATATTCACTGACCAATGAATAGATAATAAGATATGATGTGTATGTATATACACAATGCAATATTACTTGGAGGTCAAGAAGAATGAAATCCTGACATTTGCAAAATGTGGATGGAACTAGAGTGCATTATGCTAAGTGAAATAAGTCAGTCAGAGAAAGACAAACATATGATTTTACTCATATGTGGAATTTAAGAAACACAACAGGTGAACATAGGGGAAGCAAAGGGAAAATAAGATAAAAACAGAGAGGGAGGCAAACCATAAGAGACTCTTAAATACAGAGAACAAACTGAGGATTGCTGGAGGGGTGTTGGGTATGGGCATGGACTAAACGGGTGATGGGCATAAGAAGGCACTTGTTGGGATGAGCACTGGGTATTATATGTAAGTGATGAATCACTGGGCTCTACTCCTGAAACCAATACTACACTATATGTTAACTAATACTGAATTGAAAAAAAAAAAGGAAGGTTCAATGGTTCAAGTACAGGTCTGTCTCCCTACCCTATCCCTCTTTCATTCTCATTCCCCTCCCTATCTCCACTAGGTCCTCGTGTCTTTTCTTGCTTTCTTGCTTGCTTTCTTGCTTGCTTTCTTTCATCTTTCTTCCACTCATTCATGTGTCTACTTTTTGGTTCCTCAGTACCACAGATGTCTGTCTCTGGAAGCATATTATTGGGTGCTTAGGACAAAACTGCACAACTCTGTGGGTGTTATCTGCTCAGTAGAATTTCTAATGACACACCCAATAAATTAATTTTTCCTGTCCAAAAGTTACATGGTTTATCAAATTTTGTCGTTAATTGGAAAGGTGCATATGTAAATATCAAGGAATATTTTTAAGAAGTTACCATGCTTTGTATTATCCTAACAAATGCAATCACCTAAAGTGAGGGTTCCTTTCATCATGTTCAACAGATAATTTATATTGTAATTGTGTGAAGTTAGAGAAGTTTTTCTTGTTGTTGTTGTTAGATGGATTACACTGAAGACTCATATTGCCCTGACAGTCAATTAAAATGTCTGGTTATTTTTATTATACATTTATTGAGTCTTATCTCCTCGAGTTGTTACTTGAGAGGTTGGCATATCTGACCGCGTACTTTGCTGATATCAGTCTCCATCTTGTTAGATTCATTTCATCAATCCAGCACAGCAATAGCCCTGGCTTATTTTGGTCTCAAGTGTATCACTCAATCCATTAGCTAATCATCCCAGCTTCCCCTGCTTTGTAACCCTGATCAGCAGACTATCCATTTCTTCATCCAAGTCATTAACTAAAATGTCCATGGGAGAGGACCAATGAGCAAACGAGAGAGAGACCAAGAGAAACAATCCTCCAGTTGGACATCCCTCCCTTAATCTTTAATTTCAAAAGTTTAACCTGATCTTGTTTGTATTTTCATCCAGTTCTCAAAGCTATGATTAAAAAACTTTGTCAAAATTTTGCTCAAATGAAGATACTATCCTTCAAGCCTACCACATTTCTCGAGTTTATCAATCCAGTGAAATGATTTTAGTCTGGCATGATTTGTTCATAATGAGCCCACCCTGACTCATGGTGACCTCCACTTTCTAATTTAAGTGCTCACCAACCAGCCTTTAAAATAGTCCATTTCCAAATTATCCTTAGGGATGACATTAAGCTCATGTTCTCTCAGAGCTAAACTGCTTTGTTGGTGATCTCATGTGAGTTCTAATCATCAAATCCAGTGTCTTCCACTATCCCTGCTAGACCTCCTCATGGCATTTGACATTGTCAAACACCCCACATTTCTTGCTCACACATTTGTGCAATTCATCTTCTTCTTGGTCTTTTAAAAATCAGAACATTTGGTCACTTCCAATTTCCTGGATGGAAATCTCTGCTCCTTATAAATGACTTCTCAACATTGCCAGTGATAATCAGTCCACACAACTGGTGAGCTCTTTCATGAATTTGAGAAGCAAAATTTGAAAGTTAGAACACCTTTCTCCACAACTGGTTTCCCCTTCTAATCTCCTCACAGTCTTGAGATTTTAATGTTCTTCTAAATGTTAGTTTCACAATTACCTGTGTGCAAGTTACTCTCAAGGACAGAGCAGAGGAAGGAATATAAAAGTCCAAGATATAGTCTGTCTTGCTATGAAAGAATTAGTCAATGGTTCTTATCATTGCTTAGGTGACAAAACAGTTAGAATTTAAAGTTCTCTCTGTGGAACACCCTGATATTATGAAAGACCATAATTATTGGTAGCTCTCTTCATCTTTTGGCTGGTTTGGCCAGCCACAATCATCCCATTCTGGGGTTTTCTGCAAATAACTGCTTGTTTGGTTTTGTTTGATTTGAGGATATTAGTAGTCAAAAAATCAGACAAGGAAGAGGATGTGAAACAATTATGGAAAATAATTATGGAAAACAGAGAAAAATAAAAATAAAAACGAATTATGGGAGGAAATATTTAAAGTTAAGACTAATTTGTTATTGCAGTTAATTGTGGTGAGTTGTGAAAAGACCACAGCCATCACATAATTTTAGAAGCAAGGATCCAAGGGAAATTTGGTGTTGCAGAGGGCAACTACTAAGCTTGTTGTCAAGAAGCTGTGAGGGTTCCCCCAAAATGTCCATTACTTGAGTACAAGCAGTTCCTTGAGCAGAGCTAATTCCTACCTATTGTTCTCCCTTGGGATTTGGTGGCCTTTTTGAGGGAACAAGTCAGTAAAAAACAGGTATTTGTTTCTTGAACTCCTCCATCTGTACTTCATAAAAGGATTAAAGACAGTGTTAAGTTTGCCTAAAAAGACAAATGTCTGGAGAAGGTGAATAGATGTGAAGTACTCCAGAGTAAAGGAGAAGTAGTTAGATGCCATAGGATGGAGACATTTCTTTTTACTTCCCAAGTTTATTAGAGCCTGTATACTTCCTCTTACTGATGATTTCTCAAGCTGTTAAACAACAAAATAATATATATCCTTCTCTCCAGGACTATCATTAAATTGGCAAACAGAAATGACTGTTTACACTATAGTGTGGCTTTGGGTAAAAGAAAGTGAGAGGAACATTGGCAGACAGAAAGGACAGTGGCAGCCATAAAGAATTCACGAGAACTGTCTACCTGGGCTCTGTGGGAGAAAGATTTGGAGCATAGTTTTCAGTCAACCCTGAGAAGTACCTGTGAAGACCTCATATTTTTTAGCTAGACTATTCCATAGAACACTAAGTGAGGTCTTCTCTCCTTCTTCTAGCTACACAGTTGAACTCAAAAGCTCTTCTGATATCTTTCATAGTTTTAAATGCTTTACTTAATTATTTAATTCTCTTTTTTTAATGTAACTCTACACCTAATGTGGGGCTGAAACTCGTGACCCCAAGATCAAGAGTTGCATGCTCTACCAACTGAGCCAGCCAGGTGCCCTGGGCTTAAGACTTCTTAACGCTTTTCTTAAAAATTTCTGCAAAGACTTTATATTCCTGGATTGGTTCTGTGCCCATCCTCTCATATTTGGCCCATGTTCTGAGTTCACTCAGATGGCTTCTTTGTGATGATCACAATCTCTGTTGAAATGTCAGCTTTCCTGTATCCGTTAGGATTATTTGCCATTGCGCGGTCATGTTTTTCTTTTGGAAAATTGCCTGTCCAGTCTCTGTTCTTGCTCCACATGTAAATGAACGTCTTATTTTTGATTTTCATGTTACACATTTTTAAATGTTTATTTATTTTTGAGAGAGAGAAAGAGAGAGAGAGAGGGAGGGAGGAAGGGAGGGAGGGCAGGGAGAGGGTGACATAGAATCCAAAGCAGTTTCCAGGCTCTGAGCTGTCCGCACAGAGCCTGACACAGGGCTCAAACTCACAAACTGCGAGATCATGACCTGAACAGAAATCGGACGCTTCACCAACTGAGCCACCTGGTGCCCCCGCATTTTTTAAAAAGAAAGCTGTCTCTCTGAAACTGATAATTTCCTATAAAACGCCAACAAGTGCATGGAAGGTTTTAGATTCCTCCCTGGTTATGTGACCCTCCTTGCCATTTCTTGTCAAATCTCCTTTTCCATATTTTAATTTTTTTTCTATAGTATCTTCCCATTGTGTTTCAGAGTACCGCTATGTACAACTTAGACACTCTATTCCTGTTTTTGTGGCCTCCAAGCATGTTTGCCCATCAGTACTGTGCATTATAATGTAGCCTTACTCACAGTTGGTAGGGGGCCTCCTCATCTCAAAATCCGTCGTTTTTGTGGGAGTGAGTCGTGAAAACCTCACCCATTTTTCTCAGCATGATCAGCAGAGCAGAGTTGCTACCATCTTTAAACTCTGTTCTGTCACGCCACGCTTGTAACCACCTGGCGACCACACAATTCCTTGACTAATCGTGTGCCCCCTGCTTCTTTTCTGCATCCTGCCTCGGCATCCCTGATTTGCTTTTTTCCAACAAAGTTTTGCCTTTTGGGCTTTGCCACCCACCCTGAAGAACACAGTGGAGGTGTCTCCCCTCCTCTGGCATCCCCCTTGACACTGTCCAAGTTTTACTTAAATTAGGAGACTTTCTTCATACATCGTGGTTCATCAGTGGCGTGTTTCTTCACTTCATCAAACACGAAATTGAACTTTAACGCTGTCCTTCTCTTTGTTGTTTTCCATTGCTTTGGTCAGGACAGCAGAGATATCTATAGCTAAGATTACTGGTGAGAAATTAGTTATTTCTGTTTGTTTCTAAAATTGTGAAATATAAAACAAATACAATATGCTAATCACCTCCACTGTAATTGCCTTACAATTACATATGGGTCCCTTACATGTTTTTAATATTTTTGCTTTTGGGTCCATATCTCCTACGAGACTGCTAATTCCGTGAGCGTTGACTCACACAGCACATGTTGGTTGGTTGTTGAGATGAATTGGCCTAATTAGAGAAACGATTTCATATTCTTCTCATTTCATACAAGGATATAATAGGCCTTGGGGTGGGAGGAGCAACACAAATTTGATCACACTTGTTTTCACATATTAAAACTGACAATATTCAGATGGTTGACATCACTCAACGTGGCTTTTTTTCCCCTCAGTTTTCAAGTTCTACTTCAAATGCAGTCTTTATGAATGTAAAAAAGTGCATGTGTCCTGATGAATGCAGCTTTCCGAGGTTCTTGGAAGGACTCTGGATTTCCTTTGTTTCAATTCTCATGGAACCATTTCTTTTTTTTTTTTTTTAATATCTTTAATGTTTATTTTTGAGAGAGACAGAGACAGATTGTAAGTGGGGGAGGGGCAGAGAGAGAGGGAGACACAGAATCCAAAGCAGGTTCCAGGCTCTGAGCTGTCAGGGCTTGAATGCATAGACTTGAACTCACGAACCGTGAGATCATGACCTGAGCTGAAGTCGGACACTTAACCGACTGAGCCACCCAGGTGCCTGTCATGGAACCATTTCTTTGCTGCCCTCTTCTCTGTGTTCACAAACCCAGAGACACCTGCTTGGCAACAAACAGACTCAGCCTGTTGTATCTTGCTTCCTATTTCTGGCATTCTTTTATGTCCTCCTGTGGATAAGTAATGCCAGGGAATTTTGAAATGGGAAGTACTCTTAGGATCTAACTCCAGCTCCCTTACTTTCCAGACTGAGGACCTGAGACCAGGATCCAGAGAGGCACACACAATTTGTCAGCTAGTGAGCAGGAGAGCTAATTTTCCAAGATCAAGTTTCATGTTCTTTCCATGGCCTTTATTTTGAACTTGAGCATCAGGTGAGTAGACAAGTACACACAGCGCAACAGCAATTATGTCCCTGGAAACACAAAGCATCACCTTCAAGCTCAACAACTTGGCAGCTACTTAAACTTCAGTTTTTGCTCCAAGTAAAAATAAAATATAATGGGTCTCATTAGCATAAATGTGACATTTAGGTACATCCAGGGCACATAGACACTTTATGTTTCTGGGTGATGAACATCTTTTTGCTTTCAAATAGATGTCCTTTGTTTATGTTTATCACAGTCTCAAATTCCTCTCTTCTCAGACGATGGTATAAACAGAATATTTCTGCCACTCCTTTTTCCTATTTTAAATGATTCTTTAAAATGTATGAAATACATGGTGAAAATAATGGGCAATGGCAGGTTATCTAAGCAGCCGATTTAGGCAGTCACAAACAAGATACTAACCTGCATGACAGACAAGAAAAAATTCTTTTTTTTTTAAACCATACTACTCAAAGCCATCCACAGTCTCTTTTGTCCCCCAATTTTTTAAATGTTCATTTGTGGTTGAGAAAGAGAGACACACAGGGCAAGCAGGGAAGGGGCAGAAAGAGAGGGAGACACAGAACCCGAAGCAGGCTCCAGGCTCTGAGCTGTCAGCACAGAGCCTGATGTGGGACTCAAACTCACAGACTGCGAGATCATGACCTGAGCTGAAGTTGGCCACTCAACCAACTGAGCCACCCAGGCACCCCAAGAGAAACATCTTAAAGGCAGAACAAAACTCAAGTGGAAGAGACTGATTGGAGGATGAACACAACAATCTGCACAACCTGAACCACAGAATTCAGCAGGTATGCAGCACAGAGAGGTGAATTTGGGGAGTGAGAAGCCGCAGAGAGTAGGGAGCCACTTTTGTGGGCAGAGAGAGGATGGAGACTGCAATGGGGAGAGAATACAGGAAAAGCACCCCTCCCCAAAAGCAGCTGGAGAGAAAGTGGAAAATTGGAAACAGCCACAGGGACTAAACTAAAAAGGGAGAAAGGAGAGAGGAGAGGGTTTAAATTCCATTAAGACTGTAAACAAGGGGAGCGCAAAGGCTGCAACTCCACAGCTCGATACCTGGTGGTGCTCTGGTGGGAAGGACGAATCCCCAGGAACAGAGTGGGGTCCAGGAGGTTCTTGGGCCACACGGGAAAAAGCGGTTCCACTGCCAGAAGGACATTTGGTGGAGACTGTTGTAGCCACCTGGACCCAGCAGACCCCAGAAAATGGCCACATTCGCTGGTGCTGAGGCAAGGTTGTTGAGGGTGAAGCCTGGTGCCAGATGTGAGTTGTGATTTCCCATAATCCCTGAAACTCTGCTGCTACACCGTCCCGGGAACTTTCTGTGGGGTGGGCTGGCATTGGGCTGTAGTCTTGGGGCACCAGCAGCAGCAGGGTCCAGCAAGCGTTCCTGGGTGCAGCTGACATTCGGCCATTGCTCATTCGGCCAGTGCTCGGTGAGACCCTCCCGCAGAGGGGCAGAATGGGTCAAAGCCGCAGTCCTTCTTAAGTAAGGGGCCAGGAAAACAACCACATCTGAGACAAAACTCAGGAGAGAGGTACTCCCTGGGGCCTGGTCACAGAGAGTGCAAAAGCGGGCAGTGGACGGAAGCTGAAGACAGAGGACAGTGCACGATTGCTGACCCGGGAGAACAGATTAGGTAGCTGGGTGGCACCATTTTCACCACTCTCGTGCATGTGCAGACGCACTGAGGAGAGCCTCAACAATCCACCCCAGTAGGCTAGCAGTGCCATCTAGTGGAGAACAGAGCGGTTACACTGAGTCCCGCCCAACTGGGCCACCTTCGCTCTCAAGACCACAAGTCTCACTGCCGGCTTAGTTTATGGAGAATACAGCGGTACATAGACAGACTTCTAGGGGAAAACGAAGTAATTTCAGTCTTAACTTCAATCTGTTAGCAGGTTCATCTATTCAATTTTCTTTCTTTTTTTTTCTTTTATACTTCTATTCTTTTTTTTGAATACAGGAAGAGAAAAAATTAATTTTTATTTTCAATTTTTAATAAAAATATTTTTCTTTAATTTGTATTACTATATTTTTTACTTTTGTGTAAATTTTTTCAAATTCTAGGTTACTTCCATCATTTTACTTTAGTCTACTTCAGTGTATTCACCTTGTCAAATTGTCAAACAATTTCCTTTTTTTCGTTTTTTCTTTTGTTCTCTTTTTCGTTTCTTTTCTTTTTCATGAATACAGAAAAAGAAAAAATTCATATTTATTTTTAATTTTTATTAAAAGTGTTTTTCTTTAATTTTTTCTACTATATTCTTTACTATTGTGTATATTTTTTTCAAATTCTACTTTACTCCCATCATCTCATTTTAGTCTACTTCACTGAATTAACATTTTTAAAATTCTCAAACGATTTCCTTTCTATTCCCCCCCCCTTTTTTTTCTCTAATCTGTCAAACCACCTTCAACACCCAGACCAAAACACACCTAGGATCTAGCATCATTTATTCGATTTGTGTCTGTGTGTTTAATATTTAATTTTAGTATTTTTTTAATTTTAACTTTTTTTTACTTTCAATTATTCTACCTCATTAATTCCTTTTCTCCCTTCAAAATGACACAACGCAGGAATTTACCCCAAAAGAAAGAGCACGAAGAAACAACAACCAGGGATTTAACCAACACAGATACAAGCAAGATGTCTGAACCAGAATTCAGAATCACGATAATAAGAATACTAGTTGGAGTTGAAAATAGATTAGAATCCCTTTCTGCAGAAATAAAAGAAGTAAAAAATAGCCAGATGAAATTAAAAATGCTATAACTGAGCTGCAATCACAGATGGATGCAGCGGTGGCAAGGATGGATGAGGCAGAACAGAGAAACAGCGATATAGAGGACAAACTTATGGAGAATAATAAAGCAGAAAAAAGAGGGAGATTAAGGCAAAAGAGCACAACTTAAGAATTAGAGAAATCAGTGACTCATTAAAAAGGAACAACATCAGAATCACGGGGGTCCCAAAAGAGGAAGAGAGAAAAACAGGGGTAGAAGGGTTATGTGAGCAAATCATAGCAGAAAACTTTCCTAACCTGTGCAAAGACACAGACATCAAAATCCAGGAAGAACAGAGGACCCCCATTAGATTCAACAAAAACCAACCCTCAACAAGGCATATCATAGTCAAATTCTATAAATACTCAGGCAAGGAGAGAATCATGAAAGTAGAAAGGGAAAAAAAAAGTCCCTTACCTACAAGGGAAGACATATCAGGTTTGCAGTAGACCTATCCACAGAAACTTGGCAGGCCAGAAAGGAGTGGCAGGATATATTCAGTGTGCTGAATCAGAAAAAAATATGCAGCCAAGAATTCTTTATCCAGCAAGGCTGTCATTCAAAACAGAAGGAGATATAAAAAGTTTCCCAGACAAACAAAAATTAAAGTTTGTGACCACTGAACCAGTCCTGCAAGAAATTTTAAGGGGGACTCTCTGAGGGGAGAAAAGATGAATGAATATATATACCAAAAGCAACAAAGATTAGAAAGAACCAGAGAACACCACCAGAAACTCCAACTCTACAAGCATCATAATGGCAATAAATTCATTATCTTTCAGTAGTCACTCTAAACATCAATGGACTCAATGCTCCAATCAAAAGACATAGGGTAACAGAATGGATAAGAAAACAAGATCCATTTAGGTGCTGTTTACAAGAGAACCTCTTTAGACCTAAAGACACCTTCAGATTGAAAATAAGGGGATGGAGAACCATCTATCATGCTAATGGTCAACAAAAGAAAGCCGGAGTAGCCATACTTATATCAGACAATCTAGACTTTAAGATAAAGACTCTATCAAGAGATGCAGAAGGGCATTATATAATCAAGGGGTCTATCCACCAAGAAGACATAACAATTGTAAACATTTATGCACCAAATGTGGAGGCACCCAAATATATAAATCAATTAATCACAAACATAAAGTAGGAGACTTCAACACCCCACTCACAGCAATGGACAGATCATCTAATAAAAAAAATCAATAAGGAATCAATGGCTTTAAATGACACACTGGACCAGATGAACTTAACAGATATATTCAGAACATTTCATCCTAAAGCAGCAGAATATACATTCTTCTCCAGTGCACATGGAACGTTCTCCAGAATAGACCACATACTGGGACACAAATCATCCCTCAGCAAGTACAAAAAGATCGAGATCATACCGTGCATATTTTCAGACCACAACGCTATGAAACTCAAAATCAACCACAAGACAAAATTTGGAAAGGTAACAAATACTTGCCATCCTACTAAAGAATGACTGGGAAACCAGTAAGTTAAAGAGGAAATTAAAAAGTATATGGAAGTCAATGAAAATGGTAGCACCACAACCCCAAACCTCTGGGATGCAGTAAAGGTGGTCATAAGAGGAAAGTATATAGCAATCCAGGCCTTCCTAAAGAAGGAAGAAAGATCTCAGATACACAACCTAACCTTACGCCTTAAGGAGCTGGAGAAAGAACAGCAAATAAAACCCAAAACCAGCAGAAGACAGGAAATAAAAACATCAGAGCAGAAACTAATGCTATCAAAACCAAACCAAACCAAACCAAACCAAACCAAACAAAACAAAAAAACACTAGAACAGATCAATGAAACCAGAAGCTGGTTCTTTGAAAGAATTAACAAAATTGATAAACCACTAGCCAGTTTGATCAAAAAGAAAAAGGAAAGGACCCAAATAAATCAAATCAAGAATGAAAGAGGAGAGATCACAACCAACACAAAAGAAAAACAAGAAGACAATATTATGAGCAATTATATGCCAATAAAATGGACAATCTGGAAGAAATGGACAAATTCCTCGAAACATATACACTACCAAAACTGAAACAGGATGAAATATAAAATTTGAACAGACCCATAACCAGTAAGGAAATCGAATTAGTAACCAAAAATCTGCCAAAAACAAGAGTCCAGGGCCAGATGGCTTTCCAGGGGAATTCTACTAAACATTTAAGGAAGAGTTAACACCTATTCTTTTGAAGCTGTTCCAAAACAAAGAAATGGAAGGAAAACTTGCAGCAACCTCTTTCTATGAAGCCAGTATTACCTTGATTCGAAAACCAGACAGAGACCCCACTAAAAAGGAGAACTATAGACCAATTTCACTGATGAACATGGATGCAAAAATCTTCAACAAGTTATTAGGCAACCAGATCCAACAATACATTAAAAAAATTATTCACCACAACCAAGTGGGATTTCTACCTGGATTGCAGGGCTGATTCAATATCCACAAAACAATTACTGTGATTCATCACATTGATAAAAGAAAGCACAAGAACCACATAATCCTCTCAATAGACACAGAGAAAGCATTTGACAAAATACAGCATCCTTTCTTGATAAAAACCCTCAAGAAAGTAGGGATAGAAGGAGCATACCTTGAGATCATAAAAGCCATATATGAAAGGCCCAACAATTATATCATCCTCTATGGGGAAAAACTGAGAGCTTTCCCCCAAAGATCAGGGAGAAGACAGGGATGTCCACTCTCACCACTGTTATTCAACATAGTATTGGAAGTCTTAGCCTCTGCAATCAGACAACACAAAGAAATAAAAGGCATCCAAATCGGCCAGGAGGAGGTCAAACTTTCACTCTTGCAGATGACATGATCTTCTATATGAAAAACCCTAAAGATTCCACCAAAAGCTGCTAGAATCGATTCATGAATTCACCAAAGTTGCAGGATATAAAATCAATGCACAGAAATCGGTTGCATTCCTATACACCAACAATGAAGCGACAGAAAGAGAAATCAAGGAATCGATCCCATTTCCAGTTGCACAAAAAAACCATAAAATACCTAGGAATAAATCTAACCATAGAGGTGAAAAATCTATACACTGAAAGCTATAGAAAGCTTATGAAAGAAACTGAAGAAGACACAAAAAAATGGAAAAAGATTCCATGCTCCTGGATGGGAAGAACAAATATTGTGAAAATGTCGATCCTACCCAAAGCAATCTACATATTCAATGAGATCCCTATCAAAATAACACCAGCATTCTTCACAGAGCTAGAACAAATAATCCGAATATTTGTATGGAACCAGAAAAGACCCTGAATGGCCAAAGCAATCTTAAAAAAGAAAACCAAAGCAGGAGGCATCACAATCCCAGACTTCAAGCTATACTACAAAGCTGTAATCATCAAGACAGTATGGTACTGGCACAAGAACAGACACTCAGATCAATGCAACAGAATAGAGAACCCAGAAATGGACCCACAAATGTATGGCCAACTAATCTTTGACAAAGCAGGAAAGAATATCCAATGGAATAAAGATAGTCTCTTCAGCAAGTGGTGCTGGGAACACTGGACACCGACATGCAGAAGAATGAACCTGGACCATTTTGTTACCCCATACACAAAAATAAAACTCAAAATTGATGAAAGACCTCAATGGAAGACAGGAAGCCATCAAAATCCTCGAGGGGAAAGCAGGCAAAAACCTCTTTGATTTTGCCTGCAGCAACTTCTTACTCAACACGTCTCTGGAGGCAAGGGAAACAAAAGCAAAAATGAACTACTGGGACCTCATCAAAATAAAATAAAATAAAATAAGATAAAATAAGATAAAATAAAATAAAATAAAATTATTAAATTAAATTTTAAAAAAAGCTTCTGCACAGCAAAGGAAACCATCAGCAAAACTAAAAGGCAACTGACAGAATGGGAGAAGATATTTGCACACGACATATCAGATAAAGGGTTAGTATCCAAAATCCATAAGGAACTTATCAAACTCAACACCCAAAACACAAATCATCCAGTGAAGAAATGGGCCAAATACATGAATAGACACTTCTCCAAAGAAGACATCCAGATGGCCAACCAACACATGAAAAAATACTCAACATCACTCATCATTAGGGAAATACAAATCAAAACCACAATGAGATACCACCTTATACCTGTCAGAATGGCTAACATTAACAACTCAGGCGATAACAGGTGTTGGCGAGGATGCAGAGAAAGAGGATCTCTTTTGCATTGTTGGTGGGAATGCAAACTGGTGCAGCCACTCTGGAAAACAGTATGGAGGTTCCTCAAAAAACTAAAAATAGAACTACCCTACGACCCAGCAACTGCACTACTAGGCACCTATCCATGGGATACAGGTGTGCTGTTTCAAAGGGACACGTGCACCCCCATGTTAATAGCAGCACTATCAACAACAGGCAAAGTATAGAAAGAGCCCAAATGTCCATCGATGGATGAATGGACAAAGAAGATGTGGTATATATGGAGTATTACTCAGCAATCAAAAAGAATGAAATCTTGCCATTGGCAACTATGTGGATGGAACTGGAGGGTATTATGCGAAGTGAAATGAGTCAGTCAGAGAAAGACAAAAATCATGTGACTTCACTCACATGAGAACTTTAAGAGACAAAACAGATGAACATAAGGGAAGGGAAACAAAAATAAAAACAAAGAGGGGGAAGAAACAGAAGAGACTCATAAATATGGAGAACAAACTCAGGGCTACTGGAGGGGTTGTGGGAGGGGGGATGGGCTAAATGAGTACAGGGCACTAAGGAATCTACTCCTGAAATCACTGTTGCAGTATATGCTAACTAACTTGGATGTGAATTTTAAAAAATAAAATTAAAAAATAGAAAATAAAATTATCAGCAGAGTTCAAAAACGATAAAGATATCTGACTCCCCTCCTAGAAAGAAAAATAAAAGGAAAAGACATGACCCTTATTCTCGAAGTGCCCTCAGACCACTGGGAGAGATGAGCAAAGGGACAGATGTGTTCCATGTATGGATGGCAAACCGAATGCACCGAGAACCCATACGGGAGCAGTGGGTTCAATCTGGGACTGGAGAGGAACTCCGGAAAAAGCGAGTCATTGAAGGGGTTCAGGATTTAGACCCCTACCAATGCATTTCTCAGGAGGAAGAAAGCATAAATATGGAAAATAACATGAGCATGTGTGTCTATGTGTGAGTTTAGGATGTGGATTGGTAGGAGAGCTCCCTTCGTTGGCAATTAGCAGATTTTAAGGTGCAAGGTTGGGTGGGGAAGGACGTGCAGGTGAAAAGATGAGCAGAGACGAGGACATTGAAATCTTCCTTTCCCTGCCTTGTCCCAGGGGAATGGGGAGACTCACTAGGGTTTTCTCCAACTCCGAATACAACCACCACCAAAGACTGGCTGCTCCTCTTACATCGACTGGCTGAACAATCTCTATTTAATTTATGACTTCTATTTTTCTCCTCCTGCTATGGATACTTAATTTTTTTTTTTTAAGTAAAACTGCGACTGAGAAATTGTACACTTGACTTTGAAATCAGAATTTGGCTCCACTGGTTTGCATGATGTGACTTTGGGGAAAAGACACCTAATGCCTCTATTTTCTCAAAAATAAAGTGGAGATCATAACAGCCTGGCTCGTAGAGTAAATGAAGTCATCTATGCCCAGACATAACAGATGATCGATAAATGGAAGCTTATTTCTATTCCCAAGTGAATGATCAACTGATGTTGTACAGCAGGGCTCAGGAAGCTTTCTCTATAAAGGGTCAGATAGCAAATATATTAAGCTTTGGGGTCCATATGGTCTTTATTTCAACTAATGGACTCTGCATCTGTACCAGGAACACACCTGTGGACAAAACACCCTGACTGGGCATGATGGTGTTCCAATAAAATGTCATTTACAACACAGGCGGTGGGCTACATTTGGCCTGTGGGTTTAGGTTGCTGAGCCCCATCTAGAACATTTTCCATGGGTCATGATACCTAATCTATGTTATTAAGCTGCTCATCTTAGTTTCTGTCACGTAGAGAAATGACCAATCCAACCACCCTGAAAGGGGAGTATTAACTGTCTTTCCTTTTGCAAAGAAAGCCCAGTGATGTTAAGAAATGCACTGAAATTGATGTGATCAATACTAGGTGGAAAATGAAAGCCCGTATCTTTTTTTTAATATAATTTATTGTCAAGTTGGCTAACATACAATGTGTACAGTATGCTCTTGGTTTTGGGGGTAGTTTCCCGTGGTTCATCGCTTACATACAGCACCCAGTGCTCATTCCAACAAGTGCCCTCCTCAATGCCCACCACCACTTGCCCCTCTCCCCCCCGCCCCATCAACCCTCAGTTTGTTCTCTGTATTTAAGAATCTCTTGTGGTTTGCCTCCCTCCCTCTCTGTTTGTAACTATTTTCCCTTTCCCTTCCCCCCATGGTCTTCTGTTAAGTTTCTCAAGATCCACCTATGAGTGAAAACATACGATATCTGTCTTTCTCTGACTGACATTTCATGTAGCATAATCTCCTCCAGTTCCATCCACGTTGCTGCAAATGGCAAGATTTCATTCTTTCTCATTGTCAAGTAGTATTTCATTATATATATAAACCACATCTTCTTTATCCATTCGTCAGCTGATGGACATTTAGGCTCTTTCCATAATTTGGCTATTGTTGAAAGTGCTGCTATAAACATTGGGGTGCATGTGCCCCTATGCATCAGCACTCCTGTATCCCCTGGGTCAATTCCTAGCAGTGCTACTGCTGGGTCATAGGGTAGGTCTATTTCTAATTTTTTGAGGAACCTCCACACTGTTTTCCAGAGCCTAAAGCCTGTATGTTTAACATCTATGATCCACAGATGGTTTCCTTCCAGTGTGTCCTTCCTAACGTGGTGGTTAATGTTCCTTGATGATGCTGATGTTCTTTAGGGAAATAGATGTCCATTCTTCTTGTGGCTCTGATAATTCTGATCAACTATGCTTCCTCTGCTGCCTCCAACCATGCGAGATCTTGCATTTTTCTTTGCAGACTCTTTTAATGCCTGCCCACATAAGTAGTTACTGCCCCAGAGCAGCCTTCCCACCCCTTAATTTTACTTTGGTTGGGGAACAGATGAGACAGGGGTCTTTGCAGCTGGAGGAGAGGGTTGTGTGCAAACTTTCTGATTCATAGGGGCTCAACAGGCCATCTCTGCCTCAGGTCTGAGACTGGAAATGAAATTCTGCTTTCAGAACATTCAGATTCAGAAGAAAATACGATGTGAACCCAATTTATTTTCTTCTGACACCTCTAAATCTATATTTCATATTTGCTAGTCTTTATCACCCGCTAGGGCCAGCGGCTGTCCAGGATGCACGTTTCTGTGGAAGCCCAAGAGAGGACTCTAAATTCAGAGCCAAATGTAACCACAGAAATAGCAAAAAGTGCAAACAAAGGTCAGACCAGAGCCCTCGGCAACTTCCTGAGTTTTCTACTTCATGGTCATATTATGCCTTTAAAATGCTTTCAAGGGCGTCCCTTCTTCAGGACACAATTTATTAGATCTTACAAAAGTACAGGGACAAGTGTGTCTGTGCTCTAGGGACTTAAGGGGCAGCTGTGATTCCCTAGGGATTTTTCCTGTCATGGATTTGTAGCCAGTGGGAGTAGACACTGGGCACCTGGGCTGTCCGGGCTTGGAGGTAAGTGGACAGACAAGCCGAGGCCAGCTCGTAGGTGGGGGGCTGGGTCATGGCTCCAGGAAGGAGGACACTGTGAGCATATTTATGGGGCAGGAGGCTGCCTTTGGAGTGGCCAGCCTGGGGAGGACTTTCTGAAGGCGTCTGGCAAACCTACAAGCACTCTTTAGTGATAGAATATGGAAAGATACCAAGCACACTAATTTTTAAAAAAAAAATACTGGCCCTATCATAGCCAGAAGTGATGATACGTAGAGATGATACAATGGCCAGAAAGGCACTGATTTCTGGACTCTGTGGATTCAGTGGGCCGGTTGTTATTAAACCACCCAATTTTTGTTCAAGATTATGCCTGCAAAGCAGAGCCCCCGGGTGAGCACATTGTGTGAAACCCAATTAGTCTTCAGATAGAATTCTGGTCCCTGAGGCGGGGATTGTCTCCTGGGTTCACAGGCAGCATTCCGGTGGTCAAACCCCGGGTTTCCTGGGGCCAAAAATCATTCGGGTGTTTTTTAAGCCTGCGGTGATACAATTTAATTAATGTAGCGGGAGGGCAGTGGATATCTCTGGGCATGTCTCTAGTTGACTCTGATTCAAGGAATCTTTTAAGATTTACTTATTTATAGGAATTTAGTGAATGATGGGAAGACAGTCGACTGAAATTTAACCCCACTGACACTCCTTAACACCTTCGCCATTTAATTTTTCCATGTGGCACAGCTCGTGGCCTGTATGCTTTAATTTTCTTTTTTTTTACATTTTTTTAATTAAGAGCTTTGTTGAGATCTAATTCACATACCATACAGTTTAATGGCTTTTGGTGTATACACACAGCTATGCAAGCATCGCCACAAACAGTTTGAGAACAATGCAGTCGCCCCCCAAAGAAAGCCTGCACCCTGCGGCCATCACCCTCCACTCCTCAATGCATCTACACCTGCAGCCCTAGGCGGCCATGGACGTAATATCTGTCTCTGTGCACTTGCTTACTCTGGACATTTCAAACAAGTACAGTCATAAGGTTTGTGTTCTTCGACTCTGTATGATGTTTTCAAAGTTCGTCCATGGTTTTGCATGTATTAGTCCTTCATTTCTTATTAGGGCTGAATAATGTTCCATTATATGGACAGACCATAATTTCTTTATCCATTCAGGGATCGACAGACATTTGGGTTGTTTCCACCTTTTGGCTATTGCGAATTAGCTGCTGTGAATGTCCACGTACAAGTTTCTCTCTGTGTGTGTTTCATTTCTTTCCCCTTGTCTGCTCCCCCACTATAAGAGAGGGTCCCCTAGGAGGGCCTGGCCTCTGGTTACGTTGTTTATTCTGCCTGGCTCATGGATGGTACTCATCAAGTCCTTGGAGAATGAAAAAAATGAGTGGGAAAATGTAGCCTGATGACTTGGGTCTTACCCTTGGCTTTTTTTTTTTTTAAACTCTAGGATTTGAGAAAAGGCAAAAATGTTGCTTGACTGGTTTTCACAAAACCAGTGTTGCTGGACTGGAAGAGATAATTTCTTCATTTTTTTTACATTTATTTATTTATTTTGAGAGAGAATATTCATTTTTTTACATTTATTCATTTTGAGAGAGAGAGAGAGCATGAACAAGGGAGGGGCAGAGAGAGGGAGAGAGAGAGAGAATCCCACTGTCAGCACAGAGCTGGATGGGGGGCTCGAACCCATGAACTGTGAGATCATGACCTGAGCTTGAAATCAAGGGTTGGATGCTTAACCGACTGAGCCACCCAGACACCTCTGGAATAGATGCTTTCTAAGGTGGCTCAAAGACATAAAATTTACAAAGAGATAGGGTTGGGGTAGTTTTTCCTTAGAACATGGGGAAGAATGGACTCTGTATGTAGTAGAGTTGGGCATTCATAAGTGAACAGAGAGGCTGCATAATTATTTCTGGCTCGCAGAACAGGAGGTATTTTCAGGGCAGACCCTGTGGTGAAACTGTGTATTTGTCTATACTGACAATTGCACTCAAAATGCTATTTCTGCTAGAAGTGTAGGAAGAGGAGAATAACCAGAGGAATAAGAAGTTATTAGTGGATAAGCAATTGTAATAAGGGTGTAGAGAAGGTTTTATTGACCCCATGCCAATTTTAAAACACTAGTGTTTTTTTTAAAGCTCTTTAAATGAGAAAAGTGATACATAAAGAGTGTAGAGAAATAACAGCAATGGACACCACATACTACTGATGACTTAGCTTCAACCATTCTCAAGTGCTGGCCCGTCTTCTTTCAATCACACCTCTATGTATGCTCTCCCCTCTCACTCCTGGGTTATGTTGAGGCAATTCCCAGACATCCTGCCATCTTAGTCACCAACACTTGAACTATACGTGGGATTCTGGTGAAGATTAGAATTTGGTTTATGTTGAATCTCACCTTTAATCCAATGCAACAAAAGTCACATGAGGTTATTCTAGTTTTTGAATATGATAAGTATCTCCGACTGTTTAAAAAGGGTGTATGGACCTGAAAAACAAATAACCCAGTGAAATGGGCAGAAAACATGAATAGACACTTCTCTAAAGAAGACATCCGGATGGCCAACAGGCACATGAAAAGATGCTCAACGTCACTCCTCATCAGGGAAATACAAATCAAAACCACACTCAGATACCACCTCACACCAGTCAGAGTGACCATAATGAACAAATCAGGAGACTATAGATGCTGGAGAGGATGTGGAGAAACGGGAACCCTCTTGCACTGTCGGTGGGAATGCAAATTGGTGCAGGTGCTCTGGAAAACAGTGTGGAGGTTCCTCAAAAAATTAAAAATAGACCTACCCTATGACCCAGCAATAGCACTGCTAGGAATTTACCCAAGGGATACAGGAGGACTGATGCATAGGGGCACTTGTATCCCAATGTTTATAGCAGCACTCTCAACAATAGCCAAGTTATGGAAAGAGCCTAAATGTCCATCAACTGATGAATGGACAAAGAAATTGTGGTTTATATACACAATGAAGTACTATGTGGCAATGAGAAAGAATGAAATATGGCCCTTTGTAGCAACGTGGATGGAACTGGAGAGTGTGATGCTAAGTGAAATAAGCCATACAGAGAAAGACAGATACCATATGTGTTCACTCTTATGTGGATCCTGAGAAACTTAACAGGAACCCATGGGGGAGGGGCAGGAAAAAAAAAAAAGACGTTAGAGTGGAAGAGAGCCAAAGCATAAGAGACTCTTAAAAACTGAGAAGAAACTGAGGGTTGATGGGGGGTGGGAGGGGAGGGTGGGTGATGGCTATTGAGGAGGGCACCTTTTGGGATGAGCACTGGGTGTTGTATGGAAACCAATTTGACATTAAACTTCATATATTGAAAAAAAAGGGTGTATGGAGACTAAAATGTGATTACCATGTGTGTCCAACATTCTGGTGCTATATTATTTCCATAGTTGTAAAGCCATAAAGAAAGGCCAGGGAATGATTAAAAAGCCAAAGATGGGGAGACTGTTAACAGTGTGTGGTAGGGGGAGCAGGGTGGAATTCAGGAGGGGGTACATCAGGGTGATGGAGCTGCTGGCAACCTTCTGGGCTCTGAGGTGGCAGGTGCAGCTGGCTGATGTGTTGTTATTCCCCATTCCTTAAATCATCTGTTGTGTGTGCTTTTGCAAGGATTCAATATTTAATGTAAAAAAAAAACATTTAAAGGGAAATGATTTTTAAAAACTAGAACATAACATATGTGTTTATTTATTTGACCAAGAAATTCTTCTTTTTTTTTTTTTTTTTAATTCTGAAGCCACCCTGATCTGAAATACAGTTTTTATATTATGGTTTTTCGCGCAATTGTAAATAGGCTCAATTCCTTGATTTCTCTTTCTGCTGCTTCATTATTAGTCCATAGAAATGAGACCGATTTCTGTGCATTGATTTTATATCCTGCAACTTTGCTGAAATTTCATGTATCAGTTCTAGCAGTTTCTTGGTGGAGTCTTTTGGGTTTTCCACGTAGAGTATATGTCATCTATGAAGAGAGAAAGTTTGGCTTTTCCCTTGTCAATGTGTATGCCTTTTATTTCTTTTTGCTGTCTTATTGCTCAGGCTAGGACTTCCAGTAGTATGTTGAACAACAGTGGTGAGAGCGGACATCCCTGTCATGTTCCTGACCTTAGGGGAAAAGCTCTCAGGTTTTCCCCATTGCGGATGGTGTTAGCTGTGGGTTTTTCATTTATTGCCTTTATGCTGTTGAGGTATGCTCCTTCTATCCCTACTAGATAAACCTAACTGAAGAGATAAAAGATGTGTACACTGAAAACTATAGGAAGCTTATGAAAGAAATTGAAGAAGACACAAAAAAAATGGAAAAATATTCCATGCTCCTGGATAGGAAGAACAAATATTGTTAAAATGTCAATACTACCCAAAGCAATCTACAGAGTCAACGTAATCCCTATCAAAGTAACACCAGCATTCTTCACAGAGATAGAAGAAACAATTCTAAAATTTACATGGGCCCAGGAAAGATCCCGAATAGACAAAGTAATGTTTAAAAAGAAAAGAAAAGCTGGAGGCATCACAATTTTAGACTTCAAGATGTATTACAAAGCTGTAGTTATCAAGACAGTATGGTATTGGCACAAAAACTGACACTCAGATCAGTGGAATAGAACACAGAACCCAGAAATGGACCCACCAAGGTATGGCCAACTCATCTTTGACAAAGCAGGAAAGAATATCCAATGGAATAAAGACGGTCTCTTCAGCAAGTGGTGCTGGGAAAAGTGGACAGCGACATGCAGAAGAATGAACCTGGGCCACTTTCTTAAACCAGACACAAAAATAAACTCAAAATGGATGACAGACCTAAATGCAATACAAGAAACCATCAAAATCCTAGAGGAAAAAACAGGCAACAACCTCTTTGACCTCAGCCTCAGCAATTTCTTACTTGACAGGTCTCTGAAGGCAAGGGAAACAAAAGCAAAAATGAACTATTGGGACCTCATGAAGATAAAAAGCTTCTGCACAGCAAAAGAAACAACCAACAAAACTAAAAGGTAACCGCCAGAATGGGAGAATATATTTGCACATGATACATTCGATAAAGGGTCAGTATCCAAAATCTATAAAGATCTTACCAAATAAACACCCAAAAACCAAATAATCCAGTGAAGAAATGGGCAGAAGACATGAATAGACACTTTTCCAAAGAAGATATCCAGATGGCCAACAGACACATGAAAAGATGTTCAACGTCACTCATCATCAAGGAAATACAAATCAAAACCACACTGAGATACCACCATACACCAGTCAGAATGGCTAACATTAACAACTCAGGCAACAACAGATGTTGGCAAGGATGCAGAGAAAGAGGATCTATTTTGCATTGTTGGTGGCAATGCAAGCTAGTGCAGTCACTCTGGAAAACAGTATGGAGCTTCCTCAAAAAATTAAAAATAGAACTACCCTATGACCCAGTAACTGTACTACTAGGTATTTATCCTAAGGATATAAAAATGCTGATTCTAAGGGGCACATGCACCCCAATGTTTATAGCAGCACTATTAGCAATAGCCGAAGTATGGAAGGAGCCCCAATGTCCATCGACTGATGGATGGATAAAAAAAAAGTGAATGGCCAATGGAGTACTATGTGGCAATGAGAAAGAATGAAATATGACCCTTTGTAGCAACGTGGATGGAACTGGAGAGTGTGATGCTAAGTGAAATAAGCCATACAGAGAAAGACAGATACCATATGTTTTCACTCTTATGTGGACCCTGAGAAACTTAACAGAAACCCATAGGGGAGGGGAAGGAAAAAAAAAGAGGTTAGAGTGGGAGAGAGCCAAAGCATAAGAGACTCTTAAAAACTGAGAACAAACTGAGGGCTGGTGGGGGGATGGGAGGGCGGGGTGGGGGGGTGATGGGTATTGAGGAGGGCACCTTTTGGGATGAGCATTGGGTGTTGTATGGAAACCAACTTGACAATAAATTTCATATATTGAAAAAAAAGTGAATGGATACATACACACATACACGTGTGCATGCGAGCACACACACACACACACACACACACACGCAATGGAATATTACTTGGTGATCAAAAAGGATAAAATCTTGCCATTTGCAACAACATGGATACAACTAGAGTGTTTTATGCTAAATGAAGTAAGTCAGCCAGAAAAAAGACAAATATTATATGATTTCACTCATATGTGGAATTTAAACAGATGAACATAGGGGAAGGGGAAGGGGAAGGGAAAGAAGGTAACAACCCAGAGGGAGGCAAACCACAAGAGACTCTTAAATACAGAGAACAAACTGAGGGTTGATGGAGGGGAAGTGGAGGGGGGATGGGTAGATAGGTGATGGGCATTAAGGAGGGTACTTGTTGGGATGACTACTGGGTGTTGTATGTAAGTGATGAATCATTAAATTCTACTCGTGAAACTCACACTACACTATATGTTAACTACCTTGGATATAAATTAAAAAAAAAAGAAGAAATGAAACGCCAACCACTTGAAATCCAACTCCAGGCATAAGAAAAAATAATTTTTTTAAAGTGCGTAAGTTAATACGAGAGAACACTCTAGGTATGTCTGAATGCAGACACCCAAAGCAATCACCAAGATTCTCTCTTTACATTTCCCGTTTATGCTTTTCTCTTCATTGACATAATTCATAGGCAGACTTTCCTCAGGTGCCACTAAAGACGTTAATAGCAGCACTAGGCATGCATCAAATGAATAAGGATCTCAAAGAATAAGAGTCTCACTCAAAATAGGTTTAATAAATTCCACAGAAGAATAAAACCAATGAAATCCAGTTTTTATGCCCTTGTGGTCCTGGTCCCTAATGCTTTTAGGGTTCTGAAAAGCAAAGGGAGCAATTTTTTCTCTTTATATGGCATTCTTTTACATTTCTCTGCCCGAGGCAAAGGGCAGACGTCCAGTGCATGCTTTGAAAGGGGGATAGGAGTGTAGGCGGGGAAGAGAGGATCTATAAGGAGGCTGAAGACTTCAGGAAGATTTCAAAAATATCCACACTGTTAATAGAGATCATCTCCAGATGGTCAAGTTATTGGTGGCTTACTGTTTGGCATGACATCCTAGCTTTTTATCATGAGAATGAATGACTGGAGTCATAAAAAAAAAAATAAACAAGTAGATATAATGTAGTTTGCATGTGTCTCTTCTCACATAGATTGAGATTGCAGACCACAGGAACTCAGTGCCCTATTTGTGTCTCAGCCTGGTGTTTCGTGCCCCGAAGACACCCTGAAAACAGTGGTTGGATTCCACGGGGTGAGCCAACATTCCATCCTGGACTTCCACCCATGCAAAAGCAGAAAACTATAATAACGATACATAATCCCTGTGTGTGGCTGTGCTTTTGAGCAACCCCACTTACCGATAATTCTAAGAGCAAAGATGACCGAAATGAGGCTTTCTCATATTTCCCCTGCAGACATAAATATGCTGTGTGTTAAGTGTAAGTAATAAGGAGCTATTCCTTGTCTACTGAGTGCATATGTTACCAGACTATCATTCTGAACGAAGCCCGGGATAGAGGCATTACAAGTGGGACTGTCCCCCTTTTAAGATGAGGAAAGCACAAAAGATTAAGCAATCTGTCTGCAAAGAAGTACGTGATGGGGTTTTATTACTAGATTGTCAGCTGTTTTAACTCTGTCCAAATATATTTTTTTCCTTAGATTTCTGCAGGCTCCTTTAAGGCATAACAAGTCACAATTATTTATGCACCCTGGAGGAATTCTCCAGCAGGGAAGCACTTGTGTTGCTGTAAATAGTTTTTTAATCCTATGCTCTCTATCCTCGTCCCTTAGTAAAGGTTTAGTGGAATGCTGTAGGTTTGCGACTTCAGAAGAGCGATGGCCTCCCGCTCGCCCTGCTGTCTCAGTCCTCAGTCTCTGCATTCTGCACTCTGTGCGGGCAGACGCCCCCGCCGGGTCCTCCTGGGGTTCCTGCTTGTTCTCATCTGGCCCATCTCTGTGTTCACCAAAGCACAGGTGCTCTGAGAGGCTTCTACCGACCCTGTATCAGCCTCCTAGTGTGGCTGTGACCAACTCCGGCAGACACTCCGGCTCTCTTGGTTGGGAACTTTTCTAGAAGATAAGGGTGGAACAGCATGTTTACACAAAAATGAATGAATGAATGAATGAATGAATGAATGAATGCTGTGCTTATTCTTGTACTGATTCTTGCATGTTCCCCACTGGTTGGAACTGGGCTCAACTAACTTTGTAGGATGGCAAGAGCTAACCCCAAGTTTTATTCGCAGGCGGTGTTTTGGCATGCCCATGGAGATAAAGTCATTACACTCAAGATTTACAGCTTCTTTTCTGCATGAAGTGTTATGACTTTTTCACCACTTCACTTAGACTTGCTAGAAATTGGTCTCCAGGGAGTCGAGTTAAGGGATTCATAGCTAGGGAAACTGTCTGGACTGGTTTTCCAGGGAGCATATTGGTTTATCTCTGCAGTCCTGCTAATTATGAAAGATGCCTCTCACTCTCTACTTGTCCTGATTTTGATGACAGATTACAGTCACTCTACAAATATTAATATTTTCGACAACAAATATATCCATTTGCTTGGGGGGAAAAGGAAAGGCGTATATACCACCTGAGTATCTGTAACAATCCTAACTTCACACGTGTTACTTCCTCAAAGCTTAGAACAATCACCGTGTTTCCTGAGAAAGTTACGAACAAGAAGAAAATTACTACCAATTTCAAGAAGTGACGGATATTCAAGCCAGCCTCAGAGATCAGTATTTCCATTTACGTACTCTGTGTTGAAGGACTGAGTTTCTCTGCTGTATTCCCCTCTTCCTGGGTAAAGAGTGCCACGAAGGAAATTCAGTCTCACTGACAAATGGTGGCAGAACTCTTAGACGTCGCCAGGGGTACAGAACATGTTAGCCTTGAACAGGGTCTAATTGCACAGCACAGAAGGTCTGGGCTGAATGCCGAATCACCACATGCTCCAATGGAGAGGCAAGAGTGGAGGAGAGGCAGTCGTGGAATTTAGAAAGACAACACCTCGGCAAACTATCCAAATCAGCAACTCACATCTAGTCTTCAAGCCAGGACTAGACATTGCAAAGGCAGGGGATAGAGGGAGACTGAATTGAAAGACTGGGTTTGAACACAAGCTTGGGTATGGCAGGTCTGTGCACAAGTTTTCCTCAGATCCACTTGAAAATGAATAAATGCAGCTTAAAACATCAGGAAACAGCAGAAGGGAAATGCAGGAGATTCATGATAACCTATTTGAAGGACTGAACCAATTTCCTTAAAAAAAAAAAAAAAGAGCAGTGGAACAAAACGTAAGAGAAAAAGACACTGTTCAATAATTCTGAAAGTCACTTTTTCAAATACCAAAACAATAGCATGATAAATATTTACTATGAGCCAGATCTATCAAGTTGGAGCCAGACTGAGAAGAGCGCTTTTCACATCTGAACAATTACTAAATACACACTAATATGAAACTGTTCATCTATCCGTAACATTGAACTCCTTTTTCACAACTGCCTACACAATGTGCAGAACTCACCGTCACATAAAGATCATAAATAAAGGTTTGCCTTTCTTTTTTTTAAAAAACTATTTTTTAATGTTTCTTTTTGAGAGAGAGAGAAAGAGAGAGAGAGACAGAGCGTGAGCAGGGGCAGGAGAGGGGCAGAGAGAGAGGGAGAGACACAGAACTCGAAGTGGGCTCCAGGCTTTGAGTTGTCAGCACAGAGCCCATCTGTGGCTTCAACCCACGAACCGCGAGACCATGAGCCGAGCTGAAGTCGGACGCTCAACCGACTGAGCCACCCAGGTGCCCTGCCTTTTCTTTTCTTTAGGAGACCATACATTTATCTCTGGTCTCCTGACACAGCAAACACTGCACACTAAAAGGAAACGTAATAAAATTTGAAAAATAGTGATTTTATATTTAGAGGATACGCAGATCTTCTGCTACGTGTGTGGGAAACGGAATTATTGCTAGAAACGTTATTTAAAGATTAGGGCATGGAAGTAGTATTAAGAGGTCATTAAGTCCTTTCTGCAGAAAGGAACTTATCTCGACTCATTCAAAGAGCTTCATGCCCCTTTGAGGGCCTTCTGCAAAATGTAAATGGCTCAACGAAAGACCGTCTGTGGCCCAGAGCTGAAAGAATGCAAAATCTCCTATGTGCTGGAGACAATTCCAGTATCTTCCCTGACATTGTGGTAAAAAGAAAAAAAAAAAAAAAAAAAAGGAGAAGAGCTGTCCAATTATTCAATGTGGGTACGTCTTATGGATGTCACTGTGTGAGGTACAAAGTGGCTACCAAGAACATCAAGACTCTAGTCCCCATGAACTTTACCCACGGTCTTGCTGGGGCAGGTGCGTGGACCAGGGCTAAGTAATAATACACATGCTTTGGCATCAAGTGCTGAGATCAAAAGCTAAATAGAATGTGATGGCCACTCGGAGAAGGCTGTGTTCGGGTCAACTGTTTGCAAAAAGGAGTATTTCAGGGAGGGGGCAACATCTGAACTAGGCCTTTAGGAGTTGGTAGGATTTTAAAAGGAAAAACACTGAAGGGAGAAACCAGCTCAGAATGGGCACAGGCACAGAAGGGAGGAAATCTTATTTTTTAAGTGTGGTAGAATACACATACAGTGAGAGGTGCTATCTGAACTATTTTGAAGTATACAATACAGAAATACCAAGTTCATTCGCACTGCTGCACAGCTCTCACTACCATCCATCTCCAGAACTTTCTTCATCCTGCAAAACTACAATTCTGTATTCATTAACATCAACTCCCTATTCCCACTCCCCCAGCTCCCGAAACCACCCCTTCGCTTTCTGTCTCTATAAATTTGACTACTTCAAGTACCTCCTATACACTACTTTTTTTTTTACTAGCTTCTTTCACTTAGTGTAATGTCTTCAAGGTTCATCAATGTTGTAGCAGGTGTCAGAATTTCCTTCCATTTTAGGGCTGAGTAATATTCTATTGAGTGTATACGTTGGGTTTTGCTTATCCACTCGCCCAATGATGGATGCTTACACTGCTTCCACCTGTGGGTTATGGTGAAAAACTCTCTCTGCTCTGAACATGAACGTGCAACTATCTCTTAAAGACTTTGCTTTCGATTCTTTTGAGTATAAACCCATAAGTGCAACTGCTGAATCACGTATGGTAATTATATGTTAACTTTTTGAGGGCCAAATTGTCCTCCATAGTATATGCACCATCATACATTCCCACCAATAGCGTATAAAGGTTCCAATCTCTCCACATCCCTGGTAACACTTGTTAGTTTCTGGTTGTGTTCATTTGCTTGTTTTCATTTGTTGCCCATAGCAGCTAACCTAACTGGTGTGAGTTGGTATCTCTCTGGTGGTTTTGATTTGTATTTCACTAACGCTTAGTGATGTTGAGCATCTTTCCATGTGCTTGCTAGTCGTTTGTGTATTTTCTTTGTAGAAATGTGTATTCAAGACCTTTTATAAAATTCAACTGTTCACTCTTTTGTTGTTGAGTTAGGGAAGCTTGGAATACTAGTGATGCTTCAGGAAGGCTGGGTTGTTGACCTCACAAAGAGCCGTATCAGGCATTAAATCTGAGAATGTGAGTCCGATTCTGATCATGGCCCAGATGGGTTTGAATGGCTTGTCCAACATAGAGTGTGGGTTTCATCTGAAGCCAGGTAGGGTCTGAGGGCATGAGCACATCCTGGGTGCTCTCTAACTCAGGAATTTCTGTCTAACGGCCATGCAAATTCTCTACAGGTATCAGACGCAGAAGCAGGCTGAGAGCTGGCGCCTTCCACGGTGGAAAGGGGATGCTAATATGCCACGGGTCACCCTCGAGGAGCAGACCAGCAGAGAGGTAGAAACCTGTCAAGACAGAAGACTCCACGTTCCGACGTTTCAGATCCCAGCTCTGTTACATAATGGCGTGCCTCAGTTTCCCCACAGTGCCACTGTGAGGGTTAAAAGAGCTAACACGTGGAAAACGCAACACTGCAGACACACGGAGTACTGGGCTGGCTCAGCTTTTAGGACTGAAGCCATGTGCTGGGGTCAACACCTAGGGTTGTGAAGGTCAAAAGCTACTTGGCCACTTCCTTTTCCTTACTTACTTATCTTCCCATGATCAGGCATCTCTGAAGATACAGCCTTTACTACCCATCCCCCAGGACTTTCTGGCAGATCCAGACGCAGGAACACAACAAGGGGTGGCTTAGCTTATACTGTACCCCGTGCTTCCCTCGCAGACATATCATCTGGCACAGAAGCAGACGTGGAGGTCCAACGCCTCATGCCAGCTTTGCAACTGACTTTGACACAGACTTCAGGATTAGTCTGTTAATCTCCCTCCTGGATTAAACGAAGGTCATTACAGAGCTACCCAACGTAAAAGGATTGTGAGGGTTTTTAGCATTCATTAATGATTATCTTCTTCTTGGAAGCCCCAAGAAGACCATCTAAATGCCAGAGTCTAATAGGTACACAAGGGATATATTATGTGTGATGAAGTTTTCATGCTAACTACTAAGATCATTTAAGTGTGTGACTGTTACCTGCGCTAAATGTACATCATTCCAACGTCAGGTAAGACAGGAAATCCTTGGTTTAGACGTGACTCACTTCCTCAGCATTATATTCAAAAGAGAATGATGTACATTTAGCGCAGGTAACAGTCACACACTTGTATGATCTTTGCAAGACTGCAAACCCTCAGGAATAGGGGGCCCCTCGTCTGTGGTCAATACCAGGTACCTACTCTACACATGCAGTACCTTCTGTCTCTACACCTCAGGCGGCTGGCATTAAAAGCAATTTTCAATTTCTCATTGTTCAGTGCAGGTAGGAAAACGCTTACCTAAACCACTTTATTTGTAATGTTCTTGCAAATTCTGTGCTCAAAGTAACGACAAGGGACATCAACATAAGCATCACTGAAATGTGGTTCTGTCTTCACCATAATCCATGCTTTGAAACAAAATGAAATAAACCCATGCCTTAAAAGGAGTCAAAAAATAAATTATGCCTAAGGAGAACCCTGCATTCAAAGGTTTTTGCCCAAATAGTGTGACATTTTTGGTCATGAAATATTGAAGACAGCACTTGGGGGAGTGAGCATAAATAATTAAGAACAAATCAAGTGTTTGAAATTTGTTGGGGGGTTTGCAAAGCAGCCCAATACCAGTCATGTCAAGGAAAAAAATCATTATTTAGCTATTTACATTTTTTAACGTGTGGGTCCCTGAAGTTGTTGACAGGTAGAAGCAGAAATAGGAATTATGGGGTGCCTGGGTGGCTCAGTCGGTTAAGCATCCAACTTTGGCTCAGGTCATGATCTCAGGGTTTGTGGGTTCGAGCCCAGTGTCAGGCTCTGTGCTGACAGCTCAGAGCCAGGAGCCTGCTTCAGATTCTGTGTCTCCCTCCCTCTCTGCCCCTCCCCTGCTCACGCTCTGTCTCTCTCCATCCTTCAAAAATAAATACATTTAAGAAAAATTTTTAAAGACAATCGGGTTTTTGAAAATAAGGATACAGAGCTTTTATAAAATCATATCTGCTCTAATAAAGAAAAATAGGAAATTGTATTACATGTGAAATAACTTGAGAAAAATTCAGAGCCAAGGATAATACTTAGATTAGTCCAACGGTATCTGACACAGGCAGAAATAAAAATACTGTATTATGTAAATGTTCGGCATCAAGTGTTTCTGGAGCCGGCAGGGGAAGGACTTTTGTGAGTGAAAGGAGATTGGGAACATCCTTCCCGTGACTCAGAAGAATACAGTGTCATGATCATAACTCATGAAGGACAAGAGATAATTTTTGAGAATTTGAGGAAAGCAAGGAAGGAATGCAATGCAGGATGGGGAGATACTTAGGATGTTGAAGAAATGTTCTTATTCTCTCTGCAAAAAAGCAAAGCAAAGAGAGTTTGAAGAAAACGTGCCTCACCCACCAGTTAAAGGAAAGCCCTATGTAGGCAGTATTACTTTCACAGTCCACAACAGACCAGTTAAGGGGCGCCTGGGTGGCTCAGTCAGTTGAGTGCCCAACTTCAGCTCAGGTCATGATTTCGCGGTTCATGGGTTCAAGCCCCACGTCAGGCTCTGTGCTGATAGCTCAGAGCCTGGAGCCTGCTTCGGATTCTGTGTCTCCCTCTCTCTCTGCCCCCCAATTCTCCTTAAAAATAAATAAACATAAAAAAATTAGAATAGACCAATTAATTCTGTGGCCATGCAGACAGATAGAAAGACTGTATGAAATAGACTCTAAAAAAAAATGATTCTAGCCAGTGATTGTGTGATGAAGAACCAAAGTGAGCATATAATTAACTCTGTCCTTAGGAATATCACTAGTATGGTGACACAACCCACCTTGGGGGGGACTCACATGTGAGCAAGGTCCAACATTTTTAACATTTATTTTGGGGGTGGGTAAGAACAATATCCAAGGTTTTGTTTTGTTTTTTTAAGAAAAGAATATGTTCTAGATGTGTAGAATTCAAGCTAGAAGAATTTTGGCCCATGGATGCCCCAAGGTCAAATTTTAACATGTCTTTGTATGGAGGCTCAAGTATTTGGGGTAATGAAATTAAGAATCATGTTGAATTTTGTCCTTCCCTTGCCCCCTCCCCTGGGTCCACAATCACAGGTGAGGAAAAAGGCAAATATGAATTGTTTCCAGCAATGTTTCCCCTGGAACAATCACTGAAGACATCTTGGTGAAGATCAATGGGCATTTTTAGAGCAATCAGAAAACTACTCAAGATGCCTGCACTCCAACGCAGGAGAAGACTCACCCAATTCTGGCTCATGTGATACCCTTTACATGTCCTGGACGGTCATCCCACACAAATCTCCTGTCCCCAAAAGCCCACATTCTCCATTTCTTCATCCACTCTTTCTAGAAGCTGACCACCAAGACTCTCCACCATCTTGTCCACATGCCATGCTGAGGATGCTGCTGCCTAGCCACAGACCCCCCCAGTGTGGATTCTGCCCCAGGAAGTTTGAATTGAAGGGCAAATCGTTACATTCAGTCACAGTGAAATTCCCAAAATGAACCACTGCTCTGTCAACAATGTGTGGAGTCTCATACCGTCAGAGAAAAAAAAAATAGCTGTTATCTCATGCACTTGGAAGCAGACGTCCTTAAGTCTTCATCCATAAGATGCTGGTAGAAACTAAGAGTGAAAGCTTTGCAGCCATTTCTCAAACCTAGGAGCCCTACACCGAGAACGACTCTTGTTCATGATACAGAGGCTACATCCCACACATGAAGACTGACGTAATGCTGTGTGGGGAGACCCGGACATGAGGCATTTTCTAAATCTCTCCATGCTGGACGTGCAACCAAGTCTCAAGCCCCCTGCTCTCCAGAAACATGGCCTCCTCAGTTTCCTCGCACCCTTGCATAGAAGTAGGATGACGGACTGCGAACCACCCCTCTGTCTCATTCAAGAAAGCACACCCCAATCCAAGAGGGTGAGTGCTATTACAGAGAACCCAGCAGTGCAACTGTTTTCAACAAAGCCAGTGCCAAACCTTAGCAACTGAACCCTGGTTATGAAGACTTCTCATTAGAAACCTCTAGGGTGATCATGGCCTAGTTAAAAAGCCCTTTGCGGGGGCACGTGGGTGGCTCAGTCGGTTGAGCGTCCGACTTTGGCTCAGCTCATGATCTCACAGTCCGTGAGTTCAAGCCCCGTATCGGGCTCTGTGCCGATGGCTCAGAGCCTGGAGCCTGCTTCAGATTCTGTGTCTCCCTCTCTCTCTGACCCTCCCCCGTTCATGCTCTGTCTCTCTCTGTCTCAAAAATAAACATTAAAAAAATAACATAACATAACATAAAAAAATAAAAAGCCCTTTGGGTTTGGTTGTTAACATGCTTATTATTTAACATGATTGTACAGGCATTGAGCGTATTTCTCCCTCTTGTTTGTGAGAATGCCGCTGAAGACCAAGCCAAATGCCGGTAGACGCTGAGGACATCCTCACAATGGTGAGACATACTGCCTGGTTTTCTTCCAAAATCTTTACTCTCCTCTGGTTTCATTGCATGTGACACAACAGAATCTTCTGTTGATGAGACCCCGAGCATCAGTTAGGAAGTAGGCTGCTTGGTTTTTAGATTTTGTTTCAGAGATTCAAAATGTTGTTGGGGGATGGATGATGAGAAAGAGCTTTGCGGTCGTTGTGTCTGGTGTACGAAATACGCAACGGCTATTGTCCAGTGACATTACTATTGCCTTTGGACAAAAAGTGCCTACTGACTTTATTGTCTATTTTCAAGATGTAATTTTCAAGATGTATGTCTGGCGCTCTCCCTCTTCCTTCTTCCCTTCCTTCCTTCCTTCCCTCCCTCCTTCCTTTAGTTAACTATCACAGGTGATAGCTAAGCCATTCCTTTCTCTCGTAATGAATACTTTCACCCACGGACATCATCACTCTCCCTCTATCGGTAGGAGACTTTCTATCACATCAAGATGTGGAAATGCGTGAGGGTGACGGAGGAGACATATGGGGGCCATGGGACAGTGGGCAGGTTGTACCCGCTAACTCTTCTGCTGGACTGGCTCGCTGCCTTTCCTTCCTCAGTGTCTGTCTGTGGCTTCCTTCCAAAAAAACAGGTTTTCTCTAATCCCGTCTAGAGTGGTTTTTCTGATCCTCTGAGGACTCAGAAACTACATGCCAGATTTCGAAAGAAAGCACATAGGGACCTACCTTCTGGGAACGATATCCATAGGAACGACTTGATTGCTATGGTTTGACGTGTGACTCGGTGGCTTATAGGAAGGAGGCTAACACTAGCACTCGAATACAGACATCTCCATTCAGCTAATTTGGGTTTTGGAAAAGAATATTGAAATAGCTAGCATACTCTACCAGCTAGGGAGTAGAAGTGTGTGGGGAGGATTTATGCAATAAAATATCCATATCAAAGCATTTATTTATTTCACAAAGTTGTATGATATAACACAGTCTAGAGTATAAATTGAGCGATTCCCCTCTATTTCTGATACTACCTCTAATTCTTCTCTGTCCCTCTGGGCAAAAGCACTTAAACCTTTTATCTTGGTTTCCTTTGTGGGGAAATGGGGATAAGAGACACCCCTTAGCCATTTCAGAGTAATGTTATGATGCCAGCCGTTATGCGATTATATGAGAAAAAAGCTTTGAGCTTCTAGCAGTTAGCTGCTCCATAAATATTATTAGCAAGCTCTGGAGATTTTATCTTTGGAAGCTGACAAGTATTTCTCTTCTAAAACCTCCTATCTTTAGCCTCTGGACACATGTTCCTGATAGCTCTGTCTTTGACAGAGATCGACTTCGCTCCATGAGAATCACCGGGGTTCTGGGCGCCGATTGGCGTCTGAGCATCGCAGGACAGGGATGCCGCCCCGTGGAGCCTGAGGTAGACAAGCTGCTGGTCCCAGCATGAGTCTCTAGCTGGCGGGAAGGAGTGACCCAGAAAGGAGGTCCTTCTGGGGAGGTGACCACCAACCTGGAGGGGCCCACCGGGGAGGGAGCCCAGAGAAAGTGTGCCACGTTGTAGCAGCAAATGTTCTGTGTTGAAGGGAACAGATGGTAGCAATTCAGCCCTGAACACATGATGGAGCTTTCTGGTCGATTCCCACCCACAAGTGGGTTACCTCTAGTCGTAGAGATTCTGCCCCAGAAGCCCTGCTCCTAACGTGTCTTCAACATAATGTCCTCTGTTCATCTCAAAGATATTTTCTTTTACATTGAAAGTGTTATCCATTCAGCGACGTGACCAAAGATTATTTGTGAAGGTAGAAATGCCTAGAGGGACAGATTGAGAGAGGAGAGAGAGAGAGAAGAAGAAGGATGGGGAGGACGAGGAGGGGGAGGAAGGGGAGAGAGAGACAGACAGAGAGGGAGAGAGAGAGAGACATTCTTCCTTTAGGAGTAGCGTTCACTCTTAATTTCTCTCCTCATTTTTGTAAGTTGGGACTGAATTATCAAGAGGGCATAAATTAAATGATTAATGCCATTAAGTCCTTAAAGATTAAAATAAAGGTAGAATTCATAAGAAGTATTATTGATTAATTTTCAAGATGTATGTAGGCACAGGGAAGGAAAAATATGACAGTAAATTATCTGAGCTGATGATATCAAAATCTTCCTTTGCTCATGAGAACTGGTTTAGCGAATTACATAGATATTCAGAGGTCCTGTAAAATGCTGAGATTGGGGATTATTTTTCAAACTACAGAATGTAGTGTTTTTTTTTTTTCTAAGTTCTACTCCTTGATAGTGGGATCCAGTCAATCCAATATAAATTTCAGAGGAATAAGCCAACAACCAGAAATGAAATAAAAGGAAAATAATTAGGATAGCAAGCATGTGTTGGTTTTTTGTTTTGTTTGTTTTTGCTACTGTTTTGCAGCAAAGGTGGTAATTTAGTAACAGTAACTTGGGAGTTTTTTTCCACGGGAATAACCTGTTTCCTCAGTTTTGTGGTGAATTGCCAGCGAGCTAAGCTGCTTAAAACATAGTGCTGGCTGTGGTCTCTTCCAGGATATTTAAGCTCTAATCTACACCCACAAGTAGCCATTTCATGAATGTCTGGCCACAACAGGAACCAGGAATTTGGAAATTGGAAAGCAGGAGTGAATCCATTCGCATCTACTGGTGTCAGTTCAAAGCATCTCTGGGTAATGATGGGTTAGCATTATAATCTTTGGTGTGCAGCAGACTCAGAGAATCTTAAAATTTAGAAGGATTTTTAAATACATCGAATGCTATCTCTCAACCAGCACCATTGCCTCCGCAAAGGTGCAGCTCCTATTTAAAGTCAAGGATTTTTTTTTTTCAGTAACCCTGCTGTATCCAAAAGTTGTGTTCAGTGCTAGAAATACAAAGATGAGTAAGACATCTGACCTTAAGAGTCTGACAAGCTAGCCAAAATACAGATATCTCATCTAGAACATTCTAGAAACAGGATGGAGCACAAAGGAGAAGCATTTAAAGCAACCTTGAGGCATTTAAGCCAATCTGGAGGACCCAGGAAGGCTAGAATATGTCCACGAAAGCAAAGTCAGGATTCAATATATTGTAACATCCCACAGATAATTAACATCATTTTTTCTTTTCTTTTTTTTTTTTTTTGACGTTTATTTTAGAGAGAGAGAGTGTGAGCAGGGGAGGGGTAGAGAGAGGGGGAGACACAGAATCTGAAGCAGGCTCCAGGTTCCGAGCTGTTGGCACAGAGCCCGACGAGGGGCTCAAACTCGTGAACTGTGAGACCGTGACCCGAGCTGAAGTCAGACGCTCAGGTGACTGAGCCACCCAGGTGCCCCCACAACATTTTTAAACGTGTTTTCTTTATTTTTAAAATTTTGTTTAACATTTATTCATTTTTGAGAGACGGCACAAGCGGGGGTGAGGCAGAGAGATCAGCACACACAGAGAATGCAAAGCAGCTCCAGGCTGCGAGCCGTCAGCACAGAGCCCCATGTGGGGCTAGAACTCAGGAACCGTGAGGTCACGACCCGAGCTGAAGTCAGACGCTTAACCGACTAAGCTACCCAGGCACCGCAAACAGGTTTTATAATATTAAGTTAAAATCTGTCTTCGTAGGAGGCATATCAGCTGTTCTCATTTCTGTCCTCTGGGGTACCATACGATATATCTAAGTCATCCCTTGTCTCCTTAGTACGGGGACAGGAAAAGAGACGGGGTTCCAAAGACATATAGGTGGACAACAGGCACACGAAAAGATGCTCAACGTCGCTGCTCATCAGCGAAATGCAAACCAAAACCGTAACGAGGTACCATCTGACACCTGTGAGAGTGACACTCCCCAAGAAAACAAGAGATGACAGGTGTTGGTGAGGATGTGGAGAAACAGGAATCCACAGGCACTGCTGGTGGGAACACAAACGGGTGCAGCCAACACTGTCCATACTGTGCACGACAGTACGAAGTTCCCTCAAGAAGTTAAAAAACAGAACTACTGTATAATCCATCAATTCAACTACTGGGTATATTTCTACAGGAAATGAAAACACAGTATCAGAGAGAGATATCTGCATCTGATATTGACTGCGGCATTATTCACAGTAGTCAAGATATGGAAACAAACGAAATGTCTGTCACAAATGGATGGATAAAGATGTGCCCCCCCCCACACACACACACACACGAGCATGCGCACAGGCGGGAATATTATTCAGCCATAAGAAAGAACGAAATCCTGCCTTTTGTGACAACACGGATGGACCTCCAGGGCTTTATGCTAAGCGGAGTAAGTCAGACAGAGAAAGACAAATCCTGTGTGATCTCACTCATATTTGGACTCTAAAAAAACTCAAAGTCATGGAAAGGGAGAACAGAATGGTTACCAGGGCCCAGGGGGGGGGAAGGGTGAAATGGGGGAGAACTTGGTCAAAGCATACAAAGTGTCAATTATAAGATGGATGTTTCCAGGGATATAACGTACAGCATAGTGACTTTGGTAAACGAAACTATTGTGTACTTGAAAGTTGCTAAGAGAGTCGATCTTGAATGTTCTCATCACAAACAAGAAATGGTAATTATGTGACTAGATGAAGCGGGTGGTCATTTTCCAATAGATAAGTATATCAAACCGTCACCTTGCAAACCTTCAATTCACACAACGTTATGTCAGTTATATCTCAATAAAGCTGGGAAAAATAAAGCAGATGGAGACACACAACTTAAAAGCTCTTCTCTTTTCTTGTCCGCTTACCACCCCCCACCCCCCACCTCATTTCAATAATCAGGGCGACATGGGTTGGATTCCAATATGAGAGCTTTGCTGAACTTCACAATCAATACAGCATTACAGAGCCTGATTGTAGGGCCTCATCGGTGCCCTGCTCCCACACTTGGTTGGCTAACCCAGCTCCTGGAACAAGGTTTTCGCGACTGGGGATGGAGTGGTTCTCAAGGGTCTTCCCAGCACGTGCAGTGGTGCGGCTCTGGTCCCACTCCGCATCACCTCTCACTTTGAGCTGCCAGACCCCTTCATCGATGCGCTATCTTCTGTGCCGGCCCCACAGGCACTATGCCCTCTAATAGAAGTCACGTGGTTTTGCTCTCCTGCCCCTAAGCTTCCGTTATTTCCTACTTCAAAGGTTGCAACATCAGACGTTCTCATCTTCTATTATTTTGGATGCACTGTTATTTTTCAAGTTTCCAGGAAGGCATTCTACCTGCAGTATATGGTAATAGAATGCGCCACTGTTGAGAAACTCTGTTTCAGTAAGAGTGAAGGAACAACCAGTAACCCAAGGGGCCTGCTTGGAGGGCTGTTAAGAGAGTAACACGGGCATGTCATTCAACCCACTGCCAAGGCTCCCTGGGATATTGTGGCCGAACCCCCTTCTTAGGTGTGCATACCCCAGTGCACTGGGCACAACGGGGCTCGGCATGTCAGGTCTGTGTCCCAGGTATATTGGTTGTTTCAGGTTGCCCGCTGTTAAAACCACCTTTGCTGATGGGATGGCAGGAAATGAGAACAGACTTCATTTTACCTGCACTGCAAATGCACAAAAGGCAAGTCTTTATTTTGTCTTGGCAGCCGAGATTTCTTGGCGTTCTTCCCAAAATTGGATGTTATGGATGAGCTATTTGATACATGCCTGGCCTCACACACACCAAAGCCTGATGAACTCTCAGTACAAATCCACCCAGTTTTTCCCCAAAAAAGAAAAGGAACAGAAGTCAATGGGGAACATTCATTTCTACCTTGTGACCATCACTTATTGTTTACTTTTATTTATTATTTTTTAAAGTTTATTTTTGAGACACCGAGAGAGACATAGTGTAAGTGGGGGAGAAGCAGAGAGAGGGGAGGGACACAGAATCCAAAGCAGGCTCCAGGCTCTGAGCTGTCAGCACAGAGCCCGACGCAGGGCTTGAACTGATGAAACATGAGATCCTGACCTGAGCTGAAGTCAGATGCTTAACCGACTGGGTCACCCAGGTGCCCCATGACCATCACTTTTTAAATATCTAGAATTATAAATGAGAAAAATAATATATATTTGTACTTTTGCTTACAATCTCAAATGCCTCTGTGTGAGCACATTTTTGGTGTATTGAGGCTGAAAGTCTTTTAGGTATTACAAATCAAAGATAATGTTCAGAAACTGAAAGCATGCAATCCTAGTATCTGAGGACTTTGGAGAAAACCAAGCACTGCAGAATAACCAAAGAAAACAAAAATTCACCCTTTACAGACTAGGCCACGTGTGTTCATTTCTCCACCAGAAATCGGGTTGATGAACCACAGAGTGCAAGAGGAGTATGGTTGTCTTTCACCTTGAGGTATATTTATTTAAAAAAGACAAAAAGGGAGATTCATGCTAACTTATAAGGGACCACATCGCTTCTCCCTCCCTTACTTTCCAAGAAGGATGATGGGTCTATCTGGTCACTTTCTGGGGAGTGGGGAGGGCGCTGTTATGCTTATCGGGATAATGAATTCAGATTAATATGAAAAACTCTTGAATGATGGGGTGGATTTAAATATTTAGAGACACAGGAATTATTTTTAGGGGGGGGAAGGAATACCCAAAGTAGGATGGCAAGAAGAAAGCTAGAGAGAGAGAGAGAGACAGACAGAGAGAGAGAGAGAGAGAGAGAGAGGGAGAGAGAGAGGGAGTTTTGGGGAAGGTGGAAGATGGGTCTGAGCACATTTGGTTGTTGGATATGCTGGAGAAATATTGACAAGACATGGTGGAGGAATATAAGCTTCAATGGTTCTGCTGTGAGCCTGCTGGATAGACTTTGCAGAAAACATAAACAATTTTTCAGACTTCTCTGGATGTCACAGATGGTTTCCATTGTCATGGGATGCCTAGCTGAGATCGGAAATGAGGCTGCCCAGCTTTACATTAAAGGAGCCTGATGGTTCATCAGCCTTTCTTTTTTTATTAGAAAAAAATTCTTTTTAACATTTATTTATTTTTGAGACAGAGAGAGACAGAGCATGAACAGGGGAGGGTCAGAGAGAGAGGGAGACACAGAATCTGAAGCAGGCTCCAGGCTCCGAGCTGTCAGCACAGAGCCCGACGAGGGGTTCGAACTCATGGACTGTGAGATCATGACCTGAGCCGAAGTTGGACGCTTAACCGACTGAGCCACCCAGGCACTCCAGCCTTTTCTTTTTTTCTTTTATTTTTTTTTCAACGTTTTTTATTTATTTTTGGGACAGAGAGAGACAGAGCATGAACGGGGGAGGGGCAGAGAGAGAGGGAGACACAGAATCAGAAATAGGCTCCAGGCTCCGAGCCATCAGCCCAGAGCCTGATGCGGAGCTCGAACTCACAGACCGCGAGATCGTGATCTGGCTGAAGTCGGATGCTTAACCGACCACCCAGGCGCCCCAACCTTTTCTTTTTTTTTAAAAAAAATTCTTAATCCTTGTTTATATTTGAGAGAGAAAGAGACAGTGTGCGAGTGGGGGAGGGGCAGAGAGAGGCAGAGACAGATTCCGAAGCAGGCTCCAGGCCTCTGAGCTGTCAGCACAGAGCCCAATGCAGGGCTCGAACCCACGAGCTGCGAGATCGTGACCTGAGCCGAAGTCGGACACTAAACCCACTGGGCCACCCAGGCACCCCCGCATCAGCCTTTTCAAACGTTTCCCACAGAGTTTGCATCAGCTAAGCCCTCAGGAGTTCCCTTTGGAAGCTGAGTATCTGTCAATCCTAAGTCCCGGCTGTACTCAGCACCTCACGTTCCCCGTTGTCTCCCATTTGAGATGTTCGACTGCCTCAAAGCTCCGCACGGTCACGGACATGAGAGATGAAGACTATCTCGTACGGTTTCAGCCTCATGGTAGGGCCAGTTTAAGGGTGACAACAGGCCTGTGACACATGCACAGGTAGCACTACCTTTCTGAAGGCCCAAGGGGACTTCTTCATTCTCCCTACCCTTTTATCCACAGTAAACTGCTCCTTGTCACCAGGGAACAGTTCCTTAACCGAGACAATATTAAGGACATGCTGTGATAAAAGGCACAAAGAGCTGTGCTGTTGACCCCCTGGGCAGAACGGGCCCTTGTGCTGATCAGAAGGCTTGCCATCACCTTCATGGCTGGTGAAGTCCACCCCAGGTGCCAGCCAATGTAGCAAAGTGAGTGCGTAACCCCAGTGCCTACAATCCAGCCCGGAGCTGGAGAGCTCACACATCCCTGTGTATCGGGGATGTGGAATCATGCCGCCAGCTGGGACTGGCCAGGGAAAAGCGGCCCGGAGCCATTTGGAACAGAAGCCCGATGGTGTGAGAAATCACAAAGCCACCCCACATTGTGTGTCTAGGGAGGATGCCAAGGATGGGCCGGCCTTCCTGGCTATTTTCCTGACCTTCAACATCTCTAGAAAGGTCACAGGGTTCCAGCTGCAAATGGTGTTCTCACATAAGTGCCCTTTTAGTATAAAAGTAACACACTACCTTTGATTTCAAAGGCAGCTGCATGACAATGTTATTTTCCCTGTTACTGGTACAAACTCCTATGGAAGAAAAGTCAACCCAATTGGCCACCAATCCCAATTGGGTTGGGATCTAAACGCTAAGCAAACTAGAAATAATTAGACAAAAGGCCTTGTGCCATAGACTGGAAACCCTGAAGAACGAGAAACAAAGGTAGTGCCCCCCCAATACTTTTAAGCCCCCTGTACTCCCTCCCTATCACATTGCCATCCCCTCACTTAACAGTGTTGGGGACGCTGTCTTGTATACAACTGCCATGACCCACTGGTAAACCAGTGTGTAAAGCAAACATTTTGGGGGGCTGGAAATTTGCTTAAAATTACACATATCCAATCTTTTATGGGTGTGGCTCTGAGGTACCTGTTTAACTATGTCTTTTTAAAAACATTTTTTTAGGGGCGCCTGGGTGGCGCAGTCGGTTAAGCATCCGACTTCAGCCAGGTCACGATCTCGCGGCCCGTGAGTTCGAGCCCCGCGTCAGGCTCTGGGCTGATGGCTCAGAGCCTGGAGCCTGTTTCCGATTCTGTGTCTCCCTCTCTCTCTGCCCCTCCCCCGTTCATGCTCTGTCTCTCTCTGTCCCAAAAAAATAAATAAAAAACGTTGAAAAAAATTAAAAAAACATTTTTTTAATGTTTATTCATTTTTGAGAGAGATACAGACAGAGTCCGAGCGGGGGAGGGACGAGAGAAAGGGACACACAGAATCCAAAGCAGGCTCTAGGCTTCATGCTGTCAGCACAGAGCCTGATGCGGGGATAGAACCCACAAACCGCAAGATCGTGACCTGAACTGAAGTCAGACGTTTATCCTACTGAGCCATGCAGGTGCCCCTTTACGATTTATTATTATGGACATCAATTTTATACTGAGATTATCAAAATTATAGCTATAGGTGCAGATGTGCATATTGGCATTGAGGGCGGAGCTAGCAACAGCTGGGTGTTAGTTCAGAAATATTCACAGAAACGCTGCGTGCACAAAATGCCTGTGACGCTTCCCTTTATGATACCTGCAAAGTCCTGGAAGCCAGTGAAGACGAGGCTGCTGCCCAATTTTCAGGGAGATATCATATTGCTGATTTCACGTAAAATTAATCGCAGAATTAAGGACTGCAAGATAATCTGTCCGAAGGGCTTTCTCATGCACCTGCAAAATCGTGTTCTACCCTGTCTTAGCATCCTTTGGTTTACCCTCATCATTCAAAACCCACATCCCCTACATCATTAACAAACTGGACTGCGGGCACTTTCTCATCAACTCCTATACATTCTTCTACTTTCTTTCTGTTGGTACTGTGATAAAGGGACCCCTCCTCCGCTACTGTTTGATGAATCTAGGCTGAATTATGTTTGGAAGGGCATGCCTCAAAGTCTACAAATGTCCTTTTCTTTTCTTTTTTTATTTAAAGTTTTTTTTTTAATGTTTATTCATTTTTGAGAGAGAGTATAAGCGGGTTAGGGGCAGGGAGAGAGGAACTCTACAAATGTTGTATCCATACCTAGGGAAGTCCTGAGTGCAAAGGTGACACAGGACGTGATTATTACAGAGCTCTCCCTATGTTTCTGAGACATATGAGATGTCTGTTATTCTACTTCCTCTTCTTTTAAATGAGGTACCTGTTTCTGGGGGATTAAATTGTTTCTATTTAAATAGAAATTGTTTCTGGGGGATTAAATAGGAGCAATGGGAGAATTTCCACTTCTACCCAAGAAACAATGACAAGTATGGGATTAACTCTCCCATCTAAAGCCTCCAGAAAAAAACAAAAAACAAAATATATATGAAAGAGTGGCTTTCATGAACCTGGATATCAGATAGTGATGGATAGAAAATCCTGAAAGACAGAAACAAACAAGATGAGTGCTAGGATTGCTGAAGCTCACTGCTTTAAAAGAATTTCCAGGATGCAGTGCAGAGAGGGAAAACAGGTAGAGCTCGATCAAATCTCTGAGTGGAGGAGAGGGGCCTGAAAATCCAGGGAGACCAAGGTGGCTAGAGTCAGTGGGAGAGAGTCCTAGAAAGGAGGGAGCTGTACACAAAGAGAGTGCCCCAGAAATCCTCAGAGAGTCCCCTGAAAGTCTCAACAGACTTCTGATCAGTGCATATGCGTGGGAAAACTCCACGAGGCCAAGGAAAGAATCACCAGAAATAAGTGAAGGGAATAGTGCTTGGGCTCACACAGGGCTGGAAAGAGTGAGTGTTTCTACCAGCCGGAGGCACTGGGTGCAGTACTCAGAAAGGTCTTGCTTTAGCAGTGAGGAATAATCAAACCTAGATGAAGCATTGCTCTTGACCTTCCTAAGAAATCTAAAAGCAAGACCCAAAAGTTGCAAATTATTCTAAGTAACCTAATGGAAAATAATTTAGCTCAAGAATATTTACAGGAATACAAAAATATTTGGAATCTAAAAAAGTTAAAAACACAATGTCTAGCATCCAATCAAGAATTTCTAGGCATGCAAAGAGGCAGGAAAAAATGACACACGATTTAAAAAAAAATCATTTGTGGGGTGTCTGGGTGGCTCAGTCGTTTAGGCTTCCGACTTCAGCTCAGCTCATGATCCCACAGTCTGTGAGTTCGAGCCCTGCTTTGGGCTCTGTGCTGACAGCTCAGAGACTGGAGCCTGCTTCAGATTCTGTGTCCCCCTCTCTGCCTCTCGCCTGCTCACACTCTGTCTCCCTCTCAAAAATAAATAAACATTCAAAAAATTGTCTTTAAATCATTTGAAACTGAGCCCTAACGGATGTAGAGGTTAGATCATGCTTTTGGGTCTCAAACATTCTGCCCTATATCTTCTTCTCAAAGTGCTCTGGTTTTAGGTTTCACATATAGGTCTACGGTCCACTTTGAGTTCATATTAGTGTGTATACTTGTTTGTATGTATTGTTTGCGGACATGGATCAAGTTCATTTATTTTTCATAAGGATAATTCTAGTACCATCTACTGAAAAGACTTCAGTGAACTGCTTTTGCGTCTCTGCCGAAAGCAACTGCCCACATATATGTGAGTCTTTTCTGTTTTCTTGATCTAATTATCTATCTTAATGCCAATACGACAATCTCTTGATCATTGCAACTTTATAATACATCTTGAAATCTGGTAGTGTTAGTTTGCCAACTTTGCTTTTGGTTTTTCAAAGTGGTTCGGCTATTCCAGGTCTTTTGAATCTCCCTGTGAGTTTAGAATCAGCTGGATAACTTTTAGGGGGAAAAAAAGGCCAAAATCTTAATGATTTTGACTGGGATTGTGTTGAATCCATAGATCAATTTGAGAGGACTGGCATGTTAACAATATTGAGTCTTCCAACCTATGGACAATATATACGTCTTCATTTCTTTCATTCTTTTATTTCTCTCAAAAATGTTTATACTTTTCAGTGTACAGGTTTTACACATCTTTTCTCTGGAGACTTCATATTTTTGATACTACTGTAAAATGCTTTGATTTTTAATGTAGGGGTGCTCAGTCGATTAAGCATCTGACCTCAGCTAAGGTCACGATCTCATAGTTCGTGAATTCGGGCCCCACACTGGGCTCTCTGCTGTCAGTGCAGAGGCTAGTTAAGACCCTCTATCTCCCTCTCCCTCTGAACCTCCCCCTCACAAATAAATAAACATTAAAAATTTTTTATTGTTCCTTGCTAATATATGTTGTTGATTTTTTTGTATAAAGACCTCTGCTAAACTCATTTAATAGTTCTAGCGGCTATTTGTACATTCCATCAGATTTTTGATAATGTCTCTATGCATAATAGTCAGTTCTATTTCTTCCTTTCTAACTAGGTGCCTTTTATTTATTTTTATTTTTTATTCCACTGGTTCAAATCTGTATTACAACGTTGTACAGAAGTGGTGAAAACAGATACTTCTGTTTTGCTGTTGAACTTAAGGGGGAAGTATTCAGTTTGACCATTAACATGATATTAGCTTTAAGTTTTTAGAAGATGCCCTTTATCAGACTAAGAAACGTCTTTTCTATTCCTAATTTGCTGCAGGGTTTTAATCGGTACTGGATGTAGGGTTCTAAAAAAATTCTTTTCTACAGCTACTGAGAAGGTCTTTTTTTCTCTTTGTAGTTTGGTAATATTGTGGATTACACTGATTGGTTTTCAAAAGTTTGAAAACAGTATTATATTGTAGCCTACTTCTGTGACATAAACTAGCCTGCTCTAGCTGTGTGTGAATTATTAAGTAATGACAATATCCTGTTCTCTTCTACAGTGGCTCACATGATTGCATTATAGTCCTTCACTGCTGGGTGGCAGTGGGATCTGAGCAATTGCGTCAGAAGCAATTGAACACCACAGAGTTAATTTGCCCAGGTATACGGGGCTCCCTTCCATGCCTGTGTGATTCCAGTTTGTGTACTAGGGTGTCATTCATTGGGATGATTTCTCTAGAGCCTGCTCAAGGGAGGAAAGCACTGCTCACTGCTGAGTGGACTGTTATAATCGTCCCTCATATTGGTTTTTGGTGGTTGTTTTTTTTTTTTTTTTTCCCTTGTCAGCCTGATCAGCCTGCGTGAGCTTGTCCTCTTCTGTGCGTGTGTATTCAGGGCTCACTTACTCCCCGGTCTATGCACTCGGTCAGCTGCTACCTTTGTCTTGCTTTGCTCTAAACAGGACTGCTACTCATTGGAACTCCCGTGTTCCAAAATTCCACTTACAACTGAAGTCGTTTCTAAGCAAGCCTTCTCTCTACAGTTTTCACGTACCCTTCAATGATTATAAAGACACTCCAAGGTTCTGCCATGATTCTGAGCTTGATGTATAAAATTCAGACGCAAGAAAAGTGATTGTGGAAGGTAGCAAAGGGTTACCATCGTAGGTGCGTAGTGCAAACTCCCTGCTGCGAAGCCTTGGACACATCACTTCATCCATCTGGGCCGACGTTCCTAATCCGTAACTTCTTGGTGGATGAGGTGTTTTGCACTTGGGATGAACACTCGGCTTTCAAAGGTCTTCCAACTTCAAAATGCCCTATTCTAAGAAAGAGCTGCATCTCTAAACCTCAAGGGGAGACCAGCTTGTCATTTCAGCCTTCCCCTTATTTAGAAAGGTAAGTTGTGCTAATTCTCCAGTGCACAGCACTTACATCAATTCATCGTAGCAAGACCAATAGGCATAACGTGATAAATACACTATGTCGACTTTGAAAATTGATTCAGTGCTTTTGACTCTAAAAACTTCAGATTTCTTAAGTAAGCAAACAGATACTTTGGCTTAATTGTTGCACATCATCAGATAGCAGTGTGCATGGTGGGGGCCGTGTCATTGAGCTACATGTGAAAGGGACGATGGGGTAGGCACAGGTCACTGAGCAGAGGTATCTGCTGGAGTTCGAACTCAGAGTGTGTCAGCTTCCACCACAGTCTTCACGGTCTCAGAGAACAGACTGCTTATTCTTATATTGAATTGGGGATCTATATTATATAAACTCTCTAGACTATAAGTGTGTATTTTTTTCTGTCGTCCTAGACCTTCCCATGGCTCCAATAGCTAGACCTTCCAAAGGCTCCACCAGCCTGCCTAGGCCATCCTAGCCCCCACATCAATCATGACAGCATAGTGAAAGGGAAAACTCGGTAGGCACAGTGTCCCCTGTTTATAGGAAAAGGTGGTAAGTCCTGGTGGAAAGCAGAGCCATGAGTGGAGGCCCACAGAGTCACGGCACCCCTTCCCTGATCTGCCAGGGTCCTGGAATGACAAACAGATGACAGAAGTAGCACCATCCCCTCATCCTTTGTTTCACTTGCGTATCACTAATTGATTATGCAATTCTTCCCCCAAAGCTTGGCCTCAAATCCTTCTAAAACAGTATGTCACAAATCCAGTCACACCATGATGTTTTGGGAAATGAACACAACACACATTAAGTTCACTTTCCTTGGTCTTGTCCGAGGTGCTGAGATTTTGCATGGCACCCATTCCTTCCACATTTCTTCACTGCGTTCATTTCTTATTGTGGGTGATGTATTGTCCCACTCTCACTATGGGAAATATCTGGAAAGGTCCACATTTTTGGTCTTCACAACTGGGGATGGGTACAACTGGTATCTTCTGGGTAGAGGCCACGATCCTGTTCAACATCCCAACATCTGTAGGACAGCCCCCCACCCCACCCCACAACAAAGAATGACCTTGGCGGCGCCTGGGAGGCTCAGTCATTTGAGCACTGGCTCTTGATTTTGACTCAGGTCATGATCCCAGGGTCATGGATTCGAGCCCCGTGTCAGACTCCACACTGAGCATGGAGCCTGCTTGAGATTCTCTCTCTCCCTGTCTCTCCCTCTGCCCCTCTACCCCACTCACACGCACTTTCTGTCTCTAAAAAAGAACAGTCTCATCCAAATGTCAATAATGCCCAGGTTGGGAAACCCCAGTGTGCTGACCTGACACGGAAACCTGAGATTCACTCTCCTCTAGGATTGAGCTCTGATCCACAACTCTCTCTACACAACTGGGATTTCGATACCTAAATCTTTTCCAGCCTCTCCTCAGAAAACGTGATTATCCTGCCAACGTTCACCAGCTGGAGACCGACTTCATGTTTTTATTGGTTTTCTGCAAAACCCTTCCTGCATTCCCTCAGGTATCCATCTTGCCCCAACCAGGCATCGGACTGACACACGGTGTTGGGGACGCACAGATTCTCATGCCAGAGCCATCCCAGCAGACCTGCTGCAGTGCGTCCTCCCCTGCCAGCCCTGCATTCTCAGCCTTGGTTCCTAGCAGGTCTCCCACCTGACCTCGCATCACTGGGGATGCAACCATGGCCAGGAGCCAACATCTAACAATGCCAGTTTCAAAAATCCTCTCAAACGCTGCCTGCCATCATTGAATAAACCTCTGCTGCAGAAACAACCATACATGCAGATGTCATCTAATATTTGTGCTGATTTCTCTGGGCCTATCCTAAGAACGTTTTCACGCTTCATTTGCAAAGTGGGAGGATGATACATATCTTTTGAAGGAGGAGGATATACAGCTCACTTTTTATCCAAGGTGAAATCCATAAATGTGTGTTACTGAGAAAAGACACCTCAACAGAGACAAAAAGATTCAAATTGTTGGCAAGGCACCATATGTAATTGTAAAAAAAAAAAAAATCTGGCTTTTTTACCCTCTTGTCAAATTGCTCTGACTGATCACAACGATGACAGGTTTCAAGTTACCCAGGAGCAAGACAATTAGGTCAGGACAGGGGATACTGGAACAGCTAGTCTGTGTACAGATGCAAAGGGGAAGGTATGGGTCAGGCCAGGAAGACAGGAAGAACGATACGAGGGAAATACACTCTGCTGGAGAAAAATGGCAACAGACAGTTAATAGTGCTTAGTTCTATGGTCACAGGACCTACGTGGCACTCAGCTGCTGCCAGCCACCAAATGAAATGGGCAAGAAGGGACACGTAAACTTCCAGACTTGCCACGACTGAAGCAATTCCATACGCATCTGTATCAGTCCATCCAGGCTGCCATAATAAACTACCATAGACTGAGTGGCCATAGTCCTGGAGGCTGGAAGTCTAAGATCCAGGTGTGAGCAGTGTTGGTTTCTCCTGAGACCTCTTTCCTTGGAGGGCAGATGCTGTCTTCTCCCTGTGTCCTCATGTGGTCATCCCTCTCTGTGTCCTAATCTTCTCTTCTTATAAGGATTAGATTAGAGGCCACCCTAGTAACCTCATTTTACCTTAATCACCAGTTTAAAGACCGTTTCTCCAAATACAGTCCCATTCTGAGGGGGTAGAGCTTCAACATATGAACTTTGTGGGGGGGAACATAATTTGGACCATATCAACAAGGGGACACCTGAAGAATGATGAATGGGAAAGACACAAAATAAGCAGTGGGAAACTTCTAGGATATGGGTGCCTCCCAGGCACACCAAAGTAGGGTGGGGAACTGAATCTATCGGTGCCTGTGAAAGTCTGTGGGACTGTTTGGCAGCTAGAGCTCAGATCTCAATGACTTTTCTGCCCATTACTAATGAAAGGTGTTACCCCAAATACATGAAGCTGTCAACTACCCTTCCATCTGTTTTCTCCTAGCTCCTAGGAAATGAGCGATGTGACTCCAACCAAGAAACATGGTGCTGCCCATGCAGGACTTGTGAGTAAGAATGGGGACAACCGAAGGTCACGTGGCTACATGTCATTGGTGGGTGGGACTAGAAGAGGGAAACCGGATGGGGCTGTGGGCTATGGGGACAGTAGGGAGAAGCACTGGCCATTCGGCATAACCTGAACACATGCAATTTCTACACAGCATAGAAAATGTTTCCGGTTTGTTTCTATTTGCTATGTGGCTCTAGACAAACCTTGTTGGAATTTCTCATGAAAAGCTGTTCTTTTTCCCAACAATGTTACAGAACAATAGTTTTTCATATAGTTATTACTCTTAATTGAGTATCTTTGAGTCGAGTGGGGAGTTAACAGCCTCCAGACGGGTAAGCAACAGAACCTATCTTCCACAAAGTTAAAACAAGTAATTGTTCTTCTAAAATGACCTTGATAGGAGACCTGGGAAGATGGCGGGGTAGGAGGATGCTGGGCTCACCCTTTCCTGCTGATCGCCTAGATTCTACCCACATCTGCCTAAATAAACCAGAAAACCTCCAGAAGACTAGCAGAATGCACTCTCCAGAGCCAAGCATAGACAAGAGGCCCATGGAAGAGGGTAGGAAGGGCAAAGAGGTGATGCATGCCATGCAGACTGGCTGGAGGGAGCTGGGGCAGTGGAGTGGCAGCTCGCCTGGCCAGGCAGAGCCCCGGAGTCTGTCTTGCAAAAGCGGAGGGGTCGGACGGACTGTGTGCTGATAGCTGGCGGGACTTAACATCTGGAATGTTACAAGTCAACAGCTCTGCTCAGAGAGCAGGAGGGCGAGAGGACAACGGGAGGGACGGTTGCTGAGCCCCGGAGGGCAGGGCTCAGCTCAGCGGGGAGCAAAGGCGCTCACCAGAGCCATATCCCTCTCCCATCTACTAGCCAAAATCCCAAAGGGAACCAGTTCCCTTCACGGAACTTGCTTGCACCGCACAAACACCCAACGCTGTGCTTCTGTGGATTCATCCCTCCGACAGGTCTGCTTGCCTCCCTCCCAGTGCCGCAGGGCCCCTCCCGCAGGGAACCACCAACGGCAAAGCAAGCTAAGCCTACCCCTCCTGCCCCCCTGCACCTTGCGGATCCACCCCGGCTAATACGCCAGACCCCATCGAAGCAGCACCACAAGCCTGGCAGTGTGCAAGTAGCCCAGACAGGGCCACTCCAATCCACAGTGAGTCCTGTCCCTGGGAGAGGGGAAGAGAAGGTACACACCAGTCTGACTGTGGCCCCAGCGGTGGGCTGGGGACAGACATCGGGTCTGACTGTGGCCCCGCCCACCAACAGAAGTGACTCCAGACAGCACGGGGGAAGTGCCCTGCAGTTCCACGCCACCCCAGGGACTATCCAAAATGACGAAATGGAAGAATTCTCCTCAAAAGAAACTCCAGGAAGTAGCAACAGCTAACGAACTGATCAAAAACGATTTAGGCAATATAACTGAACAAGAATTTAGAAAAATAGTCATAAAATTAATCGCTGGGTTTGAAAAAGCATACAGGACAGCAGAGAATCTATTGCTACAGAGATCAAGGGACTAAGAAATATTCAAGAGGAGCCAAAAAATGCTATAAATGAGGTGCAAAATAAAATGGAGGTGACCACAGCTCGGATTGAAGAGGCAGAGGAGAGAATAAGTGAATTAGAAGATAAAATTACGGGAGAGAAGCCAAGATGGTGGAACAGCATGGAAGGTTTTTGCATGTCTCACGTCCATGAAATACAGCCAGACCAACACTAAACCATCCTACACACCTAGAAAACCGACTGGAAGATTAACACAACAATCTGCACAACCTGAACCACAGAATTCAGCAGGTACGTGGCGTGGAGAAGTGAACTTGGGGAGCAAGGAGGCGCAGGAAGGGAGGTGCTTTTGTGAGTGGAGAGAGGATGCAGGCGGGGGTGAGGTGAACAATACAGGAAAAGCACCCCTCCCCCCCCCCAAAGCAACTGGAGAGAAAGTGGAAAATTGGAAACAGCCACAGGGACTAAACCAAAAAGGGAGAAAGGAGAGAGGAGAGGGTTTAACTTCCATTAAGACTGTAAACAAGGGGAGCACAAAGGCTGCAACTCCGCAGCTCGATACCTGGCGGTGCTCTGGTGGGAAAGGTGAATCCCCAGGAACAGCATGGGGTCCGGGAGGTTCTCGGGCCACACGGGGAAAAGCGGTTCCACTGCTGGAAGGACATTTGGTAGAGACTGTTGAAGCCACCTGGTCCCAGCAGACCCCGGAAGGCAGCCACATTCGCTGGTGCTGGGGCAAGGTTGTTAAGGGTGAAGACTGGTGCCAGATGTGTGTTGGGATTTTCCATCATCCCTGAAACGCTGAGGCTACACTGTCTCGCGATTTTTTTTTTTTTTTGGCGGGGGGGGGGGGGCGGGATGGCACCTGGCCGCAGTCTCCGGGCACCGGCAACAGCAGGGTCCAGCGGGTGTTCCTGGGTGCAGCCGACATTCGGCCATTGCTCATGCGGCCATCGCTTGGTGAGACCCTCCTGCAGAGGGGCGGAACGGGTCAAAGCTGCAGTCCCTCGGAAGAAGGGGGCCCGGGAAAACGGCCACATCTGAGGCAAAACTCGGGAGAGGTACTGCCTGGGGCCTGGACACGGACAGTGGAGAAGCGGGGAGTGGACAGAGCTGAAGACGGAGGACCGGTGCGGGACCGCTGATCCGGGAGAACAGACTGGGTGGCGCCATTTTTCACCGTTCCCGCGCATGCACATGTGCACCTACAAGCCCCGCAACATCCACCCCAGGAGGCTAGCGGCGCCACCTAGTGGAGAGCGGAGCTGTTACACCGAGCCCTGCCCTACTGGGCCAATGTCGCTCTCAAGATCCAAGTCTCACAGCCGGCTTAGTTTATATAAGGACTATAAGGCGCTACGTAGACTGACTTCTAGGGGAAAATGAAGTAATTTCAGTCCTACTTCAACCTGTTAACAGGTTCATCTATCCAATGTTCTCTTTTTCTTCTCTTTTACATTTCTTTTTCTTGAATACAAAGAGAAAATTTTCATGTTTATTTACAACTTTTATTAAAAATATTTTTCTTTGGGGCGCCTGGGTGGCGCAGTCGGTTAAGCGTCCGACTTCAGCCAGGTCACGATCTGGCGGTCCGTGAGTTCGAGCCCCGCGTCGGGCCCTGGGCTGATGGCTCGGAGCCTGGAGCCTGTTTCCGATTCTGTGTCTCCCTCTCTCTCTGCCCCTCCCCCGTTCATGCTCTGTCTCTCTCTGTCCCAAAAATAAATAAACGTTGAAAAAAAAAATATTTTTCTTTAATTTTTATTACTATATTCTTTAGTTTTGTGTAAATTTTTTCAAATGCTTTTTACTTCCATCATTTTATTTTACTCTACTACAGTGTATTCACTTTTTCAAATTTTGAAATGATTTCCTTTTTATTTCTTTTTTCTCTTTTTCATTTCTTTTCCTTTTCTTAAATACAGAAAAAGAAAAAAATTCATTTTTATTTTTAATTTCATTAAAAATATTTTTCTTTAATTTTTTTCAAATGTATTCGTTACTTTTGTGTATATTTTTTCAAATTTTACTTTACTTCCATCATCTCATTTTAGTCTACTTCAGTGTATTCACTTTTTTCAAATTCACAAACGATGTCCTTCCCCCCCTCCCTTTTTTATCTCTGTCAAACCACTTTCAATACCCAGACCAAACCACACCTAGGATCTAGCATCATTTATTTGATTTCTGTGCATGTGTGTGTGTTTAACTTTTTAATTTTAATTTTTTAATTTTAATTTTTTTTACTTTCAATTTTTCTACCTCATTAATTCCTCTTCTCCCTTCAAAATGACAAAACAAAGGAATTCACCCCAAAAGAAAGACCACAAAGAAACGAAAACCAGGGATTAAACCAACACAGATACAAGCAAGATGTCTGAAAGAGAATTTAGAATCAAGATAATAAGACTATTAGCAGGAGTCGAAAATAGATTAGAATCCCTTTCTGAAGAGATAAAAGAAGTAAAAAATACCCGAATGAAATTAAAAATGCTATAACTGAGCTACAATCACAGATAGATGCAGTGGCAGCAACGATGGATGACGCAGAACACGGAATCAGTGATATAGAGGACAAACTTATAGAGAAAAATGAAGCTGAAAAAAATGAGGGAGACTAAGGCAAAAGAGCACAATTTAAGAATTAGAGAAACCAGTAACTCATTGAAAAGGAACAACATCAGAGTCATACGGGTCCCAGAAGAGGAAGAGAGAAAAGGGGGTAGAAGGGTTATGTGAGCAAATCATAGGGGAAAACTTTCCTAACCTGGGGAAACACACAGACATCAAAATCCAGGAAACACAGAGGACCCCCATTAGATTAAACAAAAACCGACCCTCAACAAGGCATATCATAGTCAAATCCACAAAATACTCAGGCAAGGAGAGAATCATGAAACCGGCAAGGGAAAAAAACGTCCTAAACTACAGGGGAAGACAGATCAATCTTGCAGCAGACCTATCCACAGAAACTTGGCAGGCCAGAAAGGAGTGGCAGGATATATTCGGTGTGCTGAATCAGAAAAATATGCAGCCAAGAATTCTTAATCCATCAAGGCTGTCATTCAAAACAGAAGGAGAGATAAAAGTTTCCCAGACAAACAAAAAAAAAGGAGTTTGTGACCATTAAACCAATCCTGAAAGAAATTTTAAGGGGGAATCTCTCAGGGGAGAAAACATGTATGTGTGTATATATGTATATATATATACACACACATATAGATACATACATATATTTATATATATATATACACACATACATACATACACATATATATTTATATATATACACATATATTATATATATACACATATCTATGTATATATATACATATATATATGTATGCATGTATGTGTGTGTGTGTGTGTATATATATATATATATATATATATATATATATACCAAAAGCAACAAAGATTAGAAAGGACCAGAACACCACCAGAAACTCCAACTCTATAAGCTTCATAATGGCAATAAATTTATATCTTTCAGTACTCACTCTAAACGTCAATGGACTCAATGCTCCAATCAAAAGACATAGGGTAACAGAATGGATAAGAAAACAAGATCCATCTAGATACTGTTTACAAGAGAACCAGTTTAGACCTAAAGACACCTTCAGATTGAAAATAAGGGGATGGAGAACCATCTATCATGCTAATGGTCAACAAAAGAAAGCCGGAGTAGCCATACTTATATCAGACAATCTAGACTTTAAGATAAAGACTGTATCAAGAGATGCAGGAGGGCATTATATCATATTCAAGGGGTCTATCCACTAAGAAAACCTAACAATGGTAAACATTTATGCGCCAAATGTGAGAGCACTCAAGTATATAATTCAATTAATCACAAACACAAACTGATCGATAGTAATACCATAATAGTAGGAGACTTCAACACCCCACTCACAACAATGGACAGATCATCTAATAAAAAAATCAATAAGGAATCAATGGCTTTGAATGACACACAGGACCAGACGGACTTAACAGATATATTCAGAACATTTCATCCTAAAGCAGCAGAATATACATTCTTCTCCAGTGCACATGGGACATTCTCCAGGATAGACCATATACTGGGACACAAATCAGCCCTAAGGAAGTACAAAAAGATCGAGATCATGCCGTGCGTATTTCCAGACCACAATGCTATGAAACTCGAAATCAACCACAAGAAAATTTTGGGAAGGTAACAAATACTTGGAGACTAAAGAATATCCTGTGAAAGAATGAAATGGGCTAACCAACAAGTTAAAGAGGAAATTAAAAAGTAAATGGAAGCCAATTTAAATGATAACACCACAACCCAAAAATTCTGGGACACAGCAAAGGCGGTCATAAGAGGAAGGTATATAGCAATCCAGGCCTTCCTAAAGAAGGAAAAAAAGATCTCAGATACACAACCTAACCTTACGCCTTAAGGAGCTGGAAAAAGAACAGCAAATAAAACCCCAAACCAGCAGAAGACAGGAAAGAACAAAGATTAGAGCAGAAACAAATGCTACCAAAACCAAAAAAAAAAACCACTAGAACAGATCAATGAAACCAGAAGCTGGTTCTTTGAAAGAATTAACAAAATTGATAAACCACTAGCCAGTTTGATCAAAAAGAAAAAGGAAAGGACCCAAATAAATCAAATCAAGAATTAAAGAGGAGAGATCACAACCAACACAGCAGAAAAACAAAACAAAACAATAATAAGACAGTATTATGTGCAATTATATGCCAATAAAATGGGCAATCTGGAAGAAAAGGACAAATTCCTAGAAACATATACACTACCAAAACTGAAACAGGAAGAAATAGAAAATTTGAACAGACCCATAACCAGTAAGGAAATCGAATTAGTAATCAAAAATCTGCCAAAAAACAAGAGTCCAGGGCCAGATGGCTTTCCAGGGGAATTGTACCAAACATTTAAGGAAGAGTTAACACCTATTCTCTTGAAACTGTTCCAAAAAAATAGAAATGGAAGGAAAACTTCCAAACTCTTTCTATGAAGCCAGCATTACCTTGATTCCAAAACCAGAAGGAGACCCCACTAAAAAGAGAACTACAGACCAACTTCCCTGATGAACATGGATGCAAAAATCTTCAACAAGATATTAGCCAACCGGATCCAACAATACATTAAAAAAATTACTCATCACGACCAAGTGGGATTTCTACCTGGGATGCAGGGCTGGTTCAATATCCACAAAACAATTACCGTGATTACCACATCAATAAAATAAAGCACAAGAACCATTGATCCTCTCAATAGATGTAGAGAAAGCATTTGACAAAATACAGCATCCTTTCTTGATAAAAACCATGAAGAAAGTAGGGATAGAAGGAGCATACCTCTAGATCATAAAAGCCATATATGAATGACCCAACGCTAATATCATCATCCATGGGGAAAAACTGACAGCTTTCCCCCTAAGGTCAGGAATAAGACAAGGATGTACATTCTCACCACCGTTATTCAACATAGTATTGGATGTCTTAGACTCTGCAATCAGACAACACAAAGAAATAAAAGGCATCCAAATCTGCCAGGAGGAGGTCAAACTTTCACTCTTCGCAGGTGACATGATCTTCTATATGGAAAACCCTAAAGATCCTACCAAAAAACTGCTAGAATTGATTCATGAATTCACTAAAGTTGCAAGATATAAAATCAACGCACAGAAATCGGTTGCATTCCTATACACCAACAATGAAGTGACAGAAAGAGGAATCAAGGAATCGATCCCATTTCCAGTTGCACAAAAAAAACATAAAATACCTAGGAATAAATCTAACCAAAGAGGTGAAAAATCTATACGCTGAAAACTATAGAAAGCTTATGAAAGAAATTGAAGAAGACACAAAAAAATGGAAAAAGATCCCATGCTCCTGGATAGGAAGAACAAATACTGTGAAAATGTCGATACTACCCAAAGCAATCCACATATTCAATGAAATCCCTATCAAAGTAACACCAGCATTCTTCACAGAGCTAGAACAAATAATCCTAAAATTTGTATGGAACCAGAAAAGACCCCGAATAGCCAAAGCAATCTTGCAAAAGAAAACCAAAGCAGGAGGCATCACTATCCCAGACTTCAAGCTATACTACAAAGCTGTAACCATCAAGACAGTATGGTACTGGCACAAGAACAGACACTCAGATCAAGGCAACAGAATAGATAACCCAGAAATGGACCCACAAACGTATGGCCAACTTATCTTTGACAAAGCAGGAAAGAATATCCAATGGAATAAAGACAGTGTCTTCAGCAAGTGGTGCTGGGAAAACTGGACAGAGACATGCAGAATAATGAACCTGGACCACTTTCTTACCCCATACACAAAAATAAACTCAAAATGGATGAAAGACCTAAATGTAAGACACGAAGCCATCAAAATCCTTGAGGGGAAAGCAGGCAAAAACCTCTTTGATCTTGGCCGCAGAAACTTCTTACTCAACACATCTCCGGAGGCAAGGGAAACAAAAGCAAAAATGAACTACTGGGACCTCATCAAAATAAAAAGCTTCTGCACAATGAAGGAAACAATCAGCAAAACTAAAAGACAACTGACAGAATGGGAGAAGATATTTGCACATGACATATCAGATGAAGGGTTAGTACCCAAAATCTATAAAGAACTTATCAAACTCAACACCCAAAAAACAAATGATCCAGTGAAGAAATGGGCAAAAGACATGAATAGACACTTCCCCAAAGAAGACATCCAGATGGCCAACCGACACATGAAAAAATGCTCCACATCACTCATCATCAGGGAAATACAAATCAAAACCACAATGAGATACCACCTCACACCTGTCAGAACGGCTAACATTAACAACTCAGGCAACAACAGATATTGGCAAGAATGCAGAGAAAGAGGATCTCTTTTGCATTGTTGGTGGCAATGCAAGCTGGTGCAGCCACTCTGGACAATAGTATGGAGGTTCCTCAAAAAAACGAAATATAAAACTACCCTACAACCCAGCAATTGCACTACTAGGCATTGATCCACAGGATACAGGTGTGCTGTTTCAAAGGGACACATGCACCCCCATGTTAATAGCAGCACTATCAACAATAGCCAAAGTATGGAAAGAGCCCAAATGTCCAACAACTGATGAATGGATAAAGAAGATGTGGTATATGTATACAATGGAGTATTCCTTGGCAATCAAAAAGAATAAAATCTTGCCATTTGCAACTAGGTGGACGGAACCGGAGGGTATTATGCGAAGTGAAATTAGTCAGAGAAAGACAAAAATCATATGACTTCACTCATATGAGGACTTTAAGAGACAAAACAGATGAACATAAGGGAAGGGAAACAAAAATAATAAAAACAGGGAGGGGGACAAAACAGAAGAGGCTCATAAATAAGGAGAACAAACTCAGGGTTACTGGAGGGGTTGTGGGAGGTGGGATTGGCTAAATGGGTAAGGGGCACTAAGGAATCTACTCCTGAAATCACTGTTGCACTATATGCTAACTCATTTGGATATAAATTTTAAAAAATAAAAAATAAAATTAAAAAAAGATAAAATTATGGAAAAAGAGGAAGCTGTTAAAATGAGAGATAAAAAAATTCAGGAGTATGAGGGGAGAATTAGAGAACTAAGTGATGCAATGAAGCAGAACAATATTCGTATCACCAGAATTCCAGAAGAAGCAGAGAGAGAGAAAGGGGCTGAAGGTGTACTTGAACAAATCATAGCCGAGAACTTCCCTGATCTGGGGAAGGATAAAGGCATTGAAACCCAAGAGGCACAGAGAACTACCTGCAGATGTAACTTGAATGGATCTTCTGCAGGACATATCATAGTGAAACTGGCAAAATACAAGGATGAAGAGAAGATTCTGAAAGCAGCTAGGGATAAACGCACTCCAACATATAAAGGGAGACCCATAAGACTAGTGGCAGACTTATCTACTGAAACTTGGCAGGCCAGAAAGGAATGGCAGGAAATCTTCAATGTGATGAACAGAAAAACTATGCAGCTGAGAATCCTTTATCCAGCAAGTCTGTCATTCATAATAGAAGAAGAAATAAAGGTCTTCCCAAACAAACAAAAACTGAAGGAATTCATCACCACTAAACCAGCCCCAGAAGAGATCCTAAGGGGGATTCTGTGCATTAAATGTTGCAAGGACCACAAAGTACTAGAGACATCACTACAAGCATGAAACCTACAGACATCACAATGACTCTAAACCCATATCTTTCTATAATAACACTGAATGTAAATGGACTAAATGCTCCAACCAAAAGACATAGGGTATCAGAATGGATAAAAAAAAAGACCCATCTATTTGCTGTCTACAAGAGACTCATTTTAGACCTGAGGACACCTTCAGATTGAAAGTGAGAACTATCTATCATGCTACTAGAACTCAAAAGAACGCTGGAGTAGCCATACTTAGACAAACTAGACTTTAAATCAAAGGCTGTAACAAGAGATGAAGAAGGACATTATATAATAATTACAGGGTCTATCTATCATGAAGAGCTAACAATTATAAATGCCTATGTACCGAATATGAGAGCCCCCAAATACATAAAACAATTAATCAGAAACATGAGCAACCTTATTGCTAAGAATGTGGTAATTGCAGGGGACTTTAATACTCCACTTACAGCAATGGATAGATCATCTAGACACAGGATCAATAAAGAAACAAGGGCCCTGAATGATACATTGGATCAGATGGACTGACAGATATATTTAGAATTCTGCATCCCAAAGCAACAGAATGTACTTTCTTCTCGAGTGCACATGGAACATTCTCCAAGATAGATCACATACTGGGTCACAAAACAGCCCTTCATAAGTATAAAAGAATTGAGATCATACCATGCACACTTTCAGACCACAATGCTATGAAACTTGAAATCAACCACAGGAAAAAGTCTGGAAAACCTCCAAAAGCATGGAGGTTAAAGAACACCCTACTAAAGAATGAATGGGTCAACCAGGCAATCAGAGAAGAAATTTTAAAATATATGGAAACAAATGAAAATGAAAATACAACAATCCAAACGCTTTGGGATGCAGCGAAGGCAGTCCTGAGAGGAAAATACGTTGCACTCCAAGCCTATCTCAAGAAACAAGAAAAATCCCAAATACACAATCTAACAGCACACCTAAAGGAAATAGAAGTAGAACAGCAAAGACACCCCAAACCCAGCAGAAGAAGAGAAATAATGAAGATCAGAGCAGAAAAAAACAATATAGAATCTAAAAAAACAGTAGAGCAGATCAATGAAACCAAGAGTTGTTTTTGAAAAAATAAACAAAATCGATAAACCTGTAGCCAGGCTTCTCAAACAGAAAAGGGAGATGACCCAAATAGCTAAAATCATGAATGAAAATGGAATTATTACAACCAATCCCTCAGAAATACAGCAATTATCAGGGACTACTATGAAAAATTATATGTCAACAAACTGGACAACCTGGAAGAAATGGACAAATTCCTAAGCACCCACATACTTCCAAAACTCAAACAGGAAGAAATAGAAAACTTGAACAGACCCATAACCAGCAAAGAAATTGAGTCAGTTATCAAAAATCTCCCAACAAATAAGAGTCCAGGACCAGATGGCTTCCATGGGGAATTCTACCAGACATTTAAAGCAGAGATAATACCTATCCTTTTCAAGCTGTTCCAAAAAAAAAATTAAAAGGGAAGGAAAACTTCCAGACTCATTCTATGAAGCCAGCATTACTTTGATTCCCAAACCAGACAGAGACCCAGCAAAAAAAGAGAACTACAGGCCAATATCCCTGATGAATATGGATGCAAAAATTCTCAACAAGATATGAGCAAATAGAATTCAACAGCATATAAAAAGAATTATTCACCATGATCAAGAGGGATTCATTCCCGGGCTGTAGGGCTGGTTCAACATTCGCAAGTCAATCAATGTGATACATCACATTAATAAAAGAAAAGATAAGAACAATATGATCCTGTCAAACGATGTGGAAAAAGCATTTGACAAAATTCAGGATCCTTTCTTAACAAAACCCCCCGAGAAAGCCGGGATAGAAGGAACATACTTACACATCATGAAAGCCATTTATGAAAAGCCCACAATTGAGAGCTTTCGCCCCGAGATCAGGAACATGACAGGGATGTCCACTCTCACTGCTGTTGTCTAACATAGTGTTGGAAGTTCTGGCATCAGCAATCAGACAACAAAAGGAAATCAAAGTAATCGGAATTGGAAAGATGAAGAAAGCTTTCACTTTTCGCAGATGACATGATATTATACATGGAAAGCCCGACAGACTCCACCAAAAGTCTGCTAGAACTGATACATGAATTCAGCAACGTTGCAGGATACAAAATAAATGTACAGAAATCAGTTGCATTCTTATACACTAATAATGAAGCAACAGAAAGACAAATAAAGAAACTGATCCCGTTCACAATTGCACCAAGAAGCGTAAAATACCGAGGAATAAACCTAACCAAAGATGTAAAAGATCTGTATGCTGAAAACTATAGAAAGCTTATGAAGGAAATTAAAGAAGATACAAAGAAATGGAAAAACACTCCATGCTCATGGGTTGGAAGAATAAATATTGTTAAAATGTCAAGACTACCGAAAGCAATCTACACATTCAATGCAATCCCAATCAAAATTGCACCAGCATTCTTCTCAAAGGAAGAACAAGCAATCCTAAAATTTGTATGGAACCACAAAATACCCTGAATAGCCAAAGTAATATTGAAGAAGAAGAAGATCAAAGCAGGAGGCATCACAATCCCAGACTTTAGCCTCTACTACAAAGCTGAAATCATCAAGACAGCATAGTATTGGCACAAAAACAGACACATAGACCAATGGAATAGAATAGAAAACCCAGAATTAGACCCACAAAAGTATGGCCAACTAATCTTTGACAAAGCAGGAAAGAATATCCAATGGAAAAAAGACAGTCTCTTTAACAAATGGTGCTGGGAAAACTGGACAGCAACACACAGAAGAATGAAACTAGACCACTTTCTTATACCACTCACAAAAATAAACTCAAAATGGATAAAGGACCTGAATGTGAGACAGGAAACCATCAAAACCCTAGAGGAGAAAGCAGGAAAAAAACCTCTCTGACCTCAGCCACAGCAATTTCTTACTTGACACATTTCCAAAGGCAAGAGAATTAAAAGCAAAAATGAACTATTGGGACCTCATGAAAATAAAGAGCTTCTACACTGCAAAGGAAACAATCAACAAAACTAAAAGGAAACTGACGGAATGGGAAAAGATATTTGCAACTGGCATATCGGACAAAGGGCTAGTATCCAAAATCTATAATTAACTCACCAAACTCCACTCCCAAAAAAACAAATAATCCAGTGAAGAAATGGGCAGAAAACATGAATAGACACTTCTCTAAAGATATCCAGATGGCCAAAGGCACATGAAAAGATGCTCAATATCACTCCTCATCAGGGAAATACAAATCAAAACCACACTGAGATACTACCTCACGCCAGTCAGAGTGGCTAAAATGAAATATCAGGAGATGCTGGCGAGGATGTGGAGAAATGGGAACCCTCTTGTACTGTTAGTGGGAATGCAAACTGGTGCAGGCACTCTGGAAAACTGTGGAGGTTCCTCAAAAAATTAAAAATAGATATACCCTATGACCAAGCAATAGCACTGCTAGGAATTTACCCAAGGGATACAGGAGTGCTGATGCATAGGGGCACACGTACCCTAATGTTTTTAGCAGCACTTTCAACAGTAGCCAAATTATGGAAAGAGACTAAATGTCCATCAACTGACGAATGGATAAAGAAATTGTGGTTTATATACACAATGGAATACTACATGGCAATGGGAAAGAATGAAATATGGCCTTTTGTAGCAATGTGGATGGAACTGGAGAGTGTTATGCTAAGTGAAATAAGTTAGGCAGAGAAAGACAGATACCATATGTTTTCACTCTCTGTGGATCATGAGAAACTTTACAGAAGACCATGGGGGAGGGAAGGAAAGAAAAAAGTTAGAGAGGGAGGGAGACAAATCATAAGAGACTCTTAAAAACTGAGAATAAACTGAGGGTTGTTGGGGGGTGGGAGGGAGGGGAAAGTGGGGTGATGGGCATTGAGGAGAGCGCCTGTTGGGATGAGCACTGGGTGTTGTATGGAAACCAATTTGACAATAAATTTCATAAAATAAACAAAATAAAATGAGCTTGATAGGATCAATGTCGGTATGCATTCAACATCATGTGCTGTAATGGCTTGAGCATAATTGGACTGGAATGGCTATTCACTGCCAAGCAATCTTTATACCTCTTTTGGGGGTGCTCATTTATCCTGTGACCTCTTCACTCTCTGTTCTCATTTGGTCTCCCTCTTGCTTCCTGGCGCTGCAGAAGGGTAAGTATAGCTGATTGCCTCCAGACGTCCCAGCCTCCCAGCTGCAGTTAGCCATGCCAGGGGAGGCTGGCGTCTGGTCATCAATGGGTTTTGATCTGTAACATGAGCAAGGCCTCCAGTGTAGCTGGTCAGGTACCTGCTACCTCACTGTTCAGGAGAGGTATGGTGGCCAACCCAGTGAAATCAGTATAAATCTGATGTTCCATACTCCACTCCAAAAAAGTTATGTGGCACTGGGCTGCCCCCTCAGGACAAGGACTACAGTGACCATGACATCAAGTCAGTCTGCCGTGTATCCTTCGTGGGGGAAGAGCAGGAGATGGAAACTGCCTAGTCAATATCCTCTTTCCCATCTCCCCCTCCTGCTTGTGATCAGAACCCCAATTGTTCAAAGCTTCCTCATTCCCACAAGTAGTTCATGAGACTCAACGGTGACTGGATTCATCTCAAGCTCCTGGGGAGTATCCTGGAGACTGAAGGCCAATCTGTGCACAACCCTGGAACTACAGCTGTATTCCAGGCACAGAGGGTCGCGTGTCTTAACTTCGGCCGATCAGACTGATGAAAAGACCTAACGCTGGGATCCAGAGAAATAGTGTGCTCTCATGACGCCATCTGAAAGCCATGGGAACACAACCTTCAGGGGAAATCAAAGCTGTGAGGGCACAGCGCAAACAGGAAGATCCTGCACCCGGAGGGCAGTATTGAGCAACTAAAACAACCAAGCAGGAAGCCAGCCCCACTTCTGATCTCTCTCTTCCTTCAACAGTATGTGTCAGTATCATTGGACCATCCCAGCCAATATGAGTGGTGATATCGAGCTGGCTGGCAACATGAAAACGTTTTCCAGATTCACCTGTGTAATATTTCTTTTGCACAAAAAGTTTGAATTTCTGTATGAAGATGTTTCAGTAGAATCCTAAGAGGAGGTCATTGTCATGCAACTGTGAAGACATACATTTCTTAGAGATTTGGGTCTAAATACTGTTCCTATGGCTATGTGGCTATTTCCTATAGTTTCAGTTTATGCAAATAAACTAATTTATATACATGTACACACATATGCAAAACTGTAAAAATTACAGTACTGGTCCATGCTCCCCCCTCACCCTTGATTTTAGTCTCAAAGATCAAATTTTTGGACCCAGGGCTGTTAAACAGAAAATGAAACAGCTCATGTCCAATGGGCTGACACCACTCTGCAGCTCATGAAAACCTGCAATGCCCAGCTGGGTTCTTCATCTTTTTTTTTTTTTAATTACCACTTCTAATTCTCTATTATCATAGAGGGGTATTTTAATTTTATTATGGAATATATCCTTTTTCTGATTAGGGAATTATTAGATATCAAAAAGTAATGATTTCTTGATTGATCTGAATAGGTTATGTTTATCAGCACAAGTATTTTTAACTCAAGAAGGATAATATTTTTGTTCCTCTCACATTTGAAAGTTTGAATTAAGGGATATAAACTTCCTTAAGACAATGTAAATTCACAGTTGAAAACCACTTAAATAAATATTACAATTGAATATATTGAAAATAAAAGACCGAATATTAATTCACATAAAATATAGTTTATAAAAATTTTCAACATACCATCATGGTTTGATTGCCATCAAACATCATTGGTATATATATTTTCCCCCTTCTTCAGATAAAAACTTATGCATACATGAACTACTGTTTGTAATAAAAATGGCAAAAAAAAAAGTAAGCTCCTTTCAAGCAAGGGTTTTATGAACAGATAACTCTAGAATAAATGAATGAAAAATGTGTTTGAAAATGCACACAACGCATGTGTCAAATGAGGCTGGCATTAAATATAAATATATCAATATTCATACATATGGCTTAAAAGCAAGTGCTTTAACGCTGTTAGAAAAATCAAGTGACCCCATTTTAAGGTAACATATGATTCCTGATGTTCTCAGACTTTAATCCTAATGTTTATTTTGTTTTAAAAAACTTCAGAACCTTAAAAGCAGACTGCTAAGTGAAACAAGTCAATCTGAAAAAGCTACACACTATACCATCCCAACTCTATGACACTGTGAAAAATGCAAAAGTATAAAGACAACAAACAAACAAACAAACAAACAAACAAAAGCTATGGTTACCAGGGGTTAAGTGGGAGAGATGGATGAATAGATGGGACACTGGATTTCTAGGGAATTCTAGAATATTCTGTATGATACTAAAATGGTAGATACATTCATCAAAATCCACAGAACATATAATACCAACAGTGAGCCCTTATGTAAACCATGAGCTTAGTTAATGGTATCCTAAAAACTATTGCCACACAGATTGTAACATATGCACCAAAATCATACAAGATGTTAATAATAGGGAAAACTGGGAGAGTTGACATATATGAGGCTTTATGTACTTTGAGTCAAGTTTTCCATAAACCGAAAGCTTCTAGAATATTATAAAATCCATTAACACTACATAATCATAAAAGAAACAATTCAACAATAACATACATCAATTGTAAATATTTATATGTCCAGCATGGGAGTACCCAAATACATAAAGCAGCTATTAACAAACAAAAAGGAAGAAATTGATAGTAATACAATAATAGTGGGAGACTTTAACAGACCACTAACATCAATGAATAGATCATACAAACATAAAATCAACAAGAAACAATGGCTTTGAATGACATGTTGTATCAGATGGACCTAACAGATATATTCAAAACATTCCATTCAAAAATAGTGGAACACGCATTCTTTTCAAGTGCACATGGAACATTCTCTGGAATAGCTCACATATTAAGTCATAAAACAGGTCTCAAATATTTTGAAAATATTGAAGTCATATCATGCATCTTTTCAAAAACAATGCTATGAAACTACAAATCAACCACAAGAAAAAAATCTGCAAAGACCACAAGTACATGAAAGTTAAATGTTTTCATGCTACTAAACAATGAATGGGTCAACCAAGAAATCAAAGAGGAAATTAAAAAATACATGGATACAAATGAAAAACAAAACAAAACAACAACGATCCAAAATCTTTGGGATACAGCAAAAGCTGTTCTAAGAGGAAAGATTATAGCAATACAGGTCTGCCTCAAGAAGGGGGAAAGAAAAAAACAAATCTGAAATAAACCACCTAACCTTACATATAAAGGAGCTAGATAAAAGGAGAAAAAACAAAGCCCCAAAATAACAGAAGGAAATAATAAACATTAGAGTAGAAATAAATGAAATAGAAACTAGAAAAGCAATAGAACAGATAAATAAGGGGTGCCTGGGTGGCTCAGTCAGGTAAGCATCCCACTTCGGCTCAGGTCAAGATCTCGCAGTTTATTGGTTCAAGCCCTGTGTCAGGGTCTATGCTGACAGCTCAGAGCCTGGAGCCTGCTTCGGATTCTGTGTCTCATTCTCTCTCTGCCCCCCCCCCCACTTGTGCTCTGTCTCTCTGTGTCTCTCAAAACTAAATAAAAAATGTAAAAAAATTTTTTTTAAAAAGAACAGATAAATGAAACCTGGAGCCAGTTATTTGAAAAGATGAGCAAAATTGATAAGCCTTTCGCAAGACTCATTGAAAGGGAGAGAGAATGCAAACAAAATCAGAAATGAAAGAAAAGAAATAAAAACCAACACCACAAAAATACAGATGATTATGAGAGTATTAGGAACAATTACATTTCAAATTTTGAAATGCCTAGAAGAAAGGGATAAATTCCTAAAAACATATAGCATCCAAAAGCTGAATCACGAAGAAACAGAAAATTTGAACAGACTGATTATCAGCAATAAAACTGAAACAGTCATTTAAAAACTCCTAGGAAAAACAAGCCCAAGACCAGATGGCTTCACAGGTGAATTCTACCAAACATATTTAAAAAATAATTAATACAGGGGTGCCTGGGTGGCTCAGTTGGTTAAGCGTCCAACTTTGGCTCAGGTCATGACCTCACGGTCCGTGAGTTTGAGCCCCACGTGGAGTTATATGCAGACAGCTCCGAGCCTGGAGCCTGCTTCAGATTCTGTTTTTCCCTCTCTCTCTGCCCCTCCCCCACTCACACTTTGTCTCTCTTGCTCTCAAAAATAAACATTAAAAACATTTTAAAAAATTAAAAATAGTTATTTTTTTCACACTTTTCTAAAAAATAGAAGAGGAAGAAAAGTTTCCAAATTCGTTCTATGAGACCATCATTACCCTGATACTAAAACCAGATAAAGACACTACAGGAAAAGAAAACTATAGGCCAATATCGGTAAACATAGATGCAAAAATCCTGAACAAAATATAAGTAACCAAAATCCAACAGTACATTAAAAAAGAATAATTCACCATGATAAAATGGGATTTATTCCCAGGATACAAGTTTGTTTCAATATTTACAAATCAATCAATGTGATAACACTCCATCAAGAAGAGTAGATGAAAACTATATGACATTTCAAGAGATGGAGAAAAAGCATTTGACAAAACACAAATCCATTAACGACAAAAACCCTCCAGAAAGTAGATTTAGAGGGAATATGCCTCAACATAATAACTGCCATATATGAAGAACACATAGCTAATATCATCATCATTGATGAAAAACTGAGAGCTTTTCTCCTAAGATTAGGAACAAAACAAGGATGTCCACTCTCACCAGTGTTATTTAACATAGTACTGGACATCACAGCCTCAGCAATTACACAAGGAAAAGAAAGAAAACACATCCATACTGGTAAGGAAGAAGTAAAACTGTCACTATTTGCAGATGACATGATACTTTATATAGAAAACCCTGAAGACTCCATCAAAAAGCTACTAGATTGAGAAATAAATTCAGTAAAGGCACAGGGTACAAAATCAATATCCAGAAATCTGTTGCATTTCCATACACTAATAATGAAGTAACAGCAAGAGAAATAAGGAAATTGTTAAAATGTCCATACTTCCCAAAGTAATCTACAGATTTAGTGCAATCCCTCTCCAAACACCAACGGCATTTTCCACAGAACTAGAAAAAATAATCCTAAAATTTGTATGGAACCACAAAAGACCCCAAATAGCCACAATGATCTTGGGAAAGAAAAGCAAACCTGGAGGTATCACATCTCAGATATATTGCAAAGCTGTTCTAATCTAAATAGTATGGTAGTGGCACAAAAACAGACATATAGATCAATGGAAGTCCAGAAATATATGCATGATTATATGGTCAATTAATCTACAACAAGGGGATCAACAATGGGAAAAAGATAGTCTCTTCAACCAAAGATGCTGGCAAAAGCAGACAGGTACATGCAAAACAATAAAACTAGACCACTTTCTCACACCAGGCACAAAAATAAACTTGAAATTGATTAAGGAACTAAATGTGAGACCTCAAAATGTAAGAATCCCAGGAGAGAGTACAGGCAGTAATTTCTCAGATATTGGCTGTAGCAACATTTTTCTAGATATGTCTCCTGAGACAAGGAAAACAAAAGCAAAAACAAACTACTGGGACTACATCAAAATAAAAGGATTTTGGGATGCCTGGGTGGCTCAGTTGGTTAAGCGTCCGACTTTGGCTCAGGTCATGATCTCGTAGTTCCTGAGTTCGAGCTCTGTGTTGGGCTCTGTGCTAACAGCTCAGAGCCTGGAGCCTGCTTCAGATTCTGTGTGTCCCTCTCTCTCTGCCCCTCCTCCACTCACACTCTGTCTCTCACTCTCTCTGTCAAAAATAAACATTAAAAGGCTTTTTACACAGCAAAACAAACAAAAAAATTAAGGAAAACAAAAAATAAAACACAAAAGAACAAACTAAAGAATGACCTAGTGAATGGAAGAAGATATTTGCAAATGACCTACCTATACAATAAGGGGGAGTACACAAAATATATAAAGAACTTACACCGTGGAACAACAACAACAACAAAAACCCACAAATAATCCAAATAAAAATGATCGGGAAAAAAAATGGGCAGAAGCCATGAACTGATATTTCTCCAAAGAAGAAATACAGTTGGCCAACAGACGCATGAAAAGATGCTCAACATCATTAATCATCAAGAAATACAAATCAAGGGGCGCCTGGGTGGCGCAGTCGGTTAAGCGTCCGACTTCAGCCAGGTCACGATCTCGCGGTCCGTGAGTTCGAGCCCTGCGTCAGGCTCTGGGCTGACGGCTCGGAGCCTGGAGCCTGTTTCCGATTCTGTGTCTCCCTCTCTCTCTGCCCCTCCCCCGTTCATGCTCTGTCTCTCTCTGTCCCAAAAATAAATAAACGTTGGAAAAAAAAAAAATTAAAAAAAAAAAAAAAAAAAGAAATACAAATCAAAACCACAATGATATATTACATCATACCTGTGTGAATGGCCAAGATCAACAACATAAGAGACAGTAAATGTTGGTGAAGATGTGGAGAAAAAGGACCCATCTTGCACTGTAGGTGGAAATGAAAATTGGTGAAGCTACTGTGGAAAACAGTATGGAGATTCCTCAAAAAAATTAAAAGCCATATGGTCCAGAAATTCCACTACTGGGTATTTACCCAAAGAATACAAAAACACTAATTTGGAAAGATACATGCACCTCTATATTTATTGCAGCATTATTTCCAACAGCCAGTATATGGAGGCAAAGGAAAGAGTCCACTCACAGATGTATGGATAAAGAAAATGTGGTGTATGTATGTATATACAATGCTAAGTAAAATAAATCAGTCCAAGAAAGACAAATACCATATGATTTCACTCATATGAGGAATTTAAGAAACAAAACAAAGGAACGAAAAAACAAGAAATAAAAAACCAGACTCTTAGCTATAGAGAACACACTGGTGGCTACCAGAGGGGAGGTGGGTGGGCGATGGGTGAAATGGGCAATTGGGATTAAGGAGTGTGCTTGTCATGATAAGCACAAAATAATGTACAGAATTGTTGAACCACTGTACTGCACACCTGAAACTAACATAACACTGTATGCTAACTATACTACATTATTTTAATTAAACAAATATAAAGTCCACGAATTAAAAAAAATTCCTCAGCCCTTTTTGGCCTTTCTACCCATCATACTGTGTCCCTTCAGCAGCAATGAACTAATGCTCAGAAATGCTTATTCCCATTTACACATGACACTTCGATCATTGTGCCGTAGATACCCTAGGGCTTTTCTAAGAGAGCTTACGACACTTGGCCAGACGTTAAACTTCGGTTCAGGAGGCAACATGAAGAGCTGAGTTAAAATTATGGGGTTTCCAGAACTGTCTAAGCAAATTAATCTTATTAACAATTGGATTTTACCCATTAGCAGTCGAAAACCGTTCACAGGTTCTTCCTTGCCAACCAAGTCACGTCCAAACTCTGTGGCCAAAAGCATATGGTGATGTTTCTGTATTAGAATGAAATCTACTGAAACTTTCTACAGAATATGTATTTGCTCAAGAACGGATAACGTACTTTACTGTTCTTATTTTGAGGGAATACACATAGTCTCCAAAAACGGGTTTTACTGGCATCATTAGTCTTTATGCAATTATTTCTATAAAGTAAGTGTGGCACATATTTGGTGGGAATTATTAGGTTTTCCTTTAAATTTTTGGAGAGAACATTAGTCTTTTAGTTCTCCTGGTGGTTACCTGAATCCACTTAAATATGCTTATATTTCTTTTGCTTGATGTGAGTTTAAAAGAAAAAATGTCTATCGAAAGCCTGGAATTAAAAATGAGAAAAATCAGCATTTCACCTTTAGGATATCTTGTTTTCACTTCCTTTTTAAAAAAGATTTTATTCTAAGCAACCTCTACACCCAACGTGGGGCTCGAACTCACAACCCCGAGATCAGGATTCACGCACTCCACCAACTGAGCCACCTGAGTGCCCCATCTTGGTTTCACTTCCAACTGCATTTGCTGGAATGCTTTTTTTTTTAGTTAGTTGCACCATTCTTGGTATATCGTCATGATTGCTGGAATTCCTTTTCGCCTCCATGACCGTAATTCCCAGAGGCATCACCATGGTTGTGTACTTAAGCCTATCCTTTAACTTTTCAGTGAATCCTGCACACTGCTGCTCTCGGTTGGTGGGGATTCGACCTCTCTCTGCCAGTTTTCATCATAAACATACATCCCCTGAATTGTATGTTTGCACATACTACTACCCTTTTAAATTTATGGGCAGTTTTGACTACATTTTTGGAACACATAGGCTTTCTTTGAAGAATTTTTATATATTGTTCCACTGTCTTCTAGTACTTTGTGTCTCACAGACAAATCTTACACTCCTAGATTTTTTCCCCCTGAATTTCCACAGAGTTCTTTACAAAACTTAAAATACCATTAACTTACTAGAATATTTGTTAATTGACCTACAGAAGCACAGCTTTGGGCTTCACTGTGCTACTTTTTGGTCTGCAAATTCACATTTCTCTGTATTCTGGAAATTTTACCTTGAATCATACATTTGGGTATGTTTTTATGTCCCATTCACTGCTGAATCTTGGCACGGCACCAGTTTTACTGATGGCCTCATCTCTCCTCTCTGTCTCTCAATCTCTTTCTGTCTCTGTCTCTCTCATACTTACTTTTCATTGTCATTTATTTCTGAGGCTCTGCCCCCTTACTTTTCATTCCCATGTAATGTATTATCAGTTTTTCCTTAATGCCGTATCTCTCTTCTTTAAATTCTCATTTCAGAGAAGCAAGATTTTTTTTTTTTTCACCGATCTGATTTGTTGTACAGGGGTCTGTTCCCAGTTTTGGCTGCTGGGTAGTATGTCTTCACTGATCTTAGGCTATTCTGTTTTTCCTTACAGAATCTTTTTCAAGACCCATGGCTGGCTACCACCTTTTCAAGCAGTATTGTGTCTCATGTTAGAAGGAGGAGATGTCTATCTGGACCGAGGTACGTGAGCAAAATCTGGGGGAGTAGGCAGAAGGAGCGAAAGCAATGGGCAGCTTAAGTTCCAGGCTGTGCCTTGGAGGGTTTTCTTAACTGCACCTGCACGATGGCTCAGCCTTGTCCGGCCTGAAAGCAAGTTATCTGGGCTCATGCCGAATGTTTGCAAGTGGGCATTGCATCTTGAGCTTATCTGCACTACAGATTAGTGATTGCATGAGTATGGGACACCTGTCGGTTTCTCCTCCCTTTGCCAAACAGTCTGCTCTGGGTAAAGACTGCCTTCAGACTTTTTTTGTTAATGACTACCCCCACCTCCTGTCCTGTGCCATGACAGAAACATGATGTAAGGAGGCTTCCCAAAGCAGCCTATGGACATTGACCTGACTCGTGTAAGCAAGGAATCATTGCTTTTCCTTTCAACGGGTGCTGCCCACTTTGGAGAACTCTGAGTTACGCAGAAAAAAGGTGTCTTCTCTTGGTGTCGTCTGTCGTTGTCAAGAAATGTCTCATGCACTTAGCCATCTTTCTGCACCTACTGTGATCTAGGAATCTAGGAGATCCTCTAGGGGATCTCTAGTTTCATCAGTGATAACATTTCTTTGTTTTTAAGTCTCTGGTATGCCTTGGGTTGGTTTCATAAAAGAAACGGGACAGGCATATGTGTATACGACCATTTAGAATTGAAAGAGTAATTCCTTTCTTTGAATCCAGTCATCTTTTTTCCTCCCCAATGAATTCAATACCAGAGACAGAAGACTTGAAGACAATATCCAACAATGTAAGTCCACACCATCATGGGTGTAGGCATAGAACACTCTAAGAGAGTAACGATGCATCTCTTGATGCTACTGGAGATAGTCTGTGAAAAATATTGTTAGTGAGGACAAAGAGCTCCAGCAATAAACCTGATGGAGAATTTCACCTCTGTAAGAAGGATGGTCTATATGGAGAATTTCACCTCCGTAAGAAGGATGGTCTATATGGAGAATTTCACCTCCGTAAGAAGGATGGTCTATATGGAGAATTTCACCTACGTAAGAAGGATGGTCTATATGGAGAATTTCACCTCCGTAAGAAGGATGGTATAAAAGCCACAGTAATTGTTTTTCTTTAATTCAAAACAATTAGATTGCCTACGTAGATAGCCACATTCAATTTTTTTCTAAGCCCTTTTGATCAAAATGTACCAAAGGATATATATTTCCCCATTTTTTACCTTAATTTCTATTTTTTCCATTTCCTCCTGATTTTGCCCACAGAGTGCATTTTCCCTGTTGGAGCTCGAAGTGCTGTTGTCCAACAAGTCTGCTGGCCCAGAGTTAAAATGAGGTGAAGTGCGATTTTGGAAAGGGGAGTTAAAGGTATTTAAAGTTACTGCTTATAACAGTTGCTTACTTCAAAAAATTAAAAGGTTTAAAAGGAAGGGAGGGTTCTTCCCACTACTATTGCCCAATAGGTAGGGAGAATAATCACAACTGAGAAATAGACCAACATAATTGTCAAAATTCATACCATTATGGTTGGGTGGAAATTAATGTTATTTAGTAACTTCATATTGTAATGGATTTATACTGAAGTAAAAAAAAAAAGCGAGTTGAGGGGAAATAATCATACACTTAAAGGAGAAGTAAATCCTATGTTTAACTTAGCGCTCCATATCCCAGTGGGAAGAACACTGTTCTTTCCTTTGCTTGTTCCTCTTTTCTAATGCAGGAAGGTTTTCTCTTCTTTTCTTTTTTTTTTTTTTTAAGGATGGCAACTTGAGTCAGTCATCACCAAGGTTTATTTTAGAATTAATCTGATATTTATGAGCTTATCTTACAACAAAACTGTCTTTAAAAAAATGGCTAATGATGCCAGCCTGGAAATGACTACCCAATGGCAAGTGCAAAGACTTTATATCTATAGGTGCTGCTGGGGGTAACTGTTCCTTTGGAGGTATAACGTTGACATTCTTCTGGGAAAATTCTGACTCTGCTAAGTGAAGAAAATGGCACAGAATAATGCCTCTTTTTCTATAGTCTCTCCAAGCCACCATTTGGTTTGGGGTATGATTAGGAAGACCAGCCATTCCAATCTTTTTTTTTTTTTTTAAAGAATTTAACATTTATTCATTTCTGAGAGAGACACAGAGTGTGAATGGCGGAGGGGCAGAGAGAGAGGGAGACACAGAATCCAAAGCAGGTTCCAGGCTCCAAGCTGTCAGCACAGAGCCCGATGCGAAGCTCAAACTCGTGAACCGCGAGATAACGACCTGAGCTGAAGTCATATGCTGAACCGACGGAGCCCCCGAGGCGCCCCTTTTCCTCAGTTTTACAGGGTTAGGTGTGTGCGTGTGTGTATGTGTGTGTAATCTTAAGAGGTGTATATAGATTTCCTTCTGTCAGTGTACCACCTCTGAACCCCACAGGTAAGGGCAGGGCTTGAGGCCCAGCAAACAACATCACACAGCCATCTCCCATTTGCATACTTTGTCCAAACAAGGCTGAACATTCAGCACAGAGGAAATCTCATGGCCATGAATGCCTGGGCTCTGTGTCACAGCCCCACCTGTGGGCATTGGTCTGGAGACAAGATTTGTTCTGTTTTGTTTTACGAACTAGGGTTGCACACCAAGCCCCATCTGTACTTTTCCCAGGAAAACTGGCCCAGCGTGGATCACCCTCATTTGCAGAGTCTGAGCTGTAGGCATCCCTGCCACCCCAGAGCTTGGCGCCTGCCCTAGGAAGTGGTTTAGGACAGGATGCCCTGGCCCGATCTAAGCCCACCATTGAGAAGAACCAGCTGAATTGAAAGTTTGCTGCCACAGGGCTAGACGCAAAAGAATACACTGCCTTGGGAAGCATCTCCATAAAAAGGCTGTTACAACAACAAAGGATCACGGCACTCACTTTGCCCGACAGTTGAGGGCATGCACTTCGCAGAACCTGATCTTGCTGTGTTTGTGCTGGCCATGGTGAGAGCTTTGCTGAGTTTTCAAAGAACAGAGCAGGCTCTGAGTATTCCAGGAAAAAACAAACAAACAAAACAGACCAAGTGCTTGACGAAACAAGACCAGGCATGCAGTACTAGACTATAAAGAACGTAACTGGGTTCCTCCGGTATTTAAGAAAGGCTCCTTGCAGCTCAGAGGAAAGTTTCCTAACTGCAGGCCCCAATGGGCACACTGACCTCCTGCACAGAATAATCAAATCATAGGAGATAGCACTAAGGAGACTGTGGATGCCCATGGTTGTCCCTTTCCTGTGACCCTGCTCCCCTTTGTAGCCCCCCTCCTCCCTCCTTTCCCATCTGGACTCCTACTACCCTCAACCTCTCCAGCGCCCTGTGAAGTACCCACTCAAATCTATCTCCTCTGCTCCCAAGCTTCCTATTCAAAAGCCCTTCACTACTTACCCTCCTGCATCAAAATCTTATTCCCTCTTGTGAGCAGTTCTGAGCTAAAAACGAGGAGGGAGCAGTCTCATCAAGGAGGTTAAGAGGGCAGTCACGTTCTCACGGGTGTTTGCAAGGGGATTAAGGGACGTGTTTGTAGCTGTCAGCAAGGAATTTTGTGCAGAGCAGCAGAGAGCAGGAATGAGCTCCCTCCGGTGCAGGAAGTGAGATTTGGAGGGCGGCAAGAATTTGGGGGGCACTTGAATCCTGCAAGCACAGGTGTGCTTCCTTGCTGAAGTGGTAAACAAACATCTCTTCTGATGAGTGGCATCTAAAAAACTAGGGAGTGTGGCGATGGGAAAGAATTTTAGTTAGCGGGCTATGTTGGATTGGTGGGATTAAATGGATTTGGCGGGGGAGGGAATGCCAATGTGATTCATGGGGAGGTCCTTCCTTTCTGCCTCACCTCTACCAGACCAGCCTCCTGACTCCTTCCCTTTCTCCTGGAGGCCTCATTTCTTGAAAGATGGCAACTCCGTGCACCTCCGATGGGATACAGTTAAGGAGCCTGTGTGGCACGCTTCACCGTCTGGGGCTGAGAAGCTCTGGTGTTTCTGCTCTCAGGCGTTTATTCCACATCAAACCTCAACAAAGACTAAGCACTGCCTCCTGGGTCCTTCTCACCCCGTAGTGACAGCCCCATTTCTTTGCTCCCTGATTAGCAAAACTTCTCAAGAGCCTTCTCCATTCCTGGGTCTGCTTCGCTTTACCCTTGTGCCATCTGCTCCTGACCCCCACCAGTCCCCTGAGCTGATGTGTTCCGGGACAGATAAGCAAGCCCCACGTCCGTTCTCCATCCAGATCTGTCTTGGTATCTTAGCAGCACTGGAAGGGTGACCTTCGCTTTCATGAAATGCTCCTCATGCTTCCCCAACATGTCCCCACCAATTCCCTTCTACTGGTTTCGTGGAACACCTTCTCATCTGTTAAGACCCAGGTTCTCAAAGCTACACATTTTCCTCGGAGCTGAGGATTGGCGTATCTTGCCAAACTACAAAATCACAAGGTCAAGAGAAACATAATATGAACCATGAAGTGATTTCAGCTCCTTCTTCCCACCACCGTCACCTTTGTTGGTTCTTCTCACCGACATCACGTGTTGCTAAGTAGGCTAATGATATTTAAAAGTGCATATATTTTACAGTAGAAAATGGACTGACTCCACTGATTCATTGGGCACACTCTAAATACTCTGTGGAGACCCTCACCGATCATTTGTCCAAATTGCGTAATTGGTTAGAAAGACAGGAAGATGCTTTTATACGTGCTAACTGGACAGACACAGGACTGTTGGTAAAAAGTGCCAAAGACAATGGAATTTGTGGGATTTCATCACACAGCAAACTTCTCCCAAGACCTTCTGTTCTGATGGCTTCTTGTTTTTAAATTTGTTTTCTAGTTTTATTTTCTTGAGAGAGAGAGAGAGAGAGAGAGAGAACAAGAATCCCAAGTAGGCTTAACACGAGGAGCCTGATGTGGGGCTCAAACTCACGAATCTGAGAAATCATGACTTAAGCTGAAATCAAGAGTGGGACACTTAACCGACGGAGCCACCCAGGATTTTTTTTTTTTTACTTTTTCCCTCTGATGGTTACAAAAAAATGCTGCTGTGAACACTTGTGTACAAATTTTTGTGTGGATGTATGTTATTATGAATTCCTGGGTTGTATGGTCCATGTATGTTTTAGTTTTTGAGAAAACAGCCAGGCTTTGAGGGACTTCTGATTTCACCTTAAATGCCACTTGTACAGTGAGGCCCCCTCCTTGACCCTGTAAGCCTCCCAATTAAATTAGGTGCCCACTGCTGTTCTTAGATTCTGTTCTTGCACTTTGCAGTGTTTGTGACAATTTACAGTTGCACCTTTCAGTGTGTGATTCCTTCCTGTGTCTCCCATAGTAAATTACATGTCGCATGGAGGAATCTGGGCCATATCCATGCAGTCTACATCGCTGGGAAATAAAACAGGGGGAATTGGGTGGCACTTGTTTTCCCCTTGAACTCTCAGAATGCGTTTTGACCTATTCCTTCAAGGAGGTTCTGGCCAGGGAAAGTCGGATGAGTGTTCACAGCTAACATGAAGGAGGAGACAGCATATGGGTCTGCAGGCACTGTCACAGGACTCGATCTGCCTGTCCTGGGACCCTGGGAACAATGTAGGTCATGCACTCAAGGCTGACTTCCATCATCTTAGTAGCAACTGTTCCCTGGATGTGGTGAGGTGATGGTAGGACAGGCCGTTTGCAGATCATGGTTTGGAGGAAAGAAATCAAGGTAGAGAAATAGAGCTGACATTGGAAATACTTTAAGGGAGGGGAGTGATTGGTGAAAAGCCTCAGATCTTATACCTTGAGAGGTATTAAAAACACCCTCCCTCAGAATAACCACATGACATTCTTGAGGAACTTTGAGCCTAGGGATAGGATGACTTCCAAGAGCTACCGTGTGCCTAGAAACACCCATGGACGATTACTGACACCACTCCGGTCTTGAATTGGCTAATGACTTGCTTACAGACAAGACTGTGCATCAGTAAGAACATCAGCAGAGAACAAACAGCTCATCACACAGGCCTGATAAGTACTTGCAAAGAAAGGGCACTCAGGAATGACATTTTACAGTGTTTTCTGAAGGTACGTTGAGAATACCCAAGTCCAGAGTAATGAGGGAGTTGTCTCATGCATAGACAAGCGGAAGCATCCCAAGACCTTAATATTTTCCCAATTAAATTGGCATCTCAAACTTGTTTAGAGACAGTATTTTTCGTGGTAAAAATTGCTAGTACAGCTAAGGCAGGTATGTGTTCGGTTCTGCCTGCCTTACACAGTGTGCGCAGATAGATACTCAATGTAGCCCATATGGGCTGCGTCTACACCGGTGACAATGGAACATCAAATATCGTTTTAACTCGACCAAGAAAATGTATTTCTTTCCCTGTGGTTATAGGTAATTATGTAGGGAACAGCAATGTTTTTGGAGCATGAAGGGAGTATAACTTATAACCCTGCTCCTCAGTCCCACTGCTTCATAATGGAGTGGCCTTTGAGTTACATAACCTAATTGCACATCATTTTCTGTGCATTTTCTTGGAGGTAAGAGAGGGGAAGCTGGGAGTACTCTCAGCCACTACGTGCAGCAGACAGAAACAAAGCAAAAGGCGAGGACGTGCGTTCATAAATAAAAAGTGCCTACCTCACGATGGCACTCAACAAATGTTAGACGACCTACTTTATGCAGAAATGTAGTGTTTTGCAATTTTCAAGTGATCTGCGTATGTGAATACTTTATCCTAATTAAAACTGTTTTCCGTGAGTTTTTCATACTTCAGCAACTATCTGTGTCTTTGCCTTTGTTCTCAAGGGAAGTGTTTTTCTACAAGAGGCAAGCGAGTCTTGGGTTTGGCTTCAGAGAAGACATACAGAATGTACCCACAGAGCACAGGAGAAGGAAAGGTCTCCTCCAGGGACACGACTCTGCTGGAGCTCTGTGCTAGGCCTTCTGTGGATCCCCAGGTTCTTGGCCCTCCTGGTTCTCTGGATTTCTGGTATACCTGATTCTGGGTGGCTGACTCCTTCAGGCTGGTTCTCACTGTGCCTGGCTTCGGGGCTAAGTTAGAATTCTAATCCTTTCTAGCTGTGTGTGCTGGGACTCCAAGCCATCCCAGAGGCCATGCCGACACTAGTTTCTCACCCATCCTGCCAGCTCACTCATCTCCCCAGTCCCCCAGCCCTCTCGGTGGTGGCACAGCCCAGGCCCGTGCACAATTCATGGCTACATGCATGGTCAAGAGTTCACCCTTTTCTCTTCGGGTGTGTGGAAGGGACCCCAAGAGGTAAGCCTGGGCGTGCTGGAAGAGATGATGACCGAGTGGCTTAGTGATACATTAAGCAGGCCACAGACTCAGGGGATCTACAGAGTTCACATGGATCAAAGCAAACCATTCCTCAGATGACCAAAGACCATGAACAAAATCTTAGCAGCAGCTGGAGAAAAGAGACAGACTGCTTACACACGTAGGACCAATAACTGGTAATTTAATCAAAATGATGGAAGCCATAGAACAGGAAACTGTATCTTTAAAGAGTAAGAGGAAATTCATTTCAAACCACAATTCAACATCCAGTGAAGCCAGCCTTAAAAAGTGGTGAGATGGGCATGTTTAGACAAACAACCGAGATAATCTGTCATCATCAAATCCATCTATGTGAACACTCAATAGCACTGTTGACTGAGATTTCTGGAACAATGATACAAGTTTACTGATTAGTTGGTTTCCATTTTTGTTGTAGAATTTTACACGGAATGTCTGTTTTACCACCTAGTACCCACCTAACATAGCAAAGATAGCTCTTATTTAGTTAAATATGTATCCATAATTTATTCAGACTTTGAGTATCAAATGCATACCCACTCTTTCCTAGAATGGATTTTGAAAATAAGCCATTTTAAGTGACTTTGTGTTATATATGACACAAACTCATCCCTTTATTCAGGTTTTTCGTAAGTACATATATTTGATGGCATGTTTCCCAATGCCTCATGCTTGTTAAGGGACTAGAGACATTAGAATATTTAAATAGTCGTTTATAATTTGTATGCCCTAGAGAAATATATTACTAAGATTATGGCAACTAGTTGCAAATACTTTGATGTAAAATATTCATTTCGCATGGGATGTGCGAGAAATGCACGTAGAATTTGGTAATCGTGGGTTTCAGTCAACAAAAAGCAATGCTTTGATACAATGCCTTAATACTAATGGGACAGTTTCAGTCTCCAAAACCACCTTGTGTGAGGCACCTGCCATTCTGTAGAGAACCAGGAAGACAGAGGTGACTATTTAGTCCTTTCACCACCACTCGGGTCAAAAAATGCACAGAACAAATTAGCTGATTCGAGGGGCAATCAAATCAGATGAGGCGGCACCATGATGTGGGTGCAACTCACACATTTCTACCTCACAGCATACGCACTTGATAAATACCCTCCGATGCGGTGTCTCTTGGTTGTATGTGTCCTGTGATGCCCTCCACGTAGCTCGTAAATAATCTCTCTTGAGTTAACTCAATCCGGATGAGTGTTTCTGATGAAAAGTTACAATAGTGATTACATCCTGTGGCTAAGGAAGGACATACAAGTGCTATGTGCACAATATCCTATTAAAAAGACTCACGGGAAACCAGAATATTGTGAGCTGTCCTGAAGATCTATCTGGTCTTCCATCACCAGATATCATTTGTCAATCAAATCTCTTTAATCCACGGAAACTACTAGAGTTCTGTGTTTGTTATTCCCATCCCACGTGTGACGTCAGTCACTCCTTCAGCCCAACGCCCTAGAGCGTACGTTACCCCCATGTCACGGGCAAGGAATCAGAGGTGGGGGTGACAACTTTTTAGTGGTGGAGCTGAGATCTGATTTGAACTCTAACTGGAAATCCTTTGCCAAACCACACTTCATCTTCTCTTTACAAACTATGGCAATAATGATGCTGCTGCTGCTGCTGATAATAATGATTGATAATAACTGTAAAGACCGCTAGGGATAAACTTAGGTCAGAACGCCTTCATATAAGGCCAAAGAGGTTCTGGACTTCATCCTGTGGAATAAGGGAGTGTACACAACATTAAGTAGAGGAATGGATACACAATTTTTTTTTATTATAAAACTCATTCCAAGTGCAAATTTGTTTTTAAACATTGGTAACACCATTCAAAGCATGGGAAATTCAGCATCAAAGTATTATACTCAAAGAAACAGGAACCTCAGTGGCCAAGCACTGAACACTGTTGCACAGCAGAAACGATCCGCGTCTTTTTTTTTTTTTAATGTTTATTTACTTTTGAGACAGAGAGACACAGAGCATGAGGAGGGGAGGAGCAGAGAGAGAGGGAGACACAGAATGTGAAGCAGGCGCCAGGCTCTGAGCTGTCAGCACAAAATCCCGATGCGGGGCTCAAACTCATGAACTGTGAGGTCATGACCTGAGCCGAGGTTAGACACTCAACCGACTGTATGTCTTGATAAAGACAATTCTCTCCAGTGTAAAGCAGGTCTCTACTAGACCTCCTCTCTTGTCTACAGGTCGCTGAACTCTGAGCGCTAATTGGTAGAACTCTAAGACACAGTGATTAGTAAGACCTTCCAAATGTTACATATGTTTCACTGATGGGGAATTAAGAACAGACCGACAGCATCACCTCTCAGGGACGTCATCACTACCAAATGTTTCTGAAAAGGTACAGCGGATGGGCAAACACTAGCTGCCCGTGAGGGCAACCCTGCGTAGTCCCCTGATCCCTGCATGTCCCTAATAGAGCACACTTTAGTGCACTAAGAAAGCACGATGATCCTTGAAACTTTCTCGGCGGGAGTCACTGCGGTCTCCATTGTGTTTAATGATACCTCTGTGAGACGGATGGGTGCTTAGTGTGATCCCATCACTAAAAGGCACTGAAGCCATCAGCATGATGGAGGACAATAAGCAAGAACAGGTGTGCCTTGGCCAACCACCAGCACTTTCCTTTGTACAAAAAAGTAAGAGTGTCACCGCCATCTTGGTTAGAAGAACAAAAGTAACAGCGACGTATCTGATATCAAATTTACCCCAGGGGAAAGTGCACAGGGATCTACAAATACGTCATTGAGAGAAGCACGAAAGCTCTTTGTGTTATTGATGCAAAATGGCTTAAGAATTAGAAAACACACCAGGGCGCCTGGGTGGCTCAGTAGGTTGAGAGTCCAACTTCAGCTCAGGTCAGGATCTCACAGTGTGCGAGTTTGAGCCCCACATCAGGCTCTGTGCTGAGAGCTCAGAGCCTGGAGCCTGCTTCAGATTCTGTGTCTCCCTCTCTCTCTGCCCCTCCCCTGCTCATGCTCTGTCTCTGTCTCAGAAATAAATAAACATTAAAAAAAATTTTTTTTAAAGAATTATAAAACACACGTATTTTGGAAGGAGATCCCAAACCCAACAAGTGACCATTTCACAGACAGCCTCTGTTGCAGGCAAAGACAGCGATGTGTCCTTATAATACATGAATGCCATTTTATGGTGTGAGTACTGTTTGGCTTTAAAAAAAAAAAAAAGGTCAAAGAGTGACACGTATGTTTTATGTTTGTTAGAGGATATATGTTTTTAAAAAGGTTGAAATGAAACTCCCATAGGAACGTAATGTCGAACCAGCGTCAAAGATTTTATTCAACTTGATTAACTGGCGAGGGATCCGGTAAGACGTTACAAGCAGCTTGAGGGAGAATTCAGAGAGCAGATCCATACACCGGCGATCATGAATGTTGAAATGAATCTCTGAATGGATACAAAACTGGTCAACAGCCGGAGGCAAGGCATGAACAGATGTACCCTGAAATACATCACCAGCATTTTTCCACCATTTGCACTTGGAAATTTGCTCAACGACCATGTGTGACACACCAGCAGGCCAGATGCACCCTGGGATTGCGTTCTTCTCGCATATTCCGGTGCCTTTCTCAATTTTCCCACCACAAAACATCAAGTAAATCTATTAAAAGGAGCTCACTGCCAAAGTAGAATTATTCCAAAAATGTGCTAATAAGGCTCTCGGTCGTGGTAAGCATGCACTCTGAATTCAAGTTATATGTGCATCGAAGACTGTGCTAGAAAGAATACATGTTTTTAGAGTCAGGGGATGATTTTTTTGTTTTTATTTTTTTGAGGTAGAAAGGACATCTTCCAATGTGGACGTGCACATAGACATAATAAGATGTGGGCTGCAGGTATGCTCACACTGAAAAGAAACTCAGGATGTCACGGTTCAGAGGTGGTGTCTGAGTAGAGGTGCACAGAGAGGTTCTGAGGGCACAGAAGGACTGTGAATGCTGCTGATAACGAGGATGATTTCTCAGGGCTCATCCGTGACATGGCTTTTCCACTCAGATTGCAGAACAAATGCGATTACCATCTCACGTTTATCAGCTCCTTTGGCACATTACGACCAATACTTAAGAAAGAAAATAGCATAGGAAACATATAAATATATATGTACATACATATATACATATATATATATACATAACCATATACATATATGTATGCATATTTTACATTTTCCAGCCAGGATTTAGAAAAAGTAAAAGAGGGGCTCCTGGGTGGCTCATTCAGTTGAATCTGTAACCCTTGATTTCAGCTCGGGTTGTGGGATCGAGCCCTGCATAGGGCTCTGTGCTGAGTATGGACCCTGCTTATGGTTTTCTCCCTCTCTCTAAAACAAAACAAAACAAGACAAAATAAAAACACAAAAACTACAAAGGCAGGCAGAAATGAACACATATATAATTTCATTTTGTGGTGGACACGTTAGTATTTGCATACACACGGGCGTATGTAAACACATACCTATATATAAACGCCCATGTATTTGTCCATACGCACACATATACATACATGCACAGGCGCTCACAAGCATGTGTACGTCTGTCCATTTGCCGTGTGTGACTGCTACAGGATTCCTCAAACACCGAGACACTGTGTGTTCATTCACGTGCTCTACGACTATGCACGTGAGCGTTTCGGTCTGCGCTGCGGGCCATCTCTGCTTTGCCGTGTCTCAGCTGTGACGCCGCGGTTTGTCAGCACTGGCCAGAGGAGGCCAAGCCCACGTGGGATGGGAAGCCACACATAATGGGCTGGGAGGACCGCTGGCTCACGGGGTGATTGCCTGGGTGCCACGGGTCACCCGGGTGGGCGCCGCGGCCACAGCGGGCCGCTCACTCGTAGCGCGGCAAACCAAACAGCTCGGGCTGGAAATCCTGCAGGGAATCCAGCACCAGCGTGGCCTTGGACGTCAAATGGCGCTGCAGATTTCGGTCTGGAACCATGACCACCTGCATGCCGGCTGCAAGGGCCGCGTCCACGCCGTTGGGAGCGTCTTCAAAGACGAGGCACTGTAGGGTGAGGAAGAAAAACAGGGTTGAGACGGCCTTTTTCCTAACCAGGCGCTTAGACCGGGTTTTCAAGGTATTTATTATTGACATGCCCGGTCGGCTGTGTCACCGTGCGGACCGAGACGGAAACGAGGTGCAGGCTTTCCAGTCTGGCACGGTGGGTGAGGCCAGCACGCCTGTTCGCAAGCGTGGTCCTGTGGGGCTTCGCACAGCTGCTACTTTGGAGGGGACAGGTTTCCATTCAGAGCAGGAGAGTGAATCGTGCGGGCACATGAGACACGCTTTTCAAATGCAAGCGCACTTCACGGCTGGTGGTGTGTCAGGCTGTGCACTTTGGGAACTGAATGGTTACAGCGCTGGCGTGAAAGGCTGAGCCTGTACTGGGCTGAGGCGTGCGACAAAAGTTTCTCGGCTCCAAAGCCGTGTGCCGCCACGTGTGATCTCTCCTTCAGGTCACCGTGCGAACCCACCTCGTCATCGGGGTGACTGCCACCCCGTCAGGCACCCACGGTTTTTTTTAATGTTTATTTCTGAGAGACACAGACACAGAGCAAGAGTAGGGGAGGGACAGAGAGGGACACGCAGAATTGGAAGCACTCTCCAGGCTCCGAGCCGTCAGCACAGAGTCCGATGCGGGGCTCGAACTCACGAACCGAGATATCGCGACCTGAGGTGAAGTCGGTCATTTAACCGACTGAGCCACCCAGGCGCCCCAAGATGCCTACATTTAAAATTGGGTGTCCGTGCACAGTGCTTATCAGGCAGCTCCCAGACATCCCGTCATGTGACCAGCACCACGGGATGGCTCCCATCAGGAGTCTCTCCAAACGCGAGGTCTCACATCCATGCAACGGTCGATCGGCCAGTCATCCTACATCACTGTCTGCACAGGGGAGACACGCATCCAGAAAGTTCCCTGGGGACCTGGAAACAGCTTCATGAATTCTCTCTTGGTAACGTTCTATTCTTGCAGGGGCCAGACTTCTGGAGACAGGGCTCTGGGCACAGCTGTGAGATGCTCTCCCCGTGTCCCCGCTGTGTCCTTTGCTGACTCACAAGTGCCAGCACGTGCCAAGGTCACACCTATCCACCCACCCGGCCCGTGTTGTCCTGCCTTCATCACGAGAACCTTGTCCCCAGCGGGCAGTCGCAGCTCACTGCGCTGGTGACCCGGGGGCTCCCGGACATCAGCGTCAGTGCCATGAACTACGAGTTCTGCATCCTCTCATGCCTGTAGGTCGCTGGAAAACACACGCCCACACTCCCTCACTGACACACATGTACACATTCATATGCTCACAGAAACTCGCAGAGACCTATATATGCACACTCATGTACACCGTCACAGCACTCAGATATGCAAACCCACGCTCACAGAGATGCATGCATGCATGCACACTCAAACTCGCAAACACACACGTGCGCACGCAAATACTTGCACACAGAGAAACCCACAGATACACATGCACGCTCACCAACACTCATGCGTGCACGCGCGCGCGCGCGCACACACACACACACACACACACACACACACACTCCTACAGTCTTTCCTGTTGCAGTGTTCCGTAGCAAGTATACTTTTCCACCCCCCCTCCTTCCTTTCCAGCTGGGCCGAGATCTCCTCGGCCCCCTCCCCCAGGGGCAGAAGCCAGGGCTGAATGAGCTCCTGGGCATCAGAATGACCCCCCGGCTTCAGCAGGGGGCCACCTTCAGGGACTAAGCTGGTATACCCCAGAGACGGGGCTTTGAGCAGTAGAAACCAGACACACTGGACAAACAGGACACTTAGCTCCTCTGCCTTCCTTCCGAGAACTTAACAAGGCCTCCGGCTTTTCTTCAAGTTCCCTGCTTCTGCCGTTGAGTCAACGGTCTCCATCAGACGGGAGGCAGAGTGGGCTGACAACGGGCAGGCTTGTCTTTTTAGCTCTCTGCCTCAGACTTCTTGCTGGTGACAGTTCCGTCCCTGCCTTTTTACAGTTACGACCTCACTGCATTCTAAATGTCCTCGACTGCTTTACGTGGGGTCAGGGATGGGCACCGAAATGTCCAGCGGCCTCGTGTTTTTAAACTATGCCCTGTGTCCTCCGAGAATTTGGGAGCTTTGTGCAGTCCAGCTGTGAAACGTCGGCTGGAAGAGAGGAAGAGGTTTTGGTGATCCCTTGGGGTAGCCGTGCTTGGCCAAAGTCACAAAAGCAGCGTCTACTCTGCATCTGGGAGGCTCATCGCTGTGGGGAGACCCGGAAACCGCGGCACCTGCCGAACAGGGCTCCACACTTCTGTCCCCCACCCAGAACGCCACCGAGCGCCCACGCCTGACAGCTCCTTTGCAGACGCCGCTGTGTTTGTCCCGGGAAATACAAGAGGGGGCACGAGTGACGAGGAAAGGCGTCCCAGGTGCTCTCGGCACGGGGCAGGGAAAGTTCCTGAGGATACTTCCTTTCAGCCTGGCGTTCCCTCAGTGGGAGGACACTGGGCGGGAAAGGCGGGCTAGCGCGGGAGCAAGCCGCGTGCGGGGCCGGAGACAGCTCCGTACCTGCAAGTCAACCAGAGCGGCCAGGGGCACCCGGGGGGCTCGGTCGCTTACCCACCCCCCCCCCCAGCTCTTCATTTCAGCTCAGGTCAGGATGTCACGGTTCATGAAATTGAGCCTGCGTTGGCCTTCGTGCTGACAGTGTGGAGCCTGCTCAGGGCTCGCTCTCTCTCTCTCTCTCTCTCTCTGCCCCACTCCTGCTCATGCTCTCTCTCAAAATAAATAAATACACCTAAAATTTTTTTTTTTAAAAATCAGAGCGGCCAGATGCAGGACAGGTTAACTGACAGGTTAACGTGGCCGGCTTCACCGCCAGCCACGTGTGTGCCTGGATTGTTACGATGCCGTCATTCCTGGACTTGTACGTTTTCCTGTTTCTTCGCAGAGGCAGAACCGCAAAGCACAAGCACCACTATATTTCGAAGCACTCAGAAAAGCGTCTCAAAAGCTTTTTGTGTCCCTTGTACGGCCTGTGTCTTGACTCCTAAGATCTCATGTATTTCCATGGACGCGTGGGAGGAAAGAGCCCAGCGTGTAAACACCTAGGCATTTTATGAATACTCATACTATAGCTTATCTACCTATTGAAACCCAGAAATAAATCTCTGAAATTTCCCTGAAGTGACTCTATTAATCATAACTCGAAGAACGTAAAAGCATCGAAAGATGTATGCTGAAACTAAACAAAACCAGAAACGCAAAGCTCAGATCCTGCTCAAAAGAATGTTTTTTTAAATTTTTTTTTTTTTCAACGTTTATTTATTTTTGGGACACAGAGAGAGAGACAGAGCATGAATGGGGGAGGGGCAGAGAGAGAGGGAGACACAGAATCGGAAACAGGCTCCAGGCTCTGAGCCATCAGCCCAGAGCCCGACGCGGGGCTCGAACTCACGGACCGCGAGATCGTGACCTGGCTGAAGTCGGACGCTTAACCGACTGCGCCACCCAGGCGCTCCAGGAAGACTGTTTTTTATTCAAATACACAAACGCCTCCGTGTGGTTTCTACCTGTCCCACCCAGCTCACTGAAAGTTTCACTCCACCGACCTTTACCTCTTTCTTTCTTTTAAGTCCTTCTGGGTTCCTTGAGCCCCGACCTACCCCTTCCCACCCTGCACTGACTCATTACACTGTGCTGTAAGCTCACTCACACCCACCTGTAAAACGTGAATTGTGTTACTTGCACTTAGCTGCGTGCGGGAAGGAGGGCTGGGGCACCAGAGACCTTTGAACCTGTTCTGCCGTGTTGTCTTTCTCTCCCACGAAATTCACACGGACATCAGTGTGGGTATGTGTGTTTTAGTGCACGTGAATTCACGTAGCGATTCTTTGTAGCACAGCACAAGAGGTGGGATCTCCAGAACATGCTCCCATGACTTCAAGGAAGCTTCCGGGCAGCAGTAATATCCTTCTCTCACCTGTGGGGACAGGACCAGGACTGCACCTGGCCGTGACGGGGTGGGGTTGGAGGACAGGCACCTGCTTGGGGTGCCGTGGCAAACAGGGAGCATCTATCTGATGAACAACCTGCTAAATTAGGGGAGATGTGGACGTGTCCCTGCCCAGGACGTAAATGAACAAAGGGACCAAAGAGTGTCCAAGCTGGAGGACAGCGGGTGACCCAGCCCGGTCCTCGTCACCGGGAAGGTATCAGAGCCACGGGAAGTTCACATGTAAGCTGAAGGTCAAACGGGCATGCACGTGACAGAATTGAGAAAGAGTCCCAGCCTCCATAATCCAACATTCTTTCCACTTTACAAGCTGAAGCCTAAAATGGATCTGAATTCCATCTGCGGAAGAGGAGACGCGCTTAATTAAACTATAGCCGGAAGGGTTTAATTTAGAAAGAATGATGTTTCCAACTATCTGGGAGGTGAGGCATTTTGGGGGCTGACCTCCCAGAGGGGGAGATGTGTAAGGTGAGCAGCGCCCTGTCAGGGGACATGTGTGTGTGTCTTCACCCAGCCTGGTCACCGGAACCAGCGGGGGCGTCACAAGGCCCTTGCCCTTTATTCTTTCAGAGAGAAGCATCATATAACCAAGACTGGCCGTTTTGTAAAGAACGAGTTGGGCGGAACAGACTCTGTGTGTCTGACTCTCCTCACCAGCTCAGGTCAGCGGAGCCAGGGAAAGGGTGGCAATGGCCCCAGAGGGACGGGACCTCCTCACTTGGTGGGCGGGGTCAGTCTTCAACCCTGCACCTGTGCTCCCTCAGGACACAAGTGTCCAGACCAGCTGGAGATGTCGTTTGGTGACTAAAGTTGTCTGTTCGGCAATTACCAGCGTCCCTCTGAGGCTGCACGCTGCTCTGCAACTAGCGAACTTCCCACATGTGACTACATCGTCTCTGGGGAACAGAGTGTCTCCCTTTGTTGGTGAACCAAAATCTGGTACCAAGTCACTTCAGGTTCACTTCTAAGACTCTCAGAGACAATCCGGGATCATCTGTGTGCACATTTTAAGTACTCCCATGGTTGCGTCCATGGTCATTCACCATTTAAAAGCCAGGCATGATCTGAATCTAATCCCTAAAGGCAATGTTCCGCTAAACCACTATTTTTATGTTGAAACTTCCACTGTATGACTTTTTGTACATTTTATTCTATACGTTAATTTTGTAACATCAAGCTCAGTTCTTACATCGTGAGACACTGAAACTTGAAGAAGGCCTTAAACTTTATTTGTGACGAGTTCTCAGGCAGCGGGGCTCCCAGCTAAGGTTTGCTTTATTTATCTCCATGTTCTTTGTCAGACAGTGAATTAGTATAAATAAGTACCACAGGATTGTGATGATGGATATGTATACACTTCGTTAGATGTTTACTTAAATAATAAACCTCTACATAATATTAAAATGATGGAAGTTCGCATGTATTTTATTAATTAGTACTTTTGTTTATATTATTTGTCTGTCCATCCATCTGCCTATCTTTCATCCAACCATGCATTCATTACTATCTTATTGTATCCATCCTTCCAACCACCAGCTGTCTGTCGACTATCTATCCATCATCCATCTATCTACTTAACTACCTATCCTATCTATCTATCTATCTATCCATCCATCCATCTGTCCACCCATGCACCTACCCATCTATCTTGTCTATCTATCTGTCTATCTACCTATCATCTTACCCATCCATCCCTATATCTATCAACCATCCATCATCCATCAGCTGTCTATCCATCATCTATCCATTATCCATCTATCTACTTAACTACCTATCCTATCTATCTATCTATCTATCTATCTATCTATCTATCTATCTATCATCTATCCATCTGTCCACCCATGCACCTACCCATATATCTTGTCTGTCTATCTATCTATCTATCTATCTATCCATCCATCCCCCATGCACCTACCCATATATCTTATCTATCTATCTATCTATCTATCTATCTATCTATCTATCTATCCATCCATCCATCCATCCATCCCCCCATGCACCTACCCATATATCTTATCTATCTATCTATCTATCTATCTATCTATCTATCTATCTATCATCTATCCATCTGTCCACCCATGCACCTACCCATATATCTTGTCTGTCTGTCTGTCTGTCTGTCTATCTGTCTGTCTATCTATCTATCCATCCATCCATCCATCCATCCATCCCATGCACCTACCCATATATCTTATCTATCTATCTATCTATCTATCTATCTATCATCTATCCATCTGTCCGCCCATGCACCTACCCATCTATCTTGTCTGTCTATCTATCATCTATCCATCCATCCATCCCTATATCTGTGAACCATCCATCATCCATCAGCTGTCTATCCATCATCTATCCATCATCCATCTATCTACTTAACTACCTATCCTATCTATCTATCTATCTATCTATCTATCTATCTATCTATCCATCCATCCATCCATCCATCCATCCATCTGTCCACCCATGCACCTACCCATCTATCTTGTCTATCTATCTGTCTATCCACTTATCATCTTACCCATCCATCCATCCGTATATCTATCAACCATCCATCATCCATCAGCTGTCTATCCATCATCTATCCATCATCCATCTATCTACTTAACTATCTATCATGTCTATCAATCATCCATCCCTCTCTCTCTCTCTCTCTCTCTCTCTCTCTACCTATCTACCTACCTACCCGAACAGCCATTCCCCTCCCTGTAGGTGAAGCAGATTCTAGCTCTGGTGTGGTCCCTAGGAAACAGTGTCTGACTCAGATACATCTCACAAGTACTTTGACAAATACCTTGCATACTGCAGAGCTACTATCTTCTTCAATTAATTTTGGTCTGGAAATCAAAGAACAAAACCAGTACTCGCATAAACATATCCGTAGCCAAATCCTCTAGAGTCGTAAGGTACGTACATGAATGGACACCACCACTACATGGATTCCTTCATCTTTTGAGAAACCTTTAAAGAAATGTAGGCTGTAATAACGTGGTGGTCACAGGTACGTGTGGGAGGCTTCCTGAGAAATTTTCTCTCCTCTTATTCAGGAAAAGTATGTTGTAAGGCACTCAGGGTCCGTTTTAGAGCGTACCATGCAAATTAACTGTTGAGCAAAGGACTCTGAAATAGCTCAGAAACCTTTGTGTGATGTTCTTTTAATAACACAGATTCTGTGTCCACCAAATTTGTCAGGGACCACTGAAAAGTCCAGCAAAGCTCTCAAAGGGAGTTTTAAGGTTGATAAAAGAAGTCTTAGTAGTTTCTAGACGGTCAACAGAATCCTCTTTTTCCTTTTCCTACTTTATGCATACAAATAAATGTGCAAAATCGCTCCGGTATTACTCGCCCCTTTGCACGATACTCAGGATACACAGGGGTGATCTGGGCCATTGTTGGTTTCACACGTTAAAAGCTAACCTCTTTGGGGGCGCCTGGGTGGCGCAGTCGGTTAAGCGTCCGACTTCAGCCAGGTCACGATCTCGCGGTCCGTGAGTTCGAGCCCCGCGTCAGGCTCTGGGCTGATGGCTCAGAGCCTGGAGCCTGGAGCCTGTTTCCGATTCTGTGTCTCCCTCTCTCTCTGCCCCTCCCCCGTTCATGCTCTGTCTCTCTCTGTCCCAAAAATAAATAAACGTTGAAAAAAAAAAAAAAAAAGCTAACCTCTTTGGACATCAGCCTCCTGAAGACGATGCATCGACATAACGAGTATGCCTAAACATGTTGTACGTGGGCTTAGCTGACCTCCACCAAATTCACGGTGAACACTAATTCCCAGTTCATGACTGTGTTTGGAGACAAGGGGCTTAGGGGGGTTTTAAGGTTAAATGGGCCGTGGGGGCCCAATTCAGACAGGATTGGTGTCCTCATAAGAAGAGGAAGAGACATTGCTCTGCTCCCCACTCCCACGCTCAGAGGAAAAGGCACGTGAGGACGGAGAATCCTGGAGGATTCTTAGAGAAGCTTCTTAGAGAAGCAGGAAACCAAGTGTGGTTCTGTGGTTACGCCTACAACTGTCGACCCCGTTAGCTCCCTGATCTTGAACTCCCAGCCGCCAGAACTGGAAGAGACCACAAATGCCGTTGCTCAAGCCACCCAGCGTGTGGGGTTTGCTCGGGCAGCCCAAGCCGGCTGTCACAACACGGAGGAAGTACGTTGTGTTTCATTAGAAAGGAGAGTGAGTGAAAAGGTAAGGAGCCCTGGGACGCCCACCCTCCCTCCCCTGCCAGCTCAGGCATGGGCTCCGCCGAGCGTCCAGCACAAGAGGAGCCACAGGGCCGCACGGTTAGGTCACCAGAGAGCTGACCTGTCCCGTCCTTCCCTGTTCTTTAGAGAAGAGAATGCAAACGTCGTCTCAAAGCTGGCATACGGAGTAGGCAGTGCTGGGCACAGCCCAGAGGATGCTGTGGAGAAGGCGTCCCAGCCCCGAAGTCGGGTGGGGAACAGAGGGGTTCTGGCTCCATACGGGTCAGGAGAAACTTCTCCGGAGTATAAAAGGCAAGCCCCACCTCTCCAAGGCTCTTCCTGGGGTCTGCAAATGGCATGTGGGGGAGTATTTCTCGCTAAGATTCCGAGGGGACCCAAATCCTGTTGACAGCTGTAGGCACAATCACAGAACCACACTTGGGTGCTCTTGAGTGACCGGGCAGAGGACACTCGGCACCTGACACAGGCCTCCCGCCTCTGCCCGAGGCACTTGTAGGAGAACCCCTGGACCTTCCACGGGGTTTACCTTGCAGGTTTTGACCTTTTCAGCTTCTGAAGCAGTCTCTCCCCTGTAGTAACAGGTGGCAGTTAGGAGCTCAGACTCTCGCTCAGCCACGCGTCGCCCAGACTGAATTGGCAGTCGAATGCGCTAGAACCAGTCCTGTGAGTGCGACACCAGCCTTCTCCTGACCAGCAGCACCTCAGGACCTGGGGGCGAGCACTAGTGGGTCAGCAACAGGACCCTGGAGGAATGAGGTATCTGAACCCCTTAGACAACCATCGAGAACCAGCAGAGAAGGAGCCGTGGGAGAAAGCCCAAGCCCAAGGGGCTCGGAGTTGCTGTATTCCTGATGCCAATGTGATTTCGACACATCCTTTTCAAAAAATTTTTTTTAACGTTTATTTATTTTTGAGAGAGAAAGAGAAAAAGAGACGGAGAGACAGAGCACAAGCAGGGGAGGGGCAGAGAGAGAGGGAGACACAGAATCCGAAGCAGGCTCCAGGCTCCGAGCTGTCAGCACAGAGCCCGAAGCGGGCCTCGAACTCACAGACCGTGAAATCACAACCTGAGCTGAAGTCAGACGCTTAATCGACTGAGCCACCCAGGCGACCCCTAACACACCCACATAGTCCCGTCTGCATTGTATAAGTGGGAAAACTGAAATGAAGCATAGACACGGCGGAGGGCAGGATGGCCCCCAAAGGTGTCCATGCCTAACTGACGGGAACCTGGGACTGTGGCCCCTCAAATGGCAAAGGGGATCTGCAGACAGGATTCAGGTTCTGGACCTGAAGATAGGGCGGGTGTCCTGGGTGGAATGGGTGGGTCTGATCTAACCAGGTGTTCCCTAAAAAGCAGGACACTTTCTCTGGCTGGAGTCACAGAGATGCTGCGGATGCAGAGATTTCAAGCGTCAGAGGGTTCGATGCAGCCTCCTTGTAGGCTCTGACATGTGGGAGCCACCTGCAAGGACCAGATAAGGCCTGCAGGAGGTGAGGGCAGAGCCCTGTGGACAGGCAGCCCGGGAAAGGAGACCATGGTCCCGCCCTGAGGGGAAAAGGATTGTGTGTGCTCCCTGATGAGTGTGGGGCCACATCCTTCCTGGCTCCATATCTGAGTCCTGGGAGGGGGCGCCGAGCTATGCCGTGTCCAGAGTTGTGAGCAATGACCCCAAAGACTACAGGCGACTAGTCCTAGGTCAAGCCTCCAAGTCCCAGGGAAGGGTTTGCAAGTATACTTAGCTTTGCGAAGACGTGTTCACCTAATCAGATAAATCACATATTCCTCCCGCAAGTATCAAGGAACACTATGTGCTAATTTGGTGACAGCTTACACAAAGGAACCTGGCGAGAAATTCCCATCCCGATGGGCAATCTGGTTTATTTGGGCAACATTCATCCCCAGCTTCCTTGTGCCCTCACCTGGGGGACGATGCTCTGCTGTCGAAAACAAGGAGGGATTGCACATTCAACCCACTGATGGACAAGATACGTGATGGGGCTGCAGATGTCCAGAAGCAGGAGAGTGTTCCAGCATAACTAGTCCAAGGCCCCCTGCAGCCCCCAGCACTGGGATCCTCTCATGGGAAGTGTGCACAAAGCTGTTGCCACGTCTGGACTTAAGCGGGTGGACAGCTGTCCTTGTTGGCCTGGGATGGGGCTCCCAGGGCACAGGGATTCAGAGGTAAAAATGCCACAGCCCTCAGCCACTCAAGATGACCTACTCCCCTAGGTTTAAACACACAAAGTGACGGGGACGCATCCTACTTTGCACAGCCTTAAAAGAAAAAGAAAACAGGGGTGCCTGGGGGGCTCAGTCAGTTAAGTGTCTGACTTTAGCTCAGGTCATGATCTCACAGTCTGTGAGTTCGAGCCTCACGTCAGGCTCTGTGCTGACAGCTCAGAGCCTGGAGCCTGCTTCGGATTCTGTGTCCTACTCTCAGTGTTTGTCCCCTGCTCACACTCTATCTCTATGTCTCAAAAATAAACATTAAAAAAAAAAACAAACAACAAAAAATCACCGTTGAATTTGTTAAAGGCCATCCTTGGAAACTGTTAGGGACTACTCACTCACTATTTATTTAACCCAGATTGTAACGAATCCAGTGTTTCTCAACCATGTCGTTTATTAGCGCTCCCGAAGGAGCCTCGCAGACATCCTCCCTCCATGACGTGCTCACGCAGAGAAGGCGAACATGGAATCCAGCAGGGACCAGAGAGGGACAGAGTGGCCAGGCTGACCGGTTTCCCCTTCACGCTGCAGTGGGGGAGGCGTGGGGGACAGGACAGGGAGTCAGAGCACACTATCACAGTAGTGAGAAACACTGGGAAGGCGGAAGCAGGCGTTTAGGGAGGAATCTGCAGGACCACGATGGCTGTCACTGTTCCAGCACTGCTTCTGACTTCTCGAAGTGACGGGTGCCCTCCCCGTCCACACTGCTGCTCACGGCTGGAAGTGACTAGTGCCCTCCCCGTCCACACTGCTGCTCACGGCTGGAAGTGACTACTGCCCTCCCCGTCCACACTGCTGCTCACGGCTGGAAGTGACTACTGCCCTCCCCGTCCACACTGCTGCTCACGGCTGGAAGTGACGGGTGCCCTCCCCGTCCACACTGCTGCTCACGGCTGGAAGTGACGGGTGCCCTCCCCGTCCACACTGCTGCTCACGGCTGGAAGTGACGGGTGCCCTCCCCGTCCACACTGCTGCTCACGGCTGGAAGTGACTACTGCCCTCCCCGTCCACACTGCTGCTCACGGCTGGAAGTGACGGGTGCCCTCCCCGTCCACACTGCTGCTCACGACTAGAAGTGACTACTGCCCTCCCCATCCACACTGCTGCTCATGCCTGGAAGTGACGGGTGCCCTCCCCGTCCACAGTGCTGCTCACGTCTGGAAGTGACGGGTGCCCTCCCCGTCTACACTGCTGCTCACGTCTGGAAGTGACGGGTGCCCTCCCCGTCTACACTGCTGCTCACGTCTGGAAGTGACAGGTGCCCTCCCCGTCCACACTGCTGTTCACGGCTGGAAGTGACTACTGCCCTCCCCGTCCACACTGCTGTTCACGACTAGAAGTGACTACTGCCCTTCCCATCCACACTACTGCTCATGCCTGGAAGTGACGGGTGCCCTCCCCGTCCACAGTGCTGCTGATGTCTGGTAAGAATTACTTCTCTGCACAACTGCTTAGTTCGTTTTTCAGAAATGCCAGATACAATGCCGTCCATTCAAACATCTGATCTCGTGTCCAATTTTCCCTAGGAGCGAGGTGGCTTTATGCAGACAGGTTAGCCTCCACGTGGTGTCATGGCTGGCTAATGAGAGCTATCATTCTCGGAAATTGCTGATACGTGAAGATCCCACAGCCTCGCGCACAATCACACACAGAACGGAGGGACCCGCTAGGCAGCTGTGGTGGCACGACCACGTGATAGGTCTCAATTGGGAAGGAGCCCCTCCAGTAATGTCGCAAATCACGGGAACAAAAGTCGCTCCGGGCATACCGCTTTGCGGTTTACGCTGGGTTTGACATACGCGTCTGCGTGCGTGAATCTAAACACCGAGAAAAAAATCAGCTGCTTAGCGATGTGTTTCCCGGGAGTGACCTGCAACAACACTGCACAGAAACATCACACGTACACGGAGCGCGGAGCTCCTCCTGCGTGCACGGTCTCTGTAATTGCGAGGGACAATGGTGCTGCCACGACTTTTGTTTATTCAGTTCAGCCGATCGGACGGTGCCGGGCCAACACCAAGAGCAATTACTAACTATAGTTGACTCTGAAACGGAGACTAACACCCAGTCACTCAATCGCGGCAGACATGTGCATGGGACGCAACGTGGTATTCGCCGTCCAGGGAGATCACATCTCTCTGTCGTCCCATGAACCACACTGAATACCAGGTAATTAGGGTTGTGAATCCTGCGTGGTGCTGTGAGAGAAGTATTCTACACCCGTTTGGTAATGACAACTGCAAAAATCTACGAATGGCTGCCTCAGTCAGTCCAAAATGAAGACAGAAACGCACTCCTGTTTTTATTGAGAGGCGCTCCCACTGGGGGCGATGCCGTAGAAGGTCTGGAAAGAGGAGCGGGTCATGTGTGAGGTCCTTAGCATTGAGGACGTCACGGATGGGATATCTGGACTCTATCTGCAGGACAGTGGGGCCACGTGGGTGGAAAGGGGCTGGGAAGACGTGGGAGGGAAACAGTAGGTCCCATAAGGAGACGTGCTGGTGGGCTGGAGGGTAGGCAGACCTGAAGGTGAGACAGAGAAGGCAAAAATGTGGCTACGTGGGATCACAGTGCCTGATGTGGTGGTGTCAGAAGGCCATGGGGTGGTGGCCTGGGATGAAGACAGGATGAGGTCCGAGATGAAGGAGGGACATGACAACCAGACACAGGACTATTCCCAAGTGAGGAGACCACAGGAGCTCAGCAAGCAGAGGGCAGGCAGTGCGGCCAGCGAGATGCTGAGCATTCAACGGAGGGAGGGAGGAAGTGAATGACAACGAGGCGGCTGGAAAAGGAAAACAGGGACCCGGTGAGGGTCAGGAAAGTGCAGAACATGGTGCGGTGACTACAGTTACGTGGAACTGAGGACAAGTGAGTGTCAACGGTGGCGGGAAGATGCTTTTTCTGAATTCTCCTTATCTTTCTAAAAGCACAGGCTCCGTGAAGAATTTGACCCTCATCCATGGCCCCCCTGGGAGTTTTACAACCAGGGAAAGTTGACTCTTGCTGCTGAAGAGAAGTGAGCACAGGTCAGCACCTGGATAAGAAATCGCCTAAACATTATGACACTGCCACAAAGCTATCACATCTTCTCCCCGTTCCAAGGGCCCATTTATTTTTCCCGAGACTCATTTGTCCTCCTGAAAGTGTCCCTCTGTCTCCCTCGAACCCCTATTAAGATGGTATATAAGCCCTAGGTTTTAGCTGCCTCCTTCAATCACATTTTTCTCTGAACTGCTGCCTCCATATGTGAATAAAAATCTGTCTTGTCTCTTACTAATGTCTCTTGTCAGTTTAATTTACAGGCACCCCGCACGGAACCTAAGGGAGTATAGGAAATGTGTTTCCTCCCCAACAATGGAATTTGGAAAAGCAAGCAAGCTCCTCCGTGGAAACTCAGTAGGGGCACCAAGCACACATAGGTTCAGTGCAACAGAAGAAATAAAAGGATAGTAGCTGTGAAGGTAATATTCGAGATAGTTGAGATTTTTTTTTTTTTTGAATGAAATAAGGGAGGGCCTGGTAAACCATGTTGCAGGAGGCATTAAATGATACTGACACCATTGTATGTGTGCTGAGTGGTTGTGGGTGACAGGAGGAGGCAGTGGTCTTGAGGCCGGGCCAGGGATGTTGGAGGCGGGCAGGTCCCGAAGGCCCCGGGAGGTGGCCGACGATGGCACAGAGACTCTTCTCACCCCCAGAAGGGGCTCCAGCACGGCGATGCCTCTCCCAGAAGGGCCGGGAGTGGAGACTGACTAAGGAACATCCGATCACCCAAAAGACAGAGCGCGTAGCAGAGCTCAACTGGCCACCAAATCAATTTTAAACTTGATGCGAAAAGCATACGCTTGCTTCCCATCGTTTCGGGAGGTAAGTAAGTTTTTCACACAGCAACACCCTGACAGCCCACGCCTGTCTGAAGACTTTGGGGATGAAGACCACATACAGTAAAATGAGAGAGAGAGAGAGAGAGAGAGAGAGAGATTCTTACCGTTTAGGTGTATGAACGCTTAATGTGCAGAACCTTCTCGAAAACAAAACAAAATTAAAAAGGAATAAAAAAGGGGCACCTGGCTGGCTCAGTTGGTTAAGCACCCAACTCCGGCTCAGGTCATGATCTTGCGGTCTGTGGGTTCGGGCCCCGTGTCAGGCTCTGTGCTGACAGCTCAGAGCCTGCAGCCTGTAGTGTGCATCAGATTCTGTGTCTCCCTCTCTCTCCCTGCCCTTGCACTGCTCATGCTCTGTCTGTCTCTCTCCAAAATAAAATAAAACATTTTTAAAAATTTTTAACAAGAATTACAAAAAAAAACCCTGAAATTCAGCTTTTAACATAAACAAGACAACTAAAATATGCAAAGTACTGACGGGTCTGCTTCTTGGAATCGATCTTAGGATTCACGTGAAATAAATGTCAAGCCCAGAAGTGACGTGTAAATGATGCTGTCGTTTTTATTTTGCCCCGCAGACGTGCATCTTAGCGGCTAGGGCTAGAAAGTCGAATGGAGAGCTCCCACACACAGAGGGCCTGGGGGCGACTCCCAGCTTGTCCCTCAACCTGCCTGGTGGTGTGGAGCCTGCAGATGGCTGAGCGCTGTGGACGCCGGGGCAGATGACCTCACTGCACAGGGTCTCTGAGAGTACCCAGCACGCACCCGATGAGTACTCATTAGAGTGTTGAGGATGGGACACAGGGACTTTTTGGGCAAGGCACCACCTTGGGCTGATTTTTAGCACAAACGAATAACTCATACATAACTCAGAAATAATCGTTTGAGAACTTGTGTGACGTCAGCTCTGCTAGGCATATTCTCCTGGTAAAACGGTAACTAACGCTTTAACCTAATTTCTTCCTTTTACGCTGCTTGTTTTTCACTCCTTTCTATTCCTACCACTGTAGCTAATTAATTTGATGACACCCACAGCATAAAACGTTCCCGACTGCAACCGTGAATCTCTCTGGGGACTTAACAGTCATATAAAATGCCCCTGAACTTGGCAGGCTCACTAGACTTCTGCACCCACACTGCATCAAAGAGAAAGGAGCCGGACGCATTCTAAGAACCTTCTCATATTTCAATAACCCTCTTTGCAAGTGCTTCCTGCACGAGAAGAAAAAGCCAAGTACGACGTCTCCTCAACCAGGAGACTGATCAAATCTTGCTTTAGATTTACCATATGCACAACACCTGACGAAAAACCCGGAAAGCCTTGACTGTATATATTTGCCTAAGAAACAGGACCAGAAAGGTTTCGTTTTCTGCAAGACAAAGCCGTGCATAAACAAGTGTGGATTAGTAACCAGGGTGATGCCTAGAACACTTTATGAAATAAATTACTGTAAAGACAGGCAAGTGCTCATTTTCCTTTGACAAGTTTAAAATCAATATTGTCGACGGGAAGGACACGGGGATGCACGGACAACACGGGAGCCGTGGGGCTGAGCGTTCAGTCGCAGCTGGGTGTTCCCTCCGCAAGTGGCCTCAAGCAAAGGGGTACGTGAGGGGCAGCGAGTGTCTTCTTATAACCTGGGTCCGCACACACGTGAAAACACACAGATACCGTGTTTCAACTGACACCATGCCTGGTGGAAAAAGGACAGCTCTCCTGGGAAGAAAGGTAGTATCTTCTTCCTGCAGCTGCCTCGGCCACGCAGGCAGCTCCCATGAGGGCACACGGCCTGGGCAGACTGTCTCGGCTCCTACGATCTACTGCAAACGGCTTTTCGAGGAGGACGGCTTCACAATGTGAAGGCAGAGAAACCTTCAGGGAGCGAGGGAAGGTTCTCAGGAAGATTGCATTTCCGTGCAATCTTGTTGTAGGAGGATGCCACGCATTCAGGTACCTGGACCTGTCCCGCGGCCCTGGAATGGGGCTCAGGGGCGGGGCGCTCGTGGGTTCGTCCCTTGTCATACAACTGCTGTTGAGTTAGCTTCACGGATGAGACTGAAATCAGCCCAGATCCGTGTATCCTTGAGAATAAGGTACCCAAATCACTCAGTGATCCTTTATGTCTGTGATGTTACAAAAAACCTATGTTTGGTCTCCATCCCTGGGTGCTGGCACAGAGCTCCCCAAACGTTTGGAATTTCTTGAGCATCTGTTGGAGGATCTTTTGTTTTCGTAATAAGCCCGTTTCAACCACACTGGGGTTTCTGCTGATCAAGTGACTACCTGGGTCCTTAGATGTGCCTGGGATGAGGGCAGGCTTCCAGAAAGACCAAGGTGCAGTTGGAGGAAAGGCAGCTTTTAGACCCGGCCCCAACCGCCAGGGGCAAGGATTTAATCACCAATGGCCAATGATTTAACCAATGATACCTAAAGCATGAAACCCATAGCAAGTCCCCTAAAACATGGGGTTCTTAGAGCTTCTGAGTTGAGGACCAGTCTGAGGTGCTGAGACAGGCGCCACTGGAGAGGGCGTACAGTCAGCTCTGAGGCCACCCCCTCTCCCTGTCATTCTGGAATCTGCAAGGGTGCACAGTCAGCCCTGAGCCCTTTTTTTCCCTGTTATTCTGGAATCTGCAAGGGCGCACAGTCAGACCTGAGCCCGCCCCCTCCCAGACCCTCTCCCGGTTGTTCTGGAATCTGCAAGGGCGCACAGTCAGCCCTGAGCCCTCCTCCTCTCAGACCCTCTCCCTGTGGTTCTGGAATCTGCAAGGGCGCACAGTCAGCCCTGAGCCCTCCTCCTCTCAGACCCTCTCCCTGTGGTTCTGGAATCTGCAAGGGCGCACAGTCAGCCCTGAGCCCTCTTCCCCTCAGACCCTCTCCCTGTGGTTCTGGAATCTACAAGGGAGCACAGTCAGACCTGAGCCCGCCCTCTCTCAGACCCTCTCCTGCTCATTCGGGAATCTGCAAGGGCGCACAGTCAGACCTGAGCCCGCCCCCTCTCAAGAGCATCTCCCTCTTCCTCTGGAATCCGCGTAAGCCCCCACGGGGGCTAAGCTGTCCATCCTAACAGTAACAGTGCAGGGAGAAGTGAAGCAAAGCTGAACAAACACGACCCACTGGTTCTGAAGTCGGTTCTGATCTTCACACATTTTGCTCCCTCTGCATTGTGGACCCCGCGTACCAAAGCGGTCCACACAGGGTGGAGACAGCGCACTGGAGCTCACACTCCACCAGTGCCCCCTTCCCGTAGAGAAAGAGAAGCCTGGAAACTCTGTGATAAAACCAAAGGTCACTATGAGCACAAACCTCTGCAGTAACAAAACATCCCTTGGGAAGCATGTGGGGGAGAACAGTGAGTTTTGAGGATTCCCATTTGCCTTGCAATCAGCATGTGCCTTGAAGTCCGCTCGCTGCAAATACGGACGTCGTCGGGCCACATCGTCACAGGGCCCCTTGGCTGCACGGTGCCCGTCTTGCAGCGTTACGGCGAACATAAGTGCTCAAAGCGTGCGCGAGTCCCAGACCACTGGCCTGGTGACGCGGGGGGCAGACGCTCCCCCACAACCTGCCGTGCTCTTCCCGCGCCCCTCTGCCCCGGCCCCTCCCCCGCCCTTGTCTCCGAGCACAAGGGCGTCCCCGCGTGGCCGCCCGACAGCGACCACAAGGCGCCAGAGTAGCGGCCAGAGCCCGCCTGGGCGACCCCCGTTTGTCCCCTCTGCGGGGCTTACCTGGTGGGTGGGCGGAGCAGGGGAAAACCTCTTGGCACAGACTAGAAATATGTCGGGATGTGGCTTCCCGTTGCTCACTTCGGGGTCATCCCCCAACACGATGTGGTCAAACAAGCCGAAGAAGGCCTGGTGTCTGCCGGTCTTCATGTCAAACGATGCGCGGCTGGAGCTGGTGGCCACGGCCAGGGGCACGCCGTGCCGGCGCAGATGGCGAATCAGTCTCTCCACCCCTGGGGAGGAGGGCGGAAAGCCGTGAGAGAGGTGGGGGGCACCGGGGCCAGAAGGCGCCCTGCGGACCCTGGGCTAGCTCCGCGACCGCGAGTCCCCGCCGCCTCTTCTCGGGAGGGAGCTCACGTGACACCGACTGGACGGGGCGGGTGCTTAGAGGCCCTGAGCACACCTCCTCAAAACAAAACTCAGGCACGGTTCAGGGCTTCCCGATAGCATTTCCCAGAGTAACACGGGCAATTTTAGCGGAAACAAACTCTGCTTCCGCTTTTGCGGAAACGTGGAAAGCAGGCGGGGTGAGCCCAGGGAGGTGTCCCTGCTTGGCGGCCCAGGTTCCGTTTCCTCTCCTTTCCTTTCGCGATGGATGCGCTGCTCGCGTGTTCTGCGAAAGCCCCTATTCCACTGAAAGCAATTCAATCTCTGCTCACACTGCTGGGGAGGGGAAAGCAGGAAGGGCCTTGGAGCACAGGTCGCGCGCAAAGGCGGGAGCCGGTGGGAAGCTGCAGCAGCAGCAGCCGGTGGGGAGCAGCGCAGACACCGCACTGTGCTTAACGCGGCTGCGCAAGACCAGCAGCTCGGCACGCGAAAGCACGATTCGCCACGCTAACTGCGAGGAGGACGGGGGTCGCGGAGGGAGATGCCACCGCGCACAGACACGGGGGACGCATACGGTGATGCCACAGCGCACAGACACGTGGCAGGGGTCGCGGAGGGAGATGCCGCTGCGCACAGCCACGGGGGACGCATATGGCGATGCCACAGCGCACAAACACGTGGCAGGGGTCGCGCAGGGAGATGTCGCTGCGCACAAACACGGGGCAGGGGACGCGGAGGGAGATGACGCTGGGCACAGCCACGGGGGACGCATATGGCGATGCCGCAGGGCACAAACACGTGGCAGGGGTCGCGCAGGGAGATGTCGCTGCGCACAAACACGGGGCAGGGGACGCGGAGGGAGATGCCGCTGAGCACAGACACGGGGGACGCATATGGCGATGCCGCAGGGCACAAACACGTGGCAGGGGTCGCGCAGGGAGATGTCGCTGCGCACAAACACGTGGCAGGGGTCGCGGAGGGAGATGTCGCTGCACACAGACACGGGACAGGGGACGCGTCGGGTGATACCACTGGACACAGACATGGGGAAGGGAACGAGCACGGAAACACCGCTGTGCACACATACAGGGAACATGTAGGGCCTTTTCGCCGTGCACACAGCCAGTGGACAAAGGGCATGTATCAGAAACCTGTCAACCACAACAGTACCTTTCCGCCTTAAACCCATTTTGATTATGACACTAACGTCTAAATCCACACACAGCACTAATCACCCACAATGATTTTTATTTCATTGTATTTTACCTTAATGTTTGTTTATTTTGAGAGAGAGAGCACAAGTAGGGGAGGGGCAGAGAGACAGGGGGAGAGAGAGTCCCAGGCAGGCTCCGTGTCGTCAGTGCAGAGTCCAACACGGAGCTCGAACCCACAACCCAGGAGATCATGACCTGAGCCGAAATCAAGAGCCGGGCACTTAACCCAAGGAGCTACCCGAGCACCCCTAATATAATATTTTTAAATTGTGTAATCATTACTATTTCGGTAACTGCATGAGGCCATGTTCCTACTTTCTTAGTCGCAACAGAAAAGATGGACATGGTTATTTTTTTCAAACACCTAAAGCTGTTCACAAAAGCAACAAATACTGTCAAGTGCCTGACCCTTAAGAGAAACAGTTCTGAGATGTTCAAAGGAAGGTGTGGGTCTTAACTCTGTGCGAGGACAATGTTAAAACTTTTTGAAAAAGAAAGCAAAATCCAGCACTCCACTGGATGTGACATTCGTAATGTCTGACATCCAATCGAGATGGTACCATGCCTTGGAACGCCTGGGTGGCTCAGTCAGTTGAGCGTCAGACTGCAGCTCAGGTCATGATCTTGCGGTTCATGAGTTCGAGACCCACATCAGGCTGGCTACTATCAACCTGTCAGTGCAGAGCCCACTTCAGATCCTATGACCCCTCTCTCTGCCCCTCCCCTGCTTGTGTTCTCCCCCCCCCCCCCAAAAAAAAAAAAAAAAAGTTACCATGCCCATACAAAAGCACACAAACACATGTAAGGCCAGGAACAAAAAGCAATGAATAGAAATGGACAGAGAAATGGCTGAGATGAAGGAATTAGCAGATCATGACATTATAGAAGGTGTATACACATTATACATATGCCCAAGTTAGAACGGAAAAAAATAACACAAAAACAAAAGTGATATGCAGTTACATACTATCTGCAGAAAACTTACTTTAATTATATTCAGGCAGGTTAAAAATAAATGGATTAAAAACCACGTATTATGTAACTACTAATCAAAAGATTGGGTAGCTACATTTATAGCAAACAAGTGTACTTTAGAACAGTGAATGACGGTTCTCAGAGATAACTAAGGACATGTCATAATGACAAGTAGGTCAATTCATCAACAAGACATAATTCCAAATGTATATGCATCAAATAACAGAGTTTCAAAACACATAAGGCAAAAACTAATAGAACTGAATGGAGAAACAAACTCAAGTTTCAGATTCCTCTGTCAGTAACTGATGGAACAAATAGAAAGTAAGGATACAGCAGACTTCAAAAACATTATCAAGCAAACTTAACTGAATTGACATTTACATAACGCATCACCCAAGACAGCAGAATACAAATTATTTTCAAGGACATGTGGAACACTCAACAAGATAGAACATGAATCCATGAGCTATAAAAAATTCTAAAACATTTTAAAATGATTGAAATCAAACAAAATATGTTCTCTGACCATAAAAGAATTAAAATAGGCATTGATAACTGAAAGGTATATGGAAAATAAAAAAAATGGATATTAAATAACACATTTCTATGTAAGACATGAGTCAAAGATGAAGTCAAAAAGGGAAATTAGACAATATTTTGTAGAGAACAAAAAGATAGCATGTTAAAATTCTGCGGATGTGGCTAAAACAGTGTTTAGAAAAAAACTTATGGCACTAAATGTTTGTATTACAGAAGAAGATGGTCTCAAATCAGTCCTCTAAAAAACTGGAAGAATGAAGACCAATGATTAAAGCTTTTACCCCAAGAAAGTGAAGGAAAGGGCAAAGTCAAGTTAAAGCAAACAAAACAAAACAAAAAAAAAAAAAAAAGAGAGAGAGAGAGGCAATCAATGAAACAGCATAAAAGAGAATACAGATAGATAATCCCTTAAACCAAAAGCTGCATCTTAAAAAAGTTCAATGTAATTGGCCGATTGTTAGCCAAACTAATCAAGTAAAAAGAAGGAAGATCCAAATTTACCAGTTCCAGTAATCAGAGGACATCATCACAGATCCTTAAAGTCATTAAAAGTCTTAAAAAATACTATTATGAGCAACTTTGTGCCAATGCATTTAATAACTTAGATGAAATAGAAAGATTCTTGGAAAGATAAAAAGGTCACTCAAGAAGCCAGTAATAACCTGAACAGCCCAATTTGTAGTAGAGAATTCGTAGTTAAAAACCTTCTTGTATCTAGGATTGAATGGCCTCGTTGGTGAACTTACCAAACACTTGAGAAAGAAATAATACCAATTCTGAACAAACTTTTCAGAAAATAGGAGGGAACAGGTCCCAACTCATGTCATGAGACCAAGTACTTCTCTGATACCAGAACGGACAATAGCCAGACAAGAAAAATACACATCCATACATCTCATGTTATAACACCTTCACACTTAAAAACGGTTTCAACCAGTGTTCAAGTCTTTTTTATAGTCAGTGTCTACGCAGTTAGAATACATTAGTTGAAAGTATAAAGATGCCTGAACACTCACCCAATTTGTAACAACTACTGATTAATATCATGCATTAAATCTATTAGCTAAATTTCAATTAAAAACCTTTACTTAACTGATGGATGGCACAAAAGAATGCTCATGATGAAAACACGGCCAATTACAAAACTTTGGATATAGTAATTGAAGGTGAGTATTGTTAATCTTAAAAATAAAACTGCCAGGGGCACCTGGGTGGCTCAGTCATGATCTTGCCGCGCTTGAGTTCGAGCCCCACGTCGGGCTCTGTGCTGACAGCTCGGAGCCTGGAGCCTGCCCCAGATTCTGTGTCTCCCTCTCTCTCTGCCCCTCCCCTGCTCGAACTCTGTCTCTCTCTCAAAAATAAATAAACATTAAAAAAATTTTTTTTAATGAGCCACAGCACACTGAGCTCCTTGAAAGTGGCTGAGAAGAGGGTGAAGGGAAGAGACGACAGCCCTTCGGGTGGGACATCACACAAACATGTGTCCTCCTCCTGTTCAATGTTGTCACCTCTCAAACAGCAATGACGTGCTCTCCCTGTGCAGCTGCTGTGTACAGGCGTGCACACGGGGAGTCACACACGTAAAATCAGTGGGGTGACAACTTGACAAGCCTTACAGGAAGTCCCCAAATAAATGCTGGCTACTGTCATCATCATCACCATCACCTAAAGTCTGGGACACAGTCACTAAGAAAGAAAGAAATTCAAATCTCTCTGGGTATATAATTGGCTGACTCCTTAAAAAAAACTTTTGTACCCTTTAACCACTGGATGCCAAGTTTCTCTTATTCAGTCACTGCCCCCGAGAAGTCAAAGACTAAACATGTAAATGGAGTTCTGTCCTGCAGAGAAGCTGGTTAATTAAGTATATAAATGAAATCCAGCTAACAGCTTCTGGCCCATGGTGTGCTTAAGTCGGTTTAAGGGAAAGGCAGAAAGACAGATACCTATTGCTGCGAAGAATCAGCTCTCAAAGGATTAATCTACACAGGGAGAAGTAAGAGATGTGAATTATCAGCAGTCTTGATAGGAAGGACGCTTCCCTAAAACTTCATCCTAAAGACCCAAGATCGATGAGAGAAAACACGGATGCTGCCATTAAAATGGATTTGGAAAAGGAAAAATGTAGAAAAGATTGAGAGCTGACACGAGCTCTTTAAAGAATTTCTTTGGAATTCACTGAGATATATCCACGGACACCCTACTACCAGCTCTGGCCTTGCGCGAAGCACTTTACGCTAAACACAAACACCTCCAGTGAGAAGTTAACCACGTGGGGGAGACGAGACTCTACAGAAATGTGCACGCCATTAGGAACTGTGGAGTGGGCACTAAGTCTAGGTTTGTCTAGAAGGACACCTAGGGGCCAGGCCATATGGTCTGTTGGTGGACGCCAGGTAGCTACCCATAAGCAAAGCAGACCCCAACCCTGTCCTGGGAACAGAGACACGGTGCAGGATTGCGCCCAGCCTAGACCTTCCGCACATGTATTCTGTTGACAAGGCATGGCCCGTGCTCACCCCGACCCGCCCACGTGTAAAGGGCTCTCCCAGAAGGTGGCTTTCACAATCGCCTGGAAGGCAAGCAGGCCAACACCTTGATGTTACAGATTAAAGGCCTGGCATTGAGTACAGTGGCTTGACTGCTGGTCCCCAAAAAGATATGTCCAAGTCTTAACCCCAGGTCCCGTGAGCTTATTTGAAAACAAACGATCTTCGCAGAGATGATGAAGGATGTTGACAATAAGATCATCCCGGATACATCCAGTAGCTACTGTTTTAGTCTGTCTGGGCTGCAACAACACGAGCCCAGACTGGGTGGTTATAAACACACATTTATTTCTCAGACTTCCAGAGGCTGGGCGTCAGGACAGAGGAAGAAGCTAGACTGACTCCATAGCTGGTGAGGCCTTCTTGGTCCACAATCAGCTGGTCACTGTGTCTTCACAAGGTAGAAGGAGTGAGGTAGCTTTATGGGTCTCTTTTATAAAGGCACTAATCCCATTGGTGAGGGCTCCACCCTCCCGACCTGACCACTTTGTGACAGCCCTACCTCCTAATACCTATATACTGGGGGACTGAGGAATGCAATCTATGAATTTTGTAGGGGGCACAAACATTCAGACCATAGCAACTGTGTCCCCTCAAGAGAAGAGGAGAGACAGGGACAAGGCTGTGTGTAGACACATGGAGGGACTGGAGGGACGCAGCCACAAGCCCATCAATGCCTGGAGTCCCCAGAAACAAGGAAGGATCCTCCCCTAAGCCTCAGGAGAGCGTATGGTCCCGCGAAGACCTGATTCTGGATTTCTCACAGTCTCCCGCGCTGTAGGAACACAAATTTCTGTTGCTGTAAGCCACCAAGTTGATGGTCATTTTCTACAGTACCTGCCGGGAGCTAATACACGGACCCAGGGTGGCACAGGCAGTGTAGGAGGCCAGAAACTGGGGACCTGACCCTGAAAAGAGGCGAAATTCACAATCGTGAAAGCGAAAAGATGTGCAGGCGGGGATACTCCAGAAATTGTTACCAGTCAAGCAGAAAGCTCAAGGAAAGAAAACACACAAAGGAACACGGAGCTTCCCAGTTGCTGTCTGTTTCAGTAGCAGAGGCCCCTCCTCTAGCCACCGACTCCAAAGAGGTAGCAAGAGGCAGCCCCCTCCCCGCCCCCCCGCGCCTCTAGGGGTCAACCCCTCGCCCCCTCCCCGCCCCCCGCGCCTCTAGGGGTCAACCCCTCCCCCCCTCCAGGGGTCAACAGCAGGGAGGCGTGGAAGGTCCCCGGAGACGGTGGGGCAGTGGTTCTCCACGGGGGTCTCTGACACCTGTCCTCACTCCCAGGACACATTCGCCACTGCCTGGACTCTAACCTGACTGATTTTTCTAGTCCACGCCTCGCGATGAACACCCACAGGCTGTGTGTTCACAGCCCCAGGGGAGACGAACCAGTGGTGACTCACACTGCGCGCACAGCCCTCCCACGGGTGGATTCTAACTCCTTCTGTCCTAAGTATGGGGACGGTGACGGAGATGACCGCACCTTCTGTCCTCTTGCCAGGATGCAGCATTTGAGGGACAGGCCGCTTTTGGGTGATGACAATTCCGGGAAGGGCTCTCCTTCCAAGCGATGCTTCACTCTGAACACAGCTCAGGAGCCTGGAATTTCCATCGGCCCCATGCCATATTTGGGCGCACCTGACACCGACTGCCTCACCTAGTGCCCAGCGCAAGGCGCCGGTTCCCGAGTGGGGGCACTTTTGCTCGCACCCCTGCTGAGGGGCCTTTGGTCACGGAGACGGGTGTTTGGTTGTCACAACTGAGGAAGGAAGTCCTACCGGCACCCGGTGGGCGGAGACCGGGACGCCGGTCAACGTGGAACAGTGCACGGGACTCCCACCTCTGGACACACGCCCAGAGGTCAGCACCGCTGAGGCCGAGGAGCCCTGCCTTAGCAGGAGAGGCGGAGTCTTGCAAAGTCCAGCTTCTGGGGGGAAGCGGGGCTCTTCCTATGCGTCCAGCATCACGGCAGGCCTGCGGGTCTGGTGAGCAGCGAGAGCCAACGGAGCCGTGTTCCGCTGGCCCAGAGTTCACGGCCCAGAGAGGGATCTGCACGCCAGCAAAGAACAGGGTGATGACGACAGCATGTCATGTCCGCTTCGTCCGCTTTTCCGTAATTGCACCGTCATCCAAGGTCACGCTCCCCGGTCTCAATCCCAGCTTCCCGGCTCCTGCAGGGCCTATGTCCCGTCTGAGAGCTGGCTCACGTAGGAAATGGGATGGCGTTGGGTATCTTCACGACTCAGTTCCAGGCAAGATAAAGTCACTGTTTTGCAGTGAATGGAGCCCCCCCCCCTGCTGAATTCCCATGTTAAAGCCCAACCCCCCAACGGGGTGATGCTGGAGACAGAGCCTTTGGGAGGCAACTGGGGTTCTATGAGGCCATGAGGTAGATAGAGGCCACAATGGCGTGGGTGGCCTCGTAAGAAGCGCAAGAGACACCGCACCAGAACGGGACCAGGCGAGCTGCCAGACCGTGCACTTGCCACCCCCAGAACGGTGAGGAATAAATGTGTGTGATTTAAGTCCCCCCGTCCACGGGACTTTGATACGGGAGCCTGAGCTAAGACACAAAGGTAGAAACACCGGACGCTGGCTGGGCCCTCAAGTGTTGGAAGTTGCTGGAGAACGACAGCGTCCTTCCTTGAGTCAGCTGGCCAGGGGAGGCCAGTTCTGTCCGCTGTATGGCTCGGATGCGCATTCCCAGGTGACCCAAAGCAACGGGGCTCCCCCGCATCACATTTACAACCCTGTCACCCCACAATAAAGCCCACCAGCCGACGAGGCCTACACAGAGGACTCCCAGTCAGGGCTGCGGGGCGTACCGAGTTGAAGAGTGTCCTCCCCCAAACTCATGTCTCCCTGGCACCTCAGAATGTGACCTTATTTGGAAACAGGGTGTTTGCAGGTGTAACTGATTAAGGGTTTGGGGTGAAGTCATCTTGGATTTACAGGGTGAGCCGTAGGTCCACTGACGGGCGTCCTTATAAGACACAGAAACGTGGGGAAGGCGGCCACGGGAAGAGGGAGGCAGACACGGGAGGGGCGGGGCCACAGCCCAGGGGCGCCTGGGGCCCCAGAAGCAGGAAGAGGCAGGAGGGACCCTCCAGCAGAGCCAGACTGGGTACGTGTCAGGTGGACACAATCAGCAGCAGCAAGCCCTTACCTTGGTGCCTTGCAGTGTCGGGGACTGCAATTTTGTCAGGAGGTGACTCAGGACCCCAGGGAAGAATGTTCCAGCTCCTGCTGGTCGTTGAGGGGAAGGGGCCTCGGAGGGCAGGTGTTCTGCTCCTCGCCAGTGTTCTCCGTGCCCCCCCCCCCCCTCCACCACGTGCTTCATCATTCCCCAGCTGAAGCCTCTCTGCTTTCATAGACACACGGTCGCGTGTTCTGCCCAGGGTAGGGGAGGACGGCACTCTGGACGCACAAAATGGGACAGCAGGTCCAGGGGTCCAGCTACCTTGCACCCAGGATTTCAATGCACCCTGCGGTGCTTTGTGCCCTGTGTTTTATTCCGCCCGCCGTGAAATGTGCATCCAGCCTGCCGCCTATTTTTAAACGGGAAAAGAGTCAAAAGAAGAATGTTCTGGGGACATGTGACAAGGACTGGAGATTCCAATGTTGGTGTCCACTCAGAAATCTTTGTGGGAGCACAGCCACGCCCGTTCACATCCCTGCTGGCCGTGGCTGCTTTCGGCTCAAAAGGCAGAGCTGAGGGGCGCCTGGGTGGCGCAGTCAGCTAAGCGTCCGACTTCAGCCAGGTCACGATCTCGCGGTCCGTGAGTTCGAGCCCCGCGTCAGGCTCTGGGCTGATGGCTCAGAGCCTGGAGCCTGTTTCCGATTCTGTGTCTCCCTCTCTCTCTGCCCCTCCCCCGTTCATGCTCTGTCTCTCTCTGTCCCAAAAATAAATAAAAAACGTTGAAAAAAAAATTTTTTTTTAAAAAAAAGGCAGAGCTGAGGAGCGGAGACAAACAGCGCGTGTGGTCTGCAAAGCCAAAAACGCAGACACAGTTTGCCGACCTCTGCTAGACAGCAAATAGGTCAGATGCACGCACGAGAGGAACAAACGGTTGAGACGAAAGACAAGTAAGAGATAAATTTCGTAGTGAAGGAAGTCAGCCAGGCACTGGGATCTGGGTCCCCTGCCTCACACAGGGACGCTACCTGGAGGTACCGGGATTCTTCAAGGGGCCTCACCAGGGAGTTACCATTCTAGAAAATGAACCCACAATTTCAAGGCCTTCTTCCATCATGCATTTAGCTATTTGCTAATTATGCTCAAATTACTGGGGCATTATCAGAGCAAAATGTCAAAACAGTGTGGAGAGTTTAAATATTGATAGTATCTACGTATTTTATATGCTGTAAAATAAAATGTGATATCGAATGGGAAAATATTTACCATACAGGTATAGCAATGTTTATAAATAACTAACATTCAATTCCTGTACTATGCAGTTAAATGTCACTACGGATACTGGACCATTTACCGCACAGAGAATATTTTATGAATCAGAGGTCTGATATTTCAATGCAACCAGAAAGGGGCAGAACTTTTAAATCTGCAAAACATTTGCTTCATCTTATGAAATTTAGTCTGCAGAAATACCTCACGGGCAAAAATTGTGTATATTAAAATTAAATCACTCTGCTGTACCGACAAGCTTAAAATCTCCATATTAAACTGCCGTTTGCATAGGCTGTGCACAGACCAAGAAAATAAGTTGATTAAAGTTCATACAACCCAGAGGGTATCTGAGTGGGAAGTTGCACATTCTTTTCTGAAACGTGGGGCATTCAGAAAATGTAAGTCAGGTAATAACCGACATTTTGATCACACGCACTCTCCTGCATCTAAACCATCAACTCACAAGGCCACTGCGTTTCGATAATGGAAGGCCTCTGTTCCAGAGATCTCGCCCTCTGCCCTTGCGGCCAGCCCCAAGCCCCACCGGGCCTCGACACAGTCTTCTCTTCCGGCCCATGCGACAAACACTGCTGTTGGTAACTTCTAGGTCACCTGGAAAACTCAGAATCACCGATCTGTGCTTCCGAAACGGGGTAAAGGATATTGTTCTGTGTTGCATAAGGGACAATGGCAGAGCAAGCGGGCCAAGTGCGAGTTCGATGTGAAAACCAAAGGGCACAGGGCGGTCGGTCGTTAAGCGTCTTAGGGGACTCTGTTAGAAAGACTTTATCCTCAGGAGCCCCTTCCGCACAGAAGCGATGACAGTGATCTTCATAGAGACTCTTCGACACGTGTGGTCACAGCCGTGAGCGGTGAATGGAGGACACAGGGAAACGTGTGGTGGCAGTCTATTCTCCTGTGCGTATTTTACCACCTGACTGGAGGTCCTTGGGCCTCTAGCTTTCCACGGATTCCACAGCCTTCCCCAGAAAGATCGCGGAAAGACTGGGACACTCTTTTATCTTTAGTTATTGTTTTAAGTTTATTATTTCTTCTGAGAGAGGGTAGCAACAAGGGATGGGCAGAGAGAGAGAGAGGGAGAAGAGAATCGCGAGCAGTCTCCATCCATGCTGTCCGCACAGAGCCATACATGGGGCTCAAACTCACAAACCGTGATCACGACCTGAGCTGAAATCAAGAGTAAGATGCTGAACCGACTGAGCCACCGAGGCGCCCCGGGTCACTCTTTTTGAAAAAGCATACTGAACGTGGATGTTTTCTTACATTTGTTTTAATACTGGAAGAAACTGACCCACTACCGGGCACCCTTCAACAACACGGGGGTGGGGATGCTGAGCCTCACACCTTTAAAAACGCACGCTTAACTTTGACTCTCCCTGAAATTAACTACCAAGAGTCGATCAACACATGGTTTGTGTGTCATAGATATCACACGCTGTATTCGTACAATAAAGTAGGCTAGAGAAAAGCCAACGTGATTAAGAAAATAATGAAGATCACATTTACAGTGCCATACTGTACTTAACAGAAAGAAACCTGGGTCTAAGTGGAGCTGTGCAGTTCACGGGACAACCGCGTTTCAAAACATTGAAGATCCTGGGGAAAAATCTCATTCTGTGCCTTTGTTTACTTAGTGTAAGTTGCTTAAAGTGTTAACTTTATTTACTAGAAGACGCGTTTAAGGTTGCTGCTTCTGATTTGTCACAACAATATCAATATACAAAAGAGCTATTTAAATAGCCTTTTCTTATAGCCCAAGAGAAAAATATCAGAACAAATGCTGACACCTCACGGAATCCTCATCTCTATTATTGACCTGAATAAGATAAAACTCTAACTTCACTTACACAAGGAAGGGCTAAGAACATGATAAAACCAAATCTAAAATAGTGCATTTAGTTCACTCAAGACGCGCCGCCATAACTGATGGTCTCGATCACACTCGTGTGGCGACGACCCGAGTCCAGAGGCAAGGAGCTCCCTGTTCACTCTACATCTCTGAACCTGTGGCTCAGCCCCACTCACACATCACAAGATCTGCACACGGCCCATGTCACAGAATCAGTGAACCTGTGGCTCACCCCCACTCATACGACACAAGATTCCCACGGCCCACATCACAGAATCTCTGAACCTGCGGCTCAGCCCCCTGATTCGACGCCAAGATTCAAATGTAAAATTGTTGCTGTTCTAGTCTGTGCTCGGAGGAATCTCTGAGTGAGGGAAAAATGAAGTGATTTGCCGTGTCCCTGGGTCTAGTCTGCTGGAGACACAGAGAAAGGCACTGGGTACAGAAGGTGATGCGGGGACCAGTCCCTGACAGGTGGCCCCTTCAACGAGTGAGTCGGAAATGAAGTGCCCAGTGGTGCCATGTTCGAGATTCATCTGAACGCGCCCATGACGCGGAGACTCTCTGCGACATTTACATCAACGTCTACTGTAGTATATGGTTACCGCTGCTTTCTACCTCATCTGTCCAGGAATTTCTGTCTCCACAAAGGGTCTGACTCCACATGCCTCCTATGACTGGATGCATATTTGTCCATTTGTGACGGGCTCATTTCATTCAGCGTCACGCCCTCAAGGCTCACCCATGTGGTCACAGGTGCCACACGTCCTGCCTTTTTTAAGAGTGAATGCTAGGGGCGCCTGGGTGGCTCACTCGGTTAAGTGTCTGACTTCAGCTCAGGTCATGATCTCACAGTCCGTGAGTTTGAGCCCCGGCGTCGGGCTCTGCACTGACAGCTCAGAGCCTGGAGCCTGCTTCGGATTGTATCTCCCTCTCTCTCTGCCCCTCCCATGCTCATGTTCTCTCTCTGCCTCAAAATAAATAATAACATTAAAAAAAATGAAAAAAAAAGAGTGAATGCTATATACATCACTATACATAGATCCCTGTATAAACAACATATTCCTTATCCAGTCAATCAACGGACACTTAGTTTGCTTCTACCTTTTACTGCTAAGAAGAGCTGTTTTCAATCTTTAAGCAAGAAATATAATTTTTTATATTGTCAAGAAACATTGGAAAACAATCATCAAGGCCCAGTGGAAATATTCTGCCTGTTGTGTGCCGTGTTTCTGAAACAAAAACCGTAAAACGATAATGCCTCCCATTCCGTGCGTCTGTCCATGGCATCCCCATGGGTCCGGTCTGCTATAATGGAGTTGTGGAAGTAGGGGCAAACCAGTCGGCCTTGTGGACCTGGCCGCTCATCGGTACGACGCCTCCCACCACCCACACCCGACTTTGCACCTGTGTGGAGAGCATGGGCTCCTAACACGGCCTGAACGTTTCCATGCAACCTCAAAGCTCTTGACCCATGCTGCAGGCACCCCCTCCCCCCAGGGGATTTCTTTTATCCATTATGTTATCCTTCCTCACACTGGAAAATCCATGGAAAAACAACCAACACGTGTAAAAACAGAATCTGTACGGCTTTACAGTTTGAGAAAAACATTGACGTCCACAGGCATGTAATATCTAGGATCTCCGAAAAAAAAAAGACATGGATCTCATTTTGCTCAATTTAGAATATCTCCTTTACAATTCAGGAAATAACAATGAACGCAATTAGCAGTGTCTGAACATCGAAATGTTAAATCCCAAAGAAGGAGTTATGTCTGTATACAACATCAAATAAGCTGTATTTTTTAAAAAGGCGGGGGGCGGGGTGTGCGGATAAGAACATGAAACGTTTGCTACTTGTACCTGAGCAGCAAAGAGTCTGATTGTAGGGCTTGTCCCCAACCCCTGCCAAGCATACATTTCCGTGGATATGTGCCTAATTATATTTCTTACACAGAAAGGCAGCACCGGATAAGGTGGATGGATTATCATGGTTGTTAGCTTGTGATTTTCCTGTCACTTGAAACGTATGTCCTTTAATTGTGCAATGCTCAACGAATGCACTGAGCCTAGTGAAAACTCGCGGACTCCCAGCTTACCGTGGAAAGCTGGTCTGGCAGTGGAGAATCTGCTAAGCGCCCGCCAACTCCAGCTGCTGCTGGAAGCGTAGACTTTGAAGGCCAAAGCCCTGACAGGTAGGACTTCTCTACATGGCTCGTGCACAACTGAAGGAGGACAGAGCACCACAGGGCGTCACCTTCTCGCTGCATTGCACGACAGCCGGCTACCTCGATGTGAGGCCACGGCCACGACATCGGGGAGCACAGGGCCATGGTCGGGAGCTCCATGTGCCGGACTCCGTGCCAGGGTGGAACACCAACCTCCATAGTCTTTGGGCAAGTAACTTCAATCCTGCGGGCCCCGACGCCACTGCGTGTGAAATGCAGACGGTACAGGGGCCCGGATGCCGACACGCACCCACAGCTGAGCAAACACGGAGGCCCTGACACTGGCCTGTCCTCGAGGCTCAGCGGTGGATACCACTGTAATCGAGGGTGACCAGGAGGAGGGGCTCGGCCACCAACCAGCCGCGACCCACACGGCTTACATCGGGACACGACAGAGGGAGCGTGTTCTGGGGCTTCCCAGGCTCTTGTCCGAGGGAGACACACAGACCCCGTATGTGCTCTTCATGAATTACCATATTCCTTTAAGGTGGATGTGAGTGAGTGTGTGTTGTGTGTGTGTGTGTGTGTGTGTGTGTCTACACACAAACAAAAAGGCATCCTAAGGCCTGGAAGGACACACCCTAATAGGTAACTAAGGAGTAAGGAATAGTCATCACCATGGGGTAGGAGTTATGGGGCTTCTAATTTCTACCCTTTTGTATCATATGAAGCAAGTGTAATTTTTATAATTACAAAAAAAAAAACATTAAAAGGCATGACATTCTGACTGTGGCTTGTTATGATGAAGGGACAGGTTCCTACTTCTGCCTGTCTTCTTACTCTCAGAGTGGTAAGTTTCGTACGCGCACAACTATCCTGGGAGTGTCCGTCTGTTCTCACATGCTGTCTGCTGGAGTAACCCAAGAGTCTTGTCACCTGTGCATCATGGGACACTGTCATCCTGCATGGGACTGTGGTCCACTCAGACCTTCTGAGTCCATCTTAGGTCAAGTCGGTCCACCCCGGTCCCGCTCCAGCACACCTCTCCCCTGCCCTCTTCATCATGTCTCATAAACCCAGAAGAACCCCTTTTACCCGCCGCCCCCCCCCCCCCAGCGTGGTTTCACTCCGGCACTACTCTTCTTCAAAACTCCCAGCGGTTCCCCACTCTCAGAAGCAGCAAACACGTGAGCAATTAAGGGGCCAAGGACCCGAAGTAAACGAGAGGAAAGCTGTGCCTATTTAGGGCCATGCCCTCCCCCCTCACCCACCCATATCTTCTATGGTCTCCTCACTCGACCTCAAGTTCAAGGGCCTGCCACAAAGCTGCCACTGCTTCAAGAATAATCTGCCTTGGGGCGCCTGGGTGGCTCAGTTGGTTAAGCGTCCGACTTCAGCTCAGGTCATGATCTCACGATTCCTAAGTTCGAGCCCCGCGTCGGGCTCTGTGCTGACGGCTCAGAGCCTGGAGCCTGTTTCCGATTCTGTGTCTCCCTCTCTCTCTGGCCCTCCCCCGTTCATGCTCTGTCTCTCTCTGTCTCAAAAATAAAATAAACGTTAAAAAAAAAAATTAAAAAAAAAAAAGAAGAATCTGCCCTATTTTCGTCCATACCCATCCTGAATTTCCTCTTGATGTGAAATTGTATGCTACCGTGGGTTTTCTCTTGCATGGATCCGCACGTCCCCTAAATTGACTGCATACCCCAGGGGGAAGGAGAACTTTCCTTTACGTCCCTGAGCACTCACACAGTACTACATGCCTTTGAGGGTTAAGCGAAGAAAAAGGAAACGTATAGGAGGATGGGAAGAGACAGTGCCTTGTGGCCCAGCTCGATGGTGGAAAGCATGTGCAGAAAAGGAGGGAGGGTGTGGACGGGCTTGCTAACAGCCTCGGGCGACTGAGGGTGTGGGGAAAACACACAAGGACGGAAAGGAGGAAAACAAAAGTAGTAAGGGACATAAAGACACAGGAGGAGACAGCCTGGCGGACAAGGAGGAAGGACTTGTGCAGACACGGAACGAGGACCCACACAGTGGTCAGGCGTGCCCGCATCATGGCTCAGGTGCGTTTCTCTGTGATGCTGAGCAGAGACGGAGACGAGCCGGTCTAAGTTCTCGGCCCTAGAGAGGACCGGCTGCTTCTGCGGGGACGTCCTCACAGGTGATCCCCAGTCTACATGCTGGAACGGTACTCCACAGTGGAAATGCTTTCCCGCAGGGACCTGAGTCCCCGGAACATGTGAGGAACCCACTGGGAGACCAGGGACCGACACCCACCCTGCCCCCAAACACACACCCACCTCAGAGGACACACCTGCTGGCTCCCCCTCCCTCAGCCACCTCTCCCTGGGAAGGAGCCCTGGGTACCACACCATTGTTGCCTGGCCAGTGGACCAGGCTTCTACCTCGTCATTCTGCTCTGTCCCTCTGGGTGATGTCCTAAGGAACAAGGAGGAAAGAGATGTAATGCCAGCAGCTCAGTGCAGTGGGGGCAGAAGGCCCAGAGGAGCAGGGGGCCGGCACTTTCGAGAAGCCCATGTGCGAGGGAGCATTGCGGGGCTGACCACGGTGCCTGCATACGGCCCTGTCATATTCCCCTCGTCTGGCCCAGAGGCCATGCCCTGGACTTTACTTGGGAAATCTCAGAGCTGGTGAAAGATCAGGACAACAGGAAGACCTTCTGGAGGATTCCATACCATAAAAGGTGCCTGCTTTCCGTTACAGGTCTTCTCAGCCAAGTTTCGCTTGCTAAATTGTGCCAAAATATTTCGCGGATCTAGAAGATTCCATGCATGAAGGAATTTGCTGAAAACAGAATGTAAGGAACCAACAACCCACAGAAAACATAGATGAACCACGTACGTATTTATTTCTTAAATTTTTTACAATTTATTTTTAAAAAAAATTTTTTTTTTTTTCAACGTTCATTTATTTTTGGGACAGAGAGAGACAGAGCATGAACGGGGGAGGGTGAGAGAGAGAGGGAGACACAGAATCGGAAACAGGCTCCAGGCTCCGAGCCATCAGCCCAGAGCCTGACGCGGGGCTCGAACTCACGGACCGCGAGATCGTGACCTGGCTGAAGTCGGACGCTTAACCGACTGCGCCACCCAGGCGCCCAAATTTTTTACAATTTAAAAGAGCTCTTTTGTCATAAAAAAATGAAGCCCCTGACTAACCGATGGTTTACATTTATTTCACTATTAAGTCATTTAGAAAACGCCTACAAAAAGCCTACAAAACTTACTGCTCAAAAGTATTTCCTGCTGGGGACATTCATGGCCCATCTCTTCCGGGAGAGAGACTTCCTTTCAAATTGAACACTGGAGTCTGCTGATGCAAGAAAGAGTCAGGTCCATTCTGCCTGTGTGTTCAAGACACAGGATTTGGCCACATCCTCTACGTAGCTGGGTGGGCACAGGGAAAGACGCACCCCACATCACAATGAGGGGCTGGTTACCCTGGTGATGGGCACAGGGAAAGATACGCCCCTGCATCACAATTAGGGGCTGCTGTCCCTGGTGACTGGCCACAGTACATACACCACTGCATCATAATCAGGGGAAGTTTCCCTTGGTGATGGACCCAGGCAAGGACAAGCCCCTGCAACACCACTGTGGGTTACTGGCTCAGGTGATGGGCTCCAACGAAGATGTGCCCTGGGATCAAAATCAGGAGCGACGGCCCCAGTGATGGGCCCAGGTGAAGATGTGTGCCCTTTGATTATAATCAGCAACTGTCCCAGGTAATGGGACCCGAAAAAGATGTGCCTTTGGATCATAATCAAGACGTATGGCCCAGGTGACAGGTCCAGGTGAAGATGTGTCCTCGGATTATAAACAGGAATTACCACCCTTGGTGAGGGGCCTGACAAACATGTACCATTGTAATATAATGGGAGATGTTGCCCCAGTTGATGGGACCAGGCAAAGATGTGCCCTTGGACTAAAATCAGGACATACTGCCCCAGTTGAAGGGACCAGGAAAAGATGTGCCTTTGGATCATATTCAGGAGATACTGCCCCTGCTCATGGTCCCAGGCAAGATGGGCCCTTGTATTGTTTCAGTAGCTATGGCCCCTGGTGACAAGTCCAGGCAAAGATATCCCTTTGGATTATAAAAAGGAGCTACGAGTCCCCACCAGATGGGCCAGGAGAAGATGTGCCCTTGGATTCTATAACGGAGCTACTAGCCCCCACAAAATGCGCCAGGAGAACATGTGTCCTTGGATTATAATCTGGAGCAACAGGCCCTGCTGATGTGTGTAGACGGAGATGTGCCCTCGAATTATAATCAGGACCTACTACTGCCCGGGAAATGGGCCAGGAGATGTGCTCTCGGATTATAATCAGAAGGTAATACTGCCCAGAGATGGGCCAGGAGAAGATGTGCCCTTGGATTATAATCGGGAGCAAGAGCCGCTGGTGATGTGTCTAGACGGAGATGTGCCCTTGGACCATAATCAGGAGCTACTACTGCCCAGGAGATGTGCCCTTGGAGTATAATCAGGAGCTACTATTGACCAGAGATGGGCCAGGAGAAGATGTGCCCTTGGATTATAATCGGGAGCGGCAGCTCCTGGTGATGTGTCTAGACGGAGATGTGAACTGGATTATATAAAGGAGCTACTGGTCCCCACAAGATGGGCCAGGAGAAGATATGCCCTTGGAGTATAATCAGGAGCGACAGCCCCTGGTGATGTGTCTAGATGGAGATGTGCCCTTGGATTATAATCAGCTACTGCCCCAGGTGATGGGCCAATGTGAAGATGTGCCCCTGGATTATCACAGGAATTACCACCCCTGGAGGTGGGTCTACTGGAAGATGTGCCCTTGGATTATAATCAGCCACGGCCCCTCGTTGTGGGCCCAGGAAGGACAGGCCCTGCATCATATCAGGATCGGTTTCCTATGCTCTGGGCCCAGGGGGACACACCCCTGCATCATAATCATAGGCTGCTTCCCCTGGCAAGCTGCTATCCATTCCTCCAATTTAACTTGCTAAATACCTGCGTGGGTTGCAGCTCTCACCTTGAAAGCATGAAAAAATGAACGCTGGTGAATTCATAATACACCCTCTCGACATGCAGTCTTCTTCTCTAAGAAGCTCAAGGTGACTTCCACAACCCAAAATACCCTACCAGAAAGTACATTCAGAAAGAGAAGAGATAAAAGTCATCCAGGGCTATGTGACCAGCCACAGTTTAATAATGGGAACAAAGCAGTGAGGGAACAGAACGAACGCTGGGCTCTAGAAAAGGATGGTGGCCACTTTTTCTGAAAATAGTCACAGTACCCACGGCGGCTTCCAGGAGATCAGGTTTCCAGTGCATTCCAGCTTTGGCTCAGGTAAAGGGCTGACGGGTGGGATGCAGGATGGAGAGAAGATGGGGGTGACGTAGAACCTGCCCTACTTGATTATTATTTTTGTGATACAGAGAAATTTTGTGAAACACAGAGACATGTGTTTCCAGATCAGGAGGTTTTCACAGAGGCTCTTCCTTCTTCCTACAGTCAGCAACACTTCTTCCTTCCCGCTTTTCTTCCCCTTCAGAATCAGAGTGATTTTTAACTGTGGTGTTGCACCCTAAGCCTGTCAGATTGTGAAGGTGGCATGTGGACCGCAGTCCCTGCTGTGACCCAGCATCCCAGTGTGCTGTGAGGTTTCTCTTATTGGTGTCATCTTGGCCTTTTCTTTATTGTCGGGAGTCTGCTCATGCTTAGCTCACCTCTCAGTCTGTGTGTGGTGTGGAAATGATCCCAAGATTACAAAGGTGCACTCTGGAATCACTGATATAAATACATACTCTCATCGGACACGCTAAAGATCAGGGAAGTATACACGAAAGATCCTATATTGGAAAAGTAAGATTCGCAAAATCAGGAAATAGGTCCTTCTTAGCATTCTGGCCAAACTACCATGCTAGCTGATGAAGATATCATATCTCCTGGGTATTGCAGTAGAACATATCTCAAGTATGTCTAAGAATATAGGACAAAAATACAAGAAAGAAAAGCCCTTGAAAGGTTTGGGTGGATAAGAAAGAAAAAAGCTATTTGTGTGCTTATACATGACGGTGCTTGGTGTGTTAAACAATGAAAACTAATCCAGGTCAAAAATTAACTGTTCAGACAAATATTTAGCTAGATTAACTAAAAAAAAAAAAAAAAAAAAAAAAAAAAAAAAAAAAAAAAAAAAAAAAACAACCAGAGAAGGCTCAAACAACTAAAATCAGAAATGAAAACAGAAGACATTAAAACCAGTGCCACGGGGCGGGGAGGGGGGGAATGGGGTAGGTTTTAAAACAATAATATAAAAAAGTGTATGCCAACAAATTGGGTAACCTAGAAAAAAATGGATAAACTGCTGGAAACAGAGACCCTATCAAGGTCAAATCAAGAAAGAGAAAGCCTGATCAGATATAAAACGAGTAAGAATATTCGTTAGGGAATCAGAAACCTCCCAAAAAGGAAAGAACCATCACTGGTAAAGTCTACCAAACAATTAAGGAGAAATTAACACCAATACTCCTCAAACTCCTCCAAAAACTGGAAGAGGAGGATACATACGCTCATTCTATGAGACCAACATTACCCTCATAGGAAAACCAGGCAAAAACACTACAAGAAAATTATATACTGATATCTGTAATGAATACTGATGCAGAAATACTCAACAAAATACTAGCAAACTGATTTCAGCAGCATATTAAAAGGATTATACACTATGACCAAGTGGAGCTTATTCCTGGAGTATAAGGGGGTTCAACACACAAAAATCGATGTGATACACCATACTGGCAAAATGAAGGACAAAAGCCATATAAATTGGTATGGAAAATGCATCTGACAAAACTCAATACCTTTCCATCATATAAACAACTCAAACTGGGAAAAAGAAAACTAGGTAAGATAAAACTAAAACTACCTCAACATAACAAAGGCCTTATAAGAAAGCTCACAGCTAACATCATACTTAATTAAAAAAAGGTTGAAAGCTCTTCCTCTGAGATCAGGAACAAGATAATGATGCTTTCTCTTGTCACTTCTATGCATAGTACTAGAAGTCCTAGCCAGAGCAATTAGGCAAGAAAAAGAAACAAGAGGCGTCCAAATTGTAAAGGAAAAAGCAAAGTTATCTTTGTTCACAGATGGCATGATCTTCTTTGTAAAAAAAACCTAAAGATTCCAAACACACACACAAAACTGTTAGAGCTAATAAACACATTCAACAACATGACAGGAGACAAAAGTCAACATGACAGGAGACAAAAGTCAACATGCAAAAATCAGTTGCATTTCTATACAGTCACTGTGAACAATCTGAAAAGAAATTCAAAACAATTCCCTTTATAATACATCAAAAAAGAATACATTTTTTAAGACTGTGAAAGACTTGTACACTGAAACTATAAATCACTGCTGAAAAAAAGTAAAGACACAAATAATATGACAAACATCCCATGTCATGAAGTAGAAAATCTGATATTGTTAAAATGTCCACACTACCCAAAGCAATATGCAGATTCTAAGCAATCAATACCAAAATCCTACTAACATTTTTTGCATAAATACAGAAATCCATCCTAAAATTTACCTAGACTCTCAAGGACTCTGAATAGCCATAAAAATACTGAAAAGGAAAGGACGCCTGGGTGACTCAGTCAGTTGTGTTGGACTTTGGCTCAGGTCATGATGTCAGGTTCACGAGTTCGAGCCCCGCATCAGGCTGTGTGCTGACAGCTGGGAGCTTGGAACCTGCTTTGGATTCTGTGTTTCCGTCTCTCTCTGCCCCTCCCTACCTTGCTCGTGCTCTCTCTCTCTCTCTCTCAACAATAAATTGTTTTAAAAAAATTAAAATTAGGGGAGCCTGGGTGGCTCGGTCGGTTAAGCTTCCGACTTTGGCTCAGGTCATGATCTCACGGTCCGTGAGTTCGAGCCCCGCTTCGGGCTCTGTGCTGACAGCTCGGAGCCTGGAGCCTGTTTCGGATTCTGTGTCTCCCTCTCTCTCTGCCCCTCCCCTGTTCGTGCTCTGCCTCTTTCAGTCTCAAAAATAAATAAACGTTAAAAAAAAATAATTAAAAATTAAAAAATTAAAATTAAAAAAAAATACTGAAAAGGAAAAATAAAAGTTGGAGGTTTTGCACTTCTTGATTTGAAAACATAAAGTTATAACAGTCGAAGCAATGTGGTAGCGCCATACAGACCAAAAGAACAGAACAGAAAGCACACAAATAAACCCTCACACATAGGACTAAATGATGTTCAACAAGATGCATTCATTAGGGAAATGGCGGTCTCTTCAACAAATTTCCACCAAATCGGGAATACGGGCTATCCACATGCAAAAGAATGAAGTCACACCCTTATCCTACATACAAAGATCAACTCAAAATTAAAGACCTAAGTAGAAAATTCTTAGAAGAAAACATGGTAAACGTTTATGACGTTGGATTTTGTAATGATGTCTTGGATAGGACACCAAAAGCACAGGCAGTGAGAGCAAACATGGCAAAATGGAACTGCACCAGTCTTAAAAAATTCTGCACATCAGGGGCACCTGGGTGGCTCAGTCGGTTAAGCATCTAACTTCGGCTCAGGTCATGGTTTCGCGGTTTGTGGGCTCGAGACCCATGTGGGGCTCTGTGCTGACAGCTCGGAGCCTGGAGCCTGCTTCGGATTCTGTGTCTCCCTCTCTCTGCAGCTCCTCTGCTCGCACCCTGTCTCTCTCTTTCTCTCTCTCTCAAAAATAAACAAACATTAAAAGAGATTTTTTAATTCTGCACATCAAAGGACACAACCAAGATGGGGAAAAGCGCCACCCAGGAAATAGGAAACGTAAGAATTTGCAAAGCATGTATCTGATAAGGGGTTTATCCAGAACACATAGAGGACTCCTACAACGTAACAACAACCCAACGTGAACCCTGTTTTAAAAACGAGCACAGGACTAAACAAACATTTCTCCACGGAAGACACGAAAGCAGCCAAAGCCTCTGAGCTGATGCCCTGCATCCGTCATCCTCAGAGACATGCAAATCAAAAGGACAGTGAGTCGATACCTCTCATTTCTTCGGGTGGCTACAAACAACAGCAAGCAAGACCCACAGAAAACAACATGTGTTGGTGAAAATGCAACAGTTGTGGACAGTCGGGAGGGAGGACAGCATGGTACAGCCACTCAGGAAAACAGTCTGGAGGTTCCTCAGGAGACTGACCACGGAACTGCCATAAATCTGCCAATCCCACTTCTGGTTATAGAACCACAAAAACCGAAATCACGGTCTCAGAGAGATAGGTGTACCCCAATATGCACAGCAGCATTATTTGCAATAGCCACGGAGAGAAAACAACTCAAATGAGCGTCACCAGATGCGTGGATAAACACACACACACACAAAAAGGCTGGGGGGGCTGGGGGGAGCGGAAATCCTGTCACATGCTCCAACTTGAAAAAACGGTGAGGACGTCATGCCAAGTTCGAAAAGCCAGTCAGAAAAGGACAAACCCTGTGTGTGTCCTCCTATATGAGGTACCTAGAATACACACAGACGCAAGGCACAGAGACACACAGAACGTAGAATCATGGTTCCAGGGGTGGACGGAGGGCCGAATGGGGACTTCGTGGTTCATGGGGACACAGATTCTGTTCTACAAGATGAAGAAGTTTTAGACATGGCTGCTGGGGACCGTGGCCCAACAGTGTGAACCTACTTAACACCCCTAGACTGGACACTTACAGACGGATGACATGTAACTTTTATCCTGGGTGTCTCTTACCAGGATTAATACGAATGAACTGCCTGGATGTGTTTCATCATTAAGGCTCGTCAGGGTAACTCACTGTGCAAAGTTACAGACGGTGCGTATGACAGAGCTTGTACCCACGCCTGAGGGTCAGATATATGTGTCATCCAAGCAAAGCCCACGTGGTTACTATGTGACACATCACTGGGATTAGCACAGCCTTACAGGAAATTCTCTAGTTCCAGGGAATAGTCAATTTGCACTTTTGGATATATGTATAAATATTCAAAAAAAAAAAAGCCACGCATTCCATCGATACAATTTTAAACCCAAAATTACTGCAGTAACTACAATTTTTTTTCCTGCCCTCATATCAGGTCTTCCAAAGATGGAGTGTTCACCTTTCTTTCTGGAAGACTCTTAAAAGAGCACTCCATTTTTAAGCATCTTTCAGCCCTGTAATCTAGAACATTCTTGACCTTCTCACTTTGAGCAAGAAACAGCAGGCAATTCAGTTTTGATCGATCCTTAGCTAACAAGCCCCAAGGGAGAAAAGTTATCTTTGCTTTCAAAGGAAAACAAGTAAAGAAAGGGGTGAAGGGCATAGAAACAGACATGTTGAAAATGAATTATGCCTTTAACTTAAAAAAAAAAAAAACTTGGGGCGCCTGGGTGGCTCAGTCGGTTAAGCGTCCGACTTCAGCTCAGGTCACGATCTCTCGGTCCGTGAGTTCGAGCCCCGCGTCGGGCTCTGTGCTGACAGCTCAGAGCCTGGAGCCTGTTTCAGATTCTGTGTCTCCCTGAGCTTCCCCTGCTTCCGTGCTCTCTCTCCCTCAAAAATAAATAAATATTAAAAAAAAAAAAAGAAACAAATACTGTTCAAACATTTTTGAACCTCAAGAAGGGAATGTATGTTATTTTTAAAAGCCCCTAAAAAGACAAGATGGAATCGTAGCACGTGATTGAGCAAACTGTCCGGACGACCCGTGAGCCTCAAACAAGAAGAGCTATTTCTGAGAAGGTCTGGGGACAGAAGTCGTCACTACCCAAGGCCTGCACTGGCCGCCATCTGTGACTTACAACGACACTGCGAACGCGCACACATGTAACCCCGTAGCTGGGAGGGGGCGGTACCTGGCATCAGGGCGGCCGTGGAGAACACCTCTTTCAACTTCGTCTGGCTTTCCTCCAGCAGCTCCTCTCTGGTCATCGGGAGCTGCAGGACGTCTATTATGATCTGTGCCGCCTCTGATGCCTTCTTCCCCATAACAAGGGACTTGACGTCCCAACTGTATTTCTTTCCGTAGCGATCACATATTTCTTGGAACACCACCGAATACAGCCGTTCGGTATCTGCAGGAACAAAGACACGGCAATGCTTAGGGTGCGTGCTGCGTGAACACGGACTCTATCAGATAAACATGTGGGGTGCAGCGTAGGCCAGCAATGTGGAGTGATACGGAAGTGCTGAAAAGCGCACAAGTCATGCCGCGGGAGCAAAGAGGCCTGGCTGCCTGCTGTCTGTTTGCTGGAGCGTCTTTGCAGCCGTGATCTGGAAAGTGACAACACGGGAATGGAAGTAAGCCCTCGTTGTGGTTAAATGGTCTCCGACATAAACGTGTGTGTATTTGAGCCGAAATGTGCACATGGGGTGGTGACAGCTGTGTGCTATCACGTGACACCGTCCCTGGGACTGAAGCTGCCTCTAGAGGGCAGAACATGACGGTTGTGTGAACGGCCCTCTGCAGGGGGGGGACACGTCCACTGTCCCTGGGTCTGTCCTCACTGCAGGGGCGCCTGGCCATGGGGGCCACTGAGAAGCTCCCGCATGAGAACGGAATAGCCGGTACAGACCCATGTTTCCCCTCCGTTCTCACACTGCACGTCTCAGCGCTTCTGACGCCTGCTGTGTGCGTGGGTGTGGAGGGGGTCTTTCCCACAGCACACAAGTCCGTGACACGAGCCGGGATCCCACAGTTCAACTCAATTCGGACAGCGTATACAGAGGCAGGTCCCACAGGTAACGGGCAGTCCCAAAGTGCAAGGACACAGCAGCTCACACCAGTCAGACTGGCTGTCACCAAAAATGTTAACAAGTGTTGGTGAAGATGTGGAGAAAACAGAACCCTCGTGCACCGTTGGTGGGAATGCAAACTGGTGCAGCCACTGTGGAAAACAGTATGGAGGTTCTTAAAAAAGAACAGGATGTCTACACAGTCCAGCAATCCTACTTGTGAGTATTAATCTGAAAAAATAAAAATGCTAGTTCAAAACAACATCTGTATCCCTATGTTCACTGCAGCATTATTTACAACAGCCAAGATACAGAAGCAGCCTAAGTGCCCATCTGTACCTGAATGGGTAGAGATGTGGCATACATAACAAAATACTTCTTGGCCATCAAAAAGAAGGAGGAGGAGGAGGAGAAAGAGAAGAAGAAGGAGAAGAAAACCAAGAAGAGGGGTGCCTGGGTGGCTCAGTCGGTGAAGCGGCCGACTTCAGCTCAGATCATGATCTCACTGTTCGTGGGTTCAAGCCCCGTGTCGGGCTCTGTGCTGACAGCTCAGAGCCTGGAGCCTGTTTCAGATTCTGTTTCCCTCTCTCTCTCTGCCCCTCCCCTGCTCACACTCTTGTCTCTCTCTCTCTCTCAAAAATAAACACTAAAAAATTAACCCAAAAAAAGAAGAAATCTTGCCATTTGCGAAAACATGGACAGAGTACATGGTGTTATGCAAAGTCAGACAAAGACAGATATTATAGAATTTCCTTTACATGTGGAATTTCGGAAAGAGAAAGAAAACAAAGGAAACAGACTCTTTTTTTTTTTTTAATTTTTTTTTCCACGTTTTTATTTATTTTTGGGACAGAGAGAGACAGAGCATGAACGGGGGAGGGCCAGAGAGAGAGGGAGACACAGAATCGGAAACAGGCTCCAGGCTCTGAGCCATCAGCCCAGAGCCCGATGCGGGGCTCGAACCCACGGACCGCGAGATCGTGACCTGGCTGAAGTCGGACGCCCAACCGACTGCGCCACCCAGGCGCCCCGGAAACAGACTCTTAAATACAGAGAACAGAGGGGCGCCTGGATGGGTCAGTCAGTTAAGGGTCTGCCTGCTGATTTCAGCTCAGGTCATGATCTCACAGTTCGTGGGATCGAGCCCTGTGTCAGGCACTGTGCCCACAGCTTGGAGCCTGCTTGGGATTCTCTCTTTCTGTCTCTGCCTGACTGTGCCCAGCTCTCTGTCTCTCTCTCTCTCCAAATAAATAAATATTTACAAAAATTTAAATACAGAGAACAAACTGGTGGTCACCAGACAGGAGGTGGGTGGAGTGAAACAGATGAAGAGGGTTCAGAGGTAGAAAGTTGAGTTATGAGATAGACAAGAGGTCCCACATGGGGAATACAGTCAAACATCCTGTAATAACTGCATGGTGATAGATGGAAACTGCACCTATCGTGGGGATCATTTTGTAATAGATAAAAATATAGAATCACTATGATGTACACCTGAAACTAACAGGACAGACACTGTGTATTCAACCGAAACAGCACATTGTGTACTGGTTGTATTTAAAAGAGAAGGGGCTCAGTCCCACAAGCCTGTCCCCAACCCCGACCTCAACGCCAATCCCAAGTCTCTGTGGTCACCTGTGCTTCCAACCAAGCTGCTATAGATGGGAGGGTCCCATGACCCCCTCTTGGGTTCCACGGATTTGCTCCCAGAGCTCAGGAAAACAGTTTACTTACTGCTCCCCGGCGTACTGTAAAAGGATATGACAAAGGACACATAGGAAGGAACATCCACAAGGAACAGATGTGTAGGGCCAGGTGTGCAGGGAAGGGCGTGGAGCTCCCCCCGTCCTCCAGTGTGCCATTCTCCTGGCCCCTTGACGTGCTCAACAGTCGAGAACCTCTCAGGACATGCGTACTCGGGATTGCGGTGAAGCCTTCATGAGGGACGCATGACGTATCAACTCCTCTGCCAGCCCTGGTCCCCTGACTGCACAATGGGGATGCAATCAAAGCTCCGAGGTTGCCAGCGTGGGTTGGACTTTCTGCTGACCAGCCTCCCATGCAGGAGCCCACCCAGGATTGTCTCCATAGAGCAGAAGATGCTCCTGTCACCCAGGGAACAACAAGGAATGTAGGAGCTATGTGAGGAAGCAGGCTCAGAGACCAAACACTAGAAACAAAGATGCTCCAGGGGCACCTGGGTGGCTCAATCGGTTGGGCATCCGACTTCGGCTCAGGTCACGATCTCACGGTTCATGGAGTTCAAGCCCCACGTCGGGCTCTGTGCTGACAGCTCGGAGCCTGGAGCCTGCTTCCGATTCTGTCTCCTCTCTCTGCCCCTCCCCTGCTCGTGCTCTGTCTCTCCAAAATAAATAAACATTTTAAAAAATTTAAAGAACAAAGATACGCCTAGTGATCTTATTAGTTAGGACGTTTCGGGGGCTTTAGAAACCCAGTGCCCGTACCTGGGAGCAGAGAGCAGTACATGTATTTCCCATTATTTCATGAGGCTGTATCGTGTCATGGTGAAGGGCCAGTCCGGGAATTGGATCCTGGGTGCGGAGTTTTTACCAGTGAAGCCTCAGACAACTGAGTTAGCATCCCGGGGCCTCTTGAGGTTAACAAGCGTTGAAGTGTATGACTGGTAATAATTATAGTGTTACCGCTAACACGTACTATATTGTAAATTAGACACAGCATGATAAATGGTACTTGCTCCATTTATACTTATCTACGCTTATGTCCTTACACGTTGAATAATTGCATAGTGTTAATAGTAGTGATACTAGGGGCGCCCGGGTGGCTCAGTCGGTTGAGCGTCAGGCTTGGGCCCAGGTCATGATCTCGTGGTTCATGAGTTCCAGCCCTGCATCAGGCTCTGTGCGGACAGCTCGGGGTCTGGAACCTGCTTTGGATTCTGTGTCTCCCTCTCTCGCTGCCCTTCCCCCACTCCGGCTCTGTCTCTCTCTCTCAAAAACGCACAAACACTTGAACAAAAGCCAACACTATCTGCGTCTCAGGGAGGGCTCCTTAATGCTGGAGCGTCATCCCTGTGTCCAGGGTGGACCCGGGTAGAAAGGTCAGGTAACGCCTCTGCGGCCGGCCGGAACACAGCATTTCCGGCGCACGGTGGCCCCTGCGATCTCGTGAACGTCTTGCAAAGGCAAGCACCGGGGGGGGGGGGGGGGGGGGGGGGGGGGGGGCAGGGACGCCACAGGCGGCTGCGTGCGTTTTGGAGACGCCGAGCCCAGGTGCCCAGAGGAAAGCAGAGTTTGCAGGGAGGCCTACACAGCACGTCGTCGTCTGCCTGGGAGCCAGCATCTGCAAACCTAGCACCCGCGGCGGTGACGAAAATGGCGAGAGGGAGAGGTCTGTGCGTGGCCGTGCTGGAACGCAGGACTCAATACACACATCTAGACCCAGGTATGTTCACACGCGTGTGCACATACGCACGCCCAGCCGTACACACGTCTTGACGTACGTACCTTCGCGCCCGTGTTCACGTACGTGCGTCCGGCTGTACACACGCCTAGACGTACATACGTTCACACATCTAGACGTACGTACGTTCGTGCGCGTGTTCACGTACAAGCACCCGGCCGTGCACACGTCTAGACGTGCATACGTTCGCACACGTGCTCACGTACATGCACAGCCGTACACACATCTAGACTTACGTACATTCGCACGTGCGTTCACACACACGTACGCACGCCCAGCCGTACACGCGTCGAGACGTACGTACGTTCACGCACGTGTTTACGTATACGTACGTGCGCACAGCCGTACACACGTCTAGACGGACGGACATTCGCGCGCGTTTACGCACACGTACGCACGGCCCGCAGTACACACGAGATGTACGTACGTTCGCGTGCGTCTTCATACACACGTACGCGCGCCCAGCCGTACACACATCGAGACGTACGTACGTTCGCACGTGTGTTCACGCACACATTCGTGTTCAAACGCAAGGCTGCGCAGGAGGGAAGAAGGGGCAGAAGCGGGCCGAAAAATGCGGGTCCTGCTCGGGGCGCCTGGGTAAAGCAAGTAGATGACGATGAAGAGGAGAGCGCGGAGGAAATAGTAATCCCCAAGCCGGAAACGACACGGTAGCCTCCGAAAATGCTTTCAGCAGTGTGCACTTCAAGCCGCGTGTCAGAGCTTTGAACTCACAAGACGCCGAGCTGCGGGATTACCTATCTGTAGGGGGCTGTGCAGACCACTCTTGTTCACAGTTTGGACAAAATCATCCCAAAGTCCGGGTGAATAAGCGAGGCTCTAAACAAGTCATTAGAGTCCTCACATCCGAGCATGCCTTCGCAGGCTCATGACACCATGCTTCCAAGCAAAGGGACAGTGTTCTGAAAGGGGAAAGAAATCCCTAAAAGGAGCATTTTAAAAAGCAGCAGGGCAAGTGTCAGGTGCGTGAGCTCTGCTGTGCACAAGCGAGCCCGGGCCAACGCGTTCAACTCGCGCGTCTGTTATTTTTCGGGAGAACAGCACCGTGACGCGTTACAGCCCCAGAAGTTGCTGCCCAACTGAGGAGTGTCGGAAAAGCGTGCTTTGCAAAGCACAAACCGCCCTGTCTGCGCAAGACAGAGCCCAGAGCCTGGGCACCGCCGCCGGGCACGGGCTGCAGGTGAGGCCATCAGCTGAGCGGGAACAGGGGGGCTTCAGACCGGAGACCGGAACCCGGCAAACCGGGGCACGGTGGCCAGAAGGCGGGTGTCATCGCGGACAGCGGGCCGCCCTCCCGGGGACACATTCAAGCCTGAATTCACATAGCTGCGGGTGAAGGCGTGTCTACACCTCACATGCAGCAAGGCTGGTGTGGAGACCCTGCTGGCCTGCACGGGGGTTTCTGACACCAAGGTTCTGCGCTGGTAACGTGGTCACTGCCATCTTTCCATCCCTGAGAATGTATTTACATGTTTGCCGACTCGATCCCTGGCTCCCAGAGGACGGTGACGCTTTGCATTTTACCCCATAAAGAGGTAAGCGGTAAGGGTGTCTCTCCACGTCTCCGACGCAGGGAGCTGCACCCCAGCCTGCAAACGAGCACCTAATTCCAGTTTTAGAAGAACTTGCACTGCTTCATAGCAAAACACCTTAACCCATGTGTCACGGAGGAGCATGCTGAGCCCTGATTTCTCCGCCCATCCCCGTTGTCGTTTCCAGCCCAGAGCTGGAATGAGGTATTGGGAGAAACTGCGGACATCAGCAATCTCAAAGTTGAGCAGTAAAGTCCCAGCCCGGCCACATGTTAGCTGCCAGTCCTGGGACGGGTTTCTTAGCCTTCCAGACTTGTAGTGTCTTCCCCAGGGAGCGGTGGCACACTGCCAGGGCTGGCCTGCGGGGCTGGGTGTGACAAGACTCCCGCTGTGGGAGGTCCCTGGGTTTCAGACCCCGCCCTGCACTTCACAAGTCACTGAAATCTTCAAACAGGTGCTCAGCCCTCGGCTGGGCCTTGGGTTACCGACCTGTAGAATGGGGATGCTAAGGGGGATGGTTGCGTCACTCAAGGACAATAGTCCATGCTGAGCTGTGAGTGCAGTGGCTGGCTGGGCAAACTCCAGCATCATCGTCTGGGGTGGGGGTGGGGGTGGGGGACACCTGCCTGGCACCTGCGTGTCTGAGTTCCGAGAGCACAAGAGCTGCTTTCTCTGCACGGCAAGACCTCTTTAATCTGAGAAGCCACACTGCCTCCTGCAAAATATTTTACAGAATAACAAAACACCAAACCACTAAGTATCTGCAGTGCACTCACAAGAGGGTGACACCTTCCTCCAGGCATATGGAGCCAGCTTCGTACACTTGTTAATAAGTACCTGCCCGGCTGGGTACACAAACATGAGCCCTCACTTACAGTCGCTTCATCCATACGCTTCTGCAATGAAAAGTCTGCATTTAGCAGCAAAACCTGACCTGGACTGGCACGAGGGGTGGGGGGACTGTTTATTATTTATCACAGTGCGAATATTCACACACTTCTCTATAGAAACACCTGTGGGTTTGCCCACGGGTCCTGCCCCAGACACCGCCGTACTGAGAGCGTGTATCTCACGGAACATGTGATTGTAATGCTTTTTAACACCGGTGACTTAAAAACCGAGATACGACTGGCTCCACGAGTTTCGGAAAAGGGATTCTGACCCACATCGATTACTGCTTGCCAGGCAGTCATACCTTGCATACCCTGAACGCTACAACAAAGCCACATAATGCTTTTTCCAGACTTCATGTGTCTCCAGAATAGTCATACTTTGATGATTTCCAATTACAAAAAGGGGGCAGGGGGTGATCAACAGCCAGTGATTTGTGTGATATGACAGATAGGTGGGTGTCCTGAAGATATGAATACCTTTTCAGATGGGAGAGCCCAGCCTCACTGAAGACGAAACTGTCCCAACCCAGAAGACGGGAGGACTGAGAACTGCAGCAGTGTTTCGGAATGCAGAGGACGGTACGCATTTTAACGGTGGCACAGCTTTAATGAGAAATACTCCGCGTACGATGCCATTCGATGTAAGTGGACGTGTCCTTTTTCTAAGCTGTTTTGATAGCATGTTGGCGGTGATCTATAGTTGATGACCAGATATTCTGGAGAGTCAGAAATTGGGGGTGGGCCCTGCAGGGTGAGTTTTAGAAGGCACCCCCGGGGAAGTCGCGACTGTGCTAGAGTGGAAACCCCCAGAGCTGACGTACTGTTTTCACGGAAGCCCTGTGCTTTACAAAGCCGCTGATTTTAAAAACGGCTCACCTTTGAGGCGACTGGTTGGCTCAGTCGGTCAAGCATCCGACTTTGGCTCAGGTCATGATCTCACGATTCTTGAGTTCGAGCCCCGTGGAGGGCTCAGAGGCTGGAGCCTGCTTTGGATTCTGTGTCTTCCTCTCTCTCTCTCTGCCCCTCCCGTACTCACACTTTGTCTCTCTCTCTCAAAAATACACATTAAAAAAATTTTTTTAATGAAATACCTTTAAGAAAAGCTTAACTTCAATAATGACATATATAGACTTATTAGTAGAAATTAAGGGGAAAAAATCAGCTATGACCTTAATCCTAACGTTTACATTTCCTCTCTACAGTATACTATTACTACTTAAACTTTCCTTTCTTTTCCTATTCCTCTGACAACAGATGATGTCTATGCTAATATGTTTTTAGTGAAAGCCTGAGTTTTTAAATAAGAAGCAAATGAATATGCCCCATTCTTTCCGAAGTCAACAGCAGCAAATGAGTCCAATTAATTAGAGTTGTCGGTTAATCGGAGTTAATTGGGCACCAGCAGAGGGGAGAGGAGACGGCCAGGGGACCGTGCACAGCACGGTTTCACAGGGCAAGGGCGCACCTCCTTTGAAAGGACATCTAACAAGCTACTGTTTCTTTTGAAGAATAAAAATATGGGCAGCTTAGTGGAAGATACTCTACTGAAAGAAGGAGTTAAGTGGCTCATTTTTCTCTTAACTGGCAACCAAGAAAACAACGTCTAGCACTGGGACCAGCAAACATGAAGCCACAGTTGTTGCTGGTGGCCCTGTTTGGGGAACAGCTACTCTGATGCTCGCATCTGGCACACACATGCCCTAGGGTGGACCTGGTTCCCCCCGAGCGAAAGCGTCGGCAGCCCCATGAAGGTCATCACTGCATAAGAGGAGTCCTTTTCCACAAGTGGACTACTGGGTCAGTGGCACAGCTATCTGAAACCCTGAGCTCTCAACGTCATGGCCTGGAAACACAGTGATTCACAGGGGACAGCAGCTGAGCTATCTGAGAGCGCTGGATGTGGTATCTCGCTTGCCTTGGGCTTTTCTTGACTTCCTAAGGCAGCCGAGCTTGCTTAATCATTCCTAGAACCCTAAAGGCAAAAGCTGTGCCGTGAGGCCAGTGCAGGCAGCAGGTGCTAAGGGCAATTCTTTATGCTGCTGGCACAGGGCACCCGGCCCACGTCCTGCCCACCCTGCTATCATGGGGCTCCAATGGGCTCCGGGCACACTCCTGCTGGCCCAGCTTGGTCTCAGTCAATCCACTGGCCAGACCAGCCACCGTGGAGAGCCATGGCCCACGCAAGCCATGTCCTTGCACGGGCCAGCATCTGCTGAGAGCAGCGGTCGCCCTAGGCGTAGTAGGAAGGCCACCGTCACCTGGAGGGCGACCAAGAAAGTGTGAAAACACCACTCTCACGGACTTGGCGAGGGAAGGAAGAGGCACTCCTGCGGTTTCAAAGTCCTGAATGACAAAGGGAAGTGTGGAAGCCACTGAAGACCCTTGGATGAGAACGAGCAGGGGCGGCTCACTCAGAGCTGGGCACAGGGAAGCTGCAGGGGGGAGGAGGCAGAGCAGGGGGTCTATGCAGAAGCAGGGCAGGCTACGTGACGGGTCTGGGGGGCACATCTGGCCTTTGGGGTTGGTCCTGTGCTGAAAGCTGGCAGTCAGTGAGGACGGAGTGGTGGGGACCAGTGACTTCCACAGAGGGCGTGCTCTGGCTCCCAGGAAAGCTGCCGGGGACGCTGAGGGCTGGGGCTCTGCCTCACATTCGTCCCGGGCAGTGTCGGCACCCTGCTGTCCTATGCGTAAGGTGGCAGTTAGCTGCCTGCTATTTCGTTCTTGCTCAGTATCCCCCAGGCTGCTGTCGTCTGCTCCTGGACCGTCACCCACGATGGAGAAGGAAGAACGGGCAACCGCGAGGGGGCAGGTGTCTCCACCTTAAGGCCACGAGATGCCCACGTGGAAAGCCACCTGGTGAGCTGCGAAGGGGTGGGAGCCGTGCCGGCTGGCCCCAGACATTCAAGTCCCATTAAAGGAAACAGTCACCGAGCCAGTCAAAAATCGGGGACCACAGGCCCTACGTGGCTGCCGACAGCCTGCCCTCACATGTCGTCCTGGATACCCGGCAATCCACAAGCAAACCTCTACCACGTTCCCAGGCAGGCGGTGGGGCCACACGCACTGCCTAGCGCTGTTCACCTCACTCCCTAGAGCACCTCTTCACACAGGAACTCCTCTCAGCCCTGCATTAGTTGCGGCCCTTCGGAGGGAAACACCCCACCGTCTGCACAGCAACAAGGACCCTGTACAAGGGTGAGGAAGGTGGCGTAAAGACGTGCGGCACTGACGTGGGCTTGCACACACACGGATTCACGTCTGAGCCTCTGCCCAGTAACCCCATTCACACATGCGCTCTTATCCTGCTGTGCACTGTGGGGATGGACCTTTGTGGGAAACGCTCCAGCACAGGATGCTGGGTCCAAACAAAAGCCAGGGGTAGGAAAGGCGCCTAAAAGTCCAAAGGGAAAAAAAAAGGAAAGAAACTTTGTAAAAATCCGCTGCAGTGGAGGGAGGGGCACCTGGGTGGCTCCGTCAGTTAAGCGTCCGACTCTTGGTTTCGCTCAGGTCAGGATCTCACGGTTCGTGAGTCCCAGCACATCGGGCTCTGCACAGATGTCACTTAGCTTGCTTCTGATTTTCTCTCTCCGTCCCTCCCGATTCTCTCTCTTTCAAAATTAATAAATAAGCTTAAAACAAAAAATCTAGTGCAGCACAAAGCACAGACAGAAACAATGTGCTTTCAGGATTCCCACAAATCTTTACAGAAATCTTCCATTAAAAAACAGCAGGTTACAAACCACAATAAGCTACAAAACTACCTTGTTTCATATTTAGTTGTAGTGTTGGCTTGTTTTGCTTAATTACGTGTGACCCAAAAATATTACTTGCTCACTGCTCCTCGCGGCCCCCCAGCTATTATTTTCATTTATGCTTTGCATACCGTGGAGAAAAAAAGAAAAAACAAATTGTAATGATATACAGGAGAACCCAAAGCAACGTAAAACTGATTTTTTTCCTCCAAATTAAAAGTAAGCTAAAGTTTCAAATGACTGAGTACAGAGGTCCTTCTGGACCAAATATTTATAAATTGGAAACATCTTTTATTATAAAAATACCTATGACATGCAACACTCAACAGAATCATACATGAACAATCTTAAGAACCAGACATCGATCTTCGGAATACAGAAAGGGCATATGCTTGAAATGCAATCGATTTGATTAAGCAAATGTTTATTGGGCACCTACTATGTGATAGGACCTCAGAAAAACGTGATAATTGAGGCCAAAACAATCCCTGCTATAAGTGAAATAAATCTGTGATGAGAACCAAACGGCTCATTAATGCCTGTTGAACAAAGGAGCAGTCAAACACCCGCAAAGGTAGGGGAAACTTTGCAAAAAGAATGAGAAAATGCCAGTATATAAATCCGAGTATTTCTCAAGACCTACTGAAATACTGCCCTCAGCTAACGGCAATGACCTGGTAGCCAAGAAAGGTCGTCTGAGAGCAGCAAGCAGAGGTTAGCACCTGGCCTCCTAGCAGTATGGGCAGGAGAAGGAAAACGAGAGCTTGGCAGGAGGGAAATCGAGAGCCTAGGAGGAAGGAAATCGAGAGCCTAGGAGGAACGGAAGTATGGTGATCTGTTCTCCAGCCAAGACTGCAGGTTCCTACGGGCCGAGGGCACTTAGACACTCTCTCCCGCGTCCACTAACGCGCCCATGCTTTCTACAGATGGGAGAGGCTTGCATAGTCTCTGTGGCAGCTAGTTAACCTTTACAAACGAGCCTGCGCGTAAAAGGTAGCACTTCCTTGTGTTTAGGGATGTAAAAGAGGGAAATGAATAATTAACAAGCATGAAATTATGAGTCGTGGTAATTTTTGCTTCATTTTGGAAGCTTGCTTGCTCTAGCAGGCTTAAAGAAAAGTACTTAAGAGTATTTGATGTATCGCTTCCCGTGGCTGTAAGCTATCAGTTTTGAACCGTAAAGGAGTAATAATAACTGTGATTGCTTAAAATAAAGACCAGTAATGATCATTTGTGTAATCCCCTGTGAAGTAAAAACCTTTGATTAGCATTTGGCATGAGTCACTGGCATTATCGATTATTCCACTTAGTGTGTATGGGGATTGCTCGAAGGATTTTTTTGTCCCCTGGTAATCCATACTCAATTTCTAAAACTCATTTAAGGGGCGCCTGGGTGGCTCAGTCGGTTGAGCGTCCACCTTCAGCTCAGATCATGATCTCACACTCCGTGAGTTCGAGCGCCGCGTCGGGCTCCGTGCTGACAGCTCAGAGCCTGGAACCTGGTTCGGATTCCGTGTCGGTATGTCTCTGCCCCTCCCCCGCTCACACTCTGTCTGTCTCTCAAAAATAAATTAAAAAATATATAAAAATTATACAAGGACAGTGGGGCGCCTGGGTGGCTCATTCGGTTAAGCGTCCGACTTTGGCTCAGGTCATGATCTCACGGTTTGTGAGTTCGAGCCCCACGTCAGGGTCTGTGCTGACAGCTCAGAGCCTGGAGCCTGCTTTGGATTCTGTGTCTCCCTCTGTCTCTGCCCCTCTCCTGCTCATATTCTGTCTTTCTCTCAAAAATAAATAAACATTAAAAAAAAATTCTTTTTTTAAAATATAAATAAATAAATAAATAAATAAATAAATAAATAAAACTCATTTAAAACATGAGCTGGTTCAGAAAATGTTGCTGGATCGCTCATCTACGTATGGAAGTATACCTGTATAATGGTGGAAAAATGAACATGGGTACTAGGATCATAGATCTAAATATAAAACCAAGACTATATAACTTGTACAAGAAAACCTAGAAGGACATGTTTGGAATCATAGGTTATATGAGGTTTTCACACAGAGAACACAAAATGCAACCTGCATAGGGGATACGTGGATAAAGGGGCTTTCGTCAAAATTAAAAGACACCACCAGCAAGAAAACAAAAGGCAAGGATATTTACAACACAGACACATGCACACACACGACTTGTATCTAGGAACCGAACTTACAACTTTTCTGGCACAAGGAACCAAACTTTACAACTTTTCTTGCACAAGGAACTGAACTTTACAACTTTTCTCGCACAAGGAACCAAACTTTACAACTTTTCTTGCACAAGGAGCCAAACTTTACAACTTTTCTCGCACAAGGAACCGAACTTTACAACTCAATGATGAGCCAAAAAACCTGCAGCAGATAGAATAGAAATCCCCCAAAAATGTCTACAACGTTGTCCCCAGAACCTGTGAATATCTCACCTCACAGGCAAAAGGAACTGTGACCCAGCGTGCAGTGTGACCACATTATGTGCCCTGAGATGGGGAGCTGGTCCTTGATTATGCAGCAGGCACCAGGTCACCAGAGGGTGTTTATAAGGGGAGGCAGGCGGGTCAGAGTCAGGGAAGGAGGGGTGAGCACAGAACCAGAAGCTGGGAGCGAGGGAGGGTCACAAGGCAAGGCATGCGGGAGGCCTCTAGATTCTCCTCCAGAGAGCCCTGAAGGAGCAGAGCCTGTGAACACCCTGCCAAGACTAATGTTGTACGTCTGGCCTGCAGAAGGGAATGATAACAATTCTGTGTTGTTTCAAGCCAGCAGCCATTAAGTCATTTGTGGTAATTTGTTATAGCACCCTTAGCAAGCTAATACACAACCCAGTATAGAAACAGCTTTGCTGAACAGTGGGGCGGTTTCTGAAAGAGTTAAGTCTCCACCTAAGTAGTAGGAGTGGAAAGGAAAATACAACCCCTGGGTGCCTGCAACCACATGAATGGGTTTTAGGTCAATTACACCCGATGAAGGAAGTCAGACAGGTAATGACACACTGAAACTGGTCCAACCGGGGCCCCTGGGTGGCTCAGTCAGTTAAGCGTCCCAAGTCGTCAATTAGCATCAGGTCACGATCTCACGGTTCGGGACATCCAGCCCTGCGTGAGGCTCTGCGCTGGCCATGCACCCTACTTGGAACTCTCTCTCTCTCCTTCTCGCTCTCTGCCCCTCCCCCACTCGTGCTCTCTTTCCCTCTCTCAAAATAAATAAACTTAAAGAACAAAAAAAGCTGATCTAACTGTACCTTTATTATTTTTTTATGTTTATTTATTTTTGAGAGCGAGAGACAGAGCATGAACCGGGGAGGGGCAGAGAGAGAGGGAGACACAGAATCCAAAGCAGGCTCCGGGCCCTGAGCTGTCAGCCCAGAGCCCGACTCGGGGCTCAAACCCACAGACCTCGAGGTCATGACCCGAGCTGAAGTCGGACGCCTCCCTAACTGAACACTTTAAACTACTCGTGAAGGCCAATGTGACAAAAGTGTCTTGGAAGTTGACTTTCCTTCGTAAAATGCCATCTCTGTGCTGTTGCAGAGAAAGTTTTCCGCGTGCATCCAAATCGCATGGTCAAGTCCCGAAAACGCAGGCAGGCTCCAGGAGTGGAGAATCTGCAGCACTGCCGAGAAGAGTATTTCACACATTTGGAAGATCACCCAACACTACACGGCGCTTGCCCTGCGCTTCGGAACTGCCCTGAAAGTGCGGCCGGGGCAGGACGAGCCACATGAATTCAGGTTTCCCTTGAGGAGAACAGACGGACAGCCAGGGCTGGCAGAACAAGGCCACAAAGGGTTCGTGGAGCACAGCGTTCCTCCTGCTGGGGAACAGAGAGGTCCCTGGGGTCGGCCCACGGCCGACAGGACAAGAATGTGGACGCAACAGGTGACATAGAGATGGTTCTCGGCCAACCAAACACATAGTTGTCTTTTAGAAACCATGACGTGTGTGGCCAAGGAGGAAAGACTTTTAGCAGTCTTGCCTCGTCCCTTTGGCCTGGGAAGAAACGCCCTTTGCCAGGACTTCAGGAGGGCAACGAGCTTGCCCTAGGCAAGTCCCAGGTGTCCCTAGGCACCCGCCAGGTCAAGGACAGGGGTCCCCAGGTGGCCAGCGGGTGCAGCCAAGCAACCTTCCAGCGGCGTGACGATCACACAGAGTGTTTCCCACAGAACCCACAGGAGACGCGATGCCCCCCTTTCTGAAGAAGGGTAAAACACAGACCAATAGGAGAATTTACTCCCCGCACCCAGGCCTCCCCTTGTCACTGTGCTCCCCGAGCCTCTGGCATTTCGTCCTGCTCTTTCTCCTGCCCTTGGACAGGTGCCAAAGGTCATGGGGAAGGCTGTGTGTTGGTGACAGTGGGGTCTGGAATCAGAGGCAACAGACATACGCAGTGGGTCCCGAGAAACACAGCAAGGCGGTGAAGGCCAGAGACAGAGAGGCAGAAGGCAGAGAGCCGAGCCCTGAGAAACCGCAGGATTACAAATATTTCCTAAAATAGGGGGAAATTCAGAGAAGGAACTGTGGAAGGTGGCAGTCACAATGAAGTGCTTTTCAAGTTACAAATCTCCCAAACACAGCCTTGGACTCGCTCTACAAGGTGTCGACGAGTATCTGATGCCTGATGGAACATTACTGATGCGTAAATGCTACTGGGCCAGCTTACAATCCAGAAAAGAAAATGTGTACGTGAATCTGAATAAAATAAATAAAGATAAGGAAATGAGACTCACTGTCCAGGACTTATTCCAGGGCAGCGAGCCCGCCTATGTACCACCCAGCATTGCCACGCAGCCCTGTATGCAATCCCGTGAGCTCCCGTTTTAACACTCGGCCTCCGCACATTCCCTTGTCCCGTGTCAGTTCCGGGCACTGGGACTCAAGCAGTGGCTCTCCAGGAGTCCCACCCACACCGGCATCAGCATTATCTGGGCCCTCACAGGAAATGCAAATTCTTGGATCCACCCAGACCCACAGAGCCAGAGAGCCCGGGGCCCACGCTATTTGGGTTTTAACGAGCCCTGTGCAAGAGCTGCGATGCCTGCACAAGTGTTAGAACCTCGGGGCTGAAGTGTCATCAGCATTCATGGTCATGACACAGCAGAGAATGTGCGGCTACTACAATAATTAGTAAGACAGGGTCGATACTTGCTGGCATTTCCCACGGGGTGAGTGGCACTGGAATCTGTGACAGCCGTCCGTGGTATGGACTAGGGGCACGCCATACCCAGCTCTCAGATGGGCACACTGATGCCAGGGCACAGCACCCCGACCGTACAGGATGCAGAGAATGGGTCACCCAGTGTCTCCCCTCACTGGGGCTCCTGGGTGCTCCTGGGGACACCTGTTTGTCCTTCCGACAGCCGATGGCTTCCAGCACCCAGATACTCACGTGGCCTGCAAAGTTTCATCCCCTTCCTTAAGCCCAGACGTCCTCCCTGTGCAAACCCAGGCTCGGACTTTCTCGCATTTGCCGTTTTGCTCTCTCTTGTTGGAAAGACTGATCTAGAAGCCTGGAGCAGTGACGCTTTGGTGTGTTATTCCCTGCAACGGGAGTTATCCAGCTGAGGGAATTAAGTGAAGGTATTTCCAGACTCGGGACGGTCAGCCAAGGGCTCCCCAAGAAGTGAGTTCTCCCAAAGATTTCCCTTAAGACCTGGGGCAGAGCTCCCCTCATTTGGGCACGGAGGGGGCCATGAGCATACGGAGTCCTCCGGGGATGTTAAGCTCTGCCTTTCCCACAGGGAGTCTGAGGCCCACGCAGGCCGTGCACGCACCGCCCGGGCATCTGGACACAAGGGCCAGGCTGCCCAATGACATAAGCCCATTCTGCCGTGACGCACAGGCAGGGAGAACAGCAGGATGGGGACGGGGAAGGGAGATGTCATCAGCCGCAGCTTGTGCAGTGTGCAAAGCGGTCTTTCGGAGCATGGGCGTCCTGGGGGTAAGCAGAGTGGAAGCAGCCAGAAGCTGTGCCCGTGGAGGAGGCGGAACGCATACGGGGACTGTCACACCTGGGGGGCCACAGAGACGTGCATCTGCACGCTGGGGCTGCCGCGTCCTACAGGTGTCGCCTTGTCAAAGTAAAAAGCCTGCTGAAGGGTCAGCTTCCTCACAGGTGCCGTAGGGAGAATGCTCCCTGTGACCTCGGGTTGTTTGAGGATGAAATGTGTCAGGTAGGAATTGTCCAGAAGAGAGCACGTGCTCAACACAGGGTGCTTTTCGAAAGGTCATCTGGGGAAACGAAGCCACAGGCACTTGTCCTAATATGTGCTCAAGACGATGCATGTGAAAATACAGAACGGTCACTGATGAAAACACGAATGAAGCAACAGGACCAGAGCATCCTTGAAGGGGCCTTCGCTGGCCCCCAGCTTCCCGAGCTCCCCTCCTGCGCGCCAGGCATCCCTGGACACCGGAGACCCTGTACCACAGAGCCTGGGGGGTCGTCGTGGCACACACACATCATCTTGGACAAGAGCGGGCTCCAGGATGCTTGGAATTATGGGGAAGGTGGGCTGGCAGGGATAACTGAAAAGCAGAGCGAGGGCCCGTGGCTCCCAGGGGTGACGACCTGCCCCATCCGTGACACGGTGAGGCTCCTCCCACACAAAGCACCCACAGGTAGGGGGGCCGGCGGAGGCGGGTGTACGGGAGGGTCCAGGCTGCCATCACGACGATGGGACGTGTCCCACTACCCGCTAGGAGGGTGTTGTCTCTGCTGTGCTGCGTAAAGGTTCACCCCACAGCCGTGTGATGGCAGTGAGGGGGGCAAAGAGCCCGCATTGCGTGTGTAAATTCAACACAGCTACACCATCTTTAAGTGGAGGCATCTAAAGGACGGCCAGTCGTCAGTCCCGCAAATTAAAATGTTTTTACATTCATTCGTACCTAAAAGAAGCTGATACACGTAATGAAGAAGAAAGGGTCCAGAAGGATGTTGCGTAACATCGAAATAAGCTCTATGTGCACATATTTTCTCTCTCCTTTTTCCTTTTGTTTCAACGTTCGTTTATTTATTTTGAGACAGAGAGACAGATGGGCAGAGATATAGGGAGCTCACGTGCAGGGGAGGGGCAGAGAGAGAGAGGGAGACAGAGAGTCCCAAGCAGGCTGCGTGCTGTGAGCACCGAGCCTGACATGGGGCTCGGACTCACGAACTGTGAGATCGTGACCTGAGCTGAAATCAAGAGTCAGACACTTACCAAACCACTGACCCATTCAAGTGCCCGGGTTCTCTTTTTAAAAGCATACTTTCAGCAGATTGCATAGAGAAAACAGGCGTTTCACACCAGTTTTTCCCCAGTCCCAGATAGTGATGGCCGCTCCCTGTCGTACATGTGTTCGTCTCATGTGTCCCAAGTGGAGTCCTTGAGGCGGAATCGGAATCTCAGAATATGCATGTGGCGACGAGAGCCCGCTGTTCCCTGAAGCGGGCACCGCTGTGTTACGGGACGGCAAAGGGGTCGGCCCCGGATTGTGACTGAGAGCCCCAAGCACCACTGAGTGACAGGATGCAGGACTCAGGGACACAGCCGCGCCTCCGTGCTCGGGGTGAAGTAGAAACACTGCACACGCAGCACGTCTGGACTCTGCTCGCCCACTCGCACACGCAGGACGTCGAACGTAACAGAAGTTTTCTCAGACTGTGTAATGCCCCCTGACCGTGCAGCCCGGGGAAACTCAACCACGGTCTCCAAAAAGACTTCTCCCCACGTCAAACTGATACCATTGCTAGCACGATTAGGTATCTATGTCCCTTCTCCATCAACACTGTTGTCAGCTGCACCCCAAGAAAAGTTCTAACTTGAAGGTGGCCTACAACCCAAAATGACAGATAACTTGTTTTTTGTTTTGCAAACTATTATCAAGTAAGGTTTGGAAATACTTACACATGCGATACTTTTTCTACCAGCATATTTGTTTTTTGGCTCGTTATGCAGTGGCCAACTCAAAAATTTCTTTGGCAGTTTTAGATTATGCTGAAATTATGCTCAATAGGGATGCTCCAACACTTTTTTATATTCCTTAAAGCAACGGTTCACAAATGTGGGGGAGGGGAGTGAGATTTTACCCATGGGGGTACATAAAAGACAAGATAAATGTGTTTTTGTCTGTAAATCTTTTTTTAAAATCCGATTCAAAAGACAGTTACACTAAGCAATGATTATAAATCTCTATTTATGTGCACATAATGTTGAACGATGAAATTCTCATGACAGCAACAGCACGAAGGAGGGGGGAGACGATGGAGCCACGTAGGAGCAAAGTTTTGGCGTAAGTTTTAAGCTAAGCTGGCATTAGTGCCAACTAGGTGGTGACACATTAAGATGTTAACTGTAATTGGGGCACCTGGGTGGCTCAGTGGTAGAGCGTCTGACCTCGGCTCAGGTCATGATCTCACAGTCCGTGGGTTCGAGCCCCATGTCGGGCTCTGTGCTGACAGGTCAGTGCCTGGAGCCTGCTTCAGATTCTGGGTCTCCCACTCTCTCTGCCTCTTTCTGTCTCACACTCTATCTAACTCTCTCTCAAAACTAAATAAACATTAAAAAAATTAAAAAAAAAAGATATTAACTGTAATATTCAGAGCAACCACTAAGAGAAGAACTAAGAACGTATATAATACATGATAAAAGAAACAAGAGGATAATTAAAACGGTAGAGTGCTTGCTTCGGCAGCACATACACTAAAACTGGACGATACAGAGAAGACTGGCATGGCCCCTGAGCACGGATGACAGGCAAATTCGGAAAGTGTTCTATACTTTTCTCATAAGAGCCATATAGGGAAAGCCCACAGCTAGTATCATCCCCAATGGGGAAAAACCTGAGAGCTTTCCCCCTAGGGTCAGGAACAGAACAGGGATGTCCATTCTCACCGCTGTTGTTTAAGATGGTGTTGGAAGTTCTAGCATCAGCAATCACCCAACAAAAGGAAATCAAAGGCATCAAAATTGGCCAAGAAAAAGTCAAACTTTCAGTTTTCGCAGAGGACATGATACTCTATACGGAAAACTCAAAAGACTCCACCAAAAGACTGCTAGAACTAATCCATGAATTCAGCAAAGCCTCAGGGTCCAAAATCAATGTACAGAAATTGGTTGCATTTCCCTATACCAATAATGAAGCAACAGAAAGAGAAATCAAGAAATTGATCCCGTTTACAATTGCACCAAGAACCATCAAATACCTAGGAATAAACCTAACCAAAATGGAAAAACCTGTATGCTGAAAACTTATGAAGGAGAAAGCTCATGAAAGAAATTAAAGAAGACACAAACAAATGGAAAAACATTCCATGCCATGGATTGGAAGAATAAATATTGTTAAAATGTCAATATAAATGTCAATATTACCCAAAGCAATCTACACATTCAGTGCAATCCCAATCAAAACTGCACTGGCATTCTTCTCAAAGCTAGAACAAGCAATCCTAAAATTTCTATGGAACCACAAAAGACCCCAAATAGCAAAAGTAATATTTAAGAAGAAAACCAAAACAGAGGCATCGCAATCCCAGACTTTAGCTTCTACTACAAAGCTGTAATCATCAACACAGTACGATATTGGCACAAAACAGACACATAGACCAATGGAATAGAATAGAGACCCCAGAACTGAACCCACAAATGTATGGCCAACTAATCTTTGACAAAGCAGGCAAGAATATCCAATGGAAAAAAGACAGTCTCTTTAACAAATGGTGCTGGGAGAACTGCACAGCAACATGCACAAGAATGAACCTGTACCACTTTCTTACACCATACACAAAAATAAACTCAAAATGGATGAAAGACCTAAACGTGAGACAGGAAACCATTAAAATCCTCGAGGAGAAAACAGGCAAAAACCTCTTTGATCTTGGCCGCAGCAACTTCTTACTCAACATGTCTCTGGAGGCAAGGGAAACAAAAGCAAAAATGAACTACTGGGACCTCATCAAACTAAAGACTTTCTGCACAGCGAAGAAATCAGCAAAACTAAGACAACCGACAGAATGGAAGAAGATCTCTGCAAACAACATATCAGATAAAGGGTTAGTATCCAAAATCTACAAAGAACTTATCAAACTCAACACCCAAAAAACAAATAATCCAGTGAAGAAATGGGCAGAAGACATGAATAGACACTCTCCAAAGAAGATATCCAGATGGCCAACAGGCACATGAAAAGATGCTCAATGTCACTCCTCATTAGGGAAATACAAATCAAAACCACCCTGAGATACCACATCATGCCAGTCAGAGTGGCTAAAATGAACAAATCAGGACACTACAGATGCTGGAGAAGATGTGGAGAAATGGGAACCCTCTTGTACTGTTGGTGGAAATGCAAACTGGTGCAGCCGCTCTGGAAAACAGTGTGGAGATTCCTCAAAAAATTAAAAATGGATCTACCCTATGACCCAGCAATAGCACTGCTAGGAATTACCCAAGGGATACAGGAGTACTGATGTATAGGGGCACTTGTACCCCAATGTTCATAGCAGCACTTTCAACAGCCAAATTATGGAAAGAGCCTAAATGTCCATCAACTGACGAATGGATAAACATGATGTGGTTTATATATACAATGGAATACCACTTAGCAATGAGAAAGAACGAAATCTGGCCATTTGTAGCAACATGGATAGAACCGGAGGGTATTATGCTGAGTGAAATAAGTGAGTCAGAAAATGATGGATACCTTATGTTTTCACTCATATGTGGATCTTAAGAAACTTAACAGAAGAGCATGGGGGAAGAGAAAGGAAAAAAAATAGTTACAAACAGAGAGGGAAGGAGGCAAAGCATAAGAGACTCTTAAATACAGAGAACAAACGGAGGGTCGATGAGGGATGGGAGGGAGGGGAGGTGGGTGACGGGCATTGAGGAGGGCACTTGTTGGGATGAGCACTGGGTGTTGTATGTAAGCAATGGACCATGGGAATCTACCCCCAAAATCAACAGCACACTCTACACATTGTATGTTAGTCAATTTGACAATAAATTATATTTTTAAGAAAATAGTACACTAGAAAGTATCTAGTTAATATGAAAGAAGGCAGTATAACTTCTCCATGAAGAAATGAAGGAACAAAATAAGACATACACAAAACAATATGCCATACAAAAATCCTGTTTTATCAGGAGTGGCATTTGATGCAAATGATTAAAACCCCCAATTAAAGGCTAAACCCTGCCAGAACGGATTTTAAAACAAGAAGACCATGCTTCAAGTATAACGTGTCTGCAAGACACAGTTTACGTCGAGAGAAGCACAAGATTTCAAGGAGGTTTGAAACGATAGGCAAGGTGCACAGCAACCAAAAGAGAAGCAGATTGGCTACATCACACCACAGAGATTCAAGACAAATGCCTGTCGTGGTTACAAAGCAAAGAAATCTAACAGAAGCATTTTATAGAGAGGTCATTCCGTATTCTAAAGATGCGACAATTATAAACACGTATGAACTCCACAACAGAGCCCCAATTACATAAAAGAGAAACTGATAAAACCATTGGGAGAAATAGATAATTCAACAATAGCAGTTGGAGATTTGGATATGACGCTTTTAATAAGGGGTAGAACTAGATTAAAAGCAGCAAGGATAGAGGGGACTAGACTTAACACCGTGAACTACGTAAACACCGCCAACCAGCTGGACTTAGTAGACATTTGCGGAATGTTCCCCCCGGCCGAAGAAAACACACCTTCTCCAGGGAAGACGGTATGCTAGGCCAAGGTGCCGTAAACTGACAAACGCTTGAAATCATGCAAAATCCTTCCCCAATCTACAGTGGGATGAAAATAGAAGCTGGTAATAGAAAACCTACTGGGGAAATTGGCAAGAATACGTGGAAAGTACACAACTTACCTGTATATTCAAAGGCCAAAGAGGAAATGATAAGGGAAACTCAGAGATCCTGTGGGGCGAATGAAAATGAAAACACGACACCCCCAAATCTTCGGGGAGCAGGCAGTGCTGGGAGGGAAGTGGATGGCCCCAAACGCCCGTATTACCAAACAATGGTCAGAGACGTGGAGCGTGTGGATAGGCTGAAGACGAGCAAGAGGCCGTGAGCCACGGAATGAGGCCGCCCGCATGTGGCTGGAGAAGGCAAGGGAATCCCAAGCCTCCAGAAAGGAACGCATCTCCAGAAAGGACACCAAGAGTTCAGCCCGCGAGACAGATACGGGATTTCCGACCTGCACAATGTCGCTGTTGTAAGACGTCTGTGTTGTCTTAACTGGTGACTACGGCAATAGAAAAGTAACACAATAAGAAACGTTCTCGGCCACCTGTTTTTCCTTTTTTTCACTGGACTTCTCGAGACAGTGAGTCTCAAGCAGACCAAACACCCGGCGTAAGAAAGAACAAAATTTCCTGAACATGTCGTTGACGAGGACCTTAACAACCGGAGGTCAAAGGCAGCTACAGACGGTTCATGGCACTACGTGTGACACTTCCCTGAGGCTGGCCACCAGCTGTTAAAGAACACCGTGGCCTTGGCCTTTCTTAGTGCTACATCACAATCGCAGACGCACAAATCTCATTAATCGCTGGGTTCTTCTTTCCCATGTCCCACTGGCACGTGTCACGAACATCAATAATTTAAGTCCTTCTTGAATTTTAGGGGACAAACAGACAACCACCGCGTTCTAGATGGATGTGTCTTTCTTATATTGCAGATGTGTAAACTCTGCCAAGAATTAGCTTCCGAAGGCCCCAGGCTTTATGGTTTAATGATGAATCCATATGTTTTTATGCCTTTTGAATAAATGAAAACCAGCAGATGTCCTCCACAAAATGCAAGGCTGAAAGACGTTCTTTCCCCGCCGAAAGAACAGCTTCCATTCTCTTCGGGATCTACCTTTCAGCGGCCTGCCCTGCCCGTCCTCGCCTTCTGTCCTTACCACTGGTATGAAGGAAGCCCCCGCAGAGGGCCTGCTGGGATACAACACCAGCAGTGTAAGCATTAGTAGGGAGACGACGCCAGAAACAGTTTTAATTTAGGGCGAGGCAAAGCATCGTGACATCTAGGAATCACACTGCGGTGAACTCAGCACTGATCACTACAAAGTGCTCCTCCTTTAAAGACACAAAATGCATCACGTCCAGGCATATTCCTTTGGCTGTCAGGGCGTGCTTTTTGTTTAAGCAGTTTTGTGTGTGTGTGTGTGTGTGTGTGTATGGGGGTGGAGAAATGTCACAAAACTCAACTGTGGAAAGAGGACCCAAGGAAGACTGGAGAAACTTCCGTGGTGTTCCCACTGGCACAGCCAGTACATCCCAGAGCATTCCGTCTGTACATCCCAGCTCTGTACATCCCAGAGCATTCCGTCCCCAGGGCGAAGACTGTCGAACCTTGGTGCAGACTGCTGGATCCCTTCAGGCTATCAAAAATTCTAAACTCCTGGGTGGACTGGTCTGCCATACCAAAGGAACACAGACCGGGAGGCTTAACAGACCTTTCCCACTCCCAATACTGCAGGCTGTGAGCCTGAAATCCAGGCAGGGCCGAGGCTGGTTCCCCCTTGAGGCCTGTCTCCTTGGCGTGTAAACCGTCTTCTCCCCGCATCCTCACGTGGCCATCCCTCTGTGTGTGCCCGTGTCCTAATTCCCCCTGGTTTTTTATTTATTATTAATTTTTGAGAAAGACAGCAAGCAGGGGAGTGACAGACAGAAAGAGAGAGAGAGAGAGAGAGAGAGAATCTCCAGCAGGGTCCGTGCTATCAGCACAGAGCCAACGTGGGGCTTGAACTCACAAAACCGTGAGATCGTGACCTGAGCCAAATCAAGAGTCAGAGGCTTAACTGAGTGAGCCACGCAGGCACCCCCTAATCTCTTCTTCTTACAAGGACACCAGCCCTATGGGATCAGGGCCTGCCCTACTGACCTCATTTTACCTTAGTCACCACTTTAAAGACCCCACTTCCACACACAGCCCCATTCTGAGGGCCTGGGAGTGAAGGGTTTCAACTGGTGAATTTTGGGGAGTCTCAGTCCGGTCCATGGAGTTCTAATAAATCTTTATCTACTTGGTATTTCTTTCTGTCTAGGGCATACCCAACCAACCACTTAAGGTCTCCTTACACATCTTATTTTTCAAAATGGGGAGGGACTAGGAGAGCAATCAACAAATAATCAAGATCCTTTTTATTTTATTTTATTTTTTATTTTTATTTTAATTCCAGTATAGTTTTTTTAAATTTTTTTTAATGTTTATTTATTTCTGAGACAGAGAGAGACAGAGCACGAATGGGAGAGGGGCAGAGAGAGAGCGAGACACAGGACACAGAATCCGAAGCAGGTTCCGGGCTCTGAGCTGTCAGCACAAAGCCCGACGCAGGGCTCAACCCACGAACTGTGAGATCATGACCTGAGGAGCCGAAGTCGGACGCTCAACTGACTGAGCCACCCAGGCACCCCCAATCAAGATCCTTTTATTTAAAAGAATATGCTCACATGACCTAAGTTGGTTTGCAAATCTCAGATTTTACTGAACTGTACTCAGGGTTTCTGCAAAGAACCACGAGCAGCAAGGTGTGGGTCCCTCCGTCCATGGAGAGTGCACCACCGATACTCAAAAGCAGTGATGGGGGAGCAGTCTTGATCAAAGGGTACGGGGTTGGTGTCCTGACTTCCAGCGGCAAAGGGGCAACTAATGACACCTCCTCTCTGTGAACACGTAGAGGGTCCATGGACACAGAGTTAAGGCCGGCCGCATGTTCATTTTCTGAGGCATGTCAGTCTATGGCCTGATAAGATGTTACTCTAAGTCAGACCCAGTACATGAAAGATATCGCCTTCAATCAGACGCCATTTTCATAGCCCTCCCTAGGACTTGCTTAAAGCTGGGACCTATAATCAGAATGGAGAATTCTTGTCGAGTTCAAAGAGTATTGGATTTAAGTGGAAAGACATTTACGTGTGTTAAAAAATGCAAAATTTAATCAGCTGGGTGGGAAAAGTATCTGGTAGAGGACGGATTTTCCCTAAGGGACAGGTAGCTCATTCGGTGCCCAAGATATTCAGTGATGTTTAAGGGAAGGAAGACCACCAAATAAACTCTTGTGTGCTATTTAATACTTTGTGACTTATAGTCTTTAATTGAATTTGGCCCATTGGGGCCACAGTGCCATAAATAAACTTTTAAACGCGCACTGAAATTACTAATCTTCACTCACACGTTAAGATGATGTTAACTGACTTCTCCTGGAACAGTGAAGTGAACTTCAGATTCATCGTTCTTAATCAACTTCATTTATTAGGGGAAAGTGATCGTTGGCTATTCAAAAAGGTTCCATTGGCTAAATCGGACAAGAGTAGTGAACAAGGACATAAAACCTAGTGGCTTTATAAATATGGTTTAACGACCATAAAGGTGTTTAAGTTGGTGACAGAAATTGTAAATAGAACCAGAGGCTGTTATGGCCTCTTAGCGTTGATGGTGTAAGCCTAATACGTTTGCACACAGAGTAGGCAGAAATTAAATGTTTTGAACTGATAACATTAACAGTTGGTATATTTTTAAAACCAAGGTGTAGAGTCGTCAAGTCTGAACACAGGAAGTGGGCCAGAGAGAGAGAGAGAGAGAGAGAGAGAGAATCAGAGACTGAGAAAGGGTTGGGGAGAAAGGGTTCTGCCCCAAGGCAGAAATCAGCTCCTGGCAATGTCAGCTGATTCCAGAATGGAGTTCGCCACATTCAGGAAAAGGTGAGCGGGGACATTTGGAACTAAGAAATACACAGGGTGTATCAGGAGGGTTTCCTCCATATGAATGTGGGTACCCACTTTCTACTGATAATCTTCCCACCCAGGGAAATATGTTCCCATTACCCACGTAACACACACCCAGGCTATATTAGGCCCTGCATTTACAGGCTAGTGTTGATGCAAACGAGGGGTGCCATGGACAGGATCCAGACAGCTGTCCGACCCAAGAGCGAGGCCCAAGGTGATTATTCTGTGAATAATCAATAATTCGTATCTTAGATTATAAGTTCCCAGCACAAGCCGTCATGATCTCTTTTCTGTACCTGGCAAGTACGTATTAAATATAATTGCACTTAAATGCAGCTGGACTCTGAGCTCCCGCAGGTGAAGTGACACGGTGAGTGTGGTTCTTATGTGGGAAGACAGGACAGAGTCCTTGGCCTTCGGCGGTTGGCAGCCACTGCTTTGGACATAATTAGAGAAGGCGAGTATATAGCAGAGAGGTGCCAGGAGGTCATTAGTTACAGCCCAACATTTCATTAACGACAGTTAACAACCCTGAACATCTCAGGGCACACGCCCACGGATATCCCAGGTTCTGTGCCACTTTCTGTTCTCTTACTGGCTGCGCTGTATTGAGAATGCAGGCTGGAGAGAAGCGAGGGGTCCCCTCCCACCGTCTCCTCTCGTCCACGCTCGTCCCCGCCACGCAGGTATACACGGCGGCTATCCACACCACCAGCTACATACTGACTGGGGTTTCTCTGACGACACACACACACCGCGTCTGGGCACTGTTCTACGTGCTCAGACCCCAACAGTCCACGGAACTGACCTGGCTCCGAACGCCGGTGGACCACATGGTCTAGGAGCCAGGGTTTTGCCCACGGTGCCCTCAGAGCACCGTAAGCAGGCCGCCTGCCCCCAAATACCCACACGAAGGGACAGACTGGAAGCAAAACCCGCCAGCAAAGACCGCCTGTCGGCAGAGGGCTACTTCCTCACTCTCATCCGGGAGCAGCCTGTAAACTGTACTTCGGGGTAGATGCCCTTCCTTGTTCGAGGACTCAGACCCTTTCAAAGCGAATGACAAGCGAATGACAGCACTTGGCGTGCTCACACGTCCACACGGACAGGACCCAAATGGCAGGCTTTGGCACAGGGCTCAGGAGGAATCAGAGGGCCGAAGGGAAGCCCGGAAATGATGAAGGATCCCCACCCACTCCCCGTAGCAGGTAACACACTGTCCTCCTGGCCCCAAATCAATTTCCTTCTTTGCTATTTCCATGCAAAAGTAAACGAAGCAAATCAAGACGCATAGCAGAACGCGATGGGTGGAGGTCCATTTGGCTGAGTTCCCAGATCCTTCCTTCCTAGACCTACCATCCAGGTCTGTGAGTATGTGCATCACACGCGGGCAGGGGGACGTCCACATGCAAATGTGAAATGTCTTCCGGGTACCAGCACAGTTCAAAGATGGGCCTAGACGGATGGCCATTTCTTGTGGTTCTCTCGGCAGGGTGATGCCTGCCGTAGGCATCTATGGGATTCCCACCCCCGCCCCAACCATGACATCAACGTAAATGTGGCCAGACTTTCAGGCGACTGAAAGTCAACATGTATCCGTGCCCGGAACAGAACTGCTCACTTTTCCAAAGCCTTGTGTCTGCGGTGCTTGGGGACGAGCCCGTGCAATTCAGCCACGGCAGGAGGGAATCCCGGCCACATCTGTCTGCCTCGGTCCCTGCAAACTGTGTCATGAACTAAACTGCCCCTGAACCAGGCTTCTCCTCTTCCTTCCACACCAGCCCTCTGTGTCCTTGCAATGGGCTGCGTGGAGAGTCTCAAACAGATGCATCCACGTCCCACCTTCCTGGACCCTGTGAATGGGACCTTATTTGGAGAAAGGGTCTTTGCACATGTGATTAAGTCAAAAATCTCAAGATGACATCATCCTGTATTATCTGGGTGTGTCCGAAGCCCAATGACAGGTGTCCCTTTAGGAAGGAAATGAGAGGCCACATAAGGAGGGAGGCAGAGGTGGGAGGGATGTGGCCACAAAGCCAGGACTGCGGGAGCCACCAGAAGCTAGGATGGGCGGGACACAGCCCCCTCTACAACCTTGGAGGGAGCATGGCCCCGGCCACACCTGTCTACTTCCGGCCTCCAGAACTGGGAGAGACACGTCAAAGCCACCGGTCTGTGGTGGCGTGGGACAGGGCTCCCGAGACACAAACGCGGTCCTGGTGTCATTCACGGGGACAGCCGGAACAGCCTGCTGGCCGTCTCCACAGAGGGCAGGCCTTAGCCATCTGCATCACCATGTACAGCTTGCCACAGCGCCCTCTGCTCCAGGAAGCCCTCAGGAAGACGGCTCTGTCCTGGGAGCACTTTCCTAGCTCTGTTCCCATCACTCAGCGAGGAACCTCTTCTCCGGTCACACACAGGCACTTTTGCCAAAGCCCTGCCCTTTTCCATGTGCGCACAGCGTCCTCCCGGCCTAGGGCACGCTCAGCCTGGGCCGCCCTCCACCGAACGTCTTCCTGCGGCTCGGCCACAGAGCGCAGGACCCATCTTCTCTGGGAGGCACCCTGGACTGCTGGCGCATGTCCCGCTCCCGGCTCCCAAGGAAACTGGGTCAGCTGAGCAGATAAATGACACTGCGGTAGCATGGACAACATCTGCCTTCCTGCAGCACATACGCCACCGCACCCCAGACCGTGTCCCCAGAAGCACAGGGGCGGTGAGGTGGGATGATATCCATTCCCTGCGCCGGTCTCTCTAGCCGGCATTGGCTGGGCAGCTTAGCCAAGCCTGTAGGACCCATGAACTGAATGAACGCCCTGACCATCTGTCTCCTCGAGCTCTGTGGATCCATCCGATCAGACTTTTCTCCAATCCCTCCTCCACTTAGAACTCTATCCCCAAACAAACCTTCGACAGTGGAAAGTCCCACCCCCACCCCCACCCCCACCCCAACCCCTAGCCATGTGGATGGACCCAGCTAAGGGCTAGCAGCTTTCAGTCACCTGAACTGGCTTGGACGGCTGGCTTCCTGTATTGTCCAAATGACCCAGTGGGCGACTGTAAATGCCTTTATCAGGCTGCTGCCTTTCGGGCAAGGTCAGCACAACTGGTTGAACAAGATTGCAGCAGAGATACGCTGCTGTGCCTTCAGGAAGGGACGAGCTCGTCAGCCTGGGACTGGCAGACCCACAAATGACTTACATGTTTGTGTTCTGAGCACGTACCCAAGCGCGAACCTGCAGGGCACAGGACAGGGCACCAGACACAGAATAGGTAGAGCTGACGGTCATGGTTCCCTGCACGAATGATCTCTCTCAGAAGGGAAGTAGGGACCAGTTTGCGGCCAAATTTCTCAAAGACATGTATGAACGTTCTAGGGGAAAACTGCTGGTGAGCTCTGTGCTCCCACCAGTGCCTTCTTCATCTACTCATTTGCCGCAGGATCCCTGCCCTGTCACCCACGGGAAGAGCACAGTTCCGGAACCACCACTGGTATCGGTGGGGGTCACGGAAGTGCCCTGGATGAATCACTGCCTCGTTCTCTGCTCCGTCCTCTGCAGAAAGGGGAGTGACAGCAGTTAAGTGCGGGCCACCAGCTTGCAGACCTAACTAAGGCACACCGCAGCTCACAAGAGCGCTGAGCACACCGTAAAGGCTCATGAGAGACACTGTGGCTGTGCGAGGAAACCACTGAGAGCCTAAAGAAAGTCACTGGTGATCAGGAGGGCGTAGAAATGGCTCTGAAGGATTTAGGACTAAGTAAGCACTTGCATGCTTTGGGGCTGGGGCGAGGGTGAGGAAGAGAAGGTTGGAAGGGAAGTCTGAGTGTATGACGTGCATGGCTCACGGGGACGCTGCAGCAGACCAGGTCGGACAGAGAATTCTGGGCTCCACACTGGGCTAGACACAGTGTGCCAGTGGGGCAGGGCTGACCGATGGTCACTGGGATGAACGCAAGAGACACCAGAGGGCAGTCCACGGGGGTCAGAGAGTCCTTAAAGCGAGAGCATTCGCTGCAGCCTGGGCTCACGAGCCATCGCCAAGAGAGAGGCGTGCAAGGCGAGTGCTTATGCCCTGTCAGCGTCACTAAACTACAGATGCCCACCCCTGTTGCTTCCCCAGAATATTTGACGTTGACCAGGAGTCTGGCCCGGCTACCTTGCAGAATGTCCTTGCAGTTTGTATTTGTCTGGTTGTATTCACGTAGCATCCCCTTACTTGTTCTTTGACCTTCCCAAAAGAGAAAGTGCTCGTAGACACCCAACTGGTGACCACCCAACTGTGAGACAGGTGAGCTGTTCTGGTAGTTGAGGACAGCACATCCTCTACCATGGCGCTCGGGCCCTGTCCGGGCACCATCATGGCCCCCACACTGAGTCCAATGGTCTTGGCTTCCATTGGTGACTCCTGTCCAAACCATTCATGGTGGGGACCGTGAAATGCTGATTTCCCTAATTCAACCATGCTTTCCATATTTATTGACTGCATTCTTCATAAGAGCTGTCTTCCTCCCCACCTCCTCTGTCTTGAGAGGATTATGACATTTCCTTTTTTTTTAGAGTATTACAATCTATTTTTTTTATCGTTTATTTATTATTGAGAGACAGAGCATGAGCATGGGAGGGGCAGAGAGAGGAGGAGACACAGGATGCGAAGCAGGCTCCAGGCTCTGAGCTGTCAGCACAGAGCCCGACACTGGGCTCGAACTCACAAACCGCGAGATCATGACCCAAGCTGAAGCTGGACGCTTCACCGACTGAGCCGCCCAGGTGCTCCTAGAGTATTACGATCTATCATAGTCATTACTCTCTGGATTTTGTGTCATGCTACATTTTGCCACTGGGACCCCTCCCTGCATTCTGGCATTGGAGGTAGTCTCTGCTCGTCTTGTAGCTCCTGGACCCCAGACTGCAATCAGCCATTGTTTCGCTATCCTGGGTCCCTTCCTTGGGTATGATATTTAAAAACTGAGAAGCTAATCACTCTTAAGACTCATGAATCCTGCTTTGTGGGCTGGAGAAGCGACATAAACTGTGCAGAACGCACAACTATATCCGCACAGACCCGCCTCTGTCGGAAGTACTAAGTTAATGCTTCCGAAGTGCACAAAGTGCAGCAACTGTATTTGCTGTCCCATCACTCTTGGGTTTCCAAGGAGTCTGAATGCACAGGTCTGAATGCACTTAGATGAAATCCCCTGAAGCCACGGCAGAGATCACGGCACGTGGTCCGGAAGAGGTGGAAATAAACGCACTACAGTTGACAGGCTGCAGACACAGCCACCCAAGCACACCTATCCTCGGTTCCCGCAAGCACCCTCTTTTCCGAGTGTGTGCCAACGTGGCCTCGGCGTCCCCTGTAACCACACCGGCCCACCTTTCTGCCTGATGGTTCCGGTCTTGAAGACACAGAGACACTATGACCACCACCTACACCTGGGCTCTCAGGCTTGAGACCTCCCACCAAAACATCCTGTGTGGCATCAAGGAGGACAGGAGTGAGTTCCACACGTCTTACGAGGACGAGGCTTCTCACGACCAGGGACTAGGGCAACAGAACTGACCACGTGCATCTTCTCCCCAGAAAAGCAACAGGAGCTCTGCGTGTGCTTGCCACAAATGGCTGAGTCCAGCTGACCGCTAAGCATAATTTGTAGGTCATGGGAAACAGAGGGACAGGTAAGGAGACAGCAGGCGCAGACAACCAGACAAACCCACAACGTAGAACATTGCATAACGTAACCGGCCTTCCCAAAGTCACTATCATGGGGGAAAACAAAGGATGCGATTGGAGGAAGGGGTGAAGCTTTCTGATTTACAGCAGGATAAAGGTACATAAAACTACCATGTGGAACCCAGCTTGGAAAACACTAGAGTATTCTCAGCTGGACCATCGTCCCTTCTGTGTTCTAATACAATCATTACTGAGAAGTCTTTTTTTTTTTTCTAAACACAAACTGTCTGCTTGATAAAAATACTCTGTCCTGCTTCAGAAAACATGTTTATTGCTCTCGTATTTCTTCCCCTGGTCTGGAATGTTCGTTTTTCTTCTTCGCTCCTTCCTGCACTTGACATACGTTCTCCAGGTGACTTCAGCTGAAAGTACTTTCTGTCTCTACCATGCCCTGGCCATGCTTAGTAGCCAGTTACGCACAGAGTCCACTCACCACGTTTTATGTCCCATCGGGACACTGAGACTAAGAGTAGGGGCTTGCTTGCATCCCACACAGCACCTGGCACCAGACAAGGATGGGAATGTGAGCAGACAAGGATGAGTGGACGCACGGGTCCGGAATGCACGGGTGCACCACGGGGAGTGCTGAGGTTAAGTACAGCTAAATAAAAGGGACGATTCAGCTCCTCGGTGAAGTAGCTACATTTGAGGCCCCTGGGTACCACGTGTGCTTCCTGTTCGCAGGGCAGACATACAACATTCCCAGGTGACAGGCAGCTGGTGACGGCCGTGCTGGTCTAGGGAGGAGAGATGCGCAAAGTTCTCATCAAAGACACCCCGTTTTTCCTACAGATAAGGGGGGAGGGCGGGATCTCAGGACATGAAAGGGAGGGAAGCCTGATGCTTATTTTGACTCTTGCCCCCAACGTCTCACAGAAGCTCACATGTGCAAACCACGATTTTGCTCCTGTTCTGATTTCGGGTACAGACAGGACAGTCTACGGCCGCTTGCACAAGGTTTGGTTGGCTCCTGCGTCTCTCCCTGACCAGCCACGTTGATGTGTGAGATTTTCCAGTACAGCATCACTGATCACAAAGGGGCGTATGCCATGACCTCGCTCCTAGACCTAGCAGCAAAGGAGAATCAAAGGCCGCCCACCGCCCAACCCAGGACCACCAGCAATGCCGACGAAACCGCCCTGCAGGCAGGGGTGTGAGGACGCGACCACCCTCCGCCCGCACAGGGGCCCTCTCCACACAGACACTCTGCCCACTGAGACTCAGCTACTGACTACAGACGTCATGGGGAATTCTGGGTGTGAGGGAGCCAGAGCACAGGGAAGGCGATGTACCTACCGAAAGCTCAGAACTTCGGGTAGAATAGCTGTCCACCTCTACAGAGCTGGCGGGGGGCGGGGGGGAGAGAAAGCTTCTTAAGACAGGACGTGTTACGATTAGTATGTTTTCAACAGAACTCTCCATACACGTCCTGAGGGCAACTTTAACCAGAGACATCTGCACCAAACAGCCAAGACTGCCCCCACCTATTTTAACACAATTACGTGAAAGTTCCCACAAATCAAATGCTCTAATTACTAGTCACAGGTACTCATGTAGACTTGACGTAGGAAACTCATTTTTAAATGCAATCCACTGTGGTAGGACGCTTTTCTATTTTCCAGTTACAGGCTGTGTCTCAATGCTTTTTCAAATGCCTCCTCCCTAGGTGTGACCAGGCGTCTTTGTAATGAGTGCTTTGAGGACACTTCTTGGGGGCAACATTTCCCTTGCTGTTTTACACGGCATTAAAAAACCAGGGACCCTGACTGGTATGTAAATCACGGGAATTTAAAAAGAAAAGAATCAGAGTGAACGGCAAATCATCAGAAAGACAAAAGGGGCCAAAATATCGCCCAACACACTGCTTTTCCAGAAGAAAGGGGAAAAGAGCAGAAACGGCTTTGTGACAAAGTGCGAGTGCTGTCCTCCCTCGATGATGAGAGTCTGTGAAGCCGCAAACACACACAGTGCGGGGCTGAGCGATGCAGGAGAAGGCAAGGACAGGGCAGGGCCCAGCCACACTCACAGGGATTGGCTGAATGTTTCCGTCCTACCGCCAGCTGGACAAAAGTCTGTTATCAGCAGGATTCTGCAACCTGGATCTCAATCCCTTCTCAATTATTCTAGAAAGAGGAGCAGCTGTGGTGGGCGACCGACGGCCACCTCTAAGCACAAATTTTAGGTGGACGTGTTTGACCACTAACACCAGGCACAAACTTGGGGAGGACGCAGTTCAGATCTACTAGAAAGTGTCACCGATGGGGACAGTGTAGCAGCACCGGCCCATACTTGGTTTGCTTTGTTGGCAATGGCCAGTTTTCTCCAACATGGTCTAGAGTCCACTCTTCCCAAAGGGTCCTTCCCCAGACCCCCAGCAGCATCTTATTCCAAAGTGAGAAACTCAGAGTCTGCGCTGCCTTGGGCGTGGGCTCTCCTCAGCTGCAAGGCCTCAGCTGTAAGGCCTTGGGCGTGGGCTCGCCTCAGCTGCAAGGCCTTGGACTGCCCTCCGAACTTCAGCTGACTTCTCTGCAAGGACGGAAGGAACCCAAGTTTCACCTAGCAAGGAGAGCTAAAGCCTGAGCCCATGCGGTCAGCTCCCAGGGGAGCAGGGCAGAAAGAATGTGAACGTACCAGAACACGGCTGCCCCCACACCCAGCACGAGACCCCAGGGCACACAGCCAAGGTGGGGGGGTTCCAAAATGTAGAGCATGCATGAGATGATTATCTCCAGCCAACGGGGATGCGTGTGCGTAGGGAGGCATCTTGACAACGCTTCGTTCGGCCCTACCTTCCTGAGGAAGTGTCACAACCCCGGTAGCGTCCAGATGGTAGGGCACCACTGAGGAAAGAAGCTCCGGTCTCCACTTAAAAAAAATCTCATACGTGTTACGCAGGTCAGTTGGTCATGTGTGTTTTAGCGTTGCTGTGGGACATTTCATGCAGGTCCTATTTCTACGAGCACTGCTCTGCACAGCAAATTTCCTGTTTGCTAAAAACGACAGGCTTCCCCCCCGCCCCCCACTTTGCTCCTAATTTCAGTTTTTTACGAACCGGATAATCTTCCCCATCCAGAAGGCGAGACACCATTGAATACCTGTCATCTTCCTTCGAAATCTTGTCGTGGTTGATAAACAATTTCAGTCCCTTCTCCTCTTTCTCTAAATGGCATTTGAGAGACAAAATTATTACCTAGATCATAGTTGATTATTACCTTGTGTCAACAAAAAGAGAATCCAAAAGTGTCGTTTCTATTGCAAAGGACAACAGTGTCATACATTTCAAACGTCCGAAATAGTACCTCGGTGTGGTCAACCTTTCCACAAAAATTTCTATTTACTTCCTCATTCTCCTCTGATTAAACAAGCCTCCCCGCAGATATCAGCATTGCCTCCTGAAACTAATTGTTTTGAACCGTATTTCCCTGAGCACAGCAGTACAGGAGGCTAGGCTGACAAACGGAACTTGCAGGGGAAAATGCATTCACCGTGCTAACAAACCTACCGCAAAAGGACTGGTTACAAATGGACAGCACAGCGTGCTGCAAACAGCAGACAGACTGAATGAACTACACCAGCATAACTGACCAGACCGCACGAGACAGAGCAGTACATTTTGGAAAGCAGTGTCTTATACGAGACATTTTGTAAAAAGAACGGAACGAGTGAATTTCTGAGGAAGTTCTGCAAAGCCTTACTACCTCAAAGCAGAGTGAAATCTGAAAGAAGGGGCAGACACTAAGAGGGAAAAAAAACCAAAAAGGGCCATGTCTTATCTTCCCAAAGGACACTAATCCTTGCTTCTCTGACCAGTTCAAAGGCTTGGATGACAGTTGCAAAGGGCAAACCCTTTCGCTTGGTGTAACTGGCAAGTGGAGACCCCTGCTCGTAACTGCTCCTGCAGGTCCCGTGACAGAAGCCACATTCCTGGCTTCAGGGAGCAGCTATGTTTGCGCAGGGAGTCGGAGGTAAGCATGCAGCTCATTTAGAAATTTAATAAATTACATTTTAACGAGACCTCTCAGTTTGCATTAATATTCATCAGACTCCCAGAACAGTTCTTTGGGCCTTTCATTAGAGGATAAGGAATTTATTTGACAACTTAACTTCTTGACCACCTGAGCAGGAAAAGTCCTGTCTACCAACGACACTTATGAATCCCAGAAGGTTTCTGAAATGGAGTCATTTCAGATTTAGGAGCTACATGCACTGTTCTCTGCAATTGGTGACCTCTATGGGGATTTACTAATTTATTTATTTTATACATTTACGGGAATTAATCTGGTTTCAAAGTGCCTGTTTCTATTCTGTGGCTTAAAAAAAAAAAAAATCAGTCTTATTACTACTGAATCACCTAGCAATAGGACCAGTGCAGAGGGCGAGGAGGGGTGCGGGGGGGAAGGACGTCATACTCACCATTTAAGATGAACACATCATTTATATTTAGAATCAGATCGATCTGGAGTCATTCCTCAGCTTTGTTCCTTATCCGCTGTGTGACCTTGGGCAAGTGACTTAACCTCTCTGAGTTGTATTGTTTATTAGTGAATGCACATATCCTCCTCTACAGGGTTCTAGGCTACGAGCCCCTTAATGTATGCACACCTCCACCAGGTCAGCAGCCCACGTAAATTATGCAGGCATTTTTACAGTTCTGTGAGGGCTTCTGGAGGCTATGAGGTCAGAACACAGTAACAATACTGTTACGCAACAGGATTCGGAGGCTTTGGGTAGCCCTCAGGACAGTTCTCTCCGCATTTGCATTTACGCTCTGGGTGTTTGTCTTCTCTGAATTCTACCTGAACTTTTCACGGCAGGTGAACTTCCTGATGAGCATGGATTTCTCAGTCGAACCCCAGAGACAGCACGTTGTAGAAGGATTGATAATCCCTGTGCTTTATCCAACTTTCAGGCCCTTGGGCTCAAAAGTACGGTGGGGTGGAGTTCTTGCACAGCCAAGCCCCTCCCCAAGTGATGCCGGAGCCGCAGGTCACTCCGGGCAGCCAGACCACTTAAGAGGACTCGTCCGCCTCCGCAGTCCGGGCATTTGAGGCTGGATAATGTGTCGTGGCGTGGGGCGCTCCGGTGCACCGCGGGAGCCCCAACAGCACGCCCGGCCTCTAGCCACCCCCCCCCCGATTCCAGCAACATCCCCCTCTACCTAGGTGCCCCCCAACGCCTCCAGACGTTCCGGTTTGAGGACCCCTGCCCCGTGGGATGCTACAAGCAAGGTGCGTGCACCTCGGCGCCCACGCCGACGGCCCCCGGGAGCAGGCCGGCAGGGACCCACCAGGCTGATGCGCACGTGGGGAAACTGAGGCAGGGCGGCGCTCCCGGCAAGCACAGCGGGAAGGACCCTTCACTCCCGCGCGGTGGTCTCCGAGCGCCGCCCCCACGCGCGCTGCCCCCCCCCCCGCACACGCACTCCGTCCCCACGCGCGGCGCGGCCACCGGAAGTAGTGCCCCGGGCGGCGTCGACACTGCAGCCCCGCGCGCGGCCGGCCCGACATGGCCCCGGCGCTCCCGCCGCCGCTGCCCGCCTGGGGGTCCCAGACTCGGCCCCGCCGCCGCCCTCGGGCCTGAAAGGCTGCGCCCCCCCTACTCCCACCGCCCGCGTCCTCCCCGGACAGCCCTCGCGGGTGGCGGCCGCAGGCTACCCACCAAGAAGGAGGCCGTCCATGTCAAAGAGCAGGTGGGTGACGGGCCGCGGCGGGGGCACGGAAGCCGCCATTGTGCCGGCGTCACGGCCAGGTAGGGGCGGAGAGAGGTGCGCGCGCCCGCCGCCCCGCGCCCGCGCGCCCCAGGCCTCCGCGCGAGCCCGGAGCCGCTCTGCGCACGCGCGCCCCGAGCCTCCGGGCCCTGAGCCGCTTCCGTGCACGCGCGCTCCGAGCCACCCCGCACGTCCCGAGCCGCACTGCGCACGCGCGCCTCTGGCGGTCTCTGGCGAGTCGTCGAGTGCGCGCTCCGAGCCGCGCACGCGCGCTTCCGTCTCTCCTCTGTGTCGCGCGCGCGCGCGCGTCTAAGAGGGTCACCCAGTCTCTGCCGAGGAGCCGGGATGCGGCACGGGCGGGCACGAGTTTGGCCGCATGCACCCCCGCAAACGGGGCAGCGCAGCGACGACCTGCCGGTGTGGGGGCAGATGCAGGACGAGATTGGAAAGGGTGGGAGGACGGAGGGAGAGCCTCGAAGGACGGTCCCTGGGGCAGTTGCGGGGAGGGCCGTAGAGGTGCTCAGGCGGGCATCACCGCGAGCCACCCGGTAAACGTGGAGCCAGATGGCCTGGTTATGCAGCCGTCCGAGCCCAGATTGGTCGTCCCGGGACCCTCGCAGATTTCCCCTTTCTGTTTCGCGCGCCAGCCGCCCCCATGGGCGCCTGGCGCATGCGCATGGCCAGCGGGTCTGTCCGGGCTGCCGTCCCCCTGGCTTCATCACCGACAGAGCATCCCCAGCTGGTGCGTCCTCCCAAAATCAGCCGAAAACGATCAGATAGGAAACGGAGGAAGCAAAATTAGGGATGTGCCTTGCCGCCTTCGCCTGCTCATGCTTCACCTGCCTTTGTGGCTCCGAGGTTTTTTGTTTTTTTGTTTTTTTTAAACCTTTTGCATTCTTTCTGAATGCAACCTGGAAATAATTTTTTTTTTCTTTTTGGCCACTCTCAAAGATACCTTTATGTGTCCGTTTCTGTTTAGTGTTGGTTGGCGTTGCATATGCATATTTAAGCATAAGGATGACCTCTTTAAGGAAGCCGAAGTTAGAAAGTTCCAGAGACTGTAAGACCTTAAGGATGTATTTCTGGTGAAGTTCCAGAAGTCCGGTGTGACTTGCGTGGATTGGGTAAGCGGAGCAAGATGATAGGCAAGGAGTCTCTGTGCCTCGCTTTCCTTGGGCATGAAAGATGGATGTTTAAGGAGACACGCGGGTCAAGCAATCCCTTAGTACTAGCAAATAGTATATATTCAGTTAATTCGTGTCTTTTAGAGCTGTTGCTGTGACAGTTTATGATTTCTTTTTGACAGAGAAGGCAATTTAGTTAGTGAGGGGACTGTGCTCAGCTGCTGTAACAAAGAGGCTGGGTGGCCTGAACAACACACATATGTTGCTTACAGTTCTGGAAGCCAGGGGTTGGAGAACAAACAGCCAACAGGGGTCAATGCCTTCGGAGACGTTGAGGACAGGATTGTTCCGGGCCTCTCCTTGGCTTGTACATGGCCTTCTTATGTCTTTATATCATCTCTCTGTGGGTCTGTTTCTGTGTCCAAATTTCCCCTTTGTGTGATGACTCCAGCTATAAGGGATTACCTATCCTAATGACCACGTTTTAATTTGATTATCTATGTAAAGACTCTACCTTCGAATAAGATGATCTTCTGAGCCTCCTAGGGGTTAGGACTCCAACATTATATGTGTAATATATAGACACACGTGTATACGTCACTGCAGTTGCAGAGGGACAGGGGGTCGTGTGGACTTCTCTCCACAGATGTAAAAATGTGATTCAAATAATTTTTTCTTTGAATTTTATATATCTCTTGGATATGACGGAAGATATCCCTTCATTTACAAAAACAAAAGAAAAAAAAAACCCAGAAACAAATCCCAAGAACCGTCGTGTTTGTGACAAGCTAGATTGGGGGGAAAAAAAAATGAAAACAGGTTCACACCTGAAGTGATTTCTATGCATGTAACTAAATGCACTTTGATGCTGCTTCTCCTAACAGTCAAAGATAGAAACAGAGCTTCTGGGGAGAGAGAGAGGATGAATTTCCTTTCACAAATTACAATTTATGTTTGCAAAATTGTGTTTTCCCCGTGGGATGATGTCTTACTTTTCCCGACAAGTTTAAAATGCGGCAGACGATCCAATCAACTGTAGTGTGGTGGCGTCCAAAACACATCCACAAGTGATCGTACAGATTGAAAATCAGGATCCTCTCCCACACAATGAACATGCATGCTAAAGCAAAAACGATAGATATGTCTCAGCTTATCTCAGCTTCCTCGTCTTGCTGTCTTGCTTTTTGTGTCCGTGTGTTTGCTGTGTGTTGTATCTGGAAAGGCGCTTGTTGTCCAAGTCCCATTTGGAAACCCACCGAGCCCTGCGGTTCACCCTGGGTGCCTCTCGTTTCCTTCCCCGGCTCCGACCCGGTCCCGGGGAGCCTGAGGCTGGTGGATGGTGCCCTTTCTGCAGGTTGCCTGTGCGGGGCCCTGCAGCAGCTGGCGGGGGGGCCAGGGCTGGGTCTCAAAGAGATGTGTGGAGGGAAGCCTTGCGGGACACTGGAGGTCCCTGTTGGCAGCACTAGCAAGCCTGTGGAGAGTTTGGAGAGCCCAAGGCGCCCTCTCCCACTGCAAGGTTCCTTGCACGGCTTAACATTCCTTTAGCTGGAGAACTGGCCTGGGAGTGGCTTCAGACATAACGATGGAGCAGGGAAGGGCATATATCAAAGTACGCGTATCTTTTCACATATGCGTGCACAAACATATACTTTTGTACTTTATTATATGTTGTGTGTGCTTTATAGTCTTTATGGATTGGTACGCATCTGTGCATCAAGTCTACTAAGTTATATGTAGTTTTTTGTATTCAGTAAGATCAAGCTGTAAACAGCACACGGTAATAAAAACCTAAGCACCCAAGACCTCCCGAGTGAGTCCTAAGGGTAGTGGACTGTCTCTGTCAGAGGCTTATAAATTCTTTGTGGACATTGCACATGGAAGACCCTTCCTAAGAGGATGCTAGTCTGTTCTGGCCGCTGTACCAAAGTGTCACAGACGGGGGTGCTTAGACAGCAGACATTTGTCCCTCACAGTTCCGGAGGCCCAAAACCAAGACCAGGATGCTGAAGGATTCGGTTCCTGCTGACAGCCTGCTTCTTGGTTCATAGGTGGCTGTTTTGTCTCTCTGTCCTCATGTGGGTGGGGGTGGGGGCTCTGGTGCCTATTCTTATAAGCTCAGTAATCCCATCATGGGGGGCTCCATCATGATGTCATCAAAAGCTGATTAATAATTATATTAATATGTCACACGTGTATGTTGTGAAGTCTAGACATTACTGCATGTGTTTTATACATGGTATATATTTAGTAAATTAAGAAAAATTATTTAATTTATTTTTGAGAGAGATAGAGCACGAGTGGGGGAGGAGCAGAGAGAGAGGGAGGCACAGAATCTGAAGCAGGCTCCAGGCTCTGAGCTGTCAGGACAGAGCCCGACGTGGGGCTCGAACTTGTGATCTGTCAGATCATGACCTGTGCCAAAGTCTGCCTCTTAAGTGACTGAGCCACCCAGGCGCCCCTATATTACTTTAGTAAATTAGCAGAACCCAAGAGGGGGTCCTGGGAACCTCGAATCTATACCAGCTCCGTCAGAGGCTCTGGTGACAACCTCTCCTTGCTAGGGCCATCTAATTTGATGGTAGCAGGAACAGCGTTGGAGACTTCCCTGTGACTTCCCCTGTGAGATCCGACGCTGACTCCAGGTATGTGTGTCAGCATTGGGTTTAACTGCAGGACACCCACCTGGTGTTAGATTTGTAGGAAAACCCACAAATAGGCATTGGTGTCAGAATCGTGCTCTCCAGTGTCTTCCCTCCAAGTACCACCCCACTGGAGATTCAGGCTTCATCCTATGAATTTTGGGGGGGGAGGAACCCCCAACATCCAGTCCATCGTAGAGTGTTACCATTTCCTTTGCCATCCAGTTATATTCAGGTCTGATAACTCACGCCCTTCGTTACTTGGCTGGGGACAGATGACTGAACGCGCTGGTTTACGGCTGTAACGATCACCTAGACATGCCTCCGAAGACTGGAAGGCAGCCCTGTGTAGACCTCCATACCACAGTGTGCACGCGGGTTTGTTTTCCCTCCGAGGTGGGCGTGAGCCAGATAACACAGCAAGAGAAGGCTCACGCATGTTCGAGGAGACTTTAAGGTGGCTTCCCGGGCCCTCGCGTGTGCAGAGAGATGCAGTGAAGTAAAGTGCAGGAACCGCTCGCCTGCCTGCATACCCCTGGTCCGGAATCGTCCCCCCACCCCCCGCCCTGTGCTCTGTTGATATTTGGGGCAGGGAAAGTTGACGTGGGCCGAATCATGATTTCCAAAAGTCACGGGGTGAAGTCCCAGCCCCCAGCACCTCAGAATGCGGCCGAATTCAGAGGCAGAACCACTCGCCTGCATACCTGGGCTTCTAGCCCGTGGTACTTCGTGATGGCAGACGTAGCAGATGGGCACAATCCTTCTGTGTGGTGGGGGCCGTCCTGTGCACCGTAGGCTTTTAACAGCATCCCTGGTCTCCTCCCAGTAGATTCCAGCAACACCTCCCAGTACTTGTGTCTGTCCGTCTGTGTCTGTCTGTCTACCTATCCATGAAGCCGTCCCTCCAGCCGCACATCGATCCACGCATGCACACACACGTATGCGCGCACACAGCCTGGCGTCCCGTTCTGGAGTCCAGCCGCGTAGGGAAGCAGGAGGGCAGGTTCCGATGTTCAGAAGTTCTGGCCCGTACGTGCAGTACCTTTCAGCCTAGGTAGACTCCCGTCGACTCCAGGAACTCACGACCCCGTGGGAAGAGCTCGCTGACCGGGATTCGAGAGGGAGAACGCGGAGAACCCGCTCCCTGTACCGCTAAGAAATCTCACGAGTTCATTCTTAAAACAAAAACATGTGGCTGGCCTGGGAGTAGGGAACTGGGGGCCCCTCGCGGGGGAGGCCTTGGGTTTGCTTCTCTCCCTGCTCCCCTAGTTTCTGCATAAGCCAGGCAGCCCTGGACTGAGGCTGGAGCTCCGTGAATGGCTGACCTAGCCGCTCATGGCGTCTTTCCTCTGGGATGTGGTTGGTTGGTTTGTGGAGAGGGCCGTGACTGTTGACCTTCTTGGCCCTCAGAGTACAGTCTCAAGGACTCACCTCCGCGAGAGAAGCCAAGCTTCCTCCCGGCACCGGAAGACAACTGAGGTGGCCCACGGCACAGCAGTGTCAGCCTCACGTGGGGTCTGGCCACAAATACAGAACCGGAGGCCCCACCCAGACCTACTGAATCAGCCGAGTGGCCGAGGCCACTGACCCCCACCTGGGGTATGCCGGGCACTGCACTGTGGTATGGGAGCTCCACCTGGTATGAGGATCTCTGCTGGCGATTATTTTTATGTGAAAGTGTAGGAAACATTGCCAGACCTTGTTAGGGTCTATTATCTGCGTGGACACTAGTGGGTGATCCCCACGGTGGGTGGTCACATATCCCAGTCAGCTTTCCCAGTGTCTTGGGAGACGACAAGTGGGTGGGATCCGTGCCTTCGACTTATTTTACTTGAATTCAGGTTAATGCGATGTGTGTTTTAGGGTTAAATGTATTTACAGGTTATTTATTTCATTTATTTATTTATTTTTTTCAACGTTTATTTATTTTTGGGACAGAGAGAGACAGAGCATGAACGGGGGAGGGGCAGAGAGAGAGGGAGACACAGAATCGGAAACAGGCTCCAGGCTCTGAGCCATCAGCCCAGAGCCCGACGCGGGGCTCGAACTCACGGACCGCGAGATCGTGACCTGGCTGAAGTCGGACGCTCAACCGACTGCGCCACCCAGGCGCCCCTAAGACTTTGTTTTAATGTGTATTTGTTTTTGAGGGAAACAGAGAGCAAGCACGAGCAGGGGAGGGGCAGAGAGAGAGGGAGAGCGAGACACAGAATCGGAAACAGGCTCCAGGCTCTGAGCCGTCAGCCCAGAGCCCCACGCGGGGCTCGAACTCATGCGAGATCACGCGAGATCTCGCGAGATCATGACCTGAGCCGAAGTCGGACGCTCAACCGACTGAGCCACCCCGGCGCCCCTAAGACTTTGTTTTAATGTGTATTTGTTTTTGAGGGAAACAGAGAGCAAGCACGAGCAGGGGAGGGGCAGAGAGAGAGGGAGAGCGAGACACAGAATCGGAAACAGGCTCCAGGCTCCGAGCCGTCAGCCCAGAGCCCGACGCGGGGCTCGAACTCCCGGACCGCGAGATCGTGACCTGGCTGAAGTCGGACGCTCAACCGACTGTGCCACCCAGGCGCCCCTATTTCATTTATTTAAATGTTTGTTTACCTTGAGAGACAGAGCATGCAGATGAGCAGGGGAGGGGCACAGAGAGACCAGGAGAATTGCAAGCAGGCTCTGCATTGTCAGCACAGAGCCCAACGTGGGGCTTGACCCCGTGAACCACAAGATCATGACCTGAGCCGAAATCAAGACTTGGATTCTTAACTGACTGAGCCCCCAAGGCGCCCCTATTTATTTCACTTTTATTTTTTTATTTTTTTTTATTTTTTTATTTTTTTTAATTTTTTTTTTCCAACGTTTTTTTTTTTTATTTACTGTTGGGACAGAGAGAGACAGAGCATGAACGGGGGAGGGGCAGAGAGAGGGAGACACAGAATCGGAAACAGGCTCCAGGCTCCGAGCCATCAGCCCAGAGCCCGATGCGGGGCTCGAACTCACAGACCGCGAGATCGTGACCTGGCTGAAGTCGGACGCTTAACCGACTGCGCCACCCAGGCGCCCCTTATTTCACTTTTAAACCGACCCTCACAAAATGGAAAAAGGGCTTAAAGAAACTTCTATCAGGGAAGTAAAATGCCAGTCCATGTTAATGACAAGGAAACGTAACTTCCAGCATGAACTTCAGAGCACTCACGAATGCGAAAAAACACACATCGCATTGGTACGTAAGTAGATGTCACTCATCTAAAATTGTATGTATACGGGGCGCCTGGGTGGCTCAGTCCGTTCAGCATCTGACTTCGGCTCAGGTCATGATCTCATGGTTCGTGCATTCGAGCCTCACGTCAGGCTCCGTGCTGACAGCTCAGAGCCTGGAGCCTGCTTCAGATTTTGTGTCTTCCTCTCTCTCTGCCCCTCTCCCGCTTGCTCTGTCTCTCTCAAAAATAAATAAAAACATTAAAAAAATAAAATAAGATAAAATTGTATCTTACAGAGAGGATGAATGCTCAAACCTTGGGGAGATTGAAGTGTGTGGTCAAACCCTAGCCTGTTTTTCTCTCTGCCTGGGTGACTGGACATGACCATGGACATCTGAGGGAGGGGCCTGAGGTTCATTGTGCCCCCCTGGTAGGAGCCTCGTTCACCACTGGGATCCATGGCACTACACAAGGTCTCCTGCCCTCCCCCTCTCCCTCTTACCTTCCATCTCTTGTTTTGTTTTGTTGAGAGAGAGTGCGTGCACACAGATGCACCACACGCACAGTTGCACAAGTGGGGGAGGGTCGGGGAGTTAGAGGGACAGAGGATCCCAAGCAGGCTCTGTGCTGACGGCAGACCGCCCCATATGGGGCTCGAACTCATGAATGCTGAGATTGTGCCCTGAGCTGAATTCAGATGCTTCACAAACTGAGCCCCCCCAGGCTCCCCTCATTTTAAATTCTCTCCCTCTTGATTTTTGCCTCTGACTTAATTCTCTGGCAGGGGGCCCTCCCTCCAGGACAGGTTAGGGGTAGGTGTGCCCATGGTGGATGTGCCTGATGATGCTAGAGCAGACACCATTAATTCATTTATGTACAGGAATGATTAACCGCTTTCCCAGCGAGGTTGTTGAGATGGTTTACAAAGTAGCGAGCATGTCCCAGTCGCTGGGGAGGCCTGGTGGCTTTTACCACACATGTTATGAAACAGCAAGCCAATTTTAACCGCGAACACCCAGTCTTTCTTTAATGTGCACCCTGAGCACCTGTCTTGTGTAAACATCGCTGAACACTGAGTGGGGCCCCATGCATCTTGTATAAACTGCCACAGAGGATCAAAGCGTTCCCGACCAGCCAGCAGTGTTATCAGAGGAGCTGGATGCAAGGTGTGTGCTCTCGCAGGTGAGGCTGAGGACAGAGTCTGTCCTTGGGGAGGAGAGTCAGCACGGGGGGGCCCCGGGCACCCCTCCTGTGATCTGGGGGGAAGAGACAGAAGGAAGCAAGATGCCAGCATCACCAGGCGGCTCAGTCAGTTAAGTGTCAGGTCAGACTCTTTGCTTTGGCTCAGGTCGTGATTGTCAGGTTCCGTGGGTTCAAGCCTCGCATCTGTCTCTGCGCTGGCAGCTCGGAGCCTGCTTGGGATTCTCTGTCTCCTCTCTCTGCCCCTCCTCCACTTGCACTGTTTCTCTCTCAAAATAAATGGATAAACTTAAAAAAAAGATAATCTTTTAAGAAAAGTAAACAAGAAGAAACACTGTATATATATATATATTTTTTTCTTCCCTTGTGCAGTTTATTTTTTTAAATTTTTTTTAACGTTTATTTATTTTTGAGACAGAGAGAGACACAGCATGAACGGTGGGAGGGTCAGAGAGAGAGGGAGACACAGAATCTGAAACAGGCTCCAGGCTCTGAGCGGTCAGCACAGAGCCCGACGCGGGGCTCGAACTCACGGACCGCGAGATCGTGACCTGAGCCGAAGTCGGACGCTTAACCGACTGAGTCACCCAGGCGCCCCTTCCCTTGTGCAGTTTAGATACAAATCCACAAGGGCAGTGTTGGGGAGGAAGAATTTTACTCTGCCCTTCGTAGATTCTTCCAGCTGGTGTGAGAGTTAAATTGACATGAGACATATTAACAGGAGAAAATCAAATTTAATTTCGTAGGTACAGGAACACCACGTATGTGAGGGGTTCCAGGTCAGAAAGGTAAAACGAGGTATCTATGCCATCCTGAGCTAAGGAGTGGGATGGTGTCCTCAAAGGAGAAGGCAAATCATGGGGCAGTAAGAACATGTTCAGTAATTAGATGTTTGCCCTGCCACACAGATGGGCACTCAGATAAAATTCATCTCTGGTAATAACTCTCATTCTGAGAAAGAGCCCTAGTTTAGATCCTTGTAGGTAGTTATGGGAGGGGTGAAAGCTGCTCTTGAGCCTGCGAGGTCTTGTCTGTCTCCAGCTCTAAACAGTCCCTGTGCCAAGCTGACCCACTCTGGGGAGGCTTGCTCGGAACCCCTTCAGCAGCATCAGCAGTGCCTGACTGTGACCTTAGTAAAGTAGCAGCTCTTACCCTAGTCAGCCCCAGAGAAGCAGGTGTCCCCCTTTGCCAGGCTCCACCCTGCTCCTGGGCAAACTGCAGTGAAGCAGATGGCAGGTGGGAGCAGACAGGAGCCTGGAGGCGCCTGGGTGGCTCGGTTGGTTGAGCGTCTGACTTCGGCTCAGGTCATGATCTCACGGTTCGGTTCATGAGTTCAAGCCGTGCACGGAGCTCTCTGCTGTCAACACGAAGCCTACTTCGGGTCTTCTGTCCCTGTCTCTCTGCCCCTACCCTGCTCGTACTCGCTCGCTCTCAAAAATAAACATTAAATTTTTTTTTTTTTTTTTTAAAGAAGACAGGAGCCTGGAATGGGCATGTGCCAAACCATCCTTGCTAAATCTGTCAGTCACATGTTGTCTAGAAGGACTGTTCCTGGGGTCAGTGGTGTTCTTTTCACTTTTTTTTTTTTTTAACACAGTATTTCCCAAACACGTCACACACACACTGTTGAAAAAGGAAGTAATACGTGTTAACTTCCATTAGGTTGGGTCCATCCCAGCACACTTTTAGAAATGCCAGGCTGCTGTTATGATTACAGTCCAGGAAGACTCCAAAATCCTAACCACAGCTGTCCTGAAGCAATCTTTTAGTATGAGTTTGGGATCTGAGCACGTCAATGGGACACCCAACACGTTGAGATAGCAGAATAAATCTACATAGTAAAACTGTACAGAATGAGAATCTTAAGTACCTCCCAGAGTGAAGATTCTAACAATCTTAAGAGCAGTGGGATGTGTGTGTCTACATACAGACACACGCATTTATGGTACGTACATAAATAATCTAGTTGTGTGTGTGTGAGTTTTTTTAAAAGTAATCTCTGTGCCCAGCATGGGGCTTGAACTCATGGCCCCAAGATGAAGAGTTGCACGCTCTCCTGACTGAGCCAGCCAGTTGTGTGTGTGTGTGTGTGTGTGTGTGTGTGTGTGTGTGTGTGTTTTATTTTGAGACAGAGACAGAGAGCGAGCAGGGGAGGAGCAGAGAGAGAGAGAGAGAGAGAGAGAGAGAGAGAGAGAGAGAGATTGATTCCCAAGCAGCATCCATGCTGTCAGCTTAGAGCCCAATGCGGGGCTGGGATTCACAAACCATGAGATCATGACCTGAGCCGAAACCAAGAGTCAGACGTTTAACCAGGTGAGCCATCCAGACGCCCCTTAAGAAACTGGAGGAAAGATGTATATAATTTAAATATGTTTAGCTTACATATACGCAGACGCGTATAAGTAATATATGCATTGATGGTTTTTAGAAACTGATGAATAAAATTCATTACATAGCATTTCAACAGACTTGATTTACACATACACATGCATTGAGTATGTAAATAGATATGTGTGTGGCTTTCAGAAACTTAAGAGGAAAGTTTTTTTGTATATAATGTGTATGTATGTATACGTAAAATAGCACAGACTTGAGAGTGGTATAATATTTTACAATATTTTGTTCTTTTGTGGCCACACTTCAAATGAATATGTATGTCGGCTGCCACTGTATTTAACATGTAAGGAGTAACACTTAAAAAGAATGTACTTACGGGGCGCCTGGGTGGCGCAGTCGGTTAAGCGTCCGACTTCAGCCAGGTCACGATCTCGCGGTCCGTGAGTTCAAGCCCCGCGTCAGGCTCTGGGCTGATGGCTCAGAGCCTGGAGCCTGTTTCCGATTGTGTCTCCCTCTCTCTCTGCCCCTCCCCCGTTCATGCTCTGTCTCTCTCTGTCCCAAAAATAAATAAACGTTGAAAAAAAAATTTTTCAAAAAAAGAATGTATTTCTGGGGTGCCTGGGTGGCTCAGTCAGTTAAGCATCCGACTTTGGCTCAGGTCATGATCTCATGGTTCGTGAGTTCGAGCCCCACATCGGGCTCTGTGCTGACAGCTGGGAGCCTGGAGCCTGCTTCGGATTCTGTGTCGCCCTCTCTCTCTGCCCCTCCCCCATTTGCTGTCTCCATCCCTCAAACAATGAATAAACGTTCAAAAAAAAAAAAACATTTAAAAGGATGTATTTCAGCTCTGTTTCTCAGGGCCATTTCCACTACTCTGCATGAACCTTAGAGGCAATCAGTTCCTGTGAGTCCTTCCTCCTGGAGTAGACCACAGTGCCATTTTAGGGAAGGTGACATCCCGGACTTAGTTTGGGGTTTAATGATAAAGCTTCAAACCCCGGAATGCGTTCTGTCAAAGAGAAGGTCACGATTACTGCACAGGGCTAGTGAACACTGAGAAGTACATGGTAAGGGGAGACCATAAGTTACCAAAAGCGCCTCCTGGAAACAACCCAGAAATTCCCGCCTTCCTCCGTTGTTCAGCCCCTGTCCATGTTACACATTCTGTAGGGGGCTTTCCTACGTGATTTTTGTGATGCCCGGTAACGTTCATGGTAATCACAAGGAGGGTCTCAAGATGAGGGGTGGTTTAGCGTTTCTGGGCTTTTTGCAGGTGGTCGGGGTGCCTTGCTGGAGAATAGCTGAGCTCACCCCGAATGAACGCAGAGCTAAACGTGCTGAACGCTATGTCACCATAGATAATACAATAGGAAAACTGAACGGTGGATTCGGGGGCCCCAACGCCTCTCCTCCCCATATGGCTAAGAGGAGAACCCTTCCGTGAGCACCATGTTGCCTGTCCCAGTGGCCCGATTTGCATGGAGATGCTTCTTCCTTGATTCAGGGCCCTCATGACTGAGCTTTGGTCTTTATGCTCAGTCCTGGAGAATGAGTCTTGGCTTGCTGATGCCTGAATGACTGCATCGTGCCCTAGTTCTGTGGGAGTCGAGAATTTTCCAGCAATGGTCTCTCCACTGGGCTGTTCCTCTCTGGAGAGCCGAGTGAGACGGCATACCCAGTTTTGGCTGAGGGTTCCTCTGTGATGCCTCTGATGGGCACACCAGTCAGAGCTGGGCCGTTGCCCCTAGTCGGTAACTTTGCCTGGAACATATTCTTCCTGCTGTGCGGAAGAGAGGGCTGGTGCTCAGAGAGGCTGAGTGTTTTCCTGAGGTCACACAGCTATCCGGTGCCAGAGTCAGAACTGAATTCATATCCCCTCATTCTGAGGGGATATTTATTGTAGTGCTGTACTACGTTGAGAGCATCGGTCGAGGGGCAAAGAAGTAAAGTGTCAGGGGAATCTTCGATGGAGGTAGCCATAGTCGGGCCCTGTGGGATCTGGGCCCTGTAGCAGGGAAGGAGAAAGACACGTGAGAGGTTTGCAGATGGCTTGCTCTTTGGGACTTCTGCTTGGGAGGACCTCTTTCGAGGAGGACGAGGAGGGGGCTCCTATAGAAGCAGGCACCACTACCCCTGTCTCAGGAGTTGTGGATGGACAGGAATCGACTGGGTGGCTCCCAATAACCAGTGAAGATGCCCTTCAGAGGGAGGGTCCATCTCCAGTCTGCCACCTGCAGCGTGTCTCAAATAGGACCCTTGAGAAGGGACCTTTCTGTCCCTGTGGCCCCACCTTGCCCTGCACACTCCAAGCCACGGGACTGTGGCAGCAGCTGGGGCGGGGGGCTGGGTCATAAATGAGAAAGCCAGCAGCCACCCTCCAGGACCACCAAGACCATGCTTTTGCTGGGGGGGGGAGGGGACTCATGTGGGAATTAAACCTGTAGAGTTTCAGCATTGCCCTAGACATTTCTTGGTGAGCTTTAAAGCATTCAGCGATTGGAAGCATCCCGGGGTGTGCTGGAGTTTTGACCACTAGCTCATATGAAACCTCTATCCCATGTGCAAGTTTTATGGAGTCCCCAGGAGACCAGACATCACCCCGTGACGGTATGTGGGTCATGCTTATTCACAATAAGATATTGTTTCAGATTTCGGTGCGGTATCATCTTGGGTTACCGTTAAGAATGGCAACTATGTTAGCACCTGCTGCATTATGTATTAATTCAGTGGGTGCCTACCAGGAGCCAGAGGCACACAAAATAATTACAAATGGGCAATGTTTTATTTATAGAGGTGGGATAATGAGCACAACTACTCAGAGTTCGGCTTTGCCTTTTTTCTTCTTGTACACAAAACACGATGAATGATGTGAGGGGAGAAGGCAATCCTGGCAGCTGTTTTTCCTGAGGTTTGGTTTCCCCCAAGATATGGGAGATGAGAGTCCCTGCCCCTTTCATCAGTGTTGAGGGCACACCTACCTGCTCGCCACCCATGAAGCCTGCCGCCGTCCTTGCTCAGCGCCCGAGCCTTGGTGTTGGCGACGGGCATGAATTCCTCGGGGCCCCGTGTGCCGTGTAGGCGGCTGGAACTCCCCTAACAGACAGGCTTGGAGGGCCTGTGTGCATCAGGATGTGCACAGAGCATTCAAAACATCACCGTCGCCTGCGTCCCCAGGTCTTACTGCTGGAAGAACACGTCGGCACTTGTCCGCCCCCCTCCCGTAGCTCAGTTTCCTTGTCCCGCACTGACACATGAGGAATGCTGGCTGAACGTCCGGGGTTTCATTCCCCCCCCCCCCCACCTGCCAGCCGGTCAGTAAAGGTTGCAGGGAAGCATTCAGACCCGATACGCGTTCTGAACGAAGTGATACCTAGCACGTGAATACTCAGCTGGGGTCAGGAAGGGCAGTCTCCCTCTGATTTATACGTGAAACATGCGGGGTGGGAGGGAAGACAAGTGGAGAGATACGTGCAGTTAAATAACTTTTCTATGATCGATTCGCCAATCACCCCGCGATGACTGTCTGGCCGTACCTGGGCTGTCCCGTGATTATTCACAGCCTGGGAGCTCTGGGCTGGGTCCTGTCCAGCATGGCTCCTTCAAAAGCTGTGTGAGGTTCTTGGACGGAAGGTACAGTGTCAGAGTCTCCTGGTGAGAGAGCACCCTGTGGAGAAGCCTCGGAAGAACCGGTGAGTTGGATTGCTTTTTGGTTTTGGTTTTGTTTTGGTTTGGATCTTCTGTGGGAATCATGAAAGTTGGTACACTCCTACCTGCTGTGTTACAGTTTTTAAAAAACCTGTAGGACCGCCTGGGAGGCTCAGTCAGTTAAGCGTCTGACTCTTGATTTCGGCTCAGGTCACGGTCTTGAGGTTCATGAGGTCGAGACCCTCATTGGACTCCATGTTTACAGTGCGGAGCCTGCTTGCTATTCTCTGTCTCCTTCTCTCTCTGCTCCTCCCCACTCCTCTCTCTCTCTCCCTCTCTGCCCCTCTTCCACTCACACCCACTCCCCCATCACAAAATAAAATTAAAAAAAAAAAAAAAACCTGTAGAACCACCTACAAGAATTCATCTGTTTTCATTTTCATCTGCCCTGAAACAGGGAGGTCTTGAGGGAGAAGAAACTGATTGCCAAATAGTCTTTCATTCTTTCTGGATTAAAGTGGTGGTTTGAAAACACACGCTTGATCAAAAGGATAATGGAGAGCCCAGAGGCAAGAAACCCAAGAGGAAGTGAGCAAATAAAGAGGTGCATTTTGTGCTGTGCTTAAGTCAGAAGAGAAATTGAATTAACCTTGTATATCAAAATATTAGGACCCGTACTTCTGGGTTAGATAGAATGCGTGTAAATACGATGTGTGTGCCATGAAGCACATGCCGTGAAATATTGGTATTCGTGTAAACTTGTAACTCATTGCTTTCCTAAAGAGTAAATTTGAGGCATAATCAAGAGCGGTTCTGCTCTTGTTTTAAGTTTTTTTTTAAATTTTGACATATTTATCTTTCATTTTAAGTGTACGGATACAAAATAATCTCTCATGAGCCCCTTGCATTGGTGTTTGGGGGAAAAAAAAAAAGGCAGAACACAGCTGATCCCAATTAGTAGATCCACTGCTTAACAGGCTGCATTGGTCTTGCTTTGGGTGGGGGCTTCATTACCCCAGTGTTGGACATTATGTCCAGCTGTGTAGACTGTCTTTGCAAAGGAGGAGGGTTAAGCAACGAATGGCATGTGGCTGAGAAATCGACCACTCTTTATTCTGAAGATTGGTATCAGTTACGGGAGATAAGCATCCGGAACAACGTGACCTTTGCAATGCCTGCCACACGTAATCTACCCATCGTGGGTCAACAAAAATGCGTGATTTCCTTTTTTTCCCCAAAGAGGGGTGCTAGGACTTGCACGTAATGTCTTTCGGATAAACCTTCCATGCCGTTCTCTGAGTGAATGATCCTAGTTAATTACGACGTTCACTACTTGCTTACTTCTTATGCAGGTAGCCACATTTGTCACATATGCGTTGATTTCATCCTCTACGTTAACCCTTGCAGGTTGAATTTGAGGGCCGATGAGAAGACTTGTCACTGGAGATGACGTCACTAAAAATGGTGAAATGCTTGTCAAAAGATTATTCCATTCTACAGTTATTTACGATAGGCACTTTTTGTCTCTACAAATGCATGATAGCACCTGACAGACTATCCCTATGAATTGGTGTCTACAGAGACACTAATATTTACCAAGTGAGAAATTGCCCCATTTTCATTTATACTGAGATTAAAACATAATGACGGATGATACCAGGATCCAGAAATGTGAATGCTTTCAGTGCATTAAAAACAAAAACCAAAAAAAACCGCTCCTGTTTGCATTTAAAACTAAAGAATAAATGTCAGGCATTGCTTAAAAGGCTCATTGAAATATGGGGCACCTGGGTGGCTCTGTTGGTTGGGTGTCCGACTTCAGCTCAGGTCATGATCTCATGATTTGTGGGTTCGAGCCCCGCGTCGGGCTCTGTGCTGACCGCTCGGAGCCTGAAACCTGCTTCCGATTCTGTGTCTCCCTGTCTCTCTGCCCCTCCTCAGCTCACACTCTGTCTCTTTCAAAAATAAATAAATGCTAAAAAATATATATATATTAAAAAAAAAAAAGGCTGATTGAAATAAACATTAAAAGTTTCTGGGAAAAACTCTAAAAACTCTTCTCCAGAGCACTCTGTATCTCTATTGTTTTGTTTGTATCTTGTCCTCTCATTAAAATTCCTACCTTGTTTGGAAATTAACCCTGTAAAACTTGGCCACTGAGTCAACAATCCCTTACCTAGCACCCTTGGGATTCAGGTAATGAAATATGTTGCAATCGTGAAACCCAAGTCCAGTCTTACCTGGAGGGTTGTCCACGTGGGAAAACACTCTGTGTAAATACTGCGGGTGCCAGTGTCAATAATAATTAAGTGCTTATTACGAGGAGGAAGTGCAGGCCAGAGAGTCACTTTGGGCTCAGTGTAGCGCCTTCGACTTTCCACTCTGGCAGAAAGCATGGAGGTGAGGCAGAGGGGGTCCAGGGTCCTGTGTTCCTCTTAGTGGCTCCAGGACTGGGGGATGTCTCGTCCAGAGACAGACGCAGGACTGGGATGTCCCCTTTTGCAAGTAATGTGTCCACCCCGGGGTTTCTCGGTTGCAGCCCTGGAAGGTTCATTGCCGTAGGGACTGACCTGTCTTTGCAGGATGTTTACTCTCTACCCATCAGCATTCTGTTCAGCGTGGACAGGTTTTCTCAGCGCCTGGTGTCTTGACTCCTTTCCAAGTGCCCCTGCCACCTTACAGATACACACCTCTTTGTCCATAACCAACAAGAACAAAGACAAAAGGATGGGAAGCCAGGCTCTTGGGGAAACTTATTTTTGGCAGTTCTGCACCAGTGGACACAGAACCAATGTAAAGTTGAACAGTTTTTATCCCATGGAATGCTGCAAGACTGTTCATATGTGTGTCTGCAGGTTGCCGTCCAGAACTTCGGTCAGGCTGTGTTACGTAACACACGATATACTCACCATCATGCTGTCTTGTGTGTGTATGTGCATTATGTATTGTACTAATCACTTTGCAATATGTATGCATAACCAGTCATTATGTTGTACACCTTAGACTTAGATATGGTATGGCAATTATAGCTCAGTAAACCTAGAATATGTCTTTAACAATCAAAACTGGAATACAGATGTCTGTATGTGCCAAAGTTTTACTGAGATACAACTGACATACAACATCTTGGGAGTTTAAGCTGGACGATGTGGTGATTTGTTATTCGACATATCAAATATATTTCCAATGTGATAGTTAAAAAAAAATATTTTTTAGCATTTGTTTATTTTTGAGAGACTGAGTGTGAGTGGGGGAGGCACTGAGAGAGAGAGGGAGACACAGAATCGGAAGCAGGCTCCAGGCTCTGAGCTGTCAGCACGGAGCCCGACGCGGGGCTTGAACTCACGAACCGTGAGATCGTGACCCGAGCTGAAGTCAGACGCTTAACTGACTGAGCCACCCAGGCACCCCCCAATGTGGTATTTTATATGTCAAATATATATCCAGTGTGATGTTTGATATATCAAACATATGTCGACATATCATATACTTGATATTTTATATATTGCAAAGTGATCAGTGCAATAAGTTTTGTTAACATCCGTCACCTCACACAGTTGCAGATTTTTCTTTCTTCCCATTATGAAGTGGTATCATACAACGAGTGTTCTAGAAAAAACAGCAGTGTCCGTTATGAGGGTCAGAGATGGTCCTGGGGACAGCTTAACTTGGAAGCAGTCTGCATACTTTCAATAATTTGTTTTGATTTTTTAAAAAATTACCTTCTAAAACCCCCCCAAAAAAAATTTGAATTCTGAAATACTAACTTGGCCCCAAAGCTTGTGTTTCGAGACCGTATACCTGTGCTTGTCATTGCAAACAGGGAAGAGTTCATGTTGAGCCCGTTGTGACTTTGAACCATCAGATGATGGTTGTACCAGGTGGGTTTTCCCATTTACGGTATCAGACTATGTTCCCATATCCCCTCAGAGGCACCTTCTACCAATAAAAACCTCACGATTTTTCTAAGTTCTGCAAACTTTGCGACAAGGGGAGAATAGAAACCTCCATTCAGCCAGAAAAGTAGGGCAGAATTTCTGTGTCTTTTGGCCACTGTCCCTGATGAGAAGCAGCTTCTGACCCCTCTTCCCCAGCCCATGCACCTGGGAGGCAAAGAACACTTATTTAAATCTACTGGGGGTCACAATGGCCCAACTTGGGATCCTAAACCAAACGGCATGTCTTGACTTTGGAAAGACCACCTGTTTGATTCTATTAAACAAATACCAGGGCATTTGTGGCTCAGTTGATTAAGCATCTGACTCTTGATACCAGGGTCATAGAATTGAGCCCCATGTTGGCTCAGCATGGAGCCTGCCTGGGATATTCTCTCTCTCTCTCTCTCTCTCTCTCTCTGTCTCTCTCTGTCTCTCTCTGTCTCTCTGTCTCTCTCTCTCTCTCTGTCTCCCCCTCCCTCCCTCCTTCCCTCTGCCCCTCTCCCCCACTCACACACTCTTTCTCTCTCTAAAATGAAAAAAAAATGCATTAAAAAAGAAGTATTGGGGAGTCTGGGTGGCTCAGTGGGTTAAGCATCTGACTCTCAGTTTCGGCTCAGATCGTGATCTCACAGTTTGTGAGTTCAAGCCCCTCATTAGGCTCTGCACTGACAGCACAGAGCCTGCTTGGGATTCTCTCTCTCACTCCCTTTGTCCCTCTCTCCCCCCCCCCCCCGCCATGCCACAAAATAGCTAAACTTAAAACAGAATTAGCAGAACGGAGCTTTGACTTAAGCAGACTTCTCCACCTCAACAGGACTCATAGTTTGGGGCAGATCCTTCTCTGTTGCCACGCATGGTCTTGTGCATCATCAGATGTTCAGTCGCATCCCTGGCCTCTACCCAGTGGATGCCAGGAGCGCAGCCCTCAAGCTGTGATGACCAGAAGTATCTCCAGACATTGCCAAGTGTCCCCTGGAAGGGAAAGGTACCCCTAGTTGACAAGCAGTGGTTTGCCTGATGCTATACTGTGCGATGAGCCCTATTTTACAGGTGGGAAAAACAAACCCGTGCTCTACAGATGGCGTCACGGTCAAGAGCTTTTGTGTCCCACTGTATTGTCACATACCACACGTGTGGCTCATCCAGAGAGCTGTCAGAAGCCTTCTAGGCTGAATCTAATAAGTCACATGTTATTGAGAAGCTGAGTCACGATAGTCAGCAACGTGAACTGATTTCTAGGGGTTTCTACTTGCAGTTAGCCCCAGTGACGAATTCGTGAATCGAGAAGGTTACAGTGGTAGCTGTCTAGAGCTGGGCGGATGGCTCAGGAGCTTTTTGGCTGTCAGTGACAAACCCAGTGCCTCATGGCCCATAAATAAGCCTCAGCTTTGGTATCTCTTTTAATGTTTTTATTTTTTATTGAGTTGACATTCATATAGCACACAAATAACCATTGTAAAGGGTGCAGTTTGTGCATTCAGCCACTGCCTCTCTAGTTCCAGAACTTTCTCAATCATCCCTCCAAAACCCTCATTCCCCTTCTCCTTGGCCCTTGGTAACCACAAACGTCCTTTCTGTCTCTGTGTATTTGCTTATTGAGGACATTTCCTTTAAATGGAGTCATCCGCTATGTGGCCTTTTGCGGCTGGATTCTTCCCCTCAGCATCGTATTGTCAAGGTTCATCCATATAGTAGCAGGTGTCAGAACTTCATTCCATTTAATGGCTGAATCATATTCTGTTTTATGGACAGAAAGGGATTTTCTAGTTGCATGTGTGGGAAGGTCACAGAATCAAAGGAGAAGCTTCAGAATCCAGGCCTGGCTGCCTTAAACACAAGCTGAAATTCTTTGTAAGGCTGATGGACGTGATCTCTATGGGTTTGTGCCTTCTGATGGAGGCAAACCCCACTGTATTGAAAATAGTTGCTTTTGGGGGCATCCAGGTGGCTCAGTCTGTTAAGTGTCTGACTTCAGCTCAGGTCATGATCTCATGGCTTGTGGGTTCGAGCCCCAGCTCTGTGCCGACAGCTCAGAGCCTGGAGCCTGCTTCGGATTCTGTGTCTCCCTCTCTCTCTGCCCCTCCCCTGCTTGCGCTCTGTCTCTCTCAAAAATAAATAAGCATTTAAAAAAAATTTAAAAGAGGAAACAGTTGCTTTTGCATCCTGGTTAAATTCTGTGGTGTTAGGAGAATTTTATGTGTAATTGGGGCTGGGTACCGTGGCTGTTATCCTTGGCTGCTTTCCAAATTACCACAACTGTAAGGGCTCACAATGCCACCCGTCGATTATCTCACAGTATCTGTAGCTCAGGTGTCTGGACATGGCTTACCTGGGGACTCCGCTCGGAGTCTTACAAAGCTACATCGAAGTGTTGGCCACAGTTGTGTTCTCATCTAGAAGAGAGAGGGATCCCCTTCCAAGCTCATTCAAGGTGTGAGCAAATCTTGTAGTTCTTTGTGTTTGTGGGACTGCGGCCCTTAGTCCCCAGGAACTGCCCCTCCCTATTGGCATTTCACACCGTGACTGTTTCATCGAGACCTGCAGGAGAGCATCTCTTTTGTTAGGAATCTGTTTTCAAGTGCTCACCTGATTAGGCCAGGCCCACCCCTGATAGCACCCCTTTCGATTAGCACCAAGTCAACTGACTGGGGACCTCAAACACACATGCAGCGTCCGTTTACTTTTGCCATATCCTGTTGGTTAGGACATCACAGGTACCCTCACATTCAAGAAGAGAGGATCACACAAAGCAGTGAGTACCAGGGGCTGAAAGCTGGGGAGGCTCTCTTAGAATTCTTCCTAAAAAGGTGCCTTTTTGTGGGCGGAGCTGGGGCCCTAAATACCGTGTAGAATATACGTTGCGTCCCAGGAACCAAACGACCCAGTCCCCTGCACTCATTTGGAGGAACTGACGTCTGTGCCAAGGTTGTTACTGTTGGTGCGAATTAGATCATTGTAGCATCATTTATTTACATTTGACGGTAATGAAAGCACGGGGGACCCGATACGTAGCTGAGTGGTTCGTGGTGTGCAGCAGAACCCCCTAGTATTCATGGCAGTGCTATCCTTATCTTGCTCAAGAACGTATCTGGGGGCTAGTGATGCCTCTAAAAACATGCAGTGATCAGGAAGTGTCGCCCAGCAGGCTTGACGAGGTCTGTGTGGACTGCCCTCGCCTTTCTGTGCGTGCAGGGGACCCCATAGCCATCTGCCGGCCACCACCCTCGGTGTGGGGCTCGCCCTGGAGCCCGCGGGCCATGCAGTGGGTGGGCTCACTCACCGATTGGGAATAGTTGTATGCTAGCACCCTGCTTGTTGTCCCTCCTTCTGCCCTTGCCCCGAACGTCTGCTGGGATAGAGGCTCGCGTCCCCACGCCACACCTGGGGGTTGCGGTCCCCACCAGCCGTGGCCCAGAGCCTGCTTGCACTCACACTAGGGGCTGGGCGCTTGGGAATGTCTCAATTTCAGGACATCACATCACACGACCAGACTTGATAACACAGGCCTGTTTGTTCTAAATAAACTTCTGCTGCGATGCCTCTGTAACGCTTTTCCATCGGGGTGAACTTCACACAAAGTACAATCAACCCCTGTAAAGAGGGCAACTCAGAGACATTTCGTGCATTCCACCCCTGCCCCTCTAGTCCTAGAACTTTCTACATTGTTCCTCCCACACCCTCACGCCCCCTCCCCTCAGCCCTCGGGAACCACAAATGTCCTTTCTGTGTCTGTGCGTGTACTTGTCTGGACATTTCCTGTAAGTGCATTCACAGGCTGTGTGAGTGGCTTTCTCGCATGGGGCGTGATGCGTTCACAGTTCGCCTGTGTGACGGCACACGTCAGTCTTTCGTCCCACTGTATGGCTGAATCCTGTTCTAGTTTATGGATACGTTGGATGCTGTTTGTCTGTGGACATATGGAAGGACACGTGGGCCACTTCCACCTTTAAGCTGTTGTGAATACTACAGTTCTCCACGCGGATGTACAAGGGACACACGGGTGTATAGGTAGCTGTTTGCGACCCTGCTGTGCACGGGGCACGCGGGTGTATAGGTAGCTGTTTGCGACCCTGCTGTGCACGGGGCACGTGGGTGTATAGGTAGCTGTTCGCGACCCTGCTGTGCACGGGGCACGAGGGTGTATAGGTAGCTGTCGGAGACCCTGCTGTGCACGGGGCACGCGGGTGTATAGGTAGCTGTCGGAGACCCTGCTGTGCACGGGGCACGCGGGTGTATAGGTAGCTGTCGGACACCCTGCTGTGCACGGGGCACGCGGGTGTATAGGTAGCTGTCGGAGACCCTGCTGTGCACGGGGCACGCGGGTGTATAGGTAGCTGTCGGAGACCCTGCTGTGCACGGGGCACGCGGGTGTATAGGTAGCTGTTCGCGACCCTGCTGTGCACGGGGCACGCGGGTGTATAGGTAGCTGTTCGCGACCCTGCTGTGCACGGGGCACGCGGGTGTATAGGTAGCTGTTGGAGACCCTGCTGTGCACGGGGCACGCGGGTGTATAGGTAGATGTTCGCGACCCTGCTGTGCACGGGCACGCGGGTGTATAGGTAGCTGTTCGCGACCCTGCTGTGCACGGGGCACGCGGGTGTATAGGTAGCTGTCGGAGACCCTGCTGTGCACGGGCACGCGGGTGTATAGGTAGCTGTTCGCGACCCTGCTGTGCACGGGCACGCGGGTGTATAGGTAGCTGTTCGCGACCCTGCTGTGCACGGGCACGCGGGTGTATAGGTAGCTGTTGGAGACCCTGCTGTGCACGGGCACGCGGGTGTATAGGTAGCTGTTCGCGACCCTGCTGTGCACGGGGCACGCGGGTGTATAGGTAGCTGTCGGAGACCCTGCTGTGCACGGGGCACGCGGGTGTATAGGTAGCTGTTCGCGACCCTGCTGTGCACGGGGCACGCGGGTGTATAGGTAGCTGTTCGCGACCCTGCTGTGCACGGGGCACGCGGGTGTATAGGTAGCTGTCGGAGACCCTGCTGTGCACGGGCACGCGGGTGTATAGGTAGCTGTTCGCGACCCTGCTGTGCACGGGGCACGCGGGTGTATAGGTAGCTGTCGGAGACCCTGCTGTGCACGGGCACGCGGGTGTATAGGTAGCTGTTCGCGACCCTGCTGTGCACGGGCACGCGGGTGTATAGGTAGCTCTTCGCGACCCTGCTGTGCACGGGCACGCGGGTGTATAGGTAGCTGTTCGCGACCCTGCTGTGCACGGGCACGCGGGTGTATAGGTAGCTGTTTGCGACCCTGCTGTGCACGGGGCACGTGGGTGTATAGGTAGCTGTCGGAGACCCTGCTGTGCACGGGCACGCGGGTGTATAGGTAGCTGTTCGCGACCCTGCTGTGCACGGGCACGCGGGTGTATAGGTAGCTGTTCGCGACCCTGCTGTGCACGGGGCACGCGGGTGTATAGGTAGCTGTTCGCGACCCTGCTGTGCACGGGCACGCGGGTGTATAGGTAGCTGTTCGCGACCCTGCTGTGCACGGGGCACGCGGGTGTATAGGTAGCTGTTCGCGACCCTGCTGTGCACGGGGCACGCGGGTGTATAGGTAGCTGTTCGCGACCCTGCTGTGCACGGGGCACGCGGGTGTATAGGTAGCTGTCGGAGACCCTGCTGTGCACGGGCACGCGGGTGTATAGGTAGCTGTTCGCGACCCTGCTGTGCACGGGGCACGCGGGTGTATAGGTAGCTGTCGGAGACCCTGCTGTGCACGGGCACGCGGGTGTATAGGTAGCTGTCGGAGACCCTGCTGTGCACGGGCACGCGGGTGTATAGGTAGCTCTTCGCGACCCTGCTGTGCACGGGCACGCGGGTGTATAGGTAGCTGTTCGCGACCCTGCTGTGCACGGGCACGCGGGTGTATAGGTAGCTGTTTGCGACCCTGCTGTGCACGGGGCACGTGGGTGTATAGGTAGCTGTCGGAGACCCTGCTGTGCACGGGCACGCGGGTGTATAGGTAGCTGTTCGCGACCCTGCTGTGCACGGGCACGCGGGTGTATAGGTAGCTGTTCGCGACCCTGCTGTGCACGGGGCACGCGGGTGTATAGGTAGCTGTTCGCGACCCTGCTGTGCACGGGCACGCGGGTGTATAGGTAGCTGTTCGCGACCCTGCTGTGCACGGGGCACGCGGGTGTATAGGTAGCTGTTCGCGACCCTGCTGTGCACGGGGCACGCGGGTGTATAGGTAGCTGTTGGAGACCCTGCTGTGCACGGGCACGCGGGTGTATAGGTAGCTGTCGGAGACCCTGCTGTGCACGGGGCACGCGGGTGTATAGGTAGTTGTTGGAGACCCTGCTGTGCACGGGCACGCGGGTGTATAGGTAGCTGTTCGCGACCCTGCTGTGCACGGGCACGCGGGTGTATAGGTAGCTGTTCGCGACCCTGCTGTGCACGGGGCTCGCGGGTGTATAGGTAGCTGTTGGAGACCCTGCTGTGCACGGGGCACGCGGGTGTATAGGTAGCTGTTCGCGACCCTGGAGCCAGCTCCTCTGGGTGCATCCTCATACACGGCATTGCTGTGTCGTCTGGCATGTCCATTCGACTCTTGGAGCTCCTCCTGTGCTGGTTTGCACTGTGTGTTTCAAAAGCCGTTCGGTCTTGAGGCCCTCGTCTTCGAGGGTTTCGTCTGAGCAGCCCTGAGAGGCAGAATTACAGCATCTCCTGTCCGAACTTGTGTTGAGGAGACGTGCGTTCAGCTGTGGAAGAGCGTTGGCAAAACCTTGGCATATATTATCAGCATTGCTGAGACTTGTTTCTGTCTGCCCTGCAGCTTATTAGGAACGGCAGGAGCCAAGGTGTCAATAAATGGGACAGGAAGGCCCAGCAACCGGTGGGTCACTGATGGGCAGTTTCTCATGGTTCCAAGGTCGTGAGATGACACCCTCGGGCAGGCCCAGGGCCCAGGCGTCCCATCCCCCTCCATCCTGACGTGGCCCCAGCCGGGCACTACCTTTTGGTGGCTCGCCTCCCAGCCTTGAAAATCCACGGGGCCGGCATGGGGTCCCTGCATGCACGGGGCCTCCTGGGATGCCTTCCCCTCCTGCCTGTTCCCCAAGCCGGGTCAGCTGCCTTTCTGTTGGCGCCTGGGTTCTTGCATCGCGCTTCCGCTGCTCCCCCTGCAGTGTGTCACCTCTGCCTTGGTCTGGGGACAGAACTACAGGTTCGGACTTCCAGAGGACAGACCAGGGGACCATCAGCTTACGGTCTTCAAGCCCCAGCTGTATCGGGGCCATTATGTTGGGGTTTACTGTTCTATTTTAGACCTCACCTCTGATGCCCGTTTCCTCACCCTCAGTACAGTCGCATCCAGCTGACAAATTACGAGATTAGGGACTTTATTAGACATAATAGCATAGAAGTGGCTGAGTGACTAATTACAAATTAGTGCTCCTGGCCACTGCCCAGCCATCAACTAGGAAACGAAACATCTCATGGTGCGGTACGCAGAGTCTATGTGGTACGTCCTTCCGTGTGTGATGGCATCCATCGCAGGGACCGATAACGGTGACCCTGGGGGCCTTCTGTGAAGACGTACAGAAATTCTGTTCGTTCCCACGTGCCTTCGAACACGCCCGCCACTAAGGTTTGTCAAACGGAAATGGTTTTCCTGTGATTTTAAGTCATGTGCCTCACATTTGTTTGCATCTTTTAGACTGAATGAACCTTGTGCATAAAATTATACTTGGAGTATAATTACTTCGTCGTGGCTCAAATGGGGACCTAAGGTGGGGGGGGGGCAAACATCATTTTGACCTGTGATAACTAGATATTAGGGATATTTGGAATCATTGAAGTGGCCTTTTTTATATTTTTCGACCAACATAATCGTTACTCGGTGATCTCCTTTGAATCCTACCAATAGTTGGTCTATTCATAGAAGCACTTGTGTTTTATTTTTTTTTTAATTTTTTTTTTCAACGTTTATTTATTTTTGGGACAGAGAGAGACAGAGCATGAACGGGGGAGGGGCAGAGAGAGAGGGAGACACAGAATCGGAAACAGGCTCCAGGCTCTGAGCCATCAGCCCAGAGCCTGACGCGGGGCTCGAACTCACGGACCGCGAGATCGTGACCTGGCTGAAGTCGGACGCTTAACCGACTGCGCCACCCAGGCGCCCCAGAAGCACTTGTGTTTTAATAAGACTTTTAGGGTTCCCTTTCTTTAACCAAACCTATAGCCTCCTCATGTGGGGATACTGTCCCGAGAGAGTTCTCCCTAACAAAACTGATTATATTCGCACAACTCATGCAGGAACCACGTCTGGTTATCCACAAGGAGACACAGTGGTGCTATTTCCTGGCATGTTTCAAGGACAGAAACTCGTGAATGGAATTTCTCTCAATGCAGATAAAATCCAAAGCTGATGGGTCATTTCTGTCTCAGAATCTCAGTCTCTCTCTCTCTCTGCCCCTCTCTCACTTGCGTTTGCATTCTCAAAAACAAGCATTAAAAAAATTATAAAGAAACTAACCTTGGGGCGTCTGGGTGGCTCAGTTAAGCATCCGATTTCAGCTCAGGTCATGATCTCACGGTTCGTAGGTTCAAGCCCCTCATCAGGCTCTTTGCTGACAGCTCAGAGCCTGGATCCTGCTTCATATTCTGTGTCTCCCTCTCTCTCTCTGCCCTTCCTCTGTTCACACTCTGTCTTCTCTCTCTCAAAAATAAAAAGACATTAAAAGTTTTTTTTAAAAAAAAACTAAAGGAGTTTAATGTTCTAAGTGAATTTTTACAATCCACTCTATTCTTATTTTTCTTGAAATAGTTGGTGAAATACGTGTTCACAGTGTGGAGGCACATTTTCCACGCCATTTAATTCACCCACTTGTACGATTCAGTGGTTTTTATCAGGTTACCAAGCCGTGGGACCTCCTTAAGTCAGTTTTAGAACAGGCTCATCACCCCAGTGAGACCCTTCATGCCTAGTTCCTAATCCCCATTCCTATCCCCTGCCTGAGCAGGTTTTTAAGAAGTCATGTTTTTTTCTATGTTTCATCCCATTTCTTTGAACCCAGGGCATATGAATATGGCCCTTGGGGCTGTTGACAGTCGTGCAGTTACATCATTCCGCTGCATGACCCTATTATCATTGTCCTAGAAAGACCCAGAACTGAATCGCTGAGGCATGAGGAAATGAGTCCTGTGCATGCTGTATGTGCTATATATCTCCGTGACCCCGCTTGGAATGCTTGCCTTGGTCTTCCTTGTCACGAAATCACGTAAGCCCTCTTCTGCCGTTGTGACTGTCTTCTCCTCCTCCTCCTACCTGTTTATTTCCTGAGGAAATGCCTGTGGCCTTCTTTCCTACACTCGGGCCCTTAGGACTGATTTCCCCTTAAGCAGGCCAGCTCACCTGTCAGTGAGACTGCCATAATTTGTACGTCTCTGACCGCTGTCATTTGAAAAATGGATCATTATTTCAAGAGACACATCTAATAAGAGGGGTAAGGAAAATACAGTGCATATGGGTGCATCACACGGTTGTCAGTTGAACCCAAAACCTGGAATCTGGATATGGGAGCATGCTGGAGAGATTACTTGGGTTAAGAGTTTTCAAGAGCAGCAATCCAAAGTGATGTAATTTGGGAATAGACGACAGGCCCCCAGGCCTGGCGTGGACAACAACTAGTGAGTTCTTACCCACAGATAAGATTGGCACAGATGCCTGGTCTATTGGTAATCTGGGACTTCAGCTATTGGACATCTGTTGGGAGTCTTGCCCGACTAAAAGTTTAATATCTTGTAAACTCTTTTCTTTCTGGAAACTGCATCCCGCAGATAAAATATTGCTCTGAAATTGACTGTGATAAACAAGGAAGAATTGCTTGGTGATGTACAAGTGATCATATCCTTGGGTAGAACAGCCCTCCCTCTTTTAAATGTAATGGTAATAGTAAATGACCAACGTACCTTGGCATGGTTCCTGAGGTTTAGAGTCACTTAGACACAAATACAGATGTCCTCTCCTGGCCAGGGACTCTGAAAATGTAATGGCTCGCGTGTTAGGATATACTCAAACATGGAAGTCCGCCATTGCACTCACAAAACCATAAGAGATCCAGAGGATGAGGGAAAGCATACGGAATTGAGGAAACCAGCATGGTGGGAACCCCAGGCTCTGAAAGGGAACATTTGCAAGGTCGGGGAAGAGAGAGAGAATCATGCCACGAATGGCTTACCTTTCTCCTAGAAGGTCAGGAAGACCAAGAATCCAAAACAAACTGATTGGAACACTCTCTTGCTGTCTGGTTCCCAGGTCTCCCTTGACTCAGGTTCCGTGCCCTTGGACGGAACTGCACTCCCTCTGTGTCGCACCGTCAGAAGCATAGAAACTTACCACGTTTAGATCACAAGTCCTAAAATGAGGATGTTGGCAGAGCTCCATGTCTAGGGGAGAAGCTGTTGCCTTACATTTTCCAGAGGGCACCTGCATTCGGAGCCTCGTGTCCCTTCCTCATTTTCTCCACACTGTTCCTTCCCTCCTGGCGTCTCCTTCTCTGACTCTGCCTGACCGCCACCCTCTTATAAAGACTGGACCACTAAATTCTCCTCGTGAAATTAATGTGACACTAGAGTTGACCAACTAAAATTTAGATAAAAATTTGAAACATTAAAAAAAGGAAGAGACCCTTGGGATGACATTGGAGTTGGATCATCTCCCCATCTCGAGATCCTTAGCATCATCATGCTTGCACAGTCCCTTTTCATGTAAGGTGACATAGTCACAGGTTCCTGGGGCTAAGAACGTGGCCATCCTTGGGTTCCATTGAGAATAGACTTTGATCAGAGTTTTCTGTGGGCGTATCACTTAGCTGTAAATGTGTTCAGGGGTACATTAATAACAACTGCCATTGCTTGCTAAAATGAGATTATCATATAAGTAATGTCCATGTGTCCACTAACAATCAGTGTGCACATGAGCTTTTCCTGCACCAATTTCATACAATAGAGACATTTTTCTCGGGTCAGTGTTCTTGAGCCGACATCTGTGCATGCAAAGAGAGACAAAGGTTGACTCCAGAGTAAACAGATTCATTCCATTAATGAATACCAAGCACTATGTTTATCAGGATGTTCTTGATGACTGGGCATTAACAAAAACATGAAAAGTTCTGTGCTTGCTTTCTTTCTGTCTCTCTCTCTTTTCCATCCCTCCCTCCTTTATCCATCCTTCCTTCCTTTCCTTCTTTCCTTCTTTCTTTCTTTCTTTCCTTCTCTCCTTCTCTACCAGAGAAACTGACTCTGTTCCGTGATCTTTCCTTTCGGTGTTTGTCTAACGACTTTTAATGGAGCGTACTTTGGGGGAGCGGGAGCTGTTTTTCTGGAGGCCCAGTGAAGAGAGTTTTGGCTCCTGTGACCTCTCAGAATCTTCATGCTCCCGTCACCTGTGGCTGGGGCACCTGAGTCTGTTGGTTTTCCCCTGGCCATTGCCTCTGGTATTATTCTCCTGCATCACGACTTTGTCCTTTCTTTTCTTTGCTGACACACTTCTCAAGAGTTAGCTCTTTCTGGCAATTGACTTCTGGATTCTTCCCTATTCACTGGCTCTCTGTGGATGGCATAGATGTTCCAACCAGAGTCTCTGAATTCTACACCCAGCGGGGAATGAAGCAGGAAAAGTCAGTGTTACCGCTTATTAAAATCATTCCTTGACAAGCATAAGGCACTGGAGATTAGTCACCCTTTGCTGTCATGACTGACCAGGGCTCAGCGGGTCCTGGGATGAGGCGAGTGGTGTCAGGTGGACAGCAGAGACCTGGTTTGCGGTGCCCTTTCAGCAGCTCCATGGGTGACATCGGGCAGGCACCCACCCTTCACAGGCTCCATCGACGTCCTTGGTTTTTAACTCCCAACGTAACTGCAGTTCTACAGTCAGTCCCTGGGGGTTGAGCCACGACGCCCATGTTCTCCAAAGCTCCCAGGCTAAGATCTGAGATCCAGTGTCCTGGGTTTACATCTGACCATAAACCCAGGTGTTAATGTAATGAATGATACTGCACTTTTGGGGAGGGTGGGGTTAGGAATCAAGTACGAGGTGATTTATAAAAGTCTTCACATGAGAGAGCTGGCATGCACCATAAATTCCCCCAGCCACCCAAGATTGATCATTTTACAGTGAAAGCAAGTAATTATGAATCTGCCTCTAAATCACACTTTAAAACCCGCACTCAAAAGTTGACAAACTGTCTCTATAAGTCAGACACTACTTACCAGCCTGTTACCAGCAAGCAAAGCCCAGAACCGGTGCTTTTCACGGCTGTCACGTTTGTCGATGCCCTGATTCACCTGTGCCTGTAGAGAAGGGGATGTTTAACGTGTACCGGGGAAGCCCTTCCTCTTGGAGTCAGAAGGCAAGTGTGTGTACCTATCAAAGAATAAGAGACTCTATTCTACGGTAAAAAACACAGAAGTGGTGTTTGGCCATTTGTGTGTTCAAAGTCCTACATACATTAATTCAACGTATGATCACATTTACCATAAAATGTTGAGATTATAAGACGGGTCTTCCCAATGCTGGGTCCTCGGGGTGAAATGGAATCCCATTTGTGGATGCTGTGCTCATTGAAACAGCAGTTAATAGGGCGAGGTCGGGCCAAGAAAGGGTAAGGATGAAGAGTCACAGACCGTGGTTTAGGAAGGTAACTGTCCAAGAGGCATGAACACGAACAACTGAATGATATGGCCTCAATGAGGACAGGAATCTGCAAAGGTCTGCTGGTGTGCATGGATGCAGGTCTCTGGCCAGAGGCCCATCAGCCCCTGCCACACACCTGCCCATCACCAGCAGACCCCCTGCAGACCCCCTGCAGACCATGAGCTCACGCAGACATCACACTGTTTCAGGCTTATTGAGTTACCCCTGGGCTTTGAAGCCAGCAGAAGTTTCAGGAACCTTGTTGTCAGGGCTGAGATAGTGTCCTATGAGTTGATGCTGGAGGGATGGCCTCTTAAGAAACAATTATAGGGGCGCCTGGGTGGCGCAGTCGGTTGAGCGTCTGACTTCAGCTCAGGTCATGATCTCACGGTTTGTGAGTTCGAGCCCCGCGTCAGGCTCTGTGCTGACAGCTCGGAGCCTGGAGCCTGCTTTGGATTCTGTGTCTCCCTCTCTCTCCACCCCTCCCCTGCTCATGCTCTCTCTCTCTCTCTCTCTCTCTCTCAAAAATGAATAAACTTAAAAAAAAAAGAAACAATTATAATTTATTTTGTCATTCCTTCTGTTTTTTAGGGATCGACTCCACTGTTAATTATAATACTTTCCCCACTTATATCTCGTATAAAAGAATGAGCGTTAGTATATCCTTTGAAGGTAACTCAAAGGTCTAGACACCGTCAGTAAGGATATGCAGAAGATCATAGATTAAGTAATTGCTAGTGTTTTGCCCTATGGACTTTGTCCAGCCGGAAAGTTGGTGACTGTGTGGGCCTTGCCTTTCATGAGTCAGGTGCCCAGCCGTGCATCTCATAGTGGGGGCCAGAAGCTGTCAGGAGCTCGCTGAAAGGAAGCCAGGTAAAACTTTGCACCTGTGCGTCCGGTGTCTGGCAGGATCCATCACATCCCTCCAGTGCTGGGGTTCCCCTGAGTGAGTTCTACCTCTGTGGCCCCACCATCGGATGGCTAGTCCTTCTCGTGAGGTAACGCTAACCGGAAGCTGCATCCGGGCCCCCGGTACAGCTTTTGGAGCTGTGTATCTGACTAGATAGATACACGGATTCTAGCGTTAGCTCTGAGCTTTGACCTCTCCGGTCCTTTTACCTGTAACCCAGGGGGAATGTCTTTTGAGAAATACGACCAGTTACTGGTTGGATGTTGGATAGGAAAGTGCTTTGAACAGCAGCGAATGCCTGTAGGTTGTGTGAGCTCCTTGGGGGTGGATCCTGGATGCTGCTTTCAGAAATAGTCGAAATGGGGCCATCTGTGGCAGCCTGCAGACACGAGAGAAGAAGGTGGGTTTGGGGCAGCGCTAGCTTGCCTTGCATTTCCCTGCCTCCCTGGGCTCTGCAACTGAGCACTAGGGACACCCATCCGTTCTTTTTCCCTCTTCTTTTTTGTTAAAATTCCAGTATAGGTAACACAGTGTTGTAGTAGTTTCACATGTACAATGTAATGATTCAACAGTTCCCTACCTCACCTGGTGCTCATCACAGCAGGTGCCCTCCTTATCCCCGTCACCTATTTCTCCCCTCCCTCCACCCACCTCCCCTCTGGTGACCATCAGTATGTTCTCTGTACTTAAGAGTCTGTTTCTTGGTTTGTCTTTGTCTTTTTTTTTTTTCTGTCTTTATTTGTTTTGTTTCTTAAATTCTACGTATGAGTGAAATCATACGGTATTTGTCTTTCTGTGACCGACCTACTTCGTTTAGTCTTATGAACTGTCTAGCTCTGTCCATGTCATTGCAAATGGCAAGATTTCATTCTTTTTTACGGCCGACTGATACATGATATATGGCTGTGTATAGATACCACAACTTCTTTAACCATCCATCTATTGATAGGTACTTGGGTTGCTTCTATAATTTGACTCTTGCAAATAATGTTGCAGTAAACATAAGGGGGGCATGCGTCTTTTCAAATTACTGTTTTTGTATTCCTTGGGTAAATACCCACTAGGGGAATTACTGCATCATAAAATTCTATTTTTAATTTTTGGAGGAGCCCCCACACTGTTTTCCACAGTGACCGTGCCAGTTTTCATTCCTACCGACACTACAGAAGGGTTCTTTTTTCTCCACATCCTCACCGACACTTGTTGGTTTTGTGTTGATTTTAGCCATTCTGAAAAGTGTAAGCAAAAGCCATTTTGCTTTTGATTTGCATTTCCCTGATGACGAGTGATGTTGAGCATCTTTTCATGTGTCTGTTGGCCATCTCTTCAGAGAAATGTCTGTTCATGTCTTCTGCCCATTTTTTTAAAGTTGGATTATTTGTTTATTTGTACGTTAAGTTGTATAAGTTGTTTATATTTTTTGGATAGTAACCATTGATTGCATATTCATTTGTAAATATCTTCTCTCTTTCAGGAGTTTGTCTTTAAGTTTTGTTGGTTGTTTCTTACTGTTTAGAAGTTTTTTTGATGTATTCCCAATAGTTTATTTTTGCTTTTGTTTCCCTTACCTCAGGAGACATAAGTAGAAAAATGTTGGTATGGCCGATGTCAGACAAATTACTGGCAGTGCTTTCTTGTAGGATTTTTATGGTTTCAGGTCTCACATCTAGGTCCTTAATATATTTTGCATTTATTTTTCTGTATGGCTTAAGAATGTGGTCCAGTCTGGGGACACCTGGGTGGCTCAGTCAGTTAAGCATCCAACTTCGGCTCAGGTCATGGTCTCATAGTTTGTGGGTTTGAGCCCCACATTGGGCTCTGTGCTGACAGCTCAGAGTCCAGAGCCTGCTTCACATTTTGTGTCTCCCTCTCTCTGCTCCTCCCCTACTCGCACTGTGTGTGTGTCTCTCTCTCAAAAATAAACAAACATTTAAAAATTTAAAAAAAAAAAAAAGAACCTGGTCCAGTTTCATTCTTTGCGTGTAGTTGTCCAGTTTTCCCAACACCATTTGTTGACGAGACTGTCCTTTTCACATTGCGTATTCTTGCCCCCTTTGTTAAAGATTAATTGACCGTATAATCATGGATTTATTTCTAGGCTCTCTCTTCAGCTCTGTTGATCCAAGTGTCTGTTTTTGTGCCAGTACCATACTGTTTTGATTACCACAACTTTGTAGTATATCTTGAAATGTAGGATTGTGATGCCTCCAATTTTGTTTTTCTTTTCCAAGATTGCTGTGGGTATTCACGGTCTTTTGTGGTTTCATACAGATTTTAGAATTATTTGTTCTAGTTTTGTGAAACATGCTGTTGGTATTTTCATAGGCATTGCATTAAATCTGTAGATTGCTTTGGGTAGTATAGACATTTTAACAGTATTTGTTCTTCCATTCCATGAGTGTGGAATATCTTTCCATCTGTTTGTTTCATCTTCAGTTTCTTTCATTAATACTGTATAGTTTTTGGAGTACAAGCCTTTCATCTCCTTGTTTAATTCCTAAGTCTTTTATTATTTTTAGTGCATTTGTAAATGGGATTGTTTTCTTAAGCACCTCGGCTGTTGATTTTTCTGATCAATGACCACTCTTACCTTGCTTTTGCCTGAAGAATTGACACACCTTGGGACCATCAGGCTGAGACTCAAGTCCTCTCTCCCATGGTTTTTGAGGGTTTGCCTAGGATTATAGCTTAGTGGGAATATGGGGCTATTTCATCATATTGTACATGTATTCAGGACTAACGGTCTTATCAGCTCTTGTCTTATGTTGAGTCCCAGGAAATGGTTCTGGGACAAGGTGGGTTTTGGGGGGTGGCGGAGTTCTTAGGATCCACACTTATGAGGATGGTGAGGCAGAGGGAGAAGTTGGGTTGTCATACCCTCGCAACAAGACCTCATCCCGTTTGGGAGGGAGCTCTGGAGCTGGTGTGGCTCTCAGAGTTGTCTCACTTTGCATCAAGGAGGGCACACCTTTAGGACCCAGCCATGGGAATCTCGAGGGATGGGGGATGGCATTGCCTTGGGAAAGGCCACTGTCTCTGGCTGAGAGCAATTCCCAAAGACACGTTCAGCTGAGCACCATCAGTTATCGACACAACCAGCAGCTGGCGGGAAGGGTGACCTCTGTCCTCACTTGATGTCAGAGCCCATGCTATGGCATCCGCCAACGCTCTTCTCTTTACCAATTCCTCAACACCATCTTCTGCTCCTTTATGTTCAGAAGATGGTTTTCACTATGGATTTCCAATAGCTTCTTGAAGTCTTTCAGTCAACTTTCTCGGTATTCACACTTGGCTTTCGGTGTTTACTTCTCTACAGAATCTTCTGCTAGCCTATACAAGCAGGTAGGGTTGTCAGCTCATGCACATTTGCCCAGGGCCATCTCAGTCTGAACACTGGAACTCCTCAGTCCCGGACAGACTGGGAAGATTGATCAGCCTTTGGCAAAGCAATCAGCCAGATTTCCACAACCTGCCTTTCCATTTCTTTACCGTCTTCCCATGCCATCTCCTTCTGAGGCATGGCACAACCAGACTTCTTTAATAACCACACTTCTAGGCTACTGCTGGTGACAAATGCTTTCTCTCCTTCCTCTCACTGCTACTCACAGGGTGTCTTGAGTCTCGTTGATGTTTTCCCAGTGCCGTTAAGCCTGATGTCACCACAGAGCCGCCTGGGCCTAGCCAGTATCAGAGGCTGGCAGGTTAACATACCACCTGATGCCTCGAGTCAGTTCACATTGGCTTCTGCTGCCAAATACAGTAAGAAGTTTACAAAAATTTTGTGGTTTCCAGGGCTCATTGTATCTCAGAATCAAGGGAGAGGGATGGTGGACGTTGATTCCATCCTTACATCCCTGTTGTGGTTCACAGTCTTATACCACTGAATGGGGAGGGAGGGGAGAGTGATGGACAAATGACCAAGTAAATGACAGTTACGGCGATTGTAGGTAAACAGAGACAGGAAGGGGTAATGAAGCATGCTCATGATTTGTGAAGCCACCAACTCGTCAGCGTACAGGTTCACGATAAAACAGCACCCGTAACCTCTTGCTCTTAAATCTTCTTGTTCTGTGACTAGAACTCGGATTGTAGTGGTGTCTCAAGAGACTTATGTTCGTACAACTTTTCAGAGTAATAGCGGAACCATCACTGGTACATATGTTGTTGCTGTGTATCATTGTTGGAGCAAACTACCTCCCTTGTTTTCCTGTCTCTGTGAGCATACCCCTTCAGTGATTATTGGACCAGTACCCTACAGTTTCTAAACTTCGACGCTTGAGATTATCTCATCCTTTGTGGTGGAGCGCTGGTGGATGCTTCTCTGTGGTAGGGGCTGTACTGCACATTGTAGGCTATTTAACAGCATCTCTGGACTCTACCCACTAGATGCTAGTAGAACCCACCCAATCATGAGAACCGGAAGTGTCTCCAGGTAATGCCTAATGATCCCTGTGGGCTGAAATCACTCCTGGCTAAGAACAACTCCACTGCTGTTTTGAGAAATGTCCTCTGACCATGGGCTTTTAGGTTCTCCTGTGCTGTTTTCCTTCTGCAGGTAGGGTTTCTTGTGGCAATACCACTGTGATAGGCATTGTGACTTAATCTCCTTTGACGTGTTTCTTCTTCTTCATTAGTCACCGAGGATAGCAGGTGCAAAGTATCAAACACGGGTCAAAGGGTTTCCGTGCTGTCTCAGCATCTATTTTCTGTAAATAAAAGGGGTGGGCAACCAAGAGGAAAACACCGACTTGCATCTTCCCTGTTTCGTAAGGGGTGAGGGGTCATCCAGTTGTTCAAATCCATATCCATGTGATCTTTGTCTCGCCAAATAATGTCATGGAGAGTCGGAGGAAGAGATGGCCCTGCGTGGTGGTTCTGTCATCCCAGCAGTGGGAGGTTAAGGATCAATGTTGACAGCACAGCATCCCATTTCCACAAGAATCCAACATGAAATGCCATGCCGGAAGATGCAGGAAGATTGATTACAGTTTCAAATGCCATCTCGGGGGGAAAAAAATAACATTTCTGGGACACTGATTGAACCTGAAAAATTGTTGTTGGAAGCTTAACTTCAGTGAGGCAAGATCTATATGTGCGAAGATCTATAGAATAGTGGTTTTTCTCCAATGTGGTGATCTCTTGTGCATATGACGTATCAAGTGGGATGATACTTCATATTTTACAGCATGAACGATAGACTTATACATTAATTGTTTTAAGGCATATGGTAGTTTTTGTCTAAATGTCCTCAACTCAAAAAAATAAGTATATTCTTCAGTAGATTCAAAGTCATCTTCATAGAGTGTAGGATTCTATACCAGAAGTTGAAAAACTTTTCCTACCGAGGGCCCGATAGTGAACATTTTCAGCATCGCGGGCCAGACAATCTCTTGTGCAGCTACTAAACTCTGTGCTGTAGCCCAGAAGCAGCCACAGATTATAAGGAAGCGAATGCATGTGTCTGTGTTCTAATATCCTTTCGTTGTGGACTCTGAAATGTCCATTTAATATACTCTTCACATTGTGCAAAACATTCTTTTCTCAACCATTTAAGAATGTGAGTAACATTCTTGTTTCGCTATAAAAACAGGTGGGGGACAGTCCTGCGAGCTGCAGTTTGCAATCCAAGTGCTATTTGGAAAATATTTATTGACAGCTTACTACGGCACATGAATGGCCTCTGCTGTCTTGATCCTTAGAGGCTGTGGGACGGACAGATACCAAATAAAAAGAAACCACGTAGATAAGTTATTGGAAATGGTGATAAATGCTCTTCAAGGGAAACAAGATACTATGACAGTTAACCATGGAGGGATCTATTTGCTTTGTATTGGTAATCAGGGGGGGGCTTCTCTGAGGTGGTGGCTAGTCAGCTGTGACTTGTAGCTAACCAGGGTTTGGGCAGAGAGTGGAAAGAAGAAACGCGCAGGAAGGGAGATCCTCCTGGCAGGAAAGAGCATGTTCCCCTGCAGTTTTTCACCATGTGCTCATTCAGTGTCTGACTCTTCTTCCTCTGAATGAATTCACAGGATGAGCCTGGTGCCCCTCATCCGTGTCTGCTGAGGGCCCCTCACATCAGTGTGCCTGCACATGATGCTGTCAGGAAGCTCAGATCTTTGAGGACAACTACCCAAGACGGTCTTCCGTTGCTACAGGGTGAGTATAAGAGGTGCCCGCGTACGTCCCTTCCTTCCGAATGGATCACTGCCTGTTCACAAAGTGCTTGCCTCGCCCTGAGCATTGGTAAATCATGCCTGAGTACCTGGTGACTTTAAAATGGTGTTGTGGAGGGTCTGACATGCCGGGGCAACAGGAATGTGGAGCCCACCTGGCCCTTTTGTTCAGAAGGGACTTGGGGGCGCCTGGGTGGCTCAGTCGGCTAAGCGTCTGACTTCAGCTCACGTCATGATCTCGCGGTCCGTGAGTTCGAGCCCCGCGTCGGGCTCTGTGCTGACAGCTCAGAGCCTGGAGCCTGTTTCAGATTCTGTGTCTCCCTCTGTCTCTGACCGTCCCCTGTTCATGCTCTGTGTCTGTCTCAAAAATAAATAAACACTAAAAAATTAAAAAAAAAAAAAAAGAAGGGACTTTTCCCACGAGAGGTCACATTTGCCAAAGGGCGGCATCCGGGGGTCACACGTGCTTTCTTGGAGAAAAGCGGTACCGCCAAAGAGGGCAGTGTGAACTGATAGGAGAAATACCCGTGATGGAGGGGAGGGAGGAGGGGGGAAGGAAAGAGCACCTCACGGAGGGTGTAGCTTGATGACACTCTACCATTATGATGTGAAGACAGGCACCGCGAGGCAATCAGAGCCCATCCCTGTCCCCCGTAGCAGCAGGCTCAGGGAAGTCTTCACGGAGATGCTTTCCAAGAAGATTCAGGTTCACATTGGTGTGGGAAGGCCCCCAAAGATGGAACTGAGTCGTGGGGTCAGAGGTCCCTGGGATTCGGATCCCAGCTCTCCGTCCGCTGGCCTCATGTTCTCAGGAAGCTGATTAAGGACTCTGTGCCCAGGTCTCCTCTTGTAAAATGGGGGTGCCAAGGACAGGTTCCTAGGGTGACTGAAGAGTGAAGGATGATGTTTTGGGGGGCACAGCTATGGTGAATACTGGGATGACGCTGCCAGCCAAGGTGGGAGGTGTTGCCGACTATGAGTCTGGAGTTCTCTCTTGTCCAGGAAGAGGGCGGACACAGAATTGAATACGACAGAGGCTAATGTCCAGGAGGAGATAAGAGCCCCAAACGGGTTTCATCTCTGGATTGATTGAGCTCACAAGATATTAGCAAACGGTCTGGGTGGGGGTGGGGAGGTAGGGTGGGCAAGTGGTGTTTGTGATCAAAGGATATTGGCACCAGAGGGAAAATAATTTCCTGCAGGTGATACAAGTTACTTTAGATCCCAGTCCAATATCTTGCTAGCTCACCTCGGGCACTTCCGCCCTGTGGTGGCGGCTTTCTGCCCTAAGCTGTTCTCTAACCCATTTATGTAAGTAGAACCTACTTCCCCACAAGCAGGCCCTGAATAGATCTCCAGAACTCCAGTTTGGACCATCGCATTGCTGATGACAGGCAGGCAGTTCTCCATTGGACCGGTTTTGCCCCCGGGGGTGGGAATCCGACACATCTGGAGGCATTCTTGGTGTCGTAACTCTGGAGGAGCTTTGCTGTTGGGATCCGGTGGGTGGAGGTCAGAGGTTCTGCTGACAGCACATAGGACAACCACCCCTCGGACTCAGACCCAGCCCCGAGCATCAGCACTGCAGAACTGGACAATCCCTGCTTGTTCGGTACAGCAAGACATTCAGCTTCATCTTCTCTTCTTCCTTCGTGGAATATTCAGCGGTCTTTTACTCTGAGGGATCTGCGGTAGAGTAAGAATTAAAGAGAACAAAAAGAGAAAGACGTTTTAGGATTTTTTTTTTCCTCTATTAAATTGAAACCGCACAGCAGACGATTCTCCTACCGCAGGAAACGTCCATGGAGGCTTAAATCCTTGGCTTATATTCGTGCTTAATGCTTAGCAGCTTAACAGAGTTATTTTCTATTGTGATTTCTGTAATTTGTTCCTTAAAAGGCTCGTTTGTTCCTTCTCTCCAGTTCAGACACAGACTTTTCGGGGGTTTTAAAGAATAATTTATTTTCTAAACTTATTGTTAATGCAGGAGCTGGCTTGGAGTTCTGACATAGCTTTCAAAGCCTTAAGCACCTGCTAAGTAGAGTTTTATTTTTATTCCCCTAGAAACCAACTGAATGTTTTGCAGGGAAATACTTTGAGTCCTTTTTTTTTTTTTTTTTTTTTTTTTGTCATGTTAGTCTAGAGGGGACATTGACATTCTTTGGACCCAGCAACAAGAACTCAGAAAAAATTGACAGACTCAGTAAGCTAATGAAACGTATGCAGCTGAAAAGGCTCATGATTAATTCATGATAAACTAATATGGCATTCATTATTCTTCCTTAATGTTCTGATGTAAAGTGGGAGTCTTTCAGTGGGGGCTAAAATATCTGTTCCTAAATACCTAATAACAATATCCATTATGTCTTACCAACATAAAGCCATCCTCATGGGGTATTTTAATGTACTTCACAATTTTAAATTCAGGGTTCTTGAGTACAGCATATTAAACTTTTCCCCTCTCCCTAAATGGATTGGTGATAATCACGAAAATAGTTTTATGTAAGATATTCCTCAGTTTTCTCCTCCAAAAAAGAGGCTGACTGAAAGTAAAATAAAGTTTGCCTATGAAACTGAAAAAATTTCCTTTTTATGACACATCTTGTTATTTGACAAGAAGTGCCAGCAATCTCTTGATTTATTCTGTTTATTTTTTTTTTAATTTTTTTTCAACATTTTTATTTATTTTTGGGACAGAGAGAGACAGAGCATGAACGGGGGAGGGGCAGAGAGAGAGGGAGACACAGAATCTGAAACAGGCTCCAGGCTCTGAGCCATCAGCCCAGAGCCCGACGCGGGGCTCGAACTCACGGACCGCGAGATCGTGACCTGGCTGAAGTCGGACGCTTAACCGACTGCGCCACCCAGGCGCCCCTATTCTGTTTAAATATATACTAGGATAGTGATTTTTTTTAATCCTTCGATGATAACGAACACATTTTTCAAGGGGATTGTAAATCCTTAGGATATTTTGTGGCAGCAAACACCCATGATAACAAGCACACTTTGGGGTCAAGATAATCCCAACCCCCCCAAAATTATGTTGATTGTGTTTCGTGTCTCAGAGATAATGAATGAGGGAAGGTTCATTATCAGACACATTGTGAGAGAACACAAAACAATCTGGAGATTGTACCGTTGACCAAGGGGTCATGGATAGCGGGGCACTTTGGTGTCACGTTCCTCCTGATAGCAAGTAGCGAGAACACAAAATAACCCGTGTCCTGTCCCTACCGAAAGCTTTCAACTGGAATCCGTTCACAAGGAAACGAGCAGACAAATCCAGAATGTAGCACGTTGTCACTGACAATTGACCTGGTTTCTTCCAAAAATAATCAGTGTCATGGGAAGCACAGAAAGGTCAGCACAGTTCCAGATTTAAGAAGACGAAGAGGGGCACCTGGGTGGCTCAGTCAGTGAAGCGTCTGACTCTTGCTTTCGGCTCAGGTCATGATCTCACGGTTCGGGCGTTCGAGCCCCGTGTCAAGCTCTGTGCTGACAGTTCTCTCTCTCTTCCGGTCTCTCTCTGCTTCTCCTCCACTCATGGACACAAGCACATGCACTTGCTGTCTAAATGAATAAACTTTCAAAAAGAAAAATAATAAAAAGATGAAGAAACACGATGACAGTACCTGAATGTGGAGAGGGTCCTGGACGGGGGTAAAAAGAAGCAGGTGGTACAATTATTTGGGGGCTGTCTGGGCGGTGAGTTGATTGACTCAGTGTTAGTCCGCACAGTTGTTCTCGTGGGGTTGTGTTTATGGAGGAGGTGTCCTTATTCTGGGACACCCACGTGGAACTTTCTAGAGGGTCAAGAGTTATCCTCTGTGCAGCTTGCTGTGAAACATCATGAGATGAATACAAGTAATTTCTTATCCTTTCTTAATCTTCTGGTGTAGAACAGAAATGTGTGCACATACGTATGTGTGTGTACACGTGCACGGGTACACAGAGGCAGAGAGCAAGCAGCTATGGCAAAATACAGACAGTAAACCTAAGTGAAGTCGGACACGTGCATTCGTGTGCATGCTTTCAACTTCGTGTGTATGCTCTCCACTGTTCTGTGAGTTTGGAAGTTTTCAAAAGTGACTTTGGGGGAAAACAGGTTATGAAGTTTTATTTTCCTTCTCCTGTTGGAGATGTTTTGGTTCCACTGATGGTGTGTTTAAAATTTTGTACAGGACCAGTTTTTTTTTTTAAGTTTTTTAAAATTTATTTTGAGAGAGAGAGAGAAAACAGAGTGGAAGAGACAGAGGGAGAGAGAGAATCTCAAGCAGGGTCTGAGCTGTCAGCGTGAACCCTGATAGGGGGCTCAAACCCACAAACTGTGAGACCATGACTTGAGCTGAAGTCGGATGCTCAAGTGACTGAGCCACCCAGGTGCCCCAGTGTTTATGTATTTTTGAGACACAGAGACAGAGTGAGAATGGGGGAGGGGCAGAGAGAGAGGGAGACACGGAATCTGTAGCAGGCTCCAGGCTCTGAGCTGTCAGCAGGGAGCCCGACATGGGGCTCGAACTCATAGACCTCAAGATCATGACCTGAGCTGAAGTTGGATGCTCACCAGACTGAGCCCCCAGGCGCCCCTCTTTGCTAATTCTTGTGCCACCTTGCAAACTTCCTGGGCCCCGCCCCTTTCCCCAGAGACAGGATCCACATGGAGGTTGATCACTACTGCATTCCGTCCCAGAAGTTGGCTCAGGATGTGTATGCATACCGGTCCGCTTTATGCCTCCAGTTCTGCCTTTGTGGGTGCATGGTCTGCCGAGGCAGAGTTTAGGCAGGTGCTGAGGGTCTGTGTGTCTTTCGCCAGAGCAGGACGGTCAGAGCCCATCTAGCTCCTTGTTGGTAAAAGCACAGTCTGGCTTCAGAATTTAGAGCCAAAACTTTATCATACATTTTTAAAAAGCACATGTCATAATACCTGAGGAATAAAACACTCCAGTTTTAGAAGACCTCTACAGACAGTCTCCAGACAAATATTCAATTTGCAATCATTACATCCATTCTAGTGAAAACACGTCAAACGTGGGACCCCATATGCAGTGCTGGGCACACCGTTCCCGTTGGAACTGTAAGAGCTCCTCAGGCTGTGACCCAGAACCTTCTCCAAGCCTGGGGGAGTGGTCCAACTTGATTCTACTCACTTCCTGCAAAGCAACACTGACTTTCACATATGTTGGACTGGTTTTGTTTAATGTTCATTTATTTTTGAGAGACAGAGCGTGAGCAGAGAGAGAGGGAGACACAGAATCCGAAGCAGGCTCCAGGCTCTGAGCAGTCAGCACACAGCCCCACACAGGGCTGGAACCCACAAACTGTGAGATCATGACCTGAGCCGAAGTTGCACACTCAACTGACTGAGCCACCCAGGCGCCCCCACATGTGTTGGACTTTCTTATGGACAGAAGATGCTTTGACTCACAACAGTGGTAACTACTGATTTCTCTTCCTGTGCTGTGTTATAACCGAGGACCTCTAATGCTGAGAAATATGTGATAATTTACATAAATACGACATGGGTCTCGGGTGGCTCCTCCGGTGGCCTCCTGGGTGGCTTGGTCGGTTACGCATCAGACTTAGGTTTAGGTCATGATCTCGTGGTTCATGAGTTCGAACCCCACATTGGGCTTTCTGCTGTCAGCACAGAACCTGCTTCAGATCCTCGGTTCCCCCTCTCTCTCTGCGGCTCCCCCTCTACCCCCCCACCTCAAAATAAATAAATACACTTAAAAAAAAAAAGACAAGATGGGTCCATCTGTGGCCTCAGCTGTGTCTCAGGCACAGTTCCATTAGCATTACTGTCTGGCCACGGGGAATGAGCACAACACCAGGGCCACATGCATTAGTTTGGAGGATGTGACATTTAGACGCAGAATCCTCTGATGCTAATAGGTCAGCAGTCTCTGTGCATTGCTTCCGAGGTGACCCTTGTCTGTCCATCCGCACGTCGGGCCGAGCCATCCCCCCTCACACGTGTGTATCACGCCGGCCTCCTGATGGTCTGTGTGCACCATCAGCAGTCAGAGGCGCCTTCTCAACACCTAGACGTGATGCTGCCTCTGACCCTGTTGGAGCTCTCCAGTGGCTCAGGGCGGACAGGGTTCTGGAACCAGCGCTGGGAGGGAGGGTGTCCATGATGGGACTCCTACCGACCTTGCTTTCCCCAGGGATCTGCCCCTTCCACCCGCTAGCTTTCTCTGCGCCCTGCAGACACATTGCATTATAAAGTGCTCTCGAGTCAGGTGCTTGTTTTTTCCTCCTAAGGTCACCCCCCCCCCCGACCAGCAAACTTCTGGCGGTGGCCCTCTAGCTACATGACGTCCCCCCTCCCCGCTCCAGACACTCGTGCCCCATGTAGAGCAGTAGTCCCTCTCGGATGGGATCAATGGCACAGTCTCGATGCTTTGAGTCATATCTGTCTCCGCAGACACATCGCAGGGTCTCCGAGGGCAGGAAACCCACGATGCTCCCTCCCGTGTTGTTGATGCTGCAGGCTGCCTTGTTGCTGTTTAGGAAATAACTACTTGTTGAATACATGAGTGAAAAAAGATGGTTCTGGGATGCCTGGGTGGCTCAGGTGGTCGAGCATCTGACTCTTGATTTTAGCTCAGGTCATCATCTCACGGTGTGTGGGTTCAAGCCCCACGTTGGGCTCTGTGCTGACAGTGTGGAGCCTGCTCGGGCTTCTCTCTCTCCCTCTCTCTCTGCCCCTCACCAGCTCACTCGCTCACTCTCTCTCTCTCTCCCTCTCAAATACATAAACTTTTTTTAAAAAGGAAAAAAAAGATAGTTCTGATGTCATATCCATTTTGAATTATGTTCCTTGGATTTCAGTCAAATAAGGTTACTTGCAAAAAAAAAAGCAAAACAAAAAAAAAAAATCATCACTTTTCCGATACAGTTTGGCCTCTGACTTATCCCAGTGGAGAAAAGAGTCTTTAACTGGGTCTGGGGCGGTTCAAGCTTCCTCTTTGCCAAATATGACAGAGGCTAACACCTGTTAAAGATGATCTCCAACGAACCTAGGCAGGATCCCTTAGAGGAGTGAATGCATATCACTCCTGGAGGAAGCATGTAGCCTTTTTTCTTGAGGCAAAATTTTAAATTAAGGTCCCTGAATTTTCTGCCATGTTGCACCCCATGTGCTTTCATTGTGTAGCTGATGACAGTGAGGAAGTGTGGCAGTCACTTCATCTACGCTGCATGTGGGGTGTTCTGTTGTGATGGTCTTCTTTGCCTTTGAAAAGTTCCTGGGGCGCTTGGGTGGTCAGTTGGTTAAATGCTGGACTTTGGCTCAGACCATGATCTCATGGTTTGTGGGTTCAAGCCCCCTGTTGGGTTCTGTGCTCACAGCTCAGAGCCTGGAGCCTGCTTTGGATTCTGTGTCTCCCTTTCTCTCTGTCCCTGCCCCACTTGTGCGTGCTCGCTCGCTCTCTCAAAAATAAATAAGCATTAAAAAAATAATAAAAAGCTATTAAACTCTCCACTTTCGGAGTGACTTCCGTAGAAAGTCGACTACAATACAGTTTCAAGTATGAAATACGATATTATTTGAAGACAGGAAGAAATCCATACCTCAATTTCACATTCTTTGTCATCTGTCCGTATAAAATGTTGAAAGACAGTAATAAAGTGCTTATCATTAGATTGATTTTATAATGGAGAGGCATAGCCCTCTAATTTTAAAACAATAATCAGTCGATGACGAGTGGTCTGTGTAATACTAATTCTACCTATACTGTTTCACTTGAGATCTTTTCTGTACTGTACTCCTATATGACTTTATATCCATAGGTTTAGTAAAATCAACTCTGAGTGGTGCCTGGATGGCTCAGTTGGTTGAACATCTCACTGTGGATCGGATCATGGTCTCATGGTTCCTGAGTTGGGGCCCCACATCAGGCTTACTGCTGTCAGCACAGAGCCTTCTCAGGATCCTCTGTCCCCCTCTCTCTGCCCCTTCTCTGCTTGTGCTCTCTCTGAAAGATGAATAAACATTAATAAATTAAAACAAGATAAACTCGGAATATGACAGCAGAATGGAAATTTGCCCTCGAATATCATGGTTTCCTAATATCTGTCTTTTGTAACTTCACATGTGCATTCTGTCTTTGAATTCTACCTTTTTATAACCACACGTCAGTCTGTGGGAGTCCTTAGATTTTTGCAGTCTGTTTCCAGACTCTGGGGGGATTTGCTGAATGTGTTTAATTATGTAACGTTTCGTACTGGATGAATGGGGAGCTGGTTGGGTTTAGTTGTCTGTCACGTTTATTTATTTCAATATCTAATATTCAGGGTAGGGTTTGATCAGGTGCATGGCTAATGTATACTCCCAAGAGTGGGTCAGATGTCCTCTCCTTGATTAGTTATGTTCTTTGTTTTGTAAGACAGGCGTCAAACTAGTTATAATGAGGGTAGGAAACCTCGTCTGCAGAATAAATTAGCCTCGGAAGGACATTTGGCTTTACTAGAAATGGAAAATTTCCTGCTAAGGTCCTTAGCTTATGACCTTACCATCCAAGTGTAAAGATAAGTGTGTTAAGCATGTTTAATAATGCTGAACATCATAGCGATAACTAAAAGCAATTTTGATTTCCTGTTCAGATGGAGTTCACATTTCGAGTATCAGAGAACTTTGTGAACTTCAATTTTCTTTTTTCTTTCTTTTTTTTTTTTTGAATACTAATGATCTTTCTTTCAAATATTATTCTGGGTCATCTTCATTAGGAGGGTCAAACACTGTGGATTAGTCTCCAAGGGCTTGTTTTCTTGTTACTAATTTGAAAATATTATTTCAGTAACAGTTTTTTTCTCATCAGCGTTCTTTCATAACATTGGAAAGCATGCAGGAGCCGTGAAGTAACTCCCTCAAGAGAATTTTTTGCCAGACTTGCAGGAAATGTCCAAGTTGTATGCAGTGAGTCTAGACTCTCAAATCTTGAGTTATCTTATGGCATGTGTGGTATAGAAAAGCAACGTGTCGGCCGTCCATGTCTCACTGCTGTCATTAACAGACTTCCCTTCTTTCTCCTCCTGTCTCTGGATGTTTGTTGGGTCCAACATGGAAAATGGTGGGAAAAGATGGGGAGAGAGAGGAAGGGGGGTAAACTTGTTTTTGTTTGTTTGTTTTTGCGTAATGATGGCAGTGACTCTCCAAGAACGAGAATGGATCCGTAGCGCCCTGGCGAGCGCATTTCCCTGGTGCCAAGTCTGGTAGTGTGAGCTTCCATGGACCCACACCAAGAACAAAAGTTCTAGAAGAGTCTGCAGCCCGTTACCTGCACACACCTGCAGCTCCGCACCTCTTAGCCTCCCATCATCTCAACCACTTTGCTCCTTTTCCCCCCAGCACCCCCGTTTCTGCTGCCGCTCCTTTGTGGTTTCCATGTTCAGAATGTTCTAGAAGGGACGCATTTGCGGTGAAGTGTTCTGAGTCAACAACAAAGATACTCCTAATTTAAGTATGTTCTGAACATGGAAACCCAAACCTGTTTTGTCTTCTACTTAGTCTCTCTCTCTCTCTCTCTCTCTCTCTCTCTCTCTCTCTCTCATACACACATACGGAGACATTTTCGGGCAGAGTTAAGGTTCACTGAGTCATTGTTTATAACTGCAGACTGAAGGCATCAGCCTCTTCACGTCCTGGGAAGGATGGATGTCACTTTCCATCCTTGTGTCCATTCTGGATGTGCTGCGGGAGGATGCGTTTTTCTCGGTAGTGATCTACCCGCGAGTTGCTGGTCCTTGTGGTTTGCGGGGGTGTGGGGGGCCCCCGGCTCGAGGGAGCTGTCCTGGAGGTTTGGTGCACTTATCTTGGGACACTGACGTGGATGCTATTTATCCTGCCATATGGGCTGCGGGGCCATGGAACCAGCCATGATAAGAGAGCAGACAAGAGTTTGGAGACTGAACGTGAGGCCTCCAGGCTCTGGGCTTGTGGTGTTCTGTGAAGTCCTGACTGTTGCTTCACAGGTTTCAAACTCACAGTGTCTTTAATATGAAACAGTCACTGTGCCTTTTATCTCTCTCTCTCTCTCTCTCTCTCTCGTCATTAGACACTTTGGTGGTGGTTTTCTTTCTTCCCAGCAACACATACCCAAAAGATGGTGACAAAGAGAGGCGAAGGTTGCAAAGCTATGCCAGATACAAGCATGTTAGACCTGTGGTTTTAGACCTTCAGCATTTCAGACGCGGTGCTGTTGCAAGCAGAACTTTCTTCCACGAGGGAAAAACTCCAGAGATGCGGAATCTGTGTGAATTCAATTCTCTGCAGTGAGTGTGTATTAAGCATTTACCATGTGCTTGTGTGGAAAGAATAAGCGCTTAAAAAGATTTCTCTAAAAAGACAATCTTGCCTGACAAGGGCCAGCTGCACAGCCTTAGAACGTCATGATTTAAAAATCAGAGCTCATCACATTGAGGTTGTCTCAATTAGGGCCTCTTCAGGCTTACTGGAAGCATAGATTCATTGTCTTTTTACTCCCATTAGTGCAAATTATCATATTTGAGGCGTTTTATAAATTTAATTGTGACATTGTATCCATCGGCACAAAGGCAGTATGATTGAGTTGCACTCTGTGGACTTTTTTTTTTCCTGATTATAAAAATAAGTAGAATGCTTTGATAAACACAAGAATACATTTAAAAATTACCTAAAAACCCCTGCTTGGTCCCACTCACTCAAAACTGATTATAAATAAAGTTTTATCATTTTTCTCTACAAGTAAATACATGCATAAACCATACGTATCCATGCAGTAATATGAATAGTTGTTTGTTTTGTTTTTTTAATTGTGATCATGCTGCCATGGGGCGCCTGGGTGGCTCAGTCAGTTGAGTGTCTGACTCTTGATTTCGGTTCAGGTCACGATCTCACAGTTGGTGACTTTGAGCCCAGCACCAGGCTCTGTACTGACAGCAGGGAGCCTGCTTGGGATTCTCTCTCTCCCACTCTGTCTCTCTCTCCCCCTCTCCTGCTCGTGCACACTCTCTCTCAACATTAATAAATAAACATTTTTTTTAAAATTTGTGATCATGCTGCCTTTGTTTAACGTCAAGTTCTGCCTTTTCCACCCTAACGTTACACCGTAAAGTTTTCTTTCATGACAAGATATTCTTCAAAACTCAAGAATTTTAAGGGCTGCGTAATGTTTTATAGTGTCACTTATTTGTCTTCCCCCCCCGTGCTTGTACCTCCACACATTTCTGAGGTTGGTAGGAATGTGTTCTTGAATGGCATGCGTGCCTCCCTCAGTATTTTCATAAGAGAAACTTGTAGAAACAGAAGTGCTGATTCAAAGAACGTGACGCCATTGAGATGCTTGATCTCCATTGTCAGCTTTGTTCCCGAAAGTCCGTCTGAGTCTGCATTTCTGCAACCAGTGAGCAAGGGTCCCCATTACACTTCCTGTTGTCAAGGCACAGTGTCATCACGTCCCAATATTTGCCAAATTGGTAGATCAAAAGGAGCATTTTCCTTGCCTGTTAATTTAAATTTTTGATTCCTGATGAGATTAGATGGTTTTCGTGTTTCTATTAACTTATAGTTGATGTCTTGTTCGTCATGTGACATTTTTCAGTTAGGGTGATGATTGTTACTCTGTCCCCTCCTGTCTTCCAGCCCGCTTTTTTCTCAGCCAATTCCTTATTACATCCTTCTCCATTCTGACATGATGGGTAATAATGACCTATTTCCTTTGAGCTACTTTGTGGCCACACACACTCTTTTCCACCCTAGATTCTTCTCCCAGACCGTGTCTGGAGCCTGTTTTTGTAGGTGACGGGAGTGGGCTTAGACTTGCCGGGTGCCCAGTCCTCATGGAAAGAGGAAAAAGAAATAAAAGAAATGGGGCTAGAAAAATCACAGGAATGCTATTGGGTCTCATAAGACAGAGTCTTGAGCAAGTACGTGACCCTGCAGCCTAGTGAAGAAGGGTAAATTTTGTGCTCAGAGACATAGCGCCCATCCAGTTGAATTACATGAGAAGTAAAGAGTGGTTTCTGCTGCCTAAGCGCCAACATCCACATTTCACGGTGAAAAAGGGAAGAGATGGGGATTTAATTATTGCAATTATTATTAATCATGTTTGACTTGTTCCCCCAAGATAAATGTGACACTCGTATCCACTCTCGTTGGGGGACGCCAGTGAAGAGAGCGTAACAACCACAAATGCAGGCAATTGGGCGTGAATGCTCTCTCCCTAGACCAAATAGCGGATCTCAAGCTGCAAACACTTGGCGCAGGACGTGTGCACGGGCTCTGTTCCTGGGCCCCCACACCTGGAGGCTGCCGTGGAGCTCCAGGTGGCAAATTGTTTTGCCTTTGGATTCTGCGAGTTTGGGGATTTTGTCTTATTCGGTGTGGCTGTTGGAACAGCAAAGCCACACTGCGTCTTATGTTTTTGATGTAACCCGTCCCCCCCTCCGTATGCACTTACGATCTTTCCTCTGCCCTCAGTGCCCTAGGATTCAGTGATCATGGGCTTTTCCCCCAGGTCTGTTTTCAGTCACGGCTCTGGACACACTGTCTTCTGTTCAGTATGGACATTCACATCCCTGACTTCTGAAACTGTGTCTTGTGTTACCGCTTTGGAATTTACACACACCGCCCCTGCATGGTTTTTCTTTCTTTTTTCCTCTGCTTCGATGCCTGCTTATGACATTCTTGTTTCATATTTTCTCTGCTGTTCTCAGCCACCTTGCTCTTTATTCCGCTTTCCTTTGAGATGCTCTCCAATTCTTGTACCTGGCTGAATTATTTCATCATCGATCAGGTGCTATCTTTCCAAAACTTCTGTTTTCTTCTCTAAATGTACTTTTTCCAAAGCACCTTTTGTTTATCTACTGATTGATTGCTGGATGATTGAAAGATTTTGGTTTGGGTGGTTTTGTTTCTGACCTTCATGGTAAGGACTCCTTTCAAATGGATTCTGGTCCTTTGCTCCTGTTTATAGTGAAGAGGGAGGTTCGGCAAAGCTGAGTGGAAGCTGTGCAAATTGTGCCAATGGGAACACTCACTCTGGGTCTCGCCTGTCAGATAGCTGGCCTTTCCGGCCGTGACCTGCAGCTGTTATCTGGGAACGTCCGCTTTCTGCAGAGAGGAATCCTGTCTTGCAGACAGTCGGGACCCTCAGGAGAGGCCCCTGGCCGTGTGGACCTCATTTCACGATGGCGTGCCCCTCTGTGCACACCCTGTTTTCACTCTCTCCTGGTTCCTTTCTCAGCGATCCTTCCCATGTCTGCTTGCCACTCTCCAAAACCAGTCTGGACTGCTTATGTCCAACTGGGTTAGTAGACGATTAACATTTCCTTTTTGGATTTGTAAGTGGAATTTAGAGGCCACTGATTATGATGCATCTGCATTTTTAAAAACTTAACGTTTACAATTAAATTTAAAAACTTTTAAGTTTTATGCTTAAAATTCTCACTTGCCATCATCCTGTCTGTAGAATAGCAATATCCGTATTCCTCTTGGACAGTGAGGAAGTTGAGACCCAGAACGGTTAGGAAATTTCCTGAGAACCACACAGGAGACGTTTTATTGCTGACGCGGTAACCAGTTTACTCTGGCTCCAGAGTTGACGTTTCCTAATTTTTGTCTGTGGTGTATGTTGCACCATAGGACACTGCCGAAAGTTATTTTTGACCTATACGAATGGTCGTTTCCACTGCCTGATCCTAATTTTTCGTAAAAAGATCTTGTCCCGTTTATCAATAATTAAAGCTTTTCCTTTCCATCACAATGATAATTAGTGACAGTAATAGCAGAATCCAGGAGCATTGACTAAAAGGCATTGGTGCCCCTGTGTTGAATAAAATCTACATCCTAAGTTGAAGGAAGAGCTAACCAAAGTTTCGCTGAAAAATTGGGTGGTGAATTTACTGATTATCTGATAGATCACACAGACCCAGTGGTTATCAGGGAAAATCATTTATTTGCTTCGCTTTGGCAAGCAAATTGATACTCTCTTCCTGTCATCCATTTTGAGAGCTTACGAATTTTCTTAAAAATGACACCTGTTCTCTCTTGTAAGGGAAACACATTTTTAAGAGGTGCTGACTGATTTTTCTGCAACACTCAGGACTCCACATTTGTATCAAGAAGACAACAGCTAACACACTGTGCTCATCTCCCCTTAGCACACGTGCGTTGTATCCACGCTGTGTTCAAACGTTTGCATGATGTGTGCACAAGGAGCAAGGCTGTACTGACAAGGGGAGGGGTGCACAATACTGATTATCTTCACCAATTGAGTCAGATTCTTTCTGTAAACTTTCACGCAGAGGAAGGACTGAAATTATAGCTTTGCTATTGCTTGAATTCACAAATAATAAATTTAAGTGTGTTAATTTTTTTAAATGACGTCAGAGGGGCGCCTGGGTGGCTCAGTTGGTTGAACGTCCGACTCTTGATTTTGGCTCAGGTTGTGGTCCCAGGGTCGTGAGTTCGAGCCCCACGTTGGGCTCTATGCTGACAGAAGGGAGCCTGTTTGAGATTCTCTGTCTCTCTGTCTTTCTTTGCCTTCCCCCATCTAAAATTAAAAAAATGATAATTAAAAAATTAATTTAAATGATGTCAGAGAAAGGCCTTCTGAAATAGAGGTGAAAACACCAAACACTAACTGAAGATTTCACCCTATGCCACAGACATAGTGTTTGACAGGGATATTTAGAACTCAGAGTATTTCAACATTTTATTCCAAATTGGAGCTTTAATGAAAGAAGGATCAGTCTGTAGAAGTGAACTTGCACATAACTGAAGAATTATTCTCTAACTTGCTGGAAAGAATAACTTATGTGATAACTTGGGGCAGGTCCAAGGTTGCACATAGCTGTTAAACATCATAAGCTTTGCACAAATCAATGCGTGACAAATATTTTCTTTTTTTTTTTTTAGTTTTTTTAACGTTTATTTATTTTTGAGACAGAGAGAGACAGAGCATGAACAGGGGAGGAGCAGAGAGAGAGGTAGACACAGAATCTGAAACGGGCTCCAGGCTCTGAGCTGTCACCACAGAGCCCGACGCGGGGCTCGAACTCACAGACCGTGAGATCATGACCTGAGCTGAAGTCGGACGCTTAACTGACCAAGCCACCCAGGCGCCCCATGACAAATATTTTTTAACTTCAACCCCATCCCAGGAGTGGAGTGGATTGTAGGGGGGCACAAAGGGAATGGTCTCCTGGCCTCTCGAAGTTGGTAGAACAACAGGAAGCTGGATGGTGTTAGAACCAACCGAGAGCTTGAAGTGCCCACTCCTGTTATGACTGTAACGCCAGATATTTGCTTCACGGGTGGCGATGGGAGGGCCAAACTTAGAATACAGTGTAAATACGCATGAACAACATGGGGGTGTTAAGCCGTGTCTCTCCATGACGTCGTGAGTTTTCCTCATTCCTCATCCGTTTGTATTTTAAGTGTTTCTCTTTGTTTTCATTGTAGTCCTAAAAGCAAGACTTGTTTAATATTTAAAAAATGTAAAATCAGGGAAGCATTGGAAAAAAACACCCTAATCCCATCACTGGTACTAAGCACTGTAATTGTGTGTGTGTGTGTGTGTGTGTGTGTGTGTGTGTGTGTGTGTCCTTCCAGAATTTCTTAGGGATGATATACAGAAATCATAACTTACTCTTTGTTCTGTTGTATGGTTTCCTTTTTTTTTTAATTTTACTTTGAAGTAACTATACATTCAGAGACAGATACAAAGCAGGAGTGGAGAAATATGTCTTGTACCATATGTTCAGGCTGACCGGTGGTAAAAGACTGTTGATTTTTGGTTTTTTTAAGTTTGTTGTTTGTTTGTGTTTGTTTGTTTGTTTATTTACAGAGAGAAAGAGGGGGGGGTGCAGAGAGATTGGGAGACAGAGAATCCCAAACTCCACACCATCAGCGCAGAGCCTGATGTGGGACTCAAACTCACGAGCTGTGGGATCATGACCTGAGCCGAAATCGGGAGTCAGATGCTTAACCGACTGAGCCACCCAGGCACCCTAGGACTGTTGTTTTCAGCAGACATATTTCCTATACTTCTAGCCCTGGAAATTCCTGAGCAGTGAAGGTAATTGCTATCTTCACCTCCTGCCCTCCTTCCCCCTCCCTAACTTCCTTTCTTCTTTTCTTCATTTCCTCCCTGCCTCCCTCCTTCCTTATATTCTCCCCTTCTTTTCTGTATTAACTTTCTAGGGCTTCTGTAGAAATTACTGCAAACCTGGTGGTTTAAGTGTTTATTTTGAGAAACAGAGAGAGGACGAGCAGGAGAGGAACAGAGAGAGAATGAGAGGGAACCTCAAGCAGGCTCCACACTGTCAGCGCAGAGCCCAGCTCAGGGCTCAGTCTCATGAACCGTGAAATCCTGATTTGAGCCAAAATCAAGAGCCAGACGCTTAACCAACTGTGCCACCCTGTTGCCCCATCATCTGCCTTTTATAAGAACGTTTGTGTTGACATGGGGCCCACCTGGGTAAGCCAGGATCCTCTCCCATTCTCAGGGTCCTTAACGTAAACACACCTGCAAAGTCCCCCTCTTTTGTTTCTTAAAGTAAGATAGTCACAAGTTCTGAGGAGTAGGACGTGGACATTCTTGAGGGTCTTTTTTTTTTCCAGCCCACCACACCTTTCCTGTGTTCTTTCTGCTCTGAGGTCGGTCCATCCAGACAGTGTCTCCTGGGCCTTGATCGGATGCCCAGGGATGGGCTAAGCATGGTGGATGGCATAGGACCGCGGTTCCATACAGAGAAATGGTCCCCTACTTATGGTGGTTCGACTTAGGATCTTTCCACTTCTGATTTGACCATGGTGCTAAAGCAGTCTGTGTTCGGTACAAACTGTACTTGGCATTGTGCATTTGGATTGTTTCCTGGGCTAGGGACATGCAGTGCTGTCCTCTCTCGTGAGGCTGGCCAGGGGCAGCTCCCAGTCAGCCCCAGCATCACGGGAGCCAAGAACCAGCACCCTGACACCCATTCCGTCCCCATACAAGCACCTGCTTGTCACTTGCCGTATTCAGTAGATGGCGTGAGGTAGTCAATGGTTTATTATAAAAAAGGCCTCTGTGAGATGATTGTGCCCAACGTCAGGCTAACGCACGTGTCTGAGCACATTACGGTAGGCTCGGCTAAACTGCGATGTTCTGTAGGTTGGGTGTATTAAATGCATTTTTGACTTTTTGATATTTTCAACTTACAGTGGGTTCATTGGGACATGACGCCACCATAAGTCGAATATCTGTAAATATTTGGAGATGGGATACAAACATGTGTACCCATCGTGTGTGTTTTCTTTTCTTCCATAACAAACAGTGGCTGCAAACAACACCCATATGTTATGCCCCAGTCTGTGTGGGTCATGAGTCTAGCCCAGGAATAGGTTGTTCCTGTGCTCAGGGGAGTCAGTATGTCATCTGAGGATCGGGATCCTTGTCCAGATGCAATGGGTGTTGGCAGAATTCCCTTCCTTGCAGTTGGGGGCTCAGGCCCCAATTTCCTTGTGGGCTGTAGGTCCCGGCCCACTTTTGGCTCCTGGAGGTCACCTGTGATTCGGGGCACGTGGCCCCCGTAGGCAGTTCGTGTCATAGTTCTTTATTGCTTCTTCGAGGCCATCTGAAACCATATCTTTCAAGGGATCACCTGATCGGGTCAGGCCCACCCAAGATGATATCCCTTTTGGATGAATTCAGAGCCCACAGACTAGTCTCCTACTACAGGAATGCCATCCATCACATTTACAGGTCCTGTCTGCCCCTCAAGGGAAGGGGGTTACACAGAGCGTGTACAGCTGGGTGGCAGGGGTATTGCTGGCCATCTGAGAATTCCTCCTGTCCTGCCCACGGTTTTCTAGCTTCTGTCTGTTGGAACTCCTCCCTCCATAGAAGGTTGTCCTCCTTCTCTTTCTAACCACTCTTTCTGAGGTCCATAGCGTGGGTCTATTTGTGGCATGCTCCAGCTTCCTGAGTGGCCCCTCATTTGGTGAGATCCCCAGTAGGCACCCAGTTGTCTGCTCGAGGCAGAGGGGGTCAGGGAGAAGGCTGGACTCCTCTTACACCCACTTCATACTGGCTTGTTCGTTCTTGTTTTTTCATCTCAGGGTAGAAGGCATGGTCTCCAAGGCTAAAAGCCAGACTGGGTTTGGATCCAAACGTCTGCCATGTCCTTCTCCCTCCCATTCGTACTGGGGCCGCCCCCGTGCACATCCAGCAGCCAGAGAGTTGTCTGTGTGTTCCTTTGTCTCTCTGCCTATCCTCGGACCCGTCAGAACCATTCGGTACTCCATCAGAAAAGCAGTAGGGGCTGTGATACAGGTGGGCTCACATGATATCTGGCTCGGTGGAAAATTTGAATCGAGAAGGGCATGTGGTTTTTGTGCCTTCCTGCCCTAGGAGTGTGTTGTTTTACATAGATAACTCATCCAGTGATCCTGAAGATAATCCCTTGGAGATCACCAGAATACTTACTTACGTACACATAAACCACACTTCTTCCCTTTTGATGCAAACAATGAGGAATTGCACCGAATGGTCTTCTTGCTGACAAGTACTGTGCTTTAATGAATTTGCAGGATACAATTGAAATTGGCATTAAATGTAATGCTTTCTATTAAATATCCACACTCTTCCCTGCTGTTGGAAATGCTGCAGTCTAACGTGGTTTTAATCAACCTACAGGTTTGCTGTGGTTTCCTTTTTACATGTAAAGATTACATGTCTTTGACAGCAGGGAAGGAACTGTGCAGAGCCACCCTCCCGGGCCAGCCGCTTACTTTCTTGTGCATCCCATTGGGATTTTTGCTTCCCCCATCCCATCCCGGTGTGTCTGCTCCAGAGATTGTTACCTACTTTTGTTGGAGGACTGCATGGGTTCTTTTGGACCTTATGGTGTAAAGGACTTGTCTGTAACCCCACATCACAGAAGATACTGTGGATGAGAATGGAGAGGGCCACATGCAGAACTGAGTGTGGGAAGGTCACGGCTTGGTGTCCAGCCCCTTTGTGTGAGGTGTGGAAATAGGATCCCATCACTGACACCCAGAACTGACCACAGGACACAGGATGTTGTTCGGGTCTTGGCTTCAGAGGTGGGCATTCAGACACTGGAATGGGCTGGTAGCCCTGGGCAGCCAGACTGAACTCCAGCTTGGATGTCTCATTAAGTGTCTTCCATATTGGTCTTTTAGAGTTCAGGGGATGGCCCATGGCAGAGACCTCCATATCTAGGATAAATCCGAGGAGACGCTTATAAAAGACAAGCTGGCACGTTAATGTGGCTGAACCGACATTCTGGGCTCACATGCGATTCTACGAGATCACCAGGAGATGGGAACTGAATTCTGGAATATTCCATATCTTGTAGCAAGCCCTTGAGGTTTTTTTTTCTCTTTTTAAAAATTTTATTAAGTTTTTAATTTTAATTCCAGACAGGCACTTGTTTTTGTCCATTTCCTGTGGGGGAGTGCAGGCGCAGAAACACTTTCCCTTCTTCCCTTGCTAGGTTCTTGTGGCTGGTCTATTAATGAAATTGGCATAAGACAGATTAACAGGAGAAAAATTTAATTTCATATGTACAAGGACGTGAGGGGCTCCAAGACAGTCAGGCAGCTGAAGCGTCTGTGCTGTCGTAGACTAAGGAGAAGGGGGTCGGGGCCTGGGGCTTCAAACGGGAGGAAGGGAATTCCTGGGAAGACGGGAAGAGCAGGTGTTTGGTGAACACACGCAGAGCCTGTAGGGCTCCGAGACGAAACTGAACAGACAGGCTGACCCCCTGCCCAGCTCCCCCTCCCCCAGCCTTCCACACTCACCCAGACTTCCACACTCACCCAGACTCTGTCGTTCTCTCTGGTGAGAGCTGTGTTCCCAGACCAGCCCTTCTGTCTAAATTCTCCAAGGCAGCTAAGGAGGAGGTAAGCAGGTCTTTCTGAGTCTTCAGGCCTCTCATTGCCTTCAGCTCAGAACAATGCACCTGCCAAAGAGGTGCATCTGGGGGAGGCTTGTTCTGAACCCCTTCAGGGGAAATTCTGCTGAACGTGACAATAAGCATTTTGTATCCATGCATGGGGTTTCCTCAGAGAGTAATTTTATTCTTTCAAAAACGTTCTTTCGGCATTTCACATCCCTGAGGAGCCCATAAAAAAAAAATAACGTAGGCAGCCTCCCATGGAATTTGGGGGGTGGTCTCCTGCAGCCTGTGCATTTTCTCTGTAATTTTACTGCAAGTTCTCTGTTGCAATCTCTGCTGTGGACACTCATGCCAGACCTGCAACCTGCATCTCCTACAGATGTATCACTGGTGGACGTGTTTGGAGATGAGCCCATGAGAATGGGAAAAGTCCTCAGAGGATCTTCCTGGGTCATTTCGCCATCCAAATGAGACATTCTCTGATCTTACTCTCTGTAGACCAATGAGGGGGTGGGGGGAGTCATCTACTGTGGCTGAATGCAGACCCCCCCAAGCTGGGCCAATTTTATCCTGTAGGTGTGGCTTCTACACTGATTAGTGGTGTGACCCTCACCGAGCACCTCAACCTCTTAGAGCCTGTCTTTCTCCTTTATGGAAGGTGGATGATGGCCAGGCTTCCATTGTGAGGACTAGATGTGGGACTGTCCTGTCTCTCATTTGCACATGGACCATTTTCAGAGGGAAATGAGGTGTTCATAATGAGGACAACCGCCAAGGCGCTTTGATGTGGGGATAGTGTCTGTAACATACCTGCCATGGTGTCTGTGCCATCCAAGGTCCCCATGCCATCAGAGGGGGCCCATGCCATCCAAGGTGCCCACACCATCATAGGGGGTCCACACCATCCAAGGTGTCTGTGCCATCCAAGGTGTCCACACCATCCAAGATGCCCATGCCATCACAGGGGTCCCATGTCATCCAGCGTGTCCACACCTTCATGAAGTGCCCATGCCATCCAGGGTGCCCACAGCATCACAGGGGGCCCATGCCATCCAAGATGTCCACGCCATCACAGGGGGCCCATGCCATCCAAGGCGCCCACACCATCACAGGGGGTCCACGCAATCCAAGGTGTCTGCGCCATCCAAGGTGTCCACACCATCCAAGATGCCCATGCCATTACAGGGGTCCCATGCCATCCAAAGTGCCCACACCATCACAGGGGGCCCATGCCGTCCAAGGTGTCCACGCCATCCAAGGTGTCCACACCATCCAAGGGGCCCACGCCATCACAGGGGGCCCATGCCATGCAAGGTGCTTGCTCCATGACAGGAGCCATGCCGTCCAAGGTGTCCAGACCCTCATGAAGTGCCTGCACCATCCAAGGTGCCCACAGCATCATGGGGGCCCATGCCATCCAAGGTGCCCACACCATGGGTAGGTGCCTGTGCCATCGCAAGGTCCTGGCTCTGCTCTCAACTCATCTTTGTCTGTGTCACCGTCATTTATACACCTGCAGAGGTTCTGTACGTGGTGCACAGCTAGTGCACAGTCAATGCTGTTGACATCCTCCACCTGACAGCATTCACTTTTCCAAGTACATTATTTTTCACTGATCGCAAGGGATGCCCATTGCAACATTGGAAACTCAGGCAGATTCATCTATGTCTTTCCTTTCTCAGCCTTTCCATAGAGCCCACCCTCCAAATCTTTCATGAACTCCCGTGGCCTTGTCGGCTCAAGTTGATGGAGGGCAAAAGCTACTGTCTAGAAGGAAGCACTTGATGTCTGTATGCTTTAATGGAAATCGGAGTCCGTACGATCCTGCTCCCATTTTTTGTCATGTGTTCTCTTGGGCTGTGGAATGAAGACAGCTTACACATCAGTGGATAGCGGTGAAGAGAAAATAAAGGCTCTGTGGAGGCAGATAAAGCAGGGTTCGGTGCACAGTTTCGCCTCTTGCACTTCCGGGCAAGTGTGGAGAGTCCTGTCAGCTCATGGTTCTCTGGAATGGGGGGAGAACATTGCCCTGGATGTCGGTGGCATGGTGACCGTCTGGGGAACTGCTTTCCTCCCTGTTGTCCTCAGAGCCACGTTGCCCCCCCCCCCATTATGTTCTCCTCCTTTCCTTCCATGGAGGAAGCCCCATGGGAACTACATCAGCAGACTATCTTCCGTCTGGCTCTGGTGCGTTTGACCAAGGAAAGCCAAGACATTGGAAGGGGAGGGAACTCGGGTTGAGGTACTCATCTGAGCCCCTCTTCCTTCCCTGCAGGGTTACCAAGGAAGGGCTGCATTCTGGACTAGGGGTGCCAGCTCTCCGCAAGAGCCCTTGCTTGCTCTGGGTGACCATTCTCTCCCCTTTGAGCATCAGGGTGGTATCATCTTTTGGGACTAACATTGTCCTCCTGGCTTCCCTATTCCTGTCCACACCCTGTCAATGTTTTAGTAAATTCTCCATAATTCTATTTCGCGGGTATCTTCTCTTTCCTGTTGGGATGTCTCACTGATTCTGGGCTCTCCCTGGTGCCCCCAGGAAAACGGCAGCTCATTTGTAGACCACAGAGGCCATCCTTGGTAGACCCTGGAGAGAAACCGTTGCTGTAACTTTGAAGCTCACGTGTATAGCAGACATAGTGCAATACGTAGCTCACTGAAGTCAATCAGAGATGCTCACCCCAGTAGCTGAGTAACAGATAGACTTATCTGCCCTACAACATAACCCTTATGTTACTAATGTCTCACGGGATGGGGCAGACACACACCTGCACACACCTGCACCACTTTTCGTGAGAATGGTGTTGGTGAACTGGCATCTGGCTTTCTGTAGATGCTAAATAGGCAGGATGCTACGATTCTGGCACCTTTATGACATCTCACAGGACAGGAAGGTTGATTTTATATAAAAATCAAACTTGAGGGGCACCTGGCTGGCTCAGTCAGTGGAGTGTGCGACTCTTGATCTCGGGGCTGTGAGTTCGAGCCCCATATTGGCTGTAGAGATTACTTAAAAATAAAATAAACTATTTAAAAAATCAAACTTGGAAAAAGGCTCGATCTCTGCCAGTCTAGGAGTCCCCTACACCCAAGACAACCTGGTCTGCATTAGACAAACACACAGATGCAGACTCAAGAAGGAGAGACTTTTATCGAAAGGCATTATTTCAAGTTGGAAGAACACTCCAGCCATTAGGTTTACACAGTTTCAAAGCTTAGGCAAAAAGGGTTTCTCTTTCATGAGGAAAGGTAAACAAAGCCAGGGGAACCAGGTGTGAGATGTGGGATGAGAGGGTGGACAGACCGGACAGTAGATCCAAGAATGGTTTCCCCTGGGGCAGCCTGTCCTCAGGAGGGGCTGTCTGATGGCTCTGGGTTAGAGCGGGCCAAAGTTTGGGGCCTTCAGGGAAGGAGAGAAGCTGAACCAAAGTTTCACAAGTATTTTATTCTGATTGATAAGTAGGGACAAGCCATTCAGTGAATCATTTGACACAAAGAAAGGGAATTTGGGGAGTCTGTGTCTGACCTTGTCCAACGTTGTCATGGGAGGCGTTCAGAAATCTTATGTGAGTCATTCGAGGAAAGGTGGTTCTTTGCAGTCAGCCATTTTCCAAAACGGAGAGGGCAGGGGTAATTTCTTAACTATTTCTGACTTGCGAGATCACAGGGCTTGGGTGAAATTCAATGTCATTAATGGCAGCACTTGAACTGACAACCTTTTCTTCCATTCAGTGTGGTTGAGCTTCAAGGGAGAAAATATTCAAGGTATACCCAGAGAGAATGTGTATTTGGGTATATCTCCATCCCATTCAGTGTGGTTGAGCTTCAAGGGGGAAAATATTGAAGGGATACCCCAAGAGAATGTATACTTGGTCGTATCTCCATCACATTCAGTGTGGTTGAACTTCAAGGGAGAAAATATTCGACGGATTCACCAAGAAAATGTATACTTTGGCATATCTCCATCCCATCCAATGTGGTGGAACTAGAAGGGGGAAAATATTCAAGGGATACACAGAGAGAACGTACACTTGGGCGTATCTCCATCCCAGTCAGTGTGGTTGAGATAGAAAGGAGAAAATATTCCATGGATACACCAAGAGAATGTATACTTGGGTGTATCGCCATCCCATTCAATGTAGTTGGGCTGAAAGGGGGGAAATATTCAAGGGCTACACCGAGAGAATGTACACTTGGGCGTATCTCCATCTTATGATCTGTTGGCCAAGCCACTGCAGCAGAGCCAGGCTGTGCATTAAAGATGGATTTGAGGGTGATGCCTTGGGGAGGTTGGGCAGGCCGTGTTTCCAAGGAGAAGGTTCCTCCTGGGAATATGCTCACTAAACTCCTACTGGTAAGCAAGCATGGAAGGAGGGTATGTGAATGATGTTCCCATCTCCTTGGCCATCAGCCCATGTTCCTGACAGGCGAGCGGCATCTGGGAGATGCCTTGCAGATAAACATGTCTTCCAGAGAGCGCTCTTGCTGCTTTCCAGCTTGAAGCAGACCAAGCTGGGAAGTGCAGGGCAGCTACCTGCTTCCGCCGGTGTTCTCTTAACACGCATTGTCCTGCACTTGCATTTAAAATCTTCTGTTGCTTGATAATTTCCATTGATTATAATGATTTTCTGTGATGCTTACCAAGGGAAGGTTTAGAAGGGGTTATAAATGGGGCTAATTAGTGAGATGCAAATCGCTTTTATGGCTGTTTCCAAACATTTAAATGACCCATAATTAAATTATGTTGCCAAATTATTTGTTAATTATCATCTTCCTATTGAGTTTATTTCATCAGGAGATCCCGTGCACAGTCTCACGGGCAGAGCAAGGAGTATCGTGCAGATGGATCCCTTGCAGAGAACAAAGAGAATGCCTATTTGGTTGGGTTTCTTTCTCAATGGGTACACGTTCGTGTTGTTATTTCCACTTTGATCTATCTTAGATGATGAGTTTACTTGTGGACTGACAGGATCTCCTGGTTGGGAAGGATGACAGCAGTCACTTTGTTCAAATTCCCTCCTTCTCCACCAACTAATCCCTGCCACAATATCCCCGACAGATGGGGTTTTTCAGTCTCCTCCCGGTCGTGGCTGGGGAGAGATGCCATGTGACAGGCTGATCATTTCGTGGTCTGGCAGCTCCTGTAAGATTGTCTTCCTTGTTTTGGACACTGTCCTGGCTCGGGCCTCAGAGACAACAGCTAAATCTTTTCTGTCTTTTGCATGCAGCTACTCAAGCAAATTTGAAGGCGATTCTTGTGTGTGTGTGTGTGTGTGTGTGTGTGTGTGTGTGTGTGTGTGTGTGTTTGCTGAATGACTTTTATTTATTTTTTAACACAGTTTATTGTCAAATTGGCCAACACACAGTTATGTTACAGTTAACTACACTTAACAAAAGACTTTCGTGGGACTTTGTCCCATTTATGTTTCAACCACCTTGACACACGGAGGGGGTTTTGGAGAAGGCGATGTGACACTCAGTAGTGAATGCTTGGAACTTGTGTCTTCTGTCTTGGTCTGTTTCTGAGATCTTCTCTCCTAGACGAAGAGCCCGGCAAGTTTTGCACTCGTATTGGTTTCTACTTTTGCCTAATCCAGTGTGGTGGATGGATAGAGCAGGTAACCAGTCTCCCTCTTGGGTGGGGGAATGAGAAGGAAGAGCTGGGGTCGGGGGACCCCGGCATGGGGAAGGCTGATTCCTTGGCAGAAGGGTGTAGGACTGGGACTGGCTCTGGTCGGGAACAAGGGTGTGAGCCTGTACAGACACGCACACACACAGAGCTCCCTTCCAGAGGGTCGTGTTGGCTAATCATACCTGTCACACTGGCTCACCTTGCCCTGAGACCCTGCGGTGGCTTTGCTGCAGACTCCCAACCAAGGGTGTCGTTTGGACACGTTTTACATGGAATCTTCCTCTGGCTGGGCTTTGGACCCGACAGAATGTTCTGATAAGGCTACGCATTTCAGGTGCTCACCGTCTTAACTATCTGAGTAATTAAATGAAAAAATAAATGCATGAAAAGCTTCTGCATTCTGCTTACACATCCTGACAGCATTACGCATGTATTTGCAGTCACGAAGAAAACAGTAGTGATTAAATGATAGATTGTGTGCTGGCGGTGGAGGGGTGGCCATGGCCATCCTCCCCGGAAAGATGGTCAGGCTGATTATCATTTTTGTGGAATGTCTTTCACGCGGAGGGGTTAAGCAGCCTGCTGAAGTGTGAGGCTGACAAAAACCGCTGGCCGGCCATGCACTTAGCGGGGATGTCCTAGTTGTTTTGAGTCATCTTCGCCTCGTTCCCTAATCTGGTTGTTAAATCGGTCATGCCTGCCCCCGATTCCTAATAGCTGAAATAATGTTCTTCTTTTTCATCTCCAGTCATTGCCCAGCTGAACGGTTCTCACCCCCATAAAGAAAGCTTTAGTACCTCGGACAGAGAACAATCCCAGGGGCCTTGCGATGTTACAGCCCCGATGGCAATCAATAGGATGTGAAGAAGCTTGTCACTCCCTTTCCAACCCCCCGGCTTTCCCTTCTCCTTCAGACCCTCTGCATGCTCCATTTTCTGCCCTTTCACATTTGCTAACCGTTCTCTGCCATTGCCTGTGATGGAGGTCCAGTCCTTCGTGCTGAACGTTACAAGTTACCACTGGTAGGGTACTCGGGTGTTTTGGCCAGGGGATCCGGGAATATGCAGATATCCCCAAACCCGTGTTGACCCAGCCTCTGTTTCCTCCTGTGAGGTCCCTGAAAAAGACCTCTGTACGGCGGTGACCTCCTTAGGCGGAGGTACACTTTATTATTTGCTCCAGCACTGAACTCCAGTGAATTGTAGCAAGTTAGACTGGGATGTGCCCAGACCTCCTGTCCTGCATAAGGCAGACAGACAGCATGGCTTCCTCCCATGCGGGAAGGGGACATGTGACTTTCTGGAGACTCCTTTATGAGGCCACTGGTCCCGTCCCCTCCCCAAAGTCCTGCCTCCGGATAACATCACCTGGTAGGGGGGTTAGGATTTCAACATCTGAATGTCTTCAAGGCGGTGGGGGAGACACAAACAATGACACCGTGACAGCTTCTGTTTCTTAGAAAATCCTTCTGTGATTCACCATTGCCAATAAACAGCTCCCCAAAATCTGGCCGCCCTACCTTCTACCATACCTCATTTTAACGACACTTCCATCCACTGCTCTCTGGTACCAAGAACTCTCCAGCTATGGTGACCCCCGTTGACCAGGCAGGACGTTGTGAGATGTTCACATGCCCCAGAGTTTTGAGGACCACTCTGGTTCGTAAAATTCAGTTGAGTTTTACATAAGTGAACACGTGAGCTGAGCCATGGTCACGCGTGGGTAACGACAGAGCATTTAGGTGTGGAGGTCAAGGAGAGGTATGCCAGGGCCGAGCAGGACAGCGATTTCTTCCTCCCACACAGTCGTCTGTTGGCGAACACCTTGACATCACTGCCTGATGCCAACTAAAACGGCAACCAGAGCATCCCATTTGCAAACTCACCCAAACGTGTCCCAGGTGGAGATGTGCTAGCCTACAGGCAGTGTGCACTGTCCTGACAAACAATATTACCAGGGATTCCAGTGGCTTCCTTGTTGTGGGCGTCTCTTCATCACAGAGCTTTAAAGGCCCTGAAGAACCCCTGTATGTCCTGTTGGTTGTTTGCATTCGTGAACGAGCTAGACTCTCTTGATAGCGCATCTCCATCCCAACACGCACTTTGTCCTTTGTGACAAAAACACAATTCGCCACAAAGATAATCTCTTATCTAGGGGCGCCTGGGTGGCTCAGTCGGTTGAGCGTCCTACTTCGGCTGGGGTCATGATCTTGTGGTTCACGGGTTCCAGCCCTGCATCGGGCTCTGTGCTGATAGCTCAGAGCCTGGAGCCTGCTTTGGATTCTGTGTCTCCCTCTCTCTCTGCCTGTCCCCTGCTTTATCTCTATCTCTTCTCTTCTCTTCTCTCTCTCTCTCTCTCTCTCTCTCTCTCTCTCTCTCTTTCAAAAATAAACATTAAAAAATTTTTAATAAAAATAAATTAAATAAAAAATAAATTTAAAAAATAACCTCTTATCGTAAAGGCAGTTCACTCATTACAAAATATATATTTCACAAAATGACGCTATATCAAAGCTCCATGGCATTAAATATTTTCTGGGGACTATGATAACATAAGTAAATATATGCTTATGATAATTATGAATTATTACGTGCAGGGGGAGAAACTGACAATTCTCTTTCGTCTTAAGTGCAAGCCATTAGACATGAATATCTACCTATAAGAGACTCAACCATCTAGACTGAAAATAATGAATCATGAGCAATAAAAGTTTCCCTTATAAAATTTGGGATAACAGGGGTGCCTGGGTGGCTCAGTCGGTTAAGTGGCCGACTTCGGCTCAGGTCATGATCTCGCGATCCGTGAGTTCGAGCCCCGCGTCGGGCTCTGTGCTGACAGCTCAGAGCCTGGAGCCTGTTTCAGATTCTGTGTCTCCCTCTGTCTCTGCCCCTCCCCTGTTCATGCTCTGTCTCTCCCTGTCTCAAAAATAAATAAAACGTTAAAATTTGGGATAACAGTGAAATATTAACTTTTATAAGACACTGATATTTGTAGACATTTCAGCATACTAATATAAGGTGATATATATGTGCATGTGTATAATCTCTGAGACAGATATTTTTTGTCATACTTTTGGTCATTCTGTGTATATATGTGTATTTAGGGTGTGTATACGTATCATATATGTGTGTGTATATGTATATAGAGTATGTAGTAAAGTGTATTTTGCTTTTCAGTTACTTAAGAACTGAATGAGAGGAGCGCCTGGGTGGCTAAGTCAGTTAAGCATCGACTTCGGCTCAGGTCATGATCTCACAGTTCGTGAGTTCGAGCCCCCTGTCGGGCTCTGTGCTGTCAGCTCAGTGTCTGGAGCCTGCTTCGGATTCTGTGTCTCCCTCTCTCTCTGCCCTTCCCCTGCTCACACTCTGTCTCTCTGTCTCTCAAAAATAAAACATTAAAAAAAAGAACTGAATGAGAAATTATATAATGAATACAAGTGTTCATTTGGGTTGTACTTAAATGAAATGCCTTATATGCAGGGGCACAGACAGCAACATACATGTTGTTAGCGTGTGCATGATATAGTCATTTCAAAATATGTAGATGTTCACAAATTTTAACCCTGCAAATGACTGTGAAAAGAAATTCCCTAACCGTGATCGGGAGTCCAGGAGTGAAATTAATGGTGGTTAAGTATTTTCCATATTTTGTGTTTTAAAATCACGTAATTACCGTTGGCAGATGAGTGGATAAACGGAATGTGGTCGGTCCCCACAATGGAGTATTATTCAGAAGCAGGAAGGAAATCCCGACACGTCCTACGACGTGGATGAGCCTCGAGGACATTGTGCTGAGTGACATAAGCCCGACACAGAAGGACAGATGCTGTCCCGTTGTGCTCAGATGCAGTACTTGGACCAGTGAAACTCATGGAGACACAGACTAGCAGGGTGGGGTCCAGGGGCGGGGAGAGGAGAAACGGGGAGTCAGGGTTTAAGGGGACAACGTTTCAGTTTTGAAGCACGAAGAGAGTTACAGAGATAGATAGGGGCGACGGTTGCCCAGCGGTTGTGAATGTACTCAATGCCACTGAGCTGTATGCTTAAAAGTGGCTAAGAGGGTACGTTTTATGTGGCTTTTTACCACAATGAAAAATTAATTAGGGGCACCTGCGTGGCTCAGTCAGTGAAGCATCTGACTGTTGATTTGGGCTCAGGTTATCATCTCACGGTTCATGGGATCGAGCCCCACGTTGTGCCCCAGGCACATGGGAGGAAAATACACAGTCAGCTCCAGGCAGACTTAGGGAAAAGCCATCAGGTTTGGGGAACATAAACATCACGGGAGCTTATACGAGGTACGAGCCCTTGTGTTGTACGGCCGGAGGACAGAGGTGTGCGGAGATCGGGCGACCCGGTGGTGGGTGGGTAAGGAGCGTCAGCACCAATTTGCAGGGTGTTGTGCCCAGATTCCTTGCGTGCTGACCTACTCTTCGTGTCCCGGAGCATAAGCTGTACGAGCAAAAGAGAGAGAAGTGAGCAGGAGGCACGAGGATCTTGCAGGTTTCTGAACTTAGCGCTTCGTCAACCCTTCCCAGATTTCAAATGTAAAGGAAGAGGCTCAGCAAGGCTTAATTTTTAAAATACCTTTCTTTATTGGTGTTATTAAATCAATGTAACTCATTTAGTTGTGCCATGTATAGGTAAGTGTATTGACAAATGCGAAGACCAAAAGACCATGTACCGTGGCATAGTCAGTAAAGATAGCGACGTGGTAAATAAGTGAAACATGACCATTAATTTTGTTTTCTTTTTTAAAGACTTTTTTCTACGTTTATTTTTGAGAGAGACAGAGAGAAAGAGAGAGAGCCAAGCGGGGCAGGGGCAAAGAGAGAGGAAGACACAGAATCCAAAGCAGGCTCCGGGCTCCAAGCTGTCAGCACAGAGCCCGACGCGGGGCTTGAACTCACTAACTGTGAGATCATGACTTGAGCTGAAGTTAGACGCTTAACCGACTGAGCCACCCAGCCGCCCCTGAATATTTATTTTAGAAAAATTTCAAGCAGTTTATCATTTCTTGTTCAAGCATAGTTTGCATACAATATTACATTAGAAAAATCACAATTTCTGGGGCGCCTGGGTGGCGCAGTCGGTTAAGCGTCCGACTTCAGCCAGGTCACGATCTCGCGGTCCGTGAGTTCGAGCCCCGCGTCGGGCTCTGGGCTGATGGCTCAGAGCCTGGAGCCTGTTTCCGATTCTGTGTCTCCCTCTCTCTCTGCCCCTCGCCCGTTCATGCTCTGTCTCTCTCTGTCCCAAAAATAAATAAACGTTGAAAAAAAAAATTTAAAAGAAAAATCACAATTTGTATTTAAATCTATGTTTAAAAAATGCCTGTTTTCTTTAACACATATTCAGATAGGTTTTTTTCTGTCTTGATGTCAGATGACTATTATGATTTTAAAACAGGACATCTATTTAGATAACACTTTGTCCACGAGATATATTGGTTAAGAAATTTTTATTATACACAGTTTGAATGGAATAAAACTGCATTTGTTCTAAAAAAAAGTATGGTTTCTAAGTGTAGGGTTTTCTCTATTTTCAATATGCTTTTCTCCATTGAGCAAATAGATCAGGAACATTTTTGTTGTCATGGTAAAGCTTCTGTTATGTAAGTGCATTGTTAATTTTTCTTTAATGAACAAATATAATGTAATTACACCTCCAGTCACGAAGGTGTTCTGAGTTCTCTCTCTCCTCCATAATGATTCTGTTTTAGGAATAGATACTTTCCCACAAAAGTTTTTTGTTTTTTTGCCAAATTAAGATTGTTCAGAAAAATAATTTAATTTTTTAAGGAGGGAAATTATGCAGTTTTTCATAAATTAATGTGCCTTGTTCATAGTTAGCAGCAGAGCACTTTCTTTTATTTTTAAAGTGCTTTTATCAACCACGTTTTAATAGTTTGAAGCGTCTTCATAAACACCTTTTTCTAATTCATGCTTGTGGGGAACAGATAAGTTGTGGTTACTTCAGACAGTAATGATTTAGATGCAGTGAGATTCTAAATGGCTACTAACAGACTTAAATTTCCTAACAATTTTAATTGGGCTCGATGATAGGTCTCACCCGAGTCCTAACTATATCTACTGCAGGCACATTTTGGAGGTATAATTAATGACATAATGTCACGTTGAGCTAACCAAACCCACTCTGTGAGTCAGGAATTCATTCTCTATAGATATTAATAAATGTAATTTATTAATATCTATTAATAATATTAAAGGGCATTCATCCTATTGGGTTTAATTCCAATAAAAAAAAAGTCTACACCTGAATTAATAAGCATCTCAGCACAATTTTGCACAGAAAGTTGGAACAAATTTTTCCCAAGGAGGATTCATATGTACAGTGGATCCTGACTGTGGTCAGATCCTGGTTTGCAGCCGATTCATAATCTTAAGCCCTGGATATTTTTTGTCTTCATTCTTCTCTGCAAAGCCCATTGCTGCAGTATCTTTCCCGAGAGCAAGCTTGAAGTCTCATTGACCTCTCTCTCTCTCTCTCTCTCCCTCCCTCCCTCCCTCCCTCCCTCCTTCCCTCCCTGTCTCCCTCCCTCCCTCCCTGTCTCTCTGTCTCTCTGTCTCTCTCTCTCTGAAATGTCATCTCCTGTTAATTGCATAGTGGTAGTAATAGTATCCCCAATCGGTCCTGTTCTCTCCCGCCTGCCCCCACCTCATCTGGGTACCAACATCTCTATGGAGTCATGCCCGCTGTGCTTACATTTCCTCCAGCCTCTGCCAGATCCAGGCACCACAAAGCAACAGGTTGACGGGAGAATGCAAATCAGACACACCCATCACCCCCTGATTCAGTTCGTCACCATCTGTCCGCCGTGTCCTCTGTGGGCTAACGGTGCCGTCCGTTTCTGACCCCTGCCGTTCCTCCAGACTTTTCCCCAGCTCCCAGTGTGAGTTTTACACAGAAAAACAAAGAACCGAAAAACGGCACGTGGCTATGGGAACGCTGTGCATTCAGCCATGTGCGCAACAAACACCGTAGAAAGAACACGGGAAGAAACTGATCCCCTGAGCGGTTCCCTGAATACTTTCTTTATGTATTTTCCTTCTGTACATTTAAATTTTTTTTTTCATTTTTTTTTTTCAACGTTTATTTATTTTTGGGACAGAGAGAGACAGAGCATGAACGGGGGAGGGGCAGAGAGAGAGGGAGACACAGAATCGGAAACGGGCTCCAGGCTCCGAGCCATCAGCCCAGAGCCCGACGCGGGGCTCGAACTCACGGACCGCGAGATCGTGACCTGGCTGAAGTCGGACGCTTAACCGACTGCGCCACCCAGGCGCCCCCCTTCTGTACATTTAGAATAAAAGTAAAAACACAGCAAACCAAAATTCTAAAAAAAATGAGTTTTGATTTTTGTGTACGGTGAAGTCAGGGTAGGCCAAAGAACTTCTCTCAGCAGCTGGATTTTTTTGGTGAAATGTTACTTAAGACTCACAAGGGGCCTGGATTTTGCTTCATTTCATCTCTCTGTCAACCGTGTTCCTCTGGGCTACCAGAAGTACATTTTTCATTCCTGGTATTTTCAACTTTCAGTCGTAAAACAAAAATTCATTTTTCACATGGTTGGTGAGCTAGGCAATGTATCTTTAAATTACTTACATAAATTCTGACCAGTCATTACTAATGAAGTGTGTTCTGAAAATAAGTTAAGCGTGGCCTGTGAGCCCCCGCCACAGAGAGCCTTTCTCAGGACGTCGTTAGCACAACTGAACCTTCACGTCTAAAGCTCTTGTACCCTGTGTGAGTTTTCTGCTTCCGTGCAACTGATGACGGCAAACTTTAGCAGCTCAAATTTGTTATCTCCAGAGGTTCACTGGGTGGGGAATCTGGCCCAGCTTAGCTGGTCCCTGGGTGGCCACCGAGGTACCGGCCAGGAACGGTGTGTCATCCGAAGGATCCGTGCCTGAGCTCGCTCAGGTGGTTGTGGGCAGATGCTGTTTCTTGCAGCCTGTTGGCATGAGGGCCTCCGGTCCTTGCTGCTCATTGGCTGGAGGCCGCCATCACTCCCTCGTCATGGAGGGGCATCTGTCCGGTTGTGCAATCTCACTTCCTTCAAGTCCAGCAGGAGGAGGAGTCTGCTAGCCACACAGAGGTCACGGGGTTTTGCAACCTCATCACAGACGCCACGTGCCTTTGTTTTCCACATTCTGTTCGTTACAAGCAAGTCTGGAGGTCTGGCCCCACCCAAGGGGACGGGATTATCCAACATGGGAATCAGTAGCAGGAGGGCATCACTGGGGTCACCTCTTTGTTTCAAACTCTGTCCCCATCCTTACTATCATCTACGAAAAGCTGTAATAATAGTGCTGTGATGACTGCCCCCAACGACTACTGGCCGCTACTGATGAGTCCCTTATGGATTCACGGCACTCAGCATAGAATTTTATCTTCTTGAGGGCACGTACAAGGTAGTGTTATGTTCATCTCCATTTAACACAAAGTGCTGACAAAGAGGCTGAATTCACGGCCCAGGTTTGTCCGCCACCCGGCAGGGGGGCCAGGATCGAAACCTCACCTCACCTGCAGAAGCCACCTGCAGAAGGCCACCCTTGAGGGTGCTGTGCTTGTGGGTCCCCCCGATGTGGCCAGCCAGAGCCCTACAGGGTGATTCTGAGGCTCCTTCCCCTGTGAAACCAGCCCAACCCGAGGCCGTCACGATGTCTTCTATCCAGTTTTCACCCCATAGGTGTGTTGAATTGGAACGGATTTGGTTGAATTGTCAGTGAATTGCCTTTAGTTGTAAAGGTATGGATGCATGAAAGTCTTCCTAAACAACCAGTGGTGTATGTCTCAGGCTTTATCATTTTGGAGACCTTTTATTTCTCTTTCTTTTTCGTTTTCCTCAGGGGAAGGCAAGGCGAGGTCTCCTCAGCCCCAGCTTCATTGGGGCATGATTGACAAAACTGTATATATCTGAAGTGGAAGGGTGATGATTTCATATATGTATGTGTTGTGAAATGATTATCACGATTAAGTTAATTAACACACTGCCCACCTCACACATTCACCATTTTCTGGTGTGTGGTGACAACATTTACAATCTACCATCTACACGCTTTGCAAGCAAGGACACTGTTATTAACTGTGCTCACCATGCTGCCCGTTAGGTCCCCACAGAGTGTTCGTCATGTAATAGAAAGCAAGTAGCCTTGCACCAACATCGCCCCATGTGTGTGCCCCTAGTCAGCATTCTCTTCTGCCTCTGGGAGTTAAGATTCCACCTATGAGTGAGCTCAGTCCGTGTTTGTCTTTCTCTGTCTGGTGTGATATCTCCTGGTGCATCCCTGTGGTAGCAGATGGAACTGTTTTCTTCTTTTTATGACTGAGTAATAGTCCATTGACTCTGTGTGTGTGTGTGTGTGTGTGTGTGTGTGTGTGTGTGTGTGTGAGAGAGAGAGAGAGAGAGACTGAGCAATAGTCCATTGATTGTGTGTGTGTGACTAATAGTCCATTGACTCTGTGTGTGTGTGTATGTGTGTGACTGAGTAATAGCCCATTGACTGTGTGTGCGTGTGTGTGTGTGACTAATAGTCTATTGATTCTGTGTGTGTGTGTATGTGTGTGACTGAGTAATAGCCCATTGACTGTGTGTGCGTGTGTGTGTGTGACTAATAGTCTATTGATTCTGTGTGTGTGTGTGTGTGTGTGTGTGTGACTGAGTAATAGTCCATTGACTGTGTGTGTGTGTGTGTGTGACTGAGTAATAGTCTATTCACTGTGTGTGTGACTGAGTAATAGCCCATTGACTCTGTGTGTGTGTGCGTGTGTGTGTGACTAATAGTCTATTGATTCTGTGTGTGTGTGTATGTGTGTGACTGAGTAATAGTCCATTGACTGTGTGTGTGACTAATAGTCTATTGACTGTGTGTGTGTGTGTGTGTGTACGTGTGACTGAGTAATAGTCCATTGACTGTGTGTGTGTGTGTGTGTGTGTGTGAGAGAGAGAGAGAGACTGAGCAATAGTCCATTGACTGTGTGTGTGTTTGTGTGTGTGTGACTAATAGTCCATTGACTCTGTGTGTGTGTGTATGTGTGTGACTGAGTAATAGCCCATTGACTGTGTGTGCGTGTGTGTGTGTGACTAATAGTCTATTGATTCTGTGTGTGTGTGTATGTGTGTGACTGAGTAATAGCCCATTGACTGTGTGTGCGTGTGTGTGTGTGACTAATAGTCTATTGATTCTGTGTGTGTGTGTGTGTGTGTGTGTGTGACTGAGTAATAGTCCATTGACTGTGTGTGCGTGTGTGTGAGTGACTGAGTAATAGTCTATTCACTGTGTGTGTGACTGAGTAATAGCCCATTGACTCTGTGTGTGTGTGCGTGTGTGTGTGACTAATAGTCTATTGATTCTGTGTGTGTGTGTGTGTGTGCGTGTGTGTGTGACTGAGTAATAGTCCATTGACTGTGTGTGTGACTAATAGTCTATTGACTGTGTGTGTGTGTGTGTGTGTGTGTGTATGTGTGACTGAGTAATAGTCCATTGACTGTGTGTGTGTGTGTGTGTGTGTGTGTGTGAGAGAGAGAGAGACTGAGCAATAGTCCATTGACTGTGTGTGTGTTTGTGTGTGTGTGACTAATAGTCCATTGACTCTGTGTGTGTGTGTGTATGTGTGTGACTGAGTAATAGTCCATTGACTGTGTGTGTGTGTGACTAATAGTCCATTGACTGTGTGTGTGTGTGTGTGTGTGTGTGTGCATGTGACTGAGTAATAGTCCATTGACTCTGTGTGTGTGTATGTGTGTGTGTGACTGAGTAATAGCCCATTGACTCTGTGTGTGTGTGCGTGTGTGTGTGACTAATAGTCCATTGACTCTGTGTGTGTGTGTGTATGTGTGTGACTGAGTAATAGTCCATTGACTGTGTGTGTGTGTGACTAATAGTCCATTGACTGTGTGTGTGTGTGTGTGTGTGTGTGCATGTGACTGAGTAATAGTCCATTGACTCTGTGTGTGTGTATGTGTGTGTGTGACTGAGTAATAGCCCATTGACTCTGTGTGTGTGTGCGTGTGTGTGTGACTAATAGTCTATTGATTCTGTGTGTGTGTGTATGTGTGTGACTGAGTAATAGTCCATTGACTGTGTGTGTGACTAATAGTCCATTGACTCTGTGTGTGTGTGTATGTGTGTGACTGAGTAATAGCCCATTGACTGTGTGTGCGTGTGTGTGTGTGTGACTAATAGTCTATTGATTCTGTGTGTGTGTGTATGTGTGTGACTGGGTAATAGTCCATTGACTGTGTGTGTGACTAATAGTCCATTGACTCTGTGTGTGTGTGTATGTGTGTGACTGAGTAATAGCCCATTGACTGTGTGTGCGTGTGTGTGTGTGACTAATAGTCTATTGATTCTGTGTGTGTGTGTGTGTGTGACTGAGTAATAGTCCATTGACTGTGTGTGTGTGACTAATAGTCCATTGACTGTGTGTGTGTTTGTGTGTATGTGACTAATAGTCCATTGACTCTGTGTGTGTGTGTATGTGTGTGACTGAGTAATAGCCCATTGACTGTGTGTGCGTGTGTGTGTGTGACTAATAGTCTATTGATTCTGTGTGTGTGTGTGTGTGTGTGTGACTAATAGTCCATTGACTGTGTGTGTGACTAATAGTCTATTGACTGTGTGTGTGTGTGTATGTGTGTGTGTGACTGAGTAATAGCCCATTGACTGTGTGTGTGTGTGACTGAGTAATAGTCCATTGACTGTGTGTGCGTGACTAATAGTCCATTGACTGTGTGTGTGTGTGTGCACGCGCGTGCGTGCCGCATCTTCTCTGTCCCTCTGTTGACAGATGTTTGGGTAGGTCCCGTGTCTTGGCCATTGTGAATAACGTGATGAACTCAGGAACCCATGTACCTCTGAGATCCCGTTTGCAGGGCAGCCCTTTATTTCCACCACGCCGGCTGAGTCCCCGTGGCGGACACGGGACGTCAGGGAACAGTGGATGAGACTGAGGCACGGGCAGCTCATGTTTCATGCCCAAGACCTCGTTGCTGGTGGCCTGAGCGGGGACAAGACCCCTGACCCACGGTCCTTCACTCATCCCCCCCTACTTCCTAACAAGCAGGCAGTAAAAGCCACCAAAGAGAGAATTGAGGGCAGCGTGGGGTGGGAGAGTGGCTGCTGTATGAGCCATGGCTCCCTGCTTGCTTGTCTCTAGAGGAAGAGGGTAGTGGAGAACAGAGCTGGCTTTTAAGAGAAGGGAAGGTGCTTGAGAGGGAGAGAGACATAAGAGGGGAGAGCGGAAGTGTGTCAGGAGGGAGAGGAAGGAGGTGTTCCTCCAGGTCAGTGGTGGGGGCCAGTCATGGCCGCGGAGCATTATCTGTAAGCACTGCTCATACACGGGTAGGTGCAGAGGAGAAATCCGTGGTCACTCAGATGGGCGGCGGCTTCCGAATCCTTCTGCGGACACCGAGCTGCGCAGCTAGGAGAGCAACACGACGTGTGTGCAGATGATTTGACAGATGCTGGGAGGGGAGCCAGGTGGGCATCCGTCGGCCCCTCTCCGCTGGGGCCTCTGTTGCTGCTGGCAGAGAGGGGGCAAGGCGGCGAGGCTGGGGTGCAGCTGAGCATCGTCCAGTGACCCATGAGCCCCACAGCAAGGGTGCCAGTGACGTCAGGGCTGGGAAACCCTGTTCACAATAATCAATCATCGTTTATTTACCCAATAAATAATTAATCCTGATGAAATACAGTTAAAATAATAATGATAACGAGCACGTGCTCCTATGTTCTTCATGTAGGTGAGCTCACGAAGGCGTAGGCAGAGGGCTTACGGTGCGCACGTGCACACACAAAAGCGCGGTTCCAGATAAGAAGTTGTGCGTATTTAGTGTCCAGGTTAAGGGAAGCACGAAAACACCCAGTAGTTAGAAGCACACAAGCACGGTGTTGTGGTTCTCTTGCCTTCTCTGATGGGAAGGCCCCACGTTGCTTTGTTGTGGGGACAGGAGGTTAGGGGGCATGGTCGTTTATCTGTCACTGGTGTTAGTTTTGCATTTCCAAGGGGTTGCATCCACTTAGGGACCCCTGATGTGCGACCCCAGGGCATTTCCTGGGCACTACTAATGGGTGTCTTCAGTAATCTTGAGAAGCTTCACTGTGTGTCGGTGCTCATAGCGACAGACGGATGCTCCTTCTCAAATCCTTCTACTACCCATCGAACCTTCCACCCACGTACCATGCAGTGTCGTCTCCTTCTTAACCTGTGTTTCGGTGGCGTTTGGAGTGAGGCATTTCTAATTCAACAGAAAAAACGTCGGTGCTACGTGTCACGTGGTTTTCTTGGATGCTCGCTCACCCAGCCGCTGCCCTCCCAGTGCCCACAGCGCAGCGAGGAAAGAGGACGTCCAGTTCCATAGCCACCCAAGTTGTTGTGCAGTGTTGCGGAGTCACAAATGCTGTGTAACATCGGGGAGTACGTTCAGAGAGGAGAGGTTAAGAAGGACATGAATGTTGACCGTGGTCAGGGACTGGGGTGTATCTCCTGCACACCTCCCTGCCGCCCACCAGGCCTGTCGAACAACATGCCTGGGACAGCACCTGCCAGTGCTCTGGCTCTCACTTGATGGGGACACAGGGTCGGGGCTGCAAAAGCAGTAGATGACGGGAACCAGAGGAGCGACGGAGGCGGAGAACAAAATGAACTGGGAAGCCCCGTCCTCCGGTAGAGGAGAGAATCTGATTCCCAGGGCCAGGCTTCTGGTTCCAGCTGGGAGGTTGAACGGGCACAGGGACCCTGGTCTAGGAGGTGGGGAGACAGTGATGGGAGATGGCGAAGTGTGACCTATTACCCAGCACCTCGAGCTGCCCCAGGCTATGAACCTTGTGCTCCTTGAGTTTTGAAACATTGACCCAACCTTCCCTTTAAAAACAAACAAACAAAAAAGAAGCGAATTTTAGAAAGGAGAGGACGTTGACAGTTGGGTCTTAATGAAGTGCCCATCTATCCAGAGCTCACACAGAGAACTTTTAGCTAATTACAGAGCTCGCATGCCAAAAAAAGATGGCGGGTGGTTGTGTTTTCCTTCTTCCAAGCAGAGCCTACGTGTTGGGGAAGAGTAGTAGAGTAGAGATGACAGGTCACGGGGTGCCTGGGTGCCTCAGTTGGTCGAGCATCCGACTCTTGGTTTCCATTGAGGTCACGATCTCGCAGTTTGTAGGTTCGAGCCCCATGTCGGGCTCTGAGCTGATCCTGCAGAGCCTGCTTGGGATTCTCTCTCTGCCCCTCTCCCCATCACGCTCTCTCTGTCTCTCACAAAATAAATAAACTTAAATAAAAATAAAAAAGAAATGAGAGGTCATTACTATCCTTGGAGACAGAAATGTTTGTTTTGGAAGCAAACACCCTGGAAAGAGGATAAAGTGCTTTGCTCACCAGAGTCTGTGTTCCTGCAGCACAAATGGTCTGGGGCTTCAGGTTGGGAGAAGGTCCCAGAAAAGGAGGTGGCCCATTGCGTGCTGGCGTCCCTCACTTCTGTCTTTGTCGTTGCCCTTTGCAGGAGGATGAGGATTCGCCTGGTCCTGCTGTCATTCCTGAGTGTGGCCCAGAGCCATGCAGCCACAAGGCCCAACCTGGTCCTCCTGCTGGCTGACGACCTTGGCATCGGAGATCTTGGGTGCTATGGAAACAAGACCCTCAGGTGCGATGACGTGCTTGTCGTGCGAAAGCCTGGCCCTGCTCGTAGGCAGTGGTCCCCAGTGATGTGAACACAGTCACAGAGCGTGCAGACCACCCCTTCAGGGCACACTCGTTCGTGTGTGACTTCTCGTGGGTGCGGGCAGATACTGGAGTCGGGAAGGTGGGTGGGACTTGATGTGTTCGGACATGGGTAGTGAGTTGCATCAACCCAGAGAGACCACTAGAAAGATACTCCTGATGACTGTCTGACCCAGTGATACTGTCCTGCTTCCACACGTCCTCCGTCTCTTCTTCCCATTGGCTCCCCATTTTATTTTATTTTCTCTGTCTGGTACCTGGCTTTGTGCCGGTGGGTGGCCCCCCTGCCCCCATCCCTCCTTCTTTTGCCTCCACAGTTGCCACCCTGGCCGGGACATGTGGCCCAGAGGCATGTGTCAGCTTGGATGACTCCAGAACCTTCCAAGGATCAGGGGTCATGGTGATGCTAGAAGGACAGTGGGGACCAGAATCAGAGACAGACGAGGGCATTTCATTTCTCAGCCTCCTGCGTAACACTAGGTTCATGTAAGATGTATTCTAAGGGCCCTTTGGTTTAAAAAAGGAAGTTGGTCCTTGAGTAATGGAATATGGGCATCAAGACGGCATTCTCTCTTTATAACGATGAGAAAACAATCACATAAACTGGTCCTGAGCTTCCTCTTACTTAGCAATGATCAGTTCAAACCGAATCACACAAGGTGGGGAAAGAGATCGTGTGCTTTTACAGAATCTTCTCGTGAGATCTATCAATAGTGACTCTGTGAGGCTTGGGGATGGACGCACTGGTAAGTGCGACGGGACACTGATTTACTTTCTTGCCATCACTCTGCCTCGTCATCGTCTCTTCTACACGACAACGCAGCAGGAAGGGGTGTTTCGTTGTGATGTGTCACATCAAACAGAAACTGGCTATACGTTTTTCTTTTCAGGAGAAACCATTGTGCAAGGCTTAACCAGACGTGTCTCAGTTCCACACTGAACCTTTGCATCGGATGCTGCTCGCTCTACGTTTTCTTTTGTTTTTAATGTTTAGGTATTTTTGAGACAGAGAAACCCAAGCAGGCTGCGCACTGTCAGCACAGAGCCCGATGTGGGGCTCGAACCAAGAAACAATTAGTTGGTGACCTGACCCAAAATCAGGAGTGGGATGCTTAACTGACTGAGCTAAGTGACTGACACACCCAGGTGCCCCTCTGTCATTCAACTTTTATTTTACTTATTTATTTTTTAATAATTTTGTTTAAGTTTATTTATTTTTGAGATTGAAGAGAGAATCCCAAGCAGGGTCTGCGCTGTCTGCCCAGAGTGCAACACAGAGCTCAGACTCACAAACCGTGAGATCATGACCTGAGCCAAAACCAACAGTCGGAAGCTTGACTGACTGAGCCACCCAGGCGTCCCGATGCTGCTTGTTGTTTTAAACTGTGAGCTTACCTGTGATATTTGTTAGAGTTTTAAACACATGGGCAAGGATGAGATTTCAATTGACCACATTAGTTTTCCACCCACCGTTCACCTCATTTTGTAAAAAAGAGCGTAGATCTTACTTTGTGACACTTGCCGTACATCTCCTTTCAGTAATTTACTTTTTCTTATTCATGTCTATTCATTTTAAACATTTTATTTATTATTTTTAATATTCTGTGTATTCCTCAGTATACACATGGCTCAGTCGGTGAAGCATCTGACTCTTGATTTCGGCTCAGGTCGTGATCTCACGGTTCATAAGATCAGGCCCCACATCAGGCCCTGTGCACTGACCACATAGAGCCTGCCTGGGATTCTCTCTCTCTCCCTCTCTTTCTGCTCCTCCCCCCTCAAGATGAATAAACATTAAAACAATATATGTATTCCTGAAGTTCACTGAGAGAACAGACAACCGTTCCTCTTCAGCTGTTTTAATTTAAAAAAATTACAGGGGCGCCTGGGTGGCTCAGTCGGTTAAGCGTCCGACTTCGGCTCAGGTCGTGATCTCACAGTCTGTGGGTTCAGGCCCCGCGTCGGGCTCTGTGCTGACAGCTCAGAGCCTGGAGCCTGCTTTGGATTCTGTGTCTCCCTCTCTCTCTGACCCTCCCCCGTTCATTCTCTGTCTCTCTCTGTCTCAAAAATAAACATTAAAAAAAATTAAAAAAAAAAAAATTACAATCAAGCTTTAAGGTTTTGTTTCTACCAAATCTCAAAAGGAAGAAAAAAAGCGTCAGTCTAGGGATGGGGAGGTTTTAGTCAGATACACAGATTCAGTCCTAAATCTTCTGAATCTGTGACTGAAGGCAGAAAAGCACAGGGAAGAAGTTGACTGTCAAATGCACATACGAAATTCATGGGTGCGGGAGCACGTTGACGGTAGCACTGCGAGGAGACGACTGTCCCCTTGACGCTGTGCACCACCGAGGGCTACTCTGTGTGGGCACCGGGCTGTGGGCCATGATGAGCAAGATGTGTGTTACCGCCATGGTGCAGGCACGGAGCGCAGGGAGCCAAGCTGTCCGTTTATGGTGAGTGAGCTGCTGTGATAGGATCTGTGTCCCACACACACATCAAGACCCCCCAGGGACAAGCTTGGTCATAGGAAGCTCAGGAGAATCCCATCTGTGCCAGGACCTGCAGGACAGAAGGTGGCTGGCAGAGAGGGTGTGGCCTCATTCCCAGCGGACGATGAGGGGTGAGAGCTCAGCGTGGTTCCAGAACAGAATGCCTAGCATGTGCACAACAACTGTGATGGGATCCGCCGGTCTGTTCCCAGAGCAGAAGCACTGGGATGGTTTGTCTTGCATCATGCATCCTCCTAGGTGTTTCTCTGGATGATGGAGAGGTGACGCACTGTGAAAAGCCACAGTGGAGCTGCATGTGTCAAGGTCATCGTGAATGACACGAGTCTTCTGTTCTAGGACTCCCAATATTGACCGGTTGGCTGAAGGGGGCGTGAAGCTCACACAGCACCTGGCGGCATCACCCCTGTGCACCCCGAGTAGGGCAGCCTTCATGACAGGCCGCTACCCCATCCGATCAGGTAACCTGCGGGCTCTGTGGCCATGGCTGCTGGCCTCCTAAGGGCATCCCCAGACTCCTGTTTCAGTGCTCATCTCTCCTGCTTCAGGAATGGCATCTGAGTTCCTCGTGGGTGTGTATCTCTTCTCGGCCTCATCTGGAGGACTTCCCACCAGCGAGATCACGTTTGCCAAGCTTCTCAAGGGTCAAGGCTATTCAACAGCTCTCATAGGTATGGGCAGCTGTGGAGTGGGAGTCCAGGGCCTGGGACAGGACATGGTGACTGCCTTCTTACGGATGACATCACGCATACAGTTTGCACAACTTCAGATAGGGAACAAATGATCTCCATTTCAATTAAAATGCAATACACCTATCTGAGCTATTTGAATGTAAGGATACGGTCAGTGTGTGTGTGTGTGTGTGTGTGTGTGTGTGTGTGTGTGTGTATGGATGTATGGATGTATGGATAGGTACATAAATGAGATAGATAGATAGATAGATAGATAGATAGATAGATAGATAATGATGGATGGGCTGATGAATGTACGGATAAATGGAAAGGTGGATGACATAGGTGACAGAGGTTAGGATGGATAGATCAACAGATGAAGTAGATAATGGATGGGTAGATGAATGGATGAATTGTGGATGAATGGATGAATGATGGAGGGATGAATGAATGATGGATATAGGGATGGATGATGGATATATGGATAATGGGTAGATGATGGATGGATGATGGATGGATGGATGGATGATGGATAGATGGGTGGATAATGGATGGATAATGGGTGGATGGATGGATGATGAATGGATGGATATTGGGTTGATGGATGCATGATGGATGGATGATGGAGGGATGGATGGGTGCATAGAAGATGGTTAGATGGATGGATGTTGAATGGATGGGTAACTGGTGGATGGACGGATGAATGATGGATGGATGAATGGATGGATGATGAATAGATGGATGATGGTTAAAGATGGATGATAAATTAATGAATGGATGGGTGGATGGATAGGTGATGGATGGACAGATGAGATACAGAGATGGAACAGATGATAGATGATAGATTGATAAATAATTATAAATAGCCACACAGCATACGAAACTACATACACGCACTATGCTATTGAGTATTTTAATTTTATATATTAGTGCTAAAATTATGTTAGACTTTGTCTCACTTGACATTGATTGTATTCAGTTGATAGTGATACATTCCTCCTTTTTTAGTTAATACGTTTAAGTCTATGTGGGTCATCAGATGAATCCTAAAATATTTCAAAGAAGCAAAATGACCATTGTCTTTCCTCCTACCTCTTGTCATTAAACCATCATGTTTTTCTTTTGTGAGACACTCAACCAATCTAGTGGTATAATTAACATTTTATAAGAGATGTTCATAGATGTTTAAAATAATTGCTCAGTTATGAGTGTGATTTGCTCATGCTTGAGGTGCAGCTTTTTGAGAAAGGATTCATTTTCACTTTTAATATTCAAGGGACAAAACCAAATTGGTCCTACAACTTTAATTGTAAGGAACTGTCTTTAAAGACACTGTGTTTTTCTGTGTATTTTTGTCACCTGCCTGTTAAATATGTTACGTATTTTCCTTTTGTTTTCTTTTGTTATTTTCGACGCTAAATTAGTTCTTGTTTTCTGATAGAGTGAGTAGTGAATACCCTGTTGTTTGTGGAGAAGGAAGTGAAAAACGAGGGGGTTCTACAGAATAGTAGGCGTTTGGCTAATAAACGTGCAGAGCGATCCCGCTTTTCACCAGGTGGGAATCAGACGCTAACGTTCAAGTTAGGGTGTTCATTGGGTCTAAACCTATCACCCGCTTCCTTCTCAGGGAAGTGGCACCTTGGGACGAACTGTCACAACAAAAGCGACTTTTGTCACCACCCGTTGAGCCACGGCTTTGATTATTTCCATGGGATCCCTGTGACCAACCTAAGGGACTGCAAGCCCGGAGAAGGCAGTGTGTTCACCAGGGCTATCAGGCTGCTGGTGTTCATCCCTCTTCAGATCATAGCGGTCACTCTCCTCACCATGGTGGTGCTCAAGTACCTGGGGCTGGTCCGTGTGCCCCCTCTGATCTTCTTCGGTCTTCTCTGCCTGGCCGCCATGATACTGGGCCTTCTGGTGTGCTTCCTGCATTACTTCCGGCCCCTGAACTGCTTCCTGATGAGGAACCACGAGATCACCCAGCAGCCTCTATCCTATGACAACCTCATGCAGAGGCTGGTGGCGGATGCGGCCCAGTTCATTCGACGGTCGGTATCACCTTTTACCCTGATGTTGCTGCCCGTGAAGCGTAGTGTTTGGTTATTTCCGTACAGGTTGGAAAAATGGTGTGGTCTTGCCAGCCACGTTTCCCCTTCCATGCAGAGCAGATTTGTCCAGCCAGGCTCTCGGGAGGAAGGATGCAGAGAACGGACCGACACGTGATAGGAAGCGTAGTGGCGTGGGCTCTCTCTGGAACAGCTCTGCCGATATCCCTCACATCTTGTGCTTCTGGTACCATGCCAGAAAGGTCTCCCACATGACCAAAGGGGCTTTAAGTATCACCACGGTCATTACTCTTCAAGTGAGCTTTGTAAGCACAGTCATTACTCTTCAAGCGAGCATTGTAAGTGTAGATGTCCTTGTGACACAAAGGACACGGGGAGATCCCCCGTGCAGGTTTCCGAGCAAAACCACTGTGTGAGGAGAAAGGGGGAAGCTGACGCTCTCGTTTAGGTCCGTGAGGACCCCTTTCATGCATAGTGTTGAGGGTTGCAGTCAGCAAGGGCAGTCACCAAGCAGAGAAGGGTCGGTGGCATTCCTGAGTAGGAACTGTATCAGGAACACCTACTGTCAAAAACAGAACCATTCTGTTCCATTTGTCACCTTAGAGAAAAGTGGATGTTTCTTTTTTTCTTTTTAAAGTTTATTTATTTTGAGAGACAGGGACAGAGAGGGGGAAGGGCAGAAACAGAGGGAGGGAGAGAGAATCGCGAGCGGGCTCCAGTCCATGAGTGCAGTGCCAGATGCAGAGCTTGAACTCATGAACTATGAGGTCATGACCCGAGCTGACCCGAGGTCATGACCCGAACTATGAGGTCATGACCCGTGCCACCCAGGTGCCCCGAGAAAAGTGGAAATTTCATCTGAAAATCACACATTGGGTCTGGGCAGTCACTGGCCGCGTGCATGCCGGGAGCGTGAGTTGTGCCGGCACCAAAGGCTGCAGAGACCCGGTTTCAGCTCAACGGCAGGAGGAAGGACGTAATGCGGGTCTGGACGGAAGATTTTAAGCTGGCAGTCATGCTCTTAAGTGTCTGTCGTAATCACTTGCGTATAGAGGTGCCATTGGGTTATCGGTGCCTACGTAGGTTTGTTGGCCCGCACAGCCAGAATAATGGCTGCTCAGACTGTTACAAGAACCGAGGCTGCTGTTAAAACCGAAGGTTGCCCATCTTTTCTCTTGAGGTTGATACTGAGCCGTGCTGAGGAACGTCTCCTTTTAACAAGCTCCCTGAGAGAGTCTAAAACACATGTCTCCTAGGACACTCGGAAACGTACTAGAGTGTCAATGGGGACTTTAGGGACAAAAGCTGCAATTATTGTTTTGCCCCCAGACTTTTCTAGAAGGGGATACTGACTTGTGATCTAATGCAAAAGTTTTAGAACTTTATAAGGTATACGTGTTATGTTGTCATCCAGTAAGATATACATAGATTGTTAATTGAAACAAGTCTCTTGAAACGATTCTTTTTTTTTTTTAGCAGCATGATCACTTCTGATACTTTGCATCTTACTCTTTTTTTTTTTTTTTTTTTAGTTTTTTAACATTTATTCATTTTTGACAGACAGAGAGGAAGAGCGAGGGAGGGGCAGAGAGAGAAGGAGACACAGAATCCAAACCAGGTCCAGGCTCTGAGCTGACAGTACACACCCCGAGGCGGGGCTTGAACTCACAAACAGTGACATCATGACCTGAGCCGAAGTCAGATGCTTAACCGACTGAACCAGCCAGGCACTCCACTTTGCATCTCATTCTGTTGTGTGTGTGTGTGTGTGTGTGTGTGTGTGTGTGTGTGTGTGTGTGTTTTGGTAATGTTTTATTTCTTTTTGAGAGAGAAAGTACGAGTGGGGGAGGGGCGCAGAGAGAGGGGGACAGAGGATACAAAGTAGGCTCTGCACTGACAGCAGTGACTCCCCATGTGGGTCTCGAACTCAGGAACTGTGAGATCATGACCTCAGCCAAAGTCAAAGACTCAACCAACTGACCACCTAGGTGCCCCTGTAGTGTGTTATTTTTTTTAATTTTTTTTTAACGTTTATTCACTTTTGAGAGAGAGAGGGACAGAGTGTGAGTGGGGGAGGGGCAGAGAGAGGGAGAGACACAGAATCCGAAGCAGGCTCCAGGCTCCAAGCTGTCGGCACAGAGCCCGACACGGGGCTCGAACTCACGGACCGCGAGATCATGACCTGAGCCGAAGTTGGACACTTAACCGACTGAGCCACCCAGGTGTCCCTGTTGTGTATTATTTTTTAAGAACTGGCTGTGACACTAAATTAGCGTCATAAGTCAACAGTGGGCCACAGTTCGCGTGGTTGAAAAAGCTCTTACCACGTGGGTTAACCTCGCTGTGTTTTCTGAGCAAGGGAGCAGCCATCCCGGACTCAGACGGCGCTCCCTGGGATTGCAGACCTGTCCACTCATGCCAGAACACAGCAGTCTGCTGTCTGCCAAATTTGCTCTAACAGCTGAACACTCGCCCATCCGTCTGCATCCACCAGCAATCTCTCAGAAACAGGAGACATTAATAATACGGTGGCCCCTGCAGAATCACAGGGGTCAGGGATCAGACTCGGCTTCTAGATGAATCGCTTCTTTTCAACAGGTGGTATTTTGACAGCAGTGGAGGAATCTATAGAGAGTATGAATATTCATATGATTACAAGGCATTTTAATGGGTCCCTCCGCATGTGGCTTTGGGAGGGAACCAAGAGCAATTTGATCCTAAGGGTATTGAAGCCTGTGTCGTTCATGTGGATGAGATGCAGGCATCTGCAATTTTCTGGCAGAACTAGAGACTTAAGATGTTCGAGCAACACCGCGGTTGAAAGTTGGGGTTATTGAGTTATTACAGAAGGGTTTATTCTTCGAAATAGATGGTTCCAGAGGAAATGCCTGTTGCTCACGTTGGTGTAGCACGTGCAGTCAGTATTAGTGAAAATACTGCATTTGTTTCCCAAAAAGCTTTTGCCATGACGTTGCCCGAACACACAAAGATTGAAAACATGTAGGTAAACCCATCCTTGGGTACAGTTGTCCTCAGACTGTGTCACGTGTGATACCTGATTCGCTGCGGGTGACGGCCACACATCTTGAAAGATCTGCGTTAATGTGTCACCAAAGAATCATAGCAACATTTGTACAAAAAAAAAAAAAAAGATTGTTTTAAGGAGGTGAAGACCTCATTTATATGTGTTGTGTCATTGGCCAGCATATCCTGAATAATTTAAGAAGGTCTTACCACCTTTGTGTGAGAAATGGATTCAGACTCGGCAGGAGCAGGACGATGACCAAAGCAATGGCAATGTTTCTGAAATGTATTCAAATGCGTTTCAGTTCAGAATTTCCCAGTGGAAACTGGCGCCTTCTCATGATATGTTCGCATAAAAGACAATGTGGGGGGTATGCAGTTCACGTTCAATTCGTATGTCAATAGTAGTGATAAAAATGGTTTAAACTGATATTTCTAAAATTTATTTATTTATTTATTTATTTATTTTTTCCTTTTCTTTTTTTTTTTTTTTTTTTTTTTTTTTTTTTGCAAGACAGAGCTAGAGCAGGGGAGGGGCAGAGAGAGAGGGAGACACAGAATCCAAAGCAGGCTCTTGGCTCTGAGCTGTCAGCACAGAACCTGATGCGGGGCTCGAACTCACTGACTGTGAGATCACCTACTAAGCCACCCAGGTGCCCCTTTTATTTCTAACATTTATATTCGTTCTCTAAGCCTTTTCGCTGGAATGATTTTATACTGAAGATACGGACTTGAGGTGTAGAGTTGCGGATGACAGGGGCGCGAGGTCTTCTGAAGCAAATTTGCTACAGACAGGTCACCAGTGCTTACTTCTAACATTGAGGAGACTGGTGGTTGGGAATGCTGAACCACAACATGGTCCGTGGGGCCTCATCCTAATTTACTCCCAGGGATAAAATTTGTCTTGGGGAGATGTTTTTGTTGGAAGGCTAGATGATTGGTTCACCACACCATATGTTAGAAGCTGTATAGTAATTCAAGAGGCAGCTCATCCTGAACCCACTTGAATTAGCAAGACTCCTTGTTGCTCTTAGAGGCAGGAATGAGCTGTAGATTTCTTGGAGATTGCCGGCCTTCTCCCTGTGTGCTGAGTGAAGGATCCTACAGCCATCCAGCTTCCTCCCTTAGGCATTCCTGTCTTCAGGGCTCTGTAAATCAGAGCCAGCTTGGGTGCAAGGCGCAAACGGGGCATGTTCCAGTGTCCGCGACCTCTGCTCAGTGGTCCTTTCCTGCCAGGCCCTGGGGATACACACATCACGTCTTTCACGCTGCAAAACAGCCGTATGAGATGGGAGAAAAGAGATGTCTTCTTGTGGGGGCATTTGAGGCCCCACATTTGGAGTGAATTACCAAAGCCCTATGACTAATAGCAACACACTAGATCCAAAACCACAGCTAAGTGCCCGTGAAGCCTCCTCTCTCTTTCGGAGTGGACCATTTAGATGCCTCTGCTGTGCTCTGCCAGGGACTCTGCTAACTTGGTGATTAGATTTGAGTACAGGGGAGGTGGAAGGAGACCGGGGAATCTTACAGATGTCTCAGCAGACCTTCTACAAACGGAAGAGTCCAGGTGTCACCCCTCAAAGGAGATGCATCCTGGTAATTCTTCCAGGAGCTCTGAGGTCCGCACAGTCATTACCATGGTGATGGAGAAGTGTTTGCATATTCTGAAAAGAAAACAGAGGCTGCATAATAACAGGTGAATTTAGTGAGTTAATTTTATTCACAAAGTAGTGTTTCGTTCATTTAAGTCAAGGCTACATTTAAAAAGGTTAATGCCACTGGGTAGAATGAGATCCACGTTTCGTATTGTCCTCGACAGAGCGAGGGGAACCTGGGTCATTGTGTGGTGTCAGGGGCCAGATATGTTGGCCTCTTTTCTCCCTAAATTCATGGAAAACACCGCTTCGTTGCTAGGGAAAACATTACAATTGAAAGAAACTTCTCTTTTGTTTTTCTCTGCGAATATTCACATGTTCAGGCTGAAGAGGGCATTTCTAAGAAGCACGGTGACTTTACACGCACCCACATAATTTGTATAGTTTATGGTATCCAGCGATTGGATTCAAAAATTCATATGAAATTGACCCTGAGAATTCTGTTCTCCAGGCTCCCGTGTTCAGTGCATATTGTACGTATTCAACATGTACTCAATATGTATTGAACATATTTAGTGTAGGTGTGTGTGTGTGCTAAGAGGCTGTTATTGGAAGTGAAATAAATGCTAATAATTTTCAGTTGAGCTTAAGAAGGGATATCTCTTGTATTTTTAGCGTTGAGTCTACTAGAAAGCAAATGCAAACTTTGGCAAAGATCTAGAGTTCCATTTTATTTATTTATTTATTTATTTATTTATTTATTTATTTAATTTATTTATTTTTAAATTTACATCCAAGTTAGTTGGCAGATAGTACAATAATGATCTCAGGAGTAGAACCCAGTGATTCATCCCCTGCATATAACACACAGTGCTCATCATAACAAGTGCCCTCCTTAATGTGCCCCTTGCCCATTTAGCCCATCCCCCCACCCACGATCCCTCTAGCAACCTTCTGTTTGCTCTCTGTATTTAAGAGTCTCTTATGTTTTGTACCCCTCCCTGTTTTTACATTATTTTTGCTTCCCTTCCCTTATGTTCATCGGTTTTGTATCTTAAATTCCTCATATGAGTGAAGTCATATGATGTCTTTCTCTGACTAATTTCGCTTAGCGTAATACCCTGCACTTCCATCCACGTAGTTGCAAATGGCAAGATTTCATTCTTTTTGATTGCCGAGTAATACTCCATTGTATATATATACCACATCTTCTTTATCCATTCATCCATCGATGGACATTTGGGCTCTTTCCACGCTTTTGCTGCTGTCAATAGCGCTGCTATAAATATTGGGGTGCATGTGCCCCTTCGAAACAGCATACCTGTATCCCTTGGATAAATACCTGGTAGTGCAATTGCTGGGTCGTAGGGTAGTTCTATTTTTAATTTTTTGAGGAACCTCCATACTGTTTTCCAGAATAGCTGCACCAGTTTGCATTCACACCAACAGTGCAAAAGGGTTTCTCCGCATCCTCGCCAACACCTATTGTTGCCTGACTTGTTAATGTTAGCCATTCTGACAGGTGTGAGGTGGTATCTCCTTGTGGTTTTGATTTGTATTTCCCTGATGATGAGGGATGTTGAGCATCTTTTCATGTGTGTGTTAGTCATGTGGAAGTGTTCTTTGGAAAAGTGTCTATTCATGTGTTTTGCCCATTTCTTCACTGGATTATTTGTTTTTCGGGTGTTGAGTTTCATAAGTTCTTTACAGATTTAGGATACGAACCCTTCATCTGATACATCATTTACAAACATCTTCTCCCATTCCATCAGTTGCCTTTTAGTTTTGTTGATTGTTTTCCTTCGACATGCAGAAGCCTTTTGTCTTGATGAGGTCCCTAGAGTTCTGTTTTTAATCTCTGATTTCCCAGAGTGGCAAGATCTCATTTTTGTGACTTCAACAAATCCTGATTTGCAAAGGGAAGCGACCATGACATCAGAATGTTGGAAAAGCATGAGTAAGCAGAGGAGGTAACTTTGCCACACAGAGAGCATGTGCTTACTGGAGGGTCACGGGGAAGTGCTCCCTCTACCATTTTCCATGGTGTGCAGTTTTACAGGAAATAGAGACTTCTTTCTGCAAACATTGTTGTCATCATAATGCTGTAAAACCTGGAACTGGCTGATAAATGTATCATCGGAAGACCTGACCTTTTATCCTGTTCCACTGCCATTGATATTTGGCACAGTCAAAATCTTGAAATGCATTTACAGGGTCCCTTCGACCTAGCCTTTGACATTTCCAGCCAGACCGTGGTATAAGTGGCCACGATGAATAGCTGCGATTTGGCACAAAGCATCTTCTGAAGAAAGAGATTGTGGGATGACTTTATTAGTTTAAATAAGAGTTTAAGCCAGAAAGGAATGGGGGTGATATCGATTTTAATTCACGGGGAGAAAAGTACATCAGATTAACGATTAAGGGCAACACAAAGGGACACATATGTGTTCAACAGGAGAAAGGTTAAGTAATTAAAGAATGGTCTTGCTCAGTAAGGATAGATGCCCCTTGATTGGTTTCTACCTTGCATGAGCCAACAGGACGTGGGTTTAGGAACGCAGGGGGTTTGGGCTCTTAGTATGAGTGTCCATCCCAGGCTGAGCGAGCCACAAGCCAAATACAGTTACAGGCAGCTCCTTGCTTTTTGCTCTAGTGTGTCTAGATCCACAGCATTCCTAACTGAAGGGGGTGTGTGGATAAAGCACTCCCAGACCTTCCTCCTTTCATCAAACACACGCATCTCTTTTATGCCCTGGGATTATGACCTAAACTGGAATCAGCAAGCGCGGCCTTTGGGACGTCAGGCATTGAAGCACGGGTTCCCAGGGGTCCAGGCTGGTGAGGAAATTAGCAATGGGTGGTCCGGGTCTGGAGGCCCAAGGGAACTGGCTTTGGTTCAGCTCCTTCCCAGTGGTGGCCTGCTGTCCCTCAGAAATGCAGGCTGGTGCTGCCGACTTGTCCCTTGTTCCAGAGAGGAGGTCCTGGGTGGTTCAGTTGACTGGGTATCCAACTCTTGATTTCGGCTCAGCTCATGATTTCATGGTTCCGAGAGTTCAAGCCCCACATCAGGCTCCGTGCTGACAGCATGGAGCGTGCTTCAGATCCTCTGTCCCCTTCTCTCTTTGCACCTCCCTGCTTGCTCTCCATCTGTCAAAAACAAATAAACATTTATCTTAAAAAAGAGAAAGGATAAATGCCTATTTGTGACAGGGAACTATTTGAGGGGGAGTTTTTTTTTTATGGGAAACTTGTCAGTGTTTTAACGTTAGCTTGTTTTTTTTAGCACTCAGAACCACTGTTGAATGAATGAATTGCTGTACTCTCTGTGCCTTAGAATAGACCCCATTTTACTCACTTCCCGGGGTCCTCTTTTTGTGTCCTTCATGGGCTTCTCTCCCCGTCCCTAGGCTGGGGGCGAACCTGCACCATAGATGATCTGTCTTCTATTGTCCATCAGGATCATAACAGTCATTCCTAGCAGGCACATTTACTGTGATGGGGTGAATATACTCTCCTGTTCTCTTTCTCTCCCCTTGAAGGGCCCATCCAAGGAGGCTCTCTCTGCCACCATTTTAGGTTCTCTCCTAGTAACTGAAAAGAAATGCGATCGATTTTCCAAAGGCACTGTGGAGAAACCATGTCCTTCCTTGGGGTCTCATTTCCTATTACCACAATTACAGATGTTTTTATTTCCTGTTACCTAAAATGCAGGGAAACAATCTTTTTATTTTGTTTCTGCATAACCTCAGTGTCTTGCAGTTACCTCACCCCTAAAAATAAAATCTTTCTTTGGGTTAGGAGAATGAATGCATGGACGCCAGGGAATTTACAACCAGAAGCAGCAAAGAATCTTTCCTGTACCTGTTGTAGGGTAGGGCGTGTGGGTGACCTCAGGTACATGCATTCAGGTCACAGTGGGCTTGGAGAGTCACAGCTGATGATGAGTGGGTTCAGAGTCCGGTAGCCTCCGTTGGTGACCCATCTAATGTAACGTGAGAGCCACAGACAAGTCTGCGTGTGCGGAATTCTTGCACAGAGAGCCCAGCGTGAAGGTCAGCAGATGAGGCCAGTGTGGGCAGGCTGGAAGGATGTGGGTGAAGACTGAAACCAGGCAGCTTTTTTTTAGGTCTGTTACATAGATTCGCTTTCAGACCTGGGTGTCCATTTCATCTCCTTGCGTTTTCGAGGGAAGAAGGTGGCTTTCCTAGTTTTCTCATCTTTGTTTTTGTTCTCCAGAGCCATCTCTATTTTTCTGTGCCTCCAAAAGTGACACGTGCTACTCTAAAAAATTGAAGCAGTGTAAAAATGGGTAATGTCGAATGTTGACATCGTTGCTGGTCTTTGCTCCTTCACACTAAGTTCTCGCTTTCCCCAGCCCAAGATGCAGCAAAGTCTGTGTGTTAGTGGTATCTCTCTGGGTTTCTTTCCATACATGTCAGTTTTTATTTTTAAAATTATTATGATTTAGGGCTACCTGGCTGGCTCAGTTGGTAGAGCATGTGACTCTTGACCTCGGAGTTGGGAGTTCAAGCCCCACAATGCATGTAGAGATTATTTAAAAATAAAATCTTTAATTTTTTTAATGTTTAATTTTTGAGAGAGAGAGAATGAGCAGGGGAGGGGCAGAGAGAGAGGGAGATAGAGAACCTGATGCGGGGCTCAAACCCATGAACCGTGAGATCATGACCTGAGCCAAACTCGGATGCTTCACCAACTGAGCCACCCAGCCACCCCTAAAAATAAAATCTTTTAAAAAATTATTCCAATTTGTTGAATGAATAATTTGGGGGCTCCGTGTAATCACACTGGTGCTTTTAGCTCATCTGGGTAGCAAATACCCAGGACAGGTGCCTGCCATCATCTAGTGTCCTGTCTGTGAGTATACACCGGGAGAGTGCTGACATACACATGTTTGTGGAAAGCATTTGCACGCAGCGTCACGTTGCATGACCTTTGGAACCTGCCTCTCTCCAGGAGCAAGTTATTGACCCTGCCAAGTTGAGACTGGTTTCTGGCGGCAGGATCTGAGAAAGCCTACCTTTATAGTTTCAGTCCCGAGTACCATGCAGCCAAGTGTTCATCCGGTCGATGTGGTGGTGTGTGTGGAGGCAACAGAGGAATCGCTGGGTGTGTACATCTGTGTCTTGTACACAGCGGCGGCGCTGACCTCTGGCTGGGTGACTGGTGATGCCATTTGCTGCCTCGTGCCTGCTGAAATCACAGCATCCGAGGGCTCTCAGAAGGAATCAACACATATTCCTGTGTGCTTCCCAGTTATGCCCGACACTGGCTCATTCTGGGACTTTGGTTGAATAAGAACGGTCAAGCCCTTGGATGAGGAATATGCTGTTCCAGACCTTCATGGCAGACAGAAAAAAACAAAAACAAACCAAAAGAAAACAACAACAACTTGAGAAAAAAAAAAACCAAATGCCTTCTCTGTCTCCTTGCCTATGTTTTCACCCTGTATTTATAGGACATCAGTCTTTGCATTCTCAGATTGAAACGATCGCAGGCTACTGGGAAGGCACAGAGCTGCCTGCTGTGTTTTTACAAACACAGCGAAAGCATGTAGCGGCGGAAAGTTCTCTGTCTTTTCACACGGCATGCAAGACTGTGGCAATACAGTTTCAGAAGTGTGTGCTGAAGTACGGAAGGTAATAAAACAGGACCTAAGCTGTTATTGACGAGTCTCCCTCCCAGCAACTTGATGGAGTGTCACGGAGGCTTCTAGGTCGTAGACCCAGGTGTCCTCGATGACTCTGACCTCCTCTCTGTCAAAGGCTGTTGCTCAGCGGGAATTGCTACCCCAGAGAGGAGGCTGTGAGTCACACTGCAGGGTGTGTGCACGGAAGCCATGGATTTGCGTGTGCCTAGCTCACGTCCCGTGCACCGTCCAGTGTCCCTGTAGTCCCACACGGTGAATCTTCGCGCCATAGGCTGTCGCAAGCCCCGGTCCACTTGACGTTTCCCAGCGTTGCTGGTGCATCTAATACCTCATCCCTGTGCTTTGGCACCCAGCACCATGGCTGGTGTCCGTGATGTCCTGTCCGCTCAGTGAAAGACCACCTTGCAGAGACGTGATAGAAGACAGACTCGTGTAACTCTGTGCACTCTTATCATACACGCACGGGTGACCTTCTCCCCTTCCGCGCAGGGTCCTCCTATGTCCCAGGAACAGAAGTCACCGTCCACGGCTCAGGTTCATCTCCACAGTGGTGCACACCCGCTCCCCCCGACGGCTCTTACTACCCTCGTCATGAGCACCGTGTGTCTGGGGTTCCCTGATTTGCTTGTTGGGACAACGTTATCACTTACTGTTTTTGTTTCCGGCTCACGTTTCAAAATGCCTCCATGTTGGGATCCTGCCAGTCTGTCTTCTTCATCAGCGGTCTTTCTTCTTCATGCATCTATCGGTCCATCCATCTATTTATTTATTTCTCTGAAACTGTTGGGCACGTGACACCTCTTCTTTCTCAGCAAATTCTGTCAAGCACATCCCATATCTCCAGCTCTGACCACATACATGCTCGGAAGATGGCGTTTTTAAGCTGTCTGTTTTCCTTAACGTTAAGCCCCGAAATAAGCAGGACAGTACAGGATGGTGGAATTGGACCCGTACGCGATGCACCTGCCTATTTAGGGACAAGTGTAAAGGGTGTAATTCCAGGTTGGCTGGGGGGAATCTAACCCAGTTTTTAGGGTCCCCACCTGCCTCTTGGGAAGGGGGGTGCAGCATGTCCAAGTCTGAGTAAACTTCTCCCAAAAGCACCAGGATGGGGGCCTCACTGGCTGCCCTGTAGGGCAGAGGTCCATGACCTGTCATGGCTTAGCATCTTCCAGGGTATCTACCCCTACGAGTGGCCAGAGCGATGCTGTGCTAGACGTGCTCACATGCAGGTCAGCTCGGGGATGCCTCCCGTGCATCCATCTGAACGTTAATCGATCTTCTTACCTTTCTGAGAAATAACAGGGATGTTACGGGAGACTAGATGTTGTGGGTTCGGATCCTCATGGTAATTCCACTTTTAGGGAGAGGTGGCACAGACCACATACAGGCTTTTTGCTCATCCGCTGGCTGGTGTTTTTGTTTCTGTTTGGCTTAGTCGTGAAACAATAACTGGCTCAGTTTGATCTGGTTTCTGGGAATAGAAGGGACCCAGCTCACTCAGTATGCGATGCTTTATGCTTATTTTCTGCTTCAAAAGGCAAGGGAATGTCAGTGCAAGGAGCAACCTTAAAAGTCAAGAGTGAAAAGCACAGGGTCTGAGGAGTGACCCACGAGGCACTGCATGGGCAGGAGGAACCCGAGCTATATGCACATGAGGAAATAAAAATGCATTTGGCAGAGTGCGCATTCATTCCCTTATCAGAGGTAGACTCATTAGTGCTGCGATACCCCGTTCTAAATTTGAGATGTTTTTCGTTATCGTGGCGACTTAACATACTAAATAAATATGTAAAGGCATATTGATGTCATTGATTTCATTAAACAGATTATTTTTTGAGAGCTTTTGGTGACTGGCAAAGATGGTGAACAGAAGTGACAGTCACTTCAAGGTGATCAGAGGCTTCTGACATAGTTTATATGTTATGACATATATACCTATACCAACAGGTGCATATTTGTATGTGTATATATTTATACATATACTAATAATATATACAGGTGTATATGTGTGTATATGTATATACACAGCTATACTAATATATGAGTTTATATCTGTGTGTGTATATATATATCTACACTAATGATACACATGTATGTGTATATATATTTATACACACATCAAACTAATATATATTTGTGTGGATGTGCACACACACCTATACTAATAATATACATATGGGTTTGTGTGTGTGTATATACACCTATACTAATATACATATAGGTGTATATGACTACACATATATATATACTACCTATGCTAATAGTATATGTATAGGTGTGTATGTGTACATATATATATACACACAGCTATACTAATAATAGATATATAGATTTGTGTGGGTGTATATATAAATGTATGTGTAGATATATAGGTTTGTGTGTGTGTGTGTGTGTGTGTATATATATACACATATGCAGCTATACTAATAATATATGTATAGGTGTATATATGTATGTGTATATGAATATATACACATACACATATGTATATATTCATATACACACACACCTATACTAATAATATATGTATAAGTTTGTGTGTGTACACATCTATATGAATAATATATGTGTAGTTGTGTATATGTGTATATATAATATACACACATACACACAGCTATACTAATGTATATACATATATACATATATATATATATATATATATATATATATAGGTTTCTGTGTATGTGTATGTGCGTATATATACACCTATACTAATATATGTATAAGTTTGTATGTGTATACCTATACTAATAATATATGTATAGTTGTATATGTGTATATGTGTATATGTGTATACATATATGTATATGTATAGTTGTATATATATATATATATACATACACAACTATATTAATATATATATATACAGCTTTGTGTGTATATATATATAACATATACAACTATACTAATATGTGTACAGGTGTATATGAGTACATATATATACTACCTATACTAATAATATATGCATATATATGCATAGGTGTATATATGTACATATATATACACACACCCCTATACTAATAATATATGTATAGGTTTTTGTGTGTGTGTGTGTATACATATATGTATACATACATGTATATACATATATGTACACATACATATATACATATATATACATATATACATATATGTACACATATATGTATATACATATATGTACACATATATACATATATATACATATATGTACACTAATATATGTATAGGTGCATGAGTACATATATATATATTCTACTTATACTAATAACACGTGCATAGGTGTATATGTGTGCATATATATACACACACATTTACTAATAATATATGTATAGGTTTGTGTGTGTGTGTATATATACACCTATACTAATATATGTACAGGTATATATGAGTATATGTGTATACTACCTATAGTAATGATATACGCACATGCATACCTATGTAATAACATATATAGGTGTATATGTGTATGTGTATATACCTGTATATATATGTATCCACAGCTATACTAATAATGTATATATAGTTTTTGTGTGTGTGTGTATATGTATGTATACTAATAATATATGCATAACTGTATATGTATACACATATATACACACCTATATTGATACATGTGTAGGTATATATGCATACATACACGTAAACACACCTCCTAATAATATATATAGGTGAATAGTATCTGTGTGTGTATATGTATAGGGATACATATAAAAACAGGTATGCATGTATTGCATATGTAGGCATATATACCACATAGGTATATATGATCGTACCTGCTCTAGACTGACCACCTGGCACACAAACCATGTGGCACTGCTGGATCCCTGCAGTGCTGGAAGTCCTGGGTGGACCCGAGGAAGCCAGGAGGGCTAGTGCAGGCTTTGATTGGCTAACACAGGGTTAGTGAACTTACACTCCTCGCCAACCGCTGTGCTGGTGCCTACAGCACACGAACGTCCGTGGCACGCCACCACTTGTGGTCTCGTGGGGGAAGGAAAGCACGTAGGGGATTCTTGGTTTGTGCACCAGCTGCTCTAGTACAAGTTGCATTCGGCATCCATCTATTCCTTCATCCACTCCATTTGTCCCCCAACAGCCTTCTAAAGGGCACTTGTTCAGTAGTCCCTTTTATCTGGAAAGGAATTTCTGACGCTTTCCTGGATGAAGGTAGAATTTGAACCGATTACATAAAACCAAAACGAGGCAACTGAGGGCGTTTCTCAGAGGCAGAAAGACACCTACCAATGCTCCAGTCCATTTCCTCCACAGCGTGGAAGGAGGTGAAGGAGATGTAAACAGGAGGTGGCGTGACTTCTTGACCCCTCTCAGCAGACCCGCACGGGGACCCCCCAAGACCTGTCCACACTCACCAGCCTTGTGGCATTTGTCCCAAGGGCCAAACGTCGACAGTGACTTACAAGTCTCGAGCAGCTGTATGTTCTCACCGATTGCACAGAGGAGGTTTTTCTTGAGGGGCTCAGTCAATTAAGCAGCCAACTTTGGCTCAGGTCATCATGTCACAGTCTGTGGGTTCAAGCCCCACGTCAGGCTCTGTGCTGACAGCTCAGAGCCTGGAGCCTGCTTTGGATTCTGCGTCTCCCTCTCTCTCTGCTCCTCCCCTGTTCATTCTCTCTCTCCCTCCCTCCCTCTGTGTGTCTCTCTCAAAAATAAACACACACACAAAAAAAGAAAAGAATTGCTTTCACAGTAACTTGAGACTCTTGATCAGTTCGGCCCAGTTCCTAGAATGTTCCATATAATTTCCAAAACTTTAGTGTTGACAATGGAGTGTTCATTCCAGGAGACCTGTTCTGTAGTGGAAGGTGAGCAATATGGTGGAATCCAGAGTTGAATTGGCATTAGACAGGTAGACAGGTGTCTTTGTAAGAACTTGGGAAATCAAGAAACGGTCTTTAGTAGGCACTGGCTTGTCTGTGTGTCCATGTTCCAAAGAGAATGTGCTTTTTAAGGCCCTTGAATTGGTATTAATCAACTGTATAAAGAGGGAAGAATAGAATTCAAGAGCAAAGCAGGCCATACCCCAAGACATTCCTTCCAGAGTTGTGTCCTCAGGGTATGCCTCAAGGACATAGCACTTCCTTCTGCTGATCTGCACAGGGTAACCATCAGTCTCTTTACAGGCACGCCATGGAGACTTCTGCTTCTTTGAGTAAAACGTACAATATTAGGGGCGCCGGGGTGGCTCAGTCAGTTAGGCGTCTGACCTCAGCTCAGGTCATGATGTCATGGTGGGTGGGATCAAGCCCTGCATTGGGCCCTGAGCTGGTGATGCAGAGCCTGCTTGGGGTTCTCTCTCTCTCCCTCTCTCTCTGCCCCTTCTCTGCTCTCTATCTCGAAAATTAATAAATACACTTTAAAAAAATGTTTAAAAGTGTAAAATATTAGACATCATCCTGTGGTGCTTTCCGACTTTTCACATGGCGTCATGGAGTACTAGTTTGATCCTTACGAGCATGTGGCAAATGTTCTTACGTTGCGCTGAACCTTCTCCTCTCGCAGGAATGCCGAGAAGCCATTCCTGCTGGTCCTGTCGTACCTTCACGTGCACACGGCCCTGTTCTCTTCCAAGGACTTTGCCGGAAAAAGCAAACACGGAGCTTACGGGGACGCCGTGGAGGAAATGGACTGGAGCGTTGGTAGGTGTCTTTCTGCCTTCTTTGCTGTGAGTTTCCACCCTGATGCCTTTATACAGCAAATGTTTTTTTTTTCTTTCTTTCTTTTTTTAATCAAACGAAGGTAATGAAACACTGATTCTGAGATGTAACAAGTGTCTTTGGCCCCAAGTGCATGAATGTGGCTCATCGCCAGGGAAGAACTGGGTGTGTGGGCCGGCGAGCAGAGGTTAATGGAGAAAAAGAACCAAAGTTTTAACCTTTCTCTTGACTGTTCCTGTGAACAATCAAATGTGAGCAACACCTCGTCTGCAGCGCAGTTAGATGAGTGCTGGATTTGGGGATGGAGTGGACCGCGGCCGCCTACAGCCTTGGCTGGCGGCTTGGGGTGGCAGCTACAGGGTCTCCTGGGGATCCTGCCCTCTTGGCTGCATAGTCTGCTGGTTTCCTTTTTAGGGCCCATATTCCTCTCGCCGCCTCTCTGAGGATGCAAACGTTGCCTTGTTGTTTCTGTCCCTTCTCCTTCTTCTTAAGTTACTCGATTCCTGAGAAACCTACCATTTTTTCTAGAGGTGCTGGCAAGACTTACTTGAAACAATATATCGTCCGCGTCTGCAGGAGATGGTCATGAGACTGCTTTCTTTCATTTTCTCTGGTACAGCTGAGCAATCTCGGGTCTGTTCTCTAGTGTCTAGGGGAAGCAAAGGAATGGAAAACCAGTGGGCCCTGAATGCGTCACTCAGATCCTGTCTTTTCTGGTGACGTTGTCTTTTGTGTTGACATTGCGCAATCCTTACGGACAAAATCGGACAAAATTGTCCAAATGTCACCAGTCAGCAGGTTGCTTAGGATTTTCATGTGTTTGTTTTCTTTTCCTTTTTTCGCCCTCTCATTCTTCCTCCTTTTCTTTTTTTTGCACTGAATTGGTAGTTTTTAACTTTTTCAACTAGATCTTTTGGAAATACTGTAACATGGCCACAGAGTGGTTTTTGGGTTTTTTTGGTTGATTTGTTTTAGGCAGCAAATTGAATGTGATGATGGTTGCCTACTGTGGTGATTACAAGAACAGTTTTGTTTTGTTAAATCTTGGTGCGCTGTCTTAAGAAACCAGAGGACTGGACCGTTATTCTAGCTTCCAGCTCTGTGTTTACTGTCTCTGTGAACTTGGGAGACATCTTGAATCTCTAGGCTTCGTGGCTATCATCTTAACATGAAGAATTCAGACGAGGCAGGTCCTCACTGTGTGTCTTCTCTGCGGCTCTGTGACTCTGCAAACTAACAGAAAGGGGGACGTATGATAATTACCGGGATACTGGAAACCAAAACATTCCCCGTCACAAGACGTGTGAGACAAATCCATTGCCGTGGGCCTTTTCCGTATGCCAGGACAAGCCTGCCTCTTTTCTCGTTTGCTTCTTTAAATGTTGCATGTAAATCCGTTTATATTTTCCACTTCTTGGTAGTGCGAATTGGTAGAATGTTTTATCTCGTTGATGAGCATTAGGTTTCAAATAACAGGTTGCTTGTAGGACTCTACGACATTTGCTGGCTAAGCCAGCAGGCTTGTGCTGGTATCGTGAAACGTACTTTTTATAATTATAATCCCACATATGTGTACCCTGACCCGTCACAAAGTCTGACGTTGAGTGTTGCATGTAGAATGGTTCCGTCTAGAACCCGGTTCCGTCTTGAATGAAACGGGGAGTATTTTTCAGTCTTTGAGATCTGCATTCGGACCTGACGTCACATTTGCAGACGACCTTGTTTCTTTTGCCGAAACATGACATCCTCCCCGTGAGCCATGACATTAGTTTCTCGGGATGTGTTTGCTGTCTTACAAATCCGGTACCTCTGAGTGTTTCGATGAGCATTCCCACTTTCCAAGAAGAGCCTTTCCCTACGACACCACGGGACTGCAACATTCTGAATAATTGTGTAATAAAACGGGGACGTCTCCTTAAAGATGATGTGTCCTGCACAAAAGGCACCTGAGATAGCAGTGGGTAAGTGAAGAGGGCACATCTCCGTCATTCCGAGCATTTCTCTCAAAATTGGTGGAGGCCGCATAATTCCATGCAGGATAGCTTTCTCCACCGCGGCCCGTCTGTCCCCGTAAAGGCATATTCAGGGCAAAAGCACCTTTGTTATTTAATTGTGCTCCAAGGCCACTTCCACGCCACATCCGTGGGTCCATTGCCTTATTCTTAGCTGGGGGATTGCACTGTGGTGCACTGCTTAATCGCCGAGGGCAGTGAGCACACAGATCTGGTGTGAGGGCCACAGAAGGGGCCCTGCAGAGCCACCATGTAGGTGCTAGCATCCTGGAACCGTATCACCTCTAAGTAACCCGCAGGGTGGTCAGCGTTCCTCAATAATGCCAGTCACTGGCAGCTCAGCAGGTGCCCCCCAGCTAGCCCTGGCCGGCGCGCGCGTTCCCTCCTGGGTGCTGTGGCCCGTCTGGGTGGCAGGGAGCATGGTGTTCATCTGCGTCCTGCAGGTGAGGCCGGTGAGGGGTGCCGATGGCTAATACACCTGCCTCAGGTGTATTTTTTTTTAATTTTTTTTTTAGAGAGAGATAGATCACAAGTGGGGGAGGGGCAGAGAGAGAGGCAGACACAGAATCCGAAGCAGGTTCCGGGCTCTGAGCTGTCAACACAGAGCCTGACGCGGAGCTCAAACCCACAAACCGTGAGATCGTGACCTGAGCCGAAGTCGGACGCTTCACCGACTGAGCCACCCAAGCACCCCGTGCCTCAGGTGTATTAATTACAGAATTAATAATACGGGATGAGCAGGAACCCGAACGCAGGTGTTCAGCTGGAGCGTGAAGTCTGCAGCCCGGCGTCTCCTGCTTTCCCAGTAATGAGAAAGGCTGCTTCATAGCACGGAGCAGTCCACACTAAATCACAGGGAAATAGCTCATGCCTTCATCGTGCATGTTTATTGAATGCTGGACTGGGTACCTGTTCTTTTTTCTTTTTGAGCGAGGGAGTGTGATAATGATAAGTCCCTTGACATAAGGGAATTTAGAAGCCACTGAGGGACTTAAGATTCTTCCAGGAGATGTCATAATAACACAGAGCACAAAGTTATGAATGACTGTCCCAGCGAAGGAAGATGCAGATAAACCCCTTGATAGTTTGGGGATAGGAAGGGTGGGAAGACGGGGCCAATGGACACAGCCCGCCATATCCCTTCATCAGGAAAACACTGACAGCCAAATCCCGTGGACAGTCGGGGCATGATTGCAAAGTGAGATTTTCAATTCTAAGTAATTCTTTTTTTATTTCAACTTTTTAATGTATATTTTTGAGAGAGAGAGAGAGAGAGCAAGACAGAGAAAGAGAGGGAGACACAGAATTTGAAGCAGGCTCCAAGCTCTCATCTGTCAGTCAGCACAGAGCCCGACGTAGGCTCAAACCTACGACCCGTGAGATCATGACCTGAGCTGAAGTCAAATGCTTAACTGACTGAGCCACCTAGGTACCCCCCAAGTAATGTTTTTAGGTTTTTATTTATTTATTTTAAGAGAGAGTGAGCACATGGGGAAGAGGCAGAGAGAGACAGAGAGCGAATCCCAAGCAGATTCCATGCCACCAGTGCAGAGCCCAGTGTAGGGCTCGAACTCATGAACCGTGAGATCATTATCTGATCCAAAGTGAGATACTCAGCCGAGCCACCCAGGTGCCCCATCAGTCCCAAATAATTCTGAAACAGCAGAGCCTTGAGGAGGAACAAATGGGCAAAATCACGGTGTTTTCAAACATGCACTGAGTATTTTGGGGGCATGCCATTGTAGCTGTTTTTCTTCCCCTGGACATTAAGTGGTATTTACTGGAGATCTATGAATGGGAAGGGGGCAGAGAAAGCAGGTGGAAGCATGGAGGTGGTTCCCACCAGTGGTTTCTTATCTGTGACTTGTACCATCCCAGGCAACACCTTCAGTCTGTCAGGTGGAATTTGCATGCAGTCAGCATTTATTTAGAGCCCCGTGCTATTAATAGAGCCCCAGGAAGGAATCATAAATCAGCACTTGCCCAGGAGTCAACTAGCAAATTCTCTATCCTACAAAGAGAAATGCAAGTCAAGAACAATGAGGTGAACACTAACATAAATGTCTGGCGTCAGATCAAACCTTTCAATTAAAAAGAAAACAAACAAACAAACAAAAAAATGCTACTTTCAAGGGTTGGGATCCAGTGGCTTATGTGGGATTTTTTTCTTTCAAACAAAAACTGTGAAGCTTTTTCTTTAGTAGAAGAAGCACCCCCTGTCACGGTGGCATTGAGAAGTGTTCCGGATCGCTCAGCATCTGTGATGTGGTACCCCTAGTGGCTGTGTGTGATACGGCGGTCCTCAGTTTCTCCGTCCCTTTCCATCTGTGGGACTGAGCAGCGCCACCTTCTGTGGGTGCAGGGACAGAACACACAACCAAACTAATGGGAACATAATGCACAGGTTCATACAAGACCAGCTGAGGGTAGGGTACAGGGTGAATTCCTCTTTTCCATGCCTGACATATAGTTAAACACATGCCTTGCAACACTGATGACCACACATGGAATCCATCTTGAGAAATGGCGAATGAATTGGAAGGTCTCAAGAGATCAAGATAGTGACAAGAACCTCGAGTAACACAAGAAAAGACTACAAATGAGGAGCCTTGGATGTTGGTCAAAGCCCCTCAAACATACAACATGATTCTAACAAGGGTTTGGCTTATTGGGCATGGGTCTAATAGAGTATCCATTTCAAAATGGACTGTTTCTGGGGCTGTTGTGTTAGAAATGCCGTGTGCAGTGAATAACTTCTCAGTATGTACGTTTGCCTGGGTGAAGGTGCTCTGGTTGGGTTCATGTGGAAGACATCTGCTTCTAGAAGGCTGCAGACCAGGAGCATGGCAAGGGTTCAATAAGTCCTACCTCAAGGTGAAATCACTTACGGGGCCGGCGGGGTGGGGGGAGAGGTGCCTGGTACAGCAAGTCCCTATCCAAGGTGCTGAAATTGCAAGCCCTACTTAGTTTTCTCTTCCATACGTAGATAATGGTCCCACCATGGGAGTGGATAAGATTGCTTTGCAAGCGTGTTGAAAGCAGTTGAGTAACTTGTGACTCAAGGTTTTCCTGCATTGAAAGCCAAGGTAAAAGTCTAGAAGTGAATTTCCACGTTTCTACTTCTCAAAAACTAGCATCACAGAGTCTAAGAAAGCAGCGGCAATATTCTCTTTGTCATTCTTTTGTTCTCTAAGGAATGCAGTCTGGGCCATAATGCTGTGTATTTCCTTTGGGATTCGACACATCAGTTTCCTGTCTTGAATTTTTAAAACGCTCCTTTTCTTGATAAATGGAGCCTCCTCTAAAGCGTGAAAATAATGTGCTCACTTCTGATGCATTCTGAAAATGGAAGGCCAGGTAGAACATTGAAAGGAAGGGAAAAATAGGAAGAATTCCCACAAGAAAAAGCAGAGGACCCCTGAGACTGAGAACAGAGGGTAGGAGAAATGGGGGTATCAGAATTCAGGGGTAAACAAAACTTCAAAGGACAATCGTCTTCTAACCAAGTGAAGATTCACAAGTCCATTTAGCCACTATAAACTTTAGTGTCGTAACAGATTGCTGAGCGAGTGATATTCGAGGAGTCTGAAGTCAGTGGGGTTGGATATTCCTTCAGGAAGCACAAGGGACGTGGGCAGAGGGATACTTATTGGACTGTGTCTGAGCTCTGCTCACAGGGAGAGCAGGAATCAAGTGTTGGCTCAGAGTGTGGAACTGGGTGATTTTCAGGCCAATGTAGAAGCAGGAGGAAAGATCATTGAATTGTCCGATGATTAAATTTTGCCAGGGAGGATCACAAAAGACATTTCAGCATTGGATATTGGTGCAATAGCAAGAGAATGGCCCAAGTGTCAGACCGCAGCGTGGGAATGAGGAGTGTGGGGGAGAGGGGCTGGTGGCTTGGAAGTCCATGGATTGTAGGTTCAAACAACATGGTAGGGAAGGTGTTGGAGGCCTTAGAGGAGGTGAAAGTGTTTACATGGAAGAGGTAGAACCATTCTAACCATTCTGGGCATGCATAGAGGTGTGGCTTGCTTTTGGGTGAATGGATAAAGGACTAGAAGTCAGTCTCCTTGTGTTGAGTACATCGAGGCACTGGGAAGCCAGGGCCTTTAGCTGGCTCTTTCCTTGTGACTGCACAAGCACCAAAGACACCAGGTTCAGCTCTCCCCTGATTGGGATGGTTGGTTAGCTTCACACACTTTCAGGATGGAGGTTTATGGCGAGGCGGGAACATTGGATGAATAATGGTGTATTTTACAGGGAGCAGTGCAGAGCCATTGTGGACCACACATTCATTAACTGCACTTTCAGTTTTCTCAAACAGTCAATGGAGACTCAGAAGTTATTTAAGGGGTTGGTCACCAGCCCCAAGTTCCAGATTTCCAGCAGGTTTCATGGAGTAAGGGAGGTGGTCTATACACAGTAAAGCAAGCTGGCTTCCATCTCTGTACGGCAGAGCCCCATCTGTCAGCTCCTTGCCACGAAGGCAGTATTAAGAGGAAAATGCTCATAGCACAAGACTCATTGTCACCTTGTAGCTACTGTGCACATCACAGTGAACTGTGCTGGGGACAGTTCCTACTCGGAGGCAGTGGGAAGCAGAATGTGGAAGCATTTAGGTATAAAATTCCTAAGCTTCTCAAACAGAGCAAGTGCACCCTTCAGCCTTGCGCAGCCAAGATTGGATGTGGTGCGAATTCTTAAACGTGTTTTTAATTTGCATTGTATTTAAAACTAAGCACTGTAGAGTTTCAATAAAAGTAAATAAATGAAGCTAGGTGACACTGGCTCCAGAAGAGACAGAGTGATGGAGGAGAACAGGAAGCCCAGAAAGAGACTCTCATGTAAATGTAGATGTGGCCTTTCAAGGCAGACAGCTAAAAATAGATGATGCGTTAATTGCAATACGATGATTAAACTTCGGGAGACATTATAATTACTGGTCCCTGGCACTGTGGTGTTTTGCACGCACTTAAAAGAGATAATGATGCTGGAAGTGATGGTGATGACGATGGTGGTGATGGTGATGATGGTGGTGGTGATGTTGATGGTGATAATGGTGATGAAGAGTAACGAAAAAGATGAGGGTGATGGTGATGATGGTGTTAGTGAAGAAAAATGATCATCAAGAAGAAGAAGACGACGAAAATAACAAAGACGAAGCAAAGAGGGAAAAAGTGATGATGGTCCAGGTAAATAAGACAGTTTTTCAGGGAGCTGTAGTTTAGTAAAGTAAAGTAACTTACCTGAAGTTACAGAGATGGTGTATGACACCGAGAAGGTTAATCTGCTTGTGTGCTATGCTGCTGTGTCCCATGCATGAAAGTGAATACCCCTTGCGGTTGAATTTGGAAAAATGACCCGCGAAAGAATGCAAGCACATATATTGGGCTCTATTTCTCTGATGTATTGTTGAGCAGGTTCTTTCTAAGCTTAAACGCAAAGAAATAAATGCTAAAGGAAAAGATTGCTAGATTTAGCTACGTGAAATCTAAAATTTCCTGATGTGAAAAAAGATAACAAACTAAAAATACCAGTGACAAACTAGTGTAAAAGCATATGCAACATCCACATAAAGAGAAAACCTCTGAGGTGTAAAAGGACTTTGTACAAAGAAATGGGTTAAAAGATAAATACCAGAGGAGGGACTTAGTTGTGCCAATGTGTTGTGTCCGCTCACTCTTCCCTTGGTGGCGTTAAGTGTTATGATTTCTAAAATAATACTATAATAATAATGATAATAACATCCCTCAAACTCTCTGCTAATATGATGAGTGAAAGAGGAAACCTGTTAAAATTACATATACCGCATTATATTGAATCCTAAGGAGGGCAGACATTTCTCTTGGCACTTTTTTTAATTAAACAAAATCTATCGTCATTTTTCTGGTGGGGTCAGTGCCTTTTCTTAAGCCCCTACTCCAGGGGCGACCTGACGAAGAGCTAAGGCTGCAAGGGGTTTTCCACGTTGCCTCTGCTTAACCGTACCACTCCGTTTACTTACAAAGTGTATTTTAAAGATTCAGCCAGCACTTTCTATTTCTGAATCCCAGGGCATCCATGACACAATTATTAAAACTCAACTCAAGCAACAAATTAGATTTTATCTTCACACTGGTGCTTCTCTTCACTGAAAATTCCCTCTTGGAGTTTTCAGAAGACTTTAAGTTGCCTGTGTGTGTTTACATGAGGTCCTTTTGCACTGCATTTGCTTTCAATTTCATCCTAAATAGCACGTGTTAAAAAATGCACGAGTTTGTAAAATCTGCTTAATTCAATAACTTCACTATGGATGCTAATTCCCCAAAGGGGATACTGATGTTAAAACAAACAAAAAAGTCTACTAGCTTATCCCAGACTATCCCATGTTGGGTATGTGCTTGGAATGGCACGTTAGCTCTGAATCAGATAAAATATGACTGCCAGTCTTGTCACTGTGAGCCCTTGTTACAGAGATGATCATGAAATAGAGCGTTCAGACAGACAGTATCCTCCCAGGGACTTTCCACGGGGCCTAGTATCACAACACTTGTGCTTAATGAATAAATTTTTATTCCAGTGGATCTAGCCAGGAGGGGAATAAGGTAGTTTCCCTTACAAACCCACTGTTTACCCGAGTGTGAGATACGTAATAAGGTTTTTGAAACTTCAGGAAGACATCTAGGAAATGAGGATAACCCATAAATTGTAAGGGGATGTCTAAAACAGACTTGCCCATGTATAATTTTCCTTCCACGGTCATCAAACCGATTTAACCGGGAGGCGGTATGAGAAAAATCATGTGTTCAATTTACAAAGGTATATACTCACCTTTAGAACATGTGCAACAGAGATTCGGCTATTTGGAAGCACTTAATGTATACTTTGAAAATACAGGGCTTCCTCAAAATCGTATATGTGATGTTGCTCCTGGAATATAATTTTATTGACGTTCATACACCTTCCAGGCTTGCAGAAAAAAATGACTTTATGATAAGTGAAAATAAAACCTCCTATGCCAAGATTTTCCATTATTGTCACTTTCTGAGATGTGTGTCAGAGGACCGCTTTGTGAGCGATGGTTTGGAGGGCACAGTAGGTGTGAGATGCCACTGAGCAACCTTGAGTCTTTCTTCTTCCTGTGCTTCTACTTTGGGGCATTTTCTGTGCATATTGGGGCCTTTTCTGTCACTGCAGCGTGTATCCTGCATCAGCACGAGCCAGCAGCTGAGTCCTTGGTCCACATAGATCAAGAGCAGAGCTTGGAGGTGCCTGTCCATCAATGTCTCCATTTTTGCAAGATGCCTTTGCCATCTTCTTTTTTTAATTTGAATGTTTTCCTCATTTTTTGTAATTCTTCTAATGGCCAGAGTAATCTAGAGTCTACAACACCAAAGAATACAGACACACACAGCAGAAAGGAAGTGCCTTTAGTGACCCCGCCCCTGATGGCCGGCCCGGTTGATGGTTTACAGTATAAGTTTCGCTGTTTATATGTCGCCAGTGTGGTATAATGCAAAGACAGCATCCTTATTAAGAGGATTTGACACAAAACTCTACACATGGCTTTTGTAGTTTTCCTTTCTCACAGAAGTATGTACTGGGATATTTTTCAGTGTCAATGCATTTTTGTCCACGATTGTGTTTTTTGTCCTAAGAATTCCATTTTCTATCCCTTGAGCACTTTTCTATTGGATTGTCCATCTTCTTCTTATTGATTTGTTTGGGCTCTTTACATATTAAGGACGTTAATAATCTACTTGATGTAGGTTACAAATATTTTTCCGTCTTTTTTTGTTTGTCTTTTCGTTTTATTTATAGACTCTTACGTGGTGAATTTCTGTGGTTGGATTCGACAGCCTCTCCTTTGTGACTTTAGGGATTGACAGTGAGCTTTAAAAAGGTTTTCCCTGCCTCCCAAATTATATGCGTTTGTCTCTTGTCTTCCCTCCAAATATGTTTATAGTCTCACGTTTTACAGTAAGGTACTCATATGGAAAAGAACACGTGTGTGTGACCATGTGTTGTCATTTGCTCATTATTATGGCTGTCGGTCTTTGGTGGTCCATGCTCTTGGCTAGTGTGGGACTGACCTCTCAGGACTTCAGGAGGATGGGTTGTGGTGCCCAGGGTAGGCGGCAGGTCAGACCCTTTCTGCAAGGTGTGTGTAGAATTCACACTCATGAGGCCCCTGCGGCCACTGTAAGCCAGGTGGGTGTAGTCCGGTGGTGACTTCCCTCAGTGACCGCACGAGCTGATTCACCAGGCAAGGTCTGCTCTGTGAGTGGGCAGTGGTGATGGGCTGTCACACCTGTGTTGTCAGCACTGGACTTGGTGCGAAGGCATATTAGGGATGGTGGGATGCAGGGATGGTGGTGACGGGCCCTTTACTACCTGTTTGTTCCTCCTGCCCAGGGACACAAAGCCTTCAGATCACACAGGGAGGGGCTGTCCGCAAATGCCCCCAAAAGGAGATTCCTGCTCTGCTCCCCGGTATCTTCCCGGGCAGTGAGTCAGGAGCAGGTGGCTGATCCCACACAGCATCCTGCCCTCACCTGTGCTCATCCTGAAGGTCCAGACATGCTCCTAGGACCCCACTCTGCTTTGCCTGGGTGGTCTTGAATTACATTGACCCTAGATTAGTTTCACTTCCTTTTTTAAATTTTTTTTTAACATTTCATTCATTTTTTTGAGAGACACACAGAGTGCAAGCGGAGACAAGGCAGAAAGAGAGGGAGGTGCCAAATCTGAAGCAGGTTCCAGGCTCTGAGCTCTCAGCACAGAGCCCAACATGGGGCTCGAACTCACGAAGTGTGAGGTCATGCCCTGAGCCAAAGTCAGCCACTTAACTGACTGAGCCACCGTAGATTAGTTTCACTTTCAGAGAATCAGGAAAAGGGGTGGGGGGCAGAGACTAGTGTGTGTCCACACTGTTTCCAGCATATTCAACAACCAGTGTTAAACCTATTATTGATTTTTACGCTTAGAACAGGAAAAAAAAAATTAGAGATCATTCGAAAACATTTCTGCCACATTATTGAATGTATGATTCAACCAAAAGCAAGCAATTCGTGGCCCTGGCCCCGTGTTCCACCTAGTAAGACTGCCCTTGAAAGGCTGTTAGGGACTTAAGCTGTTCTCAGCCATGTAAATTAGAGACGTGGTGTCCAATGTTGGATTCCCGCCCTGGCTCTCCTGCTTTCCTCTGCCCCTTGAGAATGTCCCGTCGCCACACCATTACCACCGCCTCCTGCTGTAATGACATTGAAGCTCTGATAATAAGCCTGCACATCTGTACCTTGGGCTACTTTCTCTCTCCGGGTATCCTACATCCATAGTTCCGGGCATCTTGCATCCATAGTAATCCTCATTCAGGACTCCCCGCATGGGACTGCATTACTCCATTTTGCCCATACGGAAACCAAGGCACATGGAAGGGAAGGGGTGGAGGCAGGATTCAGACCCAAGAGCCTGCCTTTATGCCCCAGGCAGTGCTGACTGGGAGAGATGGCCCCATGACATGTGGCTTCTGCATGTTGGGGGCAGCACAGGTGCTGGGGAAGGGGTAGGCCCTGGGGCCAGATTCTTGACATGGCAGCTGCACCCCCCCCCCCCAGCACCTGCTGGCTGCCAAGCCTGGGAAGGTTACCAGTCTCACTGGGTGTGTATTTCCTCATCTGTAAAATGGGGTTATACCATTGCCTATCTTGCCAGGAGGTGTTGAAGCATGCGTGGGATACAGATGTGTGCTGTTCTTATTATCATGTCAGCACACACACACCTTGCACTGACTCCCTTCTCTCATTGTGTAGAGATGGGAAGCATGTGGCAATAGATGTCCCAGGGCACAGTTGCGTGTGTTATGTGGGTTTGATATCTCCCCATGAGAAAATGGAATGAATAGAATCTTTCTTTAGTCTCTGTCCTCTGAGATCGCGGGGCCATGTCCGTCTTCCTAGCGTGTGAGAACTGTGTCTCCAGCAAGTCTTGTGGAGAGGGAGTTCAGGATGGCTCAGAGTCGGCTGGTTGGTGACCGTGTGTGTTCTGAGGTACTCACTGGGTTCACCCACTGGAGACGCGTCTCCCAATATGGCGGCCGGAGCTCCAGATTGGAGACGGGGATGGCCGAGTGCTCTTCTGCTAACTTAGGCACGTAAACCTTGGTGAAGGGAAGCTTCTTTCTGGCAGCACTCTTTCCATCACTTTATTTGCTCCCAATCAGTAGAGGAAAAAAAGTGAAGATAGATTATGAAGTAGCATGTTTTATTAAAACGACTCCTTTTCAGTCCAAAATAGATCTTGTCCACTCGGTATTCCAAGATAGCAGTGAAGCAAAGAATTTAAATGGGAACAGACCTCTGTCATTTCTGGAGTTAACAGACCTGTGTCATTCCGGAGTGCTTGCTGAACTGAACACACGATGTCATGAGGTTGTAAAACAAACAGTGACATTCACCTACAGATTCCCTCTTGAGTCAGTCGTGGCAAAATGTAACTTCTGCCCCTGTTCACATTTCTGGTGAGTAGAAAATGGTTATCAAAAGAACACTGTTGTCATAATATTTTTTCATTCTGATACAAGACAGTACTTGAGAGAGAAGAAATACCACAAAATTACAACATTTTACCTATTTTAACTTTAATCATGGGAAGGTAAAATTGTCTGTCAGGTACCTTTGTCGTATGGCTGTTTGTTTCCTGCCAAATTTGATCAGTAACAACCATCTTATAAATGCATTTATGCGTCTGAATTTGAGCAGGTAAATATACCGTACTTTATGAAGAAGGAAAGCTGCAGAAAATGAGCTTCTCTGACAATCTCTGAAGCTTCGAGTACCGACTCTGAGAAAAAACATTCTCTTTGTTTGTACAACTTGACATTTTGGTTTCATTTCATGCTCCCTTGCAGCTAAGCAAAGCGGAGGAAGGAAAGTAAAGGGACATTATGACTTATTTTGAAATGGAGGGAATTACCCTATTTGCAAATAGGGTAGATGTTTCCGTCTTAGAAATGCTTTGTCGTGTTATCCGCAGGGGGCTTTCTGGGAGGGCGTCCCAGCAGGGGGATGCTTCTGTACAAAACACAGCTCTTCTGGAGACTTGCTCTTACGGCACTGGCCACGGAGGGTTGCAGTCTGTTGGATTGGGAAAAGAGAAGGGGAATCCTTGAGCAGAACGCTGTAAACAGACTGAGGACAGCCACAAGCATCGGTGCGTGTGGACAGAATCCAGAGGGGAGAGTATACATTCACATGCATCCGTGTTTGCGTGAGCACACGGACCCCAAACTGCGAGGAACATGGTGTGTGTTTCCTTCCACCCCGTCTCACCAAAAGCCAAGGAATCTTGTAGCTAACTGTGGCTCAGACATGACCTCCCTGTGTGCTTCATGGCATGTGCCACCCTGGCCGTCCTCAGAATGGCCGTTTCCTGGGGTGGGGTCTTTATCCACCCGGAAGAAAGCTTGCGATCCCTCTGCCAGCCGTAGCTCCACGTTCCTCCCCCCGAAGCACTTCCTGATGAGGACAAGTGCAGTTCATGGCTGCTGGACGGGTCTAGGTGGCACTACAAACAGCAGTCGCTGGTCGGGGCCGGCTCTTCCCAAGCTCACTGTCCGAAATGCCAGTTACCTGCATTTGGTATCAGTTTCTCTTTCTGCTCTGAAAGCCAGCATGGGACAGGTGGCAAGGCTTCCCCTTGTTTTAGGAGGAAGGATGACACCCGGGTCTATGACTGTAAGCACTGGAGATGAGCCCCTCTGCAAATCTCCCTGGCCCTCTGTGCCATCTGCACGGCAGGGTCAGACATCTGTGCACTTGGGGAGCCTCCTGGCCTTTGAAAGTGGAACCCCTCCTGCCAGTAGACGTGAGCCCCTCAGACACGTTTATCAGGCTTCATCGCTCAGTGCTTTTTAAGGAGTAAAGGAATGGAATTGCTAACAGAGAGCCAGTATGAGGAGTCACACGTGTTGAGACACAGGCAAGTTATGGCCGCTGGGCACGTGAGGATACAAGCATTCTTCCCCTGTCCCGTGCAGGTGGCCCTAACGGAGTTATTTCTGTCTGTTCCTCCATGACTCCGTCTGACCCCTTTGCCCACCAGTTGGGTACACTGCATACTTGCTGTGGTCCGTCCTGGGCTCTGCTCTCAACTGCATTCGTATGTTTGTTTATTGTTATTTATTTATTTATTTAAAATTTGCTTTTCTTTATTTTGAGAGAGAGAGGAAGCAGGGGAGGGGCAGAGAGAGAGAGAGAGAGAGAGAGAGAGAGAGGCAGAGAATCCCAAGCAGGCTCCACACTCTCCGTGCATGTGGAGCTCCAACTCACGAACTGTGAGATCATGACCTGAGCTGAAATCAAGAGTTGATGCTTAACAGACTGAGCCACCTGGGCGCCCCTCAACTGCATTCACTTTAAATGCTTTGTTCGTACAGATTCATCCTTATCTTCAACAAAGCATTTTTTTTCTCCATCTACCTATTCTTGATTTTATATGTATGCTGCAGGCATGCACGTTTGGAAAGCTTAACGTAAATCACAGTATCGGAAAATCCAACGACAGAGCAGCGAGAATAAAGGAAACATAGACATCGTGTGTGTTTCCCTTTCTGTTTCGTTTCTTTGTGAGTTTCCAGGAAAACTGCACATGTGACAAAGTAGTGCATTTTCTGCAGAAAGGGGTTTTTGCATCTGTAGCCTAGAGGTATAAGGACTGCAGAGCAGAGATGGACAAGCATAGAGGGAAGACACCGGGGCAGGACCGAGGCACGTCTGGTGGTCCAAACAAACATTTCGCTGCAATGTGTAGTTGGAGGTGCATTGTGTTCAATATCAACCCTGGTTCTCCAAATTAATTTAGTTTGTAAGTCATGAACCTCTGGGCTTCATAAACTCTGTAGCCACGTTACCGTTTTTGCAAAGCCCAAAGCTTAATTTCACGTTCATGGGCTTGGACGGATATGATTTTTACCTGGAATTTACATCTCAAATTAAAATGAACCAATTTTAACACCGGCTTATAAATCATTCCCGTCACTAAGATGACACTGTAAGTAATTGAGGAAATCAAGTCCCGATGAATTCCAACAGGATGAATAAAACACATGGTCACGTTTCAATAATGCACATAATGGCAACAGCCACCAGTGCAAGAATGGGAAACGTTTATTGGGCAGCAGCTAGCCTGTAAAACGGTGTGGTGATTGTCCGGTAACTTACTGAAATATTTTGCGTGCATGAATTCCTTTACTCCCCGAGGCTGCACTAGTTTACAGGCGGGACAGGGAGGTTCCGAGAGGTGAAGCAGCTTGTGTGGGACTGCCCAGCGACCACACGCCCAGCAGAGCACAAGGGGGTGTCTGTCCTGGCGAATTAAACTCAGACCGTAGACCCGTCCGTCCCCCGCTGGCTGCACAGTGTCTACAAGACAAGCCCATGCGGTTTGAGCCACCCAGGTGCTTTCGGCGACTGTGTTCGAAGATTCCACCAAGGCATGTCTTCTCGAGTTTGCCTTGTATACCGTAAACATGTCTGTGTTCCAAGTGAAACTTCAGACACGGAAAACGGTAGAATGTGGATGTGGGTACTAGAGGAGTGTTCTCGGGAGTGTTTCCTCCCCCTTCAGTTAACCATGGAATGCGTTGAATTTTCTACTTAAATATTTCAAGGCACGGAAACAAAACATGTGTTGGGACCCAGGATATAGGGTTAAAGCAGGGCTCAGATAAGTTTCCACTGAATACCAGTGTGTGAAAGGTGAGGTCAGAATTAGGGGTCAGGAATAGATATGAATACTTGTTGCTTTTTTTCTTTAATTTGTTTAAAGTTTACTTATTCTGAGAGAGAGAGAGCAAGGTAGGGGCAAAGAGAGAGGGTGACAGAGAATCCCAAGCACGGTCAACACTGCAAGCATGAAGCCCAGAGTGGGGCTTGAACCCACGAACCATGAGATCATGACCTGAGGTGAAATTATGAGTCGGATGCTTAACCGACTGAGCCACTCAGGAGCCGGGGAATACCTGTTCCTTTTAAGTCAGGGCCCAATTGAGGCTGGTCAGAAAATCACATGCAACGCTCCCCCTGCAAAGATTTCTTTCATCTGCTTGAATTGGTTGAATTAATGAACCAGATTAAGTGAAGTCATGTATTTAGAGCACGGCGCATGGTGCCTTCCATGCATCAAGTTCTCAACAAATACTACCTGCTCTTATTAAGACTTATTATTTCCCAGATGTATAAAACATCTGTGCTTGGAGTGTGCATATGATACCTCCTAATCGATGTGGGTTTCCGTTCGGCTGTGGGCGGGTCCCCCGCGGTGGCTGGCTAACTCCAGGGTAAAGCTCCAGCTTTATGGGGAGATCTCAAGCTCTTAGAAGTAGTCCATGGATGAGAAAAGAGTCCATGATGAAAAAGTCAACGTGAATTCACTGCATCTTGTGTGTTTTTCCAATGTCGTGATGACTGTTTCCTTTGAGATGGTCCTGTCTGGACCTCACAGTCTGCAGAAGAGCCTGACCGCACAGAGCCTGGTAGTACAGATCTCGGGGGAACAGCCAACCTGTCCCTACGAGCTTGCGATCTCTCCGTAAAGCCAACGCTTCACCCTGTAGTTAGGAAGATGCTACAGGGGACCCGCACACAAGCAAACTGAAGGTCACATGGATTACAAGCAAAAGCCGAGAGAGGAGCTTGGTGGGGTGTTAGTCAACGTGCCCAGGAGGGCTGGAATCTGTGCTGTAGGTGCAGGGTGTCCGTGAAAGGACGTACAGTGTTCAATTTTGTACCTTCAGTTTCATGGATGATAAAACCCCATGAAAAAAAATAACCTAGTCCTAAAATAAAAGTTGAGTATGGGTGATGTGGTTGAGCATCACAAGTAAGAATTCTGAAAGGTTTTGTTTCGTTGAACGTTGTCCGTTTGCCTCTGGACGTTCTCTGCTCACAGCCCAGGTCACACAGCTCTTTCACGGTTGGCTTCCCATGAGGTGTTGCTGGACAAGTCCTGGCTGGTATGTTTCTGGAGCTTTCTGTTGGCTTTGATCCAAGGAATGGCCCCGGGGGATATGGGCAACCTCGGACTCCATGACAAAGCCTGGGTTACCCCCAGGGCAGGTTCAGCCAGTGGCCACTCAGAAGACCAAAGGGTGGCACCAGAATTCCTGAACCTCATTTTCTGCCAGACAGTAAAGTCCAGGCAGTAGAATGGATCAAGGGTGGAAGACCATATGTTTGCTGAGCACAACCCTGTCAAAACTGTTCCCTGCCAGCCTCATCACCTGCTGCTCAGCTCGGCCACCCCCCTGTGATGTGTATGACCCTAGGGAAGCAGTGACCACAGGCACTGGCTTGGGACGGCTTCCTGTGACCCACAGACATGCCAGCTTGGGTTTCCTCCCACACACGTGTGTGATTCCCTTGAACAGACATGGACACCATTCTGATTATTTCCAGCAAGTGCAATGCCCTGGAATACACACACACACACACACACACAGGTTATTGTTAACCCAAGAAGATAGCTGAGTCGAGCCACGAAAACACCCCAGATGGTGAGAGCAGGTGCAGGGGATAAATCACACATTACAAGTGTGATGAGGGCAGAGACGGGTTTAATGGAGGAAATCACAACATTATCATAGCAACCAGGTACAGCACAAAATGAGGATGCGTTTCCCGGAAACAATAGGAGCTCAGACAGGAACTCACTAAAGCAAGAAGCGCCAGCAAAGTGAACAAAGGGTCATCTGTAGAAAAGCAACATTGAAAACTGTAGGCTCTTCCGTTTCTTAACTGCCCTAACAATCCTAATTCTGCATTATTATGTTTCTTTTCCATGTGTAAAAATTAAGTGTTGAAACTGTACCCACATCTCATTATCATTGTTGTTTTGGAAATCTGGAAAATGCCAACCATTTCCTTTTATTACATGTCAGGGAATACGGCACATTTAGTCGCGTGTAAAACCGTCTAAAAGTACGGTCTTCAGACGGGCGCCGTTGAGGTTCACAGACGTCCCCGCAGATGTACTGAATCAGAATCTTGGTTTTAGCATGGTTCCCAAGGTGATAAATAAGGCCATTAAAATTCGAACAACACTGATGTGCGATATGCAATAGGTCAAGTTTACCTGCGTTAAGTGGACCTCGCTTCCAGCTGGAGACAGTATATCTATTTGCGCATTGACAGATATGACATGATGCATGGGGTGTTGGGTATGCTTCTCATCCTACATAAGCTAACAAAGAATTGCCTTTCTAGGGCCGGTGACAGCTAGATTTCTGTGTGCCACTCAATAACAGATTCAGGCTCAGGAGAGCCTAAGGACGTAGGTTAAAGCTAGAACAGTGAGTGCCAAGCATTGCACATGCCTGACACAGACTCCCAGCCACCGAGAGGTGCCACAGTGAGGGACTGCATGGTTGTGACTTCAGCAGGATTATTTGAGTCCCACCCTTAACCTGTTGATCAGATAGAAGACTTACTAAAATAGTTGTACGGGGATTTTTCTGGTGTTCCCTGGAGTCATGTTGAGTACGTGGAAATTTTCTTCATGTTGTTGCAAGAGCTAAGGTGCATTGAGCAATCGTAGTGTGACCAGTTGCGGGCTGTCGTGTATGAAATTCTCCTCGTTTGTGCATCCCGGCAGCACTTTCCTATTTTACGTTTTCATCTGTGACGTAGAGGCAAAGAACCCCACAGAGCAAGCTGGGAACCCAGGATTCAAAGTGAGTCTGCCGCTCTCAGGAGCCAGAAGGCAGACCCTGAACCCTTAGTTCTACGTGATAGCTTCTCTCTCATGTACCATCTAGAATGTGGCCCGTGCGTTGGTAAGCCTTCTGTCTCCTGAGTGGCACATCACTGCCTGATTTTCAATAGTGCCTTCACACTCATTTGTCGAGTGAATAAATGGAATGAAGGAACTCTCTAGAATTTAGGCTTCCTCTGCAAGCCGCGTTCATACCTGGAGAAGAAGGAAGGAGCCAGACTTTGACGTTTCCGTGTGTTGTCCTTTTGGTTTACAAAAGTCCTATCTGAAGTGCTCATTTTTTGATAAGCTCGCTCTTGTTTGACCCCAGTTAAATAAAAAAGTGATCTTGAAGTGACTTATTTTCTGTATTTGTTTCATTCAGGCAACAATATGAGAAAGCTTTGGAAATAACACATTTCACTTATAAGCTATCCTTCAGCCCACCATCGGTAATTCAAAACTATCATCCCATATAAATTGGTATCATTATACCTTGAGAACCTTACTGAAAAATAATATTTGTGAACCTCTGACTCGCAGTGTACTGTCTGTAAGCAAGAATAATACACAGGCATTTGTTCTCACGGGAGATTTCCGTTCAGAATTTTTAGGAGAGAAATATGTTAGAGCTTTATAGGATCAATCTTATGAAAACTTAAACAGTGAATGGGCTTCAGGCTTTACAAATGAGATTCTGGCGTAAGACCTAAATTGTGTGGGATCCAGAGTGTGTCATTTGGGAAAGAAAGAACTAAAAGGAAATCAGGAATCTGACCATTTCTGCACAGATTCAGGCAAATATTCCGCTGTTTGTACATGCCCGATGGCCTCAGCTAGATGCCTTGTGTTAATCCCAGCCCAGCTGTATAGGGAACTTTTGATGAAAAAGATGAAGTCATCAGTCTAGGCAATGAATTAAGAAGAATGGATGGAGACAAGGGAAATATCTGATCACAGTCATTAGGAATACTGGGATTTGGAGTAAGACGGAGTCTGTCTGCTAAGTGCACCTGTAGGCTCATCTGGAGATGAAAAGAGCCTACAGGGGAAACAGGAACTTTAGCTGGCTTGAGCAGAGAACGGGGTCCCCAGGAGGCTCCAAGGGCTTGGATAGTCTGCCGTTAACACACAGCCCGTGTTCAGTAGGTGCTTTGTAACACATATCGGATGTCTGGATGAAGAAGTCTCTGACTCAACACTGCATCTGAAAGGCACTTTTTAAAAAAGTAGTGGGAAGGGGCACCTGGGTGGCTCAGTCGGTTACACATCTGATTCTTGACTTTGGCTCAGGTCATGATCTCACAGTCATGAGTTCAAGCCCTGCGTTGGGCTCTGCTCTGACCCCAGTGTAGAGCCTGCCTGGGACTCTCTCTCTCCCTCTCCCTCTGTACCCCTCCTGGTCTCTCTCTCTCTCTCTCTCTCTCTCTCTCTCTCTCTCTCTCTCTCTCAAAAAAAAGTAGACTGTTTTTGATCACTTTTACAGAAAAATTAGGTCTACAGAAAAATTGAGTAGAAGGTACAGTTTTCATATGTTCCCTTTCTTGTGCACATCGTGTACCTAAGAATGTCTTGAATTCGTGTAGTACATTTGTTGTAGTGGACGAGCCAACGTTGAAGCATTGTTATCGACTAGAAGTGATAGTTTTCATCAGGGTTCACTGTTTGAATCCTACGTTCTGTGGATCTGGACTGACGTGTGATGACACATATCCACCATTACAGTATCGGACACGATACTTTCACGGCCCTAAAAATCCTCTGTGCTGACTCTTTGCCCCCACCCTGCTCAGGCTATGGCAACTACTGATCTGTTTGCTGTCTCCATAGCTTTGGCTTTTCCAGAACATCATGTAGTTGGAGTCCTATATTATGTACCTTTTGAGATTGGGATCTTTCACTTGGAAATATGCATTTTAAATTCATCCATGTCTTTTCATGACTAGATAGCTCATTTCTTTTCCGCATGGACGATAGACCATTGGCTGGAGGCACTATACTGGATCCATTCACTTGCTAGAGGACATCTTGGTCATTTCCAAGGTTTGCGCAATTATAAACAAAACTGCTATAAATGTTTATATGCAGGTTTTGTGTGTGTAGAAGTTATCATAGACACCACATTTTAAAGAAACGATGCTAAGTTTCTTCTCCATCTGTGAAAGGTTAATCTTATTTGGAAGGTAGATATATGATTGCCTACCCTTTTGCAAAATGCTAATTATAACTCAAGGAAGTAAACCCTTCAATCCTCTGCTAACTGCTTAGTCTGTTTTTACTTACAAATTGTCATATGAGGGGCAACTGGGTGGCTCAGTTGATGAAGCATCCTATTCTTGATTTCGGCTCAGGTCATGATCTCACAGTTAGTGAGTTTGAGCCTCGTGTTGGGCTCTGTGCTGACAGCGTGGACCCTGCTTGGGATTCTCTCCCTCTCCCTCTCCCCCTCCCCCTCCCCCTCCCCCTCTCCCTCTCGCACTTGCTCTCTATCTCTCGCTCAAAATAAATAAAAACAGACTTAAAAGAAATTGTCATAGGAGCCAAAAGGGGCATTTTCCCTTGAAAACATAGTGGAGGTTATATTGTCTTATTCCTTCTCCCTGTTTCAACTCATTAAGTTAATTATGATACAGCTTAAATTAGAGTTGGAGCCAAACCTCCCCACGCACACAGGTGATTTGCCTTGCTGTACCCGATAACACCACAACCCGTGTCTGCCTGATAATGATATATCATGGGAGACAGATCTGAAAAGGCCCTTGTGGATCTTACTCCTTGGTTCTGAGTATGACATTTATGTATACGGTGTGGCTTCTTAGAATGTTTATGATATGAGTTAAAAAATTTGAGAAAGATTGAACATACTGTAGCCCGTAGCATTTACAATCAAATGGGAGACACATGTAACAAATGACTTGGGTTTTGCTTTTGGCTCGGAAATCATCTGTGCACCTCCACGGAGAGTTGACGGTGCGATCCTTCCCAACCCTTTCTGAACCACATGGGTGGAGGTGCGGCCCCAAAGTGGGGGGCCCGTCCCCACTGGGGCTTGACCTACGTGCTGGGTACAATGTGCCCTTACCCAGTTATTACAGCTGCAGGGGACACTTGGTGTCCTTGTAAAATTCTGAAAAGGTTTATTACTCACATAATGAGGGTTTCTGCGGCAAGCAAGGTAGGTCCCGAGCTGGTCCGAAAATAGCTTGAGAGCGATGGGGGAGGAGGCAGGGATTGGCTTCGGTGTGCAGGCGGGGGCTGGCGTAGCCTGGTTCCCCCATGAGTACGGCAGGGTGCAGCACCCTGGCTCTCTTATTAGCTGGCTGGGCACATGTAGAATGAGGAGCAGTGAGGCTTTAAGAGCTCTTAGCAGTCAAACATCAAAAGTGGGGTCACACCCTAGTACCTCAATCAGAATATAACTGCACGCATTAACTTACTAAATTTAACTGGTAGCATAGCATATATGGGTCTCTGTGGAGATCACAAAGTGTATTCCTTACTTTCACCGTCATGTTCTTCTGACTTGAGAGCTGGCAACAGCTTCCTCAACAGGCAGCCCATACTTTAGCCCCTTCTGCCTTCAGCCAGCTCCTTTTTTTTTTTCTTATGGAAAATTTAGGCATAAATAGAAGCAGACAGAAAAGTGAAGTGAACTTTCACGTGCCCCTGATGCACCTGTAACAACCATGAACTCGTGCCGTATCTTGTTTAATCTGTACCCCATCCTGCCTTCCCTTCTTCCTGCATGAAAGAAAACAAGTGGCTGTCATACCCTCTCGTCCATGAGTATTTCAGTTGGCGTCTCTGTTTCGTTTCCCTTGATGTCTTTTTCGCTCCTCTGTGGTTCCCATGGAGTCCATCCGTGTAGCTACGTAAGGTTTGAGACTCTGCCCTTTGGAATCAGATTTCACGCTTACTTTCTGGCTTCTCAACTTCCTAACTCTGTGACCATGACGAGGCCCCACTTGCTCCCATCTGCAAAATGGAACCTACACTGTTTAGTCATTAAGGTTCTATGTGGTCTAAATAAAATACAGATAGTTCTATATTTGTATGTACTGTAAGTATTAGAAGAAGACATTCATCATAAAATATTTGTAGGCATGTTTTTTCATGTAAGAAGAACATTGATGGTTTGGGGTTTTGCATTGAATTAGGGGAACTGGTAGACTTCTTCTACTCAGGACCATGCCACATTCCTCTAAGTGGCTCATGCTCTGTGGTCCTGATTCTTCCAGAATACTTTCTCAGGTATCAGTCTGCAGAATCCGTCCACGATGCCTAGAGTTTCAGATGATGCTTTTGGATGATACTTGCTTCAATGACTGTAGCTTCCAAGAACCCTGCCACAGACTTTCTGATTACGTTGCATCCCCAGTTGGGATCGGCGTGGGAAAGCTGTGATGTCCGAGAACATTTCCTTCCCATCTTAAGAGAAGTCGGTGAGAGCAAGTAATCTCCTTTCCTTTTGTAGAGATTGAACTGTGTTAACGTTGGCCATCTCTCCCCTTCAGGGCAGATCCTGAAGGTCCTAGATGAGCTGAAACTGGCTAATAACACCCTCATCTACTTCAGTTCGGACCAAGGAGCACACGTGGAAGAGGTGACCCCCAAAGGAGAAGTTCACGGAGGAAGTAACGGAATCTATAAAGGTGAGGACTCTGTGAAGGTGGGAAGTGCTGATGTGGAGAAGCTGTACCCTCCCCGCTCATGCGCTGGTTGAGTTTTCCTTGATCTCTGAGCTCTGATGCTGTTCCTCTGCCATTTTCCAATATGCGGGACATCGCTGTGTCACTGGCATTGAACAGCGACGTGGCCATGTCGCATTTCTGTGTGGTCTCCGTGGGGGTGAAAAGCACGCATTCTGGGTCAAGACGTGATGTCGTCTTCACACAAATGCAGCCTCATACTGGATAGCTGGTTAAAACAACAAAGCATGTATCAATTACCTGTTGCTGCCAAAACAAAATAACAGAGACTTGTGGCTTAAAACAGCAGTGTTTTTTTTTTTAATATTTATTGATTTATGGAGAGAGAGTGGGCAGGGGAGGGGCAGAGAGAGCGAGAGACTCCCAGCAGGCTCTGCACTGTCACAACACAGGGCTTGAACTGTGAGATCATGACCTGAGCTGAAATCAAGAGTCAGATACTTAACCGACTGAGCCACCCAGGCGCCCCAGAACAGCACAGTTTGTTAAGTTCTTGTTCTGGAGGTCAGGAGCCGGAAGTGGGTCTCACTAGTCTAAAACCAAGGTGAGAGCCGGGCTGTGTCCTCGTGCATGCTCTGGGGAAGCATTCCTTTCCTTGTCTTTTCGAGCCTCTGGAGGCCACCTGCATTCTTTGTCTAATGACCTGTTCTTGCATCTTTGAAGTCAACAGTGGTTGCCAGGGGAGGCATGGCTGGGAACGTGTTAGCCACCCGCTATGCCCGCTCTCTCATTGTGCTTATGGCTCACCCACTTTAGCGGTCACCCACGTTAGCGCTGGGCCTAAGCAGCAGCCCACGGCTTGTCCGGCGACACGTACGAGTGGCGTCATACACATCACAGTGCACCTGCACCAAGGCAGGGCGCTGGACAGAGGGTAACACGCTGTCTGTCCCAAAGGCAGCGTACCTTGTGCTCGGTTTTACATCTTTTTGTGCACGGCCTACAGGCGTCTGAAATTCTGAGCACCTCGGGGCAGGGACCCTTCTTACACGTTTGGTTCCCTGGAATGCAGGGTGGAAAGCATTCCTGTTCCGTGCTGGTCTGGATAACCTGCACGGGGTGTTCATTCCCCTTCCTTGGCTTGCCTTTGTCACCACGCCAGGGCAGAGCATACGCGTGACATTTGATGCAGGTCAGGTGAGCGAACCCAAGTGTTTCATGGGCAGAGGATGAACCCTCCCCAGGCAGCCACTCTTTTCGGCCAGCTTCCTCTGTTTATCGTCTTATTTCAGCGTAGGCGGCAGTCAAAACCTGTGTTCCAATATATTTTTTTTTTTTTTAATTTTTTTTTTCAACGTTTATTTATTTTTGGGACAGAGAGAGACAGAGCATGAACGGGGGAGGGGCAGAGAGAGAGGGAGACACAGAATCGGAAACAGGCTCCAGGCTCTGAGCCATCAGCCCAGAGCCTGACGCGGGGCTCGAACTCACGGACCGCGAGATCGTGACCTGGCTGAAGTCGGACGCTTAACCGACTGCGCCACCCAGGCGCCCCTGTGTTCCAATATATTAAGATGAGGTATGTCTGCCGTGTTTCCACGACGTTGTGGCCTGTGTGGAGAGAGCGGTTTTTAGTTTATTTTACAGATGCCAGCGTCTCTAAAGACGGAGTTACAGACTGTGTTCCATGCACACGTTAACCTGTCCATTCGTTCTCCCGCGGAAGGTCTGTGAGGTCCCAAAGTGGGTTAGCAGTTGGGGATGAGACATGGACTGATAGAAGTAATAGGTACAGTCTTACAGCAATGCAGTCATAGAAGTGGCTGCAAAGGAATATGTGATTTAAGAAAGCTACGGAGAGTGGAGACTCCATTCAGGGAGCATAGACCAGATGATGGATCCCAGGATGGGTTATGAGCCGGAGGGGGTGGTGGTATTGGCTTGTAGCTTTGATAGTTGGCTCTTTGAAGATACAAGTGGTGTGGGTCAGGATGAGAGCGTCAAGGGTCCTGAATGATGGTCACAAAGCGAGGTTATCATACAGTCCTCACAGCGTGTCGCTAGCTACCTCCTGATTTTCGTTTCTAAGAGGAAACCTAGCAGATGCGTTATCTGTGTTGTCCTGTTTTGCTTGAATGCTGGAAATATCACCAGTGTATTATGCTCTATCAGTATCCCAGCCACTACTCTGTTGCAGAGCATTATCCCTTTGTCAGATTTAGTTGAAATCGGGCTCCCAGTGAAACATTGATAAAAGGCGATGCCCTAAAAGAAAGATGTGGTTTCCTTCGAGCTGTGGGAAATGACCAAAGACTTCTAAATGTCAAAACATCTGGTTTCCTAAAGCTGCAAATTCCAACAGACTCGCTCGCAGAGGAATCACGCTGGCTTAAACTCCCTGATCAAGAGAGCGTCTTTTTCTGAACACTAATGATTTTTACTCTCAATCAAAACCCCTCGGAAAGATCGTTAGTATATGAGCCCGGTGATTCTGCCGTGTTACCACTCTAATCTGCTTCCCTAATGAAATCTGTGGGTTAATTTAATAGAATGGCTACAGTTAAACCATCCTTCTCCAGAACTCAACAGGTTATTCCTCGTAATCCTAGGGACGTAAGATCCCTGCTGTTGTCGTCATGAAAAAAATGTAATATTGTGGGGGTGAGGGAATAGTGACACCATTAATCTTCTCTCATTCTTTTAAAGGTGATGTTTGCAGCACGATTCTCCTGTTTAGGTTGACAGATGGGTCATCTATGTCAGTCTGACTCCGGTTTCGGCTCAGGTCATGGTCTCACGGTTTCATGAGATGGAGCCCCGCATAGGGTTCTGTGCTGGCAGCACAGAGCCTGCTTGGGATTCTCTCTCTCCCTCTCTTTCTCTGTGCCTCGCCCACTTCTTCCCTATCTCTCTCTCAAAATAAATAAAAAGGAACATGTTAAAAAAATATATATACTGGGGGCGCCTGGGTGGCTCAGTCGGTTGAGCGTCTGACTTCGGCTCAGGTCACAATCTCACGGTCCGTGAGTTCGAGCCCCGCGTCGGGCTCTGGGCTGATGGCCCAGAGCCTGGAGCCTGCTTCTGATTCTGTGTCTCCCTCTCTCTGCCCCTCCCCCGTTCATGCTCTGTCTCTCTGTGTCTCAAAAATAAAATTAAAAAATGTTAAAAAATATATATATATATATACTGAAAAAAAAAGGGCAAGATTAAGTAGGGGCGCCTGGCTGGCTTAGTCAGTAGAGCATGCAACCTTTTTCTTTTTTAAGTTTATTTTTTTTTTTTTTTTGAGAGAGAGAGTGAGCAAGGGAGGGGCAGAGAGAGAAGGAGACACAGAATCCCAAGCAGGTTCTGAGTTGTCAGCGCAGAGCCGGCTGCAGGGCTCAATCTCACGAATGCTGAGATCATGACCTGCGCTGAAATCAAGCGTTGGACACTCAACCGACCGACCCACCCAGGAACCCCAGAGCATGTGACTCCTGATGTTGGGGTTGTGAATTTGAGCCTGACATTGTGCATAGAGCTTACTTAAAGAGCAAGATACATAAGTGAACATCAAAATGCCGTAACGTTTACACTAGCCTATGACCACTTAACAATTGTTAAATGTAAAAATGCCAACGGGATTGGTAGAATATTGAAAAATGTCCACACTGATAATTTGGGACTGGGGAATAGGAATCACTGGTTTAAAGTAACAGGATTTACAGTCTCCTTGCAGTCCTGAACCGTGTGTAGGGAGCACAGACCGTGGTTCTCAGTTTGTGTAACTGCATCTTGGGCAGATGTTGGGTCTGTTTACATCAGACAGATGGAGGGATCTTCAAAAGGCTCTCTTCATTCTGCACCCTCACCTGGGTTAGGGCAGCTTAATTGGAGCTCAAGAAATAGTCCCAAAAGTTGTGGCTCTCTTAAGAAAGGATCAGTTGACCTCAGCCAGCCTCCTTTGATGTCCACGTCAATGTTAAGAGCCCTTGGATCAGTCTCGTAGAGATGGTGCAAGCCAACTCATGGAAGCTTCTTCTCACCCTTCAGTGCTGGCTTATAATCCTCCTTTGACCTGCCCCTCAAAGTTGGAAACCTCTGGGGCTGTGTCCTGAATCCCCTCATTTCTTTACCTACACATTCACCAAATATGGTGTCATCTAAGCCCGTGCCCTCAGGTGGCATTTGAGAGCTGGTAACCCTTACTTACTGTGAACCCCAGACTGTTCTATCCAGCTCCCCGCATGAAGCAGGGTATGGATGTTCATTGGGCACGTCCCCATGAACAGATCCATACTAGAGATCTTAGAGATCCCCAAGACCACATGTCTCACAGGCCAACGATATCACTGATTTGCACTGGTCTTCGCTCAGTGACTCAACCCCTAAAGCTGGTTTCATTGAGTCCCTGCAGCGTCTTTCTTTGATCTGCCCTGTCCCTCATATTCCAACAGTGAGTCCTATACACTTGATCTTCTAAGGACACCTGACATGGATGTACTTCTCTCATGTCCAAGAATGATCTCCTCCTCCAGGCCAGTATCACCTCGAGCTCATCTCCCCAGTGGGTTTCCAGGTGGTCTTTCGATTCGTTGTCTGCAATCCATTCTCCACCCAGGCAGCCGGATGAGCTTCAATAAACATGCACTCAGTGTATTGCATTGAGTTTTCCTCCAGCTGCCACGGAACAGATGGCTTACAAACAACACGACGTTATTCTCTCTCTCACTTCCAGAAACCAGACATCTGAAATCAAGGGGTCGTCAAGACAGTGCTCCTTCTGAAGCCTCTACTGGAGGATCCTTCCTTGCCTCTCCCGGCTTCTGGTGGTTGCTGGCAATCCTTGGCCTTCCTTAGCATGTAGACACATCACTCCAATCTCTGCCTCCTCTGTGTTCACAAGGCTTTTCTTCCTTTCCTAAAACCCTCTGCTATATCCCCATGCACTGAGAATACAATGTGAAGTCTGCACCTTGGCTGTGTGACCTAGAACTGCTTTATCTTCCTTCTGTCTTTCTGCATTTTAATCTCATTTCCACCTTCGGGACTTTCCATTGGCAGCTCCTTCTGGTGGAGAGCTCATCTCCTGATGTTTGCGTGCATTTATTTGCTCCCTCCTTCGCGGGTTGCCTCTGTAAGATCTCTCTGGACCATCGAAACAAAAGTTCTCGTCTGTGCCACCAGATCTCTAACACACCACCTCACTGTAATTTCTTGTGCATCCAGTGTGTTCTGTGTGTATTCATTTATGTGCTCATGGTCTGACTGCCTTCTCATCATGTAAATCCCATGGAAGCAGACATCTGCGGTGTGTTATTCCTTCTGTCTCCTTGCCTACAGTAACCATGTGGCAGGTCCTCCCCACATACTTGCTGAATGAATAGTGAGCAGCTCCCAGATTTCTCTTCCTTCTGCTCCTAGGACCATTCCTGAGGATCTTCCTCTTTTCCCCTAAAATACCCTCCTTCAGCTGGGGCCAGAATAACTTCCCTAAGATTTTCTTATAGCAGAGTTGAGAGTTTTCTGTCTCCTTCTCATAGCAGAAAAGTCCCTGTGCTCTCGGAAGAGAACAGTTAGACCAGCTCTGTTTCATTTGCATTCCTCTCTGAAATCAAGGTCACCCTGAAGGAAGCTCTCCCCATACCTCCCTTTTACTCTGCCTAAAGGCAAGTAATAAATGTCAATGGAATGGATAAATTAACTCTACAGACGGTGTTTGCAGAAGCATGGGGGTGGGGCTATCCTATTTTCCTGAGTTGCTCAAGAATGTAGACTTTCCCCACGTGCAGAGAAATGCTTTCAGAATTTCTGCAGCTTCTGGCATTACTCCTTTTCCTTACATGCAAATTCCAAAAGCAACTAATTGGCTTGAGTCCGTACCACTTATAAGTTGCTTCCTACAGTCCCTGAATTCGGCTTGTCTTTCTCTCATGCAGTAATGCATCTTTCAGAGAGCCATTGGTAACTTTTGTTGGGAAACAGACAGCAAGCGGGTCTGGTAGTTTCTTGGAAGGTGGTTATATAACGTTCAGGTTCTGTCTTCAGGTTTGGACAGGTGTTTTCACCAGCTTCCCGGGAGTGGGAAAAGCTGTGGCGTCTCGCTGTATGGGTGTTTAGTGTGCCGGAAGGCATCCACAGCCTTTTCACCTTTGTGAGAAGACCATGTGCTATCTTCATTTATCACTGTGCTCGTTCAGTCACATTGGAGCAGCAAGCATTTTGTTTATCGACTGTGTGCGGTGTGCCAGGTGTGGGGCTAGCAGCTGGGACATCAAGGCCATGGATGCAGGGTTCCCGACCTCGTGTAGCTCATATTCTACTGATGAGATGGAGATCTACGGAGATAATTCTCTACAGAGAATAATGAGGTGCTAAGGGAACTCTCTCACGGGAAGATGGTTACAGGTACTCAGCACAGCCTGGACTTCCGAGAGCCTCCCCTGGGGAGATGACCTTTTGTGGGCTGATGTTTTCGCATGTTGGCAAGGAGAGGAGCAGTGGGGAATTCATTCTAGGCGGGAGTGAGATGTTTACGGTGAGCACAAGAGCGGCTCGGCGTAGCTAGAGTTGAAAGAGAACACAAGGATTGTCGGGTGATGTAGCTGATGAGGCCACACGCCCAAGTTAATATGTCCAGTAGAAATGCATTCAAATAATCATTGCCGTTTGGGTAGTAAAATCGCATGTGAAGAACGCCGCCTAAATCTAGTAGAAGGAGAGGGTAGAGTCACGGAAATAAGGATACGTGGAGGAATGACTGTGTATCTGTTCTGTCATCCTTAGAATTAGAATAATATGATTGTTGTAAGACGAATATCATGGGGAACTTTAGTGAGGATTACAAAGTCAGTGCATGCCAAGTGTTTGCAGGAGCACCCAGTACGTGCAGGGTATTACCGTCCTCCACACGTGAGATCTGGGATGCTGTATATGTTATTTCACTCACATGTGCATCCACGGAGCCTACAACAGTGCCTCACATGTTTTCAGAAATAATTTCTGACCAAATATATAACTGAAAAACAATACTCGAGCTTGGGTTGGAAGGATGCATAGTTTGAGGAGATATAGCTGGGAATGGAAGAGCATCGCTGCCTCAATAAATCTATTGGCATTGGCTGTTGATTGGATCCTGGGTTTGAGGGAAAGGAAGACGTGTCTTGTGTTTTTGGCTCACGTGGTTGTATAAACAGAGATTCCCTTTATGAAATAAGAGTCATGGCATGTAGAGAGGTGTATAAGATCATTTGGTGTAAGAAGAGAAGAGGGTCAAGGAACAAATCCTGAGGAACTCTTACCTAAAAGGTGAGATAGACAGTGATGATATGGTAAAGGCCATATTGCCAGAGTTATTTGGGAAGTCAGAAGAAGACGAGGAGAAGAGAAGATTCGAGGAAAGGCAGGTTAGTAGACATGAATGGTGCTGAAGAGCCCAGTAAGATGAGGACATAAGGCCAATTATGTTCAGTAGCCACCAGAGACTCACAAGTATATTTTCAGTGGAGACGCAAGAGGCAAAGTCTGGATGGATGGATGGATGGATGGATGGATGGATGGATGAGAAATTTCTTGGGTTCTTTTGAAAAATTTGTCCATAAAGGCAGGCAAGCCATTGTAAGCAGGGCTTTGTCATGGGAAAGATTGGAGCATACTTGATGATCAGGGTCAACTTTAATGAGAGAGCTAACCCAAGGCATAACTGAGGTCAAATTGCTGAGAAGATCAAGACTTGTGGAGAACACATCCATTTTCATTGAGGGCTGATGTCTTACCGTGGAGATGTGAGCTCGCATAAGATGTGAACTCACGGCACTCAGTGTTTGGGTAAGAATGTGAGGGAAATAGTGTATTACGTGATCTGAGCCAGCAGTGAGGACCACATAGATAGGATAAGATTAGCAAGAACTCCAAACATCATAGTGCCATTTGCAGTGATTGGGGCTGTCCACGTGAGCAAAGAATACTGCAATTTGGGCCCCGTGTTGCAAAAGCCGTATCGGGGGTAAGGCTTGTGGTTGGATCCTGGGTGCTTGATTTACTCACGTTGGAGCCAGAGCAGATGGAAGCGACGTGGTCTCATGTGGTCTGTGGAGAGGGCGGCTGGGGTTGTGTGGAGGAAAAGTGGCAGGAGAGCGGGAAGGATGTGGCAGGGGAGCATCAACTGAGGTCTGGACAGGCAGGGAGTTGAAGTACTTGGTGGTGATGAGCTCATTTTCCTGCATGAGATGGAAGGTAAGGTTCTCTTCTGAGGCTGGTCAGGCTCTGGAGGAGGGGACTTACGGAATGCAGTTGATAAGGGAAATGAAAAGTCCTAGCAACATTGACGGACGAAAAGGAGGTTGGAAATAGGAATTTCAAATCACTTCTATAGGATAGTCTTTTTTTTTTCCCCAGCCATACTCCTCAGGGATTAATCCATGATTTCATTCACTCAAGAAATATATTGGACCCTATAATTTGGAAAATATTATGATGTGGATTTCAGTTGATTAAACACTGAATTAGAGTTTGTTTTCAAGCACTCATGGTCCTGCTGGGATGATAAGACGTGCACAGATTTGATTGTCACACATCCCATAAACGAGGAGCTTGAAAACTGCTAAGGAAATGGACAGTAGGAAAACATCACCTGCAGTGGGGCTCGTGGGAGGCTTAATTAAATGGGAGGGGCGTGTTGTCCAGGATTTTGAGGATGTGTAAAATGATTTGGGGGTTGGGGAAAATCCTGGCAGAGCAGACATCCAGACACAGAACTTTCCAGAAGGCAAGAGGGGGCAAGCTGTTTCCTGGGGCACTTAGGTGAGGCTTAGCTCAACCAAAGTATGATGTTGCAGAAGCGGATCAGACCCAGAACACGGTTCACTTGGCGTTCTCTGCCACAGTCCGTGGCTTAGTTTTTCATCTTGTAGGAGATACTAAGAAGGTGTCCAGTTGAGGGAACAAATGCATCGTTACTAGAAGCCTCGCTGACATTTTGCCTCAATACTGAAGGACTTACTATTGTGGAATTGCCTGCTTGCTGCACTCAGCTGGACACAGAATCTAAATTCAGTTAACTCAGGGCAGGGCTCCGCTAGTTTTGGCATTGGGGCCGAATGGAGCCTGATGGCTGGTTTTGTAAATAAAGTTTTATCGAGACACAGCCACGCTTATTCTTCAAGGTCTCACAACGTGACAGCAGAAGTGAGTGTTGGGGAAGAAACCACGAACGTCAAGCTATCTCCTACATGACCCCTGAGGGAAGACGTTCCCCAACTCCTGTCTCCTACCTGGCCCCTGAGGGAAGATGTTCCCAACCCCTGTCTCCTACCTGGCCCCTGAGGAAGACGTTCCCCAACCCCTACTCAGATGAGTCAGCAGTTTCACGTTGCGCTCGAGGAGTTACGTGTAACTCTTCAGACTGAGTCAGTTCATTTTAAGGGTGTTTTTACAATGTTTTTTGAGCACTGATATCAGGAGAGTGTTGCACTGATATAGCCTGACGGAACGCAGATGATTCTGTCACGTCCATTCATTCCGAAGGTGTTTATTAAGAAATCACTTAGGATGACCAGGAGTAATGACGGAGTGCACCATGTTCCAGGAACTATTCAAGCTCACTCCAGAGATGAACACGTTCCTTCCCCACCATCGCTTGCAGGGTAGGTACCCCATTTCACAGCTGGGAAATCTTTGGTCAAGTGATGGCACCAGGTAGAGCTGTAACTTGTGGGCTTTGGTCCCTAGAATGAATAAGTGAAGAAAAGCTTAAAACATAGCATCTTGGGTGAGAAAGCATTGAATTTGTGCTTCTACCTGCATTATTGTGGTTTGTATGCATGCTGGGTATCCACGTTACACGGTCATGGAGGTGCCCAGGAGGAGAGAAGTGGCAACGAGATGATTTCACAAAACTCTGTGCTCAGATCAAGTATGAGAATGACTGGCATATGCTCTTGCCACTAAAAGTGATTTGACCTGCCAGGTGGCAGCATCAGAAAGGATAAAAATAGAAGCCTGGCCCAGAAGCAGCTGTTCTTGACAAGAGGCTTGGAGTAAATGGTGGCATTTTCTCTGCATGTGCCTGGAGAGATTGGGGAACTCAGCCATCCTTCCCCTGTGACTTCTCATCGTGGCAAAGTGCCAACTAGATGTTCAGTGTGCAACTTTGACAATTACTTGACCAAGTTGTAAATTTACTCCCTTTTTTCTCTGCTCATGCATTTTCAGGGGAAAGAAAGAGCAATCCAGATTTCTTACCCTGTTTTTCTTGTCTTTGTCCTGCAAGACATCTCCAAGTTTCCTGCCCCTGTTTGTCCTCCGTGACGCCACTCAGACTCTGTGGTGGCAGGGTGGGTGTTCCTAGGTAGCAGGCACCCCCCTTGTGGTTTCTGTGGACTCCCGGACTCCCACTCAGAGGCATCTGGCGGGACATCTTAGCTCTCCCTGCAGACCTGGAATTCCTGTTGGGTGAGATCCTTGTTCATATAACTGTGTTCCCTGTGGGGTTCTGAGAATCAAGAAAACCTAGCGTTCCATAGCCCAGATTCTGGAGCCCTACCTGGTGCCATCACTTGACCAAAGATTTCCCAGCTGTGAAATGGGGTACCTACCCTGCAAGCAATGGTGCGAAGGAACATGTTCATCTCTGCAGTGAGCTTGAATAGTTCCTGGAACATGGTGCACTCCGTCATTACTCCTGGTCATCCTAAGTGATTTCTTAATAAACGCTTTCGGAATGAATGGAGCTCACCACTGTAGATGCCGTGAACTTCACCAGGGATAATTGTGGCAGTGACTGGGAGAGTCAGCTGTCCTGTTTCAGCCTGATGGACGCATTTTGCACATAGCCTCTTCCATGGACCGTGGCAAGGGGGATAAGAGTGAGAGCTACACCATCTGACGACCAAGGCTATTTGCTCACGAACACATGCCTGGAAATGTGTGGTCATACTTAACCAAACAGGTTTCTCCCTAAGCAGAGTGTGCACGGAGTGTTACAGATTTTTTTAATGTGCATTTTTTTTTTTACCATTCTTGTAAAATAAAAGAAAAAACACTCCTTTTACAGCTTTAGAAAATTGCACGGGGTTCTGTTTATTGATCTATTTCCTTCTGAATATAAATTCAGAACTGTAAGATGAGGGTCTTTGGATGTTACACGTAGTGGGTTCATATTTTCCTGACAGAGCATCATGGTTCATCCCGAGTATGATAGTTTGTTATTAGAAAAGTAGCCTGGGATGCCACCACGCACGTGGTCCTGCCAGCCCTTACATCCAGGTGGTCAGCGAATGGCTGGGCCCCGGGAGCTGCAGACACACTGCCTCCCATAGTCCTGTACCTACCTACCTACCTTTCTTTCTTTCTTTCTTTTCTTTTCTTTTCTTTTCTTTCTTTCTTTCTTCTTTCTTTCTTTCTTTCTTTCTTTCTTTCTCTTTCTTTCTTTCTTTCTTTCTTTCTTTCTTTCTTTTCTTTCCTTTCTTTTCTTTCTTTCTTTTCTTTCTTTCTTTCTTTCTTTCTTTCTTTCTTTCTTTCTTTTCTTTCCTTCTTCCTTTTCTTTCTTTTCTTTCTTTCTTTCTTTCTTTCTTTCTTTCTTTCTTTCTTTCTTTCGTACCTTTCTTGATGGTGCTCAGAGCACCGCACCTGAGCAGAGCTAAGCCCCTTCGCTGCACGCAGAATTGTTGCCTCCAGGGGACTGTTTCTGGCTTGGAGCTCTTCAGGGGAATCTTAGATCTCTGGCAGGGTGTGACTTCTCTAGGTTTCCTCCAGGAGTTTTGTGGTGATTTCAGAGGAGCTGGACACCAAGCATGCTCTCATACCCTTTTCTTCCATCACCCGGAGGTTCAGGATCTCAGAGCAGAGTTCCCAGAGTAGATTCCTGATACTTGAATCATCATCTACACATACCTTGGATGAGCCTGTGGATTTCTATGGCACTGTCTACATTGTGTGTGTGTGTGGGGGGGGGGGGTGCCTGTATAAGTGGATAGGCATTTATGGAAATGGTACCGTTTATATAAATGGAAAGACTATTTGGTTTTCTTATGGTGAAACGGAGTCATATTTACAAAATAAATACAAGTATCTCCTTTGCTGATTTTTTTTCAGCTTTTTTTCAAGTACAGCTAATAAAAACTATATATATTTAAGATGCACAACTTGACGTTGGGGTGTATGTATACACTGTGAAATGATATCCACAGCCAAGTTATTTAACATACCCATCATTTCATACGGTCACCATTTTTTTCTTTTTTTTGTGTGTGTGGTAAGAACACGTAAGATCTCTCTGTTTTCATGTACGCAGTGATGCGATACGGTCTGGTTAGCTATAGCCCCCATGTTGCCCATTAGATCCTGGAACGTATTCAACTTTGTACCCTTTGACCAGTATCTCCCCATTTCCCCAGTCCCATGCCAATGCCAACTGTCATTCTGCTCTCTGTTTCCATGAGTTTGACTCATTTATCTTTCTGTGTCTGGCTTATTTCACTTGGCATGATGTTCTCCAGCTTCACCCATGTGGTTTCATGGCAACACCTCCTCCTTTTCTGTGCCTGGTGTTCCCTTGTGTGTGTGTGTGTGTATATAATTTCACATTTTCTCATTTATCCACTGATGGGCATTTAGGTTATTTCCATATCTCAGCTGTTGGGACCAAAGATTAGTGTTGGAGAGGTTGTGGAGAAAAGGGGACCCTCATGCAGTGTTGGTGGGAATGCATATTCGTGCGGTCACGGTGGAAACCATTATGGAGTTCCGTCAAGAAATTAAAAACAGAGCTCCCGTATGACCCAGCAATCCCACTGCTGGGTACACATCCAAAGGAAATGAAGTCAGAATTTTGAAGAGACATCTGCGCCCCATGCTCATTCCAAGACATGGAAATCTAGCCAAGACGTGGGAACTTGGGCACTTCCCAGTCCTGCTCCCATGTGGATTTGCAGCCAGGTGTCCCTGTACCTTCACCTGGTGAGCTCCAGGCAGCCTTGAACACTGCCTTTTTCCTTAAAGAAGATGCACCTGTTCACTCACTTCTGGAAGGGTAAAACAATGTGCCCGGGGTTGTGGTTCTTATTCCTGTAGTTCAGATTTGTCTTTCCGAGTTTCTTTTTATTTTTAATGTTTATTTATTTATTTGAGACAGAGAGAGAAAGAGAGTGAGCAGGGGATGAGCAGAGGGAGCGAGGGAGAGAGACAATCCCAAGCAGGCTACATGACTTCGGGATCTACCTGCCCTCAGCCCCTCAGGTGTTGCATCTACACAATGGAGAGTGATGGTAGCACCACTGTGGGGTAGGTGGAAGGATTCAGTGAGATGAAATGCATATTATAGACCATCAGAGTTTGCATCTATACATGGGGAGTGATAGTCGCGCCCTCGTGAGGTGGTTGTAAGGAGTTAGTGACAAAATGCAGGTCATAGTCCATATGGCATGGTACGTGATCAGTAACATGTAGCCATTAGAAAGAGTATGTATAAAACCCTGTGAAGTAATTCGTATTGTTCTCCCTGCTTTGTTCTAGAGAATGCCAAGTACTTAGTTAACCGGGGAAACACACGTATATTTATAGCATATCTATGTGTGTCTTTAGTAGTTTTTACTTTGGAGTTAGTATAGATTGACAGAGTTACAAAGATAGTGAGGATAGCTACTGTTTTCCCTGCACCCACCTTCGTCCAGTGTTAACTTTCTGCATAACCGTTGTTATTTGCCGAGAAATTAACTTTGGTACATCACTGTTAACCATACATTTTGCACTAAAGCACTCTTCTGTTTCAGAATCCAATCTGCAATGCCATGTTGCATCTAGAAGATATAAAATTTTAAAGGATTCTTTTTTGTTTTTGTGGTATTTTGGCCTACCTTCTGATTTATTTGTTTTATTTTATGATAACCAGTGGGGCCAGAAATATATACACTAGCCGTTAACTAAACAAGATCTTTATGTTAGGTAGCAAACTTATTTTGTTGTTCTTAAATTTACAGTGAAGTTCTACGGGCTTGATCTGGTCGAAGGATAAACATGAAAATCCCATGAGTTTTATCTAGAAGGATAACCATGAAAATTTTGTGAGCTTGATCTAGGAGGATAGTCCTGTGTGTATCCTATCAGCTGGATCCCGCAGAAGGAGAAACATGTAAAAATTATTTGATGTTCATCTAGAAAGATAGTCATGTGCATATTCTATAAGCTTAATCTTGCAGAAGGACAAACAGATGAAAATCCTATGAAGTTCATCTAGAAGGGTAGCAGGTGCATGTCCTTTGGGTTTGAACTTGAAGAAGAATAAGATTTAAGTCTATGATTTTCATTCAGTAGAATCGATTTAAAAAATTCCATGAGCTTAATCTAGTACAACAAAAGGTGAAACTTTTATGAGACTCACCTGGTAAGAGAAATGTGCATATCCTATGAGCTAAATCTCATGGAAGGACAAAGAGATGAAAAATCTATGAGTTTGATCTGGTAGGATAAGCAAGGGAAAATATTATGAGGTTCATCTAATGGAAGGATAAACAAATGAAAATTGTCTGAGGTTCATCTAGTAGAAGGATTTCGCATGTGATAAGCTGTGAGATTGATCGTGAAGAATAAACAGATGGAAGTCTTTGGGCTTGATCTAGTTGATGGATAAGCAAGTTTAAATTCTGTGGGCTTGATCTAGTACAAGGATAAACAGATGAGTCTATGAACTTGATCCAGTATATGGATAAACACGTTTAAAGTCTATGAGTTCAGATAAGCAGGTGAAAATCCTACTATCTTGATCTGGTAGAAGCGTAAACAGGTGCACATTCCGAGTTTGATCCAGTAGAAGGATGAGCAGGTAAAATGCTGTGAGCCCGGTCTGCTATTCGCATAAGCAAGTGACACTTCTATGTGCTCAATCTCGTAGAAGGAGAGTCAGACTAACTCACACCTTGAGGGTCCTCCTGAAGCTCTCTGAGCTACTGACAGCTTGAATAAATTATGGCAAATTATTTGAACTTCCCTATTCTTTGATGTGGTGTCTGTGATGCAAGAATAGTAGTATTTGTCAGATAATTACCTTAAGATCATGTTGAGAAGATATAGTGCAATACTTTTAACTTTTCCTGGGGGCCACCATGGAAACTGCAAAGGATAATGTGAATTTTTATGTGAGTCTACCCTGATGTCTATGCGTATAAAACATTTAGTGCCCAGAGTTTAAAGATCTTGCTTGTAGAGGAGTCCAGAGTCGTCAGCTACAATTCATTCTGCAATGGACAGAATTCAAAAACCAGCACAGTCATTAAAAACCAGCATTAAGAAGTGAAGCTTTGCTTCAAGATCCCTTAAACCTCTGTCTCCTGTATTCCATTTTTAAACTTAAAAAAATTTTTTTTACATTTATTAGTTTTGAGAAAGAGGCAGAGTGAGAGCTTGAGCAGGGGAGGGGCAGAGAGAGAGGGAGACACAGAATCCGAAGCAGGTTCCAGGCTCCGAGCTCTCGGCACAGAGCCCGACATGGGGCTTAAACCCACGAACTGTGAGCTCATGACCTGAGCCAAAGTCGGACGCTCAACCGTCTGAGCCACCCAGGTGCCCCAAATTTTGAAGTTTAAGTGGCACTCACGTCCTTTGTCAACCATGCATCGTACTCATGCGTTCTATTCCCGCTGCACGTCAGTTTATGTCTCAACTTGTTCATTTAATTTAACTCTTTACTTAATCTTACAAAGCTTGAAAAAGGTACTTTGAAGTAGCTGAACATCCATTCGCTCCCTTGTCTCCAGCCCAGCTTCCAGCGTGGTTATTCCTGTGGTGTTCAGCGGTGCTCAGCTCATTTTAGAGCCATGCTGAATTACTTCAGGCGAAAGCCGTGCATCCGGTTTTGCACCTGTCCCTGTGCTAGCTGCATGGCTGGGGGTCCGGCCCTCGCCTCTCTGGGCTCTCGTGCTGGCATGCCTATGTCCCTCCAGGTGCGTTGCTTGCAGGCCTCGGAGGGCATCTTGTCTGCAGAGCCACTCTGGACGGAGCTCACCGTTCCGTCGTCTCCCCACACCCCATTCACGCTCTACTTGCTTATGGTCAAGTCACTTCCTATGGGCAAAGCTGGTTTCTTCACCGAAACAGTAAGGGCTATCCTGCTAGCAAAAATAATAGCAGTGGTGAAAATGGCGATTTGGGCGCTCTTCTTCTGTTCCAGACACTGGACGTGACACTTGGGGTGATTCCATGCAATTGTCAACCTAATGTTGTGCTGGGGGAACTGAGGCACAAATGCCTGAGCCGCACAGCTGGCGTTTTCCTTTCCTGCGGCTGCAGTAACAAACACCGCAAATGCAGTGGCTCGGAACAACACAGATTATCTTACAGGTGTGGAGTTCAGATGCCCAAGGTGGGTCCACCTGTGCAAAGCTCTGTGTTGGCAGCCGTGTTCCTTTGTGAAGGCTACTGGGGAGAATATGTTTCCATGCTTTTTCCAGCATCTGCAGGCAGCTGCATTCGTTGGCGTGGGCCCCCTCGTCCATTGTCAAGGCCACCCTCGTACCACCTTCCAGTCTGTCTCTCACAAAAGATGGGGATTGTTTCTAAGGGCACAAGAATGCCATCAACTAAACACACAAGGAGCCTGGAGATTACTTCCTGGGAAGTTGGAAATCTTAGAAATGTTCAGTGGCAGAAACACAGACCAGTGGACTCACCTTAACTGGGAGACCCGGCCCACAAGTCCTGGTCCCAGCCCTCCAGAAAAATCCTGGCCTGAGAGATTTTGAGGATTTGGGCATGGACATTTTGGGGGACCGTTACTTTTCCTGCTAACCTGGTGAGAAGTAGAAATGGAATGTCAGCTTCGTGAGTCCATGGTCATTGACCTGAGTCCTCTCTCGCTGTGAGAGTAGAGTCGCCCTAGCTCATGACCACCGGGCAGTGCCAGCCGTGTGCCATGCATAATAGTGACCATGTCGTATGTGGTTTTTTTCACCCCATTGTATGCTCTGTTGCTTACAAAATTCTCACTGAATCCATGCAAGTAGAGCACTTTGTTCATCCAAATCACCCGCCCCGTGTTGGACGTTGAAGAGTGCGTTGAAATGAGCCTTAAACCAAGCTTTGAAAAGACATGCATCTTCCTGTTGTCTCTCTCTCTCTCTCTCTTTTATTTTATTTTGACGTTTTAGGGGGAAAAGCAAACAACTGGGAAGGGGGTATCCGGGTTCCTGGCATTCTTCGGTGGCCGGGAGTGATACAAGCCGGACTAGAGATTGACGAGCCAACAAGCAACATGGACGTGTTTCCGACGGTGGCCACACTGGCGGGGGCTCCGTTGCCTGAGGACAGGTACTGTGACTCAGACGCACGCGCTGTCGTCTCCCTCGCATCCACCAGGCGAGCGCATTCGGTTTGCCTGCATGACGGCGTGCTGTCTGTCGCCACTGCACTTCTCACCCTCATCCCGTTATGGGACTCACTGGCGGGGCCGCTGGTGTAAAAACGCTGTCAACCCCATTATCCCAGTGGGTAATAAACTCCAGGGTGTGGTGCAGTGGCACGGTCCTTGGCTTTCACGAACCGAAGGCTTTGAGCATGCCACTGACCCTGTCTCTCCCGCCGCGCCGTCCACGGGCTCTGGGGGTAGCTGGGCAGACGCCTCTTTTACCCCCCCTGCCCCCCGTGTTTTGCTCCCCTACCTTCCTTTTGGTCCCACTCAGCTGCTCTCTGCTGCAGCAGCAAGAAAGGCAGCTGGTTCTGCCGTTAACTGCCCTCCCTCCCAGCATGCCTTCAGTTAGCACGTTCTAAATGAAACGTCTTTCTCTTAAATTTAAATACAACTTCCTATGACATTGCCAATGGTTTCTTCTTAAGCGTTATTACCAATCTGAAGAGTTTTAAGGGAAGCACGCTGATTAATTGTTTTCATTAGTTTGGTGGCAGACCAGGCTCATGTCATGCAGGCGGGCTGCAAATTTTGTTTAAATCCCGCGGCCAGCGGAACCAAGAGGAAACGGGAAACCAGAGAGGGAAGCACAGCTTGGCCCGAGCTGAGTCCCGGGATAGGTTTGCTGATCTCCCATTGCTTTTAAGATTGTGTCACTGTTCACTCTTTCCTTACTATTCTCAACTTTTTTCTTGAGGCGTATCTTCTCCCCCAAACACGCGTGTGTGGATGCGCACGCACCACAGGCAGCTTCAGAGAGCTCAGCCCTTCTCAAACTTTGTGTTCTCAACCTCCATGTCCACTCTTGAGTGACTGAGGAACCCAAAGACGTTTTGTGTATGTGCGTTATGCCTATCAACCTTTATCCTATGAGCAGTTAAACCTGAAAAAACATTCAGCGCACGAGAGCGCCCAAGCCACATTCAGTCCGCGGACAGCAGGGATGATGACATCTCCTGCCATGACTCCACTGGCAAAGTCCACTGGGCGCTCCTGGAAGGGCAGTACATAGCACAAAGGGCACAGAACGTTGGGTGTTCACGCGAAAATAGTTTTGACCTCGTAGACTTCTTGAAAGGATCCCCCAGGGGTGTCTGGGCCACACTCTTGAGAGCACGTGGTGCTGTGCATGACAGCAGGTTGGGTTCAAATCTCGGCCTCACTGCTGGGTAAGTGTTTACCTTAGTGGGCCTTGATTCCTCACCTGGAACATGGGTTCAATAACAGCACCAACCTTGCAGGCTCAATGGGAGGACTAAAGTCACAAGAGCATGTCAGTGTTGGCCGTGCTCATTTAATGCGCATCTGGGACCATAGAATCATAAGATTTGAGGGCTAAAGGGGACTTTCAACATCTACTTTGTTCAAATACTCTTTTTCTGCCTCAATGACAGAAAACACGGCAGCAGAAAGTCATAAAAAGTCTTTCCTTATGTAAAGCCAAAACTCTCACTTTCTATCTCATCTACTCACTGGCCCTTTGTTCTGACCCTTGACGTAAAACTTAATCTTTCCTTAACTAGCTCACGCAGAGTGTTGAGGTGATTTCATTAATTACATTTTTCTCTCATGGCTCATAATATTAAAATCAGCACTGCTTTTGCTTTCCCTGTGTCTTTAAATGGGTTCGCATGTAGTTGTGGAAACACAAGGGAAGGAAAAGATCAGAGGCTGAGGAAAGTCCGTTAAGGGAAATCTTGCTGCTGGCCCTTCCCTCCCACGCCAATCTGAGGCTCACGGAGGTCAGTCTGTTTTCCTTGTTCGTGCGCATTGAAGAAGGAAGCGGCCTCCCTCTTCAGCAGGCCCACAATATTTGATGTGTGAGCCATCTCACCTATAAGAACTCCTCCACAAGATTGAAGATGCTTTTCATGGATCTCACGGATACTTTTTGGCCCAAGTCAATGTGACAGTACTGTCTCTGGGTTCAGGTTTAAGGCCTGATAAAATGCCACCGTAATCCTAGAGACTACTCAGATAAGAAAACTGAAATCCTTCCTGGAAATGCAGTTATCACACAATATCTTATTTAAATCACAGTGCAAACCAGGTCCAGAAAACATCCTTATACATCTCTGCCCTGGAGACTTGGAACATCTAACGGTATGATTCTCTCCCCGCGGGGGTGACTCTTTCCCCACCAGGGGCCATTTATCATTGCCTGGAGATATTTTTGATTGTCTTGACCCAGAATTACTGGCATCTGATGGCATCCAGAGGCCAGGGATGCTGCTAACCATCCTGCAAGATACAAGTCGTCTTCCCACAAGGAGGAATAATTCAGCCAATTATGTTGGTAGTGCTGAGGTTGACGAAGCCTGTCTGGAGGCTCAATTATTACTCTTTTATGGAAAATATTGTTACAATAGATTAACCTCAGCAAAACGGTTCAATGAAAGCATGTGGACCACATTCCCATATGGATATCCATCTATAAATGATACACAAATACCTACTCTTGAGAAAACAGCCTTAACTCTCTCCCAGAAAGATTGGTGGAAATCAGCCTCCCCGATTTCTTGCTTGAGCAGTATTAAATTTACACTCCTCAGGAGAATAAACTCACTTCAAGGGTTGAACCCGAGCTGTGTGACGGGAGCTTAACGAGGTGCCCTCACATCTTTCTGGTGTTTTGTTGCAACAGGAGGATTTCTGTTCAAAAGACCCCTAGCCTTCAGGTACAACCTTGTCGTTCTCAAGAAGTGTTTTGTGTCTGATAGCTGGCTTTCCTGCCCAATCAGAGCTCAATAGGAGATGAGAACCCTTCAGCGCAGGATTTCTACTTAGGTCAAAAGAGCAGTGGTCAGGGATACACATAAGAGGTTTTCGCTTTGCAAAGTCTCAGCGCTACGGCGAGAATCACTCTCTAATTTGACCCCGTAGTGTGTCTGTATGAGATTCCTGTCCACAGTGAATTTGCCTTCACACATACTTCAGTGATTCATTTGCATTCCACCACACAGGTTTATCAAAAGAACTTTTGGTGTCCACTACCCCAGGCGTATTCTGAAAAATCATTCCCCCCTGTGTCTCCAAATGAGCTGATTCTGGAAATAAATGGAGGGCAACCTGTGTGTGTGTGTGTGTGTGTGTGTGTGTGTGTGTGTGTGTGTGTATAAAGCATAGGCAACAGGGACTTACATAAGAAGAGTATAATAATAAAATGCATTAATTCATGAAAATGAAAGCCTTCCCATCAGGACATCTTTGCAAGCAGATAGACTATCACCATAGTAAGCCTGTGACCAAGCTCCTTGTTCTCAGATATTGCTGATAAAGAATTGCAACATGCCATAATTGGTGAAGCCTTTGGTAATCATCTAAATTCAGGCCGTAGCCCATTCAGCTGGGAGGAAAGAAAAGGGGGTGTTGACATCTTTGAGAATCAAGTTTTGTGGGTGAAATATTTAGATCTCCTATCTCTAAATAAAATAAATTTAGATCTTCTAAATAAAATTTAGATCTCCTAAATAATATAAAATAAAATTTGACTCTGTTCATGTTAGGAAAAGAAATCAGTATTTGAATGAGCAGTATCATTTTTGTCTCATGAAGACCAGGGAAGTGACTTCATTCTCCCATTAAATGTTACTGTCCAATGGCCAGGCAACTGCGGACGACTATTTCAATAGAGTCCTACACATAAAACTAGTTCCCCTGCGTTTTGCAGAAAAAGGGGTGAAACTCTTCCTGTATGTACAAATACTCATGATTGGTGTTGCTTTATACTTAAATTAGGCAGTGTGTTCAATGTTTATGAATGGAGGAATTTTTTATATCATGAAAATAACTTCCTGGTTTACTTGGAATTTCCTGTAGTTTATTAAAGGTACACACACTTTCTCCAAAAAATGTCTCCCTTACTGTTACTTTCTAGTGAAGAAATCACTTTGTTGTGAATGTCACACAGGTATCTCACCAACATGGCACCCCAAATTAGCCTCTTTGTCAGTCCCCAAAACCTTGTCTGGTTTTCCAGACAAGCAAAGCTTTCCCCTTTCCTGTGATCCCTAAATCCTTCTGAGAGCTGGCCAGGCAGAGTTCAGGACATCCAGGCAGAGTCGAGCAGAGTCAAGGACATCCAGGAAAACTACGTGCTGGTTCACAACTAAGAGAAAGGCCAGCACATCCAGGCGGGGAAGGAAGTCACCGCAGCCCAAGGAAAGTTCCCGAAACATGCTCTTTGCGGTGATGTGACAGTTGTCCCTGGTATTTAATTTGATGTGACATTCTGAAATCAGCTACCTGGAAATGAGTGCTTAAAATCATGACGGTCATTGCGGGTCAGGAGCCCATGGAGAGTGTCTCTACCTCACTTTCCAAATTAAAAACAATTTCAAATGAACACATCTTTCAGAGAATCAAGCGGAGGCTACAAAAGAACTCATCCCAATTTCATAGCAGAGACTATCTGTGCACACTTGCTATGAAAACTTGAATTCACCGGCAGAAAAGTCCCAATTAAGAGTCTTCTCAATAGAAAACAGCAATGCTTCATGTCGCTCTGAGAGTGCCTCGTCCCTGGTCCCACAGATCGCGACGTTATGGAAGCATTTCCGCCCGGGCCGCATCAGGGGAAATGTGCTGCCTCTGGGTTATGGCCACGGTTATCGGTGACTCACACATGCTGTTTAAAACAATTCCTAGTGTTTTGATAGCTTCGACACCATTTAAAAGTTGAGCGCAGTGGGGTCACTTCCAATTTTTCATGGCAGAAATGAGCCTCTCTTTGACAGACCATATTTCTGTAGCACTCTTAAACAAACGGTGGCTTTTCACAGTGGCATGATTTATTGCCTCCTTCTAGGGATGAGTACATTAGGTATAGGATGTTAAAAAAAAAAAATAAGGGGCGCCTGTGTGGCTCAGTCGGTTGAGCATCCGACTTCTGCTCAGGTCATGATCTCGCGGTCTGTGAGTTCGAGCCCCGCGTGGGGCTCTGTGCTGACAGCTGGGAGCCTGGAGCCTGCTTCGGATTCTGCATCTCCCTCTCTCTCTACCCCTCCCCCACTCATGCTCTGTCTCTCTCTGTCTCAGAAATAAACATCAGAAAAAATTTTTAATTTAATAATAATGATAAGATCTATCTCTACATCCAAAGAATAAGGGAATAGAGTTGGATGTTGTGCCCTGGGAATGGACTTTTGGTCTCCATTCCGAGGGTTCCGGGAAAGGCCGGCTCTGCACTTGAGGTGGAGGTCTGGGGACAGGATGATGTCCTTCTGTGTCCCCACCCCCTGGTCATTTTCCACCACCAGGAGCTTCTCCTGTTTAGGTGCTGGCAGCTACACACTGCGTCTCATCCCTTCCTTTCTTAACACGCTGTTCAGGATTGCGTATTAGTAAGGACTGAGCCTTTCTCCAAAGGGATTTGGACAGACCCACGCGCAATCACTGCCATTTCAGGATAGAAATACTATTTCAGAGAGCGTGCTGCTTCTGGATAGAAGCGTCTCTCTACCTTGCTTCTCTCTCCTCCTCCCATGGTGAACGGGAATGCAGGCTTGGGGGCCAAGTCTGCCTTTTGTTCTTATGTTTAACTCACAATAATAGAATATTTTCAGTCCATGGGCTTGCACTGAGTGCACGATTAATAACGAGGGCTGAGGCCAGAGAAGTGCTAAGCAACGAGACTGTAATCACATTAGGGGTTTTTAGTGACACCAAAATAAGCCACACACAAAGCTCAGGGGATGCAGAGAGCCTCTCAAGAACGCTAACCCAAATTATAGAACCAAGGTCGACTTCCAGCTTCTGAACTCCTCCTGATAAGGGATGACAGGGATGGAGTGTTTTTCATCACAGAAAGATAATCCTCAGCTGAGACCGTCTAGCACTTGCAAAGTAGCTCTCTGCCCCTTGTTTTTTGTTTTTTTGTTTTGTTTTGTTTTTTAATTTTTTAACATTTATTCACCTTTGAAAGGCAGAGAGAGACAGAGCACAAATGGGGGAGGGGCAGAGAGAGAGGGAGACACAGAATCGGAAGCAGGCTCCAGGCTCTGAGCCGTCAGCCCAGAGCCCGACGCGGGGCTTGAACTCACGGACCGTGAGATCATGACCTGAGCCGAAGTCGGCCACTTAACCGACTGAGCCACCCAGGCGCCCCTCTGCCCCTTGTTTTGATGGCATGGCCCTAATGGTACCAATGACTTGAGCTGTTCTAGTGGCTGTTAATGTATGTTTAACTCAAAACATTAGGCTTTTTTTTCCCCCTTATTTTAAATGCCAAATAATCTTATTTTGCTCCTAACCAATTGTATATCATCAATTGTTTGCAGTCTGGAAAGTTCCCCTTGGTCTGCTTAGATAGTCGTACAAGAGATGTTTGTATCCGGGAACAATGCATCCAAAGGGTATCTAGTATCATCAGCATTATTATTCTCTTAGAGATTAATTCCTTCTGATTTAGAAATGTGCTTCCATTGACTTCTGTCCAAGCCAAGCTGCTCCCATACCTTTTCGTAACACAAATAGTTAGATACCCTTCTTTTCACGAGAGCTATACTTCGGGAATAAAGCTTCCCGTGTGTCAAGGTTAACAGGCAGAAGTTGGGTTTAGGATGAGTAGCGGGGGGAGTGGTTGAGAGCATGGCTACCCAATCAGCTGGGTTTCCATCCAGTGGCCGGTCCTAGCCACATGACCTTGGACTTGCACCTTCTGGCCAAGTTGAGTTTCCTCAACTCGTCACCATGGGATGATAATGGTCCCAACTCCTGGTGCAACTTGGAGGATTCACTGAGTTCATACAAGAGCAGAATTGGCCCCGCTAAGTTGCATATGGTGCCTGGCAGGGGTCAGTGAGTGTTCTTGGTGTTGGCTGCTCAGCTATGACCAGGTGACTCTATGGTGCTCTCATTTGCTGGAAGGGCAGCTCAAAAGTTGGGGCGATTTAGCCCGAGGATGATGTGGCCACTCGCCACCTGATGCCTGGCTGGCTTTGTCCCCACAGAATCATTGATGGACGTGACCTGATGCCCCTGCTTCAAGGGAAAACCCAACACTCCGATCACGAGTTTCTCTTCCATTACTGCAACTTCTACTTAAATGCCGTGCGCTGGCGTCCTCGGAACAGTGAGTAACACACGCCTTCCCACGCCTCTGCTTGGCTTGCAATCAGGGCCGTGCAAGTCGAAAGGGCAAGAGGGCTTAGCTCTGCAAAGGCCAGGGAATGCCTCAGCACGGTGACTGTGCTTTGTTTCCAGCCTCTGCTCCTCCTGTTTTCTCTTGTTCCCTGGGGTCCCGTCGTTGTGCAGGCACGAGGGTGTGATCCAGACAGTCATTCGTGAGCAGCTCTGACTCTCAGGCAGAGGAAGCCCCAGCTGGCAGCCCTCCTTGTCCCACGAGCTGCCCACCTTCCCGCTCCTTGTGGCTCTGAGTCTCAGCCACCGCAGCCCCCCCTGCTGTGGGTGGCATGTGACTCCTGCTTGCAGCGTCCTCTGCCCGGGAGGACTCTCCTTCTCTGGCCTTCTCAGTGCCCCCCCAAAGCCCCGCTGAAACACCACCCCCCCCATGCCTGCCGTCCAGCACTTGGTAGCTTCACGCTCTCATGCAGAATGGCGTTGAGATGGTCACGCGACAGTCTCTCCAAAGCCTTGGAGGTGGCGGATCATGAGCTGGATTTAGGTCTTTAAAAGCGCAGTCCAAATGCTTCGATGTCGTTGTGTATGTGCCAAACTGGGTGTCGTTTAAAGCGTGCCCTGTACCCGAAATGGGATAGAATTCGGGTTTTCCGATGGCGGTTTTTGAGCTGTGTTTGTAGCAGTGTGCAAGAGCAGAGCGGTGGTCCTCTGTGCAGGGACAGGCTTCAGGTGTTTCTCCATGTGTTTAATCTTTGAATCACAGTGATGTTCGCAGCCCTAAGATGCGCGGAGCCTGGAAAGCTGGCGACTGTGCTGGGATTGTACGTGCAGCGGGTGGGTGTTGAGGGCAGGCTACCCGTTTCACCTTCAGAGATGAAGGAAAACTCCCATTTCTCTGTTGTCCCTTGGGTCCTGTCCCTGGAGGCTACACTCTGCGGGGACCTCCCAGCTGACGGCTCATTCCTGAGCTCGGGCGCTTTCCATACCGGTTATCACCACCACGCACTCCGCACCTGCTCACCCAGCCCGTTTACCAAATGCTTATTCAAAGAACAGCCTCTTCCTGATTTTTCAAGTCGAAAATTGCAAGCCTTCCCTTAGCCACAGAGACAACACCAGGTTTACCCTTCACAGTGTCTACCGGAAGGCCGGGCCGCTTCCTTGCGACGTTTTCTGGAAGATAAGTAAGAGAGAAACACGAGTTTAGGATTCTCGACCTGGGAGGGTTCTGTTTGCCTGTCCCGTCGCCGTGTCCCTGATTCCAAATCTCGGCATGGACACAGGGGCTCTTTTAGATTAAGGGACACATGGAGGTCTGAGACTTCCAGTGAATGAGAGGTCTACTCCTTCCCACCTCTTGGTATACGGAGCCTGCAAGAAACATAGAGAACGAGGTTTCTGTAAGGAAGCGCCTATCCTGTCCCGAACCTTGGAGAAGTGCATACACATAGCCCCAGCCCCCGACCCCCACCGCCACCCCCAGCCCCAGCCCCGGGCAGAGACCGGAAGGAACAGATTGGATCAGGGGCTGGAGAAACCCTCTGTGGAGGAGGAAAGACACAAGGGACAGAGAGAGACAGAAAATAGGAGGAAGTGAGAAAAGCAAGACCCAGATTGTGATAGGCGGCTGGCCCTGGGATGAAATTTGCTGCCCAGACACACGCGGGTGACGTTTCCTCCTGTGCACTTCCTGAAAGGCTGAACCGATAACAGAAAAGTGGGGATCGCGGCGCTCCAGCACCTGAGGCATCCGTCCAGCCCAGGGGCGTCCACACCATAGATTTTATGAGTCCTCTCTCCCTTGCCTCTCAGGTGATACCTGAAACTCAGTAACGACGGTTGTTGTCAGGCACTGTCACACTCGGCTTTGTGGGGCTCTACTCAGTAGTTCATGTGTTTCTCCTGACGGTATGTTTCAGCACCTACTGTGTGGCATCCAGTGTGCTAGAACGGTATCTGCCAGTGAGCGAAACAGACCAGATTCCGTGCCTGACACCAGGCTGTGTGGCTGGCTCTGTCACAGGCCGCGGTGGTGGAGGTGCGAGAGGAAGGTGGGACTGTCACCCGTACGCAGTTACCTGTCAACTACAGGAAGCAAAGGCAACTGGTGCTTAGCTGGGTGGGTCAGCTTCCATCAGCTCGGATCTCTTTGGTGGGACATTGTCAGTGATTGCCGTACTCTGTGGTGGCACGAGGTACGTAATTCTTAAAGAAGAGAGGGTTGCAGGGCCGCCTGGGGGGCTCAGTCGGTTGAGCGTCCGACTTTGGCTCAGGGCATGATCTCACAGTTCGTGGGTTCAAGCCCCACTCGGGCTCTGTGCTGACAGCAGCCTGGAGCCTGCTTCGGGTTCTGTGTCCCCCTCTCTCTCTCTGCCCTCCCTTGCTCTCTCTCTTTCTCTGTCTCAAAAATAAATAAACACTTAAGCAATTAAAAAAAACCCATCCCCTTGACCTCATTCTGCACCAGGTTGAGACAACTGTGCAGAAGGAACTGTATGTAACTAGAGCCTGCTTCAGATTCCGTGTCTCCCTTTCTCTCTCTCCCTCTCTCTCTCTCTAATAAATAAATTTTTTTTAATTAAAAAAAAAGAAAAGAGGGTTGCAGTCTGAGCTCAGAAGACTTTTTAGAGAAGAAAAGAGAAATGTAGAATCAGGATTTAGTCACAGCAGGCCCATGCTGGAGCCAGCTCCTGGTAGGTCGGGAACCTTCCCCACGTGCTGTTAAACTGTTGCTAACGTGAGCTCAGCCGCGCTGGGGGTATTTACACTCGGGGAATTGGTGGGCACAGCAGACCCGGGCTTTCTTCCTCTCTCACAGCTTCCCACTGAGAGCTAGAATTCCATTTCCACCCCTTTGAAACACAAATCCCTTTCAACTGTTAACACGCAATGTCTACTCTATAATTCACTAATTCCATAATTATAATAATTCTGTAATTTAGTTGTCTCAGCAAGTTGAACGACATAATTTAATCATGAGCTAATATCATTACTCCCGTTACATTGTAAAAGAACTCACAAAAGCATTATTATCACATGCCTAGCTTTTCTTACTTTAAAATGGGAATTTTGAATTGAAATATACTGTGCAAGGTGTATTAAAAGCCTTGGCTTTAAATTGGGGCATGTGAATCGACGTGAGTTAAAAATTCAGTGTAATGGCAGCTTGATTTTGTGGATAAAATTTATCTCAGAAAGCAGGAGATCCTTGGCTGAAGCGTTCTGTCACAGATTTGCAAGCTTAAGAATATAGCATACAAACTCCATGTTGATGGCTGAACACCCAGTTCATGTGATGACGGAGAAATGCATGGGATGTGGTCATCCTGAGGCTGAGCAAAAAGGGCCTCACAAATCTGGCTACTGTTTTTTTGTTTTCATTTTGAGAGAGAGAGAGAGAGAGTGCAAGCTTAAGGGGAGGAGGGAGAGGGGGAGAGAGAAGCCCGAGCAGGGTCTGTGCTCTCAGCCCAGAGCCCAACACGGGGCTCTATCTCATGAACCATGAGATAAGGACCTGAGCTGAGATCAAGAGTCGGACACTTAACCGACTGAGCCACGCAAGTGCCCCACGAGCTACCTTTCAGTTCAAGTTTGTTTGAAACTTTTTTTCTGTGATTGAAAAAAAAAAGGCATCTTATAAAGAAATCGCAACAAAACACTGTAGGATAACAGAACTCATTCTAAAATCATGTGTTTGTATCCCACTTTTTAAAAGGTGCCTTCTTTGTGGTGCCTGGGTGGCTCAGTCAGTTGAGCGTCCAGCTTCGGCTCAGGTGATGATCTTGCAGGTCGTGAGTTCGAGCCCCGTGTCGGGCTCTGTGCTGACAGCTCAGAGCCCGGAGCCTGCTTTGGCTTCTGCCTCTCCCTCCCTTTCTCTCTCTCTCTTTCTCTCTCTTTCTCTCTGCCCCTCCCCCACTAGTGCTCTGTCTCTCAAAAATAAATGTAAAAAAATAAATAAGTAAAAATAAATAAAAAGTACCTTCTTTTCAAAATAGATCAGGAAGCTTTATTTTTTTTCAGTTACGTCGTCTTGTTTATTATTATAATTTCTGTAACGAATATGCAGATTTTGTTAACTCCTTTCTGTTCAGCGTGCCTGTGCAAGAGATAAAGTTTAAAATGAAAATAGCATCACTATGGTGAGTAAAGCCAAATGCTTGCTTTGCTGACTGCCTAAAGTTTTCACACGGTTTAGAAATGCATTTTGTCTCTAAAGTACACCTAAGAAAAGAGAGAATATTCTACATGCGGCTGCTTGTGTCTCGTGGGTTGACGGTTACCCAGTGCAACAAAGCTGTGCTCGGCTTTCGTCTTCGTTAGTCATTCCGTGGGACCCCCTTCCTTGTCTGATTGTCGGCAATGGGATCCGAAGGGTCAGGAAGGAAGGATTAAGGGTTGACACCGTGGGACGTGGGCGGCAGTATTTTGCGGAGCAGACCTGTGTGTAGTTGAACTAACCTCCTCGCACTCGACCGGGAGTCTTGGTGCAAGTGGATGGATACACTGCTACCATTGCAGGGAGATATTTAGGCCTCAGGGGTTCCTTTTCCTCTGTGAATGCCTCCCCTAAATGCCACATCGCACGAGCTCTGGGCACCAGGAGGGACAGGACGCAAATGCACAGTCCTAACGGCTCAGGCAGACGCATCCCGGCAGGCACGGACTCTGCTTTGGCAACTGGGGAGAACAAGTGATATAAGAGGATGGAGAAGGCTTTCCTGAAACCGTGAGAGTTTTATTTCATTTATTTTACCTCATTAGCACTCAGACTCTCAGGAACGGGCTGAACATTCCGGCCGTTCGTTTCCTTTAATGGGGAGGAAAAAAAAAAAAAAAAACCTCATAAATGGATTTCATTTTCTTCAACGTAGTCCATTAAACGTGTACTTTGACATGGCACTTTATATTACCTTATATTAGACAGTATTTGGCAGTTTTTAAAACACACGTCCAGAGGCGCCTGGCTGGCTCAGTTGGTAGAGCGTGTGACTCTTGATCTCGGGGTTGTGAGTTTGAGCCCCGTGTTGGGTGCAGACATCACTTAAAAATAAAATCTTTAGAAAGACATCCACTTTTCTTCTAAAGGTTTCGTATGCCTGACCTTAGATTTCATGAATACCGTGGATGAAAAACGTGCCAGCTGTGACTTTGGTTAATTTGTCACAATGCAGACTTACTTCCTTATGGAGACGGAATAGGTCCACATTACATTTTCTTTCTTGAATACCAAAACACAACGTTTAGAATGTTCAAACACATTCTTGGGTCTCCGCTCAGAAGCTGGTTTGTTCTCATCTTAACCAGACGTCCTGTCTTCTGCCCTTTGCGCCCTGCATACAGGCTTCTGCTATTTTATGGTCTATAGTTTCCTGCATCCCTTTTCTCTGACTTGAGCACAAGGCGAATCTCCGTTCTCTGGGTATGCCTGCTCGTGTCTAGAAGCTGGTCCTGATTTGGTTCTGTCTGTTGTCGCACCTGGTATTTGCTGTAGGGACATGTTCGTCCTAAGCAAGGCACATCCTGTGTATCAACTATTTGTGTCTTCCTTGGCTGTGCGTCTTCTATACAGAAGTGTTTTGTAGGTGGTTATATACTTTGTCCCCTGTTAATCTTCCAAATTCTTCCAATTTGTCACCTTTGTGTGTCTGTGGCCATGATCTGTCTTTTGAGAACATACTTCCTGGGGTGCCTGGGTGGCTCAGTCGGTTGAGCGACCGACTTCAGCTCGGGTCACGATCTCACGGTCCGTGAATTCGAGCCCCATGTCGGGCTCTGTGCTCACAGCTCAGAGCCTGGAGCCTGCTTCAGATTCTGTGTCTCCCCCTCTCTCTCTGCTTCTCCCCTGCTCACACTCTATCTCTCTCTCTCTCTCTCAAAAATAAGTAATAAACATTAAAAAAAAATTTTTAATGAAAATATACTTCCTAACCATATACCCTGGCATCTCGTCCTTACCTCCTGCTGTCCTACACTGTGCTACACACTTTGTGTTGGATACATCTTCTAATCCTTATAATTAAGAGATTTTGATGACATTCGTGTCAGATTTGTCTGGAACAGGAAAGAAAAAGGAACAGTAATGTACATCGGAGGGAAGTTCCTCTGTCCATCTCACGAGCGACGAGCAGAGGCGGGTGGTCTATGCGGTCTCAGGATGCAAACTCCACGTTCTCCACCACCATCTGGAGAATGCAACAGCTTCGTCTTTGTGGTGAATGACGATAGGGTCCCCCCAGGGGCAGCGGGAAGGAGGAATGGGTGGGAAAGATGAGAGGGAAAGGGTGCAGGCCAGTCTTCTCCCAAGCAAGATGTGGAGAGGCTCCGAAGTAAATCCACTGGCCAGAAGTTGGTCACCTGTCCACACCTGGCTTCCAAGGAGGCTGGGAAGTGGAGGGTTCATTGTGGTGCCCACGCGCCCAGGTAGCACTTTCTGTGTGCAGGAGACTGAGAGACGGGGAGCTGTGTCTCTTCAGGAATTTCTCTCATTTATAGCTGGGGAGACACAAGGGTAGGAAGCCACATGACTGGCATGCAGTAACACAGCTGACAGCAAAGTTGGATTCGTGGCCAACACCGTCTGCTTGTAGGGTCTGCCCCTCCGTGCATGGGAATGGGTTGACCCAAGACGGTTCTCTGAACCATCTGGCCATCTCCACGCCTCCAAGTGTGGACCGTTTCTGGGATTCCCCCATGCCATCTTTTTCCCTACGTGTAGCCATCTTCGGGGGCGTTGGCTCTGGTCGTCCCTCACTGGCTCCACACCTGACTCCCACCCTCTCAGCTGTTCTCCTGTCCCTCGGTGGACTTTCCGGAAGGCTCAGGTGACTAGTGTTTGCCATGCTCGTTCCTTAGGACTGCTCGGTGTCTGTTGCCAAGATACAGGTATCTGCATCACTCACGTATCTGTCTGGCTCTGTGTCGTGCTCGCGGCTCTCCTAGGCACTGCATGATGTCCAGCAGGATGTTCCCGGGAGGGACGGTAGAATGTGCTGGGCCTTCTCTCTGCCCACGCCAGCTTTCGTGGTGGCAGTTGGCTTCCTCCCCCTCTCAGTCCTGCTCAGATCATCATCTCATCAGTTAATTTAGCCAACACAGGTGAGGGGCCGTCCCTTCCATGAAAGGTGCTAGGTGCCGGGCCCGTAAGAGATGGGGGAAATACAGCTGTTGATTTCGGAGAGCGAAGAATGCAGCGAGAGACATGGAGTGTGTCCACGGCTGGCGAATGTGCAGTGAAAACAGGTGAGAGGGACAGAGACACGCTGATCGCATCCGGCTGGGATTCAGACAGGCCCATGGAGAAGGAATTGTTGTAGAGCCTTGAAGGATGGGGAGGATTTCAACGTACAGCGGCCAAGAGCAGGGAGGAAGGCATAGCCTGTATGGTGTACTCATTCAGTACTGGGGTTTATTTTTCCGTTCCCCAATTTTTTGTTTGTTTGTACACCGGAGGCTTAGTCGAGGGGGGTGTTTTGTGTTCTGACAGTCAGCCATCGGTCGGGGGAAGTAGGATTGCTCTAAATCCTGCGTGGACTTGAGGCAGACACTAGTAGCTCCTGGCCTCAGCTGCTTCCTCGTTGCTGGTCCTGTTTTCGTGTGGAGTTGTGGTGCAGACAGCTGCGGGAAGCAGGCGGACCTGTAATCCATTACCCCCGTGCTGAGTCATTCAGGGTCTAGGCTACAGTGAACAGGTAGGAGGGAGCCTTGGGGTCAGGAGGAACTCTTTAAGGATCCTCAGTGGGGGGAAACGTGTCTTAAGACATGTATTGCAGTGAACGGATGTTAAGAGCGGACAGAATCCAGGGCGGTTCTCACTTAGACTGGCTGCCAGTGTATATTCCCAGCTCACTCATACGTGGTCTTGACTACAAACCGGGCTGTGTTCTCAGAGCTTATGCACAGGAACAGGTTCTTAACCCGCAAAGCAAGGCCAGGAGGCAGGGACTGGTACTTTCATAAGCTTACAGAAAGGGAGATGTGGACACGGAGAGGTTCACAGTCATGGCCGGCATCACACAGCTGGGATACCGCGGAGCTAGGGCTGGAAGCCCAGTGTTGTGTGCAAATGTCAAGAAAAAGGATGGGGGAACTAGAGCAAATCCTAGTACACAAGCCACAGAACCAGGAAACACTTCTACTTAAAGTACGCTGTCCGCCGGGGTGGGGCTCAAACTCAGGACCCCGAGGTCAAGAATCACATGCTGTACTGACTGAGCCAGCCAGGCACACCTGGGAAACGCTTCTGAACTCAGAACAGAGGGTGTCTACACAGGATGCTGGCCCCTGCACCAGAGAAACATCTAGTGGGAACACTCCAACATAACTAAGGCACATCACCAACATACTAATGTCAAGTGAGATGCACGTGGAAAGCAGATTGGCCTCCGTTAATGCAGAATTAAGCACCTTCTGAATGTAACTGGAGAATGTCCCACTGAATTGCCATGTGTTCTCGCTATAGAACTTAGTAATTGGTGCCCTGGGTCATGGGACCTCTGATATAAATGACTTGACACCCTGCTGTGGTCAAAATATTTATGTGTTACAAGGTGAGAAAAATCGATCTTTCCTCAGGGGATAGTGGACTCTTAACGATAGAAAAAAAACATATTTAAAACACCACAACATTTTTCTAGTATATGGAGAAATCCAGCATGAAGTACGCTATCAAAATGATTTTGGAAGACAGGACAAAATATAGCGGTTAGCGATATAACGTGACACGATGTGCTTCCTGTTGTATCACATGCCCGGGATTCGCTCTTTTCCGTTGAAAAGACAGCTCTGAAGGTATCGATTCCCAGGTTCCTGGTGAATAACAGAAAGGCATCTCTGTCTTGTACGCTTACGTGCAATCATACGCAATCCCACTGCTCTGAGTCGAGCAAATGCAACATGGTCCAAAGAAACAGTACAGAGAATAAGCCATCTGTCTTTTTACAAAAAGTTTTAAAATCCAGGTTAGAAAATAAAAAGGCACGTATTCCATACGGCATACCAAACAAGCAAAAAATCAGAACAATTAATTCTTAATTCTACACCCGTCCGAGCTCGGTAGCGATCCCCCACTGCTCCCGGGCGAGGACGCCTGAGATTTCCTGAGCAGCCTTTGAGTCAGTTTTGCAGTTAGCATCTGGGCCGGCGTGACCGAAGGCAGTAATGATGGAATCCGTGTGCGCGGCTCTCAAAAGCAAGTGGGAAATAGGGGCCCTTAAAATGAATTTGTTCCAGGAGCCCGCCTTGTCTCGGGGTGTTAAACACAGCGAGACGCGACTCGAATGTCAGATTGGAAACACCCTCCCCGAATCTGCTGCATTCGTAGCAAGAGCAGGGCGCTTCCCGCCACACCTCTGTCTCCAAACACTCGTGGCCCCGCTGACCCCGACCCGGGATGCCTTCTAAGTGGCTGCGGCTGGTGCCGCCGAAAAGGCTTCTAGAGAAAATCTGTCACACTTCAGAGGACCGGGGGAAAAGAGGAGTTGATGTAGAGAATGTTAAGGAAACCCATGTGAGTTTCAGAACTCCGCCAGAGAGCGTAAGGATGCTCAGAAATGGTCGGCAGCCTCCCGTGTGTGCCTGTCTGCCTGACTCGGCCTTTAAAAGGCAGGTGTGCTGAGCACCTGTGGTTTGACACAGGTGTGGCCAAAGCTGGAGGTATCCTCGTGTGGAGCAACTCTTTGAGCGGATTCCCTTGGAGCACACGCACATCGCTTGCCCTGTGGTTGCCAGGTCTCCCCCTCCTCCAGACCGCAGAGAGGCTCCCCTTCCCTTGCACCTGCTTACCTGAGGGCAGGGGTTGCTTGAGGATGACATGGACACTCGTGACAGTTGTTTTCAGTTCATCCTGTTGGTTTATTCTGTTTGGATCGGTGGGTCAGTAAATGCCTAAAAGTCACCGTTGCGACGATACGTGCAAATTATGAAACAGAATTAATCAAGAGGTCTGTCCTTCACAGTGGGAATGTCTCTGGCTCTCTGGCGGGGGAGGGGGCACATAAAAACACCATAGTGATCATGGAAAACAAGACGATCTCGTCCTGGGCCTGATTCCAGGTGGTCAGTACCTGCTGATTCTGTCTTTATCTGCTCCCTTCTTCACGCGCAGAAAGCTCTTTCTTTTCACGGCCCTGTCAGAAGACGTTTGATGAGCACTCAGCTCCTCAGAATAAACAGACAAGTCTTTCAAAACTATTTGTAAATCAGGTTTCTTCCCTAAAAAAGGCAGTCTCTGGGGGTGTGATGGAACACGACTTGATTTCGAAAGAACTTAAATTTTTAAACTGTGTAGCCATCCTACTCTAACCATCCTACCGTGGGGTCAATGAATTCTCCTAATTTGGAGTTTTTTTAAGTTTATTTATTTTTGAGAGAGAGGGCATGAGCAGGGGGGGACAGAGAGAGAGAGAGAGCGAGAGCGAGAGCGAGAGAGAGAGAGAGAGAGAGAGAATCCCAAGCAGGCTCCACACACAGCCCAACACAGGACTCAAACCCACGAACCGTGAGATCATGACCTGAGCCGAAATCGAGAGTCGGACACTTTGACTGAGCCACCCAGCCTGGCCCCCCAGGCTCATTTAATTCTTGATTTGATATGCTTAGGTTTTCTCAGAAAGGAGAAAATGAAATGTTAACTGAGGTCTGAACGTGGTTCGGGTTGTTTGTGACAGCTGTGGGTGGGCCCAAGCACAGCCTCCTAATGCGTTGAATGTTGCCCAATGCTCTTGCAGAAAATCCTGAATTGCCTTCCCCCACCCCCGCATCCTTTTTTTTTTTAATATTCATAATGTCGTGTGCTTAAAAGTGGGCTTTGAAATACGTGCTGCTTACCACGTCCATCTTTCTTCCCTACTCCCCCCCATCTTTAAACCTTGGACGCTATTTACTTAGCTATCCAGTAGACCTAGATGGCCTCTCTGAAACGTTGGTATAGCGTAAGACTAAAGTAGGTGCTGTGTGTGCGTGTGCATGTGTGTGCGTTCTGATTACCTGGTTATGATAGATATACACATGAAAGCCTTTATTTTTTTCCCCAAAGAGCAACTTTATTTCAAACACAGAAAAAAGCATGCAGAAAACTATAAAGGGTGAGGCATAGAATGAATTCTTTTTGTTGTTCTTATCACTGATTAAACGCATTTGGGAAGAATGGCCGACCAAGAAAAATTATTAGCTTTTTGTACAAACTTGAAATGCAGACTAGTAAAAAACTGTCAAACACATGGGGCGCCTGGGTGGCGCAGTCGGTTAAGCGTCCGACTTCAGCCAGGTCACGATCTCGCGGTCTGTGGGTTCGAGCCCCGCATCAGGCCCTGGGCTGATGGCTCGGAGCCTGGAGCCTGTTTCCGATTCTGTGTCTCCTTCTCTCTCTGCCCCTCCCCCGTTCATGCTCTGTCTCTCTCTGTCCCAAAAATAAATAAACGTTGAAAAAAAAAAATTAAAAAAAAAAAAAACTGTCAAACACAGAATTTTCTTGTGCATAAATCTATACCTTAGCAGATATTCATTAAATGGGTCTCTCACTGTTAGCAAGTATGTTCCACCTTGGCACACACAACTTTCAATTCATTTAACTCAGTGGGTTTTTTCTTTGTTTGTTTGTTAGTGTTTGTTTCTTTCTTTCTTTATTTATTTATTTGTTTTTACCTCGGGGAGGCCATAATTTTATTTTATTTTTGTTAATGGCCAACACCCAAATGTTCCTTTATTTGTGTGTGTGTGTGTTTCATATATGAAATTTATTGTCAAATTGGTTTCCATACAACACCCAGTGCTCATCCCAAAAGGTGCCCTCCCCTCCCTCCCACCCCCCATCAACCCTCAGTTTGTTCTCAGTTTTTAAGAGTCTCTCATGCTTTGGCTCTCCCCCACTCTTACCTCTTTTTTTTTTTTTTTCCTTCCCCTCCCCCATTGGTTTCTGTTAAGTTTCTCAGGATCCACCTAAGAGTGAAACCATATGGTATCTGTCTTTCTCTGTATTGAAAGCCTTTATAGTATCTTCCTGTATTCCTTTCAAGATTGCAAAGATGGAATGTTACTGTTTTATCAGGAAGGCATTAAAATGCATTTATGAATTCTTCTTGGCTTCACTCATGAATAAGCATTTGCTGTGAGCAATTAAAAAAAAAACCATGCATGTGCTTGTGTGTGCACGAGTAGTTTTCTCTCATGTCCATGTTAGCAGTGAGCCTACCTCTTGCGGAAGGTCCTGTTTTAAACAGAAATACAGGCTGCGGGTTGAAAACGTCAGAGGGCAAGAGGTGGCAGGGCTGGGAGCTTGTCCTCTGTTGGTCAGCGTGTGTTTGTTGAGGGCCGGCTGCACAGTTCCGCATGGTAAAGTTTATTAGACCAAAGTGACGGTCCTGGCCGAGTTCTCAGCTCAATTAATAGGCTTTTTTCTTCTCCTGCCTGCACAGCATCGCCTAAGGAATTAGAGATTGGGAAAAAGGAAGAGGAGGGAGATAGAGAAGGAGAGAATGGGAGAAAGAAAGAGAGAGGGAGAGAGATGTTTTTCAGTAGGAAGAAAATGCCATGGTCCCATGTCCATTGGCCTCATAGAAGCTGTCATTCTCTTAATGTTACCTTTTTCTCGCCAGTTGCACCTTCACGCATGTTTTTGCTTTCTTATTCATCTTTCTGGCTATGGCATTCGTTCTTTCGAGCCTTCAGGGTAAGGCATCGAAACAGGTCCGTTTCATCCCTGACTAAGGCTTCTCATGCTGGCAGCATAGTTTCTGTGCACGTTCCCATTCGTGGTGAACATAGAGCTGCTTCCCACACCACACCAACCTCTGTCCTTGTACACCACAGGCACGTCCATCTGGAAGGCCTTCTTCTTCACGCCCAAGTTCAGCCCCGAGGGCGCCAACGGCTGCTTTTCCACACACGTGTGTTACTGCCACGGGCGTTCTGTCAGCTACCATCAGCCGCCGTTGCTGTTTGATATTTCCAAAGACCCCACAGAGAGAAACCCAGTGACGCCAGCGACCGAGCCCCGGTTCCAGGAGGTCCTCGACACCATGCAGCAGGCAGTAGACCGTCACACCAAGACCCTGAAGGCGGTCCCCAATCAGTTGTCACTGGGCAACCTTGTCTGGAAGCCGTGGCTTCAGATGTGTTGCTCACCGTCAGGCCTGTCTTGCCAGTGTGACCGAGAAAAACAGGCCAGGAGAGCAAGCCACTAGCTGTACGTCCGGGGTGACACTGGGCAGCCCCAGCCCTGTGGGAGCCTTGCATTCTGGTGCGCTGGCCGCCATGATTCCCCTAGCCCCCAAAACAAGGGGATAACACTGAAAAAGCAATTAGTAAATCTCCACATATGCAACTTACAATGAGCAAAGGGCCATGAAGTACATCACGCTAAGTTGCAGTTGGGCTCGTAGAAGGCAATTATTATCGGTGTTATTTAGAACACATATCAAATGCTATTCACGATAGATATACTTACATACTCACAGTTCATTTCTTTCCTTGAGAAACCTGAGATACTTAAACTAGGAAGCTAGAAGCTGATCACTTTTGAAGTAAAAGAGGAGAGACTCACAGATGGATATGTATTGTTCAACAGACTTTGTGAGAAATCCTTCCTTCAGGAGTAATAATCCCAAAACAAATCTCTCCCGAAGGGATTTCCGTTTTATAATTTATAGTATTATATTTGGGTTTTACTGATTCTTCGGTGAATGGAAATTCTGAAATAAAGGCTACCTCACGGTGGGGTGGGGGGGCTGGAGTGAAAGGAATCCGTCCCAACGTGATGCAGAATTATTGGCATGGCACGTGGATGATTTGCGGGGAAAGCATTCGTAAGCAATCCATGATCCACACGTGATGCTGTGATGTGTTTCGTGGTTGCAGGATTTACTGATGAGACCAGAGGAGTTAATGTAAGCCCTTTTGTTTTGTGTTCTCATGTCCTACGGCTACGAAATCCCTATGCCTCCAGCCCTCAGTACAACTTTGTTCTAATTCTGTTTCTTCCGACATCGATAATTATGGGACAAGGCATCACGAGGCCACACAGGCGATGGACGGACAGTGGCTCAGCTGGAGAAGGGTCCTGAGCGTGAGCCCCCACTGAGGAACGAGTGCACCCGGGTGGACAAGGCTTACATCACTTGTTCAGACAGTATACGTTCTCCAACAGTATCGCGTGGATTCCTTTCCTGGTCCGTGGACAGGAGCTGCTGTCCCTGTGGCTACCCAGTCATGTCTTTTGTGAACGGGTCTCAGCACCGTCTGCTGGCCTCATGTTGGCTCAGTTCCAGGAGAGGACAGCCACGTGGAAAGTCTGGAGCCTGCGTGGCTGAGTGGAAAGAATGTGTGTTCTGTCCACGTTCCCACACTGGGCTACACTTCCTCTCTACTCGTCCCCCATCAATCACTTCCAAGATCAGCGATAGTGTCCTAGTTCCTCTTGACATCCGTGATTTTAGATTTTGATGTTTGTTTTCTTTCCCTTCAAACCTGCAAGTGAGTTTTCTTCCTCTCCCCAGTTGAGTGGTGGAAAGTTGGAGAGCAAACAGAATTCTCAACTTCTCACGTGGATTTCACACTCCAGAAATTGCCAAAAATCTGTCGTATTACTTTAGGAACCATTAAAGAATGCACTAGCATGTTAATAACGTGTTAGGATTATTGCTGATGTTACCAGGCAGAAACTACTTCAAACCTCTGTTAGGAACTTAGGTTTTCAGCTGATCATGTTTATTCAAAGTTTAACACACTCCATGCAAGTGGACTTTTAGACAGCGCTTGATGTTGTGGGCATGTATGTTGGAGGATGGAGTAATTTAAAGCACTTTTACAGATTATGTGGATACACATTTATGTACAGAGTTGTTCAGTCTGTACAATGTTCGCAGCAAATGAAGGATACATATACCTCTAGGAATAAAATGAGCTCTCACACATTTGCCTCACAATAAGTTAAGTCACCATTACGAATCAGGGTATTTGAAAATCAGGTTTAGTCATAATAACGGTGATTCTTAGATTTCAGACCACTTGCCATCTGAAAGTTTTGCTTGGGATGTACGGCAGGAAATTTGAATTCTTTTGTTCAGGGAACACCAAGCAGGCCTTCTTTACGACCTGGTTTTGTGTTTGTTGGTTTTACAAAGCTGTACGAGCCTACTTGTTTTCAAAGAATCTCAGTGGTATTACGTACCATAAGGTTTGTATGTCCAAACCTTCCTGGGTTTTGAAGGTTTCAACAAATTCTTCCGCAACAAAATCACTACATTCGTAGCATTTCATAGACATGCCAAGCTAAGCAAACAGTAACGTGTAGACAGGCATCGTTTTCCAAGGTCAGTGATGCTGCGTGAGAACCAGAATCCCACCCTACGTCGTGAAGGATTCAAGAAGGGAAACAGACATTAGGTTGCCCTGAAGGACACACAGAGGAGAGCAAAGATGTGGGTCCGGTGTCAGGTCTGCCCCTGAAGAATGCCACCTGTAAAGCGATGGCATCTGCTAAAGGATTCTGAGAACCTTGTTCTAATGCCCATGCAAACTTAAAATAAAACTCTCCTTGAAAGAAATGTGTCGTATGGCTCTATTTTCCTGTGTGACTCGATTCAACGGGTACGCGGAGGGCTTTACTATGCTAAGCAATGGCGGATACAGGTTTCTTTTTTTTTATTTTTTTTTAATTTTTTTTTTAACGTTTATTTATTTTTGAGACAGAGAGAGGGAGACACAGAATCTGAAACAGGCTCCAGGCTCTGAGCTGTCAGCACAGAGCCCGACGCGGGGCTCGAACTCACGGACCGCGAGATCATGACCCGAGCCGAAGTCGGACGCTTAACCGACCGAGCCACCTAGGCGCCCCCAGGTTTCAATTCAACAAATATTGATCGTGTCCCAAAGCCTCAGGGAAGGGCTCAGAAATACAGAGATGGGTGAGGAGTATGGTAGCCCCTCACCTCCAGGACTAGTTAGCCGTCACGCACACTGCCTCAGGCCTTTTCAGGGAGAGCATGAAAAGTGCCTTAATTTCTTTTAAAATCAGAAAGAAAAAGATAAACACTTGGGGTTGCAGGTCATGTGCACACGTGTAGCAACACGGTGGTGAAATAGAATCTTAGTGTGTTCACATATTTTAGGTTCTTGTGTAACATGCCATTATCTTCTTTTTTTTTTAATGTTTAGTTATTTTTGAGACAGAGAGAGGACAAGCAGGGAGGAGGAAGAGGAGAGAGAAAGAGAGAGAGACAGGGAATCCCAGGCCGACTCTGCACTGTCAGCACAGAGCCCGATGCGAGGCTTGAACCCACAAACCATGAGATCATGACCTGAGCCGAAGTGACACACGCTTAACCGACCGAGCCACCCAGGCGCCCCTCATGTCATTATCTGAAAACCTATTTAATGCGTTTTTCCTTTATGGGCCCGTGAAAGCCTCAACTAGCCCTGTGCCCAAGTGAAACGCCCTCCTTTCCTCGACAGATACGTGGAACAGAGAATTCTGCGGGGTTTAAATTTTGAAACGGGAAACATTGGCCTCTCTGGTCTGTCATGGGACTGGACTCCTTCTGAATCCTTCGGAAGACCGAACCAGAGTCCGGATAAAGCCCTGTGGCAGTAAGAAGGACAAGGAAGATGTGTGTAAACGCTGGGTCCAGGGGTGGGGGGAAGGGGGCCTGTCATTTGACCCAGCACTGCTGCACAAAAACTCAGTTGGGTGCTTAGGGGGAGGTCTGTGTGGACAACACACGCTGGATCTCAAGCCTCATTACTCCCCTCGTTAGCCCTCAGAGAATGTGATTTGTGATGTAAATGACCATGTCCCCCTTAAATACAGGCTCCCTCCAGGACAGCTGCAACTGGTCTGAGGGTGGGGCTCTCTCTCACTCTGGCATCACAGACTCCTGTGTTGCCACAGCTCCGTCCTGCGAACATCACTTAATACCATGGTTTTGTTTAGCGGGCTCTCAATATAGCACTCGTAATTTGCCGGGACTTAATATTATGCTAAAGGGGAAGGACATGTCAGCTCTCCTAATTAGGACACTAGCAGCTTGGAAAGTACCCATGAGTTCACACAAAGGAGGCATTGTTCACGTAAGAAGAAAACACCATATCAGAGACCCTCAAATGTTTGCTCTAAAAACGGTCCGACTCATTGGGGCGCCTGGGTGGCTCAGTCGGTTAAGCGTCCGACTTCGGCTCAGGTCATGATCTCGCGGTCCATGAGTTCGAGCCTTGCGTTGGGCTCTGTGCTGGCAGCTCGGAGCCTGGAGCCTGTTTCAGATTCTGTGTGTCCCTCTTTCTCTGACCCTCCCCTGTTCGTGCTCTGTCTCTCCCTGTCTCAAAAATAAATTAAAAAAAAAAAAAACGTTAAAAAAAATAAAAAATAAAAACGGTGCTACTCATGAGGTTCAAATGGTCTAAATGACTTTTCACGATGATTCTGTTTATCTCCCCCGGCGGATTCTTCACATCTTCATAGAGGCGACTTGCGCGATGCTTTCGTATGCTTTTCCCGGTCAGCAAGCCGTCACTGTCATATTGAAGTCGAGGGTATAAGACTGGCCTCACCGATCCTGTGAGCGTCTCAGGTTTCAAACTCTATTACCTGTGGTGGTGATTTTCTACAGGCAGAATTTCCGCTGCATGTGTTTTTCTAAATACGCGCTGTGAGTTGCCTATCAAAATTTATATCGTCTAAATTTAACACAGCGTACAAAACTACGTAAATGTACAAAGACGTGGCCTGTTCCCCAGTGAGCGGGGCGCCTTGGTAACTACATTTGACACAGAAATGTTCTCCTGGTGCAAATGGGACAGTGTCGTATGGGCGGGTACCAGGCAGGGTGCCATTTCCCGTTTCTCTTGTTGTCACGTTGGCACCATGAGACCGACACTCAGGCCTGGCCAGAAAGGTCCCCGCACATCTCTGCTTGTGGCTGCAGACTGCACGACACCGGAGGTCAGGGCTCCGGCAAGAACACCATGCGGATAGGAGGGCCGGGACCCCTGAGTCACGTCACCCCCCGGGGCAGCTGGGGACAGCTGCCTGGTCACCCGACAACTGCAACCCTGACCGAGATCCAACTTTTACCTCGTAAGCCGCTGAGATTCGCAGGTTGTTAGAATCACAGCAGCCAGGCTGATTACCTTGAATAACACAGTAGGTGCGATACGCTCTCTAAGCCTGACGTTTTGCGGTAGCTCTTTGGATTGCGAACGATTTTTCTGACTTACTGGGTGCTTGCTCGACATAGAGGTCCCGTGCATTCGTTCTTGGGTGTCTGTGTTGTTCTCTTATATTTTAATTTTAATTTTAGAGGTTGTCAGAACACGTCACCTCTTGGATTTTTAAGTGTGCGATGCAGGCCTGTTAACTGTTGGTAGCACATTGCACAGCAGACCTCCAGAATCCATCGTGTATGACGGGCACTTTGTAACCCCCATTTTTGGGCATTTTGTAACCCCCCACTTTGCAACCGCCCGTTTTCCTTGTCCCCCAGACCCTGCCCACGTCCATCCTGCTGTTTGCTTCTGGGAGGTGGACTGTTTTAGATGCCTCTTGTGAGTAGAGCTCAGCAGTATCTATGCTTCTGTGACTGACTTAATTCATATGACATAAATTCCCTACAGTTCATCCGTGTTGTTGCATATCGTGGGATTCCCTTCCTTTTTAAGGTTATTTATTTGTTTTAAGCTTATTTACTTGAGAGAGAGAAACTGTGAGCAGGGGAGGGGCAGAGAGAGAAGGAGAGAGAGAATCCCAAGCAGCTCCACACTGTCAGTGCAGAGCCCGATGCGGGACTCGAACTCGTGTACCATGAGATCATGACCTGAGCCGAAACCAAGGGTTGGACAGTTAACTGACGGAGGTACCCAGGCACCCCTGAAGGGTGGTGTATGTTACTTTAAAAAAGAAAGAGAGAGAGAGAAAGAAACAAAGCAAGAAAGCAAGCCTCAGGTGTTGGCAAGGAATCAGAGAAAACAAAACTGAAAGCAGGATCTCAGAGAGGGATGGGCACCCCCATTTTCACCGCAGCACCATCCACGATAGCCAAGATGTGGCCATGGCCTACATCAGTGGAGGAATGGATACAGGAAATGTGGTTCATGCATTAATTCTGTGCAGATGATCAACTGTGTGGGGGTGGGGGTCAGATAAACTTCAGCGTAAAAATATCATGGGGCTACCAGCCATTGACTGCGGCCCAGAACTGAGGATAAATTATTGTAGTGTAGACCAAGTGAGTGGCTAGGCGGACTTGAGTACATTACACAACCAACAAATCGATGATGACTTCAGCATTGACTCCTCTCAAAGTTGGGAGTACTAGATTTTGTTCATTCACTAGAAGAAGATAGGAGATTTCAAACTATGTTACATATATTGACAGATGGTTGTATTTACAATGGCAGAATTTTCCAATATTTAAGTAATCTCTGCCCCCAACATGGGGCTCAAAGTCATGACCCTGAGGTCAAGAGTCACGTGCTGTTCCCACTGAGCCAGCCTGGCACCCCTATTAAATACCCTTTGGGGGCGCCTGGGTGGCTTACTCGGTTGAACGTCCAACTCTTGACTTCAGCTCGGGTCATGATCTCATGGTTTGTGAGTTCGAATCCCACATCAGGCTCTGTGCTGGCCGTGGGGAGTCTGCTTGGGATTTCTCTCTCTCTCTCTCTTTGCCTCTCCCCTGCTTGGGCTCTCTCTCTCAAAATAAATAAAAATAAACAGGAAGGAAGGAAGGAAGGAAGGAAGGAAGGAAGGAAGGAAGGAAGGAAGGAAGGAAGGAAGGAAGGGAAGGAGGGAAGGAGGGAAGGAAGGGAAGGAGAGGAGGTGGGAGGGAAGGAAGGAAGGGAAGGAAGGGAAGGAGAGAAGGTGGGAAGGGGGGAAGGAGGGAAGGAAGGAAGGAAGGAAGGAAGGAAGGAAGGAAGGAAGGAAGGAAGGAAGGAAGGAAGGAAGGAAGGAAGGAAAATATATTCTTTGAATTCCCTGTAAACTTTATAACCTTTTAAATACTTAAAAATATATTTCCTGTGATTATGTAAAGGACTCCGTTCACTGTGTTGTTTTAGTTTTGTTGATCAGATTTTAGTCTTAGAAAAAGATCAAAAGACAGCGTAATGTTTTAAAGCCAATTTCTTTCACCAACCTTTGAAATAAGAACCACGTAAACTCCTGTTTAATATTTACAATTAATTCATGGCATTCATGCATCTCCTGCTTTTCTGTATGAGCCCAAATGTCCATCAACTGATGAATGGGTAAAGAAGATGTGGTTTATATATACAATTGAATACTACTTGGCAATGAGAAAGAACGAGATCTGGCCATTTGCAGCAACGTGGATGGATCTGGAGGGTATTATGCTGAGTGAAATAAGTCAGACAGAGAAAGACAGATATCATGTGTTTTCACTCATGTTGAACTTGAGAAACTTAACAGAAGACCATGGGTGAAGGGAAGGGGAAAAAAAAGTTTCAAACAGAGAGGGAGGCAAACCATAAGAGACTTAAATACAGAGAACAAATTGAGGGTTGATGGGGGCTGGGGGAGAGGGAAATGGGTGATGGGCATTGAGGAGGGCACCTATTGGGATGAGCACTGGGTTTTTTATTTAATGGATGAATCATGGAAATTTATCCTGAAACCGAGAGCACACCGTATACACTGTATGTTAGCTAACTCGACAATAAGTTATATTAAAAATAAAAATAATAAAAAAGTAAATTTGACTTCAAAAAAAAAAAAAAGGGTGGAAAACATTCCATAACCAGCTAGCATCCAGACATTTCTTCAGCAAGGACTGAAAGTGGTCCCTCTCAAATTGAAGGCAGCAAATGCCATACAAAGAGTTTGGGAGACGTGGGGGCTTCAGATAATTCAGGAAAGGACACGCGTGGCATTTTATCCGACAGGAGAAACGCACTGGGTTGGAACGTGCTGAGAGAGTGGTATCAGACAGGCCATCCGTTAGAGCTTGGATCGGGGGGACCTGCTCCCAACCATCACATCTGGAGAGGAGATAAAGTGACTTTCTGGAGTGTGCATTGCATCAAGCTGCTGGTGAGGTGGGAACTGGTGCAAAGTCCCGAGCCAATGAGAGGGGCTACGATGTGGAGTAATCTTGGGTTAGACTCGTTCATCTCAGGCTTGATTCCAGGTACTTCTGTGGGTTAATCTACTAAATCTTCACTATTCATCTGTCAGATAGATGTTGTGATGGTCCTGTTACAGATGAGGAAACAGGTCCAGAGAACCGGATGTAAATATGTTGCTTTATGCTTTTAGATGGATGTAGTGACCTCTCGGTTACAAAAATAAGTAACAGAGGGCACCTGCCGGGCTCAATCGGTAGAGCATGTGACTATTAATCTCAGGGTTGTAAGTTTGAGCTCCATGTTAGGTGTAGAGAGTACTTTAAAATAAAATCTTGGGGCGCCTGGGTGGTTCAGTCGGTTGAGCGTCCGACTTCGGCTCAGGTCATGATCTCGCAGTCTGTGAGTTCAAGCCCTGCGTCAGGCTCTGTGCTGACAGCTCAGAGCCTGGAGCCTGCTTCAAATTCTGTGTCTCCCTCTCTCTCTATGCCCCCCGCCCCCCGCACTGATGCTCTGTCTCTCTCTCTGTGTCAAAAAAAAAATTAAAAAAAAATTTTTTTAAATAAATAAAATCTTAAAAAAATAAAATAAAATCAGTAAACGGATAGATTTTCATGATCTCTGTATATGACCACACATGCTATCCTATTGCACACCTCTGGGAGCCACATTAACACACTGCAGTGCGAAGAGTGCTTCCTAAATCTAAATTTGTGCAGTGCACAACCCCAACCACAGTATGTACCAGTATTGGCTAGATTGTGACATCGTGTAATTAAATGGATATACAAGTCCGTGACAGCACTTTTTATGTTGACTCGCCTAGCAAGGAACACAGAAGAACTGTGTGTCAATTAAAGCCATGTGTCGGGGGCGCCTGGGTGGCGCAGTCGGTTAAGCGTCCGACTTCAGCCAGGTCACGATCTCGCGGTCCAGGAGTTCGAGCCCCGCGTCAGGCTCTGGGCTGACGGCTCAGAGCCTGGAGCCTGTTTCCGATTCTGTGTCTCCCTCTCTCTCTGCCCCTCCCCCATTCATGCTCTGTCTCTCTCTGTCCCAAAAATAAATAAACGTTGAAAAAAAAAATTAACAAAGCCATGTGTCGAATCCATGAGCTAGCCTGCAGACTTGAGATCTTTGCACCGTGAAAGAAGCAATCTGAGCTTGCCCATCGTGAAAATGCAGTTCAAATTTATGATTGATTGATTGCATTCAAACAAACAGGCACCTGGTCTTGTGCTTGTCCGTTTGCCGTTGTACAGCCCCGTCTTCCTTGGATTTGCTACCAGTGTTGCTTTACTGACCCAGATGTGCAGGTCGTACAAGATGGCATGTTCATTTTGGATAGCTCGTGTGGTTCTGCAAAGGAAGAATTCTTACATTCTGCAAAATACTTCATTGCTCAATTTTAGACCACGAATGCCACGGTATCCTGCAAAGTTTTGGACGCTGGAATATTTGAGGCTTCATCGGGCTTAGAAGGATATTTTAAGTAGTTGGAAGAGAGGAAAAATGAGGTGGCTTTCGGGCCAGTGTAAAACAAAACAAAACAAAACAAAGAAAGCAACAGAAATCAATGTTTAGGTTGGTGGTATCTTCAGCATTATACACGTCTGCTAAGCTTTCCTGAGTGCTTTTAGGAAGGCACATTATTGTGGGATAACATCTTACATCACACGGAAACTCAGTAACTATTCTGCAAGTTCAATTCTTTTGCTTTAACAACAACAAACACTACATGTGAATGCCATTCTCCGTGTATTTAAAATGTTCAGTCCTGTTTGTTTGTTTGTTTATTTATTTATTTATTGTTCAGTTCTGTTTGTGTGTTTACAATTTTGGACAGTGCATTTGAAGTAAAAAGGGGAGTTGAAACACTGATGTCTGTTTGCATCCTGCTATTAGCCTTTGAATGCGAGGAAACCATCTTTCAACCTTTTATGGTTTGAATTAAGTGTGCCCTTCTTTTCCCCACCCTAGTAATGTTTAAGTGAATTCTCGTGCTAACAAAAATTATATGGTGCTATTATGTTCCATGGCAAGTTAAGGGCATCGTGTGTTCGGGAAAGACCAAAAACCGTATTGTGTAATTTGCATTACAGCAAGGCAGTGTTAAAGACTGTCCAGGCTGATACATGGTTCTTCCCCTGGGTAGTTGTTTACATTCAACAGTGACGACCGTTAGAATCACGAAGCCACAAACGAGGCACCGGGTTGTATGTTACGTTGGGAGAAAGGGGGCGGGAGGCCGGTCAGAGATGGGTGTGCGCTATGGAAGCTTAATCATCCCCACTTGTGTTCGTGGAGCCGTTCTCTTTGGAGATGATGATGTGCCATTGGCCGTCGTGTGGCAATTACCCAGTAAGATTCCATTTGCAGTGATCTTAGATAATACACAGGAAAGCGCCTGATTAATGCTTGTGTCCAAACAACTGTTTAGCTCCGGGGCTGGCAGAAAACCCAGAATTTAAGCTCCACCCCTCACTGTCTTGAATGTCTAAAATGCGCAGGCACCGAGTGTCAGCTCATCACTTACCATGCGTTGAAAGTACGTATTTCTCTGCAGAAGAGGGTCTCTGTGCTCTCTGCTTCTCACACGTTTTGGAGAAATACAAGAAATCCCTCCTGACGGGGCAGACATTCGTTCGAGGAAATGACAGTGCTCTTGGATTATCTTCTGATGAGATCTGGCCATGAGCGGTGTCCCTAACAGCTCCATGGCACATTGGCCTTTCTAGAAATTAATGGCAATGACAAGATTGTCTTTACTGCCACCCAGGCAGCCATGTAAATGCACACTCTGTGAGGACCGTTGATAATTACCATCGCCCATCCATTGTGAAACTTTCTGTAATGCACAGACCTAGCCTGTCCACTTCTGTATTCTGTTGTTTATCCGGACTGACCCCCTTTGCACTATGACCACAGAAAGTTGCATACTATAGGAGGAAAAAGATTTGACCCAGCTGATGCGTGTTAGCCCAAATCACTAATTTTGAGGACTATCAACAGAAAATAATTCAGTCTTTATAACACGAGGGATTCTAGTGCCTGACAAGGCAGGATGGTGAAGACAGTGGCAGCAGAAGTTTCAAGGCATCATTATGATTAACCATGAATATTTTCTATGACACATTTTAATTATCCTATTAAGAGACCATTACGCAATGAGAAAATGTTTCAGAAGTACCATATTAAGACCTGTTTTGCTATCTTTCCTACTGTTTTAATTGTAGTATGTAAAGGACAAACACAAACTGAAATAGTACTCTAAAGCATTTCCTATTTGGTCAGTGAACATTTTCCTCAGCCGTAAAGTATGGATTTGCCAGTTAGGGAGGTAATCTCCTTGCCCTAGATTTTCCTTTATCTATCTTGGCACAGAAATGGAGAGTTTTTTCCAGCACGCACTCAGTTTTCTGACTACTTTGTGGTTCGTTTTAGCTGCCAATACCTCAGGTGTTACAAAGCAAGATCTCTTCATCAAACACTAAAATACGACATGAACTTCTACAGCACACTCTGTGGCTTTTGTGTGTTTACATTAAATGTGATATTAGTAAAGATTGTTTGTAATTTTCATGGGATGGCATGGTGTTTACGCTGAAAACATGTTTCCAATCTGCCCATCAAAGCCTCCGCAATTTGGAACGATAGCTTGGAATACAATAACGTCATTGTGTTTCATGAGGGAGGCACAGATGAAAATTTAAATTTTAAAATCTTTTTTTTTTATTTTTTTTTTTATTTAAAAAAAATTTTTTTTTCAACGTTTATTTATTTTTGGGACAGAGAGAGACAGAGCATGAACGGGGGAGGGTCAGAGAGAGAGGGAGACACAGAACCGGAAACAGGCTCCAGGCTCTGAGCCATCAGCCCAGAGCCCGACGCGGGGCTCGAACTCACGGACCGCGAGATCGTGACCTGGCTGAAGTCGGACGCTTAACCGACTGCGCCACCCAGGCGCCCCTAAATTTTAAAATCTTTAAAGTCTCCTCTCTGCTTTTCCGGACTGGAAGACAAGATAGAAAGCGTACACTGCTGAGCATAATAACAACGTATGGTGGGAAATTTCAAACAGAAAGTAGAAAGACTATACTATGGAACCTTCCGTGACCTCATCTTCAGGAATTATCACCATTGTGTCATTCGTCAAACACAGTTGTGTTACAGTATTTTAAAGCTTGACATCTTCACTGTTTCCGATTCTGTGTCTCCCTCTCTCTCTGCCCCTCCCCCGTTCATGCTCTGTCTCTCTCTGTCCGAAAAATAAATAAACGTTGAAAAAAAAAAATTTAAAAAAAAAAAAAAAAAAAAGGGGCGCCTGGGTGGCGCAGTCGGTTAAGCGTCCGACTTCAGCCAGGTCACGATCTCGCGGTCCGGGAGTTCGAGCCCCGCGTCGGGCTCTGGGCTGATGGCTCAGAGCCTGGAGCCTGTTTCCGATTCTGTGTCTCCCTCTCTCTCTGCCCCTCCCCCGTTCATGCTCTGTCTCTCTCTGTCCGAAAAATAAATAAACGTTGAAAAAAAAAAAATTTTAAAAAAAAAGCTTGACATCTTCATGGGGCACCTGGGTTGGCTCAATTGGTTGAGCGTCCAAGTTCAGCTCAGGTCACGATCTCGCGGTCCGTGAGTTCGAGCCCCGCGTCAGGCTCTGTGCCGACAGCTCAGAGCCTGGAACCTGCTTCGGATTCTGTGTCTCCCTCTCTCTCTGCCCCTCCCCTACTCGTGTACTCACTCACACACTCTCTCTCTCTCTCTCTCTGTCAAAATAAATAATCGTTTAAAACTTTTTAAAAAAAAATTAGCATCTTCATTGATAAGCAGAACATAAACATTTTAGTGTTTGAAGATACACTGCACAAATCACTGTGTTGATATTTGTCTCCAGAGTGTACGTATTTGCATATGCCTCTTTTGTGTGATCCAGTGACTTCTACATTGGAAAAATTCTTCATAGATGAGGGTTCTAACATGATGTTTCAAAGAGGCACACACATTTTTGGAGTTCTCTGGCTCTATTACGAGTAATGTTTCCCTAAGAATCATAATGATCTGGGGAGCTTGGGTGGCATACGACTCTTGATTTCGGTTCAGGTCATGATCTCACGGTTTGGGAATTCAAACTCCAGTGCAGAGCCTGCTTGGGATTCTCTTTCTCCCTCTCTCTCTGCCCTTCCCCCACTCACATTACTTCTCTGTCCCTCCCTCCCTCTCTCTATCTCTCTCTCTCCTCTCAAAATAACCTTTTTTAAAAAAAAAAAAGAATCATAATGCTCTAAATTTATATATCCAACACATTTGATTTCTCATTAAATGACTGTTTTTATGTTTTTTTGATCCACTTACCCCTTTAGTGGACAACTTCTTATCTTTCTTTTAGGCTACTATGAAATAAACTGAATATCTCATGAGATATTCTGTAATAGCACATTCCAAACATTTTCTGAGTCCCAAATTCCAAATGATATATTGGTATATTTGTAAAGTGAAGTTTTTAGCAATAAAAAAATAAAAATGCAAATTTAACTAGCTCTAGGAATAAAAATACCAGAGCCACAAAGCAAAAATTATTTTTTTTTTCTTGGCAGATAACAGATTCAAGATAGTTTTGACTTGTGTTTGAAGATAATAACAGGAATAGGGCCTTGGACTAATTAAAATCATCCCAAATGATACATAACATAATTCAACTTTCAGTTATCTGAGAGATCACATCCTTGAGGTTTGGCAATGATAATTAAACTTTAGTCATAGAATTAAAACTTTAAAACGGGATTTAACAATTTGTATGTCTTTGCTCTACCCCACCAATCAAATTATTTTCTTATTGTCTGAGCCGTTTTTGCATTTTGGGGATTTAAAGCCATGAAGTGCAAAGTAGAATCCATCTAAACTAGCATCCAGAAGTGACTCACTTCCTGAACTGCTAGACAAATCACAGAAGGACTCAACTTTATACAGACTGTTAAGGCCAGAACTGTAGCATTTGACGGCTTAAAAAAGTAAAATCTCTTAGGTATATATGATGTGGTTAATGTGTGTAAACAGTTCCATGCGTTTGAGTGGGTGGCGTTCAGTCGATCTGATTCAGAATAGACCTATACTTGCATGGGAAGATTTTGGTTATTGTCAGCTTCTTGGTTTTGAGGCAGTTTGGTAATGATTTGGGGTCATCAGCCCCTTGATGCTAGTGCCTCATGTGTTGAAGTCCATGTAACAGAAAACCATAGTTGTAGACCTTCAAAGAAGAGTACCACTCTGGCCCAGGCTTTGGCTCTGGGAAATGGTCATGTATTAGTTAGGTATGTCCACAGTAATGCTGTGTAACAACCCCTAACTCAATGGCATGAAAATATGCATTTATTACTCTGCACACTTGTCTGCAGTTTATCTGGTGTGGCTGTGCTCTTTCTATTATATTCGGGGACCCAGAGGTAGAGGACAAAAGCCCAAAAAGGTCAAGCAGAAATGCGTGCTACTCTTCAGATCTATGCCTGTAACGGTCATTCCTGTCCACATTTGTTTGGCCACAGCATGCGGCAGAGAAGTCTGTGCCTCCCATAGATGTTGAGGGGACTATGTTAGATAGTTTTCATGGCTGTGGAATGAATTACCACAAAATTAGCAGCATAGAATAATACGCATTTGTTGTCCGACACGTCCATAAGCCTCAGTCCGGCACAACTTAGCTGGCTTGTCTGCCGTAGATCTCACCAGACTGCAATCGTGGTGTCAGCTAAGATTGACTGTAGTTCTCCCTTGGGGGTTGGCATCCTCTTCCAAGCTCAATGGTTATTCACAGAATTAACTTCCTTCTCTCACTTGCTGCATAGGCTTCTCCATGTTTAAAACCAGCAACAGTAGGTGAAGTTCTCTGCCATTTTGTTCTGGTCAGCGCCTCAGTGGATTGGATGGGGTCCACCCACACTGGGGAGAACAGTCGGCTTTGCCCAGTCCGCTGATTCAGACGCTAATCTCATCCGGAAACACCTGCATAGACACACCCTCAACATGACATTTAGCTGAATATCTGGGCACCTCATAGACCAGCCAAGTTGACACGTAAAATTAACCATCACAGAACGTGCCAGCAGCTCATGAGCATTGTTGAAACACTCGGGAGAGATGGGGCTGGAGGAAGGCAGGGACCGTGGTGTGAAATGTCTCCATGGAGATCTTCACCTGTATTTTAAACATTTGGGACACCTTTGGAGGATTGGAAGCAGGAGAGAAGGCTGATCACATTTGAAAGATCATTCTTAGCACATTGCAGAGAAGAACAGAGCGGTGTTTTGGGGGCCGGCGGGGGGGGGGGGGGGAGAAGTTGAGGGCTCACTATGTAGATGGCCATTTCTATAGTGTAATTGAGAGGTGATGGTGGCCTGGCCTTGGGTGTAGCCCTGTAGAATGTGAAAGACGGACAAATGCAAGAGTTCTTTAGAAGGTGACGTGGACAGGAGTTGACAGTGGACCAGATATAGAAGGTGAGGCAAACGAAAGGATGTTCCCTAATAGGGACCCAGGGCAGTTGTAAAGATCTTACATATGTTCTGGGGCAGGGATTCCTAGTTGTAACCTCCAGATTGCCAGGGTGTCTATGAGCTCTCCATAAAGATGTTTATCTCGTGTTACCATTTTACTATTATAAGAAAAGCAAACAGACAAAATTACCTAAACCCTTCTGGGTGATGTGGGCAGCTGCATCATGACTGAGTACTGCCATGTTATTTCAGAGTCTCCCTTGGAATTTGTGTGAACAGTTCTATTAGTGTCGCGTGGGGACCACATTATTTCACAGTAAGCTGCTGGAGCAAAGGTGTGGTGATAGTCCAATAGCAAAAGTTTCGAGGGACTGGTGTCACAACCTGACCCACAGTGACAGAGAACCCAGAAGACCCGTACATCAGAAATCAGTGTTAGGAGCAGGAAGGATTATTCCTTGCAGTGGTATGTACTAACATTACCTTAAAAGATATTAGCTCTCAGAACATGGCGGGAAGCCACAGAACCTGTCTTGAGGCTACACAGTGAGGGGCAGTGAAGCCAGGAAGGGACCCACACAGCAGGGACACCTAAGCTTCCAGTGGGAATGTTTCTGCCCACTGCTTGGTGTCTGTGACACCCGACATGGGTTCTAGAAGCAAACCCACGTACCCTTCCCAACATAAGCAACACTCCTAGTAAATTGGGGCTGCCTTAGAGCTCCCTGAGCCCCTCCAAGTGTGTGTGATTGGTGGAACCAGGTCATTGGCTCTGTCTCTTCAGGTTTGTGCTCAAATGCAGCCCGGTCAGAGAGCCCTGCCCTGACTCAGCTGTGTTTTCTCTTCACTGGGGCGGTGGCACCTTCATAGCTCTGGTCAGCACCCGGTTGTCGGTGGTGGCTTGTAATCCCTCCTGTCCCCAGCTGCGTTGCCAGCTCCGTGTGATCCAAGACTTCCTGTGCTGTGGTCACTGCTGATTGCCAATGCGAAGCACAGAGTAGAGCCTAGAAGATAGGCTGTGCACTAAATCGGCCCAGTTAATGTAAAATCCAGGAACGCCCAGCTGGCCCAGTAAAGCATGCTACTCTTTCTGTTTGTTTGTTGTTTTTAAAAAATTCTTATTATTTTTTTTTCTTCTAAGAGAGAAGGAGGAGGTGGAAGGGCAGAGAGAGAGGGAGAGAGAATCCCAAGCAAGCTCCACACTGTCAGCGCAAAACCTGACACAGGGCTTGAACCCGTGAACCACGAGACCATGAGCCCAAAGCGAGAGTCGGATGCTTCACTGACTGAGCCACCCAGGAGCCCCGAGAGTATGCATCTCTTGATCTCAGGGTGGTGAGTCCAAGTCCCATGTTGGGTGTAGAGATGACTTAAAAATAAAGTCTTAAGAAAAGAAATCCATGAATTAGCAAAATAAAAGAGTGAGAGCAGGAATATAAATGTGCATAGAGGGTAGCTGGTACCCCTGTAATCATCTCCAGGGTCTAAAGGAGGGCTTCTGTGGAAAAGAGGGATGTGGGCGGTTGTATCAGTGTGGAGCTGAGGGTCACAGAGAATAGATACCATCTCGATTCCCCTTCTCTTGGTGTGGTCCTTGATGGGATCTCCCTCTGTCTCAGAGATTACCAAAGAGAATATGACGAACAATTATGGGGACAGTGATTGCTTGGCTATAGGGGGAGCTCTAGGGACGCAGACATTTGAGGGTTGCATGGAAGGAGTGAGCTGAACAAGACCCATGAAGAAACACCCCGGAAGAGAAGGATAACACCTCTCTTAGGTTGGCTGATCTTTTGGGAGGGCTCAAGACCCCCACAGCTTCCCTCGCCCCATCTGGACCAAGCAGGGCACAGAGAAGCGAGCTGAATACACGAGGTGAACTTTGGGTCTTTCATCATTTGCCTAAGCCATGATTACTGCAGGTATTGTTGGGATCCGGGGCTCTGATTATTGCAGATAGTAGTTGCGATCTAGGGCTTTGCACTAGTGGCAGAGGTAGAAATTAGATATGACTTACACAACACTGAAGTGTATTTCTCTGCACGTGTGAAATGTGCACTGGTATTTGGGCGCCTTCCTATTAAGACTTTTGTCAGGGGTTCATACTGCCTCCATCTTGTTCTTTGGTCATCCTCAGGGTGCTGCTTTCCAAGGCGGTTCACAAACATGCGATATTACACTCACTGGGGAAAGGAAGACGAGGAAAGTGGGAAGCATCCCCATTCTGTCTAGGACCTTACTGTAGAAGCTGGACAGTGTGTGGCTCTTACCGCTCATTGGCTAGAACAGTGTCACATGACCAAGCTGAGCCACAGAGGAGTCTGGGAAATGTAGTCCTTAGCAGGGGGCTTCAGGGTCAGGTGATTCCATAATTATGGAAGGAGTCCAGAATAGACATAGATGGCCCAAGCGCAGTTGAGACTTACACCCCAGTGTGTTATCACTCTTGCTTACGTTACGTCATTTTACTCTCACGCTGTTTCCAGGAGGGAGGAAGCATTTTCTCAATTTATGAGAAAAAGGAGCTTCTCTCGAGCGAAGTCGTTTTCAGTAGGTGGAGACAGCAGTAAAGGAATTCTAGGCAGAAGGCAGGAAAAGAGCCAAGGAAGGGAGGGTGAAATGGTATTCTGCATTCTAGCGATTGCAAGCCCCCAAATGGTCCTGTGTTTGTGTGCGTGTGTTTGTGTGTGAATTCATGTGCGTGTGTAAGTACCTGCATGTGTGTCTGAATTTGTGGGCACGTGTGCGTGTCCATGTTTGAGGACCCACTAATTTTTTGTTTTTCCTTAATGTTTATTTATTTTGAGAGGGAGAGAGTGCATGAGAGAGCAGGTGTGGGTAGAGGCAGAGAGAGGGAGACGAAGAATCCCAAGCAGGGTCCACACTGTCAGCACAGAGCCCGATGTGGGGCTCGAACCCGCAAACCATGAGATCGTGACCTGAGCTGAGAGCGAGAATCAGAGGCTTAACCGAGTGAGCCCCTCAGGCGCCCCTTGAGGATGCGTTTGTAGGTGTTCGTCGTGAGGCCTGAGATAGAGGTATGGTCGAAGAGGCAAGCCCTGAAAGGTTTTAAGGAGAGCGGCTGGAATGTTTCTCAGAAATTAAACAGTAGCAGCTGCTACACGTCCGTGCCGCGTCCCTGGCACCTTCAGAGCCCACGCGGGTCAGGCAAGGCGAGGGGGTGATGGACCCACAAGTCCCAGGTTTTGTCTCCGTAGGAGGTCAGTCACGATGCCACGGTCTAGGCAAGTGACAATCAGAGCTGTTTGACGGGAAGGGCTAAAACACCTGCCTCTCTGCAATATTGTGCAAAACCCAGAAGTGCTTCCTCAAGTCTCCGCGAGTTGTGCTTTTGTGCTTCGGAGAAGAAATTTGTAGAAGGCTTGGGACCTTTTTCCGAAGGGAAAGCGTCATTTTGTTTTTTACAAGTGGCTCCCGTGTCTCCCGGTACGGAGGAGGAAAGGACCCTGGTACGCAGGTGCTCAGCTCTGCTCTCTTCCTTCGCCTCACTGCCCCTCTCCCACCTACTCCCCTCTGCACCAGGCGTCTTCGCAAAAGCCTCCAATGTCATGGCGCAGGCAAATTGAAGTCACATCAGGATTATGAATGAATGCAAACAGTAGCAGATGCAATAAAGCGGTGACTGTCTTGAGATATGACATCGACGCCAACCTATATTTCTTTGAGGAGAGACGGCTGTTCCTCCTTTCTCCTTATTGACTCTGAGGTGCCATATAAAACTCTCCGCAATCAAGTAAATACTGCCAGTACAGGGAGGGAAGGTGCTATAAATCCCATGCGTGACCGCCTGTACCAGATGGATTTCAGGGTAACAAGTCCGTCTAGAACTCTCTTCTAGAGCGACCCCTGCCCCCAAGCCCCTGCTTCTGAACTAGGTAATCCCTGTCTCAGCTCACCGTGGTGTCCCCCAGACATACACACAAGCAGCTTGGGATAGATAATGAATGCATTTACTGACTGATAAGAAACATATCCTCTTGTGGAGTTGGCAGGGGAGGGCGGCAGTGGGGGCCAATTTCTTACCAGGAATTCTTATCAGAAACCAGGCATCTGTCTGGAAGATGTCCAGCCAAGACACCGTGATGAGAGTCTTATCTCCGGGTGACATTGGAGCCACCATCTAGTGACTGGAGTCTTGGAGAGAAGCCAGGGACATGGGGGGAGGTGATAGGGAGAGAGGCAGGGTGAAGCAGTTGAGAGCAGAGAGGTGGAGAAGCAGGAAAGCTCACCGTGAGAGCGAGAACGAGAGAGAGGAGGAGGTATCTTTTCTGCAAAAATATGTCTCCACGTCCAGATCTCCTGGTGGTTGTCAATACTTGGCTTCCTTTCTGTACACTTCACCAGCTTTCCATGAGCTCTGACGATAACATCCAGTGCCTCGCAAACAGAGTTCTCTCAGGAGGACCTCTGATAGTTACATAAAAACACAAGCACTGGGGCTCCTGGGTGGCTCAGTCGGTTGAGCATCCAACTTCAGCTCCGGTCATGATCTCGCAGTTTGTGGGTTCCAGCCCCACGTCGGGCTCTGGGCTGACAGCTCGAAGCCTGGAGCCTGCTTCGGATTCTGTGTCTCCCTCTCTCTCTGACCCTCCCCCGTTCGCGCCCTGTCTCTCTCAGAAATAAATACCGAAAAAAGTCACTTTAAATCAAAAGTAGGTAGTATTTATTGCCGTGTACCCGCTGCCGGGCGGCGGTTATACGTCCTGACTCTGTTATTTCTCAGAAAACGTGTGTGAGGTCTTTTATCCGCATTTTCCCGATGTGGACGCGGAGACTTGGAAGGGGCAGCCCCCTGCCCCAAGCCTCCAGGCGAGGAAGGGTCAGAAAGGCAACGGGCACTTGGCACTGTGACTCAGATGTCATGCCCTAAGAATCTGCATGAGCCGTCTGTGTGAGAGGCTCACGGGAATGTGTTGAGTGGCCCTGTTACACGGAAGGAAATGCGGACTTTATGCATGGTGTGTTTTATGTGTTCCTGAGTTGTCCTGGAACAGCCATCGCACTGGCATTTCATGAAGACATCACGTGGGTCTCCAGCCAAGGCTTTCCGGGGATGGGGCTGACGACCGCTCTCGGAGAGGGATGAGGCACAGGGCAGCTCTACAGGGGAACAAAAGACAGAACTGAGAAAGAGCTGCGACACTGCCGCCCTGCGAGGGGCACTGACCTGTGACCAACCAGGAATGCTGTCCCACCCACCGCGGCACAGCAGGGAGCGCAGGGGGACTGATGAGGCCGGAGTGCCAGGGGCAGAACCCTTACGGCACTCATCCCGCATCCACATCTCCGGGCATCCCGCTGCCCCGGACAAGCCCTCCCTGTCCCTGTTGCTGTCTCACACTGTTGCACAGGATGTGCACTTGTGAACTACCAAACCTACTTTTCTTTTTGTTTTTTTTTTTTTAAGTTTTATTTATTTATTTTGAGAGGGACAGCCCAAGTAGGGGAGGGGCAGAGAGAGAGAGAAAGAGAATCCCAAGCAGGATCCACACTACCAGTGCAGAGCCCAGTGCGGGGCTCGAATTTATGAACCGTGAGATCATGAGCTGAAAGCGAGAGTCAGATGCCTCACTGACTGAGCCACCCAGGCAGCCCCCAAACCTGCTTTCAAAAGTCCTTGGTCCCTGGGGATGCCTGGCTGGCTCAGTCTCGGGAGCGTGCCGATGTTGCCCTCCGGGTTGTGAGTTGAAGCCCCAGGTTGGGTGCAGAGATGACTAACACAAATGAGGTAACTAACTAACTAACTAACTCAAAGTCCTTGGTCCCTGGCGTGTGGCCGGGCACCCAGGCCCTCTCCTGTAGTGTGATCGTGCAGACACGTATCATCGTGGAGGGTTTTGCATACACACCAACAAACTCATGAGTCCACGTGTTTGCAGTATGACCTGACGGTCATTTCCGAACAATCTTTGGCCATCCACGATAACCCAGCAATGTTGGCCGCCCTCTGGTAGACTTTGTGTCCTTTCTGCAAGACCTGCCCTATTGCCCACGGCAGCTGCTGACACGTGGTCCCCGTTCAGGTGTTCACGTCTCTAGCCCTGTGCCCTTCCCCCCACCCTGCTCTGCACTCCGGAGATCAGACGCTTGTGGGAGGTACACCTGCCACGCTGAGCTCTTAAGTGCTCCAGTCTACTCACTGCCGTTTGTCTAGGACCCTGACCATCTGAATGTTGTTTCTGGTAAATTCAGCCTCTCTTCCTTGCCACCAGATTTCCCTGCCCTCGAGATCCCCTTCAGGCACTTTCTTTGTGCACTGACACTGCCTCCCGCTCTCTGTGGCCACCACAGAACCTGGTTTTCCAGCGTTTCTCCCTTACCTGGGCCCCTGCTCCCTTGGTATTCAGGGAAGGGATTTCTGTCCTCACCTGTCTCTTAGACCCGCTCCTGGCTGGCCCTCCTTGCCCTTAGAAGTGACTTCCAGCCCCCTGAAGTTGCACCCCCTGTCATAAATTCCTCCCTGGACGCTTCAAACACAGCACGCCCCGAACAGAATTAAGGAACCTCCCCTTTGGTGTCAAAAAGCAAACACAAAAAAAAACCACGCAGCCCCCCTCTTTCTTGAATTTGCACACTTGTATTGATTCCAGACGCCACCCTCCAGGTTTCGGGTCTTGTCATCTCTTATCTAGGTTACGTCTGGTGGATCATCTTTCCTAGGGCTTCTGGACCAGCCTAATCTGTTCTACCGATAAGTGCTACCATTGTCTTTCTTGGTGTGCGTTCCCCACCCAATCTTCCTGTCTCTGTTTGCTCTTCTCTTCATATTTATTATGTTGTAGCCACATCAGATAACTTGCCATTTCCTCTTTTTGGTCATGGCCATACATCTGGGGTCATGCTCGCAGACCCTGCTGCCTCGATTGACTTTTCTCCTTTCCCTCCCCTGTCGCCACCCCCCCCGCCGCCGCCATCGATTACAGCCTTAGTTTTCTATTGCTGCCATAAAAAAAAATCACAAACTTAGCATAAGACACCCCACCTTTATTATCTCACAGGTAGGTCAGAAGATTTGTGGGGTGTTCGTTGGTTTGTTTCTCTGCTTTGGGTTTCGTAAGGCTAAAATCAAGATGGTGGATGGCCTGAGATCTTGTCTGGAGACTCTGAGGGAGAATCTGCTTACAAACTCATCCAGGTGGTTGGCAGAATTCAGTTCCGTCCAGATGCAGGACTATCCATCCTGTTTTCCCTGGCTGGCTTAGCCAGCAGCCATTCTCATCTCTTCAGGGTCACATGTGTCCCTTGCCATGTGGCCTCTCTGTCTCCAGACAAGTAGCAGGTGCCAAGACTTTCCATGCTTCACATCTCTCTGACTTCTTTCGTGGCACTTCTCTTCTATTCCGGTGAGAAAAAAAAATTATCTGCTTTTTAAGGTTCATGTGATGGGATTGGGCCGATCTGTGTAATTCAGAATTATCTCTATATGTAAGGGTCCGTAACCTTAATTGCATTTTAAGATGTAATTATCATGTAACTTCACATATGCACAAATTCAAGGGATTAGGGTGTGGACATCTTTGGGGAGGCATGCTCCTGACGCAGAAGCCTGCTGATTTTTCAAAACACAAACTCTGTCTCTGTAAAGCAACTTTCGCTTGGCTGCTTCCTTCCAGGTATTGCCCTCACACTGTGTTTATTAATGCTCTCCTAATGCATTATCTTACTTTATGCATGATTTTGTTATAGGGGTTTGTTTACAAGCGTGCCTCCCACCATCAGTGATAAATGGCATGAGCTCAGAAAATGCACCCTGATCACCTTGATTCTCGTGGGGAACATCCAGCCCAGTGTCTTACATGCGTTTGTCAAATAAAACAAATATATTTGTAAGAATTTGGTGAATGTTCGTGAAACACTTGATATGTTTGAGGTGCTGTGACCTCCAGATCAGGAGCCATCTGAAGGCATCAATTAACACAAAGAGGGGGCACCTGGAGGGCTCATTTGGTTACGTGTCTGACTTCGGCTCAGGTCGTGATCCCATGGTTTAGGAGTTCGAGTGCCCCATCGGGCTTGATGTTGACAGCTCAGAGCCTACTTCTGATCGTTTGTCCCCCCCCTCTCTCTCTGCCACTCCCCTGCTCACTCTCTCTCTCTCAAAAATAAATAAATATATATTTTTTAAATACAAAGGTAAACACATGATAGGTAGATCTTCCTAGATTTTTCCTTGATTCCTCACATCAAGACACCCTCTGGCTTGTGTGGAAAAAGAAATATTCGCCACACTTGTATTAGTACGTGTTACCGCATAACACGATATCACGAACTCAGAGGCTTAAAATGACATGGGTTGATGATCTCACAGTCACTGTGGATCAGGCATGCAAGGCACAGCTTAAGTGGGTCCCCAGCTCCGGGTCTGTCACACGACCGCCATCAGTGCGTCAGCACAGGCTGTGTCTTATCTGAAGGTGTGACCAGGGAAAGGTTCACCTCTAAGCACAGGGTTGTTGGAAGATTCAGTTCCTTTCCAGCTGTTGGCCTCCCTCAGTTCCTCTTCATGTGGGCAACTCCAACTCAGCACCTTCATTCTTGCAAGGGTTGGAGCTGAGAAGGCAAGAGAGACCGGAAGCAAGGTAAAGTTACAATCTTTTGTAACCTAATGACGGAAGTGACGCCCCATTGATTTCTTAGGAGCAGGTTTCTAAGTCAGTCCCCACACCAGGCAGGTGGTAACACAGGGGTGTGGGTTATCAGGAGGCGGGATCATCGGGGGTCATTGAAGGGTCTGCCTGGCACATCCGTCCTTACAGAGACGGGAGGTGGGGGGGTTGAACCACATGAAATCACTCAGCAGGCTGAAGAACAGATACACTGGGAGGAGAGAACAGTGGCAGCTGATAATGGAGCCGGGTGATGGATAAGTTACATGCGGGGATTGCTGCCTCAAGGAAGGTGACTTTGTAGATGGAGAGGAAACAAATGGAAGCCTAAGACCAGAGTTCATAGCCTTAAAGTAAATAATCGAGGTATAGTCTAGCAGTTAACAACCCTGCCTGCCCGCTGCTGGGCTCAGGGAAGCACGATAGGGCACCTCGCCACATGGAGAAACCAGGATGCTTCTAGGTGAGTGGTTCTCAAGTGGTTTGGTCTCAGAACATCTTTTTGATCTTGAAGATGATGGAGGACTCTGCAGAGATATTATTTATATGGGCTTTAGCTATGATGTTTGCTAAATTAAAAGTTAAAACGCAAACACTTAAGAATACTTACACGTTCATTTAAAAATAACAATAGTGGGGCGCCTGGGTGGCTCAGTCGGTTAAGCATCCGACTTCAGCTCAGGTCATGATCTCACAGTTTGTGGGTTCGAGCCCCACGTCGGATTTTGTGCCAACAACTCAGAGCCTGGAGCCTGCTTCGGATTCAGTGTCTCCCTTTCTCTCTGCCCCTCACCCGCTCACAATCTGTCTCTCTCTCTGGCTCAAAAACAAATAAACATTAAAAAAATGTTTTTAAATAAATAATAAAAGTAACAATAGTAAACCTATCTCATATTAACACAAAAACATGTTTAAAAATAACTATTTCTAAAATAAAACCAAATGGTGAAATATGTGGCATTACATTTTGTACATTTTTGCAAACTTTTTTAACAACAGATTTTAACAACAGACAGCTGAATTCTCATAGCAGCTAAGGCACTCTGTTGTGATGTATTGTTTTGGTTGGTGCATACTAAGAAAAACTGGCTTCCCACAGTTATGTAGTTGAAAAAAAATAGGATAATTAAATAGCTGTGGATATTTCTATCTAGTACTACAGCAAAACTCAACACTGGTAGATTCCGGCAGGTTAAAAAGTGTTATATGAGGGGCGCTTGGGTGACTCAGGCGGTTACGCATCAGACTTGGGCTCAGGTCATGATCTTGCGGTTTGTGAGTTTGAGCCCCACATCAGGCTCTGTGCTGACAGGTCAGACCCTGGAGCTTGCTTCGTAGTTTGTGTCTCTGTCTCTCTGCCCCTCCCCTGCTCATGCACACGCGCGCGCGCACGCGCGCACACACACACACACACACACTCTCTCTCTCTCTCTCTCTCTCTCAAAAATAAACATTAAAGTGTTTTAAGTGTTATATGAGCCCATATCAATAAACAGTTTGTTCAGTATCACATTAAAATTCATTGTTTTATCCTGTGCTTAACATGCGTATCTTGCCCATGCATTTTGTAACATCATACTTTAGTTCATTCAGAAAATGCTAGTTCACTAAGTGATGTAAGACTTCCAAATATTCACACAGTTTGTTATACAACATCAAAAACTCACATTTATTAACGTCACTACCAATTTTGTTAGGAAAGAAGTTAAGTTTTCGGAGGGCATCGAGTTTATGGTGGCGAATAGAAGATTTCTAAAATACTAATTTTGAGGGCACCTAGGTGGCTCCGTCGGTTTAGCGTCTGACTTCGGCTCAGGCCATGATCTCACAGTCTGTGAGTTCGAGCCCCATGTCGGGCTCTGTGCTGACAGCTCAGAGCCTGGAGCCTGCTTCGGATTCTGTGTCTCCCTCTCTCCCTGCCCCTCCTCCACTCACTCTGTCTCAAAATCAGTAAACATTAAAAAAAATTTTTTTAAATACTAATTTTTCCTGAAATCCTGAATTTTGTCCTCGGCAGCAAATACTTGTCATTTGTTTTCCATGATGTGACAGACTCACTTTGTTCATTTTTGGGTAGATTTCTGCCAAAGAGCCATGTCTGAATTGCCACAGATTATCTGTCACCCATTCCTTCACATAAAAATGGTACCAGGCATTTCACATCACTGTACAAACAATGGCATGCTTTCTTTTCTCCCCTGGAGACGACCATCAACCTTCATCCTGCCCGAGAAGAACACTGTGTGTACTCCCATGTTATCATGCAGAATACTAAAAAGACCTGTATTTGAGATATGTGAAGAATTTGAGAAGATATTTGAGAAAATTTGAGAGAGTTGAGAAAATTAGTAATTTGGACAGCTTCATCAACAACATTCTTTTTTTTTTTTAATGTTTATTTTTGAGAGAGAGAGAGACAGAGTGTGAGCAGGGGAAGGGTAGAGAGAGAGAAGGAGACACAGAATCTGAAGCAAGCTCCAGGCTCTGAGTTGTCAGCACAGAGCCCGATGCAGGGCTGGAACTCGTGAAGATCATACCTGCCCGTCCCTGCTTTTGCTCCTTCAGTATAGCTGTTCACAAGCCGAAAACAGTGAATGGCATTTCCGTATTATTAGGAAGACACATGCGTTCCCAGGGACCCTGTAAAAACGTCTCCCAGACTCCCAGGGGTCCGAGGTTCGCACTCTGGAAACCGCTCAACTAGAATAGAATCTAGGAAGCAGCATCCTTGAGTGAGGCATTAAGGGGTCACGAAAGTCAAGATCTACTTAATTCAGAACTGCTGCACACTTTCCCATCAGCGGTGCGGCTAAAAACTCCACTGGGCATTGTCTTTCTCTCCTCTCACTTCCCTGGTCACCAAAACAAAGCAAAGCTCCTCAACCGAGAAAGAAACTCATTACTGGCTATTTCTGTGTTAGCCACAGCCCAGTCTTCGGGGGTCTCCTGGGTTCCCCTTCTTGTTGTTGTTGTTAATTAATTTAACTGTAGTTCATGCACTTGTAGCTTTTACTCATTGTCTTATAACTTCACTCATTTGTGTATTGTTGACTCATTTCCTTGTTGCAAATGCCTGTCTGCTCAGCTAGATCCAGTAGCTCTCTACGGACTGTGTGCCTTTCCTAGTATATGACACTACGCTTTGGAGTATGATACCCGTCAAAGATCTCCGTTGAATAAAGGTAAAGAAATATGTGCCATCTAATCAAAGTATAAAGGAAAGAAAGATCTAGTTCAGTGTGTCAACCCCGTGGAGAATGCAGCTGTCCTTGATGTTAGTAACACCAAGAGTCGATTGGGAAAGAAAACAAATTGAAGCCATCTTTTAATTCTGTTCTGCTTAGAGCACATCTTGAACAGGTCATAGACACATATACCACAGGCAACACCAGCAATTACAAATAAAGCTGTGCTTGAGACAGACAGGAGTTAAAATGAGAGTTTATTGACCAACAACGTACCTCTAAAGGCAAGTGTTCTTAATCACCCTTTGATCACTTGAACTCGCATGAGGGAGCTGTCTTAAAATTTAGCTGTGACTCTCAGCGTTCACTCCCCTGCATCATCCTCATTGTAAAGCTCGTTTTGCATGCTATGGGTAGGGGATTTGTATACATTCCTGATTATAGACCATTTCCCGATGTTCCCTCTGCACGTCTCATTCCCCACGGTACTCAGACTGCCTTTCGGCCATGAAACACCGACTTGTTTGTCTTCTTTTGAACATGGCATCCTTGGGAGAGCCTTGGGATTCCAGTGAGAAGATTGTGACGGTGTTGACGGGTCATGGGGAGGTGCCTCGGCATCCCTCTGAGTCTCAGTTCCCTCTTCTGCAAAATGGGAATGAAAACCTGTATTGTTCAGTAGCGTTGTCAAAGTCAAGAGTCACATGCGTGCTACATTTGGCGTGTCATGTGCAGTGAGTGTAATTGTTGTTTTCATAAGGCCCATTGCATATTGTCACATAACCTCTCTCTCCCCCACCCACCTGTACCCTGACCCCATTTGCTCAACCTGCCATATGCGTTTCCATCCGCCACCTGGGCTTCACGCTTGTGAAGGGCATTTCGTTCTGATGAACTTTTCTTGGGAAGAGCCCCTACATGTCTTGGTTCCTTCTTTCTGTGCTGTGCGGGTCTGGAACCCTCAGAAAAAGTCAGGTGTGCTAACATGGGTACCGTAACGTGTTCATTTGTCCCATTAATGGTATATCTCCAATTGCAAGATAAATGGGCCACGATTGGGTGATTCTGCTGAGGATCTGCCTTGAATATTCATTACCGCGGTCTGCTTCAAAACTGTCGGACCCTCCTTGCCTTTTCTTTCTGCACAGCATTGCAACAGGAGATGAAAGAGTTGAGAGGAAGACAGCTTTGGTTGGTTTCTGTAATTCTGATGCATTATTAATTTTCTTAACCAAAAAGAAAAACCCACACACATAAAAAACAAAAAAAAACAAAAAAAACATGTGCATGTCAAGATTGATTGGAATCCTTAACGGATATTTAATTTAAGGATTGTCACACCATGACTTCTACCCAGTAGAACGGATGGTGACAAGGAATAATTCACTGTCTACCAGTTATACTAATAGTTACACATGGATATCGCATCTAATGATCTCGACAAGCTGCTTGGTAACTGTATGTCCACACATCCATTTACACTTGTTTTTCCTAATTGAAGTTAATTGGAATGCATATGTGTCAAATAGTTAAACTCTATAACCTTAATTTTAATGAGATATATGAACTCTTTTTCATATTAATGAACCTGAGTATATTGTTTTCTTCTTTTTAAAAAAAAATTTTTTAACATTTATTTATTACTGAGAGACAGAGAGAGACAGAGCATGAGCATGGGAGGGGCAGAGAGACAGAGAGACACAGAATCCAAAGCAGGCTCCAGGCTCTGAGCTGTCAGCACAGAGCCTGACGTGGGGCTCGGACCCACAGATCGCGAGATCATGACCTGAGCTGAGGTTGGATGCTCAACTGACTGAGCCACCCAGGTGCCCCTATTTTTTTTTTTCTTCTTCTAAAGGCATCCACTGATGTGCCTTTTAATGACCATGGGTTCTTCCTATGCTAGGTTTTCGAATTTCTCAGAAATAGGATGAGGTAACATTCAGGATCTGTCTGCAAATGGGCCAAGAGGTGGTCAGTTCAGTCATGTGTCAAAAGTAGCTAGGGCAGAGAGGACTCCAGTCCTTCAAAGTAACTGGCAGCATATAGCAGTTACATGGAGTAATTATTCCGTAGATGCTAAATAAGTACATCTGAATTGAAGCAAAGTGTAGGATTAGAATTTTATGACCTCGGCATTCGGTGCTCATGTGAACACAGCCATACACAACCAAAAGGCAGGCTCGGGATGTTTTGATTGCTTCCTGCATATAAAATATTTATTTGCAGACAAGGCTGTATTACTCTGTCGTTGCAAAATCTGTAATTGACAATGACTTTGAAAATAGCACATGTGATCCCCGTGTACAAGGCAGGTGGATGCTCTAAGTACAATTTCGTGTGTGTTCTAAGTACTATGTATTGTTCGTGTCATGTCGGGTAACTCTGTGGTCACCCAGAAGGTGCCCATGCAGAATTTGGAATGTGTTCCATGGAAAGGTTGGTCAAGACGCCAACTGTTGATCCCCTGGGAGACTGAAGGCAAAGCTGTGAATGTGCCAAGGGAAACCATCCTGAAATCAACAGTCTTGCCACATGGAGCACTCGTGTGGATTCTTTCCAGGGGTCTCATCTGCATCTTGGCAATAATGTCTTAGTGTCATCCATTATTGTTCTTGCCGTGTGTCCTATGGATATGTATGTGATTATTAGCATTTTTCCTGTATCGCATGGATATACACATAGTAGATACAGAGGAAGGCCATGGCTTTCTACAATAATCCTGGTTTCCTGCGGTCACACTCACATAGGTTGTGACGAAGTGCCCGCTCTGAAAGCCCAGCCTCGCATCTTGGGAAGCCTGGGACCTCACTGACTACGTCAGGATTCTTTGCTGCCAGTTGTCCCCAGCATCTTGCAGCAGCGTGTGACCCATCAGATGTGTATACCACGAGACTTAAAGACACTGGAGCTGAGTGTTTGTATAATGTTGGCAAATGAATTTGCATCAAGATCAGCTTGTGGGAAGGTCATGGAAACCGTCCAGGCGGAGGAGAGAACCTGATCAGCGATCTAGGTTAGAGTTACAATTCCTTGTTTCTTTCCGGCTCTAGATTCAGTCTGTTGGATGTACCACAAAATCACCACCACAATAGCCGGACGCTCAGGGGCTCAGAACAAAGTGTGTCAGAATAGTTTACGCTGCATTTCATACGTGTGGGGGGGGGGAGTAGCTTTCATTATTTTCTTTGTGGCCTCATCCTGTCAAAAGTGCCATGTGCACTGGTGCTGGGGGAAGAAGAGAAAAATCTCCAACACACAACTCATGGTCCAGGGTAGCACAGTGGTCTTCTGGTTTTATGTTTTGGGTAGATCTTCAGAAGCAGACTCCCTAGCGTGTTGGAACCCTCGTCCGCGCATCTCAAAACTGCCTCGCATCCTTCTGTCGAGATGGTTCAGGGGAAGGCTCTGTACGTTCTCGGACATGGGAGAGTGGACATCTTTTCTCTCTTCTTCCCTCGCTTCCTGCACCTGTGGTGGGCATAGCCCAGGGTCAGCTCTCTGGATGAGAGAGCTGTGCTCCCCGTTTCCCCCGTGGAGCTGCCGACGGGACCCCCTCGGTGGCTGGCTCCCTGGATTCTGGCCGTGATTTCCGTTTGTACCTGGTTTCGGGCATTAGACTCTGGAGTCCGTCAGCGTGGAGTCACTTTCCCCCACGTCTAGAAGGTTCAGTGTGCCAGGCCCGCCTTCCGCCGTCTTCCAGGCGGGAGCCACTGCCCCCCACTGGAGCTAAGTAGGATGTTTGGAGAGCCGGGGCACTGCGATGCCGGCAGGTGGCTCTGGAACTGTTTCTCGGGGGTGTTTCTTGGTGTAGACGAGCCAGGCCACCGTTGTGCTCTGCTGGGGTGTCCTCCCATCGTAAACCCCTGCCCTCTACTACACAGGTCTCGCCCCTGCTCAAGGCTTTAAGCTTACTCGGCTCAGAGGACCCACCTCCCGGCTCTCTGGCTGGCCCGGTGTCCCCTCCCCCTGCAGGTCTGCTGAGACCCATCTTCATGGTGACGTTGGCACCTCTCCAGCACCCTGCATCCTGCAAAAGGCCAGGCTCGACTTTCCAGGTGCGGCTCCTGGTTTATCAGAAAAGGCCGTTTGAACTTTGAAAGTCTGTTGTCATGACAGACGCAAGGATCTCTAAAGACTGAGATCGCATCTACTGAGTGATCTGAAAAGTTAGCAATGCGTTCTTCGTTCTAGGGACGCGTGGTCCTCCTTCTGAAGTCGTCTACTATTTCCAGTGGGCTATTAGCTTTATGTGTTAATATATGTGTATTTTCTCTGCAATCCCTGATTCCCTTCGTGGAGCTAGGGCTTGAAAGAAGCCAGTTTTGCATATTCATAGTGAGGATAAGTAGCAATTTTCAACTGCAGTATTCTGAAGGGGAGAGTGACTACAGAGGGTGAGTAAAGTGCAAAGACCAGCAACCGTGTGGGGCTTCCTGGGAGACGATGCAGAGAGCGCGTTGTCGTTGGCGGGTGGGCACATGCGGATCTTCCTCCAGGCCCTTCCCCCTCGGGGTCAGGCTGTTTGGCAGGCTGGGTTTGTCAGCCTCAGAGAGGAAGGAGACACCGGGTCTTTCCCTGATGGCTCCCTCTGTGGCTGGCAGCCTGGGACCTCAGGCTGGGGAGACCCCAGCCATTTCTCTACTTTGGGCCGCATTCCACTCTGCTCTGACTCCGGTGGGGAGTCCTGCTCCCTGCCTTTCTGCTTGGCTAGGGTATTTGCACTTGGCTTCTGTGCCTTCTTGAGAGGATAAGAGCCAAGCCTGTAGGAAGCAGGCGATGTGACGGGTGGGGGTGGGGGTGGGGGACGCAGGCGATGTGACATCAGTAGCCTTGTACGGCCCCCCACCCCCAGCACCGCCGAGGACCCTGAGACTCCTGGCCACTGACCCGCTCACACCTGCCCAGGAGGGCTCATGCTCCCCGAGTGCAGCATAAAAAAGGTCAGTGGAAAATCAGGTTGATGCGGAGGATGCCGGTTGATTAGTGATGAGGGACCGTGGGGCAGGCTGAGGACAAAGTGCATGCCTGCGCCCCCCCCCCCCCAGGTAGTATACGTGTGACATGCCTCAGATACTCCTGGCTGCCCAAGGACACAGGAAAGGAAAGAAAACAAAGGGGTAGCTGATCGAGATCACAGTCAGGCAGGACAGGAGTCTCCTTCAGTTTACAAACGTCTTAGTAAATGACAAGAAAAAGGATGGGGCGCCTGGGTGGCGCAGTCGGTTACGCGTCCGACTTCAGCCAGGTCACGATCTCGCGGTCCGTGAGTTCGAGCCCCGCGTCAGGCTCTGGGCTGATGGCTCAGAGCCTGGAGCCTGTTTCCGATTCTGTGTCTCCCTCTCTCTCTGCCCCTCCCCCGTTCATGCTCTGTCTCTCTCTGTCCCAAAAATAAATAAAAAACGTTGAAAGAAAAAAAAAAAAATTTAAAAAAAAAAAAAGAAAAAGGCAATCTGTCAACAGCCTCATCTCCAGAAACCTACAGACTCAGTTTCCGGGAGCCCCAGTGTCAACCTCCCCTCCACAGTGATGTGGGGAACAAAGGCAGAAGGAAATGGCAGGTAAAATTAAATTTCCTTGTAACCTGTGGCCCATGGACAGATACTTGAGACAGGCAGAGGATAACAGCCCTCCAGGAATTCCGTGATGGCTTACTAGAGGGAACCCAACCTTAGCTTGAGAATAGCAAGGCCTCAGGTATCTTAGGAGTCCTCGTTAGCATATCAAAGTCCCTCTGGAGGCCTCCTTTTTGACTGCACCTCCCCCAGCCTCACAGTATATAACCAGTCACTGTGCACGACCCCAGTGCAGCTCTTTCTGCCCACAGGTCCTGTCCCCGTGTTTTAATAAAACCACCTTTTTGCACCCAAGACGGTCTTTAAGAATTCTCTCTCGGTTGTCGGCTACGGACCCCCCACCATGACCCCAAAACGTCATCAGTTAGCATGAAGGGTTTTGACTTTATCACTATTATCTGCATAAAGGCTGGAGAGTTCCCAGAGGGGGAGGGGGGAAGGGTGGCGTAGACCGGCCGGAGAAGCGGGATTGCAGTTGGAAAGTTTTACACGTGTGGAAAGCTGCGTCCACCTCCTGTCTTTAAATGTTGTGGCGTTTTTGCCCATATCCACAAACAAATCACGGCGCGTAGAATCTAGAATCTGCTTTTTGCTCAGAGGGGGAAAGATGTGTGTGTCAGAGTGGAACCTGGGAATTAGTGTTTGAAAGGTATAACCCAGTGGGTAGGTAAAGAGGAGGATTTAAAGAGAATACTTGAGAGGCCCTGGCTGGCTCCATACAGGGAGCGTGCAACTATTGATCTCAAGGTTATGTGTTCGAACCCACGTTGGGCGTAGAGATTACATCAGAATAAAATCTTAAAAAAATAATGATAAGAGGGGCGCCTGGGTGGCTCAGTCGGTTGGGCGTCCGACTTCGGCTCAGGTCACGATCTCACGGTTCGTGAGTTCGAGCCCCGCGTCAGGCTCTGTGCTGACAGCTCGGAGCCTGGAACCTCCTTCGGATTCTGTGTCTCCCCCTCTCTCTGCCCCTCCCCTGCTCATGCTCAGTTTCTCTCTCTCTCTCAATAATAAATAAATGTTAAAAAAATTTTTTTTAATAATAAAAAATAATAAGAGAGAAGACTTAACAGAGAGGGAGAGACACGCAGGGAGGCAGATGGTGGGAGGGGAGAAAGAGAACTATCTGGAACAGGTATTTTTTATAGAAGAAAACAAATGGATTCAGCTAACCTATGCCCAGCCCTCAGGGGTTTCCCCAATGCAATACACTGACACAAAACCCCCGCTTAGCCTTGAGGAACATTTTCCAATTTCATTTATTCATCATTTGGCATACCCGGAGGTTTTCTAGCGTCAACCGGGAGCTGAGGAAAGCCTGTAGGCACAGCTGGGAAGTCTTTGTGGCAGAGACGTCACATGGCTGAATCTGGATCATTGTGAGAGATGCCATAGATCCACCCACTGCCATAGCCACCATCAGGCAGCTTGGATGTGCAGGGGCAGAGAGAGAGAGAGAGAGAGAGAGAGAGAGAGAGTGAATCCCAAGCGGGCTCTGCACTGTCAGCACAGAGCCCGACGCGAGACTCGAACTCACAAACCGTGAGATCATGACCCGAGGTGCAATCCAGAGTCGGACGCTCAACCGACTGAGCCTCCCAGGCACCCCCGTTTTCATTCTTTGTAATCCCCTTTTTAATCCCTTTCTGATTTGTTCCGTGAAGCTTCTAGCAAACCACAAGTACTGTCACTGCGAATGCAACAGGAGCTTTCTTCTTGGACACCCGTCAGTGGAAACACACCTGCGCTACATAGGGGTACTCCGTGCACCCTTTTCTGGGGCATCCTGACATGACGAGGCACCGGGGCCGCTCCAGCAGCAGAGTCCTGGCCGCTGGCTTTGCAGGGCGAGCCCTCGGCTGGGGGCGTGGACTTCTACACGGCGTTCATGCATGCCCTAAATCCGTTCATGCATGCCCTTCATTCTTCGGGCTTCAGAATCGAGTTACGATGAATATGCCGAGGACGCTGGGCCGATGCTCACAGACACCACATTCACACACCATGAAACCATTTTGAGGGTTGTTCTTAGCCACCAACCCATCGCTTCTGTGTCCAACTGCATGAGGCTGGAGCTCAGACTCTGGAAAGTATTAGTGTGACCCAAGTGAAACTCTGACCCTTATGGACCAAAAATTGTACAGTGTGGGCAATTCACATGATCCGAGGAGGCTATAGACTTTCCCCTCTACCTCTTGGCTTCCTCTTGGAGTCCTTCCATCGGGGATGCTAGGGACATACGGCAAGGCAGAAAGAGGGACAGGGATTACTGCCACAGCCGTTGGCTTTTTTAGACCTTCCAAACTCACTTCCTTCTGCCTTCAGAGGTTCACACCCCAGCCAGGTGGGATCCTCCCTTGGGAGTCACAGCACACATCCTGAGGTCCATGCTGCTGGGTGTCCTGACATCATCACTTTGTGCCCAGTCCAGGATGAAAGGCAGTTCAATGGCCGGCTGTCACCTCTGCCTCTCGTTTTTTTTGTTTAAGTCCCCCACCATTCACACTGATTTCCAACATAAAAGTCTCGTTGTTGGATTCACTAAAGCAGTTTGTTCTTAAGCATATCTGACACAAGCATTTGCAACTATGGTTGGAAGGGGCTCCTCCAAGCCTCCTGCACGAGCTGAGAGCAGGTGCATAGCGTTGATGGTCCCAGGGCACCCCTCCCCGATCGTGTGCTCATGTCCCTGCCCCTGTCCTCACACAGCGGGCCTGTGTGTCTGGCCAGTGGGACTTGAGCAGACAGGACACAGGCAGAGGCTTGCTTCCATTTGCCCCTCTCCCCACCAGCACCAGGACGGGGCTGAGCCCAGGCTTGCCTCTGGGTCTAGGAGAATGGGGCAGCCCTGGTTTACCCTGATCGTCCCACTCGGGGCCATTTGGCTCAGGCAGTGTCCAGTCAACCCCCTGACCTGAGAGTAAGCCCTGGTGATGAGTGTTCTTCCACACTCCAGTTGCACAAACCACACACAGGGTTTTGGTAGTTGGAGGGTTTGTTAGGCAGCTCCCTTGTTATGCAGCTCCTAGCACACGAGCCTCGCAGCGTGGCCCAACTGCCTATGTGATGACACGGCAGAGAGGTCCTCCCGGTGGCTCTCTGGACCCTCTCCAGAGCTATCGTGTCCTCACTAGATAACTCACGATTTATTCCAAAGGCAAACCCAGAGCCCATTCCTAGATTTCCGCTCAGCCTTCTTGGCTTTTCTCAAAAGCCTTTCGGGTCAAGACCTTTGTGTTTTCGTGGGCTCTTGTCCACTCTCTGGAGTGTTTCTTTAGCTTCTGTTCTGATTTTGTGGTAGACGAGTCGCCTCCACCAGTCTCGTCTGGAAATTCACAGCCTTTCCTCACATTTCTGCGTGATGCTCACGGCCTCTCACCCAACGTGGCTCAGAGCCCTTGACCAGTAAATCCTTCTGATGATGGCTCCAGCATTTTCTAGCACCTCTCTTGACATGCGGGATCTCTGATATACTACCTGGAATGCACCAAGTGTGAAATTAAACTTTTATTCACTCTTGTCCCCTGAGGACAAGGGCTAATCATTGCCCTTTGTACGACTGTTGTCAACTCACTTCCAGACTTGCAACCTGAGCCTGGGTCATGCCTACAGAGTTCATTCTGCTCAAGCATGAAAGTGATACTCCCTCATTCACTCAACAACACTTTTCATGCATTTATATCTGTGTGCCTAGAGGCGGACGTTGAAGCAGCCCGTGTGTTGAAACGTGGTTCACAGAAGGTAGAGATGGTGTATGCTTGCAGACAGAGATGGGCATGCCGTAGTTCCTTGGCAGGAAGCAAGTGTTCCTCCAGCCTAGGAACATAGAAGTTGTCAGTGGAGTTCTCCCCAGTGCGTCGCATCCTGAGCAGTTCTTTGAGGAGGTGTGAGAGCCAGCCAGATAAAGACGGTGGGGATGGTGTCCCAGGCAGGGGCGTGAACAGGGGCAGAGGCATGGAGAGATCTCTGGGGATCTGCAGACAAAGGAAGTCCGAGAGGCACCTAGGGAACAGGTGCATTCTGAGGAGTCAGTTTCTTATTTTAATAGAGATCTGTAGTAGGCAGTTTATATTTACATCTCATAGACATCACATCAGTAGCTTTGAAGGAAGCTACCAGCCTCAGAATTTATAAGAGTGGTTCTAATCAGGCGACTCTGCCCCTTATGGGGTATTTTCACCCTGTGAAGACACAGTGAGAAGGCGGTATTTTGTTACGGCAGTCCTAACAAACTAAGACAAGCATCAAGGAAACTTTCTTAGATTCGAATTTCTCATGATCGTGCTCGGGAAGGGGGGAAGAGGCTGACCATCCCATCCTGCCAGTCTTCATGGGAGTTCTATTTGTCATGCACATGTACACGTTGGTGTTCTGTTCCTCACATGCATTGTTAAAGAGGGTGCTCCCTGAGCTACAGCTGGACTTGGAGAGACCTCCCAGTCAAGACTGTTCCATAGACTGTCCTTTTCTAAGACTGTCTTCTAAAGACACACGGTACCCTGGTTCTCCATATGTTCCAAGTGGTATTCCTTAAAACAAAGGGTCAGACATTCAAGCCATCTGGGAAATTCTGGTTCTTTTTTTTTTTTTAATGTTTATTTATTTATTTTGGGAGAGAGATAGTGTAAGCAGAGTAGGGGCAGAGACAGACGGAGAGAGACAGAACCCCAAGCATCCTCCGTGCTGTCAACACAGAGCCTAACGTGGGGCTTCAGCTCACGAACCACGCGATCATGACATGAGCCGAAACCAAGAGCCGGGCGCTTAACCAACTGAGCCAGTCAGGTGTCCTGAAAATGTTGGTTCTTACAGATAAGTTTCTTTACTGTGGGACTTCTTGGGCCCTTTTGTTTTTTTGTTTTGTTTTGTTTTTGTTTTTGTTTTTGTTTTTGTTTTTGTTTTTGAAAATGTGTTGTGAAAATCCAAGGAGATGAGTTGTGAATCTTTCGGAAACATACTTCCATAAGGAACATGTTTTCCATGTTCTCTATTAATTTCATGTTTTCTTTTTTGTGCCATCCTGTCTCTTCTTTGTGCATAGTTTCCTTCCATTCTCAAACAACACCAGCTTGAGTAGCAGTTTCAGTGATTTCACTGTCTTCTGTTACCCCTTCTCAAGAAAAATTAGTCACACCCATCCTTGTAAATATCTCAGCTACAGAGCCAAGAACGTTGTGTTCATGTCATTTGTCCAAATCTCTGTCTCTTTCAGTAGACACGTTTTCTTAATAACTTTTTTGTGCCAGGAAAGAGACATTATTCTAATTCAGCTTATCGTCTTCTGTGTCTTCCCTCTCCTCTTTGGAGGCCTGTAACTGGCTCACTGTCAGTGTCTCTTAAAATCAGACTCAGGATATAACACGCATGTTATGAGTGAGGGCTGCAGTAACAGTAGGAGAGCGAAAGCAGTAGGCACGTTGCTTCGAACAAACACAAAGGTGGACACACAGGGAAGACGCTCAGTGCACACCCTGGATTCCTGGCCATCCACAGCCCTTTTGAGTTTCCTAGGATAGACTGAGGTGGAACACGGATTCCCACCACATCTCTCTGACCTGTCATTCCTGCGCAGGCACGCCCCAAGACGAGCAGGTGCTTGAGACACGCCCCACAAGTTCCTTCTGCTGAGTTTCAGGCTTCACTCTGCTCTCCATGCAGGCGTGAGTTCAGCCAACCTGAGTGACCACCTGTCTTCTCCCTCTAAAGTGGGTCTTATGCTGACAATTGTACAGCACTATTTTCATTGTATGCTGGACCCAGCAGGGACTCACACACATTTCCTGAGCAGAGCGATAGTGGATTTCGAACATAAAACCAGTTGAGCAATCTCATGTTGAGCTAGATTTTTCTTGAGCTTGGCTCCTAAGTGTGGCATAGGCAGTGGTGAGGCTACTAGATGTCTTTTCCGTGCGGGAGTCCTTCTGTCTGCGGATAGCCTTCAGACATGGAAAAGTACAGTTAGATGGTGCAGGTAAGCATTCTGTCTCACAGGGCCCCTCCGTCCCCTTTGTTAAAAATCTCCCGGGGCGCCTGGGTGGCGCAGTCGGTTAAGCGTCCGACTTCAGCCAGGTCACGATCTCGCAGTCTGTGAGTTCGAGCCCCGCGTCAGGCTCTGGGCTGATGGCTCAGAGCCTGGAGCCTGTTTCCGATTCTGTGTCTCCCTCTCTCTCTGCCCCTCCCCCGTTCATGCTCTGTCTCTCTCTGTCCCAAAAATAAATAAACGTTGAAAAAAAAAAAATTTAAAAAAAAAAAAAATCTCCCTACAGTCCCCTCCAATTCTGCATAATCAGAAACCCATCCATCAGTGGTGTTTTTTAAAAAAAATATTTATTTATTTTTGAGAGAGAGAGAGAGAGAGAGAGAGAGAGAGAGAGAGCACAAGCAGGGGAGGAGCAGGGAGAGAGAAAAAGGGAGACACAGAAACCAAAGCAGGCTCCAGGCTCTGAGCTGTCAGCACAGAGCCTGACACGGGGCTCAAACCCACAAACTACATCCATCAGTTCTTAAAGAAGATTCATGGAAAACGAGATTTTGGCTTTTTTTTTCACTGCTTTTAAAGTCAAGCCCCTAGAAGGGTGCCTGAGCGGCTCAGTCAATGAAATGTCTCACTCCAGCTCGGGTCATGATCTCGCGGTTCGTGAGTTCCAGCCCCATGTCGGGCTCTGGGCTGACAGCTCAGAGCCTGGAGCCTGCTTGGGATTCTGTGTCTCCCTCTCTCTCTGCCCCTCCCCTGCTCGTGCTCTCTCTCTCTCTCTCGCTCTCTCTCTCTCTCTCTCTCTCAAAAATAAACATTAAAAAAATTTTAAGTCAAGCCAGTGGAAATGTACATTTTCTACCATCTACAAAGAGACTAACGTGGCAGGGAAAGGGAGAAATGGAAAGAGAAAGTATATTTTAATTGTGTTCCTCAGATGCAAGCATTACCGGTTTGTCTCCACATTGGGAATCTAGGGCCTTTCTAAAATGAAATGAGAAAGCATTATATTCAGAAAGTCCCTGGAATATCAGTGTTAGCATGTTGATTAAGGTCTAGGAGAAGGATTGCTTTTGTTGTGAATAGGGATGGTGCCTTTTGCTAACACAAAATGAGGAGATAATAAGAGGGAGAAGAAAAGGGAATGAAATAGTGGTTGAAATAATAGATCGAGGAATCCATTTCTCTATATTTTATGTTTCCCAAGTATAATTTCTTTGCATTTAATCCTTCTATTATCTCGGGCGTGCACACAGTCGATGAAGTCTATTAGAGATGCTTATTAAAGGTCTGTGTTCTAATCAATGTAAAATTCATTTTCTCAGTTTAAAATACAGGAGCAATTGTTTTTCAAGGACCTCTCATAAGAGTCTGGAAAATTCAACACCCTTTACAAGTGCACAATCAGAGATTTGTTTGCTCACATCTTCCCAAAGGTTTTGGATGGGCAATACAAAAACAAACAATTCTCAGTGGAACTTCAGCTGTGTAAAAGTTTGAGAAATGAAATAAATACAAGTGTCACTAAGAGGAAAAAAAAAAGTTTCTTTTAATCGAAATGTGGCACACACACACACACACACACACACACACACACACACACAGACATTCACCCACTCATCCACAGTTCTTACTAATGAGGTATATGGCATTGTGCCTTTACCTCCAAGTATTGCAAAATTAAATGAATTCCCCACATCGCATGCCACCATAGAGCTGATGCATTGCTGGTAGGAGGAAAAGGCATTACTCTTGGAAATCCGTCCTCTGACACAACTCTGATGAAAATAATAATGGTATCTCGCATTCCTTGTTATGGGTTATGCAGTGAACAATCTACATAGACAGTATAAACTTTTCCAGATGGTATAAACTGTTGTATTTTCCATATTTGTCAGATGACGATGGTCATCGAATATTTTTTTGTTTGAGATAGGAAACTCTTAAAAGAGACACGATTCCAGATAAAGCCAAGAACGCTTTATGCTGGTAATTGGGTTTTACAAGGCTAGTAAGCAATGGATGTGCATATTTATTCGTGGATTCACCAGCATTTTGGAGAACCTAGAAGACTGCCTGGCCCATAGTGTGGCTCAATTCATATTGAGTGAACGAAGTGTCAGCAACGGGAGGGAGGCAGTAAAGATGGGAGTTCGTAGAGAAATAAATAACTTGCAAGTGGGTGGCCAGAAACCATGAGTGGAACAGAGGACTTTTTTTTAATGTTTATTTATTTTTGAGAGAGAAAGAGAGAGAGAGAGAGAACAGGGTAAGGGCAGAGGGCAGGGGGCAGCTGGGGACAGAGGATCCAAAGCGGGCTCCATGCTGACAGCAGAGAGCATGACGCAGGGCTCGAACCACAAACAGCGAGATCATGACCCGAGCCGAAGTCAGACACCCAACCGACTGAACCACCTGGCGCCCCCGTAGAGGACATTTTCATTTAATCAGCGTGGGGGTCGCGAAGCCAAGAGTCACAAAGAAAATGCATTTCAACACGGGTAAAAATTGTGTGGGCACACACCAAAGGAAACCATAGCAGGACAAGATCGGGCCACGGTGCGGATTCACTCTGTTTATGCAAGGCAGGAAGCATCTCTTCAAAGTCCATTTGAGGAACCCTTTGAACATTCCCAGAGGAACAATGAGAGTTAGAGGCTGAATCATGACCCCCCTCCCTCTACCCTCATGCCTGGAACCTGAGAGTACGGTGCCTTGTGTGGCAAAAGAGATTTGGCAGAGAAGGAACTCAGGTGGGGGACGGTATCCTGGATTATCGAGGCAGGCTCCATATAATCACAGGCATTCTTTTTTTTTTTTTCCTTTTCAAATTTTTTATGTTTATGTACTTTTGAGAGCGAGGAGAACAAGAGAGAGAGAGAGAGAGAGAGCGCGAGAGCGAGCATGAGAGGGGGAGGGGCAGAGAGAGAGGGAGACACAGAATCCGAAGCGGGCTCCAGGCTCCGAGCTGTCAGCACAGAGCCCGACGCGGGGCTCAAACTCGTGAACTGTGAGATCATGACCTGAGCCGAATGAGCCACCCAGGAGCCCCGATCACAGGCATTCTTATAATTGGGAGGCAGGGGGTCAAAGTCAGAGAAGGACCCGTGGCGAGGGAAGCAGAGGGCAGAAGGATGCTAATCACGAGGAGCTCTAGAAGCTGGAGAGGGCCAGGGAACACCATCCCGCCCAGAGCTTCTGGAAGAAGCTGATTTTGTCCCTTCAACACCTATTTCAGACATAGGGTTTGGAGGGCAGGGAGATCAGTCTGTGTTGTGTTAAGCCGTTAGATGGGTTAGAGCAAGCACAGGAAAGGAATGGGGTGTGCTGAGCCCTGGGACGGGCCTGCTTCTCTCTGCCCAGTGCCCTTGCTCCGCACAGGACACACAGAGCCCTGCTGGCTGTGTCACACGAAGCGCCGTGCCCTGCTTCCCACGGACGTACATGAGGAGCCAGAGCGGAGCAGTGTTTAAGATACTCCGCGGCAGGCCGACCCTTTGAAGTGAATCCACACTTGATCGTTTGCCTCCTGTTGCTATGGTGCCCGGACAAAATGGTCCAAATGCTTTTTCATCCCCCCCCCCCCAGGGCAAAACCATCAGCTCACATATTCCAAGAAAGATGTGCTGTTTGTCACTTCATTCCAGGAATACAGATGTGCACGGTGTTTTTTTTTTTTTCCAGAAGGGTGTATGCCAGAAAATCATTCCAGTAGGCCTTCAAAATGTGTGGGAGGAAGGAGTCTAAAATGCACAGTTATTTACATTGGTTTTGTTGACCTCTGCCGTGCTAATCTTTTCTTTCCTGTCTTCCCGGAGCGGCTCACGAGTTCTTTGCCCAAAAATGTAAGACGTTCACGAATAGGACAGCATCTGTTTTCTTATCTTTCTTCAGTGTCTGTCATGAAAAATGACTCTTTGAGATCCCCATCAGTAATTATGACATTCCCCGAATGGGATGAAAACTCACCATCAAACGTATAACCTTCAAGGATTCACCAGAATACACGGGTCATGTACAGCACTTTGTTTTTTAATGACATGCATTCAGTTAGGTGCGTCGGTCGACTGCAGAAAATATCACAGATTCTTTAGATTTCTGTGAAACTAGACAAAGCCGGCTGCATTCCAAATTTAATGGAAAGAGTGAGGACATTTCTCCCTTATCTTCAACTGTGTGTGGACCCACATATGCACACAGATGTGTTTGAGTTGCTTCTTGATTTCCACCTGGGACCTCTGTTAGAACAGAAACCGTAAACACATTGATGCAATGCAGCCTTCTGGGTCATGGGGCCTAAACCGAACCCCCAAATTCAGACAGTCCTCTCTTTAACTCACTTGATAGCCCACCGGACAGGAGTGAGTTCTGATCTAACAGAATTCTAGCTCTCCAAGTCCGCAGAGAAATTTTGCCCATGCCTATGTGCGTACGAGTAAATGCTAAATTTTCTGTTATTCTGCTTGTTATAATTGTTTACAGAGACACCTGAAGTGGGAAGCGATTGTGTATTTAAAAAAACATCACAGGGGCACGTGGGTGGCTCAGTCAGTTAAGCATCTGACTCTTGATTTCGACTCAGGTCATGATCTCACAGCTCATGGTTTCAAACCCTGCATCGGGCTCTGTGCTGACAGCTCAGAGCCTGGAGCCTGGTTCGGATTTGTGTCTCCCTCTCTCTCTGCCCCTCCCCTGTGTGCTAGCACATGCTCTCTCTCTCTCTCTCAAAAATAAACATTAAATAAACAAATAAATACAGCGCTTTGGGATAGAAAAGCACTGGTAAACATTAAGGTCTGATCATAGAATCATTTCACCAAGCTGGGTTGAAAAGTTACATATACATTTATGTCAACGCTCTGTGGGGGTTTGTTTCAAACTCTTACACTGTCAACCCCTACGAGCATTACGTGCACAGTAAGCACATATTAACAGGGATGATGCCGCATGTATATACGTGACTATTTTCAACATCTATTTCTTGTTTATTTGCATACATTTCTCCACACTTAATTTTACCTATAATTGCGATTTGTGGTGGTAATTTGTGAGTCTGTCCATATTGGTATAGCAAATACACTATTTTGGGTTTTTTATAGATTTGGACTTTGGTTTTTGAAACCTCTGGAAATTGTACTTTTAAAATTTTGCGCAAATAGAATAGGAGCAGAGGTTCTTTGATCTCTCCCAGCAAGTGTAGGGAAATCCCACCACATTATTTCCCTGGTTTTCAAAGACCCTTTCAACCAAAGTATTTCTGTCCACCATGTAGGATTAGCATTGCTTCTAGCCCTTCTGGTGAAGATAAAAGTTCTCTTAATATTTCATACGGACCCTCGCTGCTAGATTTCCGTTGGCGGGCCTGCACGATCGGCCGCTTATTTTAGGGTGGGGGTGGGGGTGTGATGTGCTGCTTTCTGTATCTGAATTGGAACTCGACCCAGGGTTGCCCTCCGAAATGCCTCAGGATTGTTTTCTTGGCCCAGAAAGGAGCTGACAAAGCTGGACTTTGAAGGGAACTCTAATATTAAGCTCTAACCCTTTGACACGGGACTCTATCTGATGGCGTGGGTCTCCCAGGAAAGTTGTAGACTACACTAGCTTATCCCGAACTTACCCTTACCTAACCCAGGGCCCTCTACCTATATATGCATTTCCTGAATGTCAGGGACATTCAAAATCCGGTGGCAGCCCTGTGGCAAATCTCTCCTGACCGCAGAAAATGAATCGACAGTTGCACGCAGGATTCGGCAACACTGGCCATGCATCCTAAGCTTGCTGCTTCCTAGAGTGGCTTACGTGATCTTCCGTGGTGTCCAGTATTTTTTTTTAATTTTTTTTGATGTTTATTTATTTTTGAGAGCGACAGAGAGAGACAGAGAGAGAGAGGCAGAGACAGAGCACGAGCAAGGAAGGGACAGAGAGAGACGGGGACACAGAATCCAAAGTAGGCTCCAGGCTCTGAGCAGTCAGCACAGAGCCCGACGTGGGGTTTGAACCCATGAACCGTGAGATCATGACCTGAGCTGAGGTCAGACGCTCAACCGACTGAGCCACCCAGGCACCCCGCGTGGTGTCCACTATTGATTGAGGCTACACAGGGGCTGAGAAGTGTTTTAGGGGGTGCAGGTTTTATACTCTTCACTTGCATTGAAGCACAATGTTATTTAGGCACAATATCAAGATAAATAATAGCTTCCATATTAAAAATTCGTCTTCACTTTTATAGGAGATTTTCTCAGAAAAGGTTCCATGCAGAAGACTTCGGGCGCATGAAGTCTGTGCAGGTCTTAAGCTGCTTGGTGGGTCTTCCTGATGCATACGAATAAACTCCAGCCAAATCCATGCTACGGTGGTCATCTTCCCTGTCCACCCAGAAGTATACTATGAGCAATGTCTGGGTACCCAGGGTTCCCAGACTGCACACTCTCCTTGGCTTTTGGTTAGGGGTCATAGCAACTGCTTTATGTTAGCAAGTAGAAGAACAAGGGGATGTGCACACTGTCTGTTGTCGTGAACTTAGCACACAGGTGTCCACTCTTTTTTTTTTTAAGTTTTTTTTAATGTTTATTTATCTTTGGGAGAGAGACAGAGACAGAGTGCAAGCAGGGGAGGAGCAGAGAGAGAGGGAGACACAGAATCTGAAGCAGGGTCCCGGCTCTGAGCTGTCAGCACAGAGCCCGACGCGGGGCTCGAATTCATGAACCGAGAGATCATGGCCTGAGCCGAGGTCGGACGCTTAACCGACTGAGCCACCCAGGCGCCCCCACGGGGGTCCACTCTTAAAGAAGCTATTCATCATTCCGGTGTGAGTTTTAGCTACCGAATTTGGGTGTAAGTTAACGCCTTATACTATCACTAGTCCAGCTCAGGTTGACTTTGGGGAGTCTGATTTCTAAAGAGACCGTGTTCATAAAGGGAATGCGGAGGTACATAGTGTGTTAGTTATCGGTCACTGTAGAGCACACAGTCACCCACATTGCAGCTTAAATCAATACCTATCGATTATGTCACAGTTTCCGTGCGTTGGGAATCTGGGAACAACTTAACCACCGAGTCCTCTGCTTAAGGTTGGAGTCAGGATGTCAGCAGAGCTAACATTGCCATCTGGAGGCTCACTGTGCGGAGAATCTGGTTCTGAGCTCCCTTAGTGTGTTGGCCGAAATCACATCCTTGCGATGGTGGCCTTCATGGCAACTTGCTCCTTCCAGACCAGCAACTGCGTGCCTGCGGGAGAGGATGAATTTCTGCTGTTTTTCCTGGAAGGTTTCTTTGAAAAAGCTCCCTGATTAGGTCAGGCCAACCCGACGTAATTTCCCCATTGATGAGCTCAGAGTCAACCATCGAGGTAGACTTCAGTTGCATCTGCAAAACCACTTTGCTCCTATCCCCTTTGCCATGCTTAGAAGAAGGTCTTAGGTGCCGCCCATAGTCAAGAGGAAAAAAATGTATACACAAGGGCTTACGAATCTTGGAGCATATCCTAGAGCATGCCCACACAGAGACATAATGAAGGTCTTGTCCCCTCCATTTTGAGCTGATTACAGCTCACACTAGGACAGGATCTCTTAACCAGAGATATGTGGTTCTCTTTTTATAAGTTATTTTATTTTATTTTTTATTTTGAGAGAGAAAGAGCACAAGTAGGGGGAGGGGCAGAGAGAGAGAGAGAGAAAGAGAGAGAGAGAGAGAGAGAGAGAGAATCTCAAGTAGGCTCCATACACAGTGCAGAGCCCAACACGGGACTCCATCCCACAACCCTGTGATCATGACCTAAGATGAAATCAAGACTTGGACACTTAACCAACTGAGCCAACCAGACACCCTTTAAGATTTTATTTTCAGGTAATCTGTACACCCAACGTAGGGCTCAAACTCAGAACCCTGAGGTCAAGAGTCGCATGATCCATCGACTGAACCAGCCAAGTGCCCCAAGGCGCATGGATCTTAAACAAGGTCATGGCTAGGTTTCAGGAAATCCGTGAGCCTCCAGAGAGGTATGCAGAATTTCATACAAATGTGTAAATGGTTTTCTGGGGAGGGCCATGTCCATGGTTGGCATTAGTTTTTCCATGAATACTGTCCTAAGACCTCTCTCCAGAGATACACAGAACACCTGCTTTCCAATCTGGTGATTGGGGCTTTCTGTAATGGGTACCCAGAGTCACATGTCCTTTCCTGTGCTTTAGCCTATAGTCTAGAATTATCAAACTGATCCTGGCTTCTTTCCTCCATCTTGTGAATAAACCCGTGTGATCCTAACTGTCCTAAAGGCAGCAGGCACATGGCCATTGGGATTCTTCTAGGTACGAAGCAGCCACTGAGTGAGGGGTTTTCATGGGCAGGGTCTAACTTCAGCCTCGCAGTCATCCTCAGAACTTACCAAAATTAAAAAAAAAAATTTTTTTAACATTTTATTTTTTATTTAAGCAATCTTTGCACCCAACATGGGTCTCAAACCCACAATCATGACATCGAGAGTTGCATGCTTTCACCAACGGAGCCAGCCAGGGGCTGAATTCATTACTGTTTATCCTCATTTCACCGATGAGGATGCTGACAGTTCCAGACAGGACTTGACTGCCTCAGAGTCATATAGCCAATAACAACAGCTGATAAGGTATTTAAAGCCCAGATACGTTTCACCAAACATTTGTGAACTCTCATGAACCAGCGTTCTCAGATTTGTTAGGCCTCCAGAAGTCTATTCCTTAAGCCACGAACTCTCCAAGTGTCATTCTGAAAAATACCCTCCTTGTATCAAATCCTTCCTTTTTATTTTATGCTTCACTTCATCCGTGGTTCTCAACCAGTGGCAGGTAGGTGCCTCCCCCACCCCACCTCCAGATGATCATCTCCACTCCAGAGGAGATGTTAGTTTTTTTAAAGACTTTAGTTTTAACTAATCTCTACACCCGACGTGGGGCTCGAACTCACAACCCTGAGATCAAGAGGGGCATGCTCTACCAACTGAACCAGCCGGGTGTCCCCAGGACAGATATTTTTGATGGTCACATCTGGAGCACCGAACTGTTACTGGCATCTAGTGGGTAGGTGCCAGAGCCTATGGGAAACATCGTGCAATTGACAGGACAACCCTCCCCCCCAACGGCAAAGAAATAACTGGTTTAACTGTTTATTTTTGAGAGAGAGAGAGAGAGAGAGAGAGAGAGAGAGAATATGAGCAGGGGAGGGGCAGAGAGAGAGGGAGACACAGAATCTAAAGCAGGCTCCAGGCTGTCAGCACAGAGCCCAACGCGGGGCTCGAACCCACGAACTGCAAGATCATGACCTGAGGCGAAGTCAGATGCTTAACCAACTGAGCCACCCGGGCGCCCCAAGAAATAACTGCTTTAAAATGTCAGTAGTGCCACTGTCTGTAGAGGCTGGGCCACCCTGCACTGCATCTTGACTTAATCAACTGTTTCTCAAGCATCGCTTTTACAGGGAAAGAAAAACAAAACAAAACAAAACACGCCCCTTTGCTATCCTAGGCTTGTTTTTTTAGACATAAATACTCCCTGCTGTTGGCCGTAGCTTTTAATCCAGTTCATTTTTATGATCCGTGCCTCTTACTTCTTTTCAACTCTTTGTTTATGATTTTTCCTGGGGGTGTTTTGCTGTTACAGATCTGTTTGTTATTTCTCTGTGTGTTGCTGTTTCTTCCGCAGCTCTGGGATCCTTCAAAGGGGTGCTATATAAAATAAATAACAGTAATGATGATGTTTACAGTACTTATCCCTAGCAATTTCAGGGGCATCATGAAAAAAGACACACAGAAGCAAGTGACAAAGGAGTTAGTTTGCTTCTTTGCATTTTGTCTATAAATAAGCACAGACCAGCTTTTCTCTGTGGTGAAGTATTCATAGATTTTTTTTTTCCTGCATGAGCATGCATTTAGTGGTTGGGTGTATTTCACCCTTGGATACATTCAATTTGTCTTCATTTTACAGTTTATTCTGTTAATTAGAAGAGGTTATAAGATTAATAACTAGTCATTGCTAATGCATTCAAGGGACTGCAGGTTCAGCTTGATGAGGAGTTTCACCACCCCACCAAAGAGACAGAAATGGTCAGTTCGTATGCATCATATCAAGTGTTTGATGAACAGCACTGCAGAGAAGGTGCTAGAGACTACAATGGTCTTTTAATGATTTCCAGAATGATCTAAACATCAAAAATGCAATTATATGCCATGTGCATAATAACTTGACTGTCTTGGGAGAGCACAGATATTATTAATTGAGGTGATGGAAACCACGTGGGCAAATTTTAGCTGAAGATCTGTAATAATAGCAGTTAATATTAATAGGTGTAACAACAGAACTTTATACTTGAACCGGGTTCACACTTGCCAAGGATTTTCACATGGAAACACACATATGCACATGGATTTTCACAGCCAGTGCTCACATTTTTTTTTTTTCCCATAGCGGTTAAAACACTGCTTTAAGATCACATATTAGGTGGAAAACTGGAGCGAAACCCTTTTCTCCTGTCTTTTGGTTCATTCATCTCTACATTATAAACCATGCTAAGTTCTTGGTGGGGCGGGGAGTTTGGGCATAACATATTAAATGAATTAGCAAAGAAGGAAGCAATTGTGTATGCAGAGGTTCAACGATGCGCCTCCCCCCTGCGACTTTCTAATGGCTACCTTCTGTGACCTCACTTGGTAGACACAGAGTAAGAGAAGACACTTTGTGGGGAGTCTTCTCATAGGGGCATTAATCTCATTATGGGAGCTCCACTCTCATGATGGCATCTAACAATCACTGTCTCCCAAAGACCCTTCCCCTCTTTCCAAAGGACATGATGTTGGGGCCTAAGTCTTCAACGTATGAATTATGGGGACACAGTTCGGTCTACAGCAGTGCCTCAGCTCTGCTTACCGATTTGGGGCCAACCACCTATGTAGTGCATAATTTCAGAAAACAGATCTAACAAACTTGCTCTGAGCCAATGGTGACATGTCAGGACTACTCTGGGTCATGTTTAGGGGCGTCTGATCTGCCTTTCAAGGCACCTTCATTCATGTAATCCCCAGTCATATTATATGTCTGTTCATCCCACAATAATCTTGTACCTACTGTACAATTAAACATTTTTCAAGGAGCACATGTTTAAATTGAAACGCACATTTTGAAAGGTGGGAACGTGGCCACCAGCAACTTGCTGATTGCTAGTATAATGCAAGAACCACTTTTACAGAGGAAATAACACAAGATATTAGAAATAGCATTTTAGCATTCTGACATGTCTTTAAAAAAGTCTTTAAAAAGTCTTAAAAAAGACTAAAAAGTTTCCACTTAAAAGGTAATAGTGCCACCTTAATTGAATGTTGCCTTTAAAAATGTTTAATCCCCTCTCTCTCTCAAAAAATAAACATAACAAATTTTTTTTTAATATTACAAAGGGGCACCCGGGTGGCTCATTTGGTTAAGTGTCCAACTCTTGATTTTGGCTTAGGTCATGACGTCACGGGCTCCGTGCTGACAGTGTGGTGCCTGGTTGGGATTCTCTCTTTCTCCCTCTCTCTCTGCCCCATCCCTGGTTGTTTTCTCTCTCAGATAGATAAATAAAATAAATAAATAAATAAATAAATAAATAAATAAACAAACAAACAAACAAACAAACATTAAAAAAATTAAAAAATTTAATCCAGAGCACATGGGTGGCTCAGTCAGTTAAGTCTGACTCTTGGTTTTGGCTCAGGTCATGATCTCTTGGTTCATGAGATCAAGCCCTATATCAGGCTCTGAGCTGACGGAATGGAACCTGCTTGGGATTCTCATTCTCTCTCTCTCTCTCTCTCTCTCTCTCTCTGTCCCGCCTCCCTTGCTCATTGTCTCTGTCTCAAAATAAATAAATAAACAAAAAATAAATATTTTAATCCATTTATTTAAATGTCTATCTCAACCTTTTTAAAACAACATTATTTTTTAATTCCAGTATTAATAACATATACCGTATAGTGTTATATTAGTTTCAGGTGTACAATATCATGGTTCAACAATTCTGTACATGACTCTGTGCTCATCATGCCCATCGCCTGTTTCCCCCACCCCCCACCTACCTCCCCTCTGGTGACCATCCAAAGAAGGAGACAATTGTATGTGCAGAGGTTCAAGGATCCTCCTCTGACGTAACCTTCTGAAACTCTATAGTTAAGAATCTGGCTTCTTGGAGTCTCTTCTTTCCTTGTTCATTTGTTTTCTATCCTAAATCCTACATATGAGTGAAATCATATGGTATTTGTCTTTCTCTGATTTATTTTGCTTAGCATTATACCCTCTAAACCCATCCGTGTTGCGAATGGCAAGATTTCATTCTTTTTAAAGGCTGAATGATATTCCAGTGTGGTGTGTGTGTGTGTGTGTGTGTGTGTGTGTGTGTGTGTGTGTGTGGCATTTTCTTTATCCATGCATCAGTCAGTGGACACTTGGACTGCCTCCATAATTTGGCTGTTGTAAATAATGCTGCAGTAAACATAAAGGTACATATATATTTTCAAAGTAGTGTTTTCCTATTCTTTCTTTATTTTTTTAACGTTTATTCATTTTTTTGATAGAGACAGAACATGAGTGGGGGAGGGGCAGAGAGAGAAGAAGACACAGAATCCAAAGCAAGCCAGGCTGTGAACTGATAGCACAGAGCCCGACGTGGGGCTCGAACTCATGGACCGTGAGATCATGACCTGAAGTCGGACGCTTAACTCACTGATCCACCCAGGTGCCCCTAGTGTTCTCCTATTCCTTGGGTAAATACCCAGTAGTAGAATTACTAGATCCTATGATAGTTCTTTTTTTTTTTTTTAAGTTTATTTATTTATTTTGAGAGAGAGAGGTCGGGGGGAGGGGCATATAGAGAGGGAGAGAGAATCCCAAGCAGGCTTCGTGCTGTCAGCACAGAGCTCAACAGCGGAGCTCAATCTCATGAACCATGAGATCATGACCTGAGCTGAGATCAAGAGTCGGCCGCTTAACTGACTGAGCCACCCAGGTGCCCCAGTAGTTCAATTTTCAATTTTTTCAGGAACCAAAACAAATCTTTTCTCCTGTCTTTTGGTTCATTCATCTCTATATTATAAACCATGCTAAGTTCTTGGCAGGGGAGGAGACAATATTTAGAAAATATTATGGACTTTGGGCATAACATATTCAATGTTGGTGCATTCCCACCAACAGTGCACGAGGGTTCTTTTTTCACCACATCTTAACCAACACTTTTTGTCTCTTATGTTTCTGATCTTAGCCACTCTGACCGGTGCGAGGTGTTATCTCACCGTGGTTTCGATTTGTATCTCCCTGATGATGAGTGGCGTTGAACATCTTCTCAGGTGTCTGGTGTCCATCTGGAGGTCTTCTTTGGGAAAATTTCAGTTCGTTTCTTCTCATTTTGTGAAGTTTTTATTTGAATTCCTGTTGGTTAGCATACAGTGTAATATTAGGTTCAGGTTTACAATGTCCTGATTCAACACAAAACCTGGTGCTCATCACAACAAGTGTCCTTGATCCCCATCACCTATTCCAGCCATCCCCCCACTCACCTCCCTACTGGCAACTATCAGTTCTCTGCAGTGAAGAGTGTTTCTTCATGCCTTCTCATTTTTAATTATATGATTTGTTTTTTTGGTTTTGAGTTGCATCAAGTTCTTTTTTCTTAAACATTTGATTTTTAAGTAGTCGCTACACCCAGTGTGGGACTTGAACTCGCAACCTTGAGATCAAGAGTTGCATGCTCTACTGACTGAGTCAGCCAGGCGCCCCTGTATAAGTTCTTGGAAAGTAGCGCCTTATTGGATATATCATTTGCCGATACCTTCTCCCATTTGGTGGGTTGTCTTCCGGTTTTGTTGATGGTTTCCTTTACCATGCCAAAGCTTTTTATTTTGATATAGTCCTGATACTTTAATTTTTCTTCTGTTTCCCTTCCTTGCAAGATCTATCTAGAAAAACGATGCTACACCTGATGCCAAAGAGATTAGTGCCTATGTTTCCTTCTAGGAATTTTATGGTTTCAGGTCTCACATTTAGATCTTTAATGCACTTGAGTTTATTTCTGTATGTGGTGTGAGAAACTGGTCCAGTTTTATCTGTTTGCATGTAGCTGTCCAGTTTTCCCAGCACCACTGTAGAAGAGACTGTCTTTTTTCCATCAGATATTCTTACCTCCTTTGTGGAGGATTAATGGACCAAATAGTCATGGGTTCACTTCTGGGCTCTCTGTTCTGTTCCATTGATCTATGTATCTATTTTTGTGCCACTACCATACCGTTCTAATTATTATATCTTTGTAATAGATCTTGAAATCTGGGATTGTGATACCTCCAGTTGTGTTCTGAGTGAATGTTACTTTTTTTCTGATAATTTCAAACTTTATATGTCAGGGTAAGATTTAGAAACCAGGAATTTCTGTGTCTTTTCTGTCTCGTAACTAATGAGCCACTGGTATATAACAAAACCAAAGGAAAAAACAATAGTTTCCCATGGTCTGTATGTTATGGAAAGGCATTAAATGGAATTCACTGGTGAGTTCACCATGAGTGATTAGAAAATACTGCTTAGTTGTTGGTACTAACATTGGGGAAGATAGATTTCAGTTGAGAAAAAATTGGGCAGAATAAGGGGCACCTGGCCGGTCAGTCGGTAGAATATGTGACCCTTGATCTCAGTGTCATGAGTTTGAGCCCCACATTAAGGGCAGAATTTATTTTTAAAAATTTTTTAAAGTGGCAAAATAATACAAAACATAGGAATCTCATGAAAACACGGCATGTAGAGGAAAGATATCAAATATTTCTGGATTTGAGATGGGGATTTTTGAATACAGCCCTACATTCTTGACCATTGCCTGGAGTTGTGTGATTTTGAGAAAGTCTCAAAATAACTTTAATCACTGTTTATATCATTGTGATAATGATCATACCCATCTACTACCACAAAGTGTTGGTATTGGGTATGAAATGAAAAAAACCAAACCAACCCCTCTGCCCCCGCAAAAAAACAAAACAAAACAAAACAAAAAACTCTGAGAAGTAAAAACAACACAACACAAATGAACAAAAATAAGCAGTAAACAATTATAAAGTAACAGTCAAGCAGAATTTCAGTTTTACCATGCATTTTCTCATCCAGAAGGAGAAATGACTGCCAATTACTTAGGTTGTTAGATCTTCATGGAATACTTGTTAATGACTTGGCATGTTACGAAATTAGCCTTGCGAATTGTCACTGTCAGATGATAGATGATATCATCATGCAATCACAGATCTCATGACTTGAAGACAATTTTATTACTTCCTATAAAGTAAAAATTAAAGTAATGTTTCCCCCATACATATGGTATGTCTGAAAGCTGTGAGGGACAAGGTCTTCATCAAGATTATGTTGCAATTGCAATCTGCGTCCTATCCACAATAAATTCTGAAAAATATGGTGTATTATCCAGGATGTTGGTGCAGTAGGTAATGTGATCTTGACTTAGGTATGTAAACCCTTTTCTGAAATCAAAATATTATTTCTGCTTTCATTGTTAGGAATTTAAAGACCTTTGTGGGGAAAAGTACTCGTAGAAATACAATGTATTTGTCAGCCTAGATTTTTAGAAGTGAGAAATCTAGTAGTTTAACATAATACACATTTTTCATGTCACAGGTTTTGTGGGTCAAGAGTCCAGGTGTGGCTTGACCAGGCCCTGAAACTCAGCATCTCTTATAAGGCCATAGTCAGGTGATGGCTGGAGCCACACTCCCGTGTCAAGGTTTGATGGGGAAGGACCTGCTTTCAAGTGCATTCAATGGGTATTGGCAGGATCTCGTTTCTTGCAAGCTGTTAGTGGGTCACCCTCTGTCCTTGCCATGGAACAGTCAACATGGATTTGGGTCTCTTCAGCATGGCATCTTGTGCCATTAAAGCCAGGAAGAGGTTTCACCAGCAAGATGGAAAGTCACAGTGTTTCATAACCTAGTCATGGAAGCAACATCCGTTACTGTTGTGGTACTCTGTTCTGCGGAAATGAGTCCCTAGATTCCAGCCCACGCCTGAGGGCAGAGGTTCACAGAAGGACTTGAATGTCAGAAGGCATTGGTGACTGGTGGGGGGAGGGGGGATCTTGGAATTATGCCTCCCACAGACGTCTGCCCTCACTCACTAAATGCCATAGTGAAAAAATTAAGAACAGCAAGAAAAGTGAGTTGGCATTCAAAAGAATTGGCATCGAACAAGACTGCGTGAACTGGAGCCCTTGACCTTTGCCGTTTGCCCGAGACCCACCGACAGTTTTCTGTCTTTTGATCTGTATGGGTGCAGTCAGCATGGCATGATGCTACCTACCAAGCAGAGATTTGTTCTTGGACTTGCCTCTACTGGCTTCCAACTTCATGGTCACGGCATATAGAGGAAAGTAAGTGGGCGGCCCATGCTCTTGTAGAGGGTTCCTCTCATTTGCTGTTGGTGAGTGCACCCTACCTGCATTCATGACCTTCAAAGCTCTGTGGCAGCCAGGATATGAGAATTTCTTTTAAAATATGCTTCTCTGTCAATTTTACAAACAACAGACTGTCAGCGCCCGGAGCGATAACCTTGAAATCAGAGCCACAGATCTGCAAACCTATTCAGCTGCGTGGTTTCTGGGTAGTCTGAAATTACAATGCTTTTAGCTCTTTTTTCCTTTTTCTTTTTCCTGATGCTAGAGCACTCTTTCATGATTGCTTTTTAAGTCATATAGTTACAGTGTCCTGTGTTCTGCGGATATGCCCTGCTTGCTTTTCTTTTAGAGGAATATAATCCCCCTGCTTTAAAGATGGTTGTTTTTAGATGACAAGTCCCCAGATGCCACATGCACTAAGCTTTGACATGGCCAAGTCCACAGTCGTGCCATAATTTCAATTGAAAATTTCCATCTTCTTCAAATTCCATAACAAGGAAGATTTAGCTCCATTTGTGGAAGACTATGCAGTTAAGCTTCATGTCAACTGGTTATCGGTGTTTTACTCTCTGAGCTCAATGGTGGAAGATGCCAAGAAGGACAGCGTTGATTCATTTGAGAGTCTTGCCTAGTTTCACCTTCTACCACATTTTTCTTGAAGGGAGCTATAAAAATGATGGCTTCTGTGTCAACTAGACTCAAATTAAAAATAAATAAAAATAAAGTCTTATTCTGCACACATAAAAAAGCATGACTGTGAGGACTCTCTCATATCAGTTCACAGTATTTGTTGTTTTTCTTCCCAACTAGTTTCCTGACTTGTCCCCTCTGACCCTCCCCCCAGCCTTTAGCACATCCTGCTGAATAGACACATTATTGTCTCTATTATTGGTATACACTAAGTACCAGGTCTGGGCTAAAGTCTGGGGACACTAAGCCAAATTAGATCTGCACTATCCGCAGGCCTATAGCCTAGAGAGGGTCTGATAAGGAGATTGACAAATAAAATACAACATGAGAAGTTGTAGGAAATGGGACCTTGTGGCTGCAGGGGTACGTTGTGTTAGAGAGAGAAGAGTGAAAATTCTTCCTGGCAAAGCAAAGGACACCATGCTGTGAACCATTACGAAATGTTTAAGGGATTAATGTTATTTATCTGACACAGCCATCTCAGTGGACACACCTAAAATATTCAAGAAGAAGTTTCTTCCACGAGATGAATGAGGTGACAAGTAGCAAAAGACTCTTTGGTCAAATCTAAGAGGGTGAGGGAAACATGGAGAGGTGAACAGAACACCAAAGACACTGTTTCTCAGAAGACATCTGTGGGACTATGACAACTTGAACAAACGTTGATGAAGATGGTCTTTAGGAAGCACGAGGCAGAAGTCAGACCCCAGAGTTCCCAGGGTCTCAGAGAAGACCTTGCTCCATAATGTTGAGATACCCAAGTACACCACACCCAATAAAGAGTGAACTGTGGGTAGAGGGACTAAGTCTCCTCAACCCTCAACCCCCAGAGGACTGCAAATTGTTTTGGTGCTGGACGTAAGGTGGTTAAGCTACATTTTCCATTTCCCCAGGATCTGGGATGCTTGGTTGGTCACTTCAATATGACTCATCCCAGTACACAAATTGTAAGTGGGTTTCTTAACAGTGTTGTTCACTGGAGGAGAGGGGAAGCATGAAAAATACACATCTACATAGTTTTCTTGAAAAGTTTGTGTTTAAAAAAAATTTTTTTTAACGTTTATTTATTTTTGAGGCAGAGACAGAGCATGAACGGGGGAGGGTCAGAGAGAGGGAGACACAGAATCTGAAACAGGCTCCAGGCTCTGAACTGTCAGCACAGAGGCCGACGCGGGGCTCGAACTCACGGACCGGGAGATCATGACCTGAGCCGAAGTCGGATGCTTAACCGACCGAGCCACCCAGGCGCCCCGAAAAGTTTGTGTTTAAGGGTAGCATGGGAATCAGGCAATACTTGACCAGCTTGCACACATGACCCGCTTTCAACTTTATTTTCCAAAGAATCGGATCCTTCCTAACAAACTGTATCTTTTATTTCATATATTTGATTCAAGGAGTCCAATAGAGTTATTAATTTCATACTGAAGTGAAAATACGTGCAACAAAACTTCATCGACAGGGAATGGTTTTCAGAATGATACTAATATGTTAAACCAGCACTTGTGGTCCCAGGATAAAACCATTTTAAATAATACACTGCTGGAGGTATATGCTAAATTTTTCTTTCTTCTTCTTCTTCTTCTTTTTTTTTTTTTTTTTTTTTTTTTTTTTTTTTGGATCTGTTGAGGGAGATTGGCCCATAAGTATTCTTTCTTTCTCATGCTGCTTTGTCTGGTCTTGGAATGAAGATTATGTTAGCACCATAGAATGATTTATTGAGCCTTCCCTTCTCTGTTCTCTATAGGAGTTTGAATAAAATTTGAATTACTTGTTCTTTGAGTGCTTTATAACAGTCATTGATGAAGCTATGTGAGCCTACCATTTTCGTTCTGGGAATATTTGACCAGGAATTTAATTTTCTTGAGGCATATATGACTTGAGGCTTTCTATTTATTCTTTTGGTCTTTAAGTTACATCTTTCCAGGGATTTTATTGCCTTAATGTTTTTCCTATTATCTCTTTAATGTGGTAAGATCTTAAGGTGTCCCCTTTTTCCTTTCCGATATTGATTATTTCTGCCTTCTCTCTCTCCCTGACTATTGAATGATCAGATTTGCTAATTTGCTCATTTTATTGGACCTTTCAAGGACCAATGTTTATGTTCACCAACGTGCCCTATTACATATTTGCTCTCTATTTAATTAAATTCTACTATTATCTTTAGATTTCCTTCCTTCTGCCTCCTTCCAGATTATCTACCGATTTTTAACTTGTCAGGGTGGCGATAAATTTGTGAATCTTCTGTCTTCTGTGCTAATGCACACAGTTTCCCACAACACTGCTCTAGGCGCACCTGAAGGATTTGGTGATTTTTCAGATCATTCCTTTAAAAATATTGTTCAATTTCCATTGTGCTTTCCCCCATTTACTTGTGAATCACGCAGACTTTAGGACACATTTCCAAACACTTGGGGGTGTCGAAGTTAATTGCAAAACGGCCGGAGACCTGCACTGTGTTTTCAGGTTTTTGAAAGACACCGAGACTTGTTTTCTGGAGCAGCAGAGTCTCCACTTGCACGGAAGTCTTCTGTGTGCTTGCAGAGTACGCATCCTGTGTACTTTTTAGTGCACTGTCTATTAAGTCCAGTGTCCGAATTGATTGAATCAGTTTAATCTCTATTTGTACTGCTGTTAGGCTGCTGGCTCTACCAGTTACTGGAAACGATCTATTAAATCCCACCCCCCCCCCCCCCCCCCCACCCACGACAACTACAGATTTGTTCGTAAACCCTTTCGGTTCTTTCAATTTTTCCTTTATGTATTTTAAGGCTTTGTTATATTTTTTCTCACTGTGCATTTTGTTTATCTAGCAGCGACTCATTCATAGGATATACTTTGTCTGCTAAGACAGCTGCACTGCTTTTCGTTTATTTGGTACTTACGAGATTTATATTCGCCCATCTATTTACTTCAGTCTCCCTGTATGTTTTTGTTTGAGATGTAAAAGGACCATAATGTGTTCATTCATTCACCTGCTGATGGACTGCTGGGCTGTTTCCTGCTTTTGGGTTTTGTGAACCCCACTGCTCTGAACATTCATGCGCATATCTTTATGTGGACACATGTATTTTTATTTCTCTTGGATACACATCCAGAAGTAGGATGGCTAGGTCATGTTCAGCTTTGGAAGCAATGGCCAAAGTGTTCCCCAAAGGGATTATTTCACATTGATCCATGTATTGGGGTCATAGAAGAGAAATATTTTTATTTCCAACACCACCAACTCAGGTTTCAGTAAGGGAAATAGAGAACTCAAGTCATTAGAACATACTTTTCCTGTTCCTGATGAACGAGCACTGGGACAGGGTACCCATATAAGAGATTCAGCTCACCCTCCGTCACGAGCCCAGAGTGTGGAAAGAACAGAGAGAAATGAGGCCGAATCCCAATCAACCTGCACTAAGCAACACGCTTTACTTCCTTGATGATGCTCAGGGGCTCAACAAAGAGGAGCCTAAAGATGTCTCTTCTGTGGGAGCTGAGCTGCTAAATTAGTGGTCCAGCTGTAGACAGATCCTGAGGATTCATAACCTCACATTCATCTGTAGCTACTTCTAGTTACCAAAGACTATTCAGGTTACTTCAGGACACATGAGAGAAGAACACCCATTCCATAATTACCACTTAGTTAAAAAAAAAAAAAAAAAACAACTTATTTTTAAGTAATCTCTACACCCAGCATGGGGCTCAAACTCATTACCCCAAGATCAAGAGTCACGTGTTCCACTGATGGAGCCAACCAGGCATACCAATTACCATCTAATTTTGGTCCATTATCAGACATCTCTTTTTAAAAATGTGCTTTTTGGGGCACCTGGGCGGCTCAGTCGGTTAAGCGTCCGACTCTTGGCCTCGGCATCAGGTCGTGATCTCACGGTTCGTGAGTTGGAGACCTGCATCGGGCTCTGCACTGACAGCAAAGAGCCTGCTTGGGATTCTCTCTCTCTCTCTCCCTCTCTCCCTCCCTCTCTCTCTCTCTCTCTCTGCCCCTTTCCCATTCATTCTCTCAAAATAAATAAACTTTTTTTTAAAAAATGCGCTTTTCCATTTTAATGGTTGGCATTCGAAAGAGTTTAAGTAGGTTTGAATGTTATTGAACACGTGTTTTTTTATTAATAGATTTTCTTTTTAAGAATAATTCTATATTTGCAGAAGAAATGAGCATGCATTGTGTAGAGCTCCTGTATGCGCTACTTTTTCTCCTTCCTCAGTTTCTGCTAGTACTGACAGCTTGAATTTGTGTGCTACCCTTGTGACAGTTAATGAGCTAGCATTCATACATTCTTGTTCACTACAGTTCTTAGTTTACATTGGCTTTCAGTCTGGGTTGTATCGTTGTCTGGGTTTTGAAAAATGCATAATCTCGTATATCCACCATTGCAGAATACGGACATTTTTAAATGTCAATTAACTAAGGACCCTTGGAGGACGCTGTGAACTAAGGCAAGTCCAGAAACTATGCTGCCAAGGAAAAATTCCTGGATATAAAATCTCATTATCCCAAAATCCTATTTTTGGTTTTGGCGGTCAAGTAACTATGTCAGATGCAAAGAGAAAGATGTACTTTTCGTTACAGCGACATTTTAGATATGCAATATGCTTATCTTTAAGAAAGTTACAGGAAGTGGAATGGAAACCAATTTGACAATAAATTTCTTATATTGAAAAAATAATAATAATAAATAAATAAATAAAAATAAATAAAAAAATAAAAAAAATTAAGTATATCCTATAAATTCCTTAAATATCATTTAAAATTGTGTTCTAGTAATTATTTAACCATCTTCTATAGGCTTTTTATTGTTTCTAATATTGTACTAAAACAAACCCTTACCCTCTAAAACAATAACAATGTAAAATAACAAAATAAAAATAACATGAAAAATAAAAAAAATAAAAAATAAAAAAAAAAGAAAGTTACAGGAAGTGGAGGAATTTATGATCGAGGGAGAGGGCTTACAATGTTTGTGAAACTGATTTCATGGTAGAACAGGATTAGATTTCTCATGCCCTTAACTTCAGGAGAGGAAGCACCATTAACTTTGAAGGTTACCCACAAGTGAACTATAGCTTGATCATTGAGAACTGGAAGAAATTTGAAGATTTTTTTATTTTTGCATTGAAGAGGGCCTCGTGTTCAATCTGCATTTATTTTTCTATGTCATATTAGGAGAATTTATTACCAACATTTTCATTCCTTGTTCTTCTACACCTGTTTTCCTGCCAATACTAATATCTCTTGTGATTTTAAATGTTTTCTTAAACTTGTAATATATTCTGGGCTTTTATATTTTAATATTTTTATGGTCTTATACAATTCCAATATCTTTTGCATCCAAAAATCGTTTTTCTGATTCCGGAATGTTGTTTTCCCCTTTATGGATGAGATAGACACATCTTTATCAAAGTGGTTGTCAGTCACCTCTGTTCCCCATCAGGAGGGCATCCGGCAGTTTCTGGAGGCTGTATTTATTGGTTGTCCTAAGTGGGAAGGGGTTGTTCCTGCCACTTAATGAGTAGAGACCAGAGATGCCGCTTCATCCTGTAATGCCAGGACAGCCTGCCCAACGTCAATGGTGCCGGTGTTGAGAAGCCGTCCTTTAGAGTTTGCTCCTTCTGACTCTTCCCATGCTCCCCTTGCCCGCTATCAACCAGTATTTGTCAGGCTGGGAAGTCTGCCTGAAGAGCCATCCTACCTACTATGCTGAAGGGATGGGTTGAGATATTAAAGAGAAAAAATGAGATTCATTCATGAAGAACCCAGTCATACACCGAGCCAACGCGTGCCAGTGCGAGAGAAGAAAAAGCCAGTATGGGCAGTGGGATAGTTCAGCTGTCACTGGATAAAGAATCTCTGTTTTAGAAAATTAAAGAAATGAAGAATTATAGTTTGAACAAACGAACTAAGTCATGTTACAGTTCTCTTGAAAGCCCTTAAAAAGTCCACTTTCATTAACTTAACATTTTCCAGAGTGCTTATTTCATGCCCAAATCTCAAGGAGCTTCCTCTTATTCTGATAGAACCGTTATTTATTTTATTTTATTTTTTGTTATGTTCACAATTTCAGATTCTATTTGTATTTTTTTTTTTTAACGTTTATTTATTTTTGGGACAGAGAGAGACAGAGCATGAACGGGGGAGGGGCAGAGAGAGAGGGAGACACAGAATCGGAAACAGGCTCCAGGCTCCGAGCCATCAGCCCAGAGCCTGACGCGGGGCTCGAACTCACGGACTGCGAGATCGTGACCTGGCTGAAGTCGGACGCTTAACCGACTGCGCCACCCAGGCGCCCCTCTATTTGTATTTTTAAGTCTTGGAGACCTCTCTCCTCCAGCCAGCTTCCTGAGGTCACAGGTGGTAGTGCTTTAACTCACTAGCTGTGAACATGGGACACAGCCCGGTTCCTCCTCACCATTGTCCACTGACCACGGAGTCCCTTGCAGCGGTCTTTACAGGGTGGGGAGATTTTGATCTTGTCAAAGAAGAGGCAGCCACAGGAGCAGATGGATACGGGTAGGACTCAGGAGTGTGCCTACTTTGGAAGCTGGACAGAATTCGCGTCGTCTTCATGGCAGAGGTCCTATTATTAGAATACCTTGACAGCTAGGTGGAGGAATTTCCACCTCATGGGGTAGGTAATAGGGACAGACCCTTAGGCAGGGGGAAGATACAATAGCGGCTCTGTTTGTGAATGGTAAAATAATCTTCCATAGAGATTGATTTTCGAGCTATAAACCCCATGTGTGCAAGCATTGCATTTCCCAGTCTGGTGCATATTAGACCCATCCTTCAAGAATCTCTTGTCCTGCATGTCTTCTAGAAGGTGAACGTTGTATAGCAAGAATGTGAAGAGCGACGTGTACCTCCAAGCAGCTTCTTTCTGGCTTACCTCATAGTCGGGATGTTCTCACAGCATATCATTTTCTTAGGATCACAGTGTGTTTGGAATCCGAAGAGCCTCTCCCTAAAACATTGACAGGCCCAACACCATATTTATTAGAAGTCATCTGGATACCTTTGCTAGACCCTACCCGTGTTATGTTACTTTATCGGTTTCCAATATTTTAGCTTATATTCTATTTCAGTACATCTTTCTCTCTCCTGTTTTGGAAGTTTTCAATGAAGACACAATATTTCTCTCTTCTTCTGGAAAACAGGGTGTTGAAGACGCAGTGACCTGGGAGGTGTTGTGTGGGAAGGCAGATTTTGTCTTAGATTTTGGTGACACTTTCAGCCCCTCCAGTCACCCACTGTCACTACGATGTTCAAAACCGCAAGCAGGATGTGTGTTTGCCATCAACACCCACCAACTCTATGCTGTCCTTAGTTCTTTGAATTTACTTCTGATTCTTGAGGCCCGCTTCTTAAGGTTTTACTCTAGAAACTCTTCATACTCAACTTCCTTTCTTGCCAATCCGATTTCTAAATCCCTCTTACCCTACTGGTGCCGTCCTCATCTTGAAATCATACAATCATTTTGTCTTTATTTTCCAACGTAGACACATCATTCTTTTTACATTTTTTTAAGCCAGTCTTTCATTTTCCATATCAACCTATGCAAATACTCACAAGAAAACTTTCCATCAATACCAGTTACTTGTTTGTATCTCTGTGACTCTTTTACAGGTCCAGGCTCATGGAAAGTGTCCGGGGACAGACTACAGTCCATGTAGCAAGCTTCCATTCGATTTGTCTTTGACGGCCCAGAGCTAAATTCATGAGTTTGTGACCTGCGCTGTCCCACAGGGCCACCTGGCTTGTGTTCCTCTCTCACTCTCTTGAAATTGTTAATGACTTTGGAGAAGAGCCTCTACATTTCTGTCTTCCGTGGCCTCATGAGAGCTGTTGAGAGCTCAGCCTTCACTGTACCGACATCACCAACAGTCTAAACTGTGTAAGCCTTACAGCATTGCATGTTTGCCTGTGACGTTTATGTTCTCCATTCTCTTTTAATACATCTCCAAAACTTTCTCGAAATTTCGTACTTATTCTCCCATGAAATATAGGTTCTTCCTGCAGGTATTTTTCATCATTTGAACTGTACAATTTATAGGTGGTTAAGGAAGCTGCAGTTAATTCACAATGTAAATAAGAAAGTATTTTTAAAATAGATTTGGGTATGCTGTGCCCACCAATAGTTAATAACTTTTGACATGTATATTTTTTTAAAATCTGGAATATTTTATATAACTTGCATAGCTAGGCTAATCTCTTTCCTTAGAACTTCTTGCATGGACTCATTACTTTATGCTTAACTTCTTTTGTATATGAAACTGATTGTCTTTCTCTCCTCTCTCTCCCTCTCTTCTGTTTTGATGAAGAACATCACTCTGCCCCATTCCCACCACGATTGTCCAAATAAGAGCCCCACAGTCATCTTGACGTATCCCTGTCTTCATTTCTCAGGCAGTACATTGGACAGGATCCACTATAAAAATCTCTTTAATCACCCCCTTCTCTCTGTCATCATTGCCTGTGTCCCAGTTGGAATTTGTCAATGGAAACAAGTTTTCTCTCAGACTTTCTCCATTGCTGTCATCCCTAATTTCCTTTGAGATAAAACTCCCAGCTCTTTAACATGGTGCTGAGGAGGCCCTTGGCGATTTTCCACCTGTCACTGGGTCACGATAGAATTTCTATGCAATTATCTACCTATGTGCATTTTCACTTGCCGCTCTTCCTGGAAGAGATCTTTTTCTTGAGCTAATTCCTTTTGTCCTGTGCTCATTCTTCCTCATCCCCAAAGGCTAGCCTTTGGGGAGCCTCAGCTCTCCTGGTCTCCTGGGCTGATTCTGTGCCTCTCCTCTGTCCCCATGCCATCTTGAATTTACCATTCCCACTACACAGTTGACCCTCTATTACAGTTCTGTTCGTGGGGCTGTTGTATCTATGGGGCCTTGTGATTCAGTCATGTACAAACAATCTCTTGTTCAACCCCGAATATTCATAAGTGTTGAGTTGCTACTCAGCTAGAGGAGCGGGAGGGTACATGTTTACAAGAACACTGTCTTGCACTCTCTTGAATGTCTTTGTAGCATGCTACCATAATCACCCACAATTCGTTTCATTCAGACCTCAATTCTTTCCACTTGAAAGCCGATAAAAAATCCTCTTTGTCTACATAAACATTGACGGAAAGTATGAGGATTAAGAACCTACTTTCCACCAAATAATGCAAGAAAATAATCTACTTTAAAAACACCAATAGAGATTTCCCTACTGTAGTAGGTCCTTTAGAAAATACTATCCTTCATTTATTAATATACTTCCCCAGACTGAAGATAATCTAGAAGCTGTCACATTAATAATAAGTAATATATTTTCATTATTTACATCTAAATCCTCGACTTTCAAATTAACAACACTTGAAGGAGACCTGTTCACACAAATGAAATTTGAATTGTAGATAAAGTGACACTTTGGAAGGGTTAGGTCACGTCGCAGCTTTTCAGCACCACTAAGATTTAATTTATGTAGTGTCATTGCAAAGAGAGAACTCTAATGGCTTTTTAATTATTCTCAACTTCAAAGAATAGATGGGAGGGAGACTAGTTCCCAGACAAAGAAGGGGAATATTGGAAGCTGGGTAGAGATAATTATTCAGCAATGCCCTAGTAAAAGTATCATAGGACAAGGGAGTGGAGAACTCTTTCCTGCACGTCAGCCTGGAGAGTAAAACACAGACTTTGTCCTCTTTCCTACCACCATGCCTCACTCTCAAAGGTGGGTGATCACAGTGAATCACGGAGAATTTATTGAAAGCTCTAGTTACCTTTTTAAGGAGCCTTGCTGGGCTGTGGATTACAAAGAAATAGTAGAAGCAATTTGTCATGTTCGTTTCTAGAAGTCAGAGATAGAGGGACTTTGATACACTAGCTTGAGAAAAGTCCACAGTAAACATTGTCCAAAATAAAACATTGTAAACACTGTGTGATAAGAGAAAAACATCTTAAGCTTATGTCTCTTTGGGCCTATTGTGGGGATAGAATTTTGGCCATACATTGCTGCGTGAGAACTCATGACACATCAACTTGCTCTTTAACTCTGTAAGTGGATGTTGAGGAAGAAGTGAGTTTCAAAGGTGGCTAGACTTGATACGTGATTAGTTTTAGTTTTAAAATATAAAGAGTTCATTCCCTTAAAGAACTTGGAACTTGTATGTTCACACAGCAAATGCGTACTGTTTCTTAATACTTAGCATTTATTGAACCTTTGTAGCATGCCAGGGACTAGAGATTTGCTCCCAGGGGAGCTCCTCGGAGGGGCCTTTGTATGGAGAGATCCCATTTGCGTCCAGTGGAAGTAAGGATTAAAGAGTTTGTGGAGGGACAGCAAGATTAGAGAAGCAATAAAGAACTAAGTAAAACAAAAATGTGGGTTCAGGGGCGCCTGGGTGGCGCAGTCGGTTAAGCGTCCGACTTCAGCCAGGTCACGATCTCGCGGTCCGTGAGTTCGAGCCCCGCGTCAGGCTCTGGGCTGATGGCTTGGAGCCTGCTTCCGATTCTGTGTCTCCCTCTCTCTCTGCCCCTCCCCCGTTCGTGCTCTGTCTCTCTCTGTCCCAAAAATAAATAAACGTTGAAAAAAAAACAAAAATGTGGGTTCATTCCGATGAACACAGGGCATGGAGAAAATAAGTAAGTAGGCTCTCCTCCAGCTGTCCTCACTTCCCAGTAAAAATTTTATAAGGAGAATCTTGGGGATATTCAGGCATGGGTGTGTTCTTGTTGAATAAAATGGCATAAACCAAGACATAAAGTGTTAGCCTAATAGGAGAGAAAGCTAGTTCTGCCAGCCGTCGTGTGATAAAGTTTATTGTTTTTGGAAAGTCTGTCTTATAGCTCCTGGTTGCTACTCAAGTGTAAAAGTTCTCTTCAACACTAGCTTTCCCGAACTATTGGAAAGTATCGATTTTGTGACTAGAAGCATTAAGCGTTATTCCCTGCAAACTTCAACGTACTATCAGTGGTGTGGGGGAAGGTTTACACTTACCCAGTTTGCAAAACTTTGAGTTAAGGGAATAGTTAACAACACATATGAAAATTCCTGTTTTCATAAAGGGGGAAATGTAACATATTCAATTAGAAGGTTCTTTTTCCAACATCTAATAGTTATTTTATTAAGCCTACTTCCAATACCTAGGAGATGTGGATATCTGTGTGTTCATACTTTCTGTCTCAGATGGGGAGGAGCAATTTCTTGTAGTTCAAAAGTACAATGTCAGAAGTTTAATGTCCCGCTGTTGACAAGGACTCATTGACTTCAAATGTGGTAAATAAAACTGGCCATACTGGAAAACGTCCACGTCAGCGTGGCCATAAAGCTACACGTGGAAATCATCTTGAAAACCAAGGTTCTTAGATGCTGTGTACAGAAACACTGTATACAGAAGCTGTGTTCAATGCTTCCTAACACATTCCATTACTGGGCATGGTAAGAATATGGAAACCATGTGTGGCATAAGGTTGGAGATATGCGTTATATGATATGTTTCTTTGCTCCGTGTGCCTTTGATCTCTTTCTGTTTGGACATCATTACGTTCCCTCTACTCTTGAAATTTTTTGCGGGGGTGGGGGGGGGGTAATTCCTCCTACCTCCTTTCCAATCAGCACACACCTGCCATGTGAAGGCAGTGAGTGATGCAGAAATGGGGAAGACTTCAGGAAGGCCTCCATCTAGTGAAGGAAGCAGATATGTACACACATTACCAATCCTGCCATTGTTAGGCAAATGGCAAGAAAAACCAAATAAAGAGGTTAAAAGGCAAGAAGCCTTAGCAACTTTGAGTATACAACTCATTCAATAGGCGATGAAATATATCATCCATAAATCCCATGGGAACAAAGTTCCATATTGCAATATTCCATATTGCAACTCACCAGAGCCAGATCCCTTCCCACACCTCCTTACATCACATGGCATTATAGCCGCTGCGGGAATCGAAAATGGGCCATGGGGCGCCTGGGTGGCTCAGTCGGTGAAGCTTCCAACTTTGGTTCAGGTCATGATGTCGCGGTTCGTGAGTTCGAGTCCCGTGTCAGCCTCTGTGCTGACAGCTCAGAGCCTGGAACCTGCTTTGATACATTTGCAGGCCATGTGAATTCTGGGGAAATCTCTCAAGGATCCAAGAGGACATTTCTCTCTTGGAACAAAAGTTGACAATTAATAATACATATCATTTGTTCTCTATCAAACTTCTATCACTGAAAGTTCAGAATTTGAATTTTCCATGATTTCCCCACCTCCCAGAGTTCCAAGATACGAAATAATGAATACAGCAAAGGGGAAAATATTCCATCGGAATCAATGTCTTTTTATTAAACCTTATTCCATAGTTAAATGTTTCCATTGTTTGTCAGTGGAGTCCATATTATGGACAGCTTGTTTGCTCTATAACCATTTTATAGTTCAACAGCAAAATTAAATGGCTATTATTAAGTAACTGGATTCGAGAGAAGTCTTTCCCTTACCCTGCTCCCTACTACCACCACGATTTGGGTTCTCTGAACTTAAAATCCGATCAGTACGTATGATGCCTCACATAGTTAGGACTTCGGCGTATATGGCTCTCCTGTACACAACCAACCATGTGCCCACTACTGGAGTTTCTTTCCAGATTCCCTCTGCCCTTCCTTTGTTCAAAATGTAGCTATACTTTAAGGCACAAAGCCAGTCATTTCTTGGCCGTTCTTTTCTACTCTGTTTCCTCTCATGTGTGCTAAAGGAGTACTTCCTCTTTTTGTGAGTCTGTTTTGCAATTATACTGTCAGATCTCGAGATGGCTCCATATCTTACCCATTTTCTTTAATCTCATCATGCTCAATAAAATGTATGATGTTGACTGAATTGTAACCGTTCCCAACCACGTGGAATGTAGCTGTTTGGAAGACCTAGAATAACAATGAAATCTACACATTTTTGTCCTTTCCTACTTTCTTTCTGTATTTTTAATTTACATCATAATTATACATTTTAACAATAGAATTGCAACGTGTATCTTACCTTAAAAGTGACAGTTAATAGTTACAAGAATGTGCATCATTTAAGGAATTTAAGATGTGAAATAATTCTGATTTCTAAAACTAGAAAAAAAAATGAATCACTTAAAAATACTGATCACCTAAAGGACATTGTTAGGAAACAATCTATGTCATAATTCTAGACACTTGCAATTAAATCCCATTTTTTAAATGTACAAGGAACATGGTGACTATTGAATGATATATGATTTATCACCATAAACAACTTAAGTCTAAGATTCATGTTCCCCTCCAGATGCAACAGACTGGAAGATATATTACTGAGATTAAAATTCAGTCTCTTCCTTGCCTTATAAAAATGAAGAAGAAATCAAACTCCATTGCACCTTGAACTTTTAATAACAAATAGCAGTAGCAAGTCTTTATTTTAACCAGGCAGTAATCCATCTGTGATCATGAATATGAACACTGATAACAATATGAATTATGGAAACAAAAGAAAACAAGACCACATAGAGATACATCATTTGGCATGATTTATGTGCATTCGCCGTTCTTATAAGGTAGACAGCTATTTAGACCTCACAGAGCATATCTACGGGAAGAGCATGGATTCAGTCAATCAGGGATGGGTGTGAGACTCTCCCGTTTCTAACAAGCTCCAAGGTAGTGTTAGCGATGGTGGTCTGCGGACCAGGAGATCCCTGTCCTATAAGAGGTGATGAAGAGATATCGATCCCCCCACCACAGGATGGTTGAGCGGAGACAGGAGTGGCTGGAGATCCCAGCTGCTGTGTTTATTGATACCAATATGGCATAAAGATGTGCTCATTTTCTTTTTTTGGTGGGACAAAAGAAGGGTTGGCATGCACACTGTCACACCATGTTGTGGGTGTCATACTAAGAAATTTACAAGTTGAGGGAGAGCCTGAAAGGGGCAAAAATGGTGAAGAGCAGTGGGTGCCATTACAGATGCCTAGAAATTCAAATGACAGATAACGTTGAAAGAGAAGGCATTTGGGACGTCTTGAGGTACAACATAGATGATCAGAGATGTCCATTGGGTGTGCTAGGCAGCATTCTGGCTCCCATGACCTTCAATCCCTGGTATTCCTCCCATAGTTATGTTACATGGTAAAAGGAGTCTTTGTTGATATACTTAAGGTTACGCATCAGCTGACCTTAAATGGGGAGATTATCCTGGTTTATCTGGGTGGGTCCAGTGGAATCATAGGAACCATTAAAAGCAGGGAATTTTGCTGGTCAGGAGAGGAACACACGTGTCCTGGGGAGCTGATGCCCGAGAAGGACAGAGCATGCTGTTGGTGGTTTAAAGATGGAGGTGACAATGTGATGCAGACCTCAGGCAGCTTCTGGGGACTGAGAACAGCCCTGGTGGAGAGCCAGTGAGGAAGCTGGGACCCCAATGCCAGGACCCCATGGAACTGGATTCTGCCAACCACCTGAATGGGCCTACAAGTGATTCTTTGTCAGAGTCTCCAGATGAAAGCCCACACCAGCCCACGTGATCATTTTGGTTCTTCCTGAGAAATATTGCTGAGACAGAAGGTCCAGTACAGGGTATTAAGGAGCGGGGCGCAGGGGGAGCTGTGAAAATGGCTGAGCATTGTGCATGTACACTCTCCTTCCCGTTCAAGTGGCGTCAGAAACCAGATAAAGAGTGAAAATCACACATGAGGGAACAAGGTTGAGAGATTGTTCTTATGAGCACTGCGGAAGCTTCGGTCCAGACGTGCAGGGCAGCGAAAGAATCTTGCCCAGCGGGCACTGATGATGCAGGGGCGACTGGCATGAGAAGGTGGGGAGGGCAGCCCGGAGAAGCAGGAGGGGCCCAGGCTCTGGGCTCTCAGCTGGTCTGGTTTCCCACGCACTGGGCAAGTCCGCCACCCAGAGCCTTGCCAGCCACCACTTTTCAGGGCTGGTTTCACAGTCATCCTTTTCGTCTTGAGTAACTCAGCTTAAGCAATGAAATACCGAGTTACTTTCTTGGCTCACGACCCTGTAGACCAAGAGTCTCAGTCCTTCTTTTTCAGATTCCCTGCTGGTCTGCCATCATCCTGGTTTCTGTGTGTGTTCTGCCCACATGACACAGGGTAGCTGCTCGCCACCCACACAGTCTTCAAATATGCTGGGTCCACTCTCTGTTGCCTCTGTGTGGATGGAAAGAGAGGTGGCTGGGTGTTTATTCTCTTCAGTTTTCTTCTCAAGGAATCCCCTCCTTGGCAAGGCTTTCCTTAGGTGTATAAAAATGTGAGTACGCGGTGGAGATCTGTGAAACGTGCCAATGTCAAATTCCAGCTTGGCGCTCATTATGTTCCTTTCCTTGTGTGTGCATCTGTGTCTTGTATGTGCTATCTGTTTCCTCTGTCAGAAGATTAAACATGTGAATACGTGGGGGCAGGACTTTGTTTATATAACCAGCAGTTAGGATCATGCTTAACACACATCAGCCATTCAAACATATTTACTTATTTTTATTTATTTTTTAAGTTTGTCTGTTTGCTTTGAGAGAGAGAGCATGAGCAGGGAGAGAGGGAGAGAGAGAATCCAAAGCAGGCTCTTCAGTGTCAGTGCAGAGCCCGGCACGGGGCTTGAACTCCCAAACCATGAGATCATGACCTGAACGAAGATCAAGAGTTGGATGATTAACCGATTAAGCCACCCAGGTGCCCCTGAAACATGTTTATTGTATAATTAATGACATGTTGGTTTACCCAGAGTAGAGTAGTATTAGGAATTCAGGAAGAAAATAATATAAAATGGTCCATTCTCCCTGCTCCAGGATTCCATCATAAGGCATACGCACACACACACACGCACACATGGCATACACACACATACATACATGTATATGGCATATACACACACATATACATATATACATACTCACCTACTTCCTACATCTTTTCCCTTTTCCAAATCCGAGTCCATCCATTAACGGAAATCATGCCAGACTGTGTACCAATCTTGCAAGAAGTTCCATTCTTACCAACCTGTTTTCCTCATTATTTTTGAAACTAAATTAACCCATCCCATTTGAGTGCTGATAAATTATTATGTGTCAAATAGCTAATGCACTTCTTTAACATTTGGAATATAAATATTAAGGAATAATTGGTATTTTCCATATTTGTTTCCTGACAAGAAAGAGGAAGAAAGTTAAGAACAACTTATTTTTATCCACAGCACCGACTACGCTGAATCATTTCATGAAATAGGCTTACCTCTTGAGAGCTACTACACTGCAAATAGAGGCAGGAATGTGTGCACCCACAATGCCATTGAAAGCTTCTTAGAAGGCGCCTGGTCGCTCAGTCGGTTAAGTGTCTGACTTTGGCTCAGGTCATGATCTTGCGGTCCGTGGGTTTGAGCCCTGCATCGGGCTCTGTGCTGACAACTCAGAGCCTGGAGCCTGCTTCGGATTCAGTGTCTCCCCCTCTCTCTACTCATCCCCTGCTCACGCTCTGTGTCTCTGCCTCTTAAAAATAAATAAATATTTTTTAAAAACCTATAAATAACATAAATGAATGAACTACTGAATATAGTAATTCTGTAAGTACTCAGAAAGTGTCCTTGAATGATGTAAGAAATGAAGGAGAGCCTTTGTAGTATGCTCATCATAAATATTTGACCATGTATAAAACTTTTAAGGGGTGCCTTAAAAGGGGTGCCTTTAAGAGGTGCCTTTAATGGGTGCCTAAGGGGGGGGGGGCGCTCAGTCAGTTAAGCGTCCAAGTTTAGCTCGGGTCATGATCTCACGGTTCACGAGTTCGAGCCCCATGTCGGGCTCTGTGCTGATAGCTCAGAGCCTGGAGCCTGCTTCAGATTCTCTGTCTCCCTCTCTCTCTGCCCTTCCTTCATTCACGTTCTCTCTCTCTCTCCTTCAAAAATAAATAAACATTAATTTTTTTTAAGAAAAGTTTCTTAAATAGTGTGGGCAACAACGTTGATCACTAAGAAAAAGCATCTTAGATTTATATATTTAACCAGAAAGATAATCTTCAGTCTTACAAAAATACAGTAAGGTCAGCCCTCAACCACAGATACTCAGAAATGCATACAAAAGAGGATATTTTGCACTAAGGTCAATCAGTGGACATATATACTCAAAAATGCATGCAATTAAAGAAAAAAAAATAAACACTACTGGAAGTCATAAGCAGATAGACCAAAAAGAGACTGGTCATTGGATAAATACTTCAAAAGGTGCCCAGTATTTAAAACAACAACATCCCAATAAAGGTACAGTGAAAAGTGTTCATTATAACTGTTTCTCTCCTTGCCTGAGCATAGGCATGGCTTCACCTTTTGCAAAATGAAAGGCGGTGGAAACCATATGACAAGAATACTCATGATCTTAGAAATGTTTACTGGACCGAGGCGTTGGGGAGCATTGGTCCAGTCACACAAATGCAGCATCACGTGCATCATCACCGAGAGATTCATTACATAAGAGACATCGAGAGACATGCCACGTTGATGAGTGCGTGACGTCAGACCTATCAAGTCCGTTCGTCCTTAATGCGTGCAGCTACGAATGTCTCCCAAGGAGTTTTGGCTCCTCTTTACTCCTTCTTCAATATAATGATGTTCTATGGGAATTAAGTAAAAATAAACATTTAACTCCACCATGTCCCAAATGTGAACACGAGTGTACAAGCTCAGGAAGGCAGAGGCTGGAAGATGTCTTTACACAATTATCCCCATCTCCATCTGTAATTATTCCCTAATACGGACAATTAAAGTGAGAACAGTAGCTTTCTTTCTCCTTCCTCGTATTCGATCGTTGTTTCTCTCTAATGTCAGTGGAGGCACCGACTTGGTAACCACAGCCTTGTGTCCTTAACGTACGTGGAAAATACATACAATGTGCCTGTAAATGTATAATACACATTTTGGGCATTTGTGCGCTCTGTAAACTTGTAATTCATCAACCTGGAACACCGCCTTGGACCCTGAGCATCAGAAGGCACAACAGAACATGTTGGCCTTTTGGACTAAAGGATTATAAATACCCACAGAATTACTGTAGGTGATCTGATTTGCATATCCGCTCACAGTCTCATGATCTAGGCAAAGTGACTGTGTATGAACGTTTTCATCTCGAAATACTAACATTTAGGGGTGCCTGGTTGGCTCAGTCAGTTGAGTGTCCCGACTTCGGCTCAGGTCATTATCTCATGGTTCGTGGGTTAGAGCCCCACGTCGGGCTCTGTGCTGACAGCTGGGAGCCTGGAACCTATTTCAGATTCTGTCTCCCTCTCTTTCTGCCCCGACCCTGCTTGTGCTCTCTCTGTCTCTAAAATAAAGATTAAAAAAAATTAGAGTGTATTAAAACCAAACTTTGCTTAATATCTGTTATTAGTAAAAAAACAAGAAACAAAGGGGAAAAAAAGAAAAAGAAAAATCCTTTGCTAGTTTTTTCTTTTAGTTTTTTTTTGTTGTTTTTTGTTTTTTGGTGGCAATACAGAGATTAATGGTGTCAGAAAAGGAATACAATTGCCATTGTAATTTGAAAAGTTCTGGAAACGTTTAGTGCTGCCCTTTTGAAAGAGGATTGTAGGACATTGAACAAGATGGTGAAGACAGTTTATTCTTTGGAAATGAGTCCTATAATCCCTGTCCAGTTGGGCTCCATTTTTCCCCTGGAGGGAGGTGTCCATGTCTGTATCTTGTAGGAATAATTTCCAGCCACCTTAATAGCCACTCGGCACATACTTGGGCAGGACAAACATCCTGCTGGGATGGAGTTCTCCATGTGAAACAAAGCAGATTGCATGAGCTCTCAAGGTCAGTTGTGAAGCTCAAATACAGGGAAAGGAACCAAAACTCAAGATCAGAAACTGTAGGGGAATAAGATATCAACATGCTTCTAGACTTTTCTCCTGTCTCCTCCTCCTGCAGTCGTATAATGTGCTTTTCATAAAACAAATATAAGTAAATCCCCTGTGCCTTGAGGGGGCTGGAAACAGGCGTGATGAGTCTCAACTTCTCCCGTGTCTCCCTTATAAAGTTGATATTGTCACACCAGAGCCTGATGTACCCCCTGCCTGTGCCAAATGCAGACATGCTCAGAGCCATTTACTTAATGAAGTCTATTTCAGACACATTTACACCATTCCATAAATATTAATATGGAGAGCCATATGAAATGGGCAATATTCAGGCACGGCAATTTTGTACATTCATAATATAGCTCCACAAGTGCATTGAATTAATGCAGGCAAAGGCATGGGTGTTCTTTAAGAAAATGAACTGAGGAAATCCGGAGGACTGTGTTTTGCTCAGCGTCATGGCTGAAGCATACTCAGTACCCCTTTGCCATTGTGCTACGTGCTATACCCTCCTCCTGTATCTGGTCCTCCTCTACTTCCGGGAACACGCCTTTGGAGGTCAATGTGTTCAGGTGAACACACTTCAGATTTTGCACGGTGAGGCATAACTCAAAGTGGTGTAGGTCACTTCTGGGTCAAGGTAACCATCTTGGCTTGCCTCTGTTTTCTGCTGCTAGAAAGCCTGACACCCCGCGTTGACATGGTGCCATCATGAGATGGCAGGAGTCTCCATTGACCAGTCTGTGAGTGACAAGGATGAGCGGAATCTCTCTGCTAATCACACTGGGGTTGAAGTGTGGGCAAGAAATACACCTTTGCTTGACACCAGTGAGATTTTGGAATGGTTACGTATTGTCCTAGAACCTGGCTTGTTCTCACTGAAAGTCTCCGGGTGGGAGGCAGACAGTACTGAGTTGTGCTTGCTGTTGATGATAAGGTTGTAGTCAGCATTTATATAAAATCCAGAGGGTATAAACGGCCACTGCAAAAGCCCTGGCTGGTCCCAGAGATTGCAACCCACTAGAAATCCTATTTGGAAACATCTTTTCTTGGGATGTTATCGAAATTCCTGACTTTATGAGTTCTAAAGTGGTTGGGCCCTTTCCAGCTTGATATATGGCTTTGATGAATCTCATTAAGTCAGAAACCCCAAGAGGGTAGGGCGTAGGTCTTTGGAGTGGTAAGCAGTTCCTGGTTTTGTCTGAGCGATAGAGAACTGTTGTAAAAACATCCTGAGCATTCACAAACACTTCTAATATCACTCGCAATTAATAATAAATGGCACTCAGAACTGACTATCCAGAGTCAACATACAGAAATGTCACCCTTTTGGAGTAGAGCTATTTTGACATGTTAAATTCCAATAATATTAGACTCAGCTGTCATTTCAGTGTACGTGGTTGAGGACTTGGGTAAAATTATTAGAATCATGACCACAGGGAAAAATTAAAAGTTAGGCTTGATGGAAAGAGGGAAGAGTTGATCTTAGTAGAAAATATGAATTTATGCAGAGCATATCTGTATCCTCCAAATCTTGCTTTTATCCCTATGGGAAGAGAGATTCTTTGAACCATTATATTTATAGATACAATTATAAATGTAGTATAATCTTTTCAATTATGAGAAACTCAACAGACAAAATCTGACACAAACACGATAGGAACAAGCCCAAGCCACATAGTTTGGGGTAGATAAAACCCCATTCCACAAAACATCAGGAAATGAACAAAGGATATGTTGTCACTATTTTCTGCTGCTGTGTTTAATCAGTCTGGAGACATCACAATGCACTTCTGCTTACGTTCTTGTTTAGCAATAATAAAGTCTATCGACAGCATTTATTTTACAGCACAATGCTGTACCAATCTAATATAAAATTAAAATACTAGTAATTAAAAGGGAACATGAGTCAAAGAGGGCATACAGTGAGTCAGAATTATTTCATGTGGACAATGAACCTAGCTTTCTTGCACAAGAAATCTGACTTTGCATAAAGAGAATGAATTCCTTCTTTGAACAGAAATATTGGTTGGAAATGCTTGAGTTATTTGTGTCAAATTTAGGGGGAAAAAGCTTAGCTGATTCAAAACTTTCATTGGTGAAACTTAAGTGATTATATAACATAGGAGAGAGCGACAACTTTATGATACTTTACCAAAGGTCACGATTATGATGCAGGCAGAATTTCTCTTTTCTATCATCCTCCCCTCTTCATTTTGCTCCTCATTTTCTATGGCCTCCACAGCCCAGGGGGCCCCAAAAGCCACATTTCCATGACCTGGAGGCTTGCTTTTTCTCTGGTCTCTAGCCTTTCTTAGGTCCCCTCTTGGTGCTGATTCATCTAGGATGATGTTTGGGACAGATTAGTAATGGCTGCTCTCATGGATGGTCTGCCGATTCTAAGACAGTAAGTTTACTTGCCGATGGAATTGGCCAGTCTTCAGAGGTCTGAGCTTTAACAAAGGCCGTGGCTTGGGACCAGGCACTTGGACCTACCTGGAACTCTGGAGAGTGATGGTCTATCTGTGTCCCCATAACTGGGAAGTGGATCTTGGGGAGAATCTGTGAAAGATTGTGAAAGGTACCATTGCGTTATTCAAGAACTTTTTTCTTTGTCCATTGAGACAGTTTCTGTTTTCAAAGTCTGGTCAGCCTTCTTCCTTGATTTCTCTAAAAGACAAGGTCACTGCTTTTATAGACATGACTCCACTGAGCATCTGATAAAGTTCTGATGTTACTCTTCAGGACACCGTAACAGAATACATGAGAATTAGTTATTGTTTATTTTCCAGTTTACTTTAATCTTATTAAACAGTCCTAATTTAACATTAAGGAAGATTAAAAAATAAAATCAGTGTAATGTGATGGACTTGGAGGTCAAGGGTATTTTGATAGCATGAATGTATGTTTGGTGTCTGAAGTGACTTCAGGTATATCTGGTTTGAACAACTGGGCAGAGCTGTCTTCTAAAGTAGTAAGGTCCAGGGGCACCTGAGTGGCTTAGTCGGTTAAGCTGATTTCAGCTCAGGTCATGATCTCATGGTATGTGAGTTCCAGCCCCCATGTAGGGCTCTGTGCTGACAGCATGGATCCTGCTTGGGATTCTTTCCCTCCCTCTCTCTGCCCCTCCTCCCCAAATAAATAATAAATAAACTTAAAAAAAATAATAACGTAGCAAGGTTGAGGGTCAGAGACCTGCTGAGTGCTGGTTGGAGTCCTTGCCCAGAGTGCAAACCCTAACCCCGGAATCTCTGTTTAAACACAAAGCATCAACTACAAGAAAAAATTTAGAAAGGTAACAAATACTTGGAGACTGAAGAACATCTTACTAAAGAATGAATCAGCTAACCAAGCAGTTAAAGAGGAAATTAAAAAGTATATGGAAGTCAATGAAAATGATAACACCACAACCCAAAACCTCTGGACGCAGCAAAGGTGGTCATAAGAAGAAAGTATATAGCAATCCAGGCCTTCCAAGAAGGAAGAAAAATCTCAGATACACAACCTAACCTTATGCCTTAAGGAGCTGGAATAAGAATAGCAAATAAAACCCCAAACCAGCAGAAGACAGGAAATAATAAAGATTAGAGCAGACATTAATGCTATTGAAACCAAAAAAAAAAAACAGAACAGATCAGTGAAACCAGAAGCTGGTTCTTTGAAAGAATTAACAAAATTGATAAACCAGTAGACAATTTGATCAAAAAGAAAAAGGAAAGGACCCAAATAAATAAAATCAAGAATGAAAGAGGAGAGATCACAACCAACACAGCAGAAATAAAAATAATAAGAGAATATTATGAGCAATTATATGCCAATAAAATGGGTAATCTGGAAGAAATACACAAATTCCTAGAAACATATACACTACCAAAACTGAATCAGGAAGAAATAGAAAATTTGGACAGGCCCATAACCAGTAAGGAAATCGAATTAGTCATCAAAAATCCCCCAAAAAACAAGAGTCCACGGCCAGATGGCTTTCTAGGGGAATTCTACCAAACATTTAAGGAAGGGTTAACACCTATTCTCTTGAAGCTGTTCCAAAAAATAGAAATGGAAGGGAAAGTTCCAAACCCTTCTGTGAAGCCAGAATTACCTTGATTCCAAAACCAGACAGAGACCCCACTAACAAGGAGAACTATAGACCAATTTCCCTGATGAACATGGATGCAAAAATCTTCAACAAGATATTAGCCAACCGGCTCCAACAATACCTTAAAAAAATTATTCACCACGACCAAGTGGGATTTATACCTGGGATGCAGGGCTGGTTAAATATCCGCAAAACAATTACTGTGATTCATCACATCAATAAAAGGAAGGACAAGAACCATATGATCCTCTCAACAGATGCAGAGAAAGCATTTGACAAAATGTTTTTGATAAAAACCCTCAAGAAAGTAGGGATAGAAGGAGCATACCTCGAGATCATAAAAGCCATATATAAACAACCCAACGCTAATATCATCCTCAGTGGGGAAAAACTGAGAGCTTTCTCCCTAAGGTCAGGAACAAGACAGGGATGTCCACTCTCGCCACTGTTATTCAACATAATATTGGAAGTCTTAGCCTCAGCAATGAGACAACACAAAGAAATAAAAGGCATCCAAATTGGCCAGGAGGAGGTCAAACTTTCCCTCTTCACAGATGACATGATACTCTATATGGAAAACCCAAAAGATTCCACCAAAAAACTGCTGGAACTTATTCATGAATTCAGCAAAGTTGCAGGATACAAAATCAATGCACAGAAACTGGTTGCATTCCTATTCACCAACAATGAAGCGACAGAAAGAGAAATCAAGAAATCGATCCCATTTACAGTTGCACCCAAAACCATAAAATACATAGGAATAAATCTAACCAAAGAGATGAAAAATCTATACACTGAAAACTATAGAAAGCTTATGAAAGAAATTGAAGAAGACACAAAAAAATGGAAAAAGATTCCATGCTCCTGGATAGGAGGAACAAATATTGTTAAAATGTCAATACTACCCAAAGCATTCTATATATTCAATGCAATCCCTATCAAAATAACACCAGCATTCTTCACAGAGCTAGAACAAATAATCCTAAAACTTGTATGGAACCAGAAAAGACCCCAAATAGCCAAAGCAATCTTGAAAAAGAAAACCAAAGCTGGAGGCATCACAATCCCGGACTTCACAATATAGTACAAAGCTATAATTATTAAGACAGTATGGTACTGGCACAAGAACAGACACTCAGATCAATGGAACAGAATAGAGAATCCAGAAATGGACCCACAAACGTATGGCCAACTCATCTTTGACAAAGCAGGAAAGAATATCCAGCAAAATAAAGACAGTCTTTTTAGCAAGTGGTGCTGGGAACACTGGACAGCGACATGCAGAAGAATGAACCTGGACCACTTTCTTACCCCATATACAAAAATAAACTCAAAATGGATGAGACCTAAACATAAGACAGGAAGCCATCAAAATCCTTGAGGAGAAAGCAGGCAAAAACCTCTTTGATGTTGGCCGTGGCAACTTCTTACTCAACACGTCTCCAGAGGAAAGGGAAACAAAAGCAAAAATGAACAACTGGGACCTCATCAAAATAAAAAAACAAAAAAAACAAAACAAACAAACAAAAAAAACCCTTCTGCACAGCGAAGGAAACCATCAGCAAAACTAAAAGGCAACGGATGGAATGGGAGAAGATATTTGCAAACGACGTATCAGATTAAGGGTTAGTACCCAAAATCTGTAAAGAACTTATCAAACTCAACACCCAAAAAACAAGTAATCCAGTGAAGAAATGGGCGAAAGACATGAAGAGACACTCCTCAAAAGAAGACATCCAGATGGCCAACTGACACATGAAAAAATGCTCAACATCACTCTTCTTCAGGGAAATACAAATCTAGACCACAGTGAGATACCACCTCACACCTGTCAGAATGGCTCACATTAACAACTCAGGCAACAACAGGTGTTGGTGAGGATGCGGAGAAAGAGGATCTCTTTTGCATTGTTGGTGGCAGTGCAAGCTGGTACAGCCACTCTGGAAAACAGTATGGAGGTTCCTCAAAAAAACAAAAATAGAACTACCCTATGACCCTGCAATTGCACTACTAGGTACTTATCCAAGGGGTACAGGTATGCTGTTTCGAAGGGACACGTGCACCCTAATGTTTATAGCAGCACTATGAACAATAGCCAAAGTATGAAAAGAGCCCAAATGTCCATCAATGGGTGAATGGATAGAGAAGATGTGATATAGATATACAATGGAGTATTACTCAGCCATCAAAAAGAATGAAATCTTGACAATTGCATTTACGTGGATGGAACTGGAGGGTATTATGCTAAGCGAAATTAGTCAGAGAAAGACAAAAATCCTAGGACTTCACCCATAAGAGGACTTTAAGAGACAAAACAGATGAACATAAGGGAAGGGAAGCAAAAATAATATAAAAACAGGGAGGGGGACAAAACATAATAGACTCTTAAATATGGAGAACAAACAGAGGGTTACTGGAGGGGGTGTTGGAGGGAGGATGGGCTAAATGGGTAAGGGGCAGTAAGGAATCTACTCCTGAAATCATTGTTGCACTATATGCTAACTAATTTGGATATAAATTTAAAAAAAAAATGATAACAAACAAACGAACCACAAAGCAGACCTCACTAAAGGGCCCAGGGTGTGCATGTATGTGGAATAATGCCAGTTCCATTTCACCCTGAAGGAAATGGTTCATAGCCCGTTCCTTGTCCTTGGTGGGTCGGTAGTGTCCTGAATAAGAAAGACAGAACAAAGCCAGCCTGGTGACCTAGGAATCTAAAATTCACATATATAATTATGGAGATCGCCTATTGTTGACAAAAACACAAAGTATTGATTGTTGCTGCTGGAGTTTGCATTTGAATATGTGAGAGCAAATTCCTCTCTCTTTATATCTACCTCTGTTCCTGTGCTTTCTCTGAAGCCCTTTCAAGCTAATTGCTTTGCTTGTACTGTAATCTGACATCAGAGAATAACTCAAGTACAAATTTCCCCACTTCTTAAGAAACCTCCACTACCATATAATTGAAGCTATTTCAAGTCTTTTGCAAAGCTATTATGAAGAATTCTGTTTTAGTCTAGTTTTGTTTATTACTTAGACCAGCTCTGTTCTTTAAGTGCCTCTCTACGCCCCAACATGAGGGGGTTCATTTGCAAGAGCAAGGAGTCCAGATACCTGCAGGGGAGGGGGGAGGGGTGGAAAATCTATCCTTGATGAAAATGGAAACTCAGCTTTAGGGGCAGTTTCATTAGAGTCTAGAGTTGGTCAAAAGCAATCAAAAATGAGCGTTGGGACCTCGACCATAACTAGGCCCTACCTATGTATTATGGCCAAATTATGTGCCCCCCAGATTCTTGTTTTGGAGTCCTAACCCCCAGGACCTCAGAATGTGACTGCATTTGGAGTTGGGGTCTTTAAATATAATTTAAGGGGCGCCTGGGTGGCGCAGTCGGTTAAGCGTCCGACTTCAGCCAGGTCACGATCTCGTGGTCCGTGAGTTCGAGCCCCGCGTCGGGCTCTGGGCTGATGGCTCGGAGCCTGGAGCCTGTTTCCGATTCTGTGTCTCCCTCTCTCTCTGCCCCTCCCCTGTTCATGCTCTGTCTCTCTCTGTCCCAAAAATAAATAAAAAAAAAAACGTTGAAAAAAAATTTAAAAAAAAAAATAAATATAATTTAAAATGAGGTCCGATGGATACACGCTAATCCAAATGATGCGTCCTCTTAAGAAGAGGACGGTTGCAGATAGATATGCACGAAAGTGTTGAAAAAGAATCTCTGTGAGAACATGAACTTCCGTTGGTTAAGCTCCTCAGTTGGTGGTACATAGTCATGGCAAACAGAGCTGACCAATACACTCTGAAGGACTGCTGTGTATGTGTGTGCGTGCACACGTGTGTGTGTGCACGCACACACATGTATTTGAGTGTAGCCGTCTTTCAAAGATATGTCCAGAGACCCAACTGACACCTGCCCCCTAAAGCAACAGGATATACATCTCGAGGTGATCACAAAATTATATTCTTCCAGCATTATGATAGGCAAAATAATAGCCGCCCAGAGATTTCCATGCCCCAATCCCCACAGCCTGGGAAAATGACACATTCGTAGCAAAAAGGGACTTCGCGGATTCAGTTAAAGTCATGGATCCTGAAATAAGGAGATCATGCTCCTTATGGGCCCCATCGAATCATTTGACTTGTTTAAAGTCATGGCGGGAGCCAGGAGAGTCTAGCAGCCGCAGCAGCAGAAGACAAAATGCGATAGTGTGAGAAGAATTGCATGCATCCTTGCTGGCTCTGAGACAAGGCTGACTTCCTGCAAGGACTGTAGAGGTCACTCCAGGTGCAAAGGACAGCCACAAAGCCAACAGGGATCTCTGCCCTACAACGGCGAAGGACTGGACTCTGACACCCAACTGGATGCATTCGAAAATGGTTTCTTCCCAGAGCCTGTGGATAAGAGCCCAACCTGGGTGAAACCTTAACTTTAGCCTTGGGAGACCCTCAACAGAGAACTTAACAAAGCCAACTACACTTGAGAAACGCAGAATGGGCACACCTGGGTGGCTCAGTCAATTAGCGTCCGACTTTGGCTCGGGTTGTGATCTCGTGGTTGAAGTTCAAGCCCCACATCCGGCTCTGAAGAGCCCCCGCTTTGACTCTTCTGTCTCCCTCTCTCTCTGCTCCTCCCGTGCTCATGCTCTCTCTCAAAAATAAATAATAAACATTAAAAAAAAAGAAATGCAGAACAGTGAGCTAATGAATGGGTATTGTTTGAAGCTGCTAACTCTGTGGTAATTTGTTACATCAGCAATAGAAAACTAATACGGGTGCATCTCGCCATAATTTTGGCTGTCTGTTGACCTGAGGTGATTTTGCCACTTGCTACATAAAATATGGTCTGTGGACCCGCAGCATAGGCATCTCCTGGGAGTTTGTGAGAAATGTAGAACTTTGGGCCACGTGCAGATGTGCTGAATCAGAATCTGTGTTTGGATAAGATGCCCAGGTAATTTGTTGCGAACACAGCTGCTACCTGTCTGCACTCAGAGCTCCGATCAAAATGAGAAACTTATTTCTTCCTGATTTCGTATTTCTTACCGATTTCTTAGCTAGCATCATGATGAGAAGTTTCCAAAAAATCACTTAAAATACATCTTCTAGCGACACCACCAAGGAAACAGCACTTTATGTGAGGTTTCTTAATCTTCATCTGTTTGCAGCCTTGTAAATACACGTAATTCTCGTGGTCTGTTTCATTGCTGGCAAATCTTGTGTTAATGCCACGTTGACAGGAATGTTCCTGGGAACCTAACTGACTTCAGCCCGGATCTTGGCATTTTCAGTTCCAAAGTCGTTTTTGCGCGTGAACCCTAATTCAGGCAGGGCAGATCAGCAGGTGGAGGGCATTAGACGTTCATAAAACCACCTTAACATCCTCCCTTTCATCATGACAACCTCTGGGCTTCCTGAAGCGTCTCTCTGTCTACTTCCTGCAGCCATTGGTTTCTTTCGTCACTCAGTGTGTCAGCTCCTTAAACCCGGGGTGATCATTGCTCTTTGACAACTGGTCTGGGGACTTAGTGAGCATGTTAATAACCCATCTGTCTTCGCTCTAATCTGGGTTATCTCGTCTTTACAAGACTCTCCATCACTCCCAGCCACCCGGATCCTTGATCTCAGCCACAGCCATATTCTCAGTGCCTATTTTTGTCCCACACAAGGTGATATCAGCCTAGATTTGTCCGCCCTTAGGTTTTGTTTTGTCTGCTCACTACTGCAGGCAATTTACCTACGAACTGGTCTTTCAAGCATCCTGCTTGTCAAAGATTAAGCTAACGTGCAACTCTGATCTAGCTTTTTAAGAGGTCACCTATTCCGAAGTACACCTTCTGAGAGGCAAACCCAGATGCATGTAAGAATAACAACAGACTGAAGGCAGCTCAACGTGTACGTCTAATGACTAATACAGGTAGGTTTGAGATTAATGTGTTGAACGAAACTCCTACTAATGCATTCAGAGGGGGTGTTCATCAAAACACCACATTCAGGGGCGGCTCAGTCGGTTGAGCATCTGACTCTTGAGTTGGCTCAGGTCAGGATCCCGGGGTTTGGGATTGAGCTCTGCATCGGGCTCCACGCTGAGCGTGGAGACTGCCTAGGATTCTCTCTTTCCCTTTCTCTCTCTGCCCCTCCCCTGCTTGTCCTCTCTCTCTCTCTTTCTCTCTCTCTCTCTCTCTCTCTCTCTCTCTCTCACACACAAAAATACATAAACATGTAAAAAATAAGTAAATGAAAATAAATTAGATTCAAAGCCAAAAACCCCCCAACACACAGCATTCAAGGAGTGAAAATATCAGTTAGGGCATTGGAAAAAGTAGTTATGACACATAACAGATTAAAAAAAACCTTACATACTGGATATAGAAAGCATGCCTATAAATCAAAACCAAATACACAGAAAACACAACTGAAAGATGGGGCTGAGTAGGCACTATGAAAAGACACCATCTAAGTAACCAAGACACAGGGGCGCCTGGGTGGCTCACTGGGCTGAGTGTCCGAACGGCTCAGGTCATGATCTCATGGTTCATGGGTTCGAGCCCCGCATCTGGCTTTGTGCTTTGGATTCTCTGTGTCCTTCTCTTTCTGTCCCTCCTCTCCCCCTTGTGGTCTCTCTCAAAAAGAAATAAACATTTAAAAAATTAAATAAACAGCCAAAAAGCATATTTAAAGTGCCCCAAATGTATTAGTCATCAGGAGAATGCATATTGAACCCACAGTATCTTACCACCGTACAACCTCCAGAAGCTGCTCCAATGGAAAACACAGACAATATCGAGTGTTGGTGAGGAAGCCAAGTAACCAGAACTCTTCTCGGTGTGTGCACTTCTTGGTCTGGAAAACTCATGGCACCTGCCAAAGCACGATGGTGTGCTCAGCAATCCCGGTCTTAGAAATGCACACGGGTGTGCACCATCCACACAGAAGAGAGTGCTTTTTAGCAGCGCTGTTCGTAATCACCTCACACAGGAGGAAAACCGCGTGGTCGTCTGCAATCAACTGAGTAAGAAAATATTGAAGAACGGGGCACATGAGTGGCTCAGTCAGTTGATTATGTGACTCTGGCTCAGGTCATGATCTCACACAGGTCATGATCTCGCTGCTGTCAGCACAGAGCCCCCTTCAGATCCTCTGTCCCCTCTCTCTGCCCCTCCCCTGCTCACACACTCTCTCTCAAAAATAAATAAAAACTGAAAAAAAGGAAACAAAATATTGAAGAAGTGTTGACCAAGGAAATATCCTTTGGGCTCGGTGTTAAAGAATGAATTGAATTTCATCCCTGAGTTGGTCTGAGTTTGCTTCTCCTCATTTTAGTGCCATGCACACTCTTTTTATTTAACCTATGTCTTAGCACCATGAACTTACCTCTTTATGTTTCTGGTTACTCATCAGTGTATTTCCCACGCCTGACCCAGGGCCCAGCGGAGAACGGATGCCCATAGATGCATAAGTGCCTGTCTGCTAGGAAAAAAAAAAATCAGATAAAACAACTTTTCAGATGGTGAAAGCATTGCCTGCCATTTTCCCCTTTCAGGTTTATTCAAAAGGTCACTTGCAAACTTTAAAAGGGGATTTAATTACAAGAGAGAACGTCTGCTATGTGGTGTCTCAGTCACTTATGTTGGCTTATTGGGTTTGGCTGCTTCGAAAGACAAGTGGATTCTGGAGAATGGGAATTCCAACTTTCTCATCCCCACATGAAAAGGCATTGTGAACTGGTGGTAAGAGGCACCCCAGATAGCTGCGTCCTTGGCCGTCCTCCTCGACCTCTATTTACTTGTCTGAAGAGACAGACTCTTCAGTGAAGGAGCCTCGTGTCTGAAAATTTCTCTTATTCTTCAAAGTCTGGAAAGAAAGCCAGTTCTCTGAAGAGGAGGGGATGACACTGATCACTGGTTCTTAAATAATAATACTGTCATAATAAAGAGCCTTAAGCTGTCTCCTCTAGAGATGTGGAATTCATAACCCCGACATAAAAATGCCATTGTGAAAGAATCCTTGCAAAGAACACTTCTGTTTAATTTGAGGCCTAAAAATGCCCCTTTTTTTTTTTTGAGAAATCCTTGTGTAGAATCTTTATGTTTAATCTGCAGGTATAATGACAAAAAGAGGGAATGATGATTTATATCTTGTCACAGCTGAGCCCTTTTCCCCAGAGTTTTGGTCTCTCCACTCACTCGTGTTCCTCTGTGATGTGGTCCGGAGGGGATGTGATACCCCACACTCGAGAATGCATTTCAGGACATCACATGCAGGGGAAGACTCTTTGTTATTCGCAGTATCTGCTCCGCGTGGAAAGCTGGCATACGCTTAACCGGGAGGAAGCTAAGCCTGGACTCGTGCTGTTTCTGGAATTCTCGGTTTGGCTTCTGATCTTGGGAAAATAGATGAATCCTTGTGACCTGGTTACTTCACAGGCATGAATAAGATATGTTAGACTAAAGGGTCTGACTCCATTTTTGACATTTTCCTGCTGACAGCTTTCACAGAGAGCTCCTCCCCTTCTGTCCTACCTGAGAACGAGACGGTAAGAATGCCCGTGTGTGCCCTCCTTTGGCTAGGGTGGGAGGTATAAGGTGTGCAAGCCCCAGCCGGTGTTCAGGAACCCTCACACCATCTCCGTGCCCTAACCATCGTGGAAGGTCAGCTGTCTCTTTTCTATGTGTCCAGAGCCAGTTTGAACCAGCTTGGGAGCCTGCCTTATTGTCCCCCAGAAAGCCTCATGATGGGAGTAATAAATCTTTTCATACATTCTTGACACCTGTCTTGACTTCTTTTTCTTTCATGTTTATTTATTTTTGAGATACATAGAAAGCACGAGTGGGGAAGGGGCAGACAAGGAGGGAGGCAGAGGATGTGAAGCGGGCTCCGAGCTGTCAGCGCAGAGCCCGACGCGGGGCTCGGACTCACAAACCACGAGAGCATGACCTGAGCCGAAGTCAGACGCTTCGCTGTCTGAGCGACCCAGGCGCCCTAACACTTGTCTTGACTTCTAAACCCGCCTAAATCCCAGCCCCGAGCAATGCCACAGAAGAGGCCAGTATCATTCTGCAGAACAAGCAGGCCTTCACTCCTCTGAGCCGAAAATGCACTCACCCATCCATATTGGGATAACTTGCCTTTTATACTTTCTAATAGTGATGTATTTCATTTACTGCTCCTTCCTTACATGCCATCTGTATGGGATTTTGAGCCTGAAATGATTCTCTCCCCTGTGAGCTGCCATAGTGTTTGCTTGTCACTCTCTTGAACAACCGGTCATGATCTCCCTTCTGTTACAATTGTGTACGTATGCCACAGTCCTTTGGGCACAGGGGTTCTTTGCTCTTTGCCTTACACAGTCCATGTTCAATGAGTGTACACACGAAGCCATTTTGCGCCCCAACAGCAAAGGTATAAAGGAAGCACGATTCTGTTCAGTTTGCACTAAGCTTTTATGAGTCTGCACTTAAGGGGGTCAAACAGGCTGTCCCTTGCTGTACCACTGTCTCATAGGTCCAGTGTGTAGGCGAGATCACATGTTTTCTTGCTCACTAATAGGAGACAAAAGAGAAAATGAGCCTTGATATGGCATAGCCAAGTGTCTTATGGGAATACAATACTAACCTCTTATGTATGGAACTGTTACTATGCACTGCCCGTTTTTCCAGGCTCATTGCATTTAGTAATTCAGGTGACCGTCTCAACACTACAAAGTGTATGTAATTTTTAACCCCTTTGTACACATCTATAAAACTGAGGGTCAGTAAAGCTAAGGGGTTGTCAAGGTTATACAGTGGGAAGCTGGGATGCTAGACACATGAACCCAGGGGTTCTCACTCTAGACCCCATGTACATTCTAATTTTTTTAACATTTTATTTATTTTTGAGAGACAGAGATAGAGCGCAAGAAAGGGAAGGGCAGAGAGAGATGGAGACACAGAATCCAAAGCAGGCGTCAGCACAGAGCCTGACGCAGGGCTTGAACTCACGAACCGTGAGATAATGACATGAGCCAAAGTCGAACTCTCAATCCATTGAGCCACCCAGGTGCCCCAGCCTCCATGTACGTTCTTAGTGGCATCTCTGTTCAGCCTTTTATTAGACTCTAAGCTGGCTCCTAATGTTCTCCACTCCTGGAATCCACACCCTCATGTAATTGCCTTGTTCTGTGTGTGGGAAGGACCGGAGACTTGGTTCTAACCCACAGAAGACAGCAGAGGGGATGTGGCGCCACTTCTGTGATGATGTAACAGAAGGATGTAACTTCCGTGTCACTCAGAGCCTCTCTTCTTCGCTTCCTTGAAGAGGAAAGCTGCCATGTGGCAGGTGCCCAGAGGGCAAGAGACTAAGGGCTGTGTTCAGCCAACAGGCAACTGAGGGCCTTTGTCCTGTTGTTCACAAGGATTGAATTCTGCCAACAGCCATATGAGCTTGGAAGTGGATCCTTCCTCACCTGAGCCTCGGATGAGACCACTGCCCTGGCCAGCACCTCAGTTGCAGCCTTGTGAGGCAGCAGACCCAGTCAAGCCATGCCTGCATTCCTGACCAACAGAAATCACAACATAATAACTGTGCTGGTTTAAGCCCCTAAGAGATGTAGATAAAGCAGGAGGGTTAGTATGTTTAGAAAATAGCATGACTCTCACAGGATTTTATCACTGGTGGCTTTGTTGCCGTCACCTCTTTTTTCCCTCCCTCTCAACTCATCTTAGAGCCGTGCTTTCTAAATGATCCTGATCACGAGAACCACCTGGGAATGCTTTTGAAATGTGCACAATTTCTGCCCTCTAGGACTCAGTTAATTTAGTTAGGAGTCTGGAATTTCAGCAAGGTGCTTGTGGCGTTTTTTGGCACAGGCAGAATTGCAAAGCACTGTTATAGATTTAGGCAGCCTATCTTGACCTTGATTATACTTTGGACTCCTGTAGAGTTTGGGACACCTTGTCTGCAGTAGAGCCTTTGGACGGTTTTTTTTTGTTTTTTTGTTTTTGTTTTTATAGACGCTATCCAGGTCATGTTAAGATGCAGCCAAAGTTGAGAACTGCTGACTTACAGCACGCTCATCACCGTCAGCAACTGGCAAAGATTCTGTCAGGCATCTGTGCTAGCTTTCCAATGGGGAAGGGGCATAGAGACAATTAATGGTCTAGCAAATATGTACTTTTCTGTAAGACCGACTCCCCGAAAGCACGATTGTCAGCTCATCTTTCAAGTCTACTTGTTGAAGTGATTGATTCGAAAACATTCCAAAAGGTACACATAACCGCACAACATTTGCTAGTAAGATATTTTTGAATATCAAAGTGGAAAAATCAAATATGCCAGCGGAGAGGTACCTGGCTGGCTCAGTCAGTAAAGCATGCGACTCTTGATCTCTGGATTGTGAGTTCAAGCCCCACATTGGGTGTAGAGATTACTTAAACAAAAAAACAAACACAAACAAAAAACCAAAAGCTTCAGAGAATGGCATAATTTTTTTTTAACTTTTTAAAAATGTTTATTTACTTTTGAGAGAGAGGGTGGAGGGACAGAGAGAGGGAGACAAAAAACCCCAAGCAGACTCCTGCTGTCAGCCCAGAGCCCAACACAGGGTTCAAACTCAACAAACCGTGAGGTGAGATCATGACCTGAGCCAAAACCAAGAGTCGGACAGTTAACTGACTGAGCCACCCAGTTGCCCCTAGATTAGCAGAATTTTCTGTATGACATCTAGATTTTTCTAGAATGTGGCTGACATATATAAAGAGTATATATCCAGACAGGGTTGACTACATAATTTTAGGAGCCCAGGACAGCATGAAAATATGAGAGCCCATTTTCAAAAATCAGGAAGAAACATGCTGTCAAAGAGATGAGGTGTAAGCTGTTTCCTTTTTTCCACACTCTGCCTCTTGCCTTGTCATGGTGTTTTATATTTGCTCTTTAATGTTGCTGCAAGTAAGGGGAAATTAAAATTTTAAATTATTAGCACGGGTATTACCATTCATCTTTCTATTGTGCAATGTCAGTTTTAAATGCAAATATAAGAGCATTTAACTTCCATACAGAACCACTGAAATTACCCAATTTGTATTTCATAGCTGGTACATGCATATGTATTTTCTCCTCACGAGAAAAGGGGAAACACTGCGCCCACCCAGATCAGCTGATTTGATCTTGCTTCTTTCTGTGTGCACGTCCTACCAATCCTCTCCACCACCGGTATGCTGATGAGGGACACGGACAGGATAGGAAGGGAATTCTGGGCTGACCTAGCTTTGTCTCTCCTTGCGCGTTATGAATTTTAGCCTGAGTGATTAGGACGGATCACTGGAAAGGCTGTGATAGTTTCCACTGTTGTACTTCTTAGAATGGGAACATACGGGCCCCTGACCCTACTCCTCAGCACAGGCTTCTCCTGTCACGGTTACAAAATGCTGATTGATTGGAAGATGATTTGTGACAAAATGTGAAGTGTTTTATATAACAGTGCAGATGGACGCTAGGAGAAAGAAGTATGTGTTTCTCTCTTTCGCATCTCTGGTCACTACTCTGAGAATCTGAATTTGGAGAATAATGTGTTGGGTAGAGCATGGCGTAAATGATGTGCTCATTAAATCATAAGAGAAGCCATATGTTTTGGTTCCTCCTGCTTGAGCCTTTGTCAGGCGATTCTGAAATCAATTCCTACACTTGGTCTTAGCCAAAAGGCCGAGAAGCGATTGAAATCAATTCCTAAGTTGGTACCCTGTAGCCTTCCCACCATTCTAACATCTGGGCCACGTTGGATGATGTGTCTCTCTTGACATCTTTTCAAAGTCTTCTAAAAGGAGCAGACACAAACACTGCTCATCTCCCTTATACCCCTCACCCCTTTCTATCCCACCAGGCGTGACCCGCTTACAGAGCCAAAGAACGGGTTGTTGTTTTTTTATTTAAACACCATGAAATTTGCTTGGTGGAGTTAAAATATTTTTTCTGCCTTATCCAATTGGGTTTCCAAAGACAGACTCAGCATTTAGCACAACTGAACTCATTTTGGAGAACGTGAGGACATCCTGAACAAGGCAAGACTGCCAAGGGAGGTCTGAAACCCCCCGTGGGAGCTTCCCCTCTGAGCTTTTGTTGACCCAACAGGGCCTTTTTGGGGAAATACAAAACAGAAAAAGTAAGAGGCTTAATTCTCCCTGATCAAAATAAAGGATGAGATGTTCTCCTTCCCCTTTCCTTAGAGTGTTAACTTTAGAAAAGTTGTAAGTCCTAGCGGCTCTCTTGGAAATCTAGATCTCTGCCAAATGCAAGGGTTGGCGCCTGACCCCCTGGTTAGAGCAGACCTTGTCCTATGACCTGAGGTGTTAGTTTGCCCCGAAGTGTTTCATGTGAAGTAATGATTGCATTTCTGCCAGGCGTGGATTTCTCCTTCAGCTTTCCTGCATATGGCAACAAGTAGGTTCTTAGAAATCTTTACGGGGCTGTAAAAGCAGGCAATGTCCTTTTGCCTGGGTGTGCTCTTGAAGAAGCCTGGTGACATGTGCTCATAGATGTAGCTACGTGTGCACGAATGTACATGCGCGTGCCTCTTTTTGCACGCGTGGATTTAGGTGTTTGGGAGATGTGACTGTCCCAGTTGTTGAAGCAAGACGATGCGTGGGAAGTGTGCCCATGTCTGCCTCTGGATGGAGAAACCATCAGCCATCTTCCTTGTCCTTCTGACCTGCCAACACTGAGACTATGGTTTCTCGATGCGGTATGTCTTACATCACACACCCTTCTGGGAGTTCTGCCTGCTTTGGGCCCTTGCACACGGCGGAGACCATGGCACATTTCTTCTGGGACGCTCTCCTCTGCAGGTGCATGCAGCCACCGGGGTTGCATACGGCAGCATACGGCAGCAGGAGGCTTTGAGGCTGCCGTGGTGAACAACACACCGCAGTAATGACCACATTAACTCACGTCCTTTGCCTCAGATATTTTCAACCTTTTGACTACCTAACCTAAGCTTCAGAACTTCTCTCTCCTGTACCCTGCCACTTCAGTCGAGTAAATTTGGTGAAGAGAAAACTCATTTTGAGGTTATCATTTGAAAGAACAGTTGACAGTCTTGCAAACAAGGACTCCATTCACAGATTAACCCTCTTTTATTGCCTGTCTTTAAAAAGCCAGGCCATCGTATCCCATTAGCAATTGCTGTTGTTATTTTGCGCTGCTAATAATTAGATTCAGTTCATTAACATGGGTCCCTCAGAGTGTTTTTTTTTTTAAACCATGAATTTTGCATCCACTGATGCATAGGAAAGAAAAGGCAAGCCTGAACCGCTCTCAGGCAGGAACCCAGATTTAATCTTCCTTCCTGACTTCCATTTATTGGGGAAGAAAAATTTCCCTTCTCTCCTCTTAGGTTCATTACCTGGGCGTGTGAGAATTAGTATTATGCACTACAAAAGCAAGCACCAGGCGTGTGAGAATTAAAATCACAAAGAAAGATGAACAGTAAAATAGGCACAGAGTATTAATGTCTATGTGCACAGAACGGTGGGGAGCCACGAATGTTTTCATTCAGGGGCTTATATACTCTTTCAACAAAGGTGGATGCCCTTTTGGGCATCAAGAGGTGATAAATTCTGTGAAATGAGTAGTAACCCGGGTGGCGGGTTACTAATGCCAGATACAGGCTGTTTTTAGTAAGGTCATTTTGTGCAAACTCACTGTGGTGTCCACTCCCCTCTGTGGGGATAAGAAAGTCTGCTCTCTCCCCGGGAGGCAGGTGTGGTGAACATCCTCTGAGAGCCATATACACCCTGCTTTTAGGAAAATAGTGAGTGGCAGATAACTCTTCCTTTGTTTGTTAATTCTAAATAGCCTGTAGCTCAAAAGGACTGTCAAACCAAAGTGGTGTAGCTACATATTCTGACCCCTGTCCCATCTTGTCCACATAGTTGGAAGTTGTTCAGTATGTTTTTACTCTTTTCATATACATAGTTAGTTTTTTCAATAAAGTTTAATGTTAATCAGAGCTTCCCCCTATGAGAATCTCCAACTGATCCCCCTCTGTGTATTGAAAAGACTATCTTTCCCCCACCTGAACTACAATGACAGTTTTGCCCTGAGTCAAGCGTGGGCCTCTTTCTGGACTCTCTGTTCGGTTCTGTCTGTCATCGAGCCATGACCACACCATGTTAACGAGGAGCTTTCTGTTGAAAGAATGAATATCAAATGTACCACGTCCAACTCAAATACGAAAATAGAACTTGAACCATTCCAGAAGTCGAACCTCCGCCTCGGTGGCAGTTGACCTGGAATGGTCAGGACCTGGTCCGTGTCTACCAGTAGCCCTAATCCTTCCCCTTTTTTGCAACTCCGAACCAACCCGAGAAAGACAAATATGCTCCCCAAACCAATCGCCTAAGATATCCTGCTTCTACTGAGGCTCCCTCCAGCTCCCTCATACCAACAACCTCCAATCAAAGCATACCTTGAAGCCTTCCCTGCATCCACTGTAAAGCTCTCCCACCTTTCCTACCTGCCTTTTGAGTCTCAGCCAAATGCAGATATTGGTGCCTGACTCCTTTTTGTTACAGCAGCCCCTGAATTAAGCGTCTCTGCTTGTTCTCATTTAGAGCGAGGTATGTCTTTCTTTCCATACTTCTGAGTCCCAGAATGTGGTAGCATAGGTCTTCTAACTTTACTCTTCTTCAAGAATGTCTGGGCTCTCCTAGGTCCTTTGACTTGCCATAAAAATTTTAGAACTAGCTTCTCACTTTTCACAAAGGTCTGCTTGGTGGTCGTTGCTGTCGTTGCTGTTGTCGGGGCTTTTTGTTTTTCTTTTGATTGGGTTTGGATCCAATTTGTAGACCAGTTCAGTGACAGGACACATCTTGGTAACGCTGAGTCTTCCCCTCCATGCAAGAGTTTCAAACAGACCAAAGTTTCGTTCTTCAGACCAAAGCGTTGAACTGTCTGCAGCACGTGGAACCCTTAAATAACAGGCTCATGCTGGGCCAATGAGTGGACACCACCTTCAGGGCAAAGCACTCCTCCAGTGTAACTCACCTCAGGGGCTTGTCTTTCATGGTCCCTGATTCTTAATCACCAGCACAGATGTGCTTAAAAAAAAAAAGAAAAAAAAAAGTTTACATTTTATCTGCCATTTTCTAGTTTCTATACTGGGAGGAGTTGCTGAGTTGGCCATGGAGACTTTGAGGTTTAATAAGTGTTCTTTAATTCATGTTCCTAAGGTTTATAATCAATGAGGTAACAGTACACCACGTAGTTACTGGATTGTTCTGGATTGTTACTGGATTGTTCCCCTCCAATGCCTCTTCTTTCTTTACTACTAGAGCCTTAAATGGAAAGACGTGGTTGTATTCAAAACTAAGGAAGGATATTTACAAAACTGAAGAAAAATTAACGCCAGAATTTTCTTCTCAGAGGAGGTTTGCTTGTATTTAAATGTCCTAATGGATATAAGAAAAAAATCATTTTATCTTACCTGTGTAACTAGAGGTAAGCCGAAAAGATTTCATAAAGTTATTCTTGTAGAAAAGGCTATGTACGTCTCTAACAAATTGAAATTTATAGAGCCTAGTGACTTTAAAATTACACTGCAAACACATGGAGATACACATAAGTTATTTTTAATTTAATGTTTTACAAAAATTTAGCAGCATTATTCTTTGTAGACAAAGATATCTTTATAGCTCACTGATTCCCTCTCTGTGTTCCAGTAATGGTGGTGATTAATCCGATAGCTCAGAACATTACGTCTTCAATGAGTAATATCAGTGTTATAAATCATATTTTCATATTTTTATTTTCCATTCACTAACTCTCCAGATATTTCTGGCTTAGAATAAGTTCTTTCTCTGTGTTTCTTACAGCTTCTCTGTTAACTGTATGCCATGGTTGGTAAAACCAGAAAAACGCCAGGAAAGTTCGTTTCTCCCACATTGGCATGATTAGCAATGTGGACATAGAAGCCTTCTGTCATTCTGTTCCCTCCCTTGTTCCTTCCTTCCTTTTCTGTCCCTCCGTTGCTTCCATCATCAGAACATGAGGCCATGCACTGAGTAGCTCTAAGTCCCTTGTAGTTTGGGTACCATGTTAAGTCGCCTGACGCTCCCACCCAGCTTTGTCAAGGCTGGTTCATTCTGCCTCGTTTGTGGGTGAAACCTACATGCAAATCTTGTGGAGCCTCCATGATCTCTGTTTAATTGCCTCTAAACTGGTCTTGTTTTATGAGTGCACAACGGGCACAAAGAAGTCCTTGCTGTGACGTGCACCAGCGAGACCCCCGCACTCCAGTGAGTACGAACACAGCAGTGCACATTTTGTGCATTTGTGCACACGGCGCATAGTATGTGCTCAGACAAATATCTGTGTAACAGGTGGAGGTCGTGTTGAGGATCTCAGATCGTCACATAAGTAAATATTTTCCTCCCAATTTGAGGAAGGAGGGGACACTTATCCACACCCTGTGTGTCCTTCCAGTGGTGGGTGTGGATATTGCAGGTACTCTAGCCTTTCCCTTACTCCTGCCGCCCCCCCCCCCACCACCCGCCAAGGGAGATGGAATGCTTTGTCGGACTTGTAAGGGGCTCGTTCCCAGTAGCTGCATCTTTTGCCCTTCCTTCTGGGCGTCAGCAGCCTATGGGCACTATGGTCAGTCTTGTCTGTTTTCCATATTGTGAGTGCTAAGTTGGCAGTCTTCAGGGAAGCCTACTTCCATCCAGTTCTGGCTGGAATGGAACACAGGAGCCTCGATTTTGGGGTCGGTGCGAAGGCTGACGAAGTGGACATGTTGGTCTCCATAAACCGTTTTGGCTTGTTTTCCTAATTACTTCAGACTCTCGATAGGCCAGAGGGATGCTATTAATTGGGCTCCTGGATACTCAACGAGGTGCTCAGGTTTTATGACATTTCTTTAGGACCTTCTAATGGGTACGTGGTAAGCAGAACAGCACTGAGGTTGTCACCCACGAAACGACTACGGTGTCTGTGTTGTACCTCCTGTGTTGTGCAAGAGGGCTGGGTGTTCCTCATATCCCGGTGCTCATAACATAAAGGGTATCCAACAAAACAATTCCTGATGCTAATGCCGGACACGAAGCTCTCGTCTGTGTCTCATTCGGAATGTTCTTTGTTTTCTTTTTTCTTCTAGGTAGCATGGTCCACCAAATGGTAACCTCGATGCCGCTTTCTTTCTTTCTTTACATTTTGCTCCATTTATTCTGCATGAGTCACATCTCTAAGATTTAATAAGCCTTAGAATTAAGAGTAAATGATATCAGCCTTCATGAGTGACATGAAGCATTGTGTACGTCAGTCATAATGTCAGTTATCTAAATAGGACATGACACTCCAATTATGTGTACACAGAGGGTCATAGGCCAGTAGCTCAGGATGAAAACACAATTTCTTTAATAGAATCGGATGTGATTATGAATAAATTCTAAAGTCTGCAGCTCTGTGCTGTTTGGGGTGAAGTAACTTTTTGGAACTGTTTTAAATCAGGCAAGTATGAGTTCAAAAATATCAACTTGTTATAACTCTGGGATGTTTACTCTCAGATTAATAATGCTATGAGTGTTGATGAGATTTACAGAAGTTAAATATTACAGGATTTGAATTCTCTTAATACCTGAGACTTAACTGACCTTCTTATTACAATTCCTGAAAATAATTTGCAAAGACTTTCTTACAGAGCAGGAAGTTAATTGCTTCTTCTCTTTTGAGAACCTGTGTTCTGTGTATTTCTCCCCATGTATGTTCTTCAAGTTGCATGCACTTTAATAGAAACACGATAGGACTTCCATTACTTGGAACGGCCTTGTGAGTCAAAACGGAAAATAGGATACTGACGTGTGATCACCTCCACACTCCAAATGACATGTATGAAAATAAATTCTTGGAACCTGAACTCTAAGTGGAACCCTTACGGAAGGCTCTCAAATCCCCACTAATGATTAGATGCAATGCTCACAGGGATCCAAAAGAAAACGCTGACTTTGGTTTTATTGGGATTTCATGTTTTTTAATGTTTTATTTATTTGAGAGAGAGAGAGACAGACCGTGAGCAGGGGAGGGGCAGAGAGAGAGGGAGACATAGAATCTGAAGCAGGCTCCAGGCTCCGAGCTGTCAGCACAGAGCCCCACGCGGGGCTCAAACCCACAAACCACGAGATCATGACCTGGGCCAAAGTTGGATGCTCAACTGACTGAGCCACCCAGGCGCCTCCATCATTGGGATTTCATTTTTAACTTTTGTTTTCACTTTCCAGCCACATCTGACTTAAAATAACGTATAATGAATGTGTAACTACTCAGATCACATTTAACTGCAACAGAAGTGAAGCAAAATCTGGAGGACGGTGGACAGTCCATTGCTAATCCAGGGCATGGGTAGTTTAGATACACATCACTTGCCTTGAGAAAATAACGTGACTTTCTTATTTTCACTAAATAAATAGTGCCTGGAATTTGTCATGAGAGTCGCTCTTCTCAGAGAATTACTGGCAAACTCATGTCAATTATCTATCATGTATCTGTATATCCATCCATCTATCCATTCAGCTATGAATGTCTATCATCATTTATTTTCAGAGAGACAGAGAGAGTGAGCAGGGGAGGGGCAGAGAGAGAGAGAGAGGGAGAGAGAGAGAGAATCATAAGCAGGCTCTGTGCTGAGAGTGCAGGGCTCGAACTCACAAAATGTGAGATCATGACCTGAGCCAAAACCAAGAGTCAGATGCTTAACCTACCGAGCCACCCAGGCTCCCCGAATGTCTATCATCTTTAATAATAAAAAGTATTAGGGGCGCCTGGGTGGCGCAGTCGGTTAAGCGTCCGACTTCAGCCAGGTCACGATCTCGCGGTCCGTGAGTTCGAGCCCTGCATCGGGCTCTGGGCTGATGGCTCAGAGCCTGGAGCCTGCTTCCTATTCTGTGTCTCCCTCTCTCTCTGCCCCTCCCCCGTTCATGCTCTGTCTCTCTCTGTCCCAAAAATAAATAAACGTTGAAAAAAAAATTTTTTTTAAAATAATAAAAAGTGTTAGGCACTGTTGACATGTTCTTTGTACGTGTTCCCCACTCATTCCCATCCCGCTTTCCCCCCCAGAAAACTCTTGATCCCAAATTTGATATTTAGTCTTCATTATTTGTCTTTACAATGTCACTGGTGGTGATGTCTTCAGAAATAATATGTTGACTTATTCAACATATTTTTTTAAATTTTTAAACAATTAAAAAAATTTAAACTTCACATAAACGGTATCATATTGTACATATCCTTCTCATACTTATGATCTCCACCCCCCGCTTGTTAGAGATTTTTGCATGTTGATCTGTCTCTAGTTGATTCATTTGAACTGCTAGGCAGTCCTTTCATTGCTTGAATATCCAACAGATGACTTTATTTCTCTCACTGATGGAAAATTAAGTTGTGATCACTTTTCTGCTGTTCTAGGAAATGCCTGAAGAGATCTGCCTATACATGTCATTTTGAACACGGATACAGGGGGCTCCCTGGAATGTGCCATTAAGGATGCAATGGCTGGCTCGAAGGGCAGACACATCATTGTCTTGCTCTAAATGCAGAGTTTGAACCAACTTCTAACAATTGATACTGTCAGATGTTTTAACAAAATTTTTTTAATGTTTATTTTTGAGAGAGAGAGAGAGGGAAAGATGAGGGGGTGGAGAGAGAGAGAGAGAGAGAGAGAGAATGAGTGGGGGGAAGGGCAGAGAGAGAGGGAGACACAGAATCCACAGAGTCTCCTGGCTCTGAGCTGTGAGCACAGAGCCCAACAGCGGGCTTGAACCCCATGAACTGTAAGATCATGACCTGAGCTGAAGTCGGACATTTAACCAACTGAGCCCCCCAGGCGCCCCTGGCCAACTTTTTAATATTTGTTGATCTTTTTGTTAGAAAATAATACCTCATTACTGTTTTGATTTCATTCGTCTGATGACTGGTGTACTCAAATATCTTTTCATATGTTTATTAGCATTTAAATACCCTTTTCTGAGAATTTCCTGTTTATGTTCTTTGCCGGTTTATCTTCTTCAGTTTTTGTTTTTTTATTGACCCTTACACACATGTGCAAATAAATACACATATTATTCATACAAAATACATTATATATGTTTATATAATAGGTGTCCTATAATATATATCTTTATTATATATTATGGATATAAGGCTTTCGTCAGTTTTGTGCACAAAAAAGCAATGTCAACTATGGTTTCTGTGATTTGTTTATTATTGGTTATTCAACTTAAGGCTACAGAATTTATTTTATAATTTTGATGTTATCAACGTATCAGTCATTTCCTTCTTGATTTGTATTCTTTGTCCCCGCTAAGAAAACTTTTACTACTCGAAGTCAGGACGACATTTTTAATATATTCGCTCGTAGAAGTTTTAAAGTATTGTTTTTTTTTTTCACATTCCAGTATGGTAGATGATATTTCCTTTCGAAACAGCACTCCATCAAAACCATCTGGCTTCTGAAGTATTTAATAGTCATCCAGTCAGATAATTAGTATGCAATATGTGTCATCAGAGCTGACGAATGGAAAATAAAATGTACATACCGGGCTCAGGCTTAATCGCTAATAAAAGTGAAGATAATCAGTGTAAGTGTAAAGTATCATTAACAACCTGAACAGGAGCACGAAGAGATGTGAAACAAAGCCTCATACAAGGAAAGCATTTTGATATCAGCCACTTGCCATTATGCAAGCAATTAGCGCTCCACAGCAGTGAGCTGGGAGGGAGGAAAAGCTTCCAGCTAATTCCACATGCAAATCCCTCCTGTTTAAGGGTTTAGGACGTTTATGCTGAAGCCTAGCTGGGACCTTTCTTAAATCACTTTCCTCTAATTCCAACAAGAATTACCATGTGGTGACGTGCCTTGCTTCCCAGACACATGGTAGGTAGCCGAGGTGTGCCGAGCTAAACAAGCTCCGGTGACTAAGCTTGGTGTCTTTCTCATGGCTGTCCTGTACGCTGACATTTTGTTTCGTAAATTATTCCGTATCATTCTGAATCAATTTGCTAGGGTCTGATCGATGCCGGGTAAATAGATAAAGATTGTATTTTGGAGCCAGTTCAGACTGTATTGATCTGAGAGCAGAGGTGGTCGTATTAATCAATGGAGGCCCTACTCTCATTTGACATCCCAATCACTGGATGGAACCAGATAGAAATGCCCTGTGTTTAAGGAACACTCTCGTTAGTTTACTTGTCAGCCAATTCTTAGGATGGTTGTGGGAGACCCGCATTACCCCATACATACGTACATATACATATACATACACCTATATTTATATTATGTGTATATAAATATATATATTATATATATTATATACATTTATATATATAATAGTTACATATATAAATATATATGTATGTGTATATATGTATAATATATTATATATATATAATTTTTAAATTCAGTCATTGCAGATATTTGTTGCATTGGCTCAAGATGTTTCTGCAAGGTGATGGTATCCAACTGGGAGAGCATGGGGCAGTAGTAATTGGGGGTGAAGAAACTTTCTACAGCATACAACTCAGGTCACATTCCCCACAGGCAGACCCTGGGCGAGGATTCTTGGGGCCCAGGGAGGGAAAGCTGGGAAAGGAATGAGAAGGCAGGACACGAAGGAAGAGAGGACCCAGAGATTGTGATTTCTGCAAAATCCCAGCCTCAGCCTGCTTTCTGGAGGGCTCTGGAACAGAAACTACGCCTTAGAGATTTTGTCTGAAGGTCTAGGAGCTGGGCATTCGTCTTTACCCCCTAGGCAAGCACTGATTTTCCCCCGAGGAATGTGCTGGAGGAAAACACCCCAAAGGGGAGTGGTGGTCATGCAGAACTGGCAAAAGAATGTGCTGGAACAGTGCAGCGCCCCCACAATGTGGGCTAGAGTGGACATTCAGTATTTGTTGAACTGAAAATCTGTTTGCCTATAGACAATGCAGGGATTCCATCTGTGGCAAGTTAAAGACTTCAAAAAAGAAAAAAAGGAGGAAGGATGATGAAAGGAAGGAAACAACCAGGGAGGGAAGGAAGGAAGGGAGGGAGGTTGAAAGGGAAGGAAGAAGGGAAGAAATCCATGTCATCTCAAGTATTTCTTACAGGGAAAATAATATTATTGTTGATGGTTTTCTCAGCAATCAGCCTTGAAGAAAATTGCCTAATCACAGAATGTCCTTGTAAAAACAGATTCCGTCAGCCACATGCAGCTGATCGAATCTGCAGTTTGTAGGAGGGAAATTGGTTGATCAGAATAGACAGAGGGGACTTAATTTGGGGAAAATTATTGAGGAGATTTATGTAGTGGCAGAAATGGTTATAACTTGGAAAGCAGCCAGAAAAAGCTGGATCAGAGGGATTATAATGTAATCAATACTCCAGTGAACAGATTGCCTGAGAAGAAAAACAACGTTCTGTGAAGCGTGGCCCACAAGCAATGACAGCCTTTCGATTTGAAAAGAATTCAGAGCTGCACTATTTTCCCTGATAAAAAGTTTTAACAAACGATTATTTAGTCACATATTTGGATGGATTTTTTTTTTTTACCTTGGTGCTCATTTTTTTTTTCTTATTATAGAACAGAAACTGTTCCATCAGTGAGATACAAGTGCTGTTTTATTTTTCTGAAGTCTGTTCCTTCCTCATCAATATTTGACACTGAAGGACAGGAGGTCACAAATTACAGCTCATGGGCCAAATCCTGTTTACCACCTGCTTTTGTAAATAAAGTTTTATTGGAACAGAGCAATGGCCGTGCTTTATGTATTGTCTCTGGTGCTGCAAGAGTGGAGATGTGTAGTTGCATCGGAGACCACATGGCCCAAAAGCCTGAAATATTTACTGTCTGGTCCTTTATAGAAGAAGTTTCCTGGCCCCTACATTGGGGTATGGGGGATTTCCAAAGTACGCAGCACCTCTTTCCTTTCCCCAACTGTGTTTTTCAAATCCCAGGAGAGTGAGAAACGTCAGAGTTGATGTCAAGGAAAACAACATGTTCTATTTTTCAATCTTTTCCTAAAAAGCCTCCAAATTTATAGTGAAAAAAGACAGGAAGGAAACATAGCCAACTCTAAGCAGTGTTTTTATCTCTAAGTAGTAAAGTGATAGATGAATTTTATTTTATTCTTCATACACACGTATATATTTTCCTTCATGTTAACAATAAACATGCAAGTATACCTTCTGTAATAGAAAAAAAAATTAAAGTTTATTTTAATTTCAGTACAGTTAACTTATGGTGTTGTATTAGTTTCAGATGTAAGGAAACAAAATGTAATTTTAAATGTGTATTCTTGTTTTTTGAGAGAGAGAGACAGAGTGTAAGCGGGAAAAGGGCAGAGAGAGAGGGAGACACAGAATCGGAAGCAGGCTCCAGGCTCTGAGCTGTCAGCACAGAGTCCTACGTGGGGCTCGAACCCATGAACCGTGAGATTATAACTCAAGCTGAAGTTGGACACTTAACTGACTGAACCACCCACGTGTCCCAGAACACAAAACATTTTTTAGCCAAGCTACAAAGCTGTGAAACTCTGGGGGAATCAGGAGGTGGTGGGTTTCGGTCTTGAACACACATCCACACTGAGTGAGCATTTGCAGTGTTAAGACCATTTTACCTACCCTCTCAAAGCCTGAAGTGATATTGGGATTTATAATAAATACCTATTTGGTCAAGGTTTCTGGCCTAGAGCGCCTGAAAGCCTTGGAATTTCCTGTAAAGAGAGCTACAAATGGGTCTTTTGTGATGGTTATGAAGGGGCTTTTGGAAGGCACCTCTGGAAGGGGGCTGGTTGCCAGGGAAACCAAAAGTGCTGAGAAGGACAGAACTTTCAGTCCCACCCCCTGACCTCTGGGGGGCGGGGGGGGCGAGGGGCTGGAGGTTGAGTGGGTTGCCAGCTGCCAATGATTTAAGCAATCATGCTGGGTGAGACCTCCACAAAAGCCTGAAAGGACAGGGTTCGGAGAGCTTGTGGGTTGGTGAACACGTGGAGATCTGGGGCGGCTGGAGCACCTGGAGAGACCCTGGAAGGTCTACACCCTTTCCCCACACCGGGTCCTGTGTGTCTTCTCCATCTGGCCGTTCCTGAGTTATACCCTTCCGTAATAAGCCAGTGATCTGGCGAGAAACGTTTCTCTGAGTTGTGTGAGCTGCTCTAGCCGATTAATAGAAACCAAGGAGGTTGGCGTGGGATCCTCCGTCAGAAGCACAGGTAACGGTGTGAACTTGGCATCTGAAGTCTCAGTGGGGGTGGGGGGGGGAGAGGGGGGGGGAGGGCTGTCTCCTAGGACGGAGCCCTGACCCTTGGCATCCGAGTCTCCTTCCAGGTAGATTGAGTTGAATTGTTGGACACCCAGCTGGTGTCCGAGAATTGGGTTGGTTCCTGGGGAAGAAAACCCCACACGTTGGACTCAGTGACCAGAACTTTAGATGATGGTACTTTTCTGGATTAAATGTTCCCGTTCTTACTTCCAAAGACGTTAATTTTCCCAGTAAAGCTGTGTTTGACAGGGAGTTGGGATCAAAACTGACTTTAATGCTCCTGGTCTTCTCAGCGTTTCGCCTATAAAAATTATTGAGTCCTAAGTACATTTGAAACATGAAGTGTGTACAAATAAATAATGCATTGCCAATAGCAAGAGTACGACAACCTGCTCCTGTTGGGGCACTATGTATTGGTAAAAATACGTGTTTCCACATAAATATGCTCATGAATAATAAATCATAGAGTAATTGAAACAATTTCATGGTGACAATCTCCATTAGAAATGTATCTATTAGATGGGTATTCATATTCATAAATAAATAATTGCACGTTTTAAACAGACATTTGATTGTGGGGCATACTTTCACAAGCGCCTAAATTCAGTCAGGTGTTTGCCTCATGTACTTAAAATACAGTTAATACGAATATTTTCTAGAACAGCTGTTCCAAAATTCTCTTCTGTTCAAGGCTGGCTCTTGTGAGATAAACTCATGTGTCCTTTAGCAAACAACTAAGCACATTGGGAAATGGTGTCTATCTGACTTGTTTTTGTACCACAGGACTTTACCAGGTTGTTCTTTGTGAATATTCAGGAGAGGGTGGTAGCATACAGCTTTTTTTTTTTTTTAAGGTTTATTTATTTTGAGAGAGTACACGCACGAGAGGAGAAGGGGCAGAGAAGGGGAGAGACAATCCCAAGCAGGCTCCGTGCTGTTAGCACAGAGCCTGACGCTGGGCTTGAACTCACAAAGTGACATCACGGCCTAAGCTGAAATCAAGATGCTTGATCAACGAGCCATCCAGGCGCCCGGCATACAACTTTTTCAGGGGATGCTGTTTGGCAAGAGATCTTTGGTTGTTGCCAGAGGAGAGGAGTATAATGTGTGTGCTCCTCCAGTGGGTAGGGGGCTACGCATACTGCTAAATATCCTGCAGTGCCCAGCATAGCCCTCTGGACAAAGAGCGATCCAGGGGCAAATTACAGTGGTGCCGAGGTCTAGAAACCCTGACTTGAGCCGGCAGGGGGATTTGCAAAAGCTCTGGGTTTGTCTTCTGCTCCTATTATATACTATAGCTTGGAGGCATTTCACACAACTCAGGGACTGAAGAAGTGTTGGGCGGGGTGGCTTTGGGGCCGGTAAGTCCAGGAGTATCCCTGTCTTTGTGATGAACCAGTGATGTGTTGAGGCAGGTGTGTTTGAGAGTTGGAAGAGGTAACATTTGACAACTGCCTGGAGTCAGGCATTTCTGGGAACATCTGGTCTACCAGGCCAGGTAAGCGCAACATGAATCTGTTGAGTTGAACTAAAAGACTCCTGGTTAACAAACATGCTCTAAGTACAGAAGGTGTCTAGAAAAAGCACTCACCTTATTCATGTTGATTGTAGGAGAGATGCACCATTCCGAGTGATTCATATCCAGAAGTAGTTGTCAGGTCAAGGACATGAGTATCATATTTAGAAGGAGACAGTATCTGGATGGTATTAGATGTCCCAAGGGAAGGTAATAAAGCTTATGAAGGCTAAAGAAAGGAATGTTCAAGTTTATTGGATATTTTTTTTCTATTCTTTTTCTACCGGGTATTTTGTTTTATATTTCAGTGACTGAGATATAAAAAGGACCATGTCACTGAAGCAGGAAATGAGCTGGGGATCAAGCAAAGTAGCGTGGGGATCTTGTGACTGACCATGTTTTACACCGTGATAGGAAGCCCCTTCTTCCACCTCCCCGCTTCTCCGGGCTGCGGTCCATCGCACAGTGTAGATCTCAGTTGTGCTCTGCCCTGTAGGTGGTTCCTGGCAGTCAGCAGGAGACATTGGTGGGGAACCGTGAACGGGACATGCTAGTGCCCGTGTGTGGCATCGGTAGGGGATCATACCTGCAGCACACTGCTGGCAGGACGGATTTGTTTTCGGATTTGCATGAGATGATCGTCTTGAATTTCTAGCAAGGCCGAGAAAGTCTGAATAACTGGGATGGCCAGGGTGAACCAGCAAATTGAATTAAATCACATACGGTTCAAATGGAAGAACAAACTGGACAGAAACGAAAGCTGGGGACACAGAGCTTTAGAAAATGTCTCAGTTGCTAAGAGGGAATAGTAGCTTGTTATCTGGCAGGATATGCTCAAATAAAATCAAATGTAGTTTGTGATAATCTAGTTGTTACTAAGTGTAAATGTAAGCAGTAGGGATTGTTAGTAAAAAGAGTATGCATGCTATTCCTTTCTCCTATGGCACATCCTCTGGTCTGTCCTTCCCATCATCCCATGCGTGTTAATTGAACACTTGCTGTATTCTGGATACTGTGTTTGGATTTGGGAGCATAAAAATGAACGAAGCACATTCCCTACCCTCGGGAGTTCGCAGTACATAGTGAAAGACAGACATATGTAGTGAGGGGCAACATACTCATGGTCATTTTGTCATGGTGGACCCTGCTTTGATTGATGGTCAGAGACGCGATGATTTTTCATTACATTGGGGGAGTGAATTCCACAATTCACTGAATTCACTCAGTAGTAATTTCTCTGACAGCGGAGGTTGCTATAAATATTCTATTCAAAGGAAATCAAGAAAGCCTATTCTCTCTGCACTGTAATTTCCAATGCGGGGGAAGGCAGTCTTTGAAAAAGATCTAAATTGTTGGTAGTCGCCATTATTTTGCACCCTGTGGTCCCCTGCAAAGCCACTTGTCTTCCAAAGGACCCCACAAGGAAAATGGTGGGTTCCATGACCCGTTGGTGGTCACACAGCACTCGTCCGGTTACGTGGGTTAGTTATACTTCTCCACGTGGGAGCAGACTGTACTCACGATTTCATCTTCCCCCCAGTTCGAAGGTGAAGAAATAGATGAACTCAAATGACTTTTCAAAGTCAAAAAGTCAATGCCATCTGCAGGTAAAGAGCTTAACTAAATCTCAAGATTTCAGGCTTCTGTGTGGAATCCCTGAGGTGTGTTATCTCACTCACCACACACAGCGCTAGAATTTGCTAATTATTGATTTCACGCTAAACAGAAAAAAAAAGAGAAGTTGTATTTCATATGAATACAACGTTCCCAGGAGATCCATAGCCTATTGTGTGGAATTTATAGGAAAGTGATTGAATTTCCATACCTGGTGTGCTAAGAGGAATGGGGTTCATGGATAGGTCAAAGGTTAGGTCAACTGAAGTAAGGAGAGAAAGTGAGTTTCTGTCACCTTTCTGTACCCTCCAAGCATTAGGTCAGGGAGATACTAGGAATGTTGTTCGGGAGAGACTGGGGAGAATAATCCATCTTGGAATGATGCCTATAATCTAGAAAAGAAAGGGAGTTTGTGTTCATCCAGCAAATCCATTTGCATCGTTTGGTAAATGACATCATCAGCTGGATTCAGAAATAGGACAACTAAAGACACTTCTCGATGTATTTATCAATAATTCCAGGTAGGCATCCGGTTAATCCTCTGACTCTTGATCTCAGCTCAGGTCTCAGGGTCATGAGTTCAAACCCCACATTGGGCTCCATGCTACGCATGAAGCCTACTTAAAATAATAATAATAACAATAATAATAATAATAATAATTCCAAGTTCAAGGTATGTGGAACCTGACTCAACTATTTCTTGACACATCTGGTATCCAATATATTGGATTTTCTTTCTCAAATGCAAATTATCTGAATTTTAAAAAAAAAGGTTATAAGCTATTTTGGAGAACATTATTTTAAAAACATTGGTTCATAACTAAACACTACAAATATTTTTTCCCCCACACTTTGATGGCATTTGTAAAAGTCACATTTAGTTCATTCACAGGCAAATCTTATTTACTTCATATTCTACCCAACATACTCTGGGTTTGAACCATAGAGCAGGGCGGTGGAGATCACTTGCTCATGTCTCCATTTGGGGACTGCTAATTCTGTACCCCTGTTCCACGTTGCTTCCCCAAGTCCTGCCCTACTTAATAACTACTTCCCATGGGAGAATTGCTTGGCCATTGGGCAGGATTACTGTGTTCTAGAATTTGCAGACCAGTACAGGCTTGTCCACTTTCTATCTCCTTCTGGTAAGCACACAGACTGCATTTCTCATGCACCTTGGTTTGGTGGGAGGGCTTGGCCATCTTCAAATCCAGGGGCACTGTTAGCAGTGCCAGTCGTCTTTCATTTAGCCTTTACTAGAAAGTTGGGGGGCGCCTGGGTGGCGCAGTCGGTTAAGCGTCCGACTTCAGCCAGGTCACGATCTCGCGGTCCGTGAGTTCGAGCCCCGCGTCGGGCTCTGTGCTGACTGCTCAGAGCCTGGAGCCTGTTTCCGATTCTGTGTCTCCCTCTCTCTCTGCCCCTCCCCCATTCATGCTCTGTCTCTCTCTGTCCCAAAAATAAATAAACGTTGAAAGTTGGGGCTTTGTTACATTCTCTGACACTGCAGGAGTGTATGAACAGAGCTAAGGTATTTCTTAGGGCATTTTTTGGAAGGATTATGAGGAACCTCCTCATTTTTTTATCCAAAAAGACCAGTTATCATCATTCAGTTAGTCCATAGTCCATTAGGATAGGGAATTGTATAAAATGATGTATGTGTACTTTAAACAGCATGGGTAAATAAATATATACATATTTCCAACTCCTAGTGCAGGAAAATGACCTAAGTTTTTATTTATTTTATTTTTATTTTTTTTTAATGTTTATTTATTTTTGAAGGAGAGAAACAGAGCATGAGTGGGGGGAGGAGCAGAGAGAGGGGGAGACACAAAATCCAAAGCAGGGTCCAGGCTCTGAGCTGGCAGCACAGAGCCTGACGTGGGGCTTGAACTCACAAACTGTGAGATCGTGACCTGAGCCGAAGTCAGATGCTTAATCGACTGAGCCACCCAGGCGCCCCAAAATGACCTAAGTTTTTAAATTGTACATTTTGTAGAGCATCTCATGATCTCTAGTCTTCATATTATATATTTATATACACAGATTCACCGAAATTAGAGGCTGGCCAGTTTGGCACAAGAATTTCGGCACGCTAGCAAATTCACAGAACGTTTGACAGAAGGAGTGGGCTCTCTGTTGATTAGTTTGACCAGATGATTACATGGAGGTCATTTTAGGGAATTTTAGAAGAGAGAGAGGGAGAGGGAGAGCACCAGCAGGGGAGGGGCAGAGAGAGAGAGGGAGACTGAGGATGCAAAGCGGGCTCCGTGCTGTCAGCACAGAGCCCAACGCGGGACTCCCAACTCATGAACTACGAGATCATGACCCGAGGCAAAGTCAGAAACTGAACTGACTGAGCCCCCCAGGCGCCCTGAGATCTTCGCAACCTTTAATTAATATTCTTTGGTTGGATCCTGGGCAGCTGTTACAATAAGTTTGTTGCAGGTATGGATTTAGAACGAGATGCCCGATTTCGTTCTATTATCATATATCCGGTTTTTACTCCCAAATTGTCTGATCAGGTTTCCCAGACAGCAAGTATCACAGATGTTGAGCGAACACTGGTAGGTATTATAGGGGAAAACTGTTTCTGTCCATCTGTTCCCTGAAAGAAAAGAGAGAAAAAAATAACGCTAAAGTGCAAAAAGGATGACCCAGGCTTGTAAATTCTACATTTTGTGCAACGTTTCCTGAGTCCGAGTCCTGAGGAAACAGACCTAAATGCACAAATAGTTACAAGAGAAGAGAAGGATCTCTTCGAAGTTCTCCTTGGGTGTATTGCTTGGGCTAGATTGAATACAGATTCCCTGGCTGGATCCAAGCCACACATGGGAGGGAAAGTAGGGGGTGCTGATAGTACCTTCTCATTTCACCCAGCTCAGATCTACTTGTTAATTGAGTGGAGAATGCATCATTGAATGGCAGTAAATTATCAGATTACATAATTGCAAGGACCGAAAACAATCTGGCTTCACCCGAGTTTTAGCAATGCTAGATACTTCATAGCTCCAAGCCCTGGTGATAATTATTAGTTTAGAAATCAGCTAATCCTGGCATTAAAAACTGTGGTTCATGATTTTCACCGTGATCACGAGGCTGCTCTAATAAATACACGACTTAAATTTGCTTCTCCTCCCCTATAAGAATAGATCATGGAAAATTTTTCTATTATCTGCCCTATCCGGTATCATTTTAAGTAGCTCTCTGGTATTTTGTTGTGTACATTGTACTGTAATTTGTTTCACCGACCCTATTAAATATTTAGACTGTTTCTGAACTTTTCTCCTTTAAACAAAAAGGGGCTAAATATGTTTGTACATGTGTTTGCACATTTGTCCAGTGATCCTCCCGGGATAAATTCATCAGGTGAAATTGGAGAACTGATAGGCATGTACATTTAAGATTTTGATAATGTATTTCCAACGGTTCTTCTGTGCATCTGTTGACATCATATAGTGATATTAGGTAGTACTAATTTTTTTCATCTTTGTCAATCAAATTGTTGAAAAAAATGTATTTTTTGGTCCAGGTGCATGAGGAAACTACTTTTTAAATATTTTTTTTAATCTTTAATTTTGGGTGAGAGAGAGACAGAGCGTGAGCAGTGGAGGAACAGAGAGAGACGGAGACACAGAATCCGAAGCAGGCTCCAGGCTCTGAGCCGTCAGCACAGAGCCTGACATGGGGCTTGAACTCACCCACCACGAGATCATGACCTAAGCCGATGTTGGACACTTAATTGACTAAGCCATCCAGGTGCCCCAGAAACTACTTTTTAAAACTCAACTCTTTTCTTTTTAAGAAAGATAAAAATTTAAAAAATACATATTTTCTTTCTTTGCCATTGGTGGATTTTTTTTCTTTTTAAAAAAAAAATTTTAATGTTTTTATTTATTTTTGAGACAGAGAGAGACAGAACATGAGCAGGGGAGGGGCAGAGAGAGAGGGAGACACAGAATCTGAAGCAGGCTCCAGGCTCTGAGCTGTCAGCACAGAGCCCGAGGCGGGGCTCAAACTCACAGACCGCGAGATCGTGACCTGAGCTGAAGTCGGACGCTTAACCGACTGAGCCACCCAGGCGCCTCGGTGGATTTTTTTTCTTATTCCTTGTATTGTGATCTTTTCTGGTGATCTTGTAGTCTATTTTTTATTATAGTGAAACTAAGTTTTTTTAAATGTTTATTTACTTTGAGAGAGAGAGAGTAAGCAGAGAGAGAGGGGGAGAGGCAGACAGAGAGGAGAGAGAATCCCAAGCTGGGGAAGGGCAATGAGGGGGCAGGAGAGAGAATCCCAAGTAGGCTCTGTGCTGTCAGCACAGACCCCGACACAGGGCTTGATCTCACGAACTGAGATCATGACCTGAGCTACAATCAAGAGTTGGACACTTAACCGACTGAGCCACCCGGGCACCCCAGAGCATGTGACTTCTGATACTGGAATTGTGAGTTCGAGCCCGACTTTGGGCATGGAGCTTACTTAAAGAGCAACATAAATAAATGAACGTGAAAATGCCATAATGTTTACTAGCCTGTGACCACTTACAATTGTTAAATGTAAAAATTCCATCAGGACTGTTAGAGTATTGAAAATGTCCACATTGCTAATTTGAGACTGAGGAATAGAAATCACTGCTTTAAAATAACGGGATTTACGATCTCTTTGCAATCCTGAAATGTCTGTAGGAAGTACAGACCATGAGATCATGACCTGAGCCGAAATCCAGAGTCAGATGCTTAACCAATTGAGCCACCCAGGTGCCCCCTGAAACTAAGTTTTTTGATAAGTTTTATCTGAAAAGAAGAGTTTATGAATAAGGAGAAGTAAATGGTTTAAGATCCGTACAACTATCTGTCTGGAAACTGACTTCTGAGCCTAGGAAACTGAACAAAATTTTTAATATAGCTTAAAAGTTCGAGGCTTTGTGTTCAGTATTCTGTATTTTGCTCCTTATTATTAAAAAGATATAAAAATTTGGGTGACTTAAGCATTCATAATTTTCCTAGCAAAAGACTATTTCATCTATTTTAGTCATTAAGTTTTACCAGGCATATCTATGAGAAAAGGATAAAGGTAGCTAAATCATTCTTTGAAAGCAAATGAATTATTAGTATGAAGTTAAAAAAAAAAAAAGCTAAAAGCCCTATAAAGCTAAATGAAAGTAACAGATATTTAAATTTTGAAATGTATGTTAAAAAGACAGATTTTTTAAGCTCTAGGGAGAGAAATGGAATTTTCCCTGGCGCTTCTGTAGAGATCTATGCAGAGGGGCCAAAATATGTTTAAATACTGCTTTTGTGGGTATGTGTGGTTTTATTTAACCTTAGCGTGTTTCATGGGAAGGTGGAGTCCGCATGGCAGTGGTGTCTTATGGGAATTCATTGGGTATCATTGGTCCCCGATGCAGGGTTATCTATGGGGGACTGTGGCAAAACAAAGACAAAGGTGAAACCAAGACAAAAGAACCTCACATGTAGCCTGAAGGGGAAGAGAAAATATCTCGGGACCCACTGTGTCCTAGGTGGGAAACATAAAGCAGTGAGGGTCATTCCTACGGGTCAGACCCTGCAACGGAGGTGAGAGGCAGGGCTTGGGTACTCGATGCCTTCAGGGACCAGGCAAAGGACCCTCACAGGTAGAATCGGTGGGGGAGGAAGTCCAGGTAAGGTGGCACAAGGCTTCGGTCCATGGCTGCCAAGGAGAGATGCTCTTTGTGCATTACCATGTTCTGTAATACTTCTGGTGATATGACCCTTACACTTCTTCCAATTACGATCGCCTAAGACCATTGCCTTCTCTCCATTATTTAGTTTATCGTATGTTTTTCTGAACTGCAGACCACCATCAAGACAGTCTAAAAGTATGCATACCCCTCTGTGAGTGTCTCTACCCAGGGTTCTTTACGCTTTGCTTTAAATCGAAACAATTCTGGATGGAAACCCTGTACCCGGAAAGGAAGGAAATCAGGGGTTCGGTGAGTTTCATCAGCAAGTTTTGGCCTTTTTTTTTCCTGATGATATGAATATCTTATCAGAGGAACTTTTGTTTGCAAACAACAGAAAACCTTTACAAGCTCCATAAGACAAGCAAACAGAATTTATTACAGGGTTAGCACAACATCCTTTAGAAACCCCAGGAAGGATGTATAGCTGGGTCTCTTGAGGGATGAAACCGTGCACAGCAAAGATATTGGAAAACAGGTATTAGCTCTCTCTGTCTTACCACATGGTCTTGTAAGAAAAAATTGTGCTTCAGTGAAAAACTTTGTATTGACTCCTATGTGCCCCTCCAAACTTCTGAGTCTCAACCTGTTGTTCATGGTCTTTGACCTGTGTTGTACATCTTTGTAAATGTGTTGTTCAAAAAGGTTTTAACCACCCCCTACCCTAGCCAAAAAATAATTTTGCCTTGATTTACAGTTCAATTCCTTTGCTCCATAAGAATGTGTTTTTCTCCCCTTTGAACTGGCTATCACATGCGTTTGGGTCTCTCATTGATTAATGAATAAAAGAAAATCTATAGCATGTTCATTTTTCATCTGTATAAGAGTCATGCTTCCCCTTATTTTGAAAATCATCTTTCTTCTCTTGCTTTTTCTGATTCTGCACGCACCCAGCAACGTGGCTGTTTTCATTCCATGCTGACTCTGCATGATTTCAGTTCAAAGGGACAGCGCCTCTAAATCTCAATTCCGAATTCCTGATAGAGAAGAATGCGTTTGTATGTGTTCAGCCAGCATCATTGCGCCCTGGTGCAGTTAGGTGTGTCGAGAGGGTGAGACCTCCCACTGCCTACATGTTTAATGAACCCAGTATTTGGGATGTTGGAGACCAAGTTCTCAGGAGTGTGTGTGTGTGTGTGTGTGTGTGTGTGTGTGTGTGTATGTGGTTGTACACGTTTGTACTCTTGGTGGTGCAGAATGGTTCTTGCCCAGAACAGATATTCAGAGTTGACTCCCGCAGATATAATGGCTATAAAAGTAACTTGTACATACCTTATACAATTGGGATATCCATGGGAAGGGATAGAAAAATCTTAAACAGGAATGAGCAGTGTCCATTCATTGATCTCACAAAACTTTATTAAATTATGTCTGCTCTGTAAAGCCCTTGCCAAGGGCTCTGGTGTAGATCAAAGGGATGGAAAACAGACAGGTAACTCACTGTAACTCAAATTACTGTGTGATAACCACTCTAAAGAATGACAGATGAACTTCCAGTTGGGAGTCTGGAAGAGGTCACAGTGACTTCCCAGTTGAGAGAATTAAATACGGCTTCCTGGTATCCTAGCAGTCCGTGTGGACCCTGACTAAGAGACCAGGCTGGGACTCTGTGGTGTGTGGTGTAGGGGTGTGGTGGCGTTGGAGTTGGGGAGAGGTGCAAAGATACCAGGTGTAGTACAGTAGAAATCTCTGCATCTCCTACAGCACACTTCTCTGGGCAGTCTGATCCTGGCACAGTTCGTTGTCTTTTAGCTACTTCTGTCTCTAAATTGTAGCTGACTAACGGATGTGCAGACCCTGCATGCAGATCTAGGTAAGACTTTTGTCTATGGTTGGCCACCATATGCAGTTCAGGTGTCTTGTTGACTTTGCCTTTCCACGGATTGTCACATCTACCTGCTTCCCTCCTATCACATGAGTAAAATAAAATCTTTAACGCGTATTCATTTTAGATCTGTATCACAGCATGACTTTACCTTCTCCTGAAAATGTAGCTTTGAACAAGCCCATTTGCCGGATTCTTGTTTTGTTGTAATTTCTCTCCCTCCAGTTACCTACGAGGCTCATTTCTCCTAGTTCAAGAAACTATTGCATACTCGATGGCATGTTTTTAGATACGAGCTCCTACCCCCAGGAGGAGTCTAATTGGCCCCATGTTGGCCCTAGTGTTACCCCAGGACTGATACATTGGCAGGACACAGGCTGACTTCATTGTGCAAGAGAGGAAGTTTTAAGACAAAGTTCATTGTATGTGTTTTCTGTCTCAGCTAGCAAGGGGGCTGTTAACGATGGAGTTTCTTTAACCTAGTTAGCTCTTGCTTAACCATTGTATCTGGAACATGTCTGGAAGATCTGATTTATTTCATAATGTAGGTGGGACTCTATATAATGAACGCAAGATAAAGGCAAGACAAGCCTCAATTTATAAAAAGCTAGGAGTTCTTTATGACGATAATGCTTTTCCAAAGGAAGCTTCAAACCTGTGAATCTGAGATCTAAGATATTTTAAAGCAGACAGGTAAATTTTTGCAGAAACATATTTGGGACTTCTTATATTTCTATTCAGTCTTTAAACTATAGGAGTTTTTGTTTTTGTTTTTGTTTTGTTTTTGCTTAGAGTTTGGTATGATGGAAATTATTTCCTTGTCTGTGTTATCCTCTTAGCCCCAGAAAACCATTTATTGTTTAGGTATTGTTTACCAATTGTGTAACTGAGACAGGAGTGTAAGAGCCTTTCTATCCAGCCTTGGAGACGATTTGATTGCATTGTTCATACAGAAGCATCTTAACATTGAATGTGAATCCGGAGGGCATGGGCGATTGAAAAGCACCCTGGCAGAGGAAAGTCTTCTAGCAATATTTCAGTTCTTCTTTGGGAAGTCAGAACCCCGCAGATAGAACTCTCAGGTACATACAGCATCGTCACTAAACTTTGTAAGATAGACTACCAAGAGCAAAGACAATGGATTTGGATTTTAATACTTCTTCATCCACATCTCCATGGACTCTTGTCACATCAGAGTGTCACACGTAAGAGTCACACATAATCCCCGAAACTTGATCCGTGGCTCGGGAATCACTGGGCTAGGAGATAGGAGAGAAACTTGACTGCATCATTTCCTAACTTTGGAATGGTTTGATTCCAAGTGGTTAAAAGTCATTGTGAATAGTGTCTTTTCTTTACATCTCTACTCATTGGAAGATACGCATATGAAACCCAGAAGGGTTTGTGGAAATCGAGAAACCATAATTCAGATGTTTTGATTTCCAGAATCAATTCTATATTCCATCATGTTGTTCTCAGTGTCCATGTAAAAGAAGGAAACAATGAAGCAAACCAGTGGAGACTTTTGTGATTTCTTGTTCTTTTAATTTGGATGGTGAAACAGTCCAGGAGATCACTAGGGTCCGGGCACGTCCAACTTGGGCTCAGGTCATGATCTCGCGGTCCGTGAGTTCGAGCCCCGCATCGGGCTCTGGGCTGATGGCTCGGAGCCTGGAGCCTGCTTCGGATTCTGTGTCTCCCTGCCTCTCTGCCTCTTCCCTGCTCGCACTCTCTCAAAGGTAAATAAGCATTAAACAAAATAATTAAACAAAAAAGATTACTGGGATCTTATCCGACTGTAAACATACTACAGATGCATTCTGTATGTTGCATTAATTGAAACTACATCAGGTACTGAATCTCATAAAACGGGCAGCTGGAGACGTGAACAAATTGAATGGAGACAAATTTGTTTTTATTGCAGCCTTGCCACCTCGTGTGTATGAGTTTCTATACTCTATTCAGTATTCATGTATTCATCATTTGCTTCAAAGCTCATATCTTCCTTCAAAGTTGATAGCTCAACTCTTTATTTGTCCAGTGTATACAGTCAGTAACAACCTTTGTATCCCGTTACTCGGCAGTCACCTTTTCTGAGCTGGTCAATGCCAACAAGTGCGTCAGCATTTAATACTTGGGAACATTTTTATTTTAACGTTATTTTAAACTTACAGAAAAGTTGGGAAACTAGTACACAGAATTTTATATACATTTTATGTCGATTCGCCAATGGTATATATTTGCTGCCATTTTCTCTGTCTCTCCCAACCATTTGAGAATAAGTTACAGGCTCTTTTACCCCTAAATATCTCCATGTCGGTTTTTTTTTTTTTTTTAATTTTTAATGTTTGTTTATTTTTGAGAAAGGGAAAGAGTGAGCAGGGGAGGGGCAGGGAGAGAGAGGGGGACAGAACATCCAAAGCAGGCTCTGTGCTGACTGCAGACAGCCTGATGCGGGGCTTGAACTCACGAACTGTGAGATCATGACCTAAGCTGAAGTCGGAGCCTTAACCGACTGAGCAACCCAGTGTCCCTCAGTGTGTATTTCTTTTTTTTTTTTAATTTTTTTTTAACATTTATTTATTTTTGAGACAGAGAGAGACAGAGCATGAACGGGGGAGGGACAGAGAGACAGGGAGACACAGAATCTGAAACAGGCTCCAGGCTCTGAGCAGTCAGCCCAGAGCCCGACGCAGGGCTAGAACTCACAGACCGCGAGATCATGACCTGAGCCGAAGTCGGACGCTCAACCGACCGAGCCACCCAGGCGCCCCAGTGTGTATTTCTTAAGAAACACAAAGACCATTGTTAACAATGGGCACAATCAAGAGATTTGACCTTCATGCAGTGCTATTATCTAATCTACTACTGTAATCAAATTTTCTCAGTTTCCGCAAAGTTACATGTATTTCCCAGTCAGAGCAACCCAAGATCACCCAGTGTGTTTCGTTTTCCTTTTGTCTGGAACAGTTCCGTAGCCAGTTATTTTCAGACTGGCCCCCACTGGCATTTGCTGGCCAACACTTAAATCTGGGATGTGTGGTTGATTTCTCACTGAGCTAGTGGCTTGGGTGCAATAGAATATGTAAGTTATACGGCAGGCCTGAAAATCAACAAAAATGCAGGAGTCTGGGTCCCCAGAGGGGGCTTTGAGATTGGTTATACGTTGATTTTGTAACAATGATACCCTATTGTTCAAGCGTCGTCAGCCAGGAGGTCAGAAACTAGAGGAAAAGAGCAAAGAGTTAAGTCCTGGGGAGCCAGATAAGTGAAGGTTGGTTAAAGACCTCCTCCTTTATCCACGACTGACCTTGTTCTCATAATTTGCACTACTAATTGCAAATGAACATAAGAGTTCTTTAATTTGATTAAGTTACCTCTGCAGTTCGTAGATTTATGGTAAATAAATCTATAGTCTAAATACCAAACACGATGAAGAAGCAACAGGAGACCTCACATAGTTTCGAGGAAAACACGATTAGTGTTTAGGGTTTCGTTAGATGTCACACCGTTTAATGGCAGGTTACTTGGAGACCAAAAACTCACATGACTGGAGTCTGTGGACCAAGAGCTAGGCAGAGCCCAAGTCCCGTGTAAAGACCAAATCCTGGTCAAAAGGCATTGATGGTTGAGCTCTTCCCCAGCTCTTTTTAATTTTTTCTAAAGAAATCCCCATGTTAAGAGCATAAGTAAATGGAAATGACCCAACTAGCCTTACTAAAACTCTCCTAGTGCACAACTTTGTATGGCTATAGCTCTTATGTTGGTGGCCATTATATTGGCTCCAAAAATTTAATATCATAATGGCCCCAACTGTGGCCTTTTCCTCTTGACCCTATTAGGAAAATAAAAGAACCTCCTGAGGCCTGAAGAACCTGGGGGAGGGGAGAGGACTTCCCAGTAGTGCCCCTCCTAGATAAGCAGATTAATTCAGCACTTAGGGCATGCTGCTATAGTTGACTGCTTAACAGGAAAGCCAGTCCTCTGTCTAGAAAACAGTGGATAAAAGGGAGAGGGGCAAGAATCATACGGTGGATATTAGTAGAGACCAGTTTATGAGGAGCCCTTGAGGTGGTGGTGAGGAGCTTGAATGTTAGTGCAAGTTGAAGGAAAATCTGCTATGATTTATCCCTCTCTCGACTGTTCTTATATATTTATCCCCAGTGTTTCTATTTGCTCACAAAAGTGTGGAAGAAACAGATGACCGAATAAAGAGAGTTGCTCAGACAAGGAAATTACTAGGTTATGATTCAATTGGAAGACCAACATAAAAATTCATAGTGGAATCTATCAATTTTGGTCATATCAAGGACAAAGAGGCCAAGAAGACAAGATGATTGAGTGTGGGGTTTTAATCTTCACCTTGATGAAGGGAAGCAAGATAGCAACTGAAGTTAGAAATTTCCCCGTTAGTTTTTGCTCTGCAAACATTTAACCAAAGGGGCTGGCCTTAGGAAAGGGAGAATGTAGGAGCAGGCAGGTGTTTGAGAGTCAGGAGGTGAATCCCTGCTGGGATTTCTCAGCAAAGACGAGCAGGAAAGAGCTCAGTACTATGAGCCTGGCCAGTTTGATGTGCCTCAGTGGAGAGGTCAGGTCAGAGGAGCTGCGGGGTCAACAGCAACCATTCTGTTTCTACTTTAACATTTTGGGGTTGATTTCTGTTGCTTCCACGACATAACAAACTACCACACATTCAGCAGTAGCAAACAACTTCATTTTATTTTGTAGGTGAGGAGTCTGGGTGGGCTTGGCTGGGTTCTTCTCTGGAGTTTAGCGTCTCAGAAATCTGCAATCAGGGTGTTCACGAGGCTGGGCTCTTACCTGCAGGTGCTGTGGGGTGGGATTTGCTTCTAATGCCGCTCAGATTATTGGTCTGAAGGTGATAGAAGGCTTGATGTCCCTGGTTCCTTGCTGCCTTTCACCCAGAAGTCATTATCAGGTCCCAGAGGCTACCTACACTACTTGGCTTATGCCCCCTTCATTACCAAATCCTTCTTATACTTTGAATTTCTCTGACTTCCTTTCCTATCTCTGCTTTAAACATTTTTTTTTTGATGTTTGTTTATTTTTTGATAGAGAAGGAGCATGAGCAGTGGAGGGGCAGAGAAAGAAGGAGACACAGAATCTGAAGCAGGCTCCAGGCTCCTAGCTGTTAGCACAGAGCCTGATGCGAGTCTCGAACCCATGAACTGTGAGATCATGACCTGAGCGGAAGTCAGATGCCCAACAGATTCAGGTGCCCCTCTTATCTCTGCTTTTAAGAGCTTGTGTGATTACATGGAACCTTCCTGATCCCTACCAGGATGCCTACATCGATAATCTCCCGATTTTAGAGTCAACTGATTAGTAACCGCAATTATATCTGCAAAGTCCCTTTTGGCATATTCACAGTCTCAGGGATTAAGGCATGGAAATTATACAGGGGGATCCAGGGCTTGATGAAGAAATTATACAGGGGGATCCAGGGAGGATACTCTACTGAAAATGTCTACCTCTCTTCCGATGTCCTCCGTGGAAAAAGCTGACCCACTCTGATCAGGGCACTGAGAGAGTTGCAGTGTGTCCCTCGGCATCTGATGGCCACACCGGCTCTGGCTCTCCATGGAAACGGACTCCCCAGGTATTTCTCAGATGACCAAAGACCGTCCGTAAATCCCACCCATGATGACTTTTGAGATCCATGAAAGTAGGAGGGTGGAAGGAAAAAAGATTTTTCCTCCCCTTTCGAGATCTATGAAACTAGGAGGGTGGAAGGAAAAAGATTTTTCCTCCCCTACGTGCTGTGTTGTGCAGGAATCCAGAAATCCGTGCTGTGTTGTGCAGAAACTCGTTGTGCAGGAATCCAGACTGTTAATTCATCCTGCCTGAATTGTAACAGATATTTGCATAATTTCCATAATTTTATGATTTTGGTGTCTTGTGTTTTCTTCTCTCCTCATTTAAAAAATATCTGCTTCATTTTGTCATGAGCACATCTTCCTCGAGGACATACGAATGTTTCAAAACTTGTCCAGAGATTCATTGTATGTCCTTTAGAACAAGGAAGATGAAAAAATTGCTTTTTTTTTTTTTTGGTGCAGAATATCAACTATGCTTGTGCAGAACCGAAAAGCAGAGCACCGGGGGGAAATGAGGTCAGTGAAGGCCACTGCAGAACTCTTCTTAAGCCTCAGAGAGGATTTAAAGTTTTCTACGGTGTAGGACTGCCAAAAATAAAGGAAGAAAATGACTCGTTTTATTAGATTTTTCTCTTCATTTCTGTGACTCCCATTAACAAAGTGCTGGGAAAAAGATACTGGTTCTGTGTACAGATAATAATGGAGGGTGGACCTCTTTCAGCCACTTTCAAAAATTGTCAAACTTGAGAACTTCTTTTTATTCAATGTATTTTTTTAAGTTTATTTTATTTTGAGAGAGAGAGAGAGAAAGAGAGACAGGCACAGAGAGAGAACCCCAAGCAGGCCCCGAGCTGTCAGCGCAGAGCCGGATGTGGGGCTCAAACTCACAAACCATGAAATCACAACCTAAGCTGAAGTTGGACACTCAACCGACTGAGCCACCCAGACACCCCTCAAACTTGAGAACTTCTGGGGCACCTGGGTGGGCCAGTCATTTGAGCGTCCAACTTCGGCTCAGGTCATGGTATTGCAGTTTGTGAGTTCGAGCCCCGCACCGGGCTCTGTGCTAACAAACAGATCGGAGCCTGGAGCCTGCTTCAGATTCTGTGTCTCCTTCTCTCTCTCCTCCTCCCCTGCTCATGCTCTGCCTCTCTCTGTCTCTCAAAAATAAATGAATGTTTAAAAAAATTTAAAAAAAAACTTGAGAACTTATTGAGGAAGGTAGTGAACAAATTGAATTTCTCACTGAAATACAGATATGTATTTAAACATAAATGGAAATATGTAGTTTATGACAATATATAACATAGATGTTATAATGTTACGATATATTGATGTATATATATTATATAATATGTACATATGCATTCATATATGTATACACAGGCGTGTATATATACACATATTATTTATAATACATAATATATGTCACATGTTATAGACATTTATAATGTTACAATTTATTGTAGTGCTATATACAATGTTATATGGCAATACATGTATATAACAATGCTTTTTACTTTGATGTGATGTCGTATATATATTATATAATGATTTCTTTTTTTTATTTTTAATTAAAAAATTATTTTAATGTTGGTTTATTTTTGAGAGAGAGAGGGAGAGCCAGAGACAGAGGGAGACACAGAATCTGAAGTAGGCTCCAGGCTCTGAGCTGTCAGCACAGAGCCTGACGTGGGGCTTGAACTCAGGATCCGTGAGATCATGACCTGAGTCGAAGTCTGACACTTAACTGACTGAGCCACCCAGAAGTCCCAATGCTTTGTTTTTTTTCTTTTTCTTTTATTTTTTATTTTTTTTGCTTTCTTTTTTTAAGTAATCTCTACACCCAGTGTGGGGCTCGAACTCACAATCTCGAGATCGAGAGTTGCATGTTCCACTGACCGAGCCAGCCAGGCGTCCTGTTATGTAATCCTTGTATGCTGACGTGTGTGCGTGTGTGTGCATGTGTGTGTATGGTATATGTGTACACATAAATGTATGATCTGGATATGTCTACTTTGACCAAAACCAACCCCTTTCCCAACGTGTATCAACTGTTTGAGCTAACCTAGGCACCAGATGCAGCCACATTTATGTACGCATGTATGTAAATGTGTAAGTAACTTTCCAGGAAATGGGCTCGTAGGGAAATTAATTTTCCCTTGTTTGGAGCTGTCTCTTTGCATTCTGAATTGAGAGCAAAGAGAAGACTTACTGGAATCTTCCCTGAAGCCAAACATTTTGCACACAGAATGTGTTGTGTACATAGGACGAGTCTGCATGAGGGTCACCTCCGTTCTCTCTCCAGACCGCGTTCTAGCAATCTGATCAGAATCAGGCAATTGAGCATTCGGGCACGGCTCCCTGACAGAGAGCACAGGGTCACAGTGGGTGGACAGTCCTGACCCAGTGTCTTGGGGAGAGGTGTGGTGGGCTGGCCACACAGGACCCTGTGCTTCGTGCTGTGGGTGGGACCCCAGCTTGTACTGTTTGTCCTTTCCACGTGACATATGGGGAAGGGGCATGGGGGGACTGGGGGAGGGAGTGACACCACAGGTATTCGTGGTGGCTCCTTTTGGGGGCGACCGCCCCCTTGTGCTGGGTGCCAGCTTTCAGGGGACGTTACACCTGGGCCGGTGCCTCTTGGTGAGGAGGGAGGCCCTGGCCCCAGGAACATCACGAGGCCGGAAAGAGGAAGCCTGACTATGCCGTCCCATAGATAATGCACTCGTCTCTCTACTTTACCTTTTGTAATAAAAGACAGAGAGTGAATATCTGTTAGTAGTCCCTCACTGACAATAACAATATCCGAGATCAGTGTGGGCCCGTGCAGGGCAGGGTTCCGGTGACAGAGGACAATGAACAGTCCTTCGTATTTCTGTAGTTCTTCTCCTCCTCAGGCTTAACTGATCGCATGCCTTGTTTCTCCCTAATACTCCAGATTGTTTTTCGTCCTTGTATGGTGCCGCGCTGACTGGAGGGCTCTGTCCTCTCATTTCCTTTTTGATTTTAATTTTCATCCGGGGGAGTTTACTCTTCACTCTTTTGTCCCCCAGCCTAAATCGGTCTTCTCTGAAAACCCAGCAACTATGATGCAGCTAGGACGTATCGTTCTAATGCTGCGTCCCACCAGTCCTACTTGTCTTGTCAATACTTCACTTCATGCACACATGCCGTCACTAACATGCGCCTCATATGTGCATCTGTAAGGCAGAATCCTTAAGGGCACACAATTTCTGCCCATGGAGCAGATGAACAAGAGAAAAATCCATTTTTATTGTTTTATTTTTGTTTTTGTTTTTGTTTTTTTTTAATTTTTTTTTAACGTTTATTTATTTTTGAGACAGAGAGAGACAGAGCATGAATGGGGGAGGGTCACAGAGAGAGGGAGACACAGAATCTGAAACAGGCTCCAGGCTCTGAGCTGTCAGCACAGAGCCCGACGCGGGGCTTGAACCCATGGACCGTGAGATCATGACCTAAACTGAAGTCGGACTCTTAACCGACCGAGCCACCCAGGCGCCCCTATTTTTGTTTTTTTTTAAATATGCATTTATTTATTTTGAGAGAGAGAGAGAGAGAGAGAGAGAGAGAGAGATTGCAAAGGGGGAGGGGCAGAGAGACAGGGAGAAAGAACCCCAAGCAGGCTTTACACATAGTGCAGAGCCTGACGTGAAGCTTGGTCTGAAGACTGTGAGATCATGACCTGGGCTAAAATCAAGAGTCAGGCGCTCAATTGACTGAGCACCGCCCCCCCCAGGCGCTCCAAGGGAAAATCCATTTTTAATTACGCATACAAACCTGGAAGGCCACAAGCGAAAATGCCACAGAAGGATGCAGCCAGATGTTTGTGACTTCATTCCCATCTTCAGATAAAGACGTTTCAGGCTTCTAGTGGCCAGGCAAGTTACGGAAGGGGAGGAGGAAAAAAATCTATGGTGAGTAGGTGTGGTCTTGTTATGCAGATAAGAGTCTCTCAGGTGGTAAGAAATACTCTTTCCAGTGAGAGGCATCTTTACCCATGGAAATTTCCTTTATCAATTTTCCTTTACCGAAGGGGACATTTATGTACTCAGTTTGAAGTAGTCAGAGGTAGGGAAGGGGCTTGTCCTGACTGGCTGGTTCTCCGCTCCTTTAGCTCAAAGTCTATATGCCAAAGAGGCCTATTTTGGGGTGCGCATTGTGGGATCCTTCAGCTCACAGTATAGGGGCTCATAAGTCGAGCTTGTGAATTCCCTGGTGGGCGATGCAGAATATATTGAGAATCATATATGATTCCTTCAACTAACGTGTATTGAGCACGTACTATGTGAGTTTACAGTGCACTCAGAGCTACAAATCCCTCCCAGAGCTAATGTCGCTGTGCCTTAGGGGGGATGAGTTTATTCACGGAGGGACAGATTATCCTCACAAATTGCCGTTGTTTTTGCGTAGCTGCTCACAGCTCTGCCCTGACCCAGGTTCCGTAGGGAAGCTTGCAGGCACTTTTAAGAACAGCTTCGCTTTCATGTGTTAATTTCATCTCCTGCTTCAGAATCTGTTTTGAATCTTTTTTCCCCCACTATTGTTTTCTTAGTTTCAAATTTCCATAGCTCCTTGGGATTAGTCAATCAAATGTATTTCGTGCGACAGAGAAACGTGATTTCATCGATTGAAAGCGGGATTAGGCAGTGTCTACTCAACATACGTCCAGTGTGACCAGCAAATGGTATCACGTTCTCACTTATGATATTTCCATTAGTGAGGCTCGGGGGGTGGGGGGTGGGGTTGCCACGGAGAGATCCCCAGCACACAGGAGCTTCACCAGAAAAGGACAGGTAAGATCCCAGGGCCAGAATATTCCGCACGAGTGGCTCTCACAGGTCTGTGTCCGCTGTTGGTGCAGGCTGTTGGTCAGTCCGTCCTCTGTAGAGACAACACTTGCACTTGTTAGGAGAGATGGCCGCTGGTCACTCGAAGCAATCATCTTCGATGCCTAGGGACTCCAATGACAGAAGAAGGGACTCCCGCTGTATGGGAGGAAAAATAAATTTCCTTCTACCCTCCTCACTTCTTGGCACAGACTTCTGTACAAAGAGACAGATTAACAAGAGAAAAACAAATAGAAGTGTAGCAACCTATCTCCTGTATACGTAGGGCATTCCCAAAGCCAACAACTTAACCATCTTCAGCTAAAGAAAGGGTGTGTGTGTGTGTGTGTGTGTGTGTGTGTGTGTGTGTGCGTGCTTGGGTGCATTATGGTGGGGTTTCAAGGAAAGGTAAACAAGGGTAAGTGTGTTTTATGCAGATTTAAGTTGGTGCCTTTTCCACTGGTAAGATTCTCTACTTAACTCTCCTTCTTTGCTTGGTACTGAGACGCAGACACCTTTGCAAATGAAGATTCCTTTATAAATGTAAATTACCCTTTCAAAACAGTACCTTCTACTGTTCTCAGAGCTTTTCCTGAATCTGCTGTTGCTCAAAATAAGCTCAAGAAATTCTGTATGCCAGAGAGGTCTATTTTGGGGTAGCATATTCTGCTTTCCTTCATTGCTCTGAACTTCACACAAAACTCTGAAGGACACTGACCAGACCAGCTGAGGGGACGTTTCACGCCTGGGACAGGTGAACATACCTGATGAACGAGACACTGTGATTCGCCACGTCCAGCTCTTAGGAGCATCTTGGTGAGTGTGAGACAGGTGGATACCTGTACCTGAGTCCCACCGGGGTTCATGGGAGACAGGTGGATACATGTACCTGAGAGGACAGGTGGATACCTGTACCTGAGTCCCACCGGGGTTCATGGGAGACGGGGATACCTGTACCTGAGTCCCACCGGGGTTCATGGGAGACAGGTGGATACATGTACCTGAGAGGACAGGTGGATACCTGTACCTGAGTCCCACCGGGGTTCATGGGAGACGGGGATACCTGTACTTGTGTCCCACTAGGGTTCATGGGAGACAGGTGGATACATGTACCTGAGAGGACAGGTGGATACCTGTACCTGAGTCCCACCGGGGTTCATGGGAGACGGGGATACCTGTACTTGTGTCCCACTAGGGTTCATGGGAGACAGGTGGATACATGTACCTGAGAGGACAGGTGGATACCTGTACCTGAGTCCCACCGGGGTTCATGGGAGACAGGGGGATACCTGTACTTGTGTCCCACTAGGGTTCATGGGAGACAGGTGGATACATGTACCTGAGAGAACAGGTGGATACCTGTACCTGAGTCCCACTGGGGTTCATGGGAGACAGGGGGTACCTGTACTTGTGTCCCACTAGGGTTCATGGGAGACAGGTGGATACATGTACCTGAGAGGACAGGTGGATACCTGTACCTGAGTCCCACCGGGGTTCATGGGAGACAGGGGGATACCTGTACTTGTGTCCCACTAGGGTTCATGGGAGACAGGTGGATACATGTACCTGAGAGGACAGGTGGATACCTGTACCTGAGTCCCACCGGGGTTCATGGGAGACGGGGATACCTGTACTTGTGTCCCACTAGGGTTCATGGGAGACAGGTGGATACATGTACCTGAGAGGACAGGTGGATACCTGTACCTGAGTCCCACCGGGGTTCATGGGAGACAGGGAGATACCTGTACTTGTGTCCCACTAGGGTTCATGGGAGACAGGTGGATACATGTACCTGAGAGGACAGGTGGATACCTGTACCTGAGTCCCACCGGGGTTCATGGGAGACGGGGATACCTGTACTTGTGTCCCACTAGGGTTCATGGGAGACAGGTGGATACATGTACCTGAGAGGACAGGTGGATACCTGTACCTGAGTCCCACCGGGGTTCATGGGAGACAGGTGGATACATGTACCTGAGAGGACAGGTGGATATCTGTACCTCAGTCCCACCAGGGCTCATGAAGACAGGTGGATACCTGTACCTGAGTCCCACCGGGGTTCATGGGAGACAGGTGGATACATGTACCTGAGAGGACAGGTGGATACCTGTACCTGAGTCCCACCGAGGTTCATGGGAGACAGGTGGATACATGTACCTGAGAGGACAGGTGGATATCTGTACCTCAGTCCCACCAGGGCTCATGAAGACAGGTGGATACCTGTACCTGAGTCCCACCGGGGTTCATGGGAGACAGGGGGATACCTGTACTTGTGTCCCACTAGGGTTCATGGGAGACAGGTGGATACATGTACCTGAGAGGACAGGTGGATACCTGTACCTGCGTCCCACCGGGGTTCATGGGAAGCATGAACATGAGCATCCTCCTGTGCTGGTCAGTGGTCTAAAACATGACTTGGTACCTTCAGTCTTAAAAGCTCATCCCTTTGTTTTCCTTGAACGTGCTTATTTCAGGCTTCAAGGGAGTTTTCTATGGCCCTAATAGACCACAGTGATGTCCACATAACTTAACCATCCTACGCTGTTAGGAAAGTGGTTGGCATACTTTCTGTTAGCCTCTGCCATCCCTAAGCGGGCTTTCAACCTATAGATTAGTGATGAGAAAAGCCGCTTCTGCGTGCAGGGTCCGCCTTTTCCTTCACGCTTGGATGCTTAGTTTTCTCACTGTAAAATGAGCGTCATGAACTCTGACAACCTCAGAGATTTTGTGGAACATAAGAGGCAATCATTTTATTTACTCGTATTTGAAGTGAAGCTTTTCTTGTAGTAGGAACACATAGAAAAGTGCACTGGTAATAAGTATCCGGCTTCATGAATTTTCACAAAATCAACAGACGGGGAGTCACTACCGCCGAGATAAGAAACCAGAACATTGGTTTGTCGGAAGGTCTGTTCTGAATGTGCTGAACCACCACGGCACCCCCTCTTCCCCCGCCCCCCCCCACCGCCAAACGATAACGCCGTTATCAGTCATTTATTTGTATTGCTGTAAAGTATTCCACTGAATATCCTATACATTGTTGTTTGAATGTGTTGTGTCTCCCCTTAAATTTTTGAGAGAGAGAGAGAGAGAGAGCGCATGAGCAGGGGAGGAACAGAGAGAGGGAGACACAGAATCTGAAGCATCCTCCAGACTCTGAGCTGTCAGCACAGAGCCTGATGCGGGGCTCGAACCCACGAACCACAAGATCACAACCAACTGAGCCAGCCAGGTGCCCCATGGATTTGTTTTTGAAAGAAGCATTATGTGTCATAAACATTGTGAGACTTTGACGATTGAAAAAAGCTCTCGTGCGGTGCAGTAGTTTGGATATAAAATCCTGATACGGGGGCATCTGGCTGGCTCAGTCGGAAGAGCATGAGACTCTTGATCTCGGGGTCATGAGTGCAAGCCCCATGTTGGGTGTAGAGCTTACTTTAAAAAAAAAGTCCCGGTGCAGACACATTTTCCTTCGGAACTTTGAAGTCCTAGCTTATGCCTTCGAGTCCCCAAGGATGTGATGAGACGTGTTTTAAGGAAATATCTTCACCCCCTTTCTTCTCTTTAAGCCTTTACAATTTTTACTTATCATTGTGTTTCTGGACACTCACCAGAATGTGGTGTGGTGTGGCTGTTGTTTCATTAGGCTGCCTTATTCTCATTCCATCTGAAGGTGCAATCATTTCTTCTACAAATGATTAAATTATTCCAAAATTTAATTCATTGCCTCTCTCTGCTCTGGGTTCCCTCCTTCCCGAAATCCTCTGAGCTTAGTATTTTACTTCCTTGATCTCCCCTCTATGCCTCTTCAATTTACTTTCTATTTCTCTGTAATTTTTGCTCTATGTTCTAGAAGCTTTGTTCAGTTTTATCCTCTGGATCATAAATTTAGTCTCCAGCTATCCTCATTCTGTGGTGAGGTTTTCCATGAACTTTATTTATTTCTAGTAACGGTCATTCACTGTAGCATTTTTTTTGGCTAACCTTATGTCATTTTCCTTAATGGAACATACTCTTAAGTGTCCCTTAAGATACTAATTAGATTTTAAGAGGATCTTCTTTCAGAAGAAGAAAATATATTTTTAGTTGTTCTTTGCCATCTTGGTAATAACTTATGCGTTATCTTCTTTGGGCTTCTGTGGTTTTCTACCAGCGGATTGTTTTCCTTGAGCCATTCATATTATTGAATAAGAGACTGAGTGGATTAATGTGAGTCGTTGGAGTGACTGCTTTCCAACCAGATGGCTCTGTTTCTAACAGACTTTCTTCATAGATATGGGGATGACAGGTCCCGTCAACAGATGGGTTCCTCTGAGGGGACACATGGGGTTCACATAGGCACTCTTAGGGTCTGAGTAAAAGCAAAAGAAAGGATGCCTTCATCCTGCAAACTACGGATCCCGAGCTTTTTTCATTCCTTGGAATATCTCTCATTTCATTTTATATATCCCCAAGAATAATCTCAAATTTCCGTGTGTGTGTGTGTGTGTGTGTGTGTGTGTGTGTGTGTGTTTCCTCTTTTTGCATCCACAGTTACATCAAGGGCTCTTCCATGAAAGTCTCTCCCTATTTACAAAGCAAGTCTGCAGCTGATCTGTAACCACAGTGGGGTGAAGGGCTATCATGTAAACCTGCATAGATACTCATTTTATGTATGTGTGTGTGTGCCCCCATGATTCTTTTTTTAAATGTTTATTTTTGAGAGAGCGAGAGGACAAGTGGGGCCAGGGCAGAGAGAGAGTGGGAAACAGGCTCTGTGCTGTCAGTACAAAGCCTGACGTGGGGCTCAAACCCACAAAGTATGAGATTGTGACTTGAGCTGAAGTCGGATGCTCAACCCAAGGGAGCCACCCAGATGCCACTGTACCCCCATGATTCTCGATGCATACTATCTACAGGTCCCACATGCAGCACTTCTAAGCTTCCATTATCATTTATATACTTGTATCGTCTCATTTCCATTTGAAAGTGTTCTGGAAAGTTGGTGGTAACCTCCCTTCTTTCTGACCCTACCATAGACTTGGCATTTATCTTTTATAACTTGATTGTCATTTCAGTAGCATCCCGGAAGGAACGGAGGGAGGCAAATGTGTGACTTAAATCACCATATTGAATCAGAAATTCCATCCACAAGTTATTAGCTGACTTCCAGACCAGCCAAACAGATGGTATATAGCTTCTTGCAATTTCCCTTATAAAGTGTTCATCATTAACTAGATGATCGAAGCTTATTTTATATCCCAGATTTATAGAGATTGTTTTGTGAGTTTCACATTTCCTATTTAGTCACACATGTTTGTCTTTTTTGCTCCTCAAACGTGTGTGACCACACTGGAAAACAGCCAACTGAAGTCTGAATGGCGTCCTACTCCGTTTTGACTTCTATGTTACAATAAATTCTTTGACCTACTGACTGTGAGGTTATGCTTACAAATATTTCACTACTCCCTCTCTTCTTTTTCTCCCCTCCACCTTTCTCTTTTTTTTTTTCTTTCTATTTTACCAGCCCAACTATGCACACAGGATATGCGTAAGGATTGTTAACTGCAGACTGACGTCTTCTTTATCAGGAAGCCTAAGTGTTACGTTCTGGCAGATTCTGTTTCCACTGATGAAACGTCCCTTCATTTGCAAGTTCTTACCCTTCTTCACACATCATGAAAACCATGGCTTTGTCATCTTGAGCTATTTCTCACAGTTGGATTTCCTGGTTTTGTTAGGAAACTTTGACAGAGACAAAAGGGCAGACATTTACAATATAAGGTGGTTTTCCTATTACGTTGATGAGGTGGTATAAAGCTGGAAGCAAATTCATCTTTATAAAAATGCTTTAAAACCATATTCATTTTCTGTAAATGGCCACTCAAGTAAGAGCGTTTCACCAAAAATAGCAAAATATAGACTACATTGAAACCGTGGTATTTTCTTAGAAGTGAGGCTATTTCAATAAGAGGAACACTCTATTAACTATTCCATCGTTGATGAATATTCTAAATTAATTTAACCTAGGATGTCAGCGCTCGAAGATTGACTCACCAATGCTTTTCCACATCTAAAAGCAACGTTTACCAACGTATAGTGCTGGAAGAAAAGGCATTTTACCCAAATTATGACTTCCTTGAATTAGTTCAGTATACCTCATAGAGCAAAGAATAGAACTCATCTACTTTGAACCAAAAAAAGAGCATAATTTGGATCAGAAGCTAATGGGATAGGAGCTTGCCTGAATCTAAATTCAGCTCTGAGTACAGCAGAGTTGGTGTTCAGAGCCCGTGAAACGACAATACAGTGTTTGGTGTGGCATGGTGGGGAGCAAAACTCCATACTGAAGTTTGGTGGAAGAAGGTTCCAAACCCTACTCTCATGTCTGGCGATTTTAATTATGGGGCCTCTCCTACCTCCTCAGAGCTTATGAAGAGACACACAAGTCGTAAGTGAACTGGATTCTCGTTTAATTAGGATTCTCACTTAGACTCTTCCATGTGTCATTAGAACCTTAGGCAGGACACAGTCTCTTCAGCCTATTTCCTCGTCTGTAAAGTAAGGCATTCGAAATTCCAAGTGATTTTGTTTTTCTCCTTAAACTCTGGATTGAGGAAAATTTGGCTAATAGAAACATGTTTCCATGGGTAGGTACCAGCACTGACTGACTCCTGAACCTCATTTAGGACATGCTTGAGAGTAAATCTTTTTTTTTTTTTTTATAAAATTTTTAACAAAAATGCAAGAGAGCAAATCTACACCTTTATGTATTTAATTTTCAGCTAGTTTCAATCCTTGAAGGGTACAGCATCACAAAGATTCTGTGGCCAATGGCTTTAAAAGGAAGGTTGCTTTGGAATTAGGCACAAACCTTGCCTCTGTTTCCATGAGCACGAGTTACTTATTCCTCAGACTACTCTGGTTTTATTCCGTTGCCATCAGGAGTCACTGTGTTGTTCTTTGTTTTGTACATAGAAGCACATCTCTTGCCTACATAGAACTCAGTTTCATCTCGAGCATAAACACCTTCAATTTTAAGAAGCGCTGTGTGCTCCCTCTTGTTCCAGAGACCCCGCTTATAGCCAGCAAAAATGGCTTTGGACCACAGCCTTCTAGACACATCTGTTGTTTTAGGAGTCCTGTTCCCATGAGGCCTCCACAGGCTCCAAGATGGCAGAAAGAGCTTATAATTTTTTTTTAATGTTTATGATTTATTTTTGAGAGAGAGACACACACAGAGTGTGAGCGGGTGAGGGGCAGAGAGAGAGGGAAACACAGAATCCAAAGCAGGCTCCAGGCTCCAAGCTGTCAGGACAGAGCCTGATGTGGGGCTCGAACTCACAAACCAGGAGATCATGACCTGAGCCGAAGTCGGATGCTCAACTGACTGAGCCACCCAGGCACCCCTGCTTGAGAGTAAATAATTAGTTAAAAATCTTGTTTTATCATTTTACATCAAAAATTTCCTATTATCGCAGTCTACAGCTCACTTCCTGATCAAGGGTCTCATTTAACCTTTGGGATTTTACATTAAATAGTATTTTTAAACCATAATGTTTAAAGGAGATTTCTGATACTGTACCTCTATCAAGTTGCTCAGTGACGTGGAATCACTGACCCTGTGTTCAATTGAGATTTTCTGTCTTAGTAAATTCTTCCATGGGAAGAAATGTATAACTACTGAAGACCATTCAGCTTCCTAGAAACTACAGTTGTGTGGGAAAAACGAAACCGCCCCAGCATTTTTCTATTAATAAACACGTAAGTTGTCTGTATCGGAACATAACAAATACTTCTGTGTATCAAACGAAGAAAATATGTTCCATGTATCAAAAAGTGCTTCATGTGCATTCGCAGGAGTGACTCAAATATCTTAGCATTGAGGCGCCTGGGTGGCTCAGTCACTTGGGCATCCAACTTTGGCTCAGGTCATGATATCGCGGTTGACGAGTTCCAGCCCCACGTCTGGCTCTGTGCTGACAGTTAAGATCCTGGAGCCTGCTTCGGATTCTGTGTCTCCCTCTCTCTGCCCTTCCCTCGTTCCTGCTCTCTCTCTCTCTCTCAAAAATAAATAAACATTACAAAATAATTTAAAAAATATTTTACCTTATAAATTGGATAAGACAGAGACTCAAAGTATGCTGTATGTCAGCCCATTTATTTATTCAAACAGAGATGTATTCCTAGACTAGATGCCAAGATTCATAAAGTCACCTATGCCAATTGGAAGATAATTGATTCCGGTGGTTTTAATGGCAGTAGCCATTCTTCGTTGGCAAGCCTACTGTGTTTGAGAGACTTGACTGCAGCTGTCATGAATGCTTACTGCCACCCTGCAAGGTGAGTCTGAACTGCACACATTTTACAAATGAGAAAATGGGTGCTCATGTCACAAAAGGCATTTGCTGGAAGGCTGGCAAGTGGCAGCCACCAAGCCAAGACCCTCCTCACATCACCCTTTGGTGCCATCCCCGGCCATTTATGTTAAGCTCCCCTTGTCAGAGAGCCATGCTTTGGGGGGAATGTAAGTTGTGAATATGGACCACACAAACCCTTGCAAGTTCATGGAAGGATTTCAGAATCTGACTAACAGCTGCCAACAGAAGTTACCGATGCACGCATCCCTTCCTTATCAAAGGATTCTGGTGACTCACTGAGTCAACTGGCTTTTATTTCTTTTCCCGTGTTCATTGTAGCCATTCACGCGTGCACACGTTCCTTTATTCTTCATTCAACAAACGTATAATATATACTTCCCAGGAACTTCATCTTTCTGCAGTGCAGGTGACAGGGGTTCATTTCATTTCATTTCATTTCATTTCATTTCATTTCATTTCATTTCATTTCATTTCAAGTGTTTATTTATTATGAGGGGCGCCTGGGTGGCTCAGTCAGTTAAGTGTTCGACTCTTGGTTTCAGCTCAGGTCCTGATCTCATGGTTCATGAGTTCAAGCTGACAGCTCACAGCCTGCTTGGGATTCTCTCTCTCCCTCTCTCTGCCCCTACCCCACTCATGTACTCACTCACTCTCTCTCTCTCTCAAAATAAGTAAACTTTAAAGAAATGTAAAAATAAAACATTTGTTTTGAGAGGGAGGAGAGAGCATGCTTGCACAAGCAGAGGGGGGCAGAGTGAGAGAGAGAGAGGGAGAGGGAGAGGGAGAGAGAGGCTCTGTACTGTCAGCACAGAGCCTAAAGTAGGGCTTGAACTCCCTAACCGTGAGATCATGACCTAAGCTAAAGTGAGGAAAAGGACACTTAATTTACTGAGCCACCCAGATGTCCCAATAATGTTTTGTTTTAAAAAAGGGAGATTTTTCTTTTTTATTTTTTTTTATTTTTTTTTTATTTTATTATTATTTTTTTTTTTTAAATTTTTTTTTTCAACGTTTATTTATTTTTGGGACAGAGAGAGACAGAGCATGAACGGGGGAGGGGCAGAGAGAGAGGGAGACACAGAATCGGAAACAGGCTCCAGGCTCTGAGCCATCAGCCCAGAGCCCGACGCGGGGCTCGAACTCACGGACCGCGAGATCGTGACCTGGCTGAAGTCGGCCGCTTAACCGACTGCGCCACCCAGGCGCCCCGAGATTTTTCTTTAATAACAAACATCCCATTATCTGCTACACTATTGTGCTTACACCACATTTAGTTAATATCAGCGTCCAAGTTCTTAAATCACATTCCACGTTGTTTTTGCGTTTAGCTCCATTGTTTTCCTAGAGTGTGAGATACAAGTCCATCTTCAAGCTAACAAAACGGAATACAGTCCGTGTGCACCTGCCACTTCCAACTTGTAATTTATTTGAAATTATTTTCTTGAAACACCGTGTTGAGTGCTTGGAGAATCCCCGTTTCAGTCAGCAAACGTGAATTCGGAAAGTGAGCATATGCTTGAATTGGAAAATTTTACATTTGGAACAGGTACATTGGTGGGTGGTAGAAACCACGGGGGCATAGAAGGTTTTTCTCACCGCATATGGAACCCATTTGCCAGTTTTATGCACCTTCTCGACTTGTAGCAGTCCAAGAGATCCCGGCTCCCATCCTAAAGGAACCAGTTTATTGAGATTTATTTTAAAGTGAGGTGGGGTGGGGTCGCTACCCATTTGGGCTATAGGATGTGGCATAGTTCCAGAGGAGCAGATGGGGGGGGTGGAAGGCAATGAATTTGCTGGGCCGGTAGCCAGGCCTCAGAATCATTGTACTTGCAGACGCAATAATAATTATTTGGGATCGTTTGCTAATCAGCGAAACCTTGGAAGTGCCTGCTGACAGGCACTAGTGAGGTAATTAAGGTGAAACACTGAATTTGCATACATTCACACTTTGATCATTGTTTGCAAGATTCCCTCTCTAGAAATAGACTTCACTCCTTTCAAAATGCACACGAAATCAACAAGAGGCTGCGGTGCGTCAATAACGCTTAAAACAAAAAAAAAAGACTCCCCCTCGCACAGAGACAATTACCTGAAGATGTTCTTGTCTTTCGTTATAAGACAGGCTCACCTTAATTTTTTTCAAATTATAAGATGTAACTAATTAATAGTTGCTTTTTGACACCTTCAATATTTATTGAAGTCGGGGGCTTTGTAAACACATTCGATATGCCCGTCAAGATGTGTTATTATTGATCGTATAATAAGTGCTGTTCTCTGTCTACTTGTCGAATGGCCCGTTCTCACATTAGGCAGAATTGGGTGGTGCCATTTTGCCTCAGGAGTGAAATTGCTTACACAATGCTCTAGGAAGGGACAGGAGTCTAGTTTTACCTGATCTCACATGTGGATTTCAAATTTAAAGTAAAGCTTAATTGCAGAGGGGCGCCCCTGAGAACACCCTGCATGAAAATACTTCAGAGATTATGTTTTCATTTGTGCACTTGGAGCACCAAATACTTGGTCCAGATCAGGACTTTTATTAGCTGTGGACAAGTTAGCTTTCCATTCTGTTCTTCAGTTTTCGTACTTAGAAAATTAAAGAAAGGGCCCACGATACTGTTGAGATCTCCTCCAGTGCCTACAAAACGTTTAGAAATCATGTTAGTGGAGCACCTGGGTGGCTCAGGCGGTTAAGCATCCAACTTCAGCTCAAGTCATGATCTCAAGGTTCATGAGTGCGAGCCCCACGTCAGGGTCTGCAGTTGGAGCCTGGAGCCTGCTTCAGATTTCGTGTCTCCCTCTCTCTCTGCTCTCCCTGGCCTGTGCTTGCTCTCTCTCTCTCTCTCTGAATTAAATAAATAAACATTAAAAACAGTAGCAATCATGTTAGTAACTTCTATCCATGATCATTATAAAATCCTTTTGCTTTGTCTAGCAAATGATTTGCAATTGACAATTTCTTTAAGATCTATTTTATTCTTATAAATCACGACTAATCCTAACTGGACATCTAAAAAAAATTTTAATGTTTATTTTTGAGAGAGAGAGAAATAGAACATGAGCAAGGGAGGGGCAGAGAGAGAAAGAGAGAGGGAGACACAGAATCTCAGAATCCAAAGCAGGCTCCAGGCTCCGAGCTGCCAGCACAGAGTCCGATGCGGGGCTAGAACTCATGAACTGTGAGATCAAGACCTGAGCCGGAGTCAAACGCTTCACCAACTGAGCCGCCCAGGTGGCTCGTTTTAAGTAGCAGGACTTTCCAAATGAACCAGAGAGACAGAATGTACAAATGGACAGTGGACAGACATATATGGCCATAATTTTCACACCTGTCACCTCTTCAGCAACCACCTCCAGAGTCCAAACTTCAACCTTTTCAGTCATCCTAGAACGCTTTGCCTGTCTTCCAGCTCAGGACCAACAAGCGACGGTGAAATGTGTTCCCCCAACTGAGCCCTTCTAGCTACTATGCTTTTCAGTTCCCTGGGCCGGCAGCCTGCTGTCCCTGCCCATCCTAAGCCTGAAGCTTTTCCACACTGCCTTCCTTGGTTCTATGTCAGACTTAAGTGGTGGTGGCTGACTGCCTTTCTATAGCAAGCTCTGAGTAAACAGCCTCTGTTTGCTTTCGTCTGAGGGAATGGAGAGTGTCTTTGTTTATTTGCACCAGCTTGAGATGGTTTGTAATATAGATGGATGCCATGGGTTCATGCTGAACATATCACCATTATTGTGGTTGACACAAGTTGATTTCCATTTTGCACTGTAGACGTTTCTTTCTATTTGGCGAAAATAGAGAATAATCAATGCTAACTTCTCAAAGAATAGAAGACTAATATTGGTTTTTTGTTTGCTTTTTATTAATAATTGAGAGCTACTTTCCCAGTAAGCCTGGTGCTGCGGGTTTTCATTGCTGTTTTTTTTTTTTTCGGGGATATCTGAAAAACGGTAGCAGAAACTTGAGTCAACAAGGCAAAGAGTAAACACGGGTGCTGAGCTCTGGGAGTTGGAGGGGGAAAGCAGGAAGTGGGTGATCAGTCATTTTAAGAGTTGATTTTGTATAGAAACAAAGCCTGAGAGTCATCTGTAAAACCCGAGGAGATTTTAGCAATTGGAAGGCAATTTATCGGGTGGTTTTGGAGAAGGGATGAGATTGAGGGAAGGTAGGTACCATGGAATAGGGGTTTTTCTCTGCAATTTGCTACATCTAAGTGGTGTCAGTGGAAGATCCAGGGTAGGTAACTCCATGAGTCCTTTGTGTGGGGTTATTTTATCTGAGTTTTCATCCTGCTGCCTTCTGTGATCCTAGGCACAGACCTCTAAAGGCGTTCTCTATATTATACGGTTTTCTTACCTATGGGCATTTTTAAGAAAAGGAATAGATGAAGCACTCCGGTTAGATATGTGTGATGTTACTCTGCTATCCAGGATTCACTGAGAAACTGTGAAGCCTCTTTGGTGTTGTCTGTTCTAAGAGACACCCCGTGGTCTCTCCAGGAATTTCACTGGAGCACCATGTGGGCGCTTTGAAGAAACAAGGCATTGTACAACTTAATTCTGAGGCCATTTAAGCAAAGAGACTCAAGAATAAGTTGTGAATTTGATCCCTTGGAAAGGAAAAGACAGACAATGTTTCTGAAAATAAATGTGTTTGAACATAAAACAGAGAAATCGCACGAAAGCAATCTTCTGTGTTTGATGGCAATTTCCATTTCTGTTCCAACCACTTTTTCAGGTAAAATTATAGTGGACCTTGCTTTTCTAGTTAACCAGTCTCTGGATATAAAATCACCCAAAATCTTCAGCTATTGACTTTGAAACACTGCTTACGGAAAAAGTATCTCTAAAACACACTAATCTTGTGCTTCTTTATAAAAAGAAATGCCAGTGGGACATTAGGTCTGTATGTATCAACCTAGCTAACCAACTATCCATTTCACATTAAAAGTGGAACAGAAAGAAAAGACACTGCTCAACCTCTCACAAAAGCTCATTGAGACATTTTTGGTAAATTTTTTTGGTAAACAAAGGTATGCAATTGAGGGTACTTCTCCACTGATTCCCATATCCTACAAGTTTGAGGGTGATCCTCAGGGTGTTAACTTCCTGGCAGGAATTTCCACTGGTCTTAAGTAGAACAAGACCATGGAGCTGGCCAGGGCCCGGAACTGGTGTGGACCTGTCCCGCGCCATAGTGCTGAAATCAGGTGGGAAGAGGGACATGGTGTTTGCAGGCTCATTTGGTTCATTCTGTCTATGAGATAAATACATCCTCTGTTCAAGAAAGTCATGAAAAAGAACATTAAGGCATAGTACCTTCATAAGGGAATTAGGTACTTGGTTTGTCCATCAGGATGTAAGATGGTAAAACCCAAGACCTAAGGTTAGGACAGTGAGCCTGTGGTGGGCCTGGATTTCAGACTCATAAAAACCTGGGCTTTTTAGATTAGGAGGCATAAAATAAGGGAATTCTGGGGGTGCCTGGGTGGCTCAGTCGGTTAAGCATCTGACTTCAGCGCGGGTCATGATCTTGCGATCGTCGAGCGCGAGCCCCACATCAGGCTCTGTGCTGACAGCTCGGAGCCTGGAGCCTGCTTTGGATCCTGTGTCTCACTCTCTCTCTGCTCCTCCCCTGCTTACGCTCTGTCTCTCTCTCTCAAAAATAAGATAAACATTAATTAAAAAAAAAAAACAAAGGAATTCTGTACTATGAGAGAACAAGCTAATCATCAACATTAAGAACTATCCGCAACCATGCCACCCCTGTGCTCCATTATCTTGGGCATTCCAGGCAGGGAAAAGGTGGCACAGAAAAGCCAATGAGTGGAGAAAGAAGGATGCTAGTTTAGTGGAAAGTTCATGTCATGGCCCACTCAGCTCATGGAGAGTAAGAAGGGCCTTAATGAGGAGCTTGAAATTAGCAAGTTTTAAAACTCAAACGTGAAGTGAATTTATTTTGACTGGGTGAGATTATTCCATAAGTGACTTTGTGGGGGAAAAAAAGTGCTGGTTTTTAGTTATTCTATAATAAAAAATGCATGAACCTCGCTTACTTGCTGGATCAAAGGCATTTTCTACTAACTCAGCCCTTTGGTCTTTCACAGAATGACAGTATAGAAAACCACTAGCCAGTGCACTTTTCCAGCCCTTTCTGCACCATGAGCATTTTAATGTTCTGTTCATTTGAGTGACCGTCCCATTAATATTGTCATTAATGAGCATGTGGGGTGAGAAATACAAGTCAGCTGTACAGTAGAGCTACAAGATCATTTGTCATTGTCTATCCAGTGTCTACCCACATTGACCAAGGTATATAATCCTGAGGGCATTTCTACGAAGAAACATAGAAATGGGAGCCACACAGTGGAATGCATATCCATACAGTAGCTCAGAAGAAAAAACAACTTTTTTTGAAATGATAGTCATTCTAATGGAAGATAGTGCTTGTATCCTATATATTTGTGTAATGAGTTAAAAGATTTGTCTGTTAACTTACTATGGCTTAATTTGCCTTTTAAGTGAAACCGCTGTTATTTATTTCATATACGTTGGGTTTTTCCTTGCTGTCAGTTTAAAGCCTTATGTATTTTATACTTGTTTTGTTAACACATGTGGTATTTTGCCTACTTTTTACTGTTTATTGACATAGCCTATTCCCAAAATTACACAAACCGTTAAATAAGAAAGTACAGCTTTCTGCGTTCCTGGAACATGCCACACATTCATTAGCAGTTAGACTTTTCTGAGGGTCAGTTAAGTGTTATATCACCATCAACTCTCAATACTGTCTTCCATATTGATTTCCCCTTGATATGGTACTTTCTGCAGTGCAGGAACGCATCTTGGCTCTCGATCAGCAGTTCTTTTTCATTAAACTCTCATTTGCAGAGTGTCAGTAGGGTACTTGGCACTTCAACACAGCTTATCCGTGCTCCTTCAGCATTTCCAACATGGCTCCATTGTAGCATAATGACTATTTTATGATGGTTTGTCTCTGCAGCTCTCTGTTGACTAGCGTGTGAACTCTCTGTGGAGATAAAGCATAGGGTATTTCTTCTTGCCTCTTCTGCCTCCGTCTGTCTTCCCCCGCACCCCCGTAAACAAATCCACTGACATACTGGCTGCGTTTCTTGACTAGTTAGAAGACACTCAGTAATCACTGAATAATGAAACAGACACAGAGTGTGGCCATGCCTCAGGGTGTTTATATACGATCTAATATAAGACTACTAGACGATAACGTGTCCAGTTGGGTATATAAATGTACTTTATCTCTGGTTTAGTCTGGATGGGCAGTGGAAAAAGATGCGGAGAAAAAGGGCTCTCTCTGAGATAATTCCTTAGCTGGAAGATAAATCCATTGCCGTTCTATTATGGGGTATATCCTGTATTTGTCATCTTGCATTTCCTCTTGCCCTCGTCGGAATGTGTGCTTTGGAAACAATGCCAAATGTGTTTGAACTCACCAAGCTAGTACTCTGTACACCCCAGGTGATATGTCCATGTAGACTTCAAGCATAGTACACAATCTCCCCTTCAAGGACCAGGCATAGACACTCGCCAGTTACTTAATTCTGTCCCCAGCCATTTAGCCTAGATCCAGTTGCCACAGGGGAGTGATGTTCTTTACTCAAACATCTCTTTTCCCTGAACTCTGTACCACTTCTGGCTGACAGTCCGCAGCTCAGGACTTGATTATACCTAGTCTTTTCCTTTTCACTGATCGCTTCTAATATGAGCCTTGACTTTTCATTTGCATTGTGTGTTCCTCCATAGTGTGCCATGCCATGGATTGGGAGGGCCTGGCAGAGCCCTGGATGTGTGGCACTTTTTCAATAAACAGTTGTCAACTGATAGCCTTTAGGGTGTGAATTATGACTTCTAGTGAAAGGCCAGTTTTCATTTGCATAATTATGAGCTGAAGACTGGCAGGGGAAATGAGGTGCTGACTTACTTCAGACTTGTTTTGGCTGCTAACTTCTGCTTAAAGTATAGTCCACATTAACTACATTAAGTATTCCAAGTGGAAGTTTCCGGAAGTCGAAGGATGCGTATTGTACTGTAAGGAGTTAGAAGTAACATCCTCATACACTCAGGGAGGGCTGCAGTATCCCAACATATTCAGTTAAATAGGATTCTACTAAAGATGCTTGAAAAATGTTCTAGGGACATTGAACTTTGAAATAAACATCAGTCTGATAGCCTTCATATAGGAGTTCTTAACTGGACATCCTGGATAAACTTTGGTGGGTCTTCGAATCCCTTGGTAGTGTATAACGTTATGTACATGCAGGTGTGCATTTAAAGGAGCCATACACAGGGTACCTTTGTGGCTGAATTGGTTAAGTGTCTGACTCTTGACTTTGGCTCAGGTCATGATCTCATGGTTCATGGGTTTGAGCCCCGCACTGGGCTTCGCACTGACAGTGCAGAGCCTGCTTGGAATTCTCTCTCTCTCTCTCTCTCTCTCTCTCTTTCTCTCTCTCTCTCTCTCTCTCTCTCTCTGTCCCTCCCCTGTTCGCTCCCTCTCTCAAAATAAAGTAATAAACTTAAAAAAAAATAAAGCAGGTATACACTTAAAATTCTCAAAGGAATTTGTTTTTCTGGATGGTAGGACCCATCACTATTTCAAAGAGATCTTTTATTCCCTGAGCTTGTTGTAGAACTAAAGGGGATGTCACCATAGTCTGGTTAGGACGAAGGGCCCCCAAGAGCATGTGCAATCTCCAGAGTTGTTTACAATCCAGCCTGTGTCTTCAGTATGTAATGATGTGTCAAGGTGGGAACATTTTGTGGGGTCTGTCTATTCTAATGCCACGAGTGTGGGAAACTGAAGGGGATGAAGTCCAGCTACACATTCATGTTGGGATGGGCACACAGGAAACATTCCTTTCAGCATTCTTTGGCACTAGCAAAAATCTCTGTATTGTCCAAGTTATCAATTGGCTGTTCTGACCTGTTGGCTCACAAAAGGGTGACTTTAGAAGTTATTAGCTTTGTGTTTTTCTCTTTTCTGAACCTCTCTTCTCTTGCCTTTTGAATTCTTCTTTCGAACTCAGTTTTAGAGTTCACCCACACCACCAGGCTCCCTGCAGACATCTGGTGATGGTTTGCCATGGACACTCCTCTCTTCATTCTGTGTTTTCCTGAGCTCAACTTTAAAAAAAAAATTTTTTTTTAATGTTTATTTATTTTTGAGAGGGAGAGAGAGAGACAGAGTGTGAGTGGGGGAGGGACAGAGAAAGAGCGAGAGACGCAGAATCCGAAGCAGGCCGCAGGCTCTGAGATGTCAGCACAGAGCCCGACATGGGGCTTGAACTCACAAACTGTGATCATGTGAGCTGAAGTTGGACACCCAACTGACTGAGCCACCCAGGCAAGCCCAACTTAATTCAAATCCACCACGCAAGCAATTTTTCTACCTAGTACCTCCTCTAGATCAATCATTTTGTTATAATTCACAACTCCACAGCTCATGAGGGCTTACCACTTTTCATCCTGGGGATTAGAAGATGGTTATGTATTGCAACACTTTCGTACTTACTGTCTTCCTTTTCCAAGAGTCTTCCTGGCCTCAAGGGATTGTAGCAAATTTTGTGATCACAGGTGGCTTCATACATGTTAGGAGACCAGGCATGACTCCAGAAGCTTTCCAAACATCAGACATGGACTTTAATAAATTGTTCTCAAATTGAAAACAATTATTTGGTAATAATTTTAAAGAAAAACACCTTACATAGAGTAAAAACATATTGGCAGGAACCAAGGACCAGTAAGATATGACCTTGTGGGTTCTTAAAGTGTGATTCACAGACCCCTGGGCATCTCTAAACCCAAAGGGTTGTCAGAACTATTTTACTAAGAATGCTAAGGTGCCGCTTGCCTTTTTTCACTGGATCGACTTTGTACAGATAAACCAAAAAGCAGCGCAGGGCAAAATTTGCTGGGACCTTAGCACAGATCCGTGCAGTGATACTTAACTGTGTGAGTTGTCAGTTTGTTCTTCCCTGCTATGCGTTATTAGTTTAGGACAAGCCTGTTTCACTCAAGAACGCCCTTGACAAAGCAGAAAAACTGTGTTAATGTTACGAAATCTCAGTACTGGAGTTGATGTCTTCTCAGTCTTCAGCACAACAAAATGGGACGTGTGCATCAACCAGTTCTCCTGATACCAGAATGTCATGGTTTCTGTGGGAGGGAAGTAGTCATCTCATTATTTGCGTTGTGTGCTGAATGGGTCTCTTTTCTCGTGGCATGTCATTTCCGCTTGGAAGAATGGTAGATGCATTTCGACTGGATGATTTGGAACACGTTGATTTTGAAAGTGACCAAAAGTGAACCGGTCCCTCCAAGAATAACAACTGAGAGTAATGGTTGCCAAGGGTAATCTTTGACGGCTTCCCAGGACTTCAAGACTCTTCTGAAGAGATCGGTACTGATTTTAACAATTGAGAAGAGGGGCGCCTGGGTGGCGCAGTCGGTTAAGTGTCCGACTTCAGCCAGGTCACGATCTCGCGGTCCGTGAGTTCGAGCCCCGCGTCAGGCTCTGGGCTGATGGCTCAGAGCCTGGAGCCTGTTTCCCATTCTGTGTCTCCCTCTCTCTCTGCCCCTCCCCCGTTCATGCTCTGTTTCTCTCTGTCCCAAAAATAAATAAACGTTGAAAAAAAAAATTAAAAAAAAAAAAAACAATTGAGAAGACCTACAGAATGTACTAAGGCATTATTTTGTACATGAATCACACATCATGTTACAAAATCATGCACGGCTAAAAGATGCACTTAAAATGCAAGGTACACCCATGGATTTTAATATCACAGCATATGAAAGGTTTATTAATACTGGCTACAGATTCCAAATTTCAAGTAATCGTTCGCAAACTACTCTGGTGGATGTGGTATCCAAGAAGAATGTCCGCATTTATCCAGAAGAGCTATAAAAATACTCCTGTTTTCCAACCACATAGCTATACAAGAGTGGAATTTCTTCATAGACTCCAATCATAACCATATATGACAGCAGATTGAATTCCGGAGCACATATTAGAATCCAGCTGGTTTCTACGAGATGGTACAGAGAATAAAAACAGTGACACCCTTCTACCTTTTAAATTTTATTTTGTAAATTGTGCTTATTTTCTACAAATGTGTTATGGATGTGTTCACATAGCACTACTAAGTGAATATTCTAGAAATGTCTCAGTTTAAAAAAAATGTTAGTATATATCTAGTTTTGAGAGAATGAAAGAGCACAAGCAGGTGGGGGAAGGGATGGGCAGAGAGAGAGGGAGACACAGAGAATCTGAAGCAGGTTCCAGGTTCCAAGCTGTCAGCACAGAGCCCGATGTGGGGCTCAAACTCACGAACTGCAAGATCATGACCTGAGCAGAACTTGGACGCCTAACCGACGGAGCCACCCCGATGCCCCTAGAAATGTCTGTTTTAATTTCCACTGTGGGGAATGACAAGAGAGGCACTCTCTGGGACCATGAGGAGTCTCGAAAAGACACTTCAACTGGATGATTTGGAGACCTTGAAGAATAAAGGGACCTTGGTTGGGGAACTGCCACTGAAGGTGTGTTCCTGAGATACAGATTTTTATGAAAACCAGCTGGGGACTTTGACAACTCTGGATGCTTTGTCCACATGTCTGAAAATTCTAATTCTGGGTCATGGCCCCCTCACTCCTACGGCAGTCAATGTGGTGGCTGGGTCTAGCATGATAAATTCCGCAGCTAAAAATCTAAACCACATGCTATGCCATGTGTTTGTTAAAATCTCACAGGAAGTGGCAATTTTTTTCTATCCTTAATGGGTTTTTTTCACTTACTAATATATGTGGGCATGATCATGTTTGGGAACCTGTATGTGACTGGTCATTGCTGTTGATGGGCCTTGGTTGCTAAGTTGTTTTCAACTGTAGAAATCAGTCTTTTGTGCTGTGGCACATGTTTTCTGTGGGCTTGGAATCCTGTTGTTTGGATTTAATGCTTGGAATATAAAATGCTTTTCTTTCTTCTTTTTTTATTTTTATTTTATTTTTTGGGCTGCAGTTTACTCAGTCAGGCGTAAAACACAAATGTTCTTATTTACCAAAATAGTTACAACTAAACAACAGCTTGTTAAAAACTGTCATTTCAATTAAAGAAAACACGGAATACAATTTAAAGGACATAATTTCTTTATAATTCCTGTGTTATTCATCTTTAATGTGAAGCTGTGGAAACTGAGAAGTGAGCATGTACAGACAATCTTCATAATCTAGAAAGAGACTGTAAAATAATGGTGAATCATGGTAGGGAGAGAAGTTGGTAACATGATTCAGGTAGAATTCCAGAGGAAAAGATTTAAAATAAAGGATCTTCAAGAAACAGAAATACATCATGAAAAAACAATCCAGGGGTGCCTGGGTGACTCAGTTGGTTAAGCGTCTGACTCTAGATTTTGACTCAGCTCACAATCTTATGATTCTTGAGTTCAGAGTTCCACACTGGGCTCTGTATGCACTGTGAAGCTTGCTTGGGATTCTCTCTCTCTGTCCCTCCCCATTTCTCTCACTCTCTTTCTAAAAGTAAACAAATAAACTTTAAAAAGAAACACAAAAGTTTTTTTAAAAATCCACTGGGATTCAATTTGATTGAAACAGTTTTGAGCTATCAACATGACTATGACAGAAAGATGTATACAGAATATGCTTTTCTCCTTTTTTCAAGAATTTCAAGTCTAGGGTTGGATAGCTGAAGAGTCCTACCCAATTTGAAATATCCTATAAAAAGTTGATTATAGAGTAGCATTGTCTCATGGAAATAAGGATAAAGGCTCCTAGAGAGGGAGCAGTTAATAGCAGGAACAGCACATAAAAATTGGTGGTCATAACACCATAAGGTACATTTGATAACAAAAGGACATCAAGGGCACAAGTAACATCATCTCAGCAGAGATTTCGTGGGTTTTAGGTCTGAAGTGGAGAAGTTAGTGGGTCAAATTGGTGTGTAATTTCTAAAAGAGAACAGTTAGCATTAACCAAAAAGCCATCTAAGCGACATGTCTGTAGAGACAGAAGCAAAAGCAGTGGAGAGAGAGAGAGAGAGAGAGAGACAGAGAGACAGCATGTGGGGGAGGGGCCCAGAGGAGGAGAGAGAGAGAAGTGAGAGAGAATCCTGAGCAGACCCTGTGCTCAGCGCAGAGCCCAGTGCAGGGCTTGATCTCATGAACCGTGAGATTGTGACCTGAATCGAAATCCACAGTCAGTCCCTCAACCAACTGAACCACCCAGGTGCCCCTGAAGGCACAGTATTTTTAAAACGGCAGTGCAGGAATTCTCAAACATTTGCTGATTCCACATGTTCCATACAATTTGGACCAATCACCGATCGGAAGCAAACAAAGCCATTCCTCTCTGGCTGCTTTTCAGAAACCAGTCAGGAAATGCCATTGCAGGTGGTAATGTGGGTGAGGTGGGTGGAGGTGGATGGCCCCAGAGTCTTCTGAAAATGCGCCCTGCAAAAGGGAATGACGCCAGAGTCTTCTTAAAAGGCACCTTGTAAAATGCAGCATATCTGTGTGGCGGCCTTCTTGTGGAAGCCGTCCGCATAGTCACTTGGTGACATTGTGTCATGTAAGAATAGTCCAGAGTGTGGAATGTTGAGAAGATTCACAAACACAATTTGCGTCCTGTTTTCACCTGGAGGAATTGAATGGGATGTTGTTAATTATTAAGAGGCTACCTACCAAGTCTGGAAAATCCACACATCATTGCCGAGTTGACTGTTCAGTTGCAGAATCAGAGCAAGAATCCGTCTGACCGGTGTTGCTGCAGAGGACCAGACCATCATCGTCCAACTCTTTTGCAAAGTTTGTTAGGCGGTAAGCTCTGCTGATAGAGGTGACTCAAAGAGGAGCTTGATGGCTCATGGAGTGAAGGGTTTCATAGTGACCTATCGCTGTATCTAGACATGGGATTCCAGGCTGGACCCGGCTAGCACAGAGCTCATACCACTGTGACTTAGTTAATAGTGTGCTGGTTTTACGTGTCTATTTGTATGTATCTTGCCATTTTTGCAACAGAAGACATTATTTGTGGAAATAATGGACTACCTCTTTACTAATTAACTGAGATCTCTCCACAACTGTGGGATTTGGTATATATCCAAATCATAATTCTTTACTAGCAAATGATTTAATTGATTGGAAAGTACAGCCTTTAATCATTGAACAAGGCAGAACAGAACAAAATGCCTCCCCCAACCCAAATTTTGTTGAACTGACTTTCCAAACTACTTGGAAAATTATGGAAGTGCAGAGATGTGCCTTAATGTAAAAAAAAATATTACAGGGGCACCTGGGTGGCTCAGTCGGTTAAGTGGCCGACTTCGGCTCAGGTCGTGATCTCACGGTCCGTGAGTTCGAGCCCCGCGTCGGGCTCTGTGCTGACAGCTCAGAGCCTGGAGCCTGTTTCAGATTCTGTGTCTCCTTCTGTCTGACCCTCCCCCGTTCATGCTCTGTCTCTCTCTGTCTCAAAAATAAACGTTAAAAAAAATTTTTAAAAAATATTACAAGTTTAATGGAGGAATTATAGAAGAATATTAAATGCCACTTACTGGAGTTATATGGAAGAAACAGAAGATTCCTGAGAAAACATAACCTTTCAAAATTCACATGGACAATATAGGAAACTTTTATAAACAGAAACAATCTGCTATTAAGAATGGCAGTAGATGGCTTAATGGCTGATTTATATATTCATTAAATAATTCCAATGTAATCTGTGGCATTTTTGTGAGTACAGGTGGGCCAGCATCGTGGGCATTTCCTGGACGCTTGTTAGAAATGGAAACCCTTAGGATTCCCATCGGTATTACTGAATGGAATACGTTTGGTGCAGGGATGAGGCATGGAGGGATCTATCATTTAAAAAGCTTTCTAGGTGTACTTTTGCATGTTCAAGCTTGAGAGGCTCCAGTTTAAAATTTTGTAGACAGTTGTGTAGGGAAGGAAAATTAATTTTCTCTCTACCTATCTTTCTGACTTCTTGGCTGAGCCCCCAGTAACAGAGGCAGGTTAACAAGAGGAAAAACAAATTTATTTATTTTTTATGTTTATTTATTTTTGAGGAAGAGAGGGAGACAGAGCACAAGCAGGGCAGGGCAGAGAGAGAGGGAGACACGGAATCTGAAGCAGGCTCCAGGCTCTGAGCTGTCCGCAAAGAGCCCGATGCGGGGCTCGAACTCACGAACTGTGAGATCACGACCTGAGCCGAAGTCAGACGCTGAACCAACTGAGCCACCCAGGCGCCCTGAGGAAAACAAATTTATTAACATGTACACTGTGTGTATACTTGGGAGAGATACCCAGGGAAAATGAGTTACTCCCCCAGGTGACTTAGAATTCCAGCTTATATAGCATGTTCAACAACAACAGAAAAGAACACTGTATTGTGGAGAACTCGCTGGGCAAAGGCAAACCATTTAGAACTTCAACAGGGGAGATAAAGGCTAGTTAGTAGAATTTGCCATATTAGATTCTTCTGGTGCCTTCTATGGGCCAGTGGCTTCTAAAGGCTTCTCCAGGGTTGACCTCTGGCCTTCCGGGTAGAGAGGGAAAGGGGGACACTTTGCAAATTCATATCCCGCTTTTAGGCAAATGGGAGATCACAGGGAGCTTTTTTGGTGTCTGCTTCTCATTTACCTTCAATTTAGCATAATCCTTAGGCCAAAGTGGCATATTTTGGGGTTGCATAATTTGCTACCCTTCAGTAGAAAATATGCAAATTGCCAATTCACTTTATATATGAGTATAATATTAATTAAAAGATTGGATGGTAGAATTGAAAACAAAATAGTAATAATTTTCTTTGTGAATACAGATGAAAAATTCTTTATAAAATGCTGGCAGACATTACACAGGTGTAGTACCAAATAATATAATCAAGTAACATTTATTTCATAAATGAAAAAAAAATTTCAATTTCCAGGAATTATAGCAATATAACTAATGACAATAACAATTGAAAATGAATAAAACCCATGTATGTCATGGAGGTGTCTGATAAATACAACAGCCCTTTACAAATAAAATATCTAAGTGAACCAGATGGAGAAAGAAACTGCTTATAAGTAGTAAATATTATTGACCCAAAATAACAACCAGTCTACTAGTGATTCTGGAAAATGTCTGTTCTTGTTGGGTACAGGATGCTGACATCAGTTTTCATTACTGTTATTAAACTCTTTTTGTTTATTTTAGATAATAAAATACAAAAGATGATAAAATTTATTTTAACATTAGAACAGGAGACAAAATTCTTTCTCTCTGCAGACTATTTGGGGAGGAGTAAAAGCAATCTAAAATTAAGTAAATCTTAACAGGGTAAAATAACATTAATACAAGTTAAATACACAAATCAATAGGTTTGTTTCTCTGCAGTGGTAATAATCTCATAGAAAACAATGAGGGGAATTACCAGCTTCTAATAATGCCAATAACGATCAGCTCATAGACATAAATTGAATAAGAAGGATTTAGAATATATATGCAGAAATCTGTAAAACCCTAAGTACAAAATACGAAAGCTGAGCATTTGTAGAGATAGACCATTGTCCTGGATTTGAATATTTAATCTTATAAAAACACAAGTATGCAAATTGAAGACATCCCGACAAAATCCCAATGAGTGGGTGGAGGAAAAGGATTAAATATTCTTCATGTTCTAGTAACTATGTGATGAAAAAGAGTAGTGTTTGTGCAGTGATGTCTGGGTGCAGACAAATATAATTTCTCAGAAATCAAAACTTACCATAAAGTCCCCATTAATTAAAGCAGATACTCTTTCAATTATTATTAAAATAGGTACTATTTAACATTTTTCATATTAGAATAGATACTAGCTTAATACTACCACAGATGAGGAAATGGATAAATATATTAAACAAGAGACTATGAATATATGTATGTGTGGATATACACACAAATGTTAACTACCTAACAAATAATTCGTATTAAATATATATGTAGTCAAGCCAACAGTAGAATTCAGGAGGGACCGGCACATATGATGAATTTGTCTGATAAATGGTTATATCATCATTGGGTATCTATTTGGAATAATTTTATTTATTTTTTTAACTTTTGTTTATTTTTGAGAGAAAGAGACAGTGTGAGCAGGGGAGGGGCAGAGAGAGAGGGAGACACAGAATCTGAAGCAGGCTCCAGGTTTGGAGCTGTCGGCACAGAGCCCAATGTGGGGCTCAAACTCACGAGCAGTGAGATCATGACCTGAGTCGAAGTCGGATGGTCAACTGACTGAGCCACCCAGGTGCCCTGAGGAATAATTTTTTTTAAAGTACATTCTTACATCCAGCCATATTTATAAGGATATTACAGAGGACATTCTTTGTTTTGTTTTTGGATTTTATTTGTTTTGAGAGAGCAAGAGAGACAGAGAGTAGTAAGTACTGGGGGAAGACGCATAAAGAGAGAGGAGACAGATAATCCCAAGCAGACTCCACGCGGTCAGTGCAGAGCCCGTTGGGGGCTCAATCTCACGAACCATGAGATCGTGACCTGAATCATAATCAAGAGTTGGGCACTTAACAGACTGAGCCACCCCACCCCCAGAGGAGTTTAATAATTAATGAAACATATATACTATTAGAAGAAAATTGAGCAGACAAATGTATTTATTCTGGAGTTACCTTATTACTAGACTTTTCTTTCACATAAGCTAATACATTACCTTTATTTTTAAGTAATTTTGGGGTCTTCCATTGTTCATGGAAAGTATCTGGGGGCACCTGGGTGGCTCAGTCGGTTGAGCATCCAACTCTTGATATCAGCTCAGGTCATGATCTCAGGGTTGTGGGATCTACTCTCGAGTCAGGCTTTGCAGTGAGTGTGGAGCCTGCTTAATGTCTCTGTCTGTCTCTCTGTCTCTCTCTGTCTCTGTCTGCCCCTCCCCTGACCACGTGCCCTGTCTCTCTCTCTCTCTTAAAAAATATGCATTGGACTAGAGGAAGCCTCTACCAAGCCTCCGTCACCAAGGGGTTTAATGCCTAAGATTTATGGTCCAACAAGCTGCAAGTTATATTTTAAGAAATTACAAATTATTCTTCTATAATCACAGGCCTACTCATTTCAGGAAAAGAAGGAGAGACAATACTTCAGAGTCAGTTGATACACAAAAACCGCAACAAAAACCCCTCAGGTTCCCTTGCTCTCTGAAAAGCTGAGGGCCATACGATTGGTGATAGTGCACAATAGAAACTTAATGGGTGAGGGATGCTAATAAAAGGATATGTGAGTCAGTGCAAAGAACAACAACAACAAAAAGCAGGAAACACAATTTACCACTCTACATAATGCAGAAAAGAGTTCAAATACCCAAATAAAGTGCAGCAGAAAGTAGACCCTTGAGGGGAAGGGAAGGCAGATAAAAGGATAGGGAAATAAAAAGTATAAAACAACAAGTCGCATTGCTGAGAAGGAAATCAGTGGCTTTGAACCAGCTCTTAGTAGTTCAGTTGTGTTTCCCAAATATCTCCAAGCATGGGGCCCTGAGTTGACCTCTGTGCTGACTGAGAACAATGGAGCCCCTAGTATAGACGTGTATATGGGTTGTTGGGGCAGAGCAGTTTAGGGAGGATACTTCATGCTTGGAGGGCATCCTATTCTATTATAGGATTTTACAAGTAGTAAATCATTTACAAGTAGTAGATTTTAGCACATCTGGTTCACATTTGTAACAAAGGGAAACATGGGGAAGGAATCATGAACACTTTTGCTCTTGAAGGGTTAACTGCTAAGGAAGGTGCCTTCTCACTGCAGACGGTTGGAAAGCTGGGAATTCAGGAGATGGTGATTCTCAGGCTTCGGACACCAGGCAGCACATGTGTCCTCCTGAGGGAAGGTGGAGAGAAAACTAAGCACTGAGTTGGCTCCAGCTTACAGCCCAGACGGTCTGCACATCTCGGCTCGAGAAGGAAGCTACACAGCTCGTGTTTGTGCCAAATCCAGGTCTTGAGCTCCTAGAGGGTGTGCTCCAAGTGTGAGGGGCCCGAGGTTTGCAGGGCATGGGAGGTGCACTCCTGGGGAGAAAGGAAAGCCAGAGGGGAGTTCTTGAGAGCTGACTGGGGTCTGCCCGTTCAGTGTTCTGGCTCTGTGTCTACACCCCACGTGCAGCAAGTCCGCCCAAGGATTCCCTGAAGTCCCTGTGGACCGAGCCGTGCATGTTCACAGCAGCAACAACGCAGACGTCTTGTAACGCGGAGTCTGTGGCCAAGAAAGCACATGGCAGAGGTCGGCTTCATTGGCGTCGATAGGGATATAGGAGAGATTCCAGTAGACAGACACCCATCGTTGAGATGAACAGGACTGAGAACGTCAAACGTTCCTGGGGTCATGGAGCAAATGGAACTTTATACATATCTATATCTATAGAACTATATAAAATCTATAATAACATATATATACACATATGTATATATCTGTATACATGTAGATATGTATAAGTATGTGTAATCTTATTAAACATTATATATAATGAATTCTATGGAATTATATAAGTATAAATTTATTATTTTAAGTATTTAATGAGAGTGTAAAGCCGCACAGTGACTTTGGAAAAACTACTGGAAGTTCAGTAAGAAACTAACTTTGACCCAGTGGCCTGGCCATCTCACACCTGTTTACCCAAGATCAATCAAAACTCAGAATCAAAAGGACTTGTAGAGAAAAAGAAAAGCAACTTCATTTAGGAAAGGAAATGGCCAGAGTATCAGCAGAAACAATGAAAAGAGAAACGTGCTATTTTCGTAAACAGAGCAAGGAAAATGCGTAGACGCTCATGTCTACACTGCCTGGCCATGGCGTGGCGGAGACCGGGCTGCGTGCGGGGAGCCCTAGTGGGCGGCCGTGCACCTGCACGAACCCGTCCTCGCGAAGCCCTGCACCAGGGACGATGGTGTGGCAGAGACCTGGCTGTGTGTAGGGACCCCTAGTGGGCGGCCGTGCACCTGCAGGTGCCATCTGGGCAACTCTTTCCTTTGCGGTGACTCAGTCACGCACAGTTTTTCCCCGGAATGATGATGGACCCGAGCATCTAGTGATCTTGATATCTTGTCATCGATTGTTTCCCTTAGGACAGTTCTGTCTCAGACTGTTCCCGCGAATAGCTCGGTTATCCACTCGTCTTCCTGGCGTGATGCTCTGTACTCGATTATGCTTCCTGGAGCACCTCTGTCATCTACTGCCTCCCCTGCGCTGGGGGAGTTCCACCTGTTACGTCTTCAGCGACTGTTTTTCTTGAAGGGACAGACTCCTTCACTGTGTCCGTGGTGTGTGGGACTCTGTCATCCCAGTACCAATAGGTTCCCTGAAAGGACACAGTCATTGATTTCCCTGGACTCATGGGGTCATTGACTTTTCCCGGGATGATTTGGTTGTCACTTATTCTCCCTGGACAGAGGGAATCATTATTTGTCCTCTCGATGCTTTCCCTTGGAATGACACAGTTAGTGCTGTTACCTGTCACGGAGGGAATGTTCTTGTGAGTTGGTCATCGGTGTCATCGGTCATCAGCTATTTTCCCTGGAGGGACTCAGGCATCACTAATTGACCCTCACCTCTAAGGTGAATAGGTCATGGACCGTTTCTTCCGGCTGATTCTGTCCTGCACTGTGTCCCCTGGGCTGGCTCAGTCATTGACTTTTTCTCCTGGAGTCACTCGGTCATCAACTCTTTTCCTGGACTGAGTCAGTCATCATTAACCCTTTCCGGTGGGCTGTCTCAGTCATTGACTCTTTTCCCTGAACTAGTTTGATCATCAGTTGTTTGCCTTGGACTCCGTCATTGGCTGTTTTCCCTGCTGTGGTTCAGTTATCACCTGTTTCCAGACTTAAAGGGACCGATCACTGCCTCTCAGAAGTTGTTTTTCTTGCTCATGGGCTCCTTTTTCTTTGCTGAGGAGATTTCAGACCTGACCCTAATCAGCTGTTTTCCCTGGAGTTGCTCGGTCATTGACTGCTTCTCCTGAACCAACTTGATCATCTGTTTTTTTTCTTGGGCCTACTCTGGCATCAACTCTTATTCCTGGAGTGACTTAGTCATTGACTGCTTTTCCTAGAATGATTTGACCATCAAATGTTTTTCCCGGAATGACTCTGTCATACACTGTTTTTGCTTGAATGGCTGGGTCCTGGACCCTTGCCCCTGGAATCACTTCCACGTTGACACTTTTCCCTGACTTAGTACTTGACTTTCTTTGGAGTGACTTGATCATCACATTTTCCAGACTCACAGATCACTACTGTCTCCCATCCCTACACCATGTTTTCCTTGGAGTGATTTGCTCCTACGCTAGTGTTCCTTGGCTGTTTTAGTCATTTTACAACTCTTTTCTCTGGCTGTCATCAGTTGCTTTTCCTAGGATAAGTTGGTCATGGACTCTTTTTCCTGGAATGACTCGGTCATTGACTATTTTCCCTAGAATGACTCCCTCATCTACTAGTTTTCCTAGAATGACTTGATCCCCCACTGGTTTCCCCCAGTTGGCCATCGACTTTTTCCTGGAATGGCTTGGTCATCAGCTGCTTTTCCTAGACTGGTTCAGTCATTGACTACCCTGCAATGACTCGGTTATCCACTATTTTCCCTGGAAGGAGTTAGTCATCAACTATTATTCCTGCAGTGACTGGGTCATTGATTTGTTGAATGACTGGGGTCATTGACTGTTTTCCCTGCCATTACTCAGTCATTGACACTTTTTCGTATAATGAATAGGTCATTGGCTCTTGATCCTGCTGTGACTCAGTCATCAACTCTTTTTCCTAGAATAACTCAGTCATGGGCTGCTTTTCCTAGACGGATACAGTCATCAAGTATTTTCCCTAGACTGACTCGGTCACCGGCTACTTTTCCTAGACTAACTCGGACGTTGGCTGCTTTTGCTGGAACCACTGGGTCATCTTCTACTTTTCCTGGAGTGATTTGGTAATTGACTTTTCCCTTGAATGACTCAGTCATTGGCTATTTTCCCTGGAATGACTCAGGCATCCACTCTTTTCCCTGGATAAGTCAGTCTCTGACTCTTTTCACTACACTTAGTCCACTGTTTTTCTTGGAGTGACTCAATGCTCACCTGTTTTCTAGGCTCATAGACTCACTCACTGCCTGAGGTCTCTTCATCAGCTATTTTCCTTGGAGTGTTTTGCTCATAGGCCAGTTTCTCTTGGTCAAGGAGAGTTCATTGCTTTCCATCAACTATTTCTTCTGGACTGACTCAGTCATTCACTATGTGTCTTGGGGTGACTCAGCCATCCACTATGTGCCCTGGGCTGACTCAGTCATCCACTCTGTGCCCTGGGCTGACTCAGTCATCCACTCTGTGCCCTGGACTGATTTGGTCTTCCACTATGTGCCCTGAGCTGACTTAGTCATGCACTGTGCGCCCTGGGCTGACCATGAGATCATGACCTGATCCTAATTAAGTGGACACTTAACCCACTGAGCCACCCAGGCACCCCCTAGTTTTGGTACTTTATATGTTTCTAGGAATTTGTCCATTCCTTCCAGATTGGCTATTTTATTGGTGTATAATCACTCATATTATTCTCTTATTATTGTTTGTATTTCTGTTGTGTTGGTTGTAATCTCTTCTCTTTCATTCATGGTTTTATTCATTTGTGTCCTTTCCATTTTCTTGTTGATCAACCTGGCTAGGAGTTCATCAATTTTGTTAATTCTTTCAAAGAACCAGCTTCTGGTTTCATTGATTTGTTCTATTGGTAATTTTTTGTTTCAATAGCATTGATTTCTGCTCTGATTTTTATTATTTCCTGTCTTCTGCTGATTTTGGGTTTTATTTGCTGTTCTTTTTCCAGCTTTTTAAGGTGTAAGGTTAGGTTGTATCTGGGACGTTTCTTCCTTGTTTAGGAAGGCCTGGATTGCTATATAGTTTCCTCTTATGACTGCCTTTGTTGCGTCCCAGAGGTTTTAGGGTGTGGTATTATCATTTTCATGGGTTTCTATGTACTTTTTAATTTCCTCTTTAACTTCTTGGTTAGCCCAGTTTTTAGTAGGATGGTCTTTAGTCTCCAAGTATTTGTTATCTTTCCACATTTTTTTTTGTGGTTGATTTCGAGTTTCATGGTGTTGTGGTCTGAAAATATGCGCGGTATGATCTCGATCTTTGTGTACTTGTTGAGGGCTGATTTGTGTCCCAATATGGTGATCCAGTCTGGAGAATGTTCCATGTGCACTGGAGAAGAATATATATTCTGCTGCTTTAGGATGAAATGTTCTGAATATATCTGTTAAGTCCATCTGGTCCACTGTGTCATTCAAAGCCATTGTTTCCTTGTTGATTTTGTTTAGATGATCTGTCCATTGCTGTAAGTGGAGTGTTGAAGTCTCCTACTATTATGGTATTATTATCAATGAGTTTCTTTATGTTTGTGATTAATTAATCTATATATTTGGGTTCTACCACATTTCGAGCATAAATGTTTACAATTGTTAGATCTTCTTGGTGGATAGACCCCTTAATTATGATTAATGCCCTTCTTCATCTCTTGTTACAGTCTTTATGTTTAAGTCTAGATTGTCTGCTGTAAGTATGGCTACTGTGGTTTTCTTTTGGTGGCCAATATCATGATACATGGTTCTCCATCCCCTTACTTTCAATCTGAAGGTGTCTCTAGGTCTAAAGTGGGTCTCTTGTAACCAGAATGTAGATGGATCTTGTTTTCTTATCCATTCTGTTACCCTGTGTCTTTTGATTGGAGCGTTTAATCCATTGACATTTAGAGTACTGAACGATATGAATTTATTGCCATTATATTAGACTATTATATTGCCATTATAATGCCATTATATTAAACTCTACTCTAGAGTTGGAGTTTCTGTTGGCATTCTCTGGTCCATTCTAGTCTTTGTTCCTTTTGGTCTTTTTTTTCTGTCTTTCCTCCCCTCAAAGAGTCCCCCTTAAAATTTCTTGCAGGGCTGGTTTAGTGGTCACAAACTCCTTTAATTTTTGATTGGGAAACTTTTTATTTTTCCTTCTATTTTGAATGACAGCCTTGCTGGATAAAGAATTCTTGGCTGTTTCTTTTTCTGATTCAGCACACTGAATATATCCTGCCACTCCTTTCTGGCCAAGTTTTTGTGGATAGGTCTGCTGCAAACCTGATATGTCTTCCCTTAACTTTTCCCTTAAAGTTAAAGTCCCTTAAACTTTTCCCTTAAAAAAGTCTTAAGGACTTTTTTTTCACCTTGCTGCTTTCATGATTCTTTCCTTGCCTGAGTATTTTGTGAATTTGACTATGATATGCCTTGTTGATAGTCAATTTTTCTTGAATTTAATGGGCGTCGTCTGTGCTTCCTAGATTTTGCTGTCTGTGTCTTTCCCCAGGTTAGGAAAGTTTTCCGCTATGATTTACACACATAACCCTTCTACCCCTGTTTCTCTCTCTTCCTCTTCTGGGACCCCTATGATTCTGATGTTGTTCCTTTTTAATGAGTCACTGGGTTCTCTAATTTTTTGTTATGAGAATTTTATTTTAATTTTTTAAAAATTTACATCCAAATTAGTTAGCATATAGTGCAACAATGATTTCAGAAGTGGATCCTTAATGCCCTTTACCCATTTAGCCCATCCCCCATCCCATAACCCCTCCCGTAACCCTCAGTTTGTTCTCCATGATTATGAGTCTCTTATGTTTTGTTCTTCTCCCTGTTTTTATAATATTTTTGTTTCTCTTCCCTTATGTTCATCTGGTTTGTCTCTTAAAGTCCTCATATGAGTGAAGTCATATGATTTTTCTCTTTCTCAGACTGATTCATTTCACTTAGCATAATACCCTCCAGTTCTATCCACGTAGTTGCAAATGGCAAGATTTCATTCTTTTTGATTGCCGAATAATACTCCATTGTATGTATATACCACATCTTCTTTATCCATTCATCCATCGATGGACATTTGGGCTCTTTCCGTACTTTGGCTATTGTGCTGCTATAAACATGGGGGTGCATGTGTCCCTTCAAAACAGCACACCTGTATCCCTTGGATAAATACCTAGCAGTGCAATTGCTGGATCATAGGGTAGTTCTATTTTTAATTTTTTGAGGAACCTCCATACTATTTTTCAGAGTGGCTGCACCTGCTTGCATTCCCATGAGTTCTCTAATTATTAAATCGTACTCTTTTGCCTTATAGTCTCCCTCTTTTTTTCTGCTTCATTGTTCTCCATAAATTCATCCTCTATATCGCTGATTCACTTCTCTGCCTCATCCATGCTTGCCACTGTAACATCCATTTGAGATTGTAGCTCAGTTACTGCTTTTTTTATTAAATCCTGACTAGCTTTTATCTTCACAGAAAGGGATTCTAACCTTTATCTTAACCTTAAGTCTAAGGGATTTTCAACCCCAGCTAGTATTCTGATTATCGTGATTCTAAATTCTGATTCAGACATCTCGCTTGATTCTGTGTTGATTAAGTCCCTGGCTGTCATTTCTTCCTGTTCTTTCTTTTGGGGTGAATTCCTTCCTTTCGGCATTTTGAAGGAAGTAAAGGAATTAGTTAGGTAAATAAAATTAAATAATTAAAGGCAATCCACAAAAAATCAAATAACAGATGGTAGGTCCTAGGTGTGTTCTGGTCTGGTTGTTGAAAGGAGCTTGACAGATTAGAGAAAAGGGGAAAGATAAGAAGAGAAAAAAATAAAAATACAAAAAAAAAAAGGAAAACATTTGAAAATTTGAAAAAAATGAACACAATGAAATAGTATAGAACGAAATGATGGAAGTAAAACAAATATAATTTGAAACGTTTACAAGAAAGTAAAAGATTTAGTAGAAAAGAAATTAAAGAAAGATTTTTTTTTTAATTTTTTTTTTCAACGTTTATTTATTTTTGGGACAGAGAGAGACAGAGCATGAACGGGGGAGGGGCAGAGAGAGAGGGAGACACAGAATCGGAAACAGGCTCCAGGCTCCGAGCCGTCAGCCCAGAGCCTGACGCGGGGCTCGAACTCCCGGACCGCGAGATCATGACCTGGCTGAAGTCGGACGCTTAACCGACTGCGCCACCCAGGCGCCCCAAGAAAGATTTTTAATAGAAGTGGAAAAAATCTTTTCTCTTTCTGTATTCAAGAATAAGAAAAAAAGAAAAAGAAAAAATTGAATAGATGAACCAGTGAACAGACTGAAGTATGTTTGAAATTACATCAGTTCCCCTGGAAGTGGAACTATGAAGCAGTTTATAATCTATAAACTAAGCAGGTGGAGAGACTTGTGTTGTTCCTCAAGAGCGTGGTTGTCCCTGTTGGGCGGGCCTTGGTGTAACTGCTCTGTTCTCCACCAGATGGTGCTGCTTAGCTTACTGGGGTGGATTGTGGTGGTGCTTGTAGGTACCTATTCGCATGCGCAGGAGGGGTGAAAATGGCTTCACCCAACTACCCAGTCTCTAGTGTCAGAACTCTGTTCTCCCCAGTCAGGAATCGCTCACCCATCCTTTGTGTCTGGCTTCTTCCGCTCCCCGCTTTTATAATGTTCGTGACCAAGCCTTCAGGTTGCCAGGTGGCACCTCCCTCCTGAGTTTTATCTTAAGATGTGGCTATGTTCCCTGACCCCTCATTTGGAGAGACTGCAGCTTTGACCCACTCAGACCTTCTGGGGGAAGGTCTCACTGAGCAATTGCCAGGTTCCCACCTGCCCCCAGGAACATTCACGAGACTGTGTTGCTGCCAATGCCCAGAGACTGCGGCTGGGTGCCAGCCCACCCCAGAACCACCCCAGAAAAAGTTCACATGATTTTGTGGCAGCAGCGTTTCAGGGATTATGGAAAATCACAACACACATCCAGCAACAGGCTTCAACCCCAACGACCCTTTTCCAGCACCAGCGAATGTGGTTGTTCCCTGGGGTCCGCTGGGACCTCTGGGGTCCACTGGGGTGGCCACACGGACAATACTAAATGTCCTCCCAGCAGGGGAACCGCCACTCCCCGTGTGGCCCGAGGACCTCGCTCTGTGCTCCCTGTTTATAGAGTCTTTGTGGGATTTAAACCCTCTCCTTTCTCCTTTCTGTCTTGTTTGTTCAGTCCCTCGTGTACTCTTTTCTCTGTAGCCACTCTTGGGCGGGGGGATGCTCTCCATACTCTGCTCTTGTCTCCATCCTCTCTCCGCAAGCAAAAACAGCTCCCTGCCCTCCTTGGCTTCTCTCCCCCTACTTGACCTCTCCACGCCATGTACCTGCTGAGTACTGGTACTGCATCTGGTGGTGCAGATGGTTGTGTTAATCCTCCTATCAGTTTTCTAGGTGTACAGGATGCTTTAGTGTTGATCTGGCTGCATTTCAGGGAGGAGAGATGCAAAAGAAACGTCCATGCGTTCCGCCATCTTGGCCCCTCCTCCAGATAGTTTTTAAATTTATCGGTGTTTGGTTGCATTTGGATTTTGGATGATACTTAGGAACCTTTTACCCCACAACAAGGTTGTAGAAGAAGAAATTCGTTTTTCTTTGAGAAGTTGTGTGTGACCTCATGTAGCTATGCATGCATGAAAGTGCACGTAAATGTGTGCATGTTTAGGAACTGGGTTCATTTGAGTTTGGCTCTTGGGTAGAAATGAGACGGGGATCTAAATGTACCATTTTCCAAATGGCTTCTTCTTTGTACCAGTGCCATTTAAAAAATCAAATCAAAGCCATCCTTGTCTAAGGATGGCATTTGAGGTGCTACTTTTATCACATAGTAAGCTTCCTTATGTGCCTGTGTCTGTTCAGGTGTCTTCTCCAGCCTCGTTGCCTGCTCATGTGCCTCTAGTGCGTTTCATTGTAGATGACTCACCATGTGTTTCAAATTTGAAAGGCCTTTTCCTCACCAAGGATTTATCTGGCTCTCCTTGCCAGCTGCTTATTCTACATGAACTTGCATGTCAGTTAGTCTAACTCCCAAAGATGGTGTGTCCTTTTTTTTTTTTTTTAACTCTGGTAACATTAATTTTAGAAATAAGTAGCTAAAGTAGATATATTTTTGATTTTGATCCTTCCTCTTCAAGGGTGTTTTTCTATTTCTTCAGTCTACTTTTCTTCCTAAAGCTTTTTAAAAAATGTTTATTATTTTTATTTTTGAGAGAGTGCATATTTAGGGGAGGAGCAGAGAGAGAGAGAGAGAGAGAGAGAGAGAGAGAGAATCCCAAGCAGGTTCAACACTGGGCAGAGCCCAATGCAAGGGTCAAACTCACCAAGAGATCATGACCTGAGCTGAAATCAAGAGTTGTATCCTTAACTGACTGAGCCACCTGAGCACCCCTTTTTCCAGAGATTTTTATTTTTTTAATGTTGATTTATATTTGATTCAGAGAGAGAGACAGAGCATGAGTGGGGGAAGGACAGAGAGAGAGATACAGAATCTGAAGCAAGCTCCAGGCCCTGAGCTGTCAGATCAGAACCTGACTGGGGCTGGAACTCCTGAACTGTGAGATCATGACCTGAGCCGAAGTTGGATGCTTAACCGATGGAGCCACTCAGGCGCCCACAGAAATTGTTATAGTTTTATTTTATAGATTTATTTTTGCACATCACTTTTTATATTTTTTTAATATCATTTTTGTTTTAAATTTTTTTGACGTTTATTTATTATTGAGAGACAGAGAGATACAGAGCATGAGCAGGGGAGGAGTAGAGACAGAGGGGGAGACACAGAATCTGAAGCAGGCTCCAGGCTGTGAGCCGTCAGCACAGAACCCGACGTGGGGCTCAAACTCAGGAACTGTGAGATCATGACCTGAGCCGAAGTCAGTCGCCTAACCAACTGTGCCACCCAGGCACCCCTTTTGCATATCATTTTTTAAGTTTGTTTCTACATATATTATCTTTGGTGTTTTTGTAAGTAGAGTTTTCTTTTACATTAAAGACTTAAAATTTGAGGGAATATTCATTGCTTTTGTATGTTAACTCATGGAGCTAATTTTCTGATTTATTCTATAGATTGAGTTAGTCATAGTGTTGTTTGCTAAGTTTTACAGGTATCTGCAAACCAACTGGGATTTATTTTTTTTCCTAATGCTTATTGGCATATTTGTTTTCCTTGCATGGCAAACACCTGTAATATAATGTTGAATAGCAGTATAGGTGATTTGAGTCCCTGGATTTTTTGAATGAATCTCTCTTGGTCATGGCATGTTTTTAAACGTGGTGTTAGATTCTGTTTGATAATATTTTGCTTAGTATTTAAGCATCTGCATTCATAGCTGATATTAGCCTGACATTTTTTCATTAGTCACTGACATACGTTTGTAGTTAGGATGTACAGTGTTTCATTATGAATTTCAATATCTGAAAATGACATGGCTTTTGGTTATGTATGAAGTCGACATTGTAAAATAAAAATCTTATATTGCTCTTATAAATGTTTTCAATTACATCTTTGTATCATAGTTATTTGACAACTATTATCCATTTAAAACTATATAAGTAAACACTTCAACTGCAGCTGAAAAATGTACATTATTATTCTTTCTTCCTTGAATGAATATTTATATTTCATCTGTGCCAACACTTTTAACCTCAGCATAATAGATTTTTTTTTGAATATATTGAGTATATCAATAGCCTTCCCTATAACCACATTTGTATATAAACTGAAAGTTGGTTTTTATTCCTAATTCCTAAAACAGTAATGACTCATATGTTAGCACGTTTTTTCTTATTTAATGTGTTTTTATTAATTATTACATTATAATTTTGATACATTTCAAAACATAAAGGTATACCATATATGTTTTTACTAGGGATGTTTGGGGGAAATAAAATAATAGGAAATTATGCACAGGGTCCAGTATTTTCCTGGCCCTGTTTTCCCACTTTGAAGTAATTCAGTTAGGCACCAATCAATTATATCACTCTTGGAATAAATGCTAATGCCCCAGCCAATATCTAGATCCAGAACTTTGATCAGTGTTATTTAGTCTGAGCTGGATAATCATTATCCTGTGTGATGTGAACCACTGTCAGGAGGCATATGGTTATCAATCCTTCTGTTAATGCCTGGCTTACAGGCCAGTCACATTTGCCTGAGACATATCTGACATTTAATTTGTAGGTATATAGTTTTTACCTGGTAGCATTACAGTGGTTGACTATGATGAATAACTCTGCATATAAATAAACTACACTTTTATAAAAATATAGATTACTAGAATGGTATTTAAGATGTACTCCATGCTAGGGGCACCTGGGTGGCTCAGTTGGTTGAGCGTCCAACTTCAGCTCAGGTCATGATCTCACGGTTTATGAGTTCGAGCCCCGCGTTGGGTTCTATGCCAATAACTCAGAGACTGGAGCCTACTTCAGATTCTGTCTCCTCTCTCTCTGCCCCTCCCCACTTGTGCTCTGTCTCTCTGTCTCTCAAAAATAAATAAACATAAAAAATAAATTAAAAAAAAGATGTACTGCATGCTTGTGTATATGTGTATGTGCATATATGTCTAAGATTAGAATATAAAGCTTAAATGATGGAAACAGGTATTCTAGATGGTCATTTTTACTGTTAGTGAAAAGAATTTATAGGGAAAATGTGATTTAGAGACAAAGAAGAACACATATATCACACAAAACAAGATATTCACCAAGAATATATTAAAACATCTAAACTTGTATGCAACTAAGAATATTACTAAAAACAAGAAAATCAAAACTACAAGGAGATATTGACAGATCTACATTTGTCCCTTCTAGTAACTGACAGAACAAAGAGTGAAAAAAATTGAAAGAAAATGGGGAGGGTGCAAAATACATAGTCAATTTAAACAGCACATTTAACACGTGATAAAATAGATACATAATGGGGCACCTGCCTCGGTGGCTCAGTCGGTTACGCATCTGGCTTTGGCTCAGATTATGATCTCATGGTTCATGGGTTCGAGGCCTGTAGCGGGATCTGTGCTGACAGCTCAGAGCTTGGAGCCTGCTTTGGATTCTGTGTCTCCTTCTCTCCCTGCCCCTCCCCTGCTCACACTCTATCTGTCTCTACCTCTGTCTCTCAAAAATAAATAAATGTTAAAAAATTAAAAAAAAAATAGATACATAATAAAACTTTGCCCCATTGATTGGAAAGTATATATAATATTCAAATTTGGAACATGTACAAAAGGTATTTACATGCTATGACATGTCTCAGTACAATAGGAAGGATGTGCAGATCTTCTCTGAACACGATGAAATTAAATTTGAAATCAAGTTAAAATATAACAGGAACCCCCTCTTTCTTACCACTAAAATATAATTTTAAATATTAATGGTTTAGAGAAGAAATATTAATGAAGATGAGAAAATAGGAGTAAACAAATATGTAGGAAAATCCGTGAAATTTTACTAAAATGAAATAAGGCAGTTAATAGTCTAAAATATTTATATGTTTATCAATGTTTATTTATTTTTGGGACAGAGAGAGACAGAGCATGAACGGGGGAGGGGCAGAGTGAGAGGGAGACACAGAATCGGAAGCAGGCTCCAGGCTCCGAGCCATCAGCCCGGAGCCCGACGCGGGGCTCGAACTCACGGACCGTGAGATCGTGACCTGGCTGAAGTCGGACGCTTAACCGACTGCGCCACCCAGGCGCCCCTAAAATATTTATATGTTTAAATAACCAAGGAGTTATCCAACTTAAGAATGTGGAACATAGGGGCGCCTGGGTGGCGCAGTCGGTTGAGCGTCCGACTTCAGCCAGGTCACCATCTCGCGGTCCATGAGTTTGAGCCCCGCGTCAGGCTCTGGGCTGATGGCTCGGAGCCTGGAGCCTGTTTCCGATTCTGTGTCTCCCTCTCTCTCTGCCCCTCCCCCGTTCATGCTCTGTCTGTCTCTGTCCCAAAAATAAATAAAAACGTTGAAAAAAAATTTTTTAAAAAGAATGTGGAACATAAAAAATAAGATAGAGCAGATAACAAAAGGATAGTGGAGAGTGAATCTTTCCTGTGTTCTCTACACTACTGTGTTTTCTGTTGTTTGTCACTGTAGGAAATAACGGGATGGAAGGTGGCAGGTCTAGAACCAAGGGCAAACTTTGTGTCTTTAATCTGCTTACCGTGAAATAGTTTGCCCTCATTGGCTGAGTCCAAAACAGATTGGAAAATAGGAGATGATGCTTCCATTTTTCCTTACGTTCTCCATGTCTCAAGTTTTCCTTAGTTCTCACCCATGAATTTAGGTTCTCAGAAGCTTCGTCCAGGGAGCTGAGCACTTGGCTGGGTGGGGGTATGTTTAGCTTGTAAATAGCTGAGGACACCAGATGAGCCAGCCTTGAAACATAGTTTTGGCAAAGCTATAGGAGAACAGGTGTGGACGAGTATCAAAGGAATGAGCTCCTCGTGTGGGCACGCTGTACAGGAAGACTCAGTTGGCGTCTAGAGTGTCGCGTCACTGTGTGCTTTGGCTGGGTCATCCCAAATAGCCAATAGCTTGAGCATCCCTGGGGGCCATTCTCAATGACTCGTGAATCTATGTGACGACAAATGCATTTACTGTTATTTTTTAAAGTTTATTTCCTTTGGGGGGGGGCGTGCGGAAAGAAAGGGAGAGAGAATCCCAAGTAGTCTCCATGCTGAGTGTGGAGCCGATGTCGGGCTCAATCCCCCCATCGTGAGATCATGACTTGAGCCGAAATCAAGAGTCCGTGCTTAACCGACTGAACCACCCAGGCGCCCCAAAGGCTAGTGCACTGAGATAACATCACAGCAGCACATGTTGCCTGGAACAGCCATGTAGCGTGTGGTCAGCTGCTAATTGTGTCCGCTGCAGTGGGCTCTTCGCAGTTACTACCACAGGGCTCTTTGGAAAGCCATGTGTCGAGACCGAAAAATCTATTCTCACTAGTATTCTGGCCCAGGGGCACTTTCACGTGAGTGCAAATGAGGAAAGGTTCACGGCTGTAGTGAAGCTCGTCCTGCATATGTGGACACATAAATCTATAACGCAGGGTTGGTCACTGAGAAGTTAAGTGCTTGAGAGAGCAAAATGAGAGTAAGAATGTTCCACGCTGAAATGAAACCGAACAGGAGCTTTACAAGGGCACAGGACTGGGAAGCCCTAACTAAGCAGTAAATCAGACAATATCTTTGGACCCAACAACAACACCAGCATAAATGTGTGTTTCTCTGTGTGCACATCATTTCTATCACTGCACAGAATTGTAGCACATATCAAAGGGGGACTGGGTGTCCCACTCACAAATTAGGAGCTGACAACACCATGCTGGCCTGGAGCTTATTTTCCAGATCATCTCCAAAGGGTCATCGTGTTTTACCCAGTAAAATATGACAAAATACATTATTAAAGCAGGTGGAAGCCATGGGATATTCCACGTAAAGTGTTTACTAAGCTAGAAGAGGGAAAGAGACTGAGGAAAATCAAAAGTGCAACTTCCACTTACTATATATTTTCCAGCGAGGAAGTCTCAATAGTTTAGCATTTGGATATTACACATGATTCATGAGATTTTGTGTTTTTTTTCCCTCCCATCTACAATATGTGACTCTATATTTTTCTCATCCTGAGAATCATGCCCAGAGAGTCAATCTGTTGTTTTATATTCCTTTCATCTGCCAAGAAAAAAAAATCACTTTTACCTTCTGTTAAAAATCTGCAAATTTTCACACACAGTGGATTTTTAAAAATCCCTCCAATTCAGTACAACTCCTACAAGAATGATTTATGCATTAACTAAGATGACAGAGAACAGAAATATTGTAATTTGTGTTTAATTTTGCATCCTGGGCTTCTCAATTTAAAAGTAATTGGAGGTACTCCTGGGTGGCTCAGTCACTTAAGCCTCAGACTTCATCTCAGGTCATGATCTTGCGGTTCGTGAGTTCGAGCCATGCGTCAGGCTTTGTGCTGACAGCTGAGAGCCCGGAGCCTGCTTCGGATTCTCTGTCTCCCTCTCTCTTTGCCTCTCTCTCACTCACACTCTGTCTCTGTCTCTGTCTCTCTCAAAAATAAATAAACTTAAAACAATTTTTTAATAATTGGAAATGTTTAATGATTGTGTACTAATATTACAGTAAACACTTTGCTAACGCTTTATTTTCAAACCGAGATAAGGTGTCTATGAAAACACTTAAGCTTTCTAATGCACAAGGTGCTTGAAAGCTAATTGTGGAGTCAAAGCCCACACAGATGAAAATGAATGGTAATTATTTGGTATTGGTGAAATGGCATAATAGCCCTATAGACCATAAACATAGGATTTTGAGAAGGAGCTACTGAGCTGTAGACATGATAATGTGTGTAAGAGGAGTGACTTTTACCAACCATAGTAAGAGCTGTGGAGGTCCATTTCTATGTATACAAAGAGAAAACATGAAATCTGGGGCACATTAGAAGCTGCTGGGGAGCATGACCTTGGTCACCTTTAGGGTAGACAGGTTGTGAAATTTCAACATTTATAGCACCGACAGAAGGTTTGACAATAAATGGTGCAAACTGAGAGCTCCGTTATACTTTCATTGTCCTAATTTTGTCAGTTATTAAGTACTAAAATAGGTCAGGAGATTACTAGACTTTGCCTTTTTTTCTTTTAAATGTTTATTTAATAAATATTAAATGTCATATTAAGCAAATAATAAATGGCAGTGTGGAGCCCAATGTAGGACTCAAACTCATGAACCATGAGATAATGACCGGGGCAAAAATCAAGAGTCTGATGCTTAACCAACTGAGCTACCCAGGCACCCCTAGACTTTGTATTGTTCTCAGATGAGAATTTCTCCCATCTGGGTGTGTCAAATCCGTCCTCAACAGACCTCCTGGCATAAAGCCGACTTTCATGAGTTGTACTTTAAATGCCTACTCAAGACAGATTTTTGTAAAAATGATTACTCATATTTTAATATCATTAGTTTTTATTTAAATTCTAATTTTTTAAAAGTTTGTTTTTGAGAGAGAGAGAGAGAGAGAGAGAGAGAGAGAGCGCGCCAGTGTGCGTGCACAAACATGGGAGGGGTAGAGAGAGAGGGAGAGACAGAATCCCAAGCAGGCTCTGCAATGTCAGTGTAGAGCCCCATGTGGGGCTCAGTCTCATAAACTATGAGATCATGACCAGAGCCGAAAGCAAGAGTTGGATGCTTAACTAACTGAGCCACCCGGGCACCCCTAAATTTTCTTTTAGTTTATTTATCTTAGAGAGAGCACAAGTGGGGGTGGGGCACAGAGAAGGAGACAGAGGATCTGAAGCAGGCTCCCCTGTCAGCTGAGAGCCTGATGTGGGGCTCGATCTCATGAACCGTGAGATCATGACCTGAACTGAATCTATGAGTCAGAGGCCCAACCAACCGAGCCGTCCAGCCACCTCTAAATTTTTTTTTTGATTCATGTTTTTTGTGCCTCTTTAAATTTTATGCACAAGGTAGGTGCCTCACTGTCCCCACCCCCTTCCCTGGCCCGGCTCCGGGAGGGCTGGGATTTCCCTCTCCCTATCCTTTTCGGATGCTATTTCAGCAATGAATGTAACACATAAAGTGATGAGCGTCGTTTTTGTCACTGCTGGGTGGCCCATTTTGGCAAGAAAGTATTTTCCTTGTTTGTGTGGTTACGGGCAGATTTGGAATTGCACTTCTGTCATATTCAGTGTACCCTTGTGAGATCTGTTGTGATAGATGGGTCCAAGGAGGACAAAGAGATAGCGGGGCCCACTTGGCTGTGGGATGATAGATGATAGAAGCCACTCACGCTCTTCAGAGGACACCTAATCAAACTCATTTGATAATAATCTGCCAAGCATTTACTCATAATAAAATAATTACATTAATTACAGCTTCTGTTGATTCGACATACATCTATCTAACCCTGTGATGGGCCAAGCACTGTTTTGAGTGATAAATAAGCATGACTGGAAAAATGTATATACCCTCACTAGCCTTCTGTACGTGTGTGTTTTTGCTTAAGCAGGTACACATGTTCACATACCTGGAGTATGGGTACTTCCCTCGTGCCAGGTTTTATGGATATAATGACCACGATTACAAAGGGGAGGACAAAACAGATCTGCTCCCTGCCCTCTGGAAGCTTATAGTCTAGTTGAGAGAGGATGGTCGGGCAGTTCTAGCAGAGGAAATTGCATGTGCAAAGGCCCTAGGGCAGCAAGCTCCAGACCTAGGTGGTGCAGCGGTATTACGGATTTCTTTGTTTATCCTGGAGGAGCTGAGAAATTACTAGAGGCTCTTCAAAGAAAGATGGACTTACAGCAGAGTTTCTAAGTGAGGACAGACAGGACAGGATGCATTTGAGGAGACAGTTGAAAGACCAGAGGACTTGGTGGTTTGCACAGGTCTGTAAAACTAGGAGGTGCAGAGCACAGATGTGAACTCACATCCTTGGGGACTCTGGCCAGCACCCTGTCATGCACTCAGTGAGGTTTTTTTCCTGGTCAAGGAAACTGGGTTTCGGTTGAGCCACCAAAGACAATGGCCAGATCGGACACCATTGTCTGTCACACAGCGTGTACTTCTGGGCCACTTTCACGTTTATTGGTACTGTTCTTAAATGCAGTTTTCAAGATAATCAGCTCTTTCTGTGCCTCCAAACTAGCCCAATGCTAATCCACCCACATTAAAAGGATACCCACAGCCGGGTCTGTCCTGGAGACATACAAGAAGAGGTGTGGGGTATGCCCGTCAGCATCTGTAAATAAATGTCTCTGGAGCCAGACCGTATACCTAACTCTCTCCATTGAATGTGAGTGTCAGGGGCTAAATTGCATGGTGTTGGCAGTAACAGAATGGATGTACATAAACGAAAACAATACTTTTGAGTACATACTCGGAACCCTGGAATCTGTACATTGACACACAAAGAATAGATAGCTGTCTAAAAGCACAGAATTTATTTTTTTTTAATAATTCTAATAACCAGGGAAAAGATTGCATTCAGTCCCCGAAAGGCGTTTTCTATGGGGTGGATAGAAATAATGACTCTGATTTGCAAGTGGAATTTGATTCACTTCACAAGCATTTATGGAACGTGTCTTGTGTTTAGGGCTGAGTTCCATGTCTCTGCTTGTTAGGAATTTGAAGACTCTTAGATGTTGATTTTCTTTTTTATTAAACTCTGTTGGTTTTTGGTAGAACCACAGGCGTAAGGAATGTTGGGCACGTAGATTGACTTGTTACATTTTCATCGTTGCTGCGAGTTGGTGGCAGAACTCACCTGGATAACTCAAGGACTTAGACAGCATGGTGAGTGCCTAACTAGCAGAACTAGTTATGTTGATGTATGCGATGCATGGAGAGGGTGAATGTAGCCTCACAGACCTGTGTCAGGTCCCATTCTGTCACTCAGAAGCTAAGTGATGAATTGAATGTGTCTGTGGGTTCAGTTTTCTCATCTGTAAAATGGTGAATATCAGCTCCACTGGGGAGTTGTTCTTAGGGAGAAGGACCTGAGCAATGTAAAAAGTCCAGCTCATTATTAACATGCTGTAAATGGTAGAGTTATTATTGACCTTTCTGCACACAGAGAAATGGCATGAATAAGCAATAATCATCTTGTAATATGAGCATTGTTTTCCAATATAATGCCTAAAAAGAAGCATTCATAGGCTTACCCAACATAATAATCTCGAATTGATCAGAGGTAGTATTTTGAATGGTCCATCTGTCAACTTTTCTAAATAATGAGACAAATGGATACCCCTGGGTGTCTATTTTTTAGCCGAGTGGATCACCTGAAGTTACTGGATTCAAGAGGAGAATTGACCTTGGTCTTGGAAAGCAGGAACCCCGCATAATGTCTGGGGTATCCCAAACTCCTTCCGAGCATAATGCTTGGCTTCTAGAGAGGGTCACTCAATGCTACCTGCTTCCCTCTCCTTCTCTCCCCTTCCCTTACTTTCTCTTCCATCCTCTTCCATTACAATACCTACCCCGTAGGAGAGGCAGAGAGAGTCCACAAAGATCCTGCCTCACCTTGTGCATTTCCATATTGAAATGGCAATGTTCGTTCATCCAATGCAACTAATGAGATTCTTTCATAAAACCATGTGTTGAGAAGCTATATTAGTACTGGAGTTCTGAAAAGAAACACCAATGTATAAACACAGGCCATCTGTAAAGATACAGAAAGAATGAAAATGGCAGAACCCTGTTTTGAGACTGATCTAAGTAACAGATTTTTGCTACATGCCTTACGACATCAGCCGTGATACTCTGACAAAGAGCATGATGCCTTCCTCAGTGTAGGTGATCAGTAAAAGTGAATGCATGATTCACATTACAAGAGAATGTTTTGAAGGTCTGCGTTGTAGTTGAAGGGTGACAGATTTGATGTAGGAGAGGGAACCATTAGTCTAGAATGCCTTTGTTCCATTCGCTAGGTGAGCACGTATTTACCTTCCACTATTCAGTTCACCTTCAGATTTTTGTTAGCCACAATTTCTGCAGCCACCTTCCCACTCCTCAGCAGCTGGAGGAACATGCCCGGATCCATGCCTACGTGTGGTAAAAGACAGAAGGATGTTCTATGAGAAGGAAAAAGTCAGGAAGTTCAGGAACAGAAACGATGGCTAATAGAGGTTCAACAGTGAAAGAGTCTGGAGAAGGGAAGGTAACGGAGAGCTTTGATAGCCTTAAAAGTCAGGGCTAACCATTTCAAATGAAAGTTGGCCCATGCCTTTAGATATAAATTCTTTCAGCTTCCCAGTAGAATATGGAAGGCACAGAAACTGGGATCGACCCAATAGCCTCTGTGCTGTATGAAGCCTGGTCTGTATCTGTGTAACTAACCATGGATCTCATACAGATTCTGTCATCCGATTGGTACTCAATAAATACTTTTGAAACCACGAGCATATCCAGGTTGAGCCAGAAGTAAGTGGGTAGTGGAGTCCATGGGTACCAGTTAAGCTCATGAGCCTTGTAGAGACATTATTTGTGTTTCTCATCATGGTTCCACCACGTGCTGACCTTGTCCCCTTAAGAACTGCCTTCACCCTCTGTCCCTTTGTGTCTTAATCTCTTTACTTGGAATACTTCAAGGCCTTTCCTGAGAAAGATGTGGAGCTGCTGTCGTGTGTCTGTAACTCTGAGAAGACAATCGAATCTACCATTGCCTTCCCAAGGATAATAGATCAAAGGGAGAGTACACCTTCTCTCTTGGAAAATACTAGCTTTGTGGGGTTTTTTTCCCTTAAATTTTAGTGTTAGATTGCATGACCGTAACGGAATGTAGACTAATCAACCATGAGTCCTAGTGATATAATTTGGGACAACATGAAGGGACGATGAGTATTTTGTTTTGTTCTTTGATTTGTAGGCTAAGCCCCAGATTCTGATGTGAAGAATAACTTCCCCCTGGGATCGAGGGGGTGGGCCTTGAGAGGAAATATCTCAAGTGTGGATAAGAAAATTTGGGAAGATCTTGCAATCCAGACTTTTAAAAAATCTAGTTTAACATAATTACACTTGATTCGTATGTGTACGTAATGATGTATAATTCATATGTAATCCATAATTCCTGTTAGGAAAGGCCATAAATACGTTCATAATTTGGAGATCTTCTGCACTTTCTCAATTGAATGTGTTACTTTGCTTGTTGCTAGACTATTCTGTGAAGGGGAAAAAAATGGAAAGAAATCCTCCAAAGTATGAAAGCTCTGGCATGTAGCAAGAATTACAAAGTTGGGTCACCGCGGGCTCTCATGATCAGCTCCTTCCATGGATACCATGGCCCACCCCTTCGAGGAAGGCTCACCATGGACAATGAGCACGACACACTGCACTTTGATCAGTGGGAGAAAACAAACCGTGTGTGTGTGGCGCCCCTAGGAGCCTATTGCCCGGCCACCCCCTCCCCCCCACACACATATGTCTTGTTTCTTATTAGCAGTGCATGAAATCGACCCACCCCGCAACCAACTGCCAATACTTCAGGTAAAATAGATATGTCCCATGGGATGCATCATGTTGAATGACAGCTGGAAGCAAGACTTTAAACAACGATTCCAAAGGACAGAGACTTGGCTTCCAAACAGCTTGCAAATGGTCTCATAATATGGGCAAGAACATTGATTCGTTGCCAATTGAATCCCTGGGGTGTCATGTATTGTGTAGAGTAATTCCTCGAGGGGAGCTGTGAGTGAGGTCTTCAAAAAAGGAAAAACAAGGTTCCTTGATGAATTTTGCCCAGTCCCACTTGCCCTCCAGATAAACAAAACGAATCATTTGCAGTGGCCATTTGGCTCATGCCACACCGTGTCCGTGTCTTTCATCAGATCGTCCATTTCTGCAAAGACCTAGAAGGGAAACTTACCCATATAGGACCAAAGGTGTGTAGCTTTGGCAAAACTATTTATTTAGAATTTAAATGCATTAGCGATTTATGTGCCATAACACATACTACAGCATGATGTCCCTCAAACAACTGTGTGGGTGTCAGAGATACGTAATTTGGTTGCCTGACGAGAAATCTGGCACCATCATTTGGAAAAAAAAAATAGTACCTAATCTTCCACTGTGGATATGTCTTCTGATTCTTTTGTGAGTCCAATCTTCTAAAAAAAAACCCCATAAAAATGAAATTAGACATTTGTTGAATGTGGGAGAAAATGTTCACAGAAGCGAATGGTGTGAATTAGATGCAAGCAGATGGTAAGACTCTGTGGCTGCTGGCCTGCTCTGTCAATGGGAAAGAAGTCATGTCAAGGTGAATAGGGCAGTGAAAATATGAATGTCCCCATCCTCCTTCTGCCGGAAAAGCCAACTGACTTATTTGACTCTGTCTTCATCAGATCGAAGGGAAGATCCTAGAGGGTTGAGTTTACATTTATAATGATTTGTTTTTAATTTTTTTATATGCTTACTTTTATTTTTATTATTTTTTTTTAAATTTTCTTTCTTCAATGTTTATTTATTTTTGGGACAGAGAGAGACAGAGCATGAACGGGGGAGGGGCAGAGAGAGAAGGAGACACAGAATCGGAAACAGGCTCCAGGCTCCGAGCCATCAGCCCAGAGCCTGACGTGGGGCTCGAACTCACAGACCGCGAGATCGTGACCTGGCTGAAGTCGGACGCTTAACCGACTGCGCCACCCAGGCGCCCCCTTACTTTTATTTTTGAGAGAGAGAGAGAGAGAGAGAGAGAGAGAGAAACAGACAGACTGAGCGGGGGAGGGGCAGAGAGAGGGAGACAGAATCTGAAGCAGGCTCCAGGCTCTGAGCTGTCAGCACAGAGCCTGATATGGGACCCAAACTCACGAACTACGAGATCATGACTTGAACCGAAGTTGAACGCTCAACCTACTGAGCCACCCAGGCGCCCCACATTTTGTAATGATTTTGAAATAAGAAAAGAAAAGCCTATTCATTCTTCTCTCCTTGGCAATATAACAGAGCAATACCAAGATGAAAATTTCCTCTTTGAGTTTACATCTAGAAAACAGGTCACAACCTCAGGATGGCAGTTTTGCCCCTCAGGGGACCTTGGGCGATCCCTGGAGTCCTTTTTGGTTGTTCCAAGTTGTAGGAGGAAGAGTGGGGTGTGACAGGCATCTGGCGGTCAGGAGTTGTGTTCAACATCCTACTGTGCACGGGTCGGCAGTCCCCTCTCTCTCCAAGCACAGCAAACAAAAATGGAAGCTGTAGGTCCTCTCATTTGAAAACCAGAGAGGAAGAGGTCTTGCATCAGAACAGTCAGGATCACAGAGTCAGGTGCCTCCAGGTTCCAGCTGTGTGCTGTAAATGGTTGCAACGGGCTGACTGTAAGCACGTGGCTAGTGCTGGAGCCTGTGCTCAGTATCGCCCCGGCTGAGAAACGCTGATGGACCACGAACCTTCTAGTCCCCATGTAGCCACCCTACTCTAGAGCAAATGCAGAAGGTGCCACATTTCTTAACTGTGTCCACAGCACATCCTTCTCTGATTTCTAGTAAATGCAGGTTTTATCTGTATTTGAAAGAAATTTGCTTCCACAACACTGAAAAAGAAAGTGCCTTCTATAACCAAAATGAATTGCTTTCTTTTTTAAAAAGTTACCTCTATGTTATTCGTAATGAAGGAAGCGGCCTCCTCTCTGCATTCTCATTTTCCTTCTCATCCCTTTGTCTCTGTTTGCAATAGGAAGACTGTGGTCACCCCCGTTAAGTTTATTTATGTGAGCAGTGCAAACATCTTTCATTCCTCTCTGTCTTGTAAAGCCGTATGGGTTTCAGAGGATAGCTTAATTGCCTGAGTAGCAATTAAGATTTTAGCTATCAATCTAGCAGTTTTCTCTCTAGGGCAAATACTAAAAGCTAAATTCACAAACTTCTCCGGGACATGTAATTTATCCCAGAAATATACAAATAAGGATCATCAGTCATGATCATGCCAGCCAATCATTTCTCTTTGAAGGTTCCCAATGGAAAAATACACCCATTGTTTCCCTTCAAATCTACAACCTTCAGACTAATGGCCATGAGTGATGGATTGTTACTCTGCAGTATTAACACATGTAACCACTCACGGTTGCCTAAAACCTTTGAAGCATTGTCTCTTCATTTGTACATCGTCTCATTGTAAATTCTGACTCTGTGTCGTAGACCAGAGTAAGCAAAGGATATAAAGGACACCTCCCCCACACCTATGTAGCCTCTCCCATGGTTGAGGTGCAGACTTGGTTTTCTGTTGAACACAGCAGTCGTGTGGTCTTGAGGTTGGCTCTCGGCAGCTATTTACTGATGAAACAATGGATCTGCTCCTGTATCTGGCCAGTTCTTCACTGTGGTTAGGACTTTCTCTTGGAAATATATCTGTGCTCTACATCCCTTCCTGGGACTTATCTATCTGCATCTCCCAGTACAATCTTGTCTGCTTAAATTTTGTAAAGTGGATTGTGTTATCAATAAACAACCTTTAAATGTTTATTTATTTTTGAGGGAGAGACAGACAGAGCACAAGTGGGGGAGGGACAAACAGACAGGGAGACACAGAATCCGAAGCAGGCTCCAGGCTCTGAGCTGTCAGCACAGAGCCCCATATGGGGCTCGCACCCACAAACCGCGAGATCATGACCTGAGCCGAAGTCGGCTGCTCAACCGACTGAGCCACCCACGCACCCCAAAGTAAATAAATGTCTTGAACAACTAAAGCTAGAACAACGTGCACACTAGCAATGATAGCAAAACTTAGGTCTCTTGAATGCTTATGAAAACAGTTTTATCCAGGTCTTCCCTCTTGTATGTTAAACCTGCAGTTTAGGCATAAGGAATGTCCATTACAGGAATCAAAACATTTCTTGATTGGAAATACCTTATAGGTTTAATGCTGGCTGCATGCTTCCTGGTCCTCTATAGATTGTACCATATGCTACTCCACGTCTCATAATTTGCTAGTGGCACCGATGAATACACTCTGTACTCGACCATTCTCTCTCTGCCTTATCTACATGCAGAAAGCATGGTCCAAAGAGAGAGGTGTGTGTGTGCATGTGTGTATGTATGTGTATGTGTATGTGTGTCTGTATGAGAAACAGATTTTTTACCCCATACATACTTATTTCACGGAAGTAGGTGGGTACTTTATGTGTGTTTTTTTAACATTAACAAATTAATACCCAGATGTCTAAGGAGATATGTTTTCAAACCTGCATAGTTGAAGGAACATTTACTCTACCCTCCTTGGGTTATTTCCCTCTCTCACCAACAAAGTAAGACTTCAGTCCCTATATTTAACCCTGATCCTTCTCCTACTCATTGACCTTACATAGAATCACCAACCAAGTGCCTCCCTTTGCTCTCCTGAGACCTAGAGGAGACATTTTCTTTGAGGAAATAATCAATAAAGGAAACCCAGAGGCCCGTGAGGATTTGTAAGTGAAATGTGCATCAAGATCATGGACGTTGGAGGTTCATATACTGCTTCCTTGCATCTACACCTTCTCTCGATTTGAGAAGGGTTTTTGGTGTTTGGTTTTTAACAGGATATGAAGTCAGCTTTCATGAGAGCTGCTCCCATTTGGGAAATAAAAGCGTGAACACACGTAGGGGATGCAAAGATGGGTGGGGTTCCTTCTAGACGCTGGTGCCGGGACTTGATGAGGAGGGTTTCCTTTGAGCCGGGAACACGGAGAGTCTTTGCAGAGGCACAGAGGAATAAGCACATGCTTTGTTTAGAGAGAGAACGCTGAGGAGGGTGTGGTTGACGACGTCTTGGATAGAGAAGATGGGAACCCAAGAATGGAAGAGTCCGGAGGAGAGGAAGAGGCCTGAAAGGTGCTGACAGCTACTGATCCAAACTGTCACCGGTTCCACGTTTCACAGAAATACATGCCGGTCCCTCGTGAGGATGTTGCCGGCTCATGTTAGAAGGGATTCTGAGACAATTACCCTAACGCTGCGTAGTTTGAATAAATATTTTTATACCTTATGCAAAGCTATGAAAACGTGGAAGATAGCAGAGACATAATATCATTAGCTTTCAGGGGAGAGGAATCATTCATTGCCTACTCTTTGGGATTTGTTTAAATTGCGGCACTCAGTATATAGTGCTTTACAGTTTATAAGCCTTTGTAAAATGAATATTTCTTTTGGTGCTCATAACCTGTTGTGAAGAAGCATGGGGTAGACATTGCTTCCCCCACTTGATAAGCACCAGACAGGCTATGGGACACCAGCTGTCCTTCTTATCACGGATCCTGTGATCCCACATTGGCCCATCCATAAGATGATCCCACATTATGGAGTGAGATCGGAGAGCAAAACACAAATTGAAAGCAAGTTCATTTTCCTGGTCTGTTGTGGAATCCCGTAACTAGACCCTTCGTTCAGGAGACAATTAAGAGGATCCAGCTACTTCTGAACTATTCTTCTAGTGTTTGCACAAATCTCTTTAGAATAAAGCTGATATGGAAATGAAATTAAGCCATGCTTCCCACGTAGGCAAGGAGCCCACCTGTTCATCTGTCGCCTCCCCCTGCTGGCGCCCCTACCTTCTTCCTCTTGTACCCACCGGCGAAGCACAATTGAGGAATCACTGTCTTACAAAGTAGATTCTGTGTGTCCTTCGGAATGTCTAAATGAAGGCTGTATTTTAATAAGTCACCTCCTGTTTCTGGAATTCAAAGACCACATGAATTCGAGTCAGTGAGAAGAGAGTCATTTGCCCAGAAACCCACTGTGAAGGATGGAGAGCGTTAACATTCAGAAATGATTTGCAAGTTGGAAATTCACTTCTGAGCTAAAATAGAGCATCTGTTTAAGTCCTCACACAATGCTGCTTAGTCTGTCAGTGAGATTCACGCCTTTTTTTTTTTTTTTTTTTTGGTCTTGCCTAGTATCTTTATATATGGCCAGGTTTGTAGTGTGTTATTTATTTAAAAAAATTTTTTTTAATGTTTATTCATTTTTGAGAGACATGGAGAGAGGGCGCATGCCCGCATGAGTGGGGGAGGGGCAGAGAGAGAGGGAGACACAGAATCCAAAGCAGGCTCCAGACTGAGCTGTCGGCACAGAGCCCGACGCGGGGCTCGAACTCACGGACTGTGAGATCATGACCTGAGCCGAATTCAGACTCTTAACCAATTGGGCCACCCAGGCACCCCAGTAGTAGGTTATTTAAGAGTATATACGCTAGAGGGGTGCCTGGGTGGCTCAGTTGGTTAAGCATCTGACTGTGGATTTTAGCTCAGGTCATGGTTTGTGGGGCCGAGCCCCGTATCGGGCTCTGCGCTGACAACACGGAGACTGCTTGGGATTCCCTCTCTCTCTCTCCACCCCACCCTGCTCTTGAGCACACACACTCTGTTTCAAGATAAATAAAAAACTTAAAAAAAAAGAGGATATAAGCTAGTTAACAGTATGGAAACAGAAATAAGACTTATCACCTGAAAAACTTGTGTGATTACTTACTATCGAGATGGCTTCTGTTTCTTCTAACCTCATTTTCCTCCTTTACACCTTTGCAACAGACAGTGTCCTTGGGTTTTTGTCATTGAACGTCAAAATGCATGTATGCTTCAGGATGGGTTTTCACCTTTGGTCTGTTCCAGGGGAGGAGAAATGGAGTCGTCCATCTGAGAGAAATGCGTTTCAGTTGTTTTCTGGGATTGTAGACTTTCTCACCACATACAAAGATAGAGGCTGACATTCTGGTGTATCGGATTCACGAAGGATGGAGAGGCATCATCCGTTTCGGAGAGTTTAACACCAGCAGAACACTGCAGACGTTGTCAATGCAGAGCGCATTTCCTGAATAGGTTTCAGGTTGAATGAGGTGAGAGATGGGATCCAATATGTTTTTAATCTGCTTTGTTCCAAGAACATGGATCCTCATCTTGCCTTTTTCCCTCTCCCTCCCATGCATTCACAAGAAAGCCAAAATTTTTACAGGGAGAGAATTCAGGTTACAAAATCAATTGAGAAAAGGAAAGGAGGGAGGGAGGGAGGGAGAGAGGCTGGTTGGTTCTCAAATCAACCATTCCATTCCAAATCTAGGAAGGCTCTCCTTTGAAAGATTTTTGAGAGGGGGCACCTGGGTGGCTCAGTCGGTTAAGTGCCCAAGTTCGGCTCAGGTCATGATCTCATGGTTTGTGGGTTCGAGTCCCATGTCGGGCTCTGTGCTGATGGCTCAGAGCCTGGAGCCTGCTTCGGATTCTGTGTGTGTGTCTTTCTCTCTCTCTATCCCTCTCCCACTCCCATTCTGTCTCTGTCTCTCAAAAATAAATAAATGTTAAAAATATTTTAAAAAAAGATTTTTGAGAGGACGATCTATTTTGTTTCTCTTTAAGGAAATACTTGGTAAAACTCACAGTGGCGTCATGTCTTAAAAAAGACTTTTTGCATATCCATTACCCCCTGAAAATCAGGTCACAGTGGAGTGCCTAATATAATTCTATTTCTGGGCTCTGTCCACAGCAGGCAAGAACATTAAATGTTGTTGGATTATTTTCTCAGAAAGTCTTTATTACCAGCTCCCTGCTCTATACTCTTAAGTTCTCAGAAGTACCCAAACATTAGAAAATATCAACAATTTGTGATCTCATGAGGAAACACACATAGCCTTTCTCAGATATGGCTGGAAGTAGGCTCTGTAATGGAAGCAATTTGGGGAATATAGTATATTTTCTGTTAATTTTGAATTGTAAACTTACTGTTTCTATAGCTATTAAAATTTTTTAAAAAGGCAGGGATATTAAAGCTTCAGCATTTGCCTAATGTTTTGGCATGATTTTGAGTTGCCTGCATATAAGCGACTATCCCAAGTTTGGTCATGTTCCATTAAAATGTGGTCATGGTAAATTACATTACATTGTGCATGATCATGTAAACATACCCAGTGGGTTCCTTTCCCTCAGTACTCAGTCACCCCGTCTGTAGTATTAGCATTCATGCCCACTTCCAGACTCCATTGGTCTCTTGTTTACTGTTGCCTGGCTACCGTGCTCACCTCTCCTGGATCATGTTCTCCAGACTGTAGATTCTTCCGGCTTTAGATTTGTCTTGAGTCTGGTTAAAAGGGAACAGTGAGCAGAGGGAGGCACGGATCTAGAGCTCCATCAAGTGACCGTTATCTCGGATATTGAAAAACGTTGCTTTTCATATTCATGGAAATCAAACTGAACAGTCATATGGTCTAAGCTCCTGTTTGGCCCGGTTTCATCTTTCTGATTAAGGAGAAGTACAGTGCAAGGGCAGAAGTTGTATCGCCAGTTCCTTTTGATGGTCCTTTTTGTTACGTTTCAGTTTTTTCCCCATAAGGGCTTCTTTAGGGCTTTATTCAAATTACAGTTGACCCTTGACCAACATGGGCTTGAACTGCATGGTTCCACTTACATGCAGGTATTTTTTGATAAGTACTGTACAGGACTGTAAATTTAGTTTGTCTTCCTTACGGTTTTCTTAAGCATGTTTTCTTCTCTCTAGCCTCCTTTCTGTAAGAACACAGTATAGGGGGATCTCGGTGGCTTAGTCGGTTAAGTGTTCAACTTCGGTGCAGGTTGTGATCTCACGGTTCATGAGTTTGAGCCCTGCATGGGGGCTGTCTGCTGTCAGCATGGAGCCCGCTATGCATCCTCTGTCTCTCTCTCTCTCTCTCTCTCTACATCTGCCCTGTGCTTTTTCTCTCTCTCTCTCTCTCTGAAAAATAAATGTTTTATAAGAAGAATAAATGTTTGTATGTTACAAATAAAATACAAAATGTGTATTAATCGGCTGCTAATGTTATCAGTAAGGCTTCTGGTCAACAGTAGACTGTTAGCAGTTAAGCTTTGAGGGGCGTCAATCAAAAGTTATACACGAATCATCAACCCTGTGTGAGGGGGTTGGATCCCCTAATCCCTGTGTTGTTCAAGAGTCAGCCTTCGTTTCTTTGCAACCATAGTGCATGTGGTCAGTGAATTGCACATGCTCTATCAGATTCCATTTTACCTTCTGAAGGCGTTACTGCCTGCATGGAACAGTGCGGCTGAGGAAAAGTCCCACCCCTTTGTTCCTCCAGGGGTCAGGGCCAATCTGAAGACTGCTCCTCTGGAAGTAGAAATCTTTCAGCTCTCCCAGTGCTACTTGACGACGCCTTCTCTGTTTTCAGATTCCTCTGTAGGATTGAGTGCAAACAAAATAATGACGTTTTCCGCCCCAGTCTACCGCAGCACTGCATTTTATCTTCGATCTATGATTTAGAAGTGAAGGTGTAACTCACCTGTCCGTTATCTCCGAGGTGAGACTAAACATAGAGTTGTTTTTCTTCAAGTTAGTTTTGCATATGTAGAGAATTTGTATTAACCAGATACTTCTTAGGAACGTCTTTTGTTCATTCTCCCCCTGCTATGACATAATTCCGTTGATTGAATAAGGTTAGCAGTTACATATTTTAAAGACTTCCTGTGGTGGGGAATCTTGTAACTGCACAGCTGGTGAGCTAGATTTCAAGAACTTCTCCGGGACTGGAATTGATCTGAATTTGCAGATGTGGAGAAGAGACCAGGAGAGAGGCGTTGGTCGGTGCCACAGGATGAAGTGGGGCATGGAATAGTAGAGTCTGAGCGTGTGGTCCAAGGTGTCACAGACACATACGAGGGCAAGAATCCATCACCTTTAGGTCTGTGGTGCTAACATCATCTTCAGCATTTGTGAATTGGTGGATACACATTCTTTAATCAAATTGAATGGGGCCGAAGTGCACCGGGTTGAAATGAGGTTGGTTTGTGTGCAGACGCTCTATGAAATATTCAACGGAAATAAGGACATTGGGCAGCACAAACACATTGTCACATGCTGAAGATTGCAGGGCGTGTGTATGGACCTGGGGTCTTTAATACCGTAGCTGCTTACCACATGTGGCTAATTCACTTTAAATTAATTAAAAATAGGTTCTGCCATTACACTAAGTAATCTTTCCTTTTTTTTTTAAATTCTTTTTTGATCTTTAGGTATTTCTGAGAGAGAAAGAGAGAGAGAGAGAGAGAGAGCAGGGGAGGAGCAGAGAGAGAGGGAGACACAGAATCCGAGGCAGGCTCCAGGCTCTGAGCTGTTAGCACAGAGCCGGATGCGGGGCTCGAACTCAGCAACCATGAGATCATGACCTGAGCCGAAGTCGGACGCTCAACTGGCTGAGCCACCCAGCCGCCCCCGCACTCGGTCATCTTTCAAATGCTCAGTAGCTGCATGTGGTTAGAAGGTTCCAGAACAATGGCTTTATGGGGCAGAGCTGCTAAGGACTTTTAACCCTTAAAATCCTAGAAATACCCCTCTGTTCCGATTGGCTTCTAAACCCAGGATCCACAAATTCAATCTGCAACTTGCTCTCTCCTTTTGATTTTTACTTGAATCCTGAAAAAAATATGCAGTCATTGCAATTTACAGGGAATTCCTCTACAGCCGCAACATGTCACCCTGTGTCTTTGGCTGCTCCCACACCCTGGCTGCCAGCATGTGAGTGAGGCTGCCTCAGACGTGGTTTCTGAAAACATGGCACCCTCACTTTCTTCATCAAGTGCTTTGTGGCAAAGGTTGTTCTCCTTAAGAGTAAAGGGAAACAATGGCGGTGTAATCAAAATAAATAAATTAGAGAAATGTGTTCCAGCCCAAGTGTATTCATCTTAAGTATACAACCTGCCCCGTTGCCCCGCTTTATTTTCCTCTGTGGCTTTCCTCACGTTCTAATAGACTAGGTCAGCCGTGTATCCATTCTGTGTATGGGCAGTCATCTGTTCCCACAAGTCAGCTCCTTGAAGCAAGGATTTTGTCTGCTTGTGTTCACTGTTGTTTTTCAAAACGGAGGACAGTGTCTGGCCCACGTAGGGACCCAAGAATCCCACTGATTTTTCCTTGTTGTGGTTTGGCTTATATGGGGCAGGTGTTCCTTCAAACTTTATTATGCTGCTGTCCTCCTCTTTTTTTTTTTTTTTAAAGCTTATTGATGTCATGTCTACACCCAACGTGGGGTTCAAACTCCTAACCCCAAGATGAAAAGTAGTGTGCTCCTCTAACTAACCAGCCAGGTGCCCCACTCTGTTTTCTTCCCCCTAAGGGTGGTACTCTATCTTCTATCTGTTCTCAGATCTTGACCACAACTAGTCAATATGAAAAGGGCGCACATTTCCCCAGAGGGAAGAGGTGTGTGTGTGTGTGTGTGTGTGTGTGTGTGTGTGTGTGTGACAGAGAGAGAGAGAGAGAGAGAGAGAGAGAGAGAGGAGGTGCAGAGAGATGGAACAGATCATAAGAGTAGAGGATGAGGAGGGGATCTTAGGTATATGTAGTTTGAAAACACACATTCAATAAAGTGATACATTTTTATACCGAAAGACCTCTATTTTGATGATGCAAATTATAAGAAGCAGGAAGTGAAGCTGGCTTTAGCCTGAATGAAATTCAGAGGAGATGAAGCACGTCTCCTCAGTAAGGCCCCTGTGGGCGTCTTACTCTTGATTTATATGCCAGATGGGAGCTGTCAATGAAGATCAGACAGAGACCCTGCCAGGGGTCAGGAGAGTGTTTCTAAACTTTTTTCAGCTGATTGAGAGACTGAAATTCACAGTGTTCTTTGCAGGACATTATGGGCTGCTGCTATTTTAATCCCATGAAAAAGCATTTAAGAGAAATTCTATCATCAGAAAATATGACCATGTTCTCTGTGCAGTGTAAAACCTCAGCCATAGACACACTTATCTTTAATAGGCTGCTTCTGAATTTTTCCTGAGGCTGGTTATTTGCTTCTGTTAAGAGTGGTTTGTCTTTTATGAGCAGTCATGCAGCAGCAGATTCTTGAGACCCGAGACAAGGTTTTGGAAGAAAAACTTAAAATTGACAGTTTTTAGCCATTGACTTATGTTTCCCTTCCTCCCATGAACTGGGAAAAGACATCTTTTTTTTTTTTTAATTGTAGCTGCGTGTTCTGTACCTTCAGTTTACAGACTGGGTTCTGTGGGAGCAAATCTGTGTGCCGAATCCAGTCTACTTTACTGAGTACCTAGTTGTTGAACTTCTGTGATATGCAGGTACTGTCCTAACAGGTGCTAGGGAAATAAGAATACGAAATCTAATGCAGATAGGAAATAGTAAGCGAGCACATAAACTCATGCGAGTGGGCTCCCTGCCCCTTGAAGGCATGGTCTCCTTAGGGACAGTCCCAGTTAAGTAAAAACAGTGAAGTATAGTGTGAACATCACAGCGTCCAGTGGCAATGACTCAGTCTTGTCGGTCTCCAGTGATGCTTCATATCACGCTGGACGTTCTGCTCAGATTTCCTGCTGTCCATTCTCCTTCTGGCTCTGGGATCTGAATGGCTGGAGTGGACACATCCCTTAGTCCTGTGCTTATTGCCAGTTGGACAATTCTGGAAAGGTGGCTTATTGGCAGGAAACCACAGAGGTGGGAGTAAAGTCAGTGGTGATCCTCTCTACTGCTTTTCTGTGTGGCCACATCAGCTGACCAAGGGGGCTGATTCTGGTCCCTGCTTCTTCAGACCCAGGATACGAATGCTGTCTCTGTGTCTAAACTTGGGGTGCTTCCATATCCCCTGGGCCTTTGTTTTATCTCTCATAAGTCGGGTTCCCACATGTTTGTGAGTATTCTTCACTAAATCTTTTTTTTGGAGGTTTATTTATTTTTGGGAGAGAGAGAGAGAGAGAGACAGACAGACAGACAGACCATGAGTGGGGGAGGGGCAGACAGAGAGGGAGACACAGAATCCGAAGCAGGCTCCAGGCTCCAAGCTGTCAGCACAGAGCCTGACGCAGGGCTTGAACTCATGAACCGCGAGATCATGAGGTGTGAAGTCATACACTCAACTGACTGAGCCACCCAGGCATCCCTGTTCACTAAATCTTAACGACCTCATCTGAAGATGCTATCTCTTGCTAGATGCAGTCTTGACTTTATAAATACCATGGACAGCGTCAAAAATTGTAACAACAGCCCCATTGCCTTCTTTCCATCTCTCCTTCCTTCCTTCCTTCCTTCCTTCCTTCCTTCCTTCCTTCCTTCCTTCCTTCCTTCCTTCCCTCAGCATTTTAGGAATAAATAGCCAAAAGGTGGCAATACAGAATATATAGTATTTGAGTCCCATCAATATACCAAAGACACATCGACATGTAAAGGATTTATTAGACACGTTGTGTTCCCTTAGTAAACAATTTCAATTTCAGCCTCCCCAAACACATGATAATCAAATTGTTCCAGTCATTTGCACACTGGCAAAAAGTAAGATGTAGGTTTAATCCATCTAGACTGAAAACTGTTTTCTTTTGTTTCAATTCCAGTACTGAGTGGGGGGAATGAGGAAGCCTGCAGTCCGGTGATTAAATAAATGGGAAAACAGCAGGGATGTAACTTCTCCCCTGACTGCTCTGTGAAACAGTGTATTATAAGTCGCATTTCCCACCGACGTGTGAATTGTGTTTGTTCCCATGCTTAAACTCGCCACATCAAGCTTAAATTAAAAATAGTTCCAGTTCTCCAGCTCTTGATGGAATTTGAACTTAAAACTTGGCTTCCACTCTTTTTAGTAACAAAAACTTTGATGCCGCTGGAGTAATTTTGTTTCGTAGCATTGTTAGTCCAGAAACGCCATCTGTAACATCTTAGGATTGTGTGAATACTGGCATTTGTAGCAGGCAAGTTCAGCCAAGTCTACTCCGCGCATGAGAGCTGAGTAACCAAGCATAGGCTGGCAGTAGAAGGGTGACTGGACCTTCTGGAGGCTGGAGGAGGGGAGATCATTCGCTTTTATTTAATGTTGTCTATTAAGCGAAGCCTCCTGTGTTCCCCTCCCTAGTCACATTTTTCTCCTCTCCCACCAGATACGTGCACTGTCCTGAGTTGTTTATCATCCTTATTCGTATCTTCATACATTTATGGCAAAGGGGTGCATTCTGAAATGACACATTGTTTTACATGTGTCAAGCATTTGTAAATAAAGAGGTCTGCCATATATCTTTCTGCAATAAGACGGCCTTTTATCTTGGAGGCCATGGAGAGTCACTTTAGAGAGTTCAGCAGGAAATGGGACTTGTTCCGTCCACTAGCCTAACAAAGGGATGAATTGATGGAGAGCAAGAGAGGTTGAGGAATTCTCTCAGAGTCCTGCTTTAGCAGAATGCGGATAGGAAGTGAACCAAGCCCCAGGTATCTCTGGGCGCTGGGGGACGGGCATGCTTGAGAAGAAAAGGCAACAGGAAGCTGTCTGAGACTAGGCACTCTAGTTGGCTTCTCGTGCACTGGTGGCTTCGATTCTGGATTAGAGCCAGTGAATCTGGTTCCTCCACCGGTGTCTGAGTTACTTGATGAGGTGTACCCTTGGTGGGAGTGGGTAGAGGGGACCTTCTCTGTCCTTGAAGCCAGGTGTATCAGCGACAGTGCCTGAAGGTGGAAGGTTGTGTCCTCTGGGATCTAGAACCTTCAGATACTAGAGTTGAACAGTGTTAGTACATCTAACACTTGAGCCGGGGTTATCTGTGAGGCTGTTTTCTGTAGAGTCTAGCTCTACAGAGCTACAGTCTAGCTCTACAGCTTTCTGTAGGCTATTTTCTGTAGAGGCTAGCAGGGTTATTCTCCCCTTGTCTGTGGAATGCATGTTCTCCAGGCTTCCGCGGTCTCCTGTGAGGGAGCTGATGTTTCTGCCTTGTGCGTGCCTATTTCAAGAGTTTATGAGAAGCAGAGCTCAGCAAGGTCGATCAGATGTACTTCCCACGTCAGACCATCTTCAGTTATGATCCCCTGCTCAGAAATTCTGAAATGTGTGGTTCTGACACCACCATCATAAAAAGATCACTCTGACAAATACAAAGGTGGAGGAATCTTTAAAAATTGCATGCTGTTACGTAAACGAGAGTACATCCTGACAGTGACATACTGGGTGCAGTGGCCAAAATGAGAGGTGCTTTATGCACAGATATGTAAGGTCCCCAGAAAGCTGGTAAGTAGATGAAGTGAGGAGCAAGAGAGTTTATATGGTGGGCTGGTTTTTCTCTGTGAATGGGAAGGAATAATGTATATTTGTATTTGAATACAGAAGCGTTAAAAGGCTCTGGAAGGATGGTGGCCTGAAATGGCGGAGAGGCATGACTAGGCAAGAGACCATGCAGGATAGGCCTTCTTTTGTTTTGAACCATCTACTTTTACCACATAAGATCTAGTTGACTTGACATTTTATTGACGTTCATTTCCCTGAGTTGATAATCATACTATGGTTATGTAAGATGTTAACAGTAGGGAGTGTGGGGTGAGGTCAATAAAGAAACTGTATTATTTTGAGGGCTTTTCATTATAAAAGTTCAAAATGAAACGTTTTATTTTAAGCTGATACACAGACAGCTGGTGAGCACATGAAAATGTGTTGGCCATCATTAGTTATCTGAGAAAGCCAAATTAAAAGTGGAATGAGACACTATTTGTATAGTGAATAGAGTGGCTAAAAAAAAAAACCTGACAATAGAAATTTTATGGGAGAAAAGCTCTCTTAGGTCCAACAGCTTTGCAGTAAGGTTGGCAGATTCTTATAATATGAAATATGCATCTACCTTTTGAGTCAGAAATTCCATTCTTGGGTGTTTATCCATGAAAAGTAATTATGCAAGAATGATAATACCAGCTTTATTTACAAATGCCCCAACCCGGAAACAACTGGAATACACAACAGGAGAATGGATAAGCTGTTCATCACACCCATACAGTGTATATTGTTCATTGTATACTCATACAATACAACACCACGTAGCAATGCAAAGGAACAAACTACTGATCTATGCAACAGTATGGATGAAGCTCACAGACATGGTGATGAATGTAAGTAACCTGATACCAAAGAATCCATACTGAAGGATTCCATGTACAGGAGCTGGGAGAGCAGGCAAGAAAAAAAAAAGAAACTGGGGCACCTGGGGGGCTCAATCAGTTCAACATCCAACTTTGGCCCAGGTCACGATCTCACGGTTCAAGTCCCGCATCAGGCTCTGTGCCCATAGCTGAGAGGCTGGATCCTGCTTCGGATGCTGTGTCTCCCTCTCTCTGCCCTTCCCCCTCTCTCACTGTTTCTCTCTCAAAGATAAACATTATTTTTTTTTTAAAGAAAAAAAAAAACTAAGCGGGCAAAACTACAAGGAAAAATAACAGAACAGCAGTTGCCTCTGGCTTGAGGTTTGGCTAATAAGAGAACAGAGAGCTTTCTGAAGGGATGACAATGTTCTATAGGTATTAGCATTTTGGATTCTAGAAGTGTATCCATTTGTCAGAATTGTGCAGATACCTTTTGTTTACTTCAGTGTATACGTATGTTATCTCAAAAAATCTCCGTAAAACTTATAAGTACATGGGAGTTGGGAATGTGTAAAGTTATCGATGACACAGAATGGGCAGAATATTGATAACTGTTGCGAGTAGGGTGATGCATTTCTGGAATTTCATTATACCATTGCCTTTACTTCTTATATGTTTGATATTTTCCACAGTAAAAAGTTAAAACATGCTTTTAAAAAGAAAAAAAAAGTACAAGTTTTGCTTTCAAAGTAAGTGGTCGTTTTGTTTTTCTTGCTTAGATGGGAGTTTTATTGTGTATTTTATGCTGAGAGGAGTAGGATTTCAGGGGTTGGGGGGGCATGTGGCAATGCAAGGTGTTTCCTGGTGACATTGAAAATTAAAAGAACATTTAGAAATGTGTATTGACAAGATCATGGGGCACCTGGGTGGCTCATTTGGTTAAGCATCCCACTCTTGGTTTTGGCTGAGGTTATGATCTCACGGTTTGTGGCAATGAGCCCCACTTGGGGCTCTGTGCTGACAGTATGGAGCCAGGCTGGGATTCTGTCTCTCTTCCTCTCTGTTCCTCCCCAACTTGGGCTCTGTCTCAAAATACATAAATTAAAAAAAAAAAAACTTTAAAAAATGTGCACTGATGAGATCATAATAAAAGAGTGGCAGGAACATTGAATCCCAGGCTTGTGGAAAACACGAAGGAAATCTAGAAAATCTAGAATTAGATATTGGGTAAGAAGTCCTAGACAATTCAATCCCATTCCTGAGAGCAAGTGCTATGTTAACAGATACAGAGAGAGCATTGGACTTATTCAAATACTGATTTTCCACTGCCTTTTCTACCCTATAAAATGGTCTTCAAAGTTTCAAGGTAAGAAGCTAATGGAGTCAGAAGGGATTTAAGCCTTTGATAAATGAGGAAACAATAAGAGGGCACAGCGTTTTAAAATAAATTCAAAGTCAGGTGAATTCTATCTCAGGGACAAGAGCTATTTTCTAGTGCATTGAGTAATCATGGCTAAAGTGAGAAATTCATAAGGGTAACAGGTAAATGTCCCAGTTTTTTCTTTTTTTATGTTTATGTATTTATTTTGAGAGAGAGAGAGCTCAAGAGTGTGTGCAAGTGAGCCTGGGAGGGGCGGAGAGATAGAGAGAGAGAAAGAGAGAGAGAGAGAGAGAGAGAGAGAGAGAGAGATTCCCAAGCAGGCTCCACACTTATCACAGAGCCCAATTTGGGGGTTGAACCCATGAACTGTGAGATCATGACCAGAGCCAAAACCAAGAGTCAGACACTTAACCAACTGAGCCACCCAGGCACCCCTCTTTTTTTTTTTCAAGGCAAGAATAACACTCTGGAAATTACAGAGTGGTAAATTAGGCAGTAATCCTTAATGTTCTGGAAGAGGTCCTCTGAAAGATGTCCTCCAAAAGAAACAGTGGTTTCTAGAAGCTCCATGGGTTTGCTGAGAGCCTGTCTCTGTGCTGCTGGGTTTATGAAAATCTGTGGGTGTAACTTGTGTAGTCATCAATATAGTATTTGGCAGTTTTGCTCTTGGTATTGTAGAGGACAAGACAGATGTATAAGTTCATGAGAGTGAAGCCAGAGAGGCAACTGCCCACTGAGGGGGGATAAGCAACTCTGGTGATGAGTTTTGCCCCCTCACTGCAAGGCTGTGTGTCCACATCTCTCGTGTGCAGAAAGATCCTACAAATGGAACATCTCTGTCTATGCCTGTGTGTACATGTACATCCTTATGTATGAGGATGTGTCTACCTATTATAAAATTAGCCCACCTTCTTCCTTAGACAGTAAAAATTAGCCACGTGCTGTACTCGGGGAATGGAGTGGGCACATTATTTGCATGTTCCCTTAAAGGCTCTCAAAACACTTTTTTACTCCTGTTGTTGCAAATAATCCACGATTATATCCTCACGCTTCCCTGTCTATTGAAATCGAGCGCATAGAACAACAGTCATCACATATTGTGTGATTCATCAACTCGTGAAGCATCGGGGATGTTTGACCTTCCGCTGTATTTGGCAGAGGAGCAGAAGGGGGTCCAGAAAGAGGGGGAGTGGGATTAATCTTGGCACCCAGGTGTTGTTATGAGAATTAGATGTTATATAATCCTGTATGGTCCTCATTCTTTTCTGTCCTCAAAACGAAATTGTAAATTCATGATTACAGCCTTGTACATAGTTGTGTTTAAGCGCCACCTGCCTCTTATTAAAAGTATTTGTGGTGGATTAAAATGAACTGTAGTTAATTAAGGTGCCATATTCTTTTTTTTTAATTTTTTTAAAATGTTTTTATTTTATTTTGAGAGAGAGAGACAGAGCATGAGCAGGAGAAGGGCAGAGAGAGAGGGAGACACAGAAGCAGAAGCAGGCTCCAGGCTCCGAGCTGTCAGCACAGAGCCCGACGTGGGGCTCAAACTCACAAACCGCGAGATCATGACCTGAGCCAAAGTCAGATGCTTTACCCACTGAGCCACCCAGGCGCCCCCAAGGTGCCATATTCTAAAGGATAACCCCTATTTTGTGGAGAGGAGACATACACTGACCTCCTCTTTGTTGAAATTGCCAATCTCATACTGTCATACTTTAATTTGGGTTATTTTGTGCATGTAACCCCCTAGTTAATAATCCCCAATGAGTTAGAAAGGCAGAGGATTCACAGCGATCCATCCAAGTCCCAGCAGGGTCAATGAGCATTTCCAGGGATTCTGCAAGGATTCGCTGGAAGCAAATTGGTGAGAGAATACCAACAGAGTCATAACCTTCTCATACTCTCTTTTCATTAACATTGTGCTTCGGTCTTACGGACCATCTGTCTTTAGTTATCAGGAGTTTAGGGAGCAAAATCAATTCTGCTGTGAAGACATCTTCTCACCTCCTGCTCGGGCACCTTCTGAGTTGTACTGATTATTTTTGGGCGTGTGATACCAAAGTAAGAATTGTCGGCCGCCTTTATAAAGGTGGTGATGTAACACATAATTACATGATGTTTGGAGTGGTTCTCTAAAGTTTTTCTTGTTTGTGCAAATTATAATCTGTTGGAGAAGAGGAATGCTATTGTGAGCTTGTCTGGTATTCTCAGTCTGAAATACTATTGTGATTGAGGTGGTTCCAAGAGATAGTTTGTACTAACAACCTCAATCGTTGGGATGATGGAGAGAACAGGAGACCTGGGGTCAAAGGACATTGGCAGGTCACGTCTACTCTCAGCTTCGGATTTTGTCACTGACAACAATGGGGGGAACGCTCCTCTCTTTGCAAGATTGGGGAAGGAGTTGCCCAGGACAGGGCCTGGGCCAGCTCCATGGAGAATGCATGCCTTCCCTTCATGCTCCATTCGTCCCTTATATTTCCTTCCTTTATTTTCTCAATAAGCTTTTCTTCTCATATTGCCCTGGGAACAAACATTTCCTTACATTGCTCTGTGGGACAGTCTTTCAGGATTTAAATCTTGACTGCCCAGTCCTTAAATCCATGCTTCTTTTGACCTGGCACGTGTACTTGGGTGTTCAGAAGTTTTGGACAAGCAAGTGAAAGCCAGGTACTCTAGAAACACTGGACATAGGAGTCTCACTGTGATTTGCTGAGTTGAGTGCAGGTGGAAAGTCTTAGGAAACAGAAATAATGAGGAGAGTTAGCACAGTTGGGAAAAAAAATACTCATGAAGAACTCATACCAAAATGTTAAATAGTAGAATGTTAATGAAGAAAACACGCGTAGAAATGGTAAGATTATGGGGCGCCTGAGTGGCTCAGTCGGTTAAGCGTCCAACTCTTCATTTCGGTCCAGGTCATGATCCCAGGGTTGTGGGATCAGGCCCCATGTCAGGCTCGATGCCCGGCGTGGAGCCTGCTTGGGATTCTCTCTCTCCCTCTGCTCTACTGCCCTCTTTGCACTCTCTCTATCTCTCTCTGCAAAAAGAAAAATTAAAAAACAAACAAAAACCCCAGTAAGATTAGGATTGGAAATGATAAATCTGTAGACAAATATTGTATAAGGTCTCCTAGCTTTCGTAGAGAATTTCACCAGTTCATTACCTAAATAAAATGTATATTGAAAATTTTCTCAACCTTAGGCAGAGAATGAAAAACATTCAAAGTGGGATGGGCTTATTTGTTTTGTGGGTTTTACCAATAACAGAAATCATGTCTACCAGGCCTTGGTGTTGATTTCTGATGTGGTCCAGCAGGCTCTCGACATTGTCAGCGACTTTGTATCTGGTAAGCTTTGTATGTAATAAGACACTACCCCAGCATCCAGTCAGGCTCTTTGTAGTTCTTGACTTTAATTGCCAAATTTCTGAGTTGAGGTGGAATCTGTTGTCTAACTGTAGTACCCTTGGATACTGGAATTCTGAATCATTGGTCTGTCAGCACTCTTGTGATAGTTAATATCATTTGTTGACTTGAGGAGGCCATGACGTGCCTAGATATTTGGTCAAGCATTATTATAGCTGTTTCTGCAAGGATGTTCATGGAGGAGATTAACATTTAAATGGATAGGGGGCGCCTAGGTGGCTCAGTTGGTTAAGCATCTGACTTCAGCCTCGGCCATGATCTCACTGTTCCCGAGTTCAAGCCCCATGTCAGGCTCTGTGCTGACAGGTCAGAGCCTAGAGCCTGCTTCAGATTCTGTGTCTCCCTCTCTCTCTGCCCCTCCCCTGCTCATACTCTCTCTCTCTCTCTCTCTCTCAAAAATAAATAAACATTAAATTTTTTTTTTTTAAAAACCATTTAAATGGATAGTCTGAGTAAAGCAGAAATCCTTCCATATTGTGGAGGGCCTCATCTAATCAGTTGAAGGCCTACTAGAACAAAAGGCTGAATTTCCTTGGCATAAGAGAGAATTTTCTGGTTTAAACTAGGATGGTCAGCTAGCTTCTGGCCTTTGCGTTTGAACTGGAAAATCGTCTCTGCAGATTTTGGATTTGCTAGTCTCCATCATCTTGTGATCTAATTCCCTATAATAAATATTATATTAATTCCCTATAGTAAATATTATATATATTATAAAAATTAGAATAGAACAGAAATTTCTTATGTTTAATATGCTGCCTATTGTATGTATGCACATGTATACACACAGACAGACACCACATATATCTTTTTTGTTCTGTTTCTCTGGAAGTACCCTCTCCACTTGTGCAAATCAGTTTCTTGTCTGATTGCACTGGGTTGTGTGAAGCAGGATAACTCTTTGGGGAGCACGGAGCAGGCCCGTGAACTGGAAATACACAGGCGGCAAGGTTAGCAACACTTGGTCATTTGAGAAGCCGGTAAGTGCTTTCTGGTGTAAGAAGCTACTTTCTTGATGAGAACAGACCAAGGCCTGGTGTTCTTTTCTTCTGTCTGGAGTCAGAGCCCCCTCGAGGGCCATGAGGAGCACAGCTTGGCAGACCGCAGGAGAGACGCAGGAGCATCACTGTTAAGGCTCGGGGGACCGTTTCTGCAAGGGGCTAGAGAGCAGACGTCTCAGGCTTAGCAGGCTGCTTAGCAGGCCTGCCTCTCCGGTGCCCAAGTCGCTACAGGCATTTCCTGCACGGAGAACATGACTGTGCTTCAGGAAAACTATATTTATGGACCCTAATGTTTGAATTTCACACACACACATACACACACACACACACACACACACACACATATGCAGTATTATATATTAGTATCTTCTATTATTCTGTATTCAACATCATTAATAGTCTACATTAGTCTACATTCTATATGATTAATATTCCACATTCTAAATGTTCTGTAGTAATATACTCTAATATATTCTATATCCATATATATATCTAAATATGGGCATCAGTATTTCATTCCGAGCCCCCTCTGAAAAGCATCGGTGAATGCCGATTATGCTATAAAACATTGCTGTTCTGGCCAGATGTCATCATCAGAAATGTTATTAAGATGATGGTGTGTGTATGTATATGTTTGTGGGGGTTGGGACTTCCCGCCTGGTCTGGGGTGGTCCCACAGTCAACGTGGATCTCAGGCTCGTCATCACTAGAAGAGGGGATTTGTCTTGTTCAAGCGTGAGGCATACTTTTTCTGCAAAGACCTGCCAGTGAAGGTTTCAGGGGTCAACGTATTTCTGTTACAGCCTCCCTCCTCTGCTAAGGGAGCATTCAGAAGCAGCCAGAGGCAATATGCACGGTCTGTAAGTGAATTGTTGTGGCTGTTTTCCCACGTAAAACTTTATTTACAAAAATAGGCGGACACTGAGATCTGGTTCCTAGACTCTAGTCTAGTTGTTCTTAAAATATCTTCAGAACAGGAAATCAATGACCGTTGCTTCCTAGAAGTTGACCACAAGAGGAGGCTCGGTGATGCTTTCTGCTTTAATCCGAGGACTTGATTTTATCCAGTTGTTATAAGTAGAAAAGTTGGTGTATAAGGAACGGTAGGTACATGAGGTAATTATGCAGGTGGAGTAACTTACATCACTGATTACATTTCTTGTCTCAGTTCTTTTGTAAGAGGAATCATGTGCTTCCTCTCATTTAGATGTTTCCAGAAAGACCCATTGCTGACTTGGAGGTAACTTATGGAGAAGAGTGACCTACAATTAACTTTGGTATTTCCTTGATATGTAGACGTCATGCATGTGAACAGGTACTGACTTTGGTGCCTCCCTAAGAGGGAGGGCATCAGGCCACCAGGCAAGAAGGTTGCTGGCTTTGTGCAAGAAAGAGTTCAAGAGCAAGCCATTTAGAGAAAGGGAGGAAGATTTATTAAGGACAGAAGTAAGAATGGACCTACTTCATAAACAAAATAGTGGTCTCTTCTTCCAGATCAGGAAGAGAACCCCAACTTTGCCTCTAATGAAGAGTTTTCTCAGTTTTTTTTTTTTTTTCAAATTAGCTAACCATATAGGGAGAGGTCTACTCTTTAACCTTGGGTCTAGCATTTACATTGTGCAGTTAGTTTCCTCATTGTCTTAGGGTTATGGAATGACCTGTGGGGATCAATTTTTAATGTCCAGTGCGTTATGGCTTTTACTACTGGAGGGAGTGGAGTCCTGTGGTGTTCCATGAGTTGGATCTTGTGACTCTTTTTATGACCTGCTGACTTTTAGGTTAAGGGTCAGCATAAAAAACAGAATAGCTTTACTTTGGTCAGGTTTTCTCCACAGCCTCCCATCCTGCCTCAACTTGGAGGTAACTTAAGGGGAAGCATTGCGTACAGTTATTTCATTAGTATTTGTTTTGAAATTTTTTTAACGTTTATTTTTGAGAGAGAGAGAGACAGAGCCTGAGAGGGGGAGGGCCGAGAGAGAGGGAGACACAGAATCCGAAGCAGGATCCAGGCTCTGAGCGGTCGGCACACAGCCCGACGCGGGGCTCAAACTCACGAATCGTGAGATCATGACCTGAGCGGAAGTCGGACGCTTAACCTACTGAGCCACCCAGGCACCCCAGATATGTAGACACTATGTAACTGAAGTGTTAAATTCCAATTAAAATCATAACACACTGTAGCATTCCTTACATAGAACCTTCCTTTCTTACTTCATTATTTCTCACATGTAGATATCCTAGGCAAATAGCTTTGAGAGATAGTAAATTCTGGTCACATTACACAAAATGGCTACTCACGCAAATCTGAGGAAATGTATTCAAAGTCTCCCTAGAGAGGGTTGAGGTCCTTGAACGTGCTAAGGGCAGTTTGTGACCCAGAACATTTCTTCCATGCCACTGTAGTTGCCATCGGAAGGCTCGTATCCTGGTGCCGACGTGTGTGGGTTTCCCGTAAATGGTCTGCTGGGTGGAATGCTGTCTGAATTATTTCCATCACTCATGTATTTCAAGGAAATGCACTTTGAGAGACTGCTCTAGTAATAAAAACACACACACAGCAAAATTGCTCCCAGAAGCTGCTGAATTAACAAAAATTAAACCAACTAAGAAGAAACCCTTTTACATAAATGAGCCCCAGTGGCCGGGGATGGTAATCCTCTATCAGCTTGGTCCCGCGTATTGCAGAAAATTTCACAGATGCGCCTGAGGTCACTGTCTTCCTTGTGTGTTTTCTTTATAAAACAGCTCAGTGCAAATGTCTTCAGATACTTTAGACAGAGGGTGCTGGGAAGTCATTCTTTGAGTTGCCTCCTGCAGAAAATGATACTTGTAAGAGTCAAACCACAGTGAAACAATCCGTAAGCTGTATCTTAAGGTGCCCTAGTCCGCTCTTCATGTGAAATGTGGCTCATATTGGTTGATAGGACATTAAAATGGGCCCATCCTTCCAAATGGTGATGTTCGACATTCCTGATTTGGGAATCCATTGAAATGTTTAGTTTGAAATAATTTTTTAACTTTTTAAAATATTTATTTATTTTTTTCAGAGAGAGAGAGAGACAGCGCGCACTTGCATGAACGGGGGAGGGGCAGAGAGAGAGGGAGACACAGACTCTGAAGCAGTCTCCAGGCTCTGAGCTGTCAGCATAGAGCCTGACACGAGGCTTGAACTCACTAACCGTGGTATCATGACCTGAGCCGAAGTCAGAGGCCCAACCGACTGACCCACCCATGCACCCCTAGTTTAAAATCTTAACATGAATGAATGATTTGGGTTACATTTTAATTAATGATTTTACATTTCTATTATAGCACCAAGTGAGCTGAAGGTATAATTAACTGAAGTTGTTAAATATTTATTTGGTTACTCAATTTCTGTCTTTCTCCTGGATAAATATTAATTGGAGACCAAGATTTTGTAACCATAGCTATTGGTAGTAGGTTTTCAATAAATATTTGTGGAATGAATTAAGACATTAATGAGTCTTATACTTGAATGTTACATTAAGCTTTGTCTTATCTTTGTAATCAGTCAATATATGTTAAGGATTTATGTAGAAACTCTATGAACTCATATTCTTTTATTTTTAAAGAGGTGCTCAGGGGCATTATATCACCTAAAAAAAAGTCTATGCTTATTTTAGATACACTATCATTTGGATATCGAAGTCAAATTTATATCAGCTTAATGTTCTGCTGTCCTTTGGTTCAAGGTGTATAACCACACGAAAGGCATTTAAAGCACTAGGATTCAATTTTCACTATTTCATGAGACCTGCAGTTTGTTTGGGGAGTTCTATCTATCCTGGTGAGTTTCCACTCTGAGAGCAGGGGTGAAGTCATTCAGGGAGAGCGCGTAGAACACAAGAGAAAGGAACCAAGCGCAGAATCTTGGTGAAGCATAAATATGCATTAAAAATTTAAATGTGCAAGAAACGAAGCACTTGTCAGATTCCCCAAGGTCAGGGAGTACAATGAGATAAAAATGAGGCTGGCTTGGGAAGGCTAAATGCTGGTGTGGTGTGCAGTATTAGAAAATGCACTAAATCCTAGTCCTATGAAAGCCAATGGCAGCCACATAAACCTAGCAAATTCTATTGTGTGACATTTTAAAATGGCAACTAATATAAGAGATAATGCCCCTACAATATCAAGCATAGAGTATTTAATTACTATTTTACAGCATTTCTTTAGTTTGGACAATAAGGAAACAATTTCATTGTTTGTACTATACCTTAATATGCATCAAAAGTCTGATATTTTAAGGGTGCCTGGGCAGCTGACTCTTGGTTTTTGCTCAGGTAAAGATCTCATGGTTTGTGAGTTCGAGCCCCAGGTGCAGAGCCTGCTTGGGATTCTCTCTCTGTCTCTGCCTCTCTCTCTGACTCATCCCTGTTCATGCTCTCTCTGTCTCTCTCAAAATAAGTAAATCATTTTTTTAAAAAAGTATGATATTTAATCCACCAGAATGGATAAAGTTAAAATAGAAAGTAAATGCCAAGGGTTGGTAGGCATAGGAGAATTTTCACCCGTAGTTGGTGGGTGTGTAAACTGTTAAAATCGTCATTTGGTAGCATTAATTTAAACTGAAACCTTGTCTAGTCTATGAGACAGGAATTCTACCTCTAGATGTGTAGCCATGAGAAATGAGTACATAAGCCCCTCAAAGATAGAGATAAGAATGTTTACAGGAACTTTATTCATCGTAAACCCAGATTGGCTAGAGCCCAACTATCATCATTAAGGTAATACAATTGTTCTATATTCTTAAAAGGGAATATTATGTAACAATCAAAAGTGAATCATTTCTTCATGCAAGGATACCGCTCGATATCACAAATGTAATGTTCAGTAAAACAAAGTAGATACAAAAGAGTACGTGTGTATAATTCTGATAGGAAGTTTTTGAGAACCTGTGCAATGTACTATAGGAATCCAAACAGTAGTTAACTAGGAGGGAACATTAATTGGAAAGCAAAATAAGGGAGCCTTCGGGTGGTGAGGGAAGAGTTTTATATCTTAATCTTAGATTTGATTACAGGGACATATTTGTATCGGGAAAAATACCAAGCTATGCTCTGTTAACTTATAGTGGAAATAATATGCACTATATACCCTATGTACTTTAGAATTAGTGTTTTAAGTTGAATGTTTCGTATGAGTACATTCTTTTCCGTCTTAATATCCATATTGGAAATCTTAACCCCCCCAATTTGCACATTTTATCAGTATCTCAAGATGAAGAGTTAGAGTTAAACTATGTAGATTTCCTAAGGACAGAAAAATCTCCCCACTGCCCTCTTCTGTTGGTATCGATGAGAATAAGCCAATTACTTCTGCATGGTGGGCAGTGAAACGACACGTTTGCTTCTCCAAGCTCTCATTTGTGTTTTTGCAAGAGCTGAGCGTTAATGCAATTACTACTCCGTGTTTGTGAAGAGCGGTTCATATCCATTACTGCAGCAACATCATATCTTTTCCTCTTATAGGTTTTGGCCAGTGTAAAGGGTAATACAATCATGCAGGATCAGGGGCAGTTATAGGATTTCCCTGGAGTTTTCTTTTCCTAATGAATACACTCCTTCATTGTAATGGATTGACCTTTGCACGCTAATGTAAATCTTATGGCTGGTTATTTTATTAATTGCTAGAACCTTGCTCGCTGGGGTTGTTAATTCACCCTAAGCAAGGACCACCTACAATTAATCTTTTCCTAATTCTTGACACCATAGTTTACAAATTATTGATTCCTTTTTTAAAACCAATTAGATATTTTAGTCTTTTACAAACTGACACAAAACTGCAGGTCTCTTAAATGATTTGGGAGTCCGAAGAAAAGGGCCCTTAGCAACACATCACAGTGTGGTCTATAGCACTTACATTCATTTGCATATAGTGGTTGCTTCAGCTCTTTCCGAGAGAACATAGTTTGCAAGGGACAGATGAATCCAAATATTTCATTCACCAGAGCAACCCGTTTGATCTGCCCCAAGTCCTGGTATGCTTGGCTGGTGACTGACAAGGACAATTCAGACCTGCCTTGTACCTTATAAATCAGAGCTGACAGGTACAGACTCAGCCCTGACTGACTACCTCCATCACCGTGGTATTGAGGGCCAGAGACAGCAGAGAAAGTAGCCAGGCACCTTTGCACAATAGCTATTTATATTCTGAGCCACTCTCTGAAACAAAATGGTACATGCTCACGGTCCAGGTCATTTGAAATATGATAATGTGTCTCGTGATTGCGGGATGCATCTATTTCATATTTTCCTTTTCTCAGTTCACTTCTTTCTCCTGTGAAATGGACGCTTAAAAAACAGTAACCTCTTTTTACTTTAGGGCAGGGATTGACAATCCTGATGGAGAGGAACACAGGGACAGAGAGGTAGAGTTCTCAGGACTCACACTGAACTGTCTTGAACTATCAGCGACTTCTGCCTCTGTATACTTTCTGCTAACCCTTCAATTCATCTCTCGGACATCCTCTGTGCTCCGTTTTGACATCCTGATTGATTTACTTCTGTAGCTTTCTGCCCTTTGGTATCCTGGTGGATTTCTTGTCTCCTCTTACCCACACTGCCACTTCTTGGTACGTCAAGCTTTTTGTAACTAAAGACTTCTGCTTAGCTGCCAAGATCCCTCCTACTGAAATACCCTGATAGGAAATGCTGTATTAGTCCTTTTCTCATTTTGGCCTTCGTGTCTAAGAACTTGCTCCTCAGTGCTGGCAGATAAATATTTTCCCTCTGTCTTTTCTTTTACCTGAAGATTTAGGGGGAATATATCTTGAGGAAAAATACCTTTGGCTTTACAACTTTTTTTCACTAAGATTATGAATATCTTCCAAATAGCTTAACAGGCCAATACATATATATATATATATATATATATATATTTTTTTTTTTTTTTATTTGAGAGAGAGAGAGAGAGAGAGTGTGAGTGGGGGAGGGAGGCAGAAAGAAAGAGAGAATCCCAAGCAGGCTTCATGGTCAGCATGGAACCCGACATGGGGCTCGATCTCACAACCGTGGAATCATGACCCGAGTTGAAATCATGAGTTGGCCACTTAACCGACTGAGCCACCCAAGCACCCAAATTAATATTTTTTATGTTTACTAAAAAACATGGCATCCACGTAAATAAAATATTAAACATCATACTTTACCGTTTTTAAACACTGATTTATTTGGCATTACTTAAAGGGTATATAATTTATTTTTAGATTTCTCTTTCGTCTAGAATTCACTCTACTAGAATTTGCCTGTCAGCATCCAACAAAACTAACCTTGTCAAGATCACCAGTGATCTTCCTATTATGAAATCTCATCTTCCTATTAATCTAAAAATCCTTGGGGCGCCTGGGTGGCGCAGTCGGTTAAGCGTCCGACTTCAGCCAGGTCATGATCTCGCGGTCCGTGAGTTCGAGCCCCGCGTCAGGCTCTGGCCTGATGGCTCAGAGCCTGGAGCCTGTTTCCGATTCTGTGTCTCCCTCTCTCTCTGCCCCTCCCCCGTTCATGCTCTGTCTCTCTCTGTCCCAAAAATAAATAAACGTTGAAAAAAAAATTTAAAAAATAAAAAATAAAAAATAAATAAATAAAAATCCTTAATCCTCATTTTATCAGATGTATTAATATTATTTGATATAATTGGGTATTCCCTTTTACTTGATACAGTTCTCCTTTACATACATTTCAGGAAAGCATACTTCTCTGATTTTCTTCCTCCTGTGCCAGTTGTCTTCAATCTCCTTCGTCCTTTTCTCTTCCCGTTCTAAGTTTGTACTGGACCCCACCCAGTGTTTATTCCTCGGATGGGTTCTTTTCCACCTGTACGCATGGCCTTGATAATCATACCTGATGTCAAGTTGAAGTGTTAACTCCATGATATTGACTCCCAAATTATACCCCTTCCCTGAAGTCCAGACTCATGAATCCAACTTTCATGTCAACATTTCCACTTGAATGTCTACCAGGTGGCTCTCAGTCAAGATGTTCCATATTTACCTCTTGATAACCCTCGTTGGAACCTGTCTCTGGGTTTGCCAACTAAGGAAATGACTATTCTTTCCTGCCAGTGACTCACACAGTCGGTTCTGAGTGCCTGTTTGTCAATTTCTGGTGCTTGTTTCCTTAATACTCCCAGGGCAATCTTCTTTCGAAGAATGGTCTGCTGACAACCACGTTGCCCTCAAATCTTCCAAGTTCTAGAAGACTTGCTCTTATTTTCGAGATGGTTTGCAGGATCTAAGTCCTTTGCATTTTCATCTAAATTTTAGTATCAGCTTGATAATTCCTACAAAAAAAAAAGTTCCTGTGGTATCTATTTGTATGACATTGAGTCTGTGGAAGATTCTTGGGTGAAATGACATCTCAAAAATATGGAATCTTGGGGCGCCTGGGTGGCGCAGTCGGTTAAGCGTCCGACTTCAGCCAGGTCACGATCTCGCGGTCCGTGAGTTCGAGCCCCGCGTCGGGCTCTGGGCTGATGGCTCGGAGCCTGGAGCCTGTTTCCGATTCTGTGCCTCCCTCTCTCTCTGCCCCTCCCCCGTTCATGCTCTGTCTCTCTCTGTCCCAAAAATAAATAAATGTTGAAAAAAAAAATTTTTAAAAATATGGAATCTTACAGTCTGTGGAAGTGGAAACTATCCCCATTAATTTATGTCTTTGTTCCCTCATCTTAGCAATGTTTTGTACTTTTTGGGTGTAGAAATTTTGGGCAACTTTTGCTAAGTTCATAACTAAGTGATTTTTGTGGATCATGGGAGAGTAAATGATGATGGTCATTTTTTCAATGTCATTTTCCAGTTGGGGAGCCTGGGTGGTTAAGCTCTGACTTAGGCTCAGGTCATGATCTCATGGTTCATGAGTTCGAGCCCTGCATCGGGCTCTGTGCTGTGAATGCAGAGCCCACGTCGGATCCTCTGTCCCCTACCATTTGTGCCCCTCCCTTACTCACACGCTTTCTCTCTCTCTCAAAAATAAATAAGCAATTTAAAAAAATATCACTTTTCAATTGCTTGCTACCAACATAGAAACATCACTTGCTCTAATACAGAAACAAAAATGAGTTTTGTGGGGAAACCTGGGTGGCTTTTCCAACTTCAGCTCAGGTCATGATCTTTAAGTTCATGAATTCGAGCCCCACGTCGGGCTCTGTGCTGACAGTTCAGAGCCTGGAGGCTGCTTCGGATTCTGTGTGTCTCTCTCTCCTTGCCCTCCCCTGGACACACTCTGTCTCTGTCTCTGTCTCTCTCTCTCTCAAAAATAAATGTTAAAAAAAATGACTTTTGTATATTGAAATTATATGCCTAAAATCTTGCTAAATGAAGTTTCTATCTCTTCTGAGACAGTAGGCAACCTAAGCCACTGCAACTAAAGAAGAAAATGATTTCCAGTAGAATGTGACCAATCAGAAAGCTGCACCTAGCAGCAGAGTTTTCATGGAAGTCCACCTTCCCAGGGCCATACCACCAGCACCGTGGCAGGGTGAAATCAATATGACAGACATTATGAGAAATAGTTTGTTGGTGGCACAAACACCACTCCTATTTATTCTAACCGTGAATAAGAGAATAAGGGTCAATGAAATCTCAAGATGATCTCAAACCTAATTTTGATCAGTAGTCTCAAAACACTTTCCGTCTCAAAACTGGCATAAACATCATTATCAGGTAACCAAATTCACTAGATTCAATTTGGCTGCTCTAATTCCATTTTCTTTCTGGCCAGCAGTATATCGTTTATAATTAATGAAATGGCCCCGGAGGAGGCAGACATAAGAATGATGGCTTAGATGATATACTAATGGATGAGCCAAAATGGAAGGTGCGTGGGGGTTCAGGGAGGTTCACAAAGAAGCAGGAATAAGCTGTGGTCTAAGCAACGGTTACATCAGGCTTAAATGAGAAGTTGAAGGAATTTGGAAACGTTCAGTAATTATTTTATGCTTGTATCCCTTTAGCAATACAGCTTACCTGAGAAAATTAGTTACGAAGTGTACAAATTGTAACGGTTTTCTGGATAGGGTTACGCACCTCCCAGACCCTCCAAACGCCTCTGTATCTGTTCTCTCTCCACCCTCCTTCAACCTGTAGCCCACACTCTCAGCTTTTGTCAATTTATACCACAATATTGCCAGAGTCAGACAGGGCTATATTCCTCCGGAAGAGTCTGGGTCAAAAAGTAGATGTCAGTTGCCAGTTCAGAAATCGGCAGAAGGTCCACATTGTTTTCCAGAATGCACATCTATTGGTACAACTCAGGAGCTCCCGTGACAGTTCAAGTAGTTTAACTTTTAACATTTCTTTTTTTTTTTTTCTTCATATGGCAAGTCTTCTAATTACTCCTGGCTTATTAACGACACTCCCCTGCCCATGTCATACCCTTTCTCCTATTATCTCCCTTCCTGGCAGGCGTTTCGCCACTTCGTGATTATTGCTTTTCCTGTTCTATGTCAGAGCATCTGCATTTCACCCTCTCGGAGAAGACAATCCTGTCTCTCCACCCCCAGCATTTACAAACCATACTTTGCATTCCCATTAACTGTTTCTATACTGACCATAATTGGAAATTCACTCTGTTTCAGACATTCAGACTTTTCAGTGACAGCGGAACATTTCTGAGTATTCACGTTAAATGGGAAATTTGGAGCTAGAGCTCAGTGGGCTAGTCAGGGATAGGAACCTGCTTAAATTCACGCACTTGGATTGCCTCTCTCTGCTTCTGTTCTCAGCATCTGACCATCCCTTTCTTTCATCAGCTTCCCTATTTTGGTGCTGGACTAACAAAATGGAAATATCAAGTATACCATGAAGCCATGATTTTAAAACTTTGAGGCATATGCAAATGTTAAAATGTTGTTTATTTTATATACAGAGACTCTTAGGCTGCATGTGCAGCAGGAATCCGTATAAATTAATGTAAGCTGATTATGATGTAGGTGGTGAGGTGTTACACACTTCTAGAATCACTGAAATAAGCAGGGTGATTTTAAATGGGCCCAGTGATAGGGGAAGGGCTATCTAAGTAATGGTATATATTAAATGCCGTGTTGTGAGTATTAACAGCATACCAACATGTAAATGTGCTTGTGTAAGTGGACAGCATAGTTAATCTGTATACCTTCCAAATCACCAAGCAGTGGTTTGCCATTTCACGTTTTATGTGTGTTTGTACCCTCTAGCCGATCCCAGTGTTTAAGAGTAGCTCTTATAATCTGCTGGGAACCTTGGACAGTTCCCCATCACCTGTTCCTGCAAAGAGAAGAAGGCATTCATTCATTAGGAGAGGCCTCTTGAGTTGGGAGCAAGTGTGTGGTGTTCACATTAACATATAGGAAATGGATCGCACTCGTTTATGTTTTCTCTCTCTACTCAGTGACAGTGAGAGAACAGAAATGATAAAGACAATGGTAGAATACGTGTTTGCACAAATCTCAGAAATGACGACCATACAGAACATATGAAGGACTAGTTGTCGCTGCTGTGCAAAAGCACCCTTTTTCTTAGGGGCTTGTTAAGGGTTAGTAGGGCCTGTGAATTGAGGGAGCAAAAAGTCTGTAATGGATATGAGTGCGACATAGTGTGAAAACAAGAGAACTGATTGATATGCATATTAAATTATTGAATCCCCTGGGTGGCTCAGTCGGTTGGGTGTCTGACTTCAGCTCAGGTCATGATCTCACGGTTCCTGAGTTCGAACCCCACGTAGGGCTCTGTGTCGACATCTCGGAGCCTGGAGCCTGTTTCGGATTCTGTGTCGCCCTCTCTCTGTGACCCTCCCCAGCTCACAAACTGTATGTCTCTCTCAAAAATAAACAAACATTAAAAAAATTAAATTATTAAACCCCTTCACCATCTCCCTCTCCATCAGGTAGAATGCCAGTTGGTGCCTGGGACAGGCATGCCAACATTTCTTCTGCCCTACTGAAAGTAACTGTGACCTCATCAAAATTAAACCGTCTGTATCTGTTACACCATAAACACATCAAGTAACAAACCGCAGGCTGGAGGTATGTATGTGCAACATATACAAGTGACTAAAGATTTGTATCCAAAATATATTAAGCATCGCTCCAAGGCAATATAAGAGAAGAGCGCCAATCTCAAGTACGGAGAGGGTCCAGACAGCTCTGTGTGAAAGAGTGAGCCTGATTGGTACCAATGAAAAGGTAAATTAAAACTACAATACACTGTCCTATTACTGAAACTACAGAAAAATGCTGGGGAAGCTACACTCCAACCTTACAAAATTGGTTCCCTGCAGGAGGAAAATAGAGGTTGTAAATAAAAGTAGGAAAAGAGGGCAAAAGGGGTGCCAGCTGTATCTTTAACCTTCTGTTGTCTCATGCAGACCTCTCATGTAAGCATCTCAGGTAAGTATAAAGATTCTCCTAATTCACACTACTTTGTACTTTATCTTCTGCCTTTCCATACATTAAAAAAAAAAAAAAACTTTGTTAAGGTTATTTCCTATAGAACAGGCCTATTGGGGTGTTTACTGGATAGCCTGCAATTTGAACCTGCCTTTGAAGGATGATTTTCTCTAAACAGCCGTGGAAAGGACTGTCTTCAAGTCCACTTGCCTATTTTCATAAAAGCTCACACTAGCCTATAGATTGACAGAAATGAGCCCTGTGATATTCCAGGAAGCCTTCCCTTCCTCGTGGAGCTCTGTAATACACCACTGCAAATCTCACCATGCAAAAATGTTGAAAAAGAGCTAGAAAATCTTCCTTTACTAAACTTGCCACAATTCTCAACAGCAGGTGTTTGGACAAAATATTTTCTCTTCTTGGGTTATTCCTGGTTAATGTATTATATTCTCTTCCTGGTTAATCTCTTCCACGATTATTGGCGAGGGAGAGCTCTGAATGATCTGAATTATGTTTATCCACAAGCTATGTGGAGAGGTGTCTGCCTCACCTCGATGCTTTTCAGGCCTCCAGGCTAATAATGTACATTCCAGGGAATATGTGGGAAACTCACAGCAGTGCTCTAGAGGCCCAGTGAGGAGTTCGGAGGGTCAGGGCGTGATGATCTCTACGGGAGCAAGAGAAAATACAGGCAGGTGAGATAAAAAAAAAAAAGGGGGTTGCTCAGTGAACAAAGTGGAAACTATCCACCTTTGTTAATAGGAACATACCCGAAGAGAGAAAAAATGCAGAGATTATGCCCCACAGTAGAAAGTCGGATTTCCTACATCCAAGTGTTCTCTGGTACCACTTTTTAGAGGCGTGTTTTTAATTATTATCCACCTGGGGAACCAAAATCTATTTCCCTAAATGAGAAAATAAATAGTATTGTTTTAAGGAAGGCTGTTTAATCTGTCTTGGAAGGAAGGGTAGATGAAAGAAATTCAGTTGTCCCACTGTACGATTACTTCATGTTTCATTAGGTTGCCCGGGGCCATTCTGTCCTTATGGTCTGCTTGTTGTGCACAATGAAGCTATTATTCTAGACCAGTGCCCTGCTGGCTGACCACATTTTGGCGACTGCTTATGTTTTATTGATGAATCTTACTTGGGAAAAGATTTGTGAAGTCAAACTGGGAGTCCTCAGATGTGTGTTTACTCTTCTTCCCGCTTGGGCATAACCAATAGCAACCACAGTATAGGTAGCAGTAGCTTCCAGAATGAATCCTGCATCGGGACGTCACATCGATAAGTAGGCAGAATGCTCCTTTGCTAGCTGATACTCAACAGGAGTGATGGCAAGAGGGAAATTTGGAAGATTCCAGGTCAATCCGTTCCACTGAATTGAAGCAACGTTGAGAAGGGAGTCTTTGGCACAGTCCTTGCAAAGGAAGACTAATTATTAGGGAGCAAAAGAGAATTTTCTCTGCTGGGTAGAGTATGGCATGAAGCCGTGCTACTGTTCTCTCTACACTAGGGTGTCTGCTTCCTGAGCTTTGCTTTCTTGCTTAGGTTAAGAACTTTATCAGTTAGGTTTTTCTAAAACAAGAGGGTATATATACAATACCGTATGTATACAAATATACATGTATGTGAGAGAGATTTATTTTAAGGAATTGGTTCATGCAGTTGTGTTGCCTGGCAGGTCTATGCCTTAGGGTAGTCTGGCGGGCTGTAAACTCAGGGAAGACTTGATGTAGCAATCGTGAGTCTATGAATTCTGTCTTTTCAGTGGCAGGCCCTCAGGCTGCAAACTCGGGCAGGGAATTGATGTTGTAGTCTTGGGTCTGAGTCCACAGGGCAGACCGGCAGGCTGGAAACTCAGGAAGGATTTCTAGGTTACAGTCTGAGGCAGGATTCATTTTTCTCTGGGAAACCTTCGCGTGATTGTAGAAGACCCATCCATATGAAAGAGGGTAGGTGATTTTGTTTACTGAAAGTCAGCTGATGGTAGGTGTGTCAACATCTAGACTAATTAATGGTTGACCAGTTAGGCACCATTGTCTAGCCAAACTGGCAACAGTTTAGCCATCACAAGAAACCATGCCATCTTATAAACAAGCATTTCCAAAAAAGCAGTTCCTGAACTGGAGCCAATCCATTTCTCCTTGGACAGTGCAAGGCACAGCTTTCTGTTCAATGGCTGGTCAGTTGGAACACCTACTCCTGAGGCTGCCTTGCAGGCTTGACTCTGAACACAAGTGATCTTTAACATCCGTGGCTGCTAACATTTGTCAAGTGTAAGAGTCATCGAATACCACTAGACAAATATTGGAGAGTCTCGTAGGAATGATCCTCTGTTCCTGGTATTTTTAAAAGCTATTTTAAATTCTATAAAGACGGGGAATTAGCGATTTGGTCATCTTTTAAGTAGAGGGCAAGTATCTAGAACAGTACTAAGTACCTGAGAGCCACAGAGCCTTTTTGAATGACTCAGTGAATGACCAGCACTTGAACAAGTATAAGAAGGCCCACCAGGAGAGGAGAGCCACTTAAGATTCTTCCTGTAGTTGCTGCATTCTGGGAAGTCTTCGTGGACTGGGTAAGCGGCCGTTGTTCAATGTACAGTGATGGGTCAGTGTATGGGAAGGCATGGCCGTTCCTCTCCCAGTTGGTGGCAGAATATCCCTTTACTTCAAGCTCTCCATAGTTCCCCCCAGTTTCTGCTGTCTACTCCATTCTGCTGTCTATTTAGGCTCTTCTCCAAGGCCCTCTGTTTTGTTTCACTTGATGTCTCTGATTCAGTGTGTTGGGGTGCAGTCCACACGGCACAGTGTAGTCCAACCAGGGAGTAGGTCCCTACTCTGCTGTTTCTTACTTTGGATCGTTGTCCTTCAGCTTTCAGTGACAAAACAAAGGTAGGCACTTCTGTATTCTGCAAGCAATTAAGTCTCTATGGGGTGCTGGGCCTATAATGCACATGGTGGAAGCAAGCTAAAGGAATTTAAGAGGATGTCTGGGCTGGTTATCAACCACTTGTCTCGCACCTCCAAACCCACCATGGTGAATGGGTGCTGGTCCTCAGCAAATACCTTTCTCCTTTGTCAGTTGACTCCCTGTTTAGTGCCTCCATTGGGGAGCACTAGAAGATGTTACAAGGCAGCAAGAAGAGAGAAAGGATGTACTCCTTATGTTCATTTGCTATTGTTTTTTCTTTAAGATTTTATTTTTAAGTAATCTCTACTCCCAACGTGAGGATCGAACTTACAACCCGAAATCAAGAGTCACATGCTCTACTGACTAAGCCAGCTAGGTGCCCCTTGTTTGCTATTGTTGTCTCCCTCACCCCACTGACCGGGATGATTCCAATTCCAATGTTTTACACTTACATATTGAATGACTTTTATCGGACCATTTTCCCAGACCCAGTATCCTTACCTCCCACATTTGGGACCCTGGGATTACTCTAGTAGAATCTTCCTGAGGTCAGATCCTAGAGAAGGTATGCTGGGGTAGGTAGGATTGTGTTTATATTTTGTGCTATGACATTTACACATTATGATGTAAATACTTATAATTTAGTCAGTTAAGATAAATAGTATTATTTAGAATAAAGTCTTCAAGGTTCGTCCTTTTTAAAAAAATTTTTTAACATTTATTCATTTTTGAAAGAGAGAGACAGAGCACAAACAGGGGAGGGCCAGAGAGAGAGGGTGACACAGAATCTGAAGCAGGCTCCAGGCTCTGAGCTGTCAGCACAGAGCCTGACGCGGAGCTGGAACTCACAGACCGTGAGATCATGACCCGAGCTGAAGTCAGATGCTTAACAGACTGAGCCACCCAGGAGCCCCGGAAGATTCATCCTTCTTATAGCATGTGCCAGAATTTACTTTTTCTTTTTTCCTAAACTTTTTATGTTTATTTTTTCATTAAAATTTTTTTTTAATGTTTATTTATTTTTGAGAGACAGAGACAGAGGGTGAGCAGGGGAGGGGCAGAGAGAGAGGGAGACACAGAATCTGAAACAGGCTTCAGGGTCTGAGCTGTCAGCACAGAGCCCAATGCAGGGCTTGAAGTTGGTAACAGGGAGATCATGACCTGAGCCAAAGTCAGACACTTAACCAACTGAGTCACCCAGGTGCCCCTGGTGATGCTGTTTTTAATATTTACACGGGATTCCCATCCTGTTTTCCACAGTGGCTGCGCCATTTTTTCATCCCCACCAACAGTGCACAAGGGTTCCAAGTTTTCCACCTGCTTGCCAACATTGGTTATTTTTGTTTTCTCATAATAGTAGCCATCCTAATGGATGTGATGGGATAATTTCATTGTGGGTTTGATTTGCAATTTCCCTGATGATGAGAGTGATGTTGAACACATTATGTGATTGTTGGTCATTTGTATAGCATCTTTGGAGAGATAACGTATTAAAATTCCTTGCTCGATTTTTGATCGGGTTATTTCGTTTTCTTGTTGCTGTTGAGTCGTATGGGTTATTTCTATATTCTGGGTATCAGCTCCTTATCAGACAGATGATGTGCAAATATTTTCTTCCATTCCATAGGTTGTCTTTTCAAAGTACTGATACACGACCAACACAGATTGTGTTGCGCAGAAATTTTAAATTTGGAAATAGTCCAATTTATCTATTTTTAAGTTTGTTCCCTGTGAGAAACTACTTTTGAAAAATTAGAAATCATTTCAAAATGCAGCCATTAGGCCAGTGTGAAAGTTGGCATCCCTGACTTGAGTGCATGATGTGGTGTGGTCTACATTCAGAAGATGTTCTATAAAGTTAGTTCTTTTCTCATTGAAGCAAACACTAAATTTTAGTACATGGTTCAGCTCAAGGCAAAGTTACATTGTCAAATGTGATATAACACCCGTGTGCAGGAGACAAATCCCACACCCATGTGCTCTAAACTTTCATTTCGTGATCCACAGTTTCAATTTAAACTAAAACTAATGTTACCGTGAGTAAAATTCCTACAATAAACCAGAAAACTAAATCAACCTTCCCTCGCGCTAAATCCAAGTAGCAGAGATGATTAAGGTAATGATTTTTAAACCGAATATGACTCTATCACAGTGTATAACCATGCTAGAAGATCCATTTGGAAGTGGCCCAGATGAAATATGCAACAAAGCCAGAAATTATAACTCAAAAGATCTAAACGAAAATGCTCATGTGTCATTTAGGCAAGTGGCTTTGGATGCACAGTTAGAATACAAATGGCTGTTTTTGCCACCGGGCCCGAAGCCTAGGTCTGTGTCTAATGTGTCTGCTGTCACCTCTGGAAGATGCTGTTTTGTACATAGGTTGCAGCTGGGTCCTTTGAGCTTGCTTATAAAAGGATGCTGGCTGTTGTGTTTATACTCTTGTTCTCTGGGTACATAGGAATAAAGAGCTGTCACTATGATAAGATCCCAGACACCACTTAAATTTCTGCAGTTTTCTGTCATATTTCCCTCCATGGGAGGCCTCTGAATTACATGTGGCTGTGGCTAGAGCCTATGAACTTGGTGGGGCTGCCTCAGCTCCTGAGTCGCATAGTGAGCTTCATGAGTCTAATGCTTGCTTGGTAGCTCGCATTTTCTTTTGCTCCAGTCTGAACTGTTCCATCAGGAGTCTGTATAACTTTTCAAAAAATAATCTGGTTTTTGGCGCGCCTGGGTGGCTCAGTCTGTTAAGCGTCTGACTTTGGCTCAGGTCATGATCTCAGGGTTCATGAGTTGGAGCCCCGCATTGGGCTCTGTGCTAATGGCTCAGAGCCCGGAGCGTGCTTCAGATTCTGTGTGTCCCTCTCTCTCTTCCCCTCCCTGGCTTGCTGTCTTTCTCTCTCCCAAAAATAAAATAAACATTAAAAATTAATAAACACATGATAATCTAGGTGTTTAGTTATTGGATAACATTACTTCTATGCTATTTATTTCTTTTAAAAAAAATTTTTTTTTTAATTTTTTTTTCTTTTTTTTTTCTTCAACGTTTTTATTTATTTTTGGGACAGAGAGAGACAGAGCATGAACGGGGAGGGGCAGAGAGAAAGGGAGACACAGAATCGGAAACAGGCTCCAGGCTCTGAGCCATCAGCCCAGAGCCTGACGCGGGGCTCGAACTCCCGGACCGCGAGATCGTGACCTGGCTGAAGTCGGACGCTTAACCGACTGCGCCACCCAGGCGCCCCTAAAAAATTTTTTTTAATGTTTAATTATTTCTGAGAGAGAGAGAGAGAGAGACAGAATATGAGTGGGGGAGGGGCAGAGAGCGAGGAGACACAGAATCCGAAGCAGGCTTCAGGCTCTGAGCTGTCAGCACAGAGCCCAACATGGGCATGAACCGTGAGATGATAACCTGAGCCAAAGTCAGAGGCTTCACTGACTGAGCCACCCAGGCGTCCCTATGCTATTTATTCTGAATTCATTTTCCAGCCCTTAGTAATTAGGAGATGAAAGGCCTATTTACCCCATGCATTTATAGAACAAGAGCCTGGAATTTGTCTAGTTGAGTCTTTGTATGTTGTTTTCTCAGGTCCCTCCCCCTTTTTCTGCCAATTCTGTGAGATCTACCTGTCTTTTGTCTCTGTGGTCCTCGTTAGTGCGTCGGTCCATTTGCCATGGGATGGTTCTGTTGAGCCAGGTAGAAACTGTATACGAATCAATTTTTGAGAAGAGTGGCCCTTATGTGTTTCTCGGAATGAGGTCATTCCAATGTCACTGCCTTTGGGAGACATCCTGACCTTTTGGGTCCTTTGGAACACCCCCTGGTGTTATCTTTCCTGAGACTGATGTTTCTGCTTTTACTGCTGTTCTGCTCTCCAGTGTTCTCTCCCATAATTTTTTTTTTAATTCTCTTCTTAACTTTGTCAGAGTGCATTCTGATATTTGTACGCCAAAAAGCTTACACGCATCATAAGTAATAGAAACCAAAGGTGGTGGTGGAAGGTCAGGAACCTGCTAATCAGGTGACTTTTAAGTAGTAATCAATTCCCTTAGCTTTCAGGCATTGATAGTGCAATATGGATGAGGCTGTCAACTAAATGTGGTAAGGAATGTGAAGTATGGTAAGAAAAGGACCTCCTTTAGATTTGTAATCCAGGAGAGAAAACAAGAGAAATACAGAAATGACTGTGAAAGAAAATACAAATCGAGAGGGAGTTGTTCAATTTAGTCCCACGGACGAGATAGGCTAAGAAAACGTGCTGAAGGGGAAGATTAGAAAGATGTCCCCATTTGTTTGCTGATTCATGAATTCTTTCATTTAGTGTGTACCTAAGCCACGTTCATCATCAGTCATCAGAGAGCCAAAGACTCTTCCGACATCTTACATTGGAATTTCTGGCTTTTTATATAGCTGAAAGCTATTTGTTGTTGTTAATAAAATCATTCTAAATACATTCAGACTTGGAGAGAGTCACTTGATTCCTAGGGTGGAGGAGGAGTCCATATTATTTTCAACACATTCTCTCTTAACTAGGCATTTTATAGCCTGTCACGATAATGGCCAAATACTTTCTGGTAAATTACTGCTTTCTCAAAAGGGTTCAAAACACAGATTTGTCTTACGGTTGTTACCGAGCACGGTGGCATTCTTTTTCTGAGCCGCACAGAACCTGAACATGGTCTGGCCAACGCTGCTAGGGTATTACCGTAAAATATTTGGGAGGATGTTCTTTATTATCTAGAGGTGGAGGGTGGAGAAATCGCAAGGGAAGTAAACCTTGGGTGGTCCATCAAAATGTTTATATAGTGTCCTCTACGAAAAAGTTACCTTCCTGAAAAGCATTTTGTAGTAATAATAAGATAGATGCAGACCTGTTTGCACTTAAGTCCTGGAGAATCCTAATGTTCCATAGTGAGTGGAACGTTTTCCTACAAAGCACCATATAGTGAATAACTTGGGCTTTGCGGGCCATGTGGTCTTTGTAGTAACTATATCGCTGACTAGAATGAAAGCAGCCATGGAAAATAGGGAAACGAATGGGCATGAAGTCCTTCAGTAATGCTTTATTTACAAGACTTGTCACCAGGATCATTCTATATGGATGCCTCCTTTGAAATTATGAGTGCATTGCTTTATTTCTATCCAGTTATAAGAGATTTTGGAGCAATTATAATCCAGGTGTTATCAGGAGCTATCTGATGGGGAGATTTGATAGATACTCTTCAGAGATGGCATATGTCTCATTTCTCTGATGGAATTGTATGCTTCCATAAGGTTCTGGATGACATTTTTGAGATCTTTGTGTGCTTTCCAGTGATAGGACACGGTTCCTTAGTCAAGGTTACAGTGGTGATGGCGGTGGCATCCTCTGCAGAGACTCCTTCAGGACGGACCAAGGCACCTGTTCCCTCATCTTCTGAGAATGTTCTGTTGACACACCTCAGTTGAGTCTGTCTTCTGAATTGCCCTCAGCTAAAAAGAGCTCCCACCCCAGGGCTGTGCCCCACTCCCTGGGCAGCTTGTATGCACTCCATGGTCCTGGTAGGGGTGTAATTGTTGATACACCACCTTGTTTCAGGGGTGAATCATCTTCACGGGGCCATTCCGGTCCCAGAGATAGCCATCAAATCAGCTGAGTCTTTTGACAAGAAGGCCTTTGCATCAAGTCTTCCCTCTGCTGGGTTCTGTGCCCTTCATCTATAGAGCACATCCTATTAGGGGAGATCTCAGTATGAATTGTGATGGGACAGGAAGTTGAGGGGAGGGGCCAGGAAGAAATGTAAAGGATGAAGGAGGGAGCAGGAAGTGACCTAAAGGCAGGAGGGTCTAGGAAGTGACATGAAGGAAGGGGAGACAGGACAGGAAGTGACATAAAGGAGGGAGAGAGGGGACAGGAGGAAGAAGAGAGTAGGACCCTGGATTGACACAGGAGGAGGGGCAGGGCAATGGAGAAAGGGATGGGATCAGGGAGAGTTAGGTTAAAATAAGGTTAGGATTAGGGATACTGGTAATGATCTGTTCTTTTGTTTTGTTTGTGTAAAGTTTTATTTTTAGGGGATCTCTACACTCCAGATGGGGCTTTAGCTCAACTCCCCAAGATCAAGAGTTGCATTCTCCACTGACTGAGCCAGCCAGGGGACCCAATGATAATAGTTTTAAAGGGATCCTCTTTGGAGGATTACAAAACATTTTCTTCAAGGGGCACCTGGGTGGCTTGGTGGATTAAGCGTTCTACTATTAATTCTAACTTAGGTCATGATCTTGCAGGTTTGTGGGTTCGAGCTTTACATGGGTCACTGCACTGAGTGTGGAGCCTGCTTGGGATTCTCTCTCTCTCTCTCTCTCTCTCTCTCTCTCTCTCTCTCTCAAAATAAATAAATTAAATTAAAAAATAGGAATAAAAAACATTTTATTAGAAAATTGTATATCTTTTTCTTCAGAATTTAGGTGAAAAAATAAATATATAAATATAAATATATAAGTATATATAGTATGTTTGGCCATGAGCATTAATGTCCCTTGACCATTATTCTTGAAAGGTGCAAGTGCAGCCAGCCACGATTTGGTAAGATTTTAAGAGGAAATCATGAGGCATAGTTAATTACATACTTGTACAAAAACGTGTTTTTTGGTGTAAGAAGTAGCAGTTATCTGCTGTAGCCCTGATTGTGTTTATGATGCATGAACCATGAATTTGACATGCCATGCAGAGATGCACCAGAAACTAACTTCAGACACATTGCATTCCCAGCTGGGCAGTGTTGGTGTTGTATTTTTTTTGTTTTGTTTTGTTTTTAATTTTGCAATGAGCGTTCTTCCTTGAGAACATAAACCATGACAGTAAATATTTAATAAACATCTGTTCATTGTTTAAACAGATTCAGTCATGATCCGGACTCTAGCATTTAATTCAAGGCACATCTCTCAATTTCCAATTGTGCCTGTGGCCGTTTTTACTCCTCCTGCCAGTATGTGGTGAGGAATACTTAAGACTGATTTGTAGAAGTTCTCTGCTCTTTTGAGAAATCGTGTTTCCTAACGTTCAAGCATAACATATATTAATTTTTAATCTGTTGTGTACAATCTTCGCTATTTGGAAACGGGATTGTTTCCAAAGACTAAGCGACCTTTTCCAAATGAAAGAGTTCCTAGAAAAGCTGAAAATATTGGTCTTGCGGAAACCAGAAGTCATGTTACTTCCTTTCGACAGCAGCCCTCTCTAAAGCAGGAATTGTGTGTAACTTGAGTTTAAAAGTGACCGTATTTAATCTGTGAGCATCTGGGGATATCATCAGTGACTCTCTTGTGACTTCCCTTCCTGCTGTGGTACTAGAACGTCTCCTCATTCCCCCCTGTAACTGCTCACGCTATATCTTACGCTAGTGGGTCTATTTCATGCCTGGAGGAGATTTGAAAAGTGAGGTCATTTAAGAATTTCGGTGTGTGGCTCTATCCTATCTAAATTTAGTGGTTTACCAAGGCTTCTCCATGTCGCTCAGAATCTATGACGGGCTTCTCTCCACGGGCAGTTCCATAAAAACAGCACTTTGGCTGATACAAAATAAATCTAACAGTGACAGTATTTTGCAGCTAACCCGAAGAGGCAATGCAGGTGCAATTTGCAAAGCTGCACAGCTGCCGAGAATGTATGCACAATGCCATTTTTATAGGGCTTCAAAATTCAGACATATTTCAGTTGTAAGTCATTCATTTTGGGCCAATCACTTGTAGCCTCTTTAATTTTTTAGGTGCCATTAAAGCTCCTGTAATAGAACTGTCATGTGTGAATTTTCCTGGTACTTATTTGAAGTTTTTCTAAAATTATACACACACACACACACACACACACACACACACACACACTTGCAGGAGGCCTCTGGTTTTCTAGGTTATGATTCCTGCAAATCGGGACATTGTTATCTGCTCTGCTCTGTTTTGTTAACTTACCTTTTCTCTGTTTGCCCTAAATTCCGTTCTTTCTAGTTATAAGGGAAAGGGCTTTGTGGTGAACTGGGATTTGGTGCACACGTCTGTGTTCATCCCAGGTCTTTCTTTTATGAGTTTATAAACTTTAGTGCTCTCCCTTGTCAGCTTTGGTCTTTGCAGATGGATCCATACTAATCCTTTAAGGCTTCTCTCATAGAACAGCAGGTGTGGGCTTTCAGTCATTCTGTATTCCCTTCCCTGGTGCCCTGCTCTGTTATGACTTTATTGAAATGCAGAGACCTGAAAAGTGTGCATTATTATTAGTGCAGTGCTTTAAAAAATATTATTGTTGTTGTTGTTATTATTATTATTATTATTATTATTATTATTATTATTATTATTTAGAGAGAGAGAGAGAGGGAGACACAGAATCCGAAGCAGGCTCCAGGCTCTGAGCTGTCGGTACAGAGCCCGACGCGGGGCTCGAACTCACAGACCGTGAGATCATGACCTGAGCTGAAGCCGGACGCTTAACCAACTGAGCCACCCAGGTACCCCAGAATAATCACTATTTCACCCATGTTTTACTAAGTTCCAATATGTATACCTGCTCAAAAGGTGGAAGGAGGGGTGGCCCTTAAAATGTCATAATAAGGGTTTATGAGGACAGGATCTGAGGGGGGAGAAGAAGCTGAGGCTTCTCACATATGTAGACTTTGCCTTCCTCAGGAATAGATCTAAACCTCCGCCTGTGTCTTCTTGGCATCAGCCAGCATTATATTCAATACACTCAGCGGAAGAGAAGAACCTTGTGCATCTGGATGGCCCTCCCAGGTAGCAGCTAGATTCCGGATTCTTCCTGTTGGGCCAGGACCATTTGGATAAGTTAGAATGCTCAGTGAGTTTGAGTATGCCAAAATGCTGTAAACAGCAGAGCAAACATGCGTATGGACTTTCATCCGGTGTGGCTGTCTTCTTGCTCAAAGTCCACATTGGGTGACCTGACTGAGCAGATTTGGGGGGCAGGGAGTCCTGTGTTGCAAGCCGTCATTGAGGTCTCCAGTGCACCGTGCCCAAGCTTCTCCCGGAGGCTCATCCCTATCCCTCACGGCACAAAGCGGGGGAGCCGTGGAGGAAATCCATGGGAGATTTTTCTGAGCCAGGCTGGGATGGGGCACCCATCACTTCTGCTCTTAAACCATTGGCTAGAACGTCCTCAAGTATCAGCTCTAACTGAAAGAGAAACTGAAGGACCTACTGTTTGACCCAGTGTCAAAGAAGAAGACATTGGTTTGGCGAATAGCTGCTAGTTTCAGGACACCTTCACCATCCCCCTTTCATTTTTCACTTTTTTAGTGTGGAGCTTCTATTTCAACTGAGTAGAAAGCTCCCAGTTTTGAGGGACTAGTACAAATCAAGGATGATGGTGCCTACAAACACAAAAGAGTGTGGAAATAAACACATCTAGCTCATGCCAGATATCAGAAGGCTACATTTGTCAAGCGGATACAGAGGAAAGCTAGAAATCCAAAAGCATCGCAACTTGAAATACAAAGTGGTGGTGGGAAAACAGAGTCCAAGAACAGTACACTGAACAGAGTCCCTCCTTCTCCCGACTTCAGTGAGGGTAAAGGCTTTTAATGTGGTAAAAGTCATAAAGCAATCAAGAGTTGAGAGGATTCATAGGTCACCCCATTCTGGTTCCAATTCTTCTTTATTTCTTTAAAGCTTTTTTCCACGTTAAATTTTCTCCTAGCATTATAAACAAGTCTGTTGTAAAATCACTATTTATTTATCTTTGCACCTCCTTCCTTTGGTATCAAGTGTTCTCGCTATGCACATAGAAACCAATTTGCCTGGTTATTTTCTAGATCCCAATTTCCAACCCTGCTTAACCAGCTTGACCTTGATATACCACTGGTTCCGAATATTTTCCTTTGGGATAAGCACTGATGGTAATATTTAAGGAACCATTAACATATGCCTAGTGTGATTCCAAATGCTTTACCTAAATTAATTCAAAGCCTTAAAAATCTCCATGCACTAGAAAATACTATTATTCCTATTTTACAGAAATAAAACTAAGGGTTAGAAATTAAATACCGTTGTCTAGGTCACACAGGTAGCAAGAGATAGAGCTGGAACCCTAAATCCGAGTCTACTTTTACTAATTTATTTGAGTTGTGAAATAAACCTGTAAGTCACTTGTAGCACAGTATCCGGGAAGTTCTGCCCAACATGACGGACCTGATGTATTAATCCCCATTACAGGCTTACCTTTGAACATCTTTATCCATTTTCCCTACATTTTATTTTATTCAAGAAATGTTTTAAAACAGCTTTGTTGTAGTATAAATGATTTACCAAAACACATATGTAATATGTAGAATTTGATGAATTTGGATATATGCACACAGCTTGATGCTGTCCCCAAAGTCAAGGTAATAGACATATCCATCACCTCCAAGGTCTCCTACTGCTTCGTTTTTTTTTTTGTTGTTGTTTTTTTGTACTGTCATAAGAACACTTAACATGAGATTTACCCACTTGACAAGTGCAGACTACTGTACTGTTAACTCTAGGCACTATATTGTACAGGAGATCTCTAGAATGTATTCATTCCTCTTGCCTAACAGAAAGTTTATGCCCATTGAGTAACAACTGCCCATTGCCTGCTTCCCTAAGTTCCTGCACCCATCATTCTATTCTGATTTAGATTCCTCATATAAGTGGAATTGTGCAGTATTTGTCCTTCTGTGTCTGCCTTATTTCCTTTTCCATAATGTCTTCCATGTTCAGCCATGTTGTTACATATGGCAGGATGTCCTTCGTAGGTGAATATGTCACCTAATCCTTGATTTGAAACTTGGCGATTGTTTTGACTGTGTTTTCAGTAAGGATCTGTGGATCGCTCAAGCATGTTGCTCTGGGAAAAATGTTTAAAAACCACATGCCCGAAGTATGTGTATATTCAACTCTACATTAGCAACATAAGTATAATTTCATTAATGGATGGTATTTGGTTCTCTGCCATTTTCTTAAATCCTGGATTTTTGGTCTTTGCTGTTATTTTCTTACTTGATTCCCTGTTTTTTACTTAATTGCTCAAATTTTCTTTTTTGCCACAATTGTTTGAAAACTATACCAAAGGAAACATAGTTGGTTATTTAGTTCTAAAATAATATTGCCTGCCTTCTGCCCTTTAGTAATTACTCGGCATAACTTTTAGCTTTTAGCATCATTTAGCTTTTAGCGTCTTTAGATTTTGGTTAAAACGAATTGATTTTTCTTTAGATCAGGACCATTGTGACTCACTTGCAAAACAGTATCTTATTTCTATAACATGGTACATTATTTTTTTTTCTCTTTAAAGATTTAGTTCTGGGAGATACCTGGGTGGCTCATTCTATTAAGCATCTGACTCTTGATTTGAGCTGTCATCTCTCGGTGAGGTTGAACCTCACAAGGGTATCTGCACTAACTATTGGTGCCTGGTTGGGATTCTCTCTCTCTCTCTCTCTCTCTCTCTCTCTCTCTCTCTCTCTCTTTCTCTTCCCCCAAGATTCTTTCACCCTCTCCCTCTGCTCCTCCCATGCTTGTGCTATGTCTCAAAAAAAAAAAAAAAAAGTAAGTAAAGAAAAAAAGAAAAGAAAAAGAAAAAGTTCATGAACACACACTTTCTCTCTAAATGAACTTGAAAACAAAGATTTAGTTCTGAATCTTGGATTATGTTTAATCATTATGATAGCTATTTAGATACCAACCAAGAGTTTCACTCTTTCATTGCTTGGTGCCATTTTGATTCTGTTCAGAACTTCTCTTGATGAGTTTTTGATGTAATTCCTTTCTCTGCTTATTGGAGTTTTTGAAGATTTTTACAAAGAATAGCTTGTATTTGATATACTTTTGAAGTCCCTGCAGGGCAGGATAGTTTTCCTTGGCTGTCTGTAGAATTTGTCTCTTACAATTCTAAATTCCCAAATCTCCCTTTGCTTTGAGCTTGTACTTTGAAAGAGAATTCTGTTGTTTACTTGATATTTTCTTTGGGATAATGCGATTTCTTAAAGATGTGAGGAACTGAAGTCTTGAAAAGTTTCTCCCAGTTTTGAATGTTAGCACTTTCTCAGGATCTAGTCATGAGTTTCTTTCATTAATTCAGAGTCCTCTCTGACATGAAGGTGACCGCATTTTGTAGTATGACACTATACTGTAATGAACTCCACCGCTGTGTCCAGCTTCTTTAACTACCCCTGTACCAAAGGCGGTGAAAGCAATTTGATCCACGAAGCTTCCCTGCCGTCTGGAGTATCCATGGAACATGAGGGTGGCCGGCGAAACAAGTCCCTTCCATTGCTGACACTTTTTTCCTTTACGTTTTATTTCTGCTTGCAAATCTGGCCCAATATCTGTAAACTCAGCAGCCATTTGCTGACCAGGCACAGAAAGACCACCTGACACCAAAAATAGAAAATCCTGGAGTAATGGGTACGTTTTTTGAGTTACTCCCACAATGCCTACAATGTTTGCCGAGGTACAGGCACCGGTAACGATGTTAGTGACCCTAGCAGAATTTTCTGTAACTGGCAGCCAGAGGAAATCCTAACTGACACTTGGTTTGTCATCTCTCTGTATTTGGAGTCAGGATAAAACACTAGCTGTCCATCTGCTGTTAGGTCTAGGGAAACAGTTATGGCGGGATTCAGCTCTGCACGTTTAAAGACCATGTTCAAAGATCCTGATGGAATATTATCATGGCAACTTGTGAGAACCCACCCATAAAGCTCTGTGGTAACACATCTGATTAACTCCGAGCCTTTTGCCTTTAAGAGGTGTGTAGTTACAATTGTGAAAAACTTTAAAAATGACACGATCTGCTTCCCTTTATAAAAATATTCACGGGTTGGGGCGCCTGGGTGGCTCAGTCGGTTAAGCGTCTGACTTCAGCTCAGGTCACGATCTCGCGGTCCGTGAGTTCGAGCCCCGCATCGGGCTCTGGGCTGATGGCTCAGATCCTGGAGCCTGCTTCCGATTCTGTGTCTCCCTCTCTCTCTGCCCCTCCCCTGTTCATGCTGTCTCTCTCTGTCTCAGGAATAAATAAACGTTAAAAAAAAATTAAAAAAAAAATATTCACGGGTTTTCAAGGGTTTGCGTTGGCACTTAATTTCTCCTATATGTAAAGAGACATTTGGATATTTGCAATTTCTGGCATAATCCCCATTCTAGCTCATCTAAGGAAGAAAATACAACTTCCGATGGGGTGGTATTAGGTACAAAAATATAAAGACCATATTTAAATTATTTGGTATTGGCCTAGAAATTGAGAGACAGATGAAGGTAGTTAGTAGTATGTCAGGAAAATGCCCAGACACAGAAATGGAGTCCAGGATAATGTTGATATTTTAGAAAAATGGATAATTTTTTCTTTTTCTTCTTCTTTTTCTTTTTCTTTTTCTTTTTCTTTTTCTTTTTCTTTCCTCTCCTCTCCTTTCCTTTCTTTTCTTTTCAACATAGGGCAAGCATGGCAGGGGCAGAGGGAAGGGGTGAAAGAATCTTAGGCAGGCTCCCCACCCAGCAGAGTCCAATGTAGGGCTTGATCTCAGGACCAGTCATCAGGACCTAAGCCAAAATCAAGAGTTGGATGCTTAACACTAAGCCACCCAGATGACCCCAAATGGATAATTTTTTAAAAAGTGGTATTGGGACAACAAAAAAGCTATTTGAAAACATAACACAGCTGGATTCCTTCCTCACAATTTGCACCAAAATAAATTTTATGTAATTTAAATATGTAAATATTATAAACAATGCAAATGTGGAAATTGTAGCTTCTTCTCTTACTTCTTCTCTCCCCCTGTATAAAAGACCTTTTTAATCACATTAAACAGAAGTCAAATATATATATTTATATTTATATATCCCTTTCACACCAATCCGTAAGCAGATTAAAAGGCGAATGAGGGGCGCCTGTGTGGCTCAGTTGGTTAACCGTCCAACGTCAGCTCAGGTCATGATCTCGCAGTGCATGAGTTCAAGCCCCGAACGGGGCTCTGTACTGACAGCTCAGAGCCTGGAACCTGCTTCAGATTCTGAGTCTCCCTCTCTCTCTCTGCTCCTCCCCTGCTCGCTCGCTCTCTCTCTCTCTCTCTCTCTCTCTCAAAAATAAACAAACATTGAGTTGCCTGGGTGGCTCAGTCAGTTAAGCAGCCTACTTCGGCCCAGGTCATGATCTCACAGCTCGTGAGTTCAAGTCCCGCATCGGGCTCTGTGCTGACAACTCAGAACCTGGAGCCCGCTTCAGATTCTGTGTGCGTGTGTGTGTGTCTCTCTCTCTCTGCCCCTCCTCTGCTCGTGCTCTGTCTCTCTCTGTCTCAAAAATAAATAAACATTAAAATTTTTTTAAAGGCAAATGAAAATTTAGGGGAAATAAAATGTGCTTGCAACACTATGTTTACCTAGGATACTTTGCTTACTAAATCAAGTTCTCATTCATGTGAAAAAGAGAAAGATCATACTCATTCCAAATATGGGCAAGAAAATTCAGAGAAAATTCTGAACAAGAAATTCAGAGAAAACACCAGTGGTTGGTACACATGGAAAATACTCAGTTCTAGTCAAGATTGAGGAAATAAAAAAAACAAAAGATGTTTTTTTTATGCCTGATACACTGGCAATGATCAAAAGTTGGATAATAATCAGTGTTGATGAAGGGGCTGGTAATGACTGAATTGGGCTACCTGTTCTGGAGGTCGTTCTTGAGGCCATATCATGGCCGAGGGCAAGAACTGACTTCACTAGAGACCTTGTAATCCATAAAAAGTCAAATATGAGTCGCTGATTCTTCTCATTATCAACAAAGCCACTTACAGCTTAACACAACGTATGCTTCTGCGATCATTATTAAAACCGAGTAAATGGAAGCTGTGATTTGTTTTTCACATTATTAAAAATAATAGCTGCTAGCAAGGTGTTAACATTAGTCTAGAACACAGCAGCCGTTCCACTCACTTTTGAGAATGATTTTTATATATGGCTTGCCGAGTACCTTTGTTTAGCAATAAACAAAATTGCGTAGAATGTAAGCATTTAAGCTGCGTGACAGATGGCTGCTACTCGTTTCGTGATGCGTTTTGTAATGGAAATTCAATGGAGAAAACGCTAATAATAATGCTGTTAATATAGTGCCTTTTCCCTAGGAGCTTCAAACACTTGACAAACATTACATAATTAATGCTTCAATATTATGCAAACATCTACAGGAAGTGGGAAATCTGCAGCCTGATTCTTTGGTTGCACACAGCACACAGATGCACACGCAGATGCCCTCCGTATAGACAGAACAGGTAACCAAGTGGCTTCCCATCATTCTTGAAGTGGTTCCTGTTGTTTCCACGTCATCCCCAGGTAATTCTAATGTGCAACATGTGCTGAACCTCTTGCTCAAATACTCCACCATAACAGATGAAGTCAACGATAGAACTTGCTGCTTTTTCTCTTAAAGATTCCAACTAGCATGCAGCGCCCTTTTACAGATAGTAAATGGATTAGGTTTCCAGACTTATCGCAACGTTTCCAAACCGTGAAGTCAAGAGTTATGATTGTTTTGCGAGTATGAGTTACGACTTACGTCGTCACTCTTGTGGGTTTATTTATTTTTATTTATTTTTTTATTGTTGGTCGTAGCTAGAATATAAGCTTTGAATGGATCATGTAGACCAAATTTCCTTCTTGGTCAAAGGCAGGATGCAGGAGTACGTAGAATCTGGCACATCGTGGATTGTAGGGGACATGTGACTCCCCACAAGTGGTTCCTCTCATTCAACACCCTGAAGCGAGCCTTCGGAACATTGCCTTGTGGTTTTATGAGTGCCCCTCTGTGTAAGGATTAAGAGATACATAAAAAGATGTTGATTCACTGGGAAAGTGCTTTTTGTCCATTAAATGCTGAATGGCTCTTATGAGTGTATAAGCCTGGGATGAAGCTACAGGAACCTGAGATTTTTCCGATAAATCAATATGTAATCAATGCTGCCAGGACTGCTGGCAGTTAATGGTTAGAGCAGCTTCATTTCTAAGTCTTTCTTGTGGAATCACAATCAAGATACCCCATTCAGTGATCAAGCCCAGGACGTTTAGTCTGAACACCAGTACATCCACAGCTGAGCGGTTTCTACACGGCAATCCCTGAAGAGAGCTATACCACCGTCTCACAGAGAAAGGTACATAAAGTGGAAATAACGTGTTTGACTAGGTTGCACCTTTTTAACAGCAATTTAAAAAATCTTTTTATTTCATCTTGGGCACAGTTTTTTGGAGCCCGGTCAGAATGGCTTCATGGTCCTGTATATCATCCTGCCCTGGACCCGGTGCAGAGTACTGCTCAAAAGAATGACGGTATCTGCAACACAAGTGTGAGTCTCCCCATTATGTGGCTGTGTTGTGCGTTGATAGTGTTGTACTTTGGTAGCCTAGTTATTCTACACAAATTAATGTTTTCCTTAAAGAGATGTAATGAAGCTCCTGTTTGCTGATGTGAGAGTCTGATTGTAGAATTCTAGTAAGTTGTATCAAGAGATACTAAGAAAATATATAGTCCGGATCATTACCAGTTTAGTGAAATTCCTAAGGTTAGTTTTTAGCGGCACAGAAGGTCATTGTGGTGTTACTGTAACCCAAGTTTTTTCAACCTGGGCACCAGTGACATTGGAGCTGGATAATTCTTTGTTGTGGGGCTCCTTTGTACATTGGGGGATGTCTGAGGAAGTCCCTGACGTCTATGCAGTGGATGCCATACACTCCTGTCCCCCTGAAATGAAAACAAAAAATGTCTCCGTGTGTTGCCAGTTGTCTCCCACAAAGAGTGCGTGCGTGTATGTGTGTGTGTGTGCCTGTGAGTGCACACACTGGCAAAATCATTACACTTGAGCATTACTAATGTTATAATTCACACAATTTGTGATTTTTTTTTCAACTGAAGCTCATTTGCCACCCCACCTACTATTGATGTCCTTGAAACCAAATATACTTTTAGGAGTTCTTTTCATAAACATGGCCCCATTGTCACTCTCCTTTGCTCCGTTTCTGTAAACACCCTCCAGCATTGCTTAAATGTTTTAATAAAATTGTGTGTTGTGGTTTTCTTCCTTCACGTCCCAGTCTCTTTATCTGGGTTCTTTCTGTCCTCTGCTCAGACCAGTATGCTGTTGACTTTCCTAGCTCATCGTACATGCCCTTGAGCAAGGAAAATGTTATTTTTAGAGAAAGATTTAAGTGGAATTTTGAAAAACCAAACAATGTACAATAATTGATGTGCATTTGGCACCAATTCATTGGTGTGATAAAAACAAAATTGAAGACATATTTTATTTAAAGGCAACTCAGTGTTACAGTTCTTTGGGGATTTTGCATGGCTGCTGTACAATGGGATTAGAGATACCATGCAGTGTAGGCATCACCAACATAGTTCCTTAACTTTGTCCAGCCACCGAGTGCTCTAGGGCTCCAAAGTGCAAGCTTTATTGATGTCCTAGCAACTTTGGGAACCTCATCTCAGATCAGGTGGTGCTTTGGAGGATTAGGACCACACCGGGTAGACAGAATTAATTAACACAGGAGTTTTTGGAGTTTTGTCTTCATGACCTTGGATCAGATCATTTCACTTCTCCGAATGACAGTGCCCGCATTTGAAAAGTGAGTCGATGAGGTGCAATTCTCCAGGTTTTTATGAGGAATAATAAAAGATTTCTGCAAGGTGGCTGTGTTTGGCATACACATGAGGAGCCTGATTAATGCTACTTTTGTGTCTCTACACCAAGCGTGCAGGCTCACTGACTTGTTCTGGGAGAGAAATTGGACGGGACAGCCTTTTGTGCCCTGGACTTAGATGGAACCACTATCATTTCGAGCTCAGAAGGCCATGGAAGGCTTCAGGGGAAATTGATACCTATGTCCTGAAGGGCGGTTTGATTGAACCTAAAAAAGCTTGGTCTGCAAGCCATGCAAGGAGTCTGCAGTTTCCTAGTAGAGGACTGAGAGCTAATGGAAAATATGAGTTGGTCTCTGTCTACAGTTCATGACACTGAGCTCCGAGATCCTTTGAAAGTCCCTGGGTGATAGGAACATCTTGTGATGATGAGGTGACTTGATGGGCTCCTGGTTGGGGGCTGGTCACCAGAAAGACCAAGCCATGAGTAGAAGCTGGGAACTTTCTGCCCTACCCCCAACCTCTAGTAAGGGTAAGGGCTGGAGATAGAGTTAAGATTGATCATGCCTACATGATGAAGCCCCCATAAAAACCCTTCAAGTATAGGGTTAATGGAGCTTGTAGCCTGGTGAATACCTGCAGGGGCCAGGGGAGTGGAGCCCAGAGAGGACCCTGGAAGCTTCTCACCCTACGCATCTCTTCCATACGGACCTGCATCTCTATCCTGTATTATACCCTTTCCTACTAAATTGGCAAACAGGAAGAGGCTGTTTTCTTGAGCTCTGTGAGCCAGTCTAGCAAATAAATCAAGCCCAAGGAGGGGAACCTCCAATCTGTAGCTGATGGGTCAGAAGTGGAAGTGACAACATGGACTTGAATGGTGTCTGAAGAACACAAAGTAGGCTTGTGGGACCAAACCCTGCACTCTTGGGATTCGATGCTGGCAGGTGGACAGTGTCAGAACTAAGTTGAATCGTAGGACACCCAGCTGGTGTCACAGACTTGCTTGGTGTCGGAGCCTCCCTACAATACCTGGCATCAGAAGTACTGTGAGTGATGGGGCGCCTGGGTGGCTCAGTGGGTTCAGCATCTGACTTCAGTTCAGGTCACGATCTCGCAGTGTTTGGGTTCGAGCCCCGCATCAGGCTCTGTGCCGACAGCTCAGAGTCTGGAGCCTGCTTCGCATTCTGTGTCTCCCTGTTTCTGCTCCTTCCTCACTCATGCTCTCTCTCTCAAAAAAATAAACGTTAAAAAAAATTAAAAGGGGCACTTGGGTGGCTCAGTCGGGTAAGAATCTGACTTCTGCTCAGGTCATGATCTCCTGGTTCATGAGTTCAAGCCCCACACTGGTCTCTGCTGACAGCTCAGAGCCTGGAGTCTACTTTGGATTTTGTGTCTCCCTCTCCATCTGCTCCTTCCCCGCTTGTGCTCTCTGTCTCAAAAAATAAATAATAAACATTAAAACAAAAACAGAGACAAAAGAAGTACTGTGAGTGAGGTAGCAGCATGAGACACAGGAAGAAATACAGGAGTATAGGTTTTGTAAATAAGGAAGGTGATAAACAGGAAACCGTGTAGCAAAGTAGATTAATGGTCCTTAAAGATGAGATATTTCATTGTTCTTGGATTAGGGCCATTTCTTTTCTTCCTTTTTTCAAAAGAGCTTTATTGAGTATAATTTATATACCATAGAACTCACATGTTAATGATTTTTAATAATTTATAGAGTTGCACAACTGTGACCACAATCCAGACAGAGAGAATTTCCATCACCCTAAGAAACATGACTTGTGCCCCTGTGGAGCGGTCCCTCCTCCAACCCTGACTTGTGCCCGTGTGGAGCGATCCCTCCTCCATCCGCTTGCGCCCGGCTGCCTGGAACCTATCTCCTGTGTCTACACCATCACCTATTCTGGGCTTTTCAGCTACATGAAATCGTATACTACATAGTACTTTTTTCTGGCTTTTTTCACGTAGCAACACTTTTTTTAGGTGAATCCATGTTGTAGCAGGTAGCATTGCTTTACCCTTTTATTGTTTGTTGTCAATGTGGTAAAGCAGGCCAGTGGCTGTCAAACCATAGGTGAGGGTGAGGCGTGTGAAGGAGGTCTTGGTAGGGCCGTTGGTAGGTTATTTTGGTGGTGAACACACCTACGATGTTATGGAACTGCGTGTCACTCATTCAGAGCTTAGTACCTGTTACTTTTCTGGTCATGATCATCCTATTTATCATTACCTACTTTTTAAAAAAAAATTTTAATGATTGTTTACTTCTGAAAGAGACAGAGACAGAACGTGAGTGGGTTAGGGGCAGAGAGAGAGGGAGACACAGAATCGGAAGTGGGCTCCAGGCTCCGAGCTGTCAGCACAGAGCCCAACGCGGGGCTCGAACTCACGAGCTGTGCGATCATGACCTGATCATGACCTGATCATGACCTGAGCCAAAGTTGGACATTCAACCGACTGAGCCACCCAGGCACCTCAAGCCAACACTAATTTTAGATGGCTCTTCAAACTGCCCATAGCTAGCTCTCAGGGATTTGGCACACTTCTCTGTGGGTTGTGAGCCTGGTCACCCTTGGAAATCATGCACAAGGAGAGAGGTTACTGACACAGACCCATCATGCAGGAGAACAGCTAGCCTGCAGGAGAAATACTGCGATGCTCAGCCACCAAGGGCAGAAAAGGCCTCCTCCAGATGCCTGGAAGCCTGACAAATACTGAGGCCTGGTTAGCAATCTTAGAAAGGAACAATAATAAAAAGGTTCAGTTTTTGATGTATAGAAGACACATTTAATAGTGAGGGGAGGAAAAATGTTTTCAAAAATCACCATTTTTCAAATTAATTTTGTGTTGTTTCAGTAAAGATGTCTATGATTTGGGAGGCCCTCAGGTGTGGGTTTAATTTTGTTTGCTTTTGATGTATGATTGCAGAAAGGTGTTATTCCTGAGAAGCCATCAAAATATAATTAAAACGTTGGCAGAGGTGATGTCTCATCGCTAGCTTTGTTTATTTTTTTAATAAAAAAGAAAACCCCAGTTGTGCTCTGCTTGGAGGACAATGACCATAAACCAAGAGAAAGAATTCACACACTTGTAAAATCCCACACAGGGTTTCCTTGGAAAGGGAAGTGGGTGTCACTCTGGACATGGCACATAGAGATCCCAACCCAGATGTGTTTATTCTTCCGGAGAGTCTATCTCGTTTGATCCTGAACAGCTGAAATTCATGAAAAAGATAGCAATGGAAACTGTACGTTAGGACCAGGCAATAATTGCATTCATTGGTGGACGGGTCTTTCTGCACATTCTTCCTTCTGCTCCTGTTTGCCTCACCCCTGTTTGTATCACTTCTGGTTGGTGACTTTCCTCAGCTCTACCTAGTGTCCCCTCCCTCGTGACTCCTTCCCCACTGGTGACTCTTGTAACTCACTCTTCCCTCTTGGCTCTCACTTGTACCTTACAGATTTGTGCATGGAGTTTGGACTTACATATGGACTCTCCTTCTTTTCTTTAATATCCCCAAATGTAAGAAAGTGCTATTCATCCATACGCCCTTCACCCTAGTAAGTGGTCTGAAATAAGATGGCAAGTCCACATTCATTAAACTGAGTTGTATTTAAAGAAATTTTTTTAAATGTTTTTATTTATTTTTGAATTTGAGAGAGAGAGAGACAGACAGACAGAGCATGAGCGGGGGACGAGCGGAGAGAGAGGGAGACACAGAATTTGAAGCAAGCTCTAGGCTCTAAGCTGTCAGCACAGAGCCCGATGCGGGGCTCGAACCCGCAAACTCTGGGATCATGACCTGAGCCGAAGCCAGACACTCAACTGACTGAGCCACCCAGGTGCCCCTGAACTGAGTTATATTTAAATCGTGTTAACAATTATAGGACTTTGGGGAAGTATATCTATGTGTGTATATATTTGCATGTAATATGCGTATATTTATTTTTACCTGTACCTTTCACTAATGTGATACTGGCTTTATATTTTGAGCTGTTTGCTCAGAAAGTAATACTTTGTTGGGGCGCCTGGGTGGCGCAGTCGGTTAAGCGTCCGACTTCAGCCAGGTCACGATCTCGCGGTCCGTGAGTTCGAGCCCCGCGTCAGGCTCTGGGCTGATGGCTCGGAGCCTGGAGCCTGTTTCCGATTCTGTGTCTCCCTCTCTCTCTGCCCCTCCCCCGTTCATGCTCTGTCTCTCTCTGTCCCAAAAATAAATAAACGTTGAAAAAAAAAATTAAAAAAAAAAAAAAAAAAAAAGAAAGTAATACTTTGTGGTTGCTATACTTAGTGGCGTAGCTTGTAACTGCTTCCCTGATTCCTGCCTCCTGTCCAAAGAGGGGAATAATGTTCTCAAAGGAGGCGTTCATTGCAGGCTTCTTTGGGTATAATCAGCCACATACATTTTGGTGAGAACTGAACATGTGCTGAGTTATTGAGGATTAACTTTCTATTCTCATTATAGTTTGTGTATTTTCCATACCCCCTACAATGAAGAATCCTGTTATAAATAAGAAATATAAGTGTCTATAATTTGTACACACACATACATCGCAACACTAAGCAGCTCCAAGCCCTCAAAATTTCAGTGTCACTGAATCCTAAATAAGTCATAGTTCAACTCTTCTCGCAGAATGACAGGTTTGGCAAAAGTGAGACGTTAATGTTTAGGAGCAGCAGACTAGCCGATGGGCTATTTAAGTTCTAGCAGTGTGTGGTTGTTGAAGGTTTTAAGAAAATCCTCATTTCCTTTGGGAATTGTAACCTAGCTGAACCGTTTCGTGAGAACCCTGTTGCTGAGCAATCGTGGTACCCACTAAAAGGTTTGATTCCACCGTGTCTGGGGGTCTGGTCAGGAAAGAAAAGGCAGGCTGTGGCTTCGTAAACCAGTTTCCGGTGTGGCCCCTTCAGTTGAATGGGTGCTCACAGAATCAGCCCGCCCACTCTGAGAGCTGTGAGGCCTGGTGGCTTCAGTGCCCCTGCCTTTGGGGGCCTCAGGCTTGGACCTTTTATCTGTGTTCCCTGTTCCAGGTGACCTTATCCATCCCAGGTTTCTAAATGTCCACTAAGTCCTGACAATTGCCAACCATGTCCTTTACCCTTGGCGTCTCCATGAATACACCACCAAGTGTCCAACTGCTTCTGCCTTAGGAATCTTAAATTTCTATGTGTTAAGTGAATGATGGTTGCCATTTCCCCCTACCTGTCCCTGCCTCAATGTTTCATAGTAAATGGAATCATTATCCAGTTAATTAGACCAAAACATTGACTTCAACTTTGACTCCTCTTTCTCTCCTGTGTCACCACGTTGTGTGTCTGTGTTAGTCGTAGGGAGATCATAATACAACAAATTGTCATTGGCCTTAGAAGGGATGTCCTGGCATGCCCCAGACCCCTGGACCCCTATAGCCTCATCAGCGGGGGCAGGTCGTGAGTCCTTCTTGAATTAATCTCCCACCTTCTGGGAGGTTAATAATGTCTTATTAGGGCATAAAGTGAACTTGTCACTTCCATTTCACAACGTGATGTCGTAAGTATGGTGGACCAGTGTGATGCTACGGAGAATGTCACGATGAGCAAAGTGACAGGGGGAGCTGAAGAGTTGACATGTCAAGGTAATATATCTATGATCATCCTTGAGATGGAATAATTCTCAAAAAGTGGTACAGAGTCAACATGTGAAGGTAATATATCTATGATCATCTTTGAAATAGAATAATTCTCAAAAAGTGGTACACTGAACATCTGTTCTATTAGTTATACCGTTCCTAGAGTAGTGGCTCCAATTCTGCCTATTTTCTGGTTATGTTTGTGGTGGTTCCCAGTTATGTTCTATGACACATTTGGTTTTTATACAGACTAGGCAGGTTATGTCAAGAAGGATATAATGGAACTCACGCTCCTGTATCCTTCAAGTCTTTTAAGGTGGACCCGACTTTGGCATTTTTCCCGAGTGTATTATTGTTACTGATCTACTGTCCTTGGTCCAGGATTCCTCTTGGCTTTTCCTATAATAATGACTGTTACTCCAGAGATCAGAGAGCCCATATGAGGGCTCTGCCAGCTAGGTATAGTAGATGCCTGCCACTTTTATACTTGAGAGCTGACAGAATGATCTACAAAGGTCTGTGAAACCATTGGCCCCACTGTGAGAAGTGAGTCAAAAGCCCTTGTCTAGGACTCCTAAGAGTTTGTCGGTGTTTTATTCTCTCTAATATTCTGGCAATTGTGTAAGCTGTTGAGGCAAAGTAACAAATATCTACTGTGTGTTGTTATATCATGTTGCGGGATCTTTCCTCATCTGGTCCTGGTTTTTCTGCCAGTTAGTGTCTCTGGATATGTGTGCCATCCTAGCTCTGGAAAATAAGGGACTGCGATTTTTCTACTGATGCAGCTGGTGGTGGCCTAGTATTTGGTAGTTCTACTTTCTTTTCATTAAAGACATTGAGAAGCACATGCCATGATCTACATCCTCCATCAATGATTATCCACAGCTTCCTGAACATCAGGCATGCTGAGTTTTTCTCTGGGTTGATGCCAATTTAAAGGTACCTTCCTTCTGATGATTAAGTGCTGGTGCCTTTCCTCTACCATTCCAAAATCAAATCAGTATCATCAATATTAGGGAATCTGGTCGTGTGGCCACACCATCCATTCTCAGCCATGGCCCATAGAACACAGCTGCTTAGAACCTTCTAATGTGTGCTGATACTCCCTCACCTGTACATTCTGTAGTGTTTCATGAAGGGGGAGTCCTCTGAACAACATCAGGTGGACATGTCTCGTTTTACAGGAGCAACTTGTTTTAGTACTCCAACTTTTCTTACCCTTCTAACCCTCTCAGTCCTGCGCTGAAGTTTGGCAGCCCCATGTGAGCTACAGAAGGGTGTTTCTCTGTCGACTGTCCTGAGTGCCATCACCTGAGACTCACTGGACCAGCCCTAGATGTCCTTCCAAAACTCAAATGCCAGGTCGTGTGTGAGTCTCACCATGCCAGTTAATTCTCTTATCCACCTTACATGCTACTCTTTCCAAACCCATCCTGTCTTAAGATTCATCTCTACCCCTATCCCCGTAGCTCGTTCTGGTGAGACAGGTGCTGTGTCTCCTTTAGTATAGCTCATTTGTTGCCACAGAGTAGGGCTAGCGCCGCCCAGCTCATCTGTGATGACATCTGAGTACAAGGACCAAAACAGGCATTCCTGCTAGTGTGGCTTCAGACCAGCAGGAACAACATCACCTGGGAACGTTAGGGAAGGGCGCTTTCCCAGGACTCACTCCATAGCAACACTCAGTCAGGGACTTTGAGGGGTAGAGCTCACCGATCCATGTTTAGGCTTTCAGGTGATCCTAACGCATGTTCAAGTTTGAAAACCGCAGCTCTGGGGAACACAAAGAAAGATGCAGGTGGGTCTTGAGGAACATACACTTGATTTTCGGAGGCACCACCTCTAGGCAAGGTCATTGCAAAGGAAGAAGTTGTTGTTGTTGTTGTTTTGTTTTGTTTTTCTGGACAGAGTGGAATGTGGCTGTCAGGAGTGTTCCAAGGGATGTGGAGTTTGAGATCTACATGTTAGTCCATCAGAATATTTGCAACAGAGGTCTCAGGGATTTCTCTTTCCCTACCAGGGCCTGCTGTCACATACCAGGGCTCCACATCCAGTCATCTTGGCCGCTCTGTCCCATTACCATCCAGCCTGGTCCTGATTTCCCCCAAAAGCTGCCCTTGCTGCTGCAGAAGACATGTCTTTCTTAGACCTTCCCACTCGCCTCCTGGCTTTCACAGCATGCATGAAACGGACAGTTGGCCACTTATCATTTTCTTTGGGCAAGGCTTCTGAAGTTGTCGAAAGCAGCCACCTCAGTAAATGGTCGTTACATTTATCGTGGTCTCATACTGATTCAGGGCAACAGTGATTCCATCTCCAATGTTTTGTCTTCCCCGTCCTGGTGCTGATTTCATTGTTCCTTAGGTGAAAGCTTTGTAATTGTGTGATCACTGCTTGGGACGTGTAATCACCCCTTAACTACGAACATTGCAGTCCTCACTCCTTCAAGGAGGTTGGACAGTGTGAATTCTGAATCCTGTCTGGTGAGGTCTGCTTCCTAGTGCAGGAAAGTCCCTGCTGTCTATAGCCTGGATTCCCTAGAAAGGAGGGCATGCCTAAGGCAGAACTTGTGCAGTGATGCTTTACGGGGAGAAGAAAGCTCAAGGACATCAAGTAAAGGTCAATGCATTATAGAACTGGCAAGACAAGAAAACACAGCAGGATGCACCAGTAGTTTGGACCTGTCTAAAGAGGAAGAATGAGGTCCTCTGGAGAAGTCCAGTGGGAAGAAAGGGACATGGAGGCATTGCTCCCCATGAGACCTCCCCTACGGGGTGTTGATAGTCTTGGGCTTCTAGACCATCCAGGCAACTTCTGGGAATGCCATTACCCATACCTAGAAGTTTGGAATGTCATTATATCACATCTGGGAGAGGGGGATGAAGAGCATCTACAAGTTAGCAGATGCCAGAGTACTGCAGCCATAGTGAACAATATGGCGGCCAAGCTGTAGGGGCCAACCCTTGTCCCAGCTCTGAAGACATGACTCAGTGTAGATAGTGGGCGCTTAGGTCCCTGCACTGAGGAAGCATCAAGGACATAGAGGGAGGCAGGTACCACGAGAAGCTAAGGAAGCACATGAGAAAGTTCGAATGCAGTGGTTTCAGATGGGCAACAGTCTAAATGTTCTACAGAACTCTTTCTATTATGCACCAAACATTTCTTTGCGTTGGTAATCTGTTTTTCCTCTTCCATATTTAATGACTGAAAAGCAAAAAAAAAAAAAAGTTTTCTAGACAAACCTTGTAAGCAATTCATACTAATGTTATGTTGATGTAAAAAGAGAATTAAAACAAACCTTGAGTGCTAAGAAGCTCTGATCTGGTGCCATGAACTCTTAGATCTTCCCCCTTTTTTTTTCTTGGGGAGCTCAGTCAAGAAACATTACCTCAGTAGACTTCTAATTTCCCTGCCCTCTAATAAACCCTAAAGCAATAGAAAAGTTTCCATTTCCCACAACAATCAGTGGCCCATTAATTTTTAATTTCATTTTCTACACATTTCCAAGAGCAGTTGCTTTGCATACCCAGTCTTAGTATTTGCCCTATTTCTCCTGTCTCCCAAGTTTAGGCTCTTGTTTTCCTCTACGTGGATCATTATCAAAACTTAATGAAGGAAAAAAGAAAAAAAATGACAGATGTAGAAAGAAGCACAGGGGGACCCAATCAGTGTGAGGATCTTTCAGGTGTTTTCCTATCCCTGTTCCCCTGACCCCATCTGACCTCAACCTGTAACTTCAGAGCATTGCCTCTCCTTTGATTATGAAGATACTCAGGCACACAAATAATTCTGTTGTATTCAGTTCTCATGTTTATACATCTGCACTTAGTTTTCCAACACTTTTGGTTACAGCGCTCCCTTGCCATTGTCAATTTGCCACCCTGACTCTGAATGTTGGGTCCCCCTCTGTGTGGCACCTTCAATAGGAAGAGTGCCTCCCTAAGTATGATACTCCTCTCTTTCTTAGCAACCATCACATTTACCATCTTATGGCTTCTCTTTGCCTCTCTTCTTCTTTCCTTCATTCCTTCCTCCTCCCCTCTCATTCTTTTTGTGTGTGTTTTTGCTTTCTGTCTTTTAAAAAAAATTCTGTTTTCATTAAGTTAATCTATTTCCATTCTAGGCTGTAAGTTTCCTGAGGAAAGAGGGTAAGCCTATTTTGCTGAAAATCATGTCTCCACACCCTATGTGTTGAAAGAATCCATGAATGTATAAATGAATCAGGACTTGAGCATCTGAGCATAGCACATGAAAAACCAACGACCAAAATGGTGGTAACTCTCTTGTATGACACCATCTATTTTCTGCTAGTTGTGTTTTGTTGTTGGTCTTGGAAATCTATTGGTGGCTCATCATAACTGACACCTAATAGAATCTGCTCAGGTGGGGCCAGGGTGATTGTAGCATCCCTCTGTAGGCAGCAATGTTTGCCATGTTGATGAAACTGCAATACTTCAAGAGGCTATACGATGATACAGATGAGGGGAGTTTCGGCCAACAGATTTGCCTTTGTTCCCAAACCTGCCTTACCTCTCCATCTCATTTATGGCAAGCAAAGGTGGACAGGCCAACTGGTTGTATTACTATTCACTTGGTACCCAGAAACTTAGAGCTCCTATGCTAATTTCTTTTTTAATGTTTATTTGTTTTTGAGAGAGAGAGAGAGAGAGAGAGAGCGAGCACATGCCAGGGAGGGGCAGAGGGAGATGGAAACACAGAACCTGGAGCAGGTAGAGCTCCTATTCTAGCAGCTGGAGTTGGCTTTTGTCACGTGTCAAATGGCAAATTTCAGCTAAGGGGAGCTTAATGCCTATATTGTAAGAGTGAAGTTGTGCCCCAGGTCCCTGGGATACGGTATCCGTTGGCAACAGTCTCCAGTGTGTCTGTGCAAGGACCTCATGACAGTGACAATCAGCTTCATGAACTGCCAAGGCACCTATCACTGCTTCTTGATTTAAGCCATTTCTCTTTTTTCTTTGACTTAAGGTAAAAGACATTTGATCATTTCGATGATTAAAGCTGGTCGACTTCTGTTGTCAAATCAATTCTTTAAAAAAAAAAAAATAGCAGGTATTTAGACACACAAACCAGAGGATATTCGTTCAGAAAAAAAGCAATGACCCTTATAATTACCATCTTAAAGGTCTTGGGAGTTAAGGGTTGAGTGTCCCTTAATCACTGCTTGGTTGATTTCATGTGACTGGTATGCTGTCTGTGCCTTCAGTATAATGTTACCTAGCTATGGAAATAGGGATGGATCATTTTGAACTCGATCATTCCTGTTTTGTGAGTCAGACTTCGTTTGAGGTGTGAGGGTACAGGAGTGAGGCAAAGACATGACAAACTGTCTTCTTGGAGCTCCAATTGACAAGAGCTTCAATCACATGGATTTTCTTCATTTTGACTTCAGGTTCCTTTCAAACAGTTCATTTGAGAGTCTAACAGTATTGGTATTTCTGTTTAATTCAAGGAAGTTTTCCCTCAGTTGACTTCCAATACCCAGACCCGACTGACTGGTTACTTCTCACATTCTGCTGGAAGAATGGTCTCAAAAGGCACTGATAAGTAAGGACTTCCTGAAGGAGAAGGGCTTTGGATAGGCCATCAATGCCTTTCCATTGATCTTCCTCTGTTCTCCGCTCTGTACCCATGTTAATTATTTTGCTTTGATTCTGGAATCAAATGGAAACTCTTTTGATGTCTTTAAAATAAAAGGGCAGTTTTGAACCACATGTTCCCCCATAAAGAATATTTTCTGTTTTAATGAAAGAACGTTTTTATGAAGTCATTACCTTAGTGGGCAAAATAGAGAGGTGTCCCTTCATCGGTTCACCTTTGCTGGTCAGGAATCTGACACTGGATATATTTTTGCAGTCTTCTCTCCAAACATGAAGCCGTGTTCCTAATGTGTATCAGCATATAGTAGGTATTATAATTACCTGTATATACAGTAAAACCTTGGATTGTCAGTAACTTGTTCTGCGAGCATTCTGCAAGACGAACAAACATTCCTAATAAATCTTAACTTGATAAATGAACCGTGTTTCGCAGTACGTGAATGTCACAATCTCAACTGAGTCAATGGTGTTCTCTCTCTCTCTCTCTCTCTCTCTCTCTCTCTCTGTCTCCCACTATGTGATTTTGGGTGATCATCAATGCAGTGTCACATTTCCGTGAAATCCTCAAAAGGAGGCAAAACCAAGTGTCATTAGATAGATTCCTTGTTAAAGTTGCCAGAAAAGAAAAAGATTCCATTGAGCCAATAGATAGCAGTGATTCTGTTAGTCATAGTGAAAGCCACCCACACAATAACCCTCCTCTCTCCTGTCTCCCTCACACCAGCCATGAAGGTTTTCAAAGGGAAGTGCAGGTTAATTCGTTTATTTTTCTTTATATTTTGTATTCTCTTTATTATTTTGTATTATATTACAGGATTGTAATCATTTTTATATTAATATTTGTGGGTTGTGGATTGAATCGTCTGAATATCCATTATTTCTTATGGGGAAATTTGCTTTGATATACAAGTGCTTTGGATTACAAGCAGGTTTCTGGAACTAATTATGCTCGCAAACCAAGGTTTTACTGTACATAGATTCTATTTACATTATGCATCTTATATAATAGTATATATGAAAACGGGTGTATGTCTGTAGACATATAACTGGTTATATCCATAGAGCTATGTTTCTGTCTCTCTCTATAAAATCTTCTATCTTTTCTACAAAGTCTTCAGTGAAATTGCCAGTGATGAATGGAGCACCTTTCATTCTGAAGTCAGCTGAAATAGCTACTCTTAACAACCTGGGAAAGAAAACCTAGCCTCCAGGTCCCATAGACAGCAAAGATTTGCATAATCAAAGAGAGCAGAAAATCCTTGGAAAAAGCTAGTCATTGGTTGAACTCTCAACACTTGATGGATTAGAAAAGGAAGCACATTCTGGCTCACAGAGTTATTAGAAATTCTAAGAAATTGTATTGCAACTTGTCTAGCACTATTCATCAACTGCCCTTAGAAGGAAAAATGCAGAATAAATATTAAAAGGGCCATTCCCAATGGGGTCAGAGCTTTGGAATCACCTAGGTTAATTCAAAGGCAACATTGCTGTTGATTACACACACAAAATTTACCCAGTTAGCATGCTAAGTAGAAACCCTGGGCTTGTCAATCCTATAGAATAGGACAAAGTTCTTCCTTTTTTCTTTCTTTCTTTCTTTCTTTCTTTCTTTCTTTCTTTCTTTCTTTCTGTCTTTCTTCCTTTTTTCTGTTTTTCAAATTTTGGCAAGGAAAGTAATTTTTAATTTTTAGAAACCAAGTGAAATTTTATTTTATTAAAAAGGTTTTAATGTTTATTTATTTTTGAGAGAGAGAGCTTGAGCAGGGGAGGGTCAGAAAGAGAGGGGGACAGAGGATCCAAAGCAGGCTCCACACTGACAGCAGTGAGCTGATGGGGGCTTGAACTCACGAACCATGAGACCATGTCCTAAGCTGAAGTCGGACAGTCAACTGACCGAGCCACCCAGGTGCCCCGTGAAATTTTATTTTTTAAAGTGGTTGATAAAAGAATGTTTCCTGACATTCTCAAATGCATCTCAGGATAATTAGTTAATGGATTAGAGCTCATTTAAAAATATCATTTAGTAGGGCTGCCTGGGTGGCTCAGTTGGTTAAGGGTCCCACTTTGGTTTAGGTCATGACTTCACGGTTTGTGAGTTCAAACCCCGTGTCAGGCTGTGTGCTGACAGCTTGGAGCCTGTAGCCTGCTTCAGATTCTGTGTCTCCTTCTCTCTCTGCCCCTCCCCTACTTGGGCTCTGTGTGTCTCACTCTGTCTCAAAAAAATTTTTTTTCTTATATTGCAAGCACATAACCTTTTCTTTTCCTTGATTATCACTTAAGTACATTTATTAAAGTATTGCTTGTGAATTCATTTTTTCCATCCTTCCATCTTTCCTGCATCTCCTCTGAGAATATTTACTTAATAAATTAAATAATAACTGTATCCTAATGTATTCTAAATATTGCAATGAGAAAATTGGTTAAGCCATAAAATATAACTTTATAAAATATTATGCTTCCATCCCCCCCTCCCCCCCCCGTATGCCAGGACAGAGCGTTACTTAATTTTATTTAACCAACCATTTTATTTATTTCTTATTTTTTTATATTAAATATAATTTATTGTCAAATTGGTTTCCATACAACACCCAGTGCTCATCCCAACAGGTGCCCTCCTCAATGCCCATCACCCACTTTCTCCTCTCCCCCAACCCGCATCAACCCTCAGTTTGTTCTCAGTATCCAAGAGTCTCTTATGGTTTGCCTCCCTCCCTTTCTGTAACTTTTTCCCCCCTTCCCCTCTCCCATGGTCAAGTTTCTCAGGATCCACATAGGAGTGAAAACATATGGTATCTGTCTTTCTCTGCCTGACTTATCTCACTCAGCATAATACTCTCCAGCTCCATCCACGTTGCTGCAAATGGCTGGATTTCTTTCTTTCTCATTCCCAAATAGTATTCCATTGTATATATAAACCACATCTTCTTTATCCATTAACTAACCATTTTAAACAAGGCTAGGTATCTAGTTTCAGATTGAACCTTAAGCTAAAACAGAGGCAAGTAAATACACAGGTCCCAGGTCTTACCACTTTGGAGCAAACATGAGGAAAGCTATTCCTTTTTTTATTTTTAATTTTTTCAACATTTATTCATTTTTAGAGACAGAGTGTGAGTGGGGGAAGGGCAGAGAGAAAGAGCGAGACACAGAATCCAAAGCAGTTTCCAGGCTCTGATCCTCTCTATGCTGAATCTCAGCGGATACCTGCAGAGAGGAAGAGGGCTGTAGCCTTTGACCACTGAGGAAAAGCTGGACCCATTCCAGAGTTTAGATTATGGGTGCTCACAGCTCTGCAATGCCATAACTTGGAAATAATAGTATGTTCCATTTATACTTATTCCCCTAATTATTACAGTAGGGACAATGATAGGTGTGAACTTCTGTATTCCAACCACATGTCAGTATTTCATGTTCTGAAAACTTATAGTCAAAATTGTGTAAAGTCCCCAAACAAGTATAATTTTGACATTTTCTTGAAAATGTTGAATGCAATTTCTTTTTTTCTTAATTTTTTTTAATGTTTATTTTTGAGCCAGACAGAGATAGAGCATGAATGGGGGAGGGTCAGAAAGAGAGGGAGACACAGAATCCAAAGCAGGCTCCAGGCTCCGAGCTGTCAGCACAGAGCCCGACACGGGGCTCGAACCCACAGACCGTGAGATCATGACCTGAGCCAAAGTCGGACGCTTAACCGACTGAGCCACCCAGGTGCCCCTGAATGCAATTTCAAAGGCCTGTTTTAAAATTCGTTTTTACTTGTGTGAATACCAAACATCTTCAGTGTTAGACATCCATTCTACTATTTTCCCCAAGACGATGTAGCCCTCCCTACTAAACTACACCCCTCATAGAAGTGTCTTTCTTTCCTCAAAAGCACCAGCTTTACTAAAGACAGTTTTGTCAAGACGGTCCTTAGCACAGAGTTCTCACTAGTAGAAAGAGGCATTCTTGGCAAAATGAAGTAGAGTCAACTCTAGCTTTGTTTTTGCTTCTCCCTTAGGGTTAAAGTTCCTTAGATGATGTCACCGTCTTCCCACTCTGTTGGCGGACATTGATACGGCACTCACTGTTTAACCTGTACCATTCTAATGAGACTCTCACTGTGTTCCCATGAAATACAGAGGTGCCCAGAGAGGTGAAGTACATTTGTCAAGCTCACAAGGCTAGCCAGCGGCAAAGCCAGGAATGAACCTGAGATCTTACAACTCCACTCTTTGTTGTTCTAACTGCTAAATGAATGGTTAGGTGTTTCACTGGATACTAGATAAATTTTATTATGTAAATAAATGCCTAGAATACAGCATCAGTAACGATGTGACATGCAAAGCTATAACCACCAGACTATTTCATGAAAGGAGATGCCCTGTTGAATTTAGTGAAGGTGGAACGTGATTGCTCATTGTTCACATAAGAAGTACAAATCTATAGCCAGAAGTCTCACTGATGTAGGAACAAAAATCTTCAACTCCTCAGCTCTTATAAGGAAGTCTGGATCGAAATGGGTTTAAACTTCTAGCCAATGTATGACTCACACCTTGCCTGAGTAGGCATTCTTACATTGGATTCATTTCCAAACAGAAAAGGTACAATTTGCACAGATACCTAAGGTAGTCATGGTGGAGGCTGGGCTTCTTTTATTTTAGAATATGTAAAGAAAATAGTTCTTATGTTGTGAACGTCATAGCCATTTCATTCAATGTGGAGAATCGTCCAGAATGATGGGATGAAGGACACTATTGGTAGGGAATTAAATGTCCCGGATAGGAGACCTTGCATTTTCCAACCAGTCTGAATGTGAACACAAGAACCCTTATCTCAGTGAGACACCATGCCTTGTGTGTTTGGGGAGAGAAATACATGCAAAGGTTTGCAGATGTATACATTTGAACACCAACAAGAAAAAGTTATGGGGATTTAGTTTGGCCTAGAAAGTATAGGGAATAAGGGGAGTCTAGGTGGTTCACCTGCTAGAGCATGTGACTCCTGATCTCAGGGTGTTGAGTTCAAGCCCCACACTGGACATGGAACCCCCATTAAAAACAAACAAATCTGAACTAGAAAGTATAGAGAAGAACCCATCTTTTATCTATGCCAGGAAAGCTAAATGCCCGAGAACCAAGCCAAAAGGATATGTTTTACCCCACCACCAAAACCCAAGGTGGAGATTTTGATTCTGTCTCCTGGATGCCTACTGCGGGTGTGGGTTCTGCCTTGACAGAGAGCAGGGAGGTGGTGTTCTCGCTTTATGCTATGCTTTCTGTCGTGTTAGCACCTTAGCGCACAGTGCCCAAATCGGACCCTGAGAAAGAAAGTCCTACAGTCCCCACATGGAATCCCTGTGCTTCCATCTATGGTATCTGTGGTATTTCAATACCAGCAGTATCTAGAGAACATCCTGGGCAATTGCAGCCACTTATTTTCAGGAGACAAAGAGAACATCTCGAAAAAGATTCAGGTCTTGAATAAGGTGCAACTCTATTCCTTAATGCATACTAGTGATCTGATATGCTTTATAGTCTTAACATCCTGACTCTCCTCCTTGTGTGGGAATCCTGGTCACCTTGCCCAGGATCTGTTGCCCCAGAGCGGCCATCCTCCATCATGAAAGTGCACAGAAGAATATTACGTAGATTATGTTTTCCCTCTGATCTGTCTGGATTTACAGCGGATACCAAAGGGGAGGCTTTGAGCTTAAGCTAAGAACCAGCAAATTTCATCAAGAAACCACTTTCATCAAGACACCCCTTTCTTTCTGCTTTTGTTTTCGAGGTTTACTTTTTTTCCTCCTTTTTTCCCGGCATATGGACTTTATTTTTTTAGAAAAACAGAGCAGCAAGTACAGAGAGTTCCCATATAACACCCTGTGTTGGCTTTTAATGATGATAGAGTCTTTCATTGTCCTGTACCAAAAAAAAAAAAAAAAAAAAAAAAATTGAAAAAGACTCTAATTCTATTTTCCATGAAGACAGAAGGCCCAATTGGAGTGGCCATCAAAGGATAGCTGATATTTGACAGCCTGCAGACGGTTTTACCCCTGCTTCAGGCAAGGACTTTATCCCCCAAAGAGTATTTTCCTTGTCCCAATTTACCGCTAGATTTGACATTTTTATTATTATGGTTTCCCAAGGGTGCCTTTTCCTCCTTCTGAGCCACCATTGTATCAGGTTTTAGGTTTACAGACCTTTTATCACCCGCTAGCAATTTCTTAGTAATTGATATATCAAGTTATTGTCATTAAAACCAGTCTGTTTTCATGGCAGGAGTTATTATGTTTTGCAAAGCAATGCTTCCCAGACCCATAAGTCACTGAAGCCCAACAAAAGAGCAAATAAACTGCTCGGCGTCGTGGAAAAGAACCTTCAGAGAAGAGCATTGTGCACAGGAACCTTTTCAAAGGCTGGCTTCGAGCTTCACACGCCAGGACGCGGAGTGTCATTGTGGTCACGGGCTGCTTTTAGACTCCAGATTTCCTTCCCTGGGTTCAGAGCCGGCTAGTTCATTTCAGTGAAGAATTCATCCCCGGCCCTGCCAGTTCACACAGGCTCTCTGAGTGGCTGTAGGAGCCTTGAAGACGTGCCAAGTCCGGAATCATTAGCATGACACTTACGTCCCCTTGTAAAGGGAGCTGCTGACAGAGACTGACAAGGGTGCAGATTTACAAGTTTGAGGCAGCGTGGGGAAGCTTCACCATAAAACCAGGCCTGCTGGGCTCACCCTTGTCAGCCACACAGTGGGAAAATTGGGGACGTTGATCTCTACTTGGGATCGAAAAGTTATGGCTCCGGTCTCCCGGTTTATACTGCACATCACTGTTTTCCAGAGTACGATCAGATCAGAGATGCCTTTCACCCCTGGCTCGCATCTCAAACCACTCTTTGTCCGTTCCCAGTCCGCACATTTAACTCCCGTGCATTTGAATACTTGGTAAAACCCACGCATAGGGAAGTTCCCACAGAAGCTCTGAGCCCGGACGCTTTTACCAGACAGTCGTTACAGAATGAAAGCACCACAGTGAAATGAAATGAGATCACGGGGCCTTAAAATTATGCAGCCAATGAAGCAGGAGATGTTTCTAGGGAACATGAGCATGTCCCCGTTTGGGTTCTTCTTTCCTGTTAGAAATGGCATTACTGAGTCTGCTGGGGAATTTATTGTGAGGCCAGCATCCCATTAGTGCTGTTTCCTCACTGTGTCTTTGTAATTACATTTCGTTGTGGTTATGTACGCCCGTGATTCGTACATCATCATTTATCATTAGGCAATTACCTCATCATGTAGCGCTTCAAATGGAAAGAGACACTGTGTTTTGTGTCAGTCTTAATCCAATGCCCTACATCAATATATATGAGAAACACCTTGAACATAGAATAAAAGTGATCTGCAGCCCTCATCAAGATTCAAGCCCAAGGTTCAGCAAACTTTCTGTAAAGGATCAGATAGTAAATATTTTAGGGTTTGCTGGCCAAGAAGCCTCACGCTCTTCCTCCATAGGGTGAACAGAACCACAGACGGTACAGAAATGAGTGAGGGTGGCCGAGTTCAAGGGAGCTTGGAATCCGTGCTGGCGGGTTGTGGCCCCAGGCTGCCGCTGGCCCACCTGACCCTGGTTGGAGCTCTGGACTAGAAAGGAAATGTTTCTTCTGGACCACATCTAAAACATCGGTGATGGCTGGCTTACTTCTGAGATTGTGTCAGGAAGCTTGAGTTCATTGGGGGAGCGTCCTTGGATTGATACGTAAGAATTGTAGATCAAGATTATCCATTGTGTGGACTCCCCTCAGTGCTGAGAATCTCCGCAAAACAAAGTGGAACAGGTGTGATGAGAATTATCGCCAGTTTCCAGATTGACAGACTTGAGTCCCAGTGGCATTCAGCGGTTTTCTGAAAATCTCACAGGTCAGAAGTGTTTGGAGGTGGGTGAGCAGAATTTCAACCAAAACACTTGGTTATCCAGGGAGCGGGATAGAGAAAGGGACCGTAGGCTATGGGTTTGCCCTTCCCAAGGAGCCTCTGTCTTTTGGAATTGTGTTTCCAAGTAATCTGGTGTGTATCATTGGGATCCTGCACACAGACACACACACACACGTGCACATATGGAAGTGCATGCAAATATGTGTATATGTATGACATTATGACATATGTTTGCATGTATTCTGGAGTTAGTCTCATGTGGCCTGAATCCCAAACTTTATTTATCATCGGAGTGATTAAAATCACTTTGAACATTAAATAGCACGTGAATGTGGAAGTAGAGAAATGCTATCGAATAGTTCACGTGAAGTTTCCCTTACTTTCATGGGTTTGAACCAATTTGAGGAGATCTGCTTGAGTGCACAGGCACGGATACTCAGATCAGCATATATGGCGACCTAAATTTAATATTTAGGGAGAAGTCATGAATTGTAACTCATAGGGTCAGGTTGCATTGTTTCTTACAAGTTCCATCAACTCTTTTTGTAAGATGATTCTTTATGAAAATCCCTCCATACATCACCAAATAGATGTGATTTGGGTATGTCTCCTTAGACCTTTTCCTTTTGTCTACTTTGTGCTATTTATGTATCTGAGTATGTATTTACCCATATGTTTCTATCATCTATCTACCTATTGTTTGATTTTCACGAAATGGTATATACAAACTGCATACATAGATGGTACACTATTTTCCCTTGACTATTTCTTTGCAAATATCTGATGTCACCGAAAATTCCTAAGTTGTGTTAAAAATACTTAAGTGTAGTTGTGTATTTAAGTTTGTTTTTTGAAGCATAGTTGACACAGTGTTACATTAGTTTCAGGTGTACAACACAGTGATTCTGTGGGTTTTTATAATTCGTGATTGTTAATTTTCACAGTTTTGTCCATCAAGTTGTTGACTGTGAATCATTGGGCCATTTAAAGAAATTATTTGACATTCAGGGTAACCTGCTTTTGCTATCTTAGTGAAAGCCATAATGGTTCATTTTATATCAAGCTCAAAAAAATATGTTGATTGTTTTATTGTATGTATTACATCGAGGAGGAAAAAATGCCATTAGAATTTATTTTTTTAATGTTTATTTATTTTTGAGATGGAGAGAGACAGAGCATGAACAGGGGAGGGGCAGAGAGAGAGGGAGACACAGAATCGGAAGCAGGCTTCAGGCTCCGAGCCATCAGCCCAGAGCCTGATGCGGGGCTCGAACTGACCGCGAGATCGTGACCTGAGCTGAAGTTGGACGCTTAACCGACTGAGCCACCCAGGCACCCCAAGAATTTAAAATTATCAACTAGGTTGAAGAAATTTCTCTGGGTATCTAAGAGTGTTTTCCCTCTGTGTTGTCTTTTAAAGAGCTATCCGAGTGTGTGTTTGGCGCTATCTCTTCTGCCATATTTTGCCATCTTTGGGATCATAGTCTGTTTGTACACTGTGATAGAAAATGAAGTGTGTTTGTTTAGAACACAATGACACTCAAGTGTCCATTGCCTAGGGCATTGCAGCTTGAAGAGGGTGTAAACAGGACAGAATCACAGCGCTACAGTGATTCCAAGAGTGGATTAGCGCTTTGTGGTAGAGCAGTATGTATTCAAAAGATTTGGAAGATCCCTGATCAATGAACACCGAGATTGTTTCCAGTTGTGAGTGGCTTAACAGCATCGGTCAGTCCAGCCTGTCCTGAATGCTAATCTGGGTATTAAAGCAAAATTTAATTAAGTAACATCAAGTCAGGAGCATTTCCTGAGGGTTTGAGTTGAGAGCAAGTTCACGAATAGGTGTATGTACTATTTGCCTTAGGCATCTTTGTGTGCATGCACATCAGTACCTGTCCTTGCATATAAAATGTACCACAAATACTTATCGTGTGTGGTGAAATGGTCCCGCCTTCTTGCACGGCCACATGATTTACGGTGGCATGAACGAAGCTGTCCTGTCAGGAGCATGGCATTGCAATCTTTGTGACTGTTTCTGTAGCATATGGTAAATGAATCTAAGCTATCTGAAAATCATGACCGAAAAACTTGGAGGTTTGAAAAATTCAACCAAGTAGCACCTTTCCCACAAAGCATGGGCAACGAGGAATAAGTCTAATTCCGAAGTCCAAAAGTTTTTGTTTTCTCCTATTCCATAATCAAATGGGCTCCTGTGTCCCCGCACTCAAGCCCCAACAGCAGTGAGTGGCTCTAAGAAGGGAGATCATCTGAGGCTTTTACTTTCCTCCAGTAAAATAAGAAATATTAGAAAAAAAGGAAAGAAAAATTAGAAAGGAGGTAGAGTGTAAAATATGCATGCTATGTAATATGCAAGGGGAGACTTCAGAGAATTCTAGATAATAAACTGGTTTAGCATCTTTCCTACTCTGATGCGCTCCCTTATTTAGTTCCCGGGGCGGGGCGGGGGGTGAGGGGCATACCAGACTACTTAGGCATGAATTCTGCCTAATGAGTGATTTAATTTCCCTAACTCTGAACCATACGTGGGGACAGACCCCCAGTATACTTTGTCAGTCGTGGAAATTCAGTTAACACAAAGTGCCTACCAGCAGGCATGGACACTCAGCATTGGACAGATGTAATCCTGTGTTCCCTCTGTGTACCACCCAGCCAAGAGTCATTTCTCACGTGCCACGGATCATGCTCGTGGTTCTGCTACCTCCTTGTGCTCCCCGCTTGCACAATGCAGAGGGAAAGAGAGCCACTAATCATCGAATCGTGCACAAGTCTACTTTTAATTAATTAATTAAATTTTATTATTATTTTTTAATGTTTATTTATTCTTAGAGAGAGAGAGAGAGCAGTAGAAGAGGGGCAGAGAGAAAGGGAGACGCAGAATCTGAAGCAGGCTCCAGGCTCTGAGCTGTCAGCAGAGAGCCCGATGCGAGGCTTGAACGTAAAAGCAGTGAGATCATGAGCTGAGCTGAAGTCGGACGCTTAACCGACTGAGCCACTCAGGCGCCCAAGGCTACTTTTTAAATAGAAGATGTTAGAAATGTTTTTGAGGACGGCAGTGTGTATAATGGGCGCAAGTAAGCAGGTCAGGGGTGCCTGATACTTTGAAGAGATGGAGAATGTTGGTAGTCACCCCCATAGAATACTGAAGAAAGGTGTTTTGGGCTGAAGGAAGGGTGTGTTTCTTACTAAAGAATGGTAAGAAAAAAAATGCAAAAGAAGGCGATCAGAATGTGCCTCTTTGGCATAAGGATTCTTTGGAGCTAAAAGCAATTAGATCACAGACATGGGAGGAATCCTGTGAATCCTCCCCCTTTCTGCCTAAAAACAAGGCATACGTTACTGTAAACGTAACACAGCTTCATTTGTAAAACTGTCTCTTTGTCTGATGTCAAGAAGAGAACAACTTTTAATCACTAGAGTTGCCTTTGAACTCCTGGCCGAGGGTAGTGGCTTGGGTCTGCATAACAAACCCTACTAAACAATCCTTTTCTAACATTACTTTCATCATATATTTCCTGCCCACAGTTTGCCACCCCTGGAAGCCCAACTCTCCCTCCTTCCATTGTCTGGTCTCCTGTCAACAGTCAATCTGCCTTTTGCTATCATGGTATATAAACTTCTGGTTCTAACGGCCTGTTGGGTTTTCATTTCTTCTGTGAAGCCCAATCCTTGCATGTAGAGTCCTTGTCACTGACAGAATCCATACCTTTCCTTCTGTTGATCTGTTTATTGTTCATTTAATTTGCATGTCTCAGTCACTGAACCTAAAAGGGTAAAGGGCATGTTTTTAGTCTCGTGGAGCACATCAGAGTCTACATAGTCTCCTGAGGGGGATCATGGAGGAAGGAGGCTGATCCGATTTTCTTGGGTTATCGTGGCTCTCCCTGTGGTGAAGGGTATGGTCACCTCCAGTGCACTTGTAGACATGGGGCCAGCCCTCCTGGCAAAGAGGCCAGAATGCAGACATGGTGTTCCCTCAGAGTTCACAGTACCAGTTCGGGCAAATCCAAGCCGAGCCAGCCAGAGAGGGCTAGCAGGTCCCGAGTGGCACTGGAGGATCAGCTTTCCACGTGTCCATGGAGAAGGCCAGCAGGGCAACTAGTGACCAGGTAGGTCTTCTCATTGCCTGAGGAGGCTGTGTCCATGCAGCTTCCCCACCGTCTACCATCTTGACTTAGGAAACTGTCCACACACAGCCCCCACCCCACATTTCTAGATAATCACACCGTGCTGCTGTTCAGAGACTAGACCACTGGGGACTGTGAACGACCGAGGGTACCCTGCTAAGACATTCTAAACTGGATAGGATTAAAAGACAATTTTCCTCTTAACACAGGGTTATGTGTTTGTACACACAACACAACATAACATAAAATGACATCAGAGACAGAATTAAAAGGTATATTATGTATTTGTTTGTTTGTTTAGCATCCCATTCAAGTGGAGGGTGGAAGAACTTTTGAGGAAAACCTCACTGTTTTTGTTAGTTCGTTTTTTCCCATCTAGTAGAGAAATTTCTTGAACCAGAAGGAGTATGACCTGTTAGTTTCCCAAGTGCCCTAAAGAGAGAGTTAGTTGTCCATCGGCATCACCGAGCAGGTGGGGAGCGGACATCCAGAATCTCATGTCCCACCCGGTCCTCAAGGACTACACCTGTGTTCTCTAACGGGATGCTTGGATGACTCACATGCTCATTAAAACTTAAGACGTGCTACTCTGACTGATGGTCAATGATGGTTTGTAGAAAGAACGAATATATTACTGTACATATGAATTAAAAAAACTGAATAGGTGGAACAATTAAGAACTAGCTAATGTTCTGTCTTTACTGTTGTTTACAATGCTTAATACAGAGCCTTGTTTGCTGGCTTTTACATCAGGCTTCTTCTATAGGAAAGGGCTTGCTGTTTTCCACCTGGCTTCTTTCCAAACTGGACCGCTTTGCTTGTGGTAATGGGGTTGAGTTTCCTCTCTGAACCTCATCATCTGATACACAGATGAAGGTTGTGCTCACCTCACCCTGTGCATTTTGAGAATTTGAGAATTGATGTCTGTGAGACAGGACGTATATTTCCTTATCATATCTGCCTGTACATCCAAGTACATGCCTTGGGCTCCTTTCCATACTATTATTTTGTGTCTTACATTTTATTTGATGATTGCATAATAAAATGGCTTATTTGTTTGATGACACTTAAAGAGTGTTTGTTCAATGCTGTGGATTATTTTGATTTACATATATCTTCTGGGAGTCAAGTGACTTTCTTCTTAAGATCGTCCCATAATAATTCTTTTTGTAAATGTATAAGATATTTCATTAGTTGCACACACGATGAAAATAATCAGTCTCAAACTTTAAAATACTTGTGTTCTTATTGTTTTATTGAATATCCTAGACATATAATATTATATTAGTTTGAGCTATATAAAATAATGATTAGATGTCGGTATATATTCCAAAATGATCATTGCACTAAGTGTAGTTAACATCCATCATTACACATAGTAACAGTTTCTTCCTTTGGGATTATGACTTTTTAAGTTTTAATTTTAATTCTAGTTAGTTAACAAACAGTGTTACTTTAGTTTCCAAGTGTACGATATAGTGATTCAACAATTCCCCACGACACCCAGGGCTCATCATAGTAAGCTCACCAATCTCTATCACCTATTTCCCCTGTACCCCAACCTCTTCCCCCCCCCCCCCCACCGGCTACCATCAGATTTTTCTCTAGAGTTAAGCATCTGGGTTTGGTTGGTATCTCTTTCTCTCTGTTTCTCCCCTTGCTCATTTCCTTTGAAAAAAATTTTTTTAAAGTTTTATTTATTTTTGAGAGAGAGAGAGAGAGAGAGAGAGAGAGAGTATGAGCTGGGCAGGGGCAGAGAGAGGGAAACACAGAATCTGAAGCAGGCTCCAGGCTCTGAGCTGTCAGCACAGAGCCCAGCGCGGGGCTTGAACCCGTGAACCATGAGATCATGACCTGAGCCTAAGTTGGATGCCCAACCGACTGAGCCCCCCAGGCGCCCCTCATTTCTTTTGTTTCTTAAATCCCACATATGAGTGAAATCATATGGTATTTGTCTTTCTCTGACTTATTTTGCTTAGCATTATATTCTCTAGCCCCATCCATGTCCTTTGCAAATGGCAAGATTTCGTTCTTTTTCAAGAGTGAATAATATTCCCTGTATACACACGTACATACACACGCACACACACCACATCTTATCAATTCATCGATCGATGGACACTTTGCCTGCTTCCATATGTTGGCTATTGTAAATAATGTGATATGTATTAGGTTGCATGTATCCCTTTAATTGATGTTTTTATATTCTTTGGGGAAATATTCAGTAGTATATTGCTGGGTCATAAGGTAGTTCTATTTTTAACTTTTTGAGTACCCTCCATACTGTTTTCCACAGTGCACCAGTTTGCATTCCCACCAACAGTACAAGAGGGCTCCCCTTTCTCTGCCTCCTCACCCACACCTGTTCTTTCTTCTGTTTTGACATTAGCCGTCCTGAAGGATGTGAAGTGATATCTCATTGTAGTCTTGATTCATATTTCCCTGATGGTAAGTGATATTGATCACCTTTTCTTTTTTTTTTAATTTTTTTTTAATGTTTATTTATTTTTGAGACAGAGAGAGACAGAGCATGAACAGGGGAGGGGCAGAGAGAGAGGGAGACACAGAATCTGAAACGGGCTCCAGGCTCTGAGATGTCAGCACAGAGCCCAACGCGGGGCTCGAAGTCACTGACCGAAAAATCATGACCTGAGCCGAAGTTGGACGCTTAACCAACTGAGCCATCCAGGCGCCCCGTTGATCATCTTTTCATGTGTCTTTTGGCCATCTCAGGTTTTTTCTGTTTTTTGTTTTTTGTTTTTTGGTTTTTTTTGAGAAATGTCTGTTCACGTCTTTTGCCCACTTTTTAATTGCATTATCTGGTTTTTTTGGGTGTTGTATCAGTTCTCTATTTTGGATACTAACTCTTTATCAGATACATCATTTTCTAATATCTTCCTCCACTCAGTAGGTTGCCTTTTTATTTTTATTTTTTATTTTTTGGTTGTTTACGTCACTGCGCAGAAACTTTTTATTTTCTTATAATCCCAGTAGTTTATTTTTGCTTTTGTTTCCCCTGCCTTAGGAAATATATCCCAAAAGAAGTTACTTCGGCCAGTGTCAGGCTACTGCTTACGTTGTATTCTAGGATTTTGATGGTTTCCTACCTCGCATTTAGGTCTTTAATCCGTTTTTAATTTATTTTTGTGTACGGTCTAAGAATGTGGTCCAGGTTCATTCTTTGCATGTTGCTGTATCGTTTTCCTACACCATTTGTTGAAGAGACTCTCTTTTTCCCATTGGCTATTCTTTCCTACTTTGTGGAAGATTAACTGACCATATAATTTTGGGTTCATTTCTGGGTTTTCTTTTCTGTATCGTTGATCTATGTGTCTATTTTCGTGCCAGTGCCATACTGTTTTGATGGCTACACCTTTGTAATATAACTTGACGTCCAGAATTGTGATGCCTCCAGCTTTACTTGTCTTTTTCATGATTGCTTTGACTCTTCAGGGTCTTATGTGGTTCCGTACAAATTGTAAGATTGTTTGTTCTAGTTCTGTGAAAAATGGTATTGGTATTTTGACAAGGATTGCATGGAATTTGTAGAGTGCTTTGTGTAGTGTAGACATTTTTAAACAATTTTTAATGTTTATTTAACTTTGAGAGAGTCTGTGTGAGTGGGGGAGGGGGAGAGAGAGGAGACAGGGAATCAAAAGCAGGTTCCAGGCTCCAAGCTGTCAGTACAGAACCTGAGGTGGGGCTCAAATCTAGACATTTTAACACGTTTTTCCAATCCATAAGCATGGAATATCTTTTGTTGTGTCATCATCAATTTCTTTCATCGGTTTTTTATACTTTCCATCTGTGATTATAGCTTTTCAAATCTCACTCAGCAAAGTTCAAAATATATAATACAGTATTATTAGCTATCACTATGCTGTATGTTGTATCCCCAGGACTTACTTATTTTATAACTGTTAGTGTGCAATTTGACCCCCATAGTTACCACCCATCTTAATCAGCTCTGTCGATAGGAGTTCGTTGATTTTTGTTGTGTTTTTTTTCCCATTCAGATTCCACATATAAGAGATCGTACATTTGACCTTCTGTTTCTGACTTATTTTACTTAGTGTAATACACTCAAGACCTATCCATGTTGTCACTTACGACAGAATTTTTTTCTTTCTCATGGCTGAGTAATACATTGCTGTATACATAGACCACGTTGGCCTTCTCCTGTGTCCATTGATGGACACCAACATTGATTCCATCCACAAGTGCTATTCTTGAAGTATCACTGTGATGCCGTATCAGAAGCCTCTGGTATGTTCTGAGCTCCAATGCTTACTAGTTGAGTGGTCCCAGCTAAATTATCTCCTCAGGGGTTGTGGGGCTCAGAACAACGATTAGTATTTGGTAACCTTAATGTAGGTTCAGTCTTCTGCTCTCGATCATGAGATTTCATTCATTCATTTATCGATTTCACTCATTCATTCATTCATTCATCCATCGATTTAATAATTGTTTGTTGAGTAACTAGTATGTGCTGGGTAGGGTGGGTGCCCAAACATGTAAGGTTCTGTGCTGTCTTTGAGATTCTTGTTCGTGTAGGAAGGATGGTCTTACAAGTGGCGGGTAGTGAAGTGGTTATAATGTCAGCCACGTGGCGAGCCTGGGGACTGTAACAGATAGGGCTGTGATCTCCACCTGTGCCAGAGGGCGTCCTCACAGAACAGGGATCGTTTACAATGCACCAGAAATGATCAGTCTGGATTGCCCTTATCCTCTCTCTCTGTTCAGCCTCATGGGGAATCCTCCATCAGATTTCTGCCTGCCCAACAGCTCAAGTGGCTTGTATTGTTCATGGAGGGATTTAAAGTGAGATTCACTTTGGTCATTTCAGTGTCTGTGTCTTCCAGTGCAGAGGGGCTAGTTAGAGAAACAGAAGTTTTCCTGAATCCTAGTGTCCCAGGAAATCAGCCTGGTCAAATTCCTTTATCGATTAGTGCATACCATAGCATTCACATGTATGCGTTCTTTGTTCCCTTGACCGCTACATTTTATGTGTCACTTGATATGATGTATTCCCCTCAGATCTTATTCCAAATAAGGAAGGTGTCTTCCTTGGCCAGTACTTTTGAAAATGCATTGTGGTTACTTTTCTGTACTACCAAGCAATGACTCTATCTATCTTTCTTGGGGGGCATAGAAAGTAAACATCCAACAGAGCAAGACATACATACCATCGCATGAGAAGAAAAATGCTGTCCAATTCTATGGCAGCTAATGCAGATGCGTTCAATTTGACATGCAGTAGGTATTTCTTCGATGAAGAACAAAATCCAGTGTGTTGCAATTGCTGAGTTTGGGTGCGGGGCTCTGTTGTGAGTGGGGATATGGTCCGTGTCTGCGGGCTGCCCAAAGGTCAGTTCAAGCAATAAAAAGTTGCTCCTTTATTCTTCTTCTTCCCTAGTATCTCCTGCTTTGTAAATGCTTGTTTTTTTTTTTTTTTTTCCCCACTGCAGGGTGAAATTCAGTATCGGGATAGTGGCTCAGAAAGTAGTCAAATGAATCAGCTAAATAGATTGGTCTTATCAGGGACAGAGCTGTGAGGTGATTCAAGACCTTCGCAGGAGAACAGTCCTGTCGATGGGGAGTGGGGAGATGAATGTCTGCAGGTCTACACTTCCATCAATTTGAAGTCTTAAAGAAACAGGCTCCTGACCTTTTTAAGTAAAGCCACCCAATCAATCAACCAAACCAACCAACGTACAGGCTGCAACCTGGCACCGTTGTGTCTTCTGCAGGGACGGAACCATTAAGGATCTGTTTGCATCCACACATCCATTCCCTCCCCAACCCCCCGCACGATGTTTTGTTTTTCCTCTAGAGCTATATGAGCTCACATTTGTAGGCATTAACAATGGAAGGCAGTTAGAAGTCATTTTACTCAGGCTTCTCAGTTTACAGAAAGTTAGATGTAATTAAAATCAGTGTTAGGGCGAATGTGATTTATTGAGGTAAATTGGGTGAAAAGAGAGGTGGTTGGTGGGTTGAAGTTACCGTGTCTGCAGTGGCACCTACACTTGAAACAGCCATTCTTTTTTTTTTTTTTTTTTTAATTTTTTTTTTCAACGTTTATTTATTTTTGGGACAGAGAGAGACAGAGCATGAACGGGGGAGGGGCAGAGAGAGAGGGAGACACAGAATCGGAAACAGGCTCCAGGCTCTGAGCCATCAGCCCAGAGCCTGATGCGAGGCTCGAACTCACGGACCGCGAGATCGTGACCTGGCTGAAGTCGGATGCTTAACCGACTGCGCCACCCAGGCGCCCCTGAAACAGCCATTCTGAAGTGTCGCATTTATTTCTTCGCGCTTTTCTTAGTATTGGAAGCGTTTCTGTGTGTCAGGGCCAGTGGTTTCTCAAGGGAGCGTTGGTCTAATTGGGGGATGGATTTCATCCCAACGTTGAACACCTGCTGATGTGCTAGTGAATGGGCACCTGGCATTTCAGGGGTCCAGTGAATGCTTCTTTCTGAAGTAGGACTGTCTTGCTTCTACATCCAAGTGGCTATTAGTGAATGTTTGCTGATACAGGTTCAGCTTTTTAAACATTACCCCAGTTATTGTTACCCTCCTCCCATCTCTTTCTCTCCCTCTCTCAATCATGAGCACACTTTGCAGGTGTGCACGCAACTTGTCTCTTTCCAACTGTGAGCAGTATTCGGTCATAAAGCAAGGTTAACATCATCGTAAAGCCGGATTGCAAAATTCAAAGATGTGTCTACCACGTGATTAACTTGGTTTCTTACATGAAGCAGCAGCAGGACACGTGATGCAACAGGCAGTGTCACTGAGGGTAGGAAGTGAAGGATCCACACGTCGAGTCTCGGTCCGGTTGGGGTCGGCCCTCCACGCTTACTGCTTATCAGGTCCCAGCAGTGGAGGGTCTCAGTTCTGTTGGGAGATCAATAGGGCACAGCCTCCAGCAGCAGCTGCCTTTTCCAACTTATCAGACATAGAGGGGTCATCCCTGCAGAGTCGGGCTCTTTCCTGCAAAAATTCTCCCCTTTTGGGGGGCGCCCCCGCTGGTTCATTCGTTGGAGCTCGTGACTCTTGATTTCAGGGTTGTTGGTTCCTGCCTCAACGTTGGGTGTAGAGAATATTGAAAAGTAAAATTAAAAACAGGAAATCGTCCCTTGTGAAAAGGATTAAATCAGTCTTGGGTACGTGCACAGTGCTCTGCTTCTCATGGGTTCTGGGGCATCAGGTGTGGCGGGTGTGGGCCCTGTCTTGTAGCTGCAGTTCTCCTGCGTCCTTCCTTCACACAGGCTTTTCTGATTGAGGCAGGTCGCTTCTTTACAGGAGTGACTCCCTTTTGCTCTCTACATATTCTTTCTCTCTCTCTCCCTCTCTTTCTCTCTCTCTCTCTCTCCCCCTCCCCCTCTCTCTCCCTCTCTCTCCCCCTCTCTCCCTCTCTCTCCCCCTCTCTCCCTCTCTCTCCCCCTCTCTCCCTCTCTCTCCCCCTCTCTCCCTCTCTCTCCCTCTCTCTCACACACACACACCAAGCTACCCAAGGATCTTCTGGGATTTCTGTTCCAAGAAGATAAATAACACGATAATCTCATCAACAGTGAGATCTTAGCGATAAAACATTACTGATTCCAGGGTGTTGTTTGAAAAGTACTTCAAGGCAACTCCTAACAAAGACTAGGTGAACTGGAGGCGACGGGTACTGCATACCGCCCCGTGTGCCCGAAAAGCAAAGATCACTAATGCTTGGACTTCAGTGCCGCCGCAGAATCTTTGGAGCCGGGACGTGTTTTTGTGGAGCAAATTAAGGTAAGCGCTTGGCGCACCTCTGCCCAAGGAAGACTCTAAGTGAAAAAGGGATGGACAAGGAAATCTGAACCCAGTATCTGATTATAAAGAAGCGTCAGCATTTTACATTCTAAACAGTACTTCTCTAAGATTCCCCAGGAAAACCTGCCTCTGAGTCTTGCCCAACTATCTATTGAGGTGCAGGTGTAAGCACCTGGTTACCTTGGCTCAACTACTCATCCCTGTGCCCCCTCTGCTCTAGCGTAGCAGCGTTTACTTGTTAACCATTTGAAAGGGGTTGATTCTCTTTTGAATTTGCGTTTCCATCCCTTGATGGTGTGTTGTGTGCCCGTGTGTCTGTCGTTTCCAGAAACGGAAGCAGGCAGGGTTCGTACGTTGGAGTTAAAGACCAGGAATAATGCATTTCTCTATGGAAGCCGTTCAGGAGTGAGTCCTATAGCATGCAGTGCCGCCTGCACCTTTCACACTGCGCGAAAACCACGGTTGTGTGTGGTTGTATTTGTGAAGGCGTTTGTCCGGTAGTCTCTCTTACTGACAAGATGTGAAAGAACGTGGCCCCTACTCGGTTAATGCAAATGTGCTGTCTCAGCCAACTTGACCAGAATAGTTTGAACAAAGCAGATGGTTCCTTCCCACTGAAGACATTTGTCATCACAAGATCTAAGCACAGAAAAGGAGATCTGAGTAATGGAGAATTTGGGGACAGCATTGAAGTGCACACAGGGGCTCGCACACATACACATGCTTGTACACATGCGTGCACAAGGCGTATTTGTAGCCCTATGCATATATCCATATACATCCATGTACGAGGAGTGGATACACACACAGACACACACACACACCTTTTTTTTTCTCTCCCCTTAAAGGATTCTCTTGAACGTGTAGGGGAGAAAAAAAAATCTTTTTTTTCTGCTACCTGCTACGTTCAATGTCTAGAGCCATGAATCAAACACATAAAAGACAGGTTGACACGAGGGGGGAAAATGACATTTTTAATTCACTGGGGTTCACAAAGACAAATGTGGTACATGGAGGCATCCAGGTGATTGAAGTTACGCACTGTTTTACGCTAAACAAAGCAAAAGAGCTTTGGGCATCTGGTGAGGGAGGCAAGTTTGGGTAACGGGGGGAGGACATGTCTGGAAACTACGGGCTGCCTTGTTCTGCGGAGAAGAGTCTCCTCAAAGAGAGGAGTGCTAGCTCTCCATCTGATATTGAAACATCTTTACAAATGGACATTTCCTGGGTTCCTGGGTGGCTCTCTGGCTCCAGGGTCCACTCCTGATTTTGGTTCTGGTCTTGATCTCATGGTTCATGGCCCAGCCTAGAGCCTGCCTGGGACTGTCTCTCTCGCCCTCTCTGCCCGTTACCCTTGCTTGTGCTTTCTCCATCTCTAAATAAATAAACATAAAAAAGATTTTACTTAAAAATAAAAAAACCATGGGCTGGGTGGCTCAGTCAGTTATGCCTCCAACTTTTGGTTTTCCACTCAGGTCATGATCTCAAGGTAGGTGGGTTCAATCCCCACATAGGGCTCTGAGTGGGCAGCATGGAGCCTGCTTGGGATTCTGTCTCCCTCTCTTCCTGTCCCTTGCTCTCTCTCTCAGAAGAGTAATAAATAAACGTTAAAAAAAACAAACAAAAACCAGCAAAATAAATAAAAATTAAATGGAAGTTCCCTTTATAAATGTACATTTCCATTACAAAAGGGGCAATTTATATACTCCCATTTTGAGGCTGACAGAGGTAAAATCTTCTCTTGTGTCTCCTGGGTCTCAATTGCTCTTAGCTCAAAATAGTACGTTTGCCAAAGGGGCATATACCGGGGTGCGTATTCTGGTATCCTTCGCACCTAAGGGAAAAGAGAATTTCAGGTGTACCATGACCTTCCCAAGATAACACAGTACAGAATACAAACTCTTAATTGTTTCCAGTTTTACAAATTTGGGGGGAGGTGCGGGGGTGGTTGGGAGGGGATCAGAATGGGACTGATCACTAGAAGAGGAACAATTGGAAATGAGAGATACTTGGCACTTGAACGGTGCCCTTGTGGTTGAGCTCAGCACATAGAAACAAGAGAACAACAGCTAGTCGTGGGAACAGCACACCGTGCAGCAGTCATGTCTTTGATTTTGCAAAGACTTTGTCTTTTGCTACAGCTTTTGCTCTTTTGGTTTACATTTCTGGATTTACGTTCGGTTACACCATGCCACCGTGCTCCCCAGCTGCTTTTACGGACATTCTGAATTTTCTCATGGCCCTCACTCTGCCAAGCTTTGCAGCAAGAATTCAAGCATGTAGGACATTCAGGCAGGTGGTCATTGGATAGTGGAACTTCTGGAATACAGCAACAGATGGAGGCCAGGACACATGGTTAAAACTACTTTTGCAAAGGACATTATAGGTGAAAGATACATAGATCCACCTATGTTGGTGTAAGCCTCAAGGAATCTTTCAGAACTTTGGGGGATATAATCAGAGGGCACTAGGGACATGGCTCCAGGGCTTAGAAATTTTCTCTTCCCGGAGTTTCAGTTTTTAGAATGAACAGTAGAACAAATTAAGAGACAAACAGGTCCGGGCTCATACTTGATTAAAAATAACCACCTCGGGGGCACCTGGGTGGCTCAGTTGGTTACCTGTCCAACTTGAGCTCAGGTCATGATCTCCCATTTTGTGATTTCAAGCCCTGCTCTGTGCTCTGTACTGACAGCATGGAATCTGCTTCAGTTCCTCTGTCTCTCTGTCTCTCTCTCTGCCCCTCTACTCATGCTCTGTCTCTCTTGTTCAAAAATAAATTCACATTGAAGCAAATTCAATTTAAAAAAAATTAACCACGTCATTGCCTTGTAGAGTTATTAATGGCATTCCATTCTAGTTCCAATCCCTTTGTAGATGCTTACTCAAATGCACGTTGGTGGTTGTTACTGTTTTGGTTACGAATTTCCCTTTCTGTTGTCATTGAGGTTGGTAGAGGTTGAACAATGGTAGTAGTGACATCAGAAGATATACCGTAGAAGAGGTGGCAGGGACTTTGACTAACGCCAGGCTGTGAAGACACAGAACCAAGACATCCTGGTGTAGCAGGGTTTTCGGAGAGAGAGTCGTGGCTCTGAGGCTTTTCTTTCTAAGGAGCAATGTTATTCATGCTGTTACTGGCTCCGCTCGGTTCGCACCCAAAGAACTGAGCCCCGAATGCCACGTGACGTAGTGTTTTATACATTTTCTACTTCTTCGTCTCCCGTATACAAGAACACACAAACATGCAGTCTGATTAAGTGGTCTCATGTTACAAGGTCCTGAGGGATGTTGTCATGTACACCCATAGCCAGGTTATCTTGAGGGTTTTTTTTTTTTTTTTTTTTATTCTTTCCTTAGGAAGGTGACCCTACCCCGACAACATTGAGGTAAAGTTTCTAGTTAGTAGCCTGGCTTATTGTGAAGATGGGTCTTGATAGACTGGCCCGAGTCTTTTAAAGTTGCATCAATCTGTATTAACACCTGGCCCCCATTTTTTAATGTCTCTATGCTTAGAAGTAGCAGAATTGATGGTAAGGGTTTGATTCACAATTCCATGTGCAAAATGGAATAAGGAGGTATTTTGTTGGTTTTGTTTCAGGTAAGATACGAGCATGATGTCAAGGAGGCTGGGTTGATCATATCAAGTTGTTTGGTGGATGTGGCCCTTGGAGGATGATTGGGTTGCACCATTACCATTCAAACATGTTAGTATAGAATAATTCTCATCGTAGATCAGAGATTCAGTCCTACACTATGGTCAAAGGAATACTCTCAGATTACAGGCAATACGTTCTAAAATAGTCCCTCAGTACTGATGCATTTGGAAGTGTGTTTGATATTGGAAGGCAGCAATCAGGAGAGATGAAAGTCATGTTTTTCTACTTTTCATTGTGATTAAGGACAAAACAGAAAAGGAATAAAATGTACTACAAGTAAGAGGAATACAGTGAAAAAAATAGTATTACAAGTGATGTTTAAGAGAAAATTGAAGTAAACATCCTGGAAGAAGGATTCCTTATTAGACCTTACATAGTTGTGAGAGATGCTGGGATAGTCAAAATTCGAATGGGGAGAATTGCAAAATCAGAGGAAAGTTACTAGCCAGGGAGAACAGAGAGGAGCTGTTGAAGATGACTAACCTGGCTCCATCGAGATCACTTGGATCCTACCAGAAGCATTCAGCATAAACTGGTACCCTTGGGGTCTGATTGGAACATACCTGGACAATGAGAGCCCTCCAGGATTAACTGCTGCCCATTGGGGGGCAGCTTGGAACCTTTACTAGGAGAACTAGAACCCACCAGGATAGCCTGACACCCATGGGGACTGACTGGAACTTACCAGGATAACAAAGGCCCTCCAGGACAAAATAGCACCCATGAGGACTACTTGGAACCTGTCAGAACAACTAGAGCCCTCCAGGATAGCCTGACACCCATGAGGACCACTTGGAACCCACCAGGACAGCCAGGGCCCTCCAGGGTAGCCTGATACCCATAGAGGCGACATGGAACCCGTCAGGACATCCAGAGCCCTCCAGCATAGCCTGACACCCATGGGGACCACTTGGATCCCATCAGGACAACCAGAGCCCCACCAAGATTAACTACTACCCATGGGGTACAGCTTGGAACCTACCAGGACAATCAGAGCCCTCCAGGATTACCTGCTGCCCATGGTGACTATGTGAAATCTATCATGACAACTAGGGACCTTCCGGATAAAGTAGTACCTGTGGGGACCACTTGGAACCCACCAGGACAGCCAGATCCCTCCAGGATAGCCTGGTACCCATGCGGATGATTTGGAATCTACCAGTGCAAACTGCAACCCATATCTGTCCAATGGCACATCTAAACCTGTCAATGCTGGGATCTGCAGAAGAAGCCAGTGCTCTTTGCCTGGAGCTGTATGTGTACCTGTCCTGGGGGTTGGAATCACTAAAGGAATGGTTCTGGAAGGATGTTGAGGACTTGTGGTCCCAGCTGCCACCCCTACCAACAAATGTGTCTAGCCCATCAGTGACAACTTTTGAACGGGTGCATCCTGTCCTGGCCACATACCAATATGGAAGTCATATTGTAACAGCTGCTTCCCAATCTTATAGAACTTTCTGGTGTCACAGAATTTTGTGTGGTCAACCGTAATCTAGAATTATACAGTGAAATACATTCTGGCAAGCATAGAACCAGATAAGCTACATTGACACAAAACAAAAAACTACCACACATGGTTTCACTGAAACATAGGTTAAATGGTCCCATTTTAACAAATCAGAAGACAAAGTCAGCCTGACACTGAAGTCATGCAGCCTAGTTGGCACATCAGTAGGCACTCTAGCCTTTGCTGTACAACCCAGGAAAGGACCACCACCCTGGTTGAAACAGTCAACATTTTCCTTTCACTAAGACCCTTTGGATCAGCAGAGACACTTTCTGTGATTCTCACAAAGTCACTGCATATAGTGGTGAACCATACATGTGTGGGGGCAGTCTGACTGTACCATCGAATTGCAAATTCCCAAGACTATATAAGGGTGGCCTTCTCCATAAAACTTTCCCGAGGTCATTTTGTTACTTGTAGCTCCTGTTCCAAGAAGTCTCTTTGGGGTGTCTTTTGGACTCTCTAGCATGCCATGGGAAATGTCTGAGATTAAGACATTTAGCCCTGTAGCCCATTTTGTCCGGTAGCCCATTCTAACTACTAACTCATTCATTTGGTCAATACATTTCTTTCTCTGAGACCTTAAAACCGGAAGAGGAAATGTCAACAGCTGAACAAAGATGTTTTGATTCGGTTGATCTGCAGTTTTATCTGATGATATTCTATGGGGCTCGGAAATTCGCCATTTGTTTCCTTGCCTATTTCATGTTATAAAGGGGCTCAGAAGTTCGCCCTCTGTTTTATTGCCTAGACCCCGTGTATTTAGTCTTCTCACCCCGGCCCTGGTCAGCAGTAGCAGTGAGTCATTGAAAATGAAATGCAGTGAGGGGTGCCTGGGTGGCTCAGTCGCCTAAGCATCGCACTTCGGCTCAGGTCATGATCTCGCGGTTCGTGGGTTCGAGCCCCGCGTCAGGCTCTGTGCTGATGGCCCAGAGCCTGGAGCCTGCTCCCGATTATGTGTCTCCCTCTCTCTCTGCCTCTCCCCTGCTCACGCTCTTTTTCTCTCTCTCTTAAAAATAAACATTAAAAAACTTTTTAAAAAGAAAGAAAAACCCAGTGAATAATCACTACAGGGAAGATCATGTCTTGCGTGTTCCATGTCCTGTCGTAGGAATACAGTTCACAAATGAAAGGATTGCTAGCCCTGTGGGTATCTTCCAGTTGGTGGTGGTCCTTGTCACAAAGCTGTCCTTTGTGGAACAGGGCACTCAGTGCCTTCATCACCTGGCTTAAAGCAAGAGAGGGCGAATTGTGCAAACCCATGCACACGATCACCTCTTGCCCTCAGAGGACTTTTCCGGGGTCATCCATGTGATTCTCTTCAGAGTGACTGTCACACTGGGGTTGGGGGGTGAGGGGATGGCTCATCTCCATCCAATGGAGATTTTATTTTAAATTTTTGCCATCAGGTATAAGTAACCTTGAGAAAGTACAGTTATGTCTTTTGAGGCTGATGATTGAACATACCTTGTTAATTACCATGCCTTTGTGTTCTAGCTCTAGATAGACATTTAAAATTACAGAAAAAAAAGGCCAGGTAGAGCATCACTGATTCACGTTTCCAGTAGAGTAGTCACCCACTCACATATCCCCCGCCCCGGGGAAGATGGTTTACTAGTAAAGCATGAGTGTCTAGATTATGCTGGTCTGTTGCTATAGTGATACAGATAGAACAGAAAGTGAAATAATATACAAGTGGCATATCACTCTAACTTACTTTCTTTTTTGAAGAATTAATTATTGCAAAATTGGCCATTCATTGTACCTTAACATTCTGATTTGACAAAATTGTAAAATCGACAGTTTTAAGAAAAACACTTTTATGCTTATTTTTTTTTTTATTTTTGATAGGGAGGGAGGAGGAGAGAGACAGAGAGAGAGAGAGAAATCATGAGTTGGGGAGGGACAGAGAGAGAGGGAGAAACAGAATCTGAAGCAGACTCCAGGCTCTGAGCTGTCTGCACAGAACCTGATGCAGGGCTCGAACTCATGAACCATGAGATCGTGACCTGAGCTGTAGTCGGACACTCAACCAACTGAGCTACCCAGGTGCCCCAGGAAAACCATTTTTAATATTGTAAAGAAATGCCCATCTTAAAGTACTGCAGAGATTTTTTTTTCCCTCCACATGTTTTCATTTACAGAACGTGGATTCAGCTACCCGGGATCATTTCATACTGAGATTCTCTCGAAGCTGAAGTTAACAGAATTATCTTCTTGCCTCTGTGGTCTGTCACATGTTTGTTAAATGTCTAAAGATAATGAAAAAGTACTTTGTGTAACAAACGGTATTCCTTCCCCCCCCCCTCATTGGGTGAAGGACGGCAGATGGTACCTATTTAACATACTCAGATATATAGCATCACATATTTTGTCTGGTAAACAGAAAAAAGGAGGATTATTAAGATACAGTTTGTGAGTTTTTGACAAACAGCCTGATATATCGCATACTTTGCCAGGTGTGTGAACGTGAAATACTTTTGGGAGTGGAACTGGCTATATTTTATGTGTGCTTAGTTTAGAAATGGAGTGAGTTTCTTTGAAATATGATTTCCAAGTTTTGAACTCATTATGCGTGGATGCACTCCGTTGTCACCCAGAATGCCTTCCAAGCAGGAGACTGATGGGCAAAAGATAGGGGCACTCATGTGGCCATCTTCTCTGTCCGTATGAGTCAGTAGGCTCCATAGAGACATCTTTTTATGAATGTTAATGTCATTTTTAAGATTACTTTTTACAGTGGGTGTTTTTCTTGGTCTTAATACTTTTCTTTTTTAGAATGCATGTAAGAAACCATTATCCCAGTCTCTTTTTATGCAATTATAAGATTCCTGGCATTAACAATTAAATTTTTGCCTCTTTATTTTGATCAGTTTCTTAAGGTATCACCATGATTCCGAGCATAAACTATGGAGGCAGGTCGCCTGGTTACTAATGATGGTTCTGCAGGTGCTAAATGTATGATCCTAGGCCAGTGACACACTGTCTATGTTATTCTGTTTCTTCTGGTGTGAGACAGGATTCCTGCAAGGACCTATTTCATGGTTGTAGTGAGGATTTCAGGAATGTTTGTGAAGCGCATCAGACGTCACATGGGGTGTGCTGAACACAACTGAAATGTTTGCTACTATTATTATATAATACACATTTCTGACATTTGCTTTCAACAGTGTCGGAAATGTTGACAAAGACTCTCTCCTTGACCACAAACTCCGATCAGACCCTTTCAAGTCTGACTAGGTTCAACCCTTGGGTATGTCCTCCGAGAGTTTAGTATTGGCAAAAATCCTGGCCAGGCCCCCACGTCATTCATATCTGATTGCCCTCCAGCTTCATCATTCCCAGGTGCTGTCTGATCATCCTGGTCTGCTTGCACCAAGAATCCAGTTAGGTCATTTGAGCGAAGAATTACCCTGCCTTCTCAGTAATTTTCTAGCCACTGCTGCCTCCACCCGTCACCCCCCTCCGTACCTTGCTTCTCGGCTTTCCTTGTATGTGAAGTTGAGCCCCATATCTGTCCTCTACAGCAAAACCCCATTGCCGTGGTCTCTATACTTATCAAGGGAGTCCTAAGTAAAGTCTGCCTATGTTGACCAATCTCATGAATCATTTTGTTTTTCTTTAACAATGTCTACATTCTTAACCTATCCTAATTTGGAATAGAACAACCCTATCATCCAGCAATCCCACCTCTGGGTGTGTATCCAAAGGAAACAAAACCATTCTCTCAAAAAAAAATGTCTATACCCACATGCTCATGGTAGCATTATTACACCAAAAACAGGGTTTGGAAACAAGCTACATGTTTATCAGTGGATGAATTGATCAAGAATGTGCATGTGTGTGTGTGTGTGTGTGTGTGTGTGTGTGTGTGTGAGAGAGAGAGAGAGAGAGAGAGAGAGAGAGAGAGGGAGAGGGAGAGGGAAAGGTGAAGAAATATCATCTAGCCTTAAAATAGAAGGATATTCTGTCCTATGCAACCACGTAGATAAACCTCAAGGGATTTATGCTACGTGAAAAAGCCCGACAGAGAAGGACAGCCCTTCAGGATATCACTTATGTGTGGAATCTTACAAAGTAAATAAGTCAAACGTTCAGTCCGTGGTAACTGAGATTGGAACAGTGTTTGCCGGGGGCCTGGGGGATATCGGGAAGTAGGGAGATCACGAATAAGGTCTGAGGATCTAATGTATAGCGTGGTGATGGTTGACCACACTGTTGCATAACTGAAGTTTGAGAAGAGAGTAGATCTTCAACATTCTCACACACACGAGAGCAAATATGCTTGTGATGTATGCGTGGGAATCCTTTCCATAAGTGTAAGCATATCAAATCATTGTGGTGCACACTTTAAATACCTTACAATTTTATTTGTCAGTTGTGCCTCAGTAAAGCAGAAAAAATACGTTTGGGTGGTATTGACTGGATGTACTACAGGAACATTTTATTTCTCACCATAAACAGTCAACATGAAAGAGTAACTTAAGTTCAGCATTGATTTTCAACATGAGAAAGAGAGCAAATTACAACCTTACCTCGGGGAAAATCAAAGATAAGGACAAGCAAACCACTTCCAGATGACTCTCTCTGTACCAGCCCATTTATTTCAAAAGCATAGCTGTTGCAGAGGGGGCCTTTGAGGGTTGGATGTGTGCAACCATTTTTATTTACTCACCTGTTTCCTTCAGGGCAGAGTACAATGTTCATCCCTGTATTCTGTCTCTGCACTTAACATATAATAAGTGATTCTTTTTTTTTTTAACTTTAGTAACTGTTCTCATGAGGATCTTGTGCCTTGAGTACATGTTAAGGGTTTAGCCTCTACCGGCTGGGTTGAGAGGCTCTTGAAATTAAGTGTTGAGCGTTGACATGCAGAAGGGACTTGGTGCATTTTATTCAAATGAATAGGTGACTGATTGGGATCAGGGAGGCAGGGACAAGAGCCAGCACACCATGATGGCGGCCTGAACCAGGGCGGTGTCTATGCACATGGATTCGAGGGAGGAGGTGCAAGATGTCATGAAGGGGAGAAAGAGTAGACTTGGTTCCTGCTTCTCGTTTATCAAATGGAGGGGTGAAGAAGAGAGGATTCGGTGGGGAAGATATCCCCCATTCTCCTTGAAAGGCTGATGCTTTCTGTCCAGTTGGAGACTAGATGGTTGGCGGGGGTTGGGGAGGGCACGTAGCCATGTTTCGCAGCCATGATAGGCATTAAGGAGACATTCCCAGAGGTCACTTCATACAGCGGAGCTGTCTGGGAAAGTTGGCCATTCAGCCTGCAGCTTGAGGAAACTGGTAAACAGGATGACAAGGATGAGAATGATGCCATGAAGTGGCATCCATTTGGAAGACTTGGAAACCTTGATGGGAAGATGTGGGTGGAAGGGAGGGGTGGGGGAGAAACTGAAATTGGAGACATCAGGGAGGAATGGGGAAAATGAGGAGGGCAACAGAAACTAGCACAGTACTTCATCAGATGTATGGAGGACCGAGATCTGTCTCTCTGTCTCTCTCTTTTTCCATTTATTTTATTATGGTATAATTTGCATATGGTAAAATTAACCCTTGTAAGTGGCCAATTTTGTAAGATTGACAAGGATCTACATTTGTGCAACACCACTCCATCAAGAGATAGAACAATTCCATTAGCACGCCTACCCTTCCCCTCCCTATCCCCAAATGTCCCTTTAAGCATCCCCAACCCAGCCCTAGCCACCAGTTATCTGTCCCCTGTCCATAGGGATTGCTTTTGCAAGAATGTCACGCATAATGGGTTTATGCACTCCTTAGTCTCCGAATTTGGCTTCTTTCCCTCAACACGGTGCATGTGAAATTCGGCCACACTCTTGCATGTGTCAGTAGGTCATTTCTCTTTATTCCTAGTGGTGTTCCATTGTTTGCACCACGGTCTGTGTGTCCGTCTCCCCATGGAGGGCCACGTGGACTGTGCCTGGTGTCTTGACTGTTCAGTTACAAATGTGTTATTGGTGGCCAAGGCAGAAGCTGCTTTAGTACAGTGGTTGAGTGAAGGATAGCAGTGAATGGGAGACCTGGTGGTTATAGATGATTATTTTTATGAAATTTGGTTGTGAAATGAGAGATGACCAGAGATCCCTAGTTCCAGTGATCTACACAGTGAAATGAATATTTTGTTACTTTTATTGCAGGAAACATAGAGGTATTTGAGCTACTTTGGGGGCAAATACAAAGGCTATTTATTTTTGTTTGTTTTGCTGAGTGTTTTGTTTTGTTTTTGCTCTTATACATACACACCTTAAAAATCACTATCTAGTAGTCAGAAATATTGTTCAAAAAGAGCAGGACTCGCGTGACCATCTGCTGGGAACATCTTTTGCAAAACCTTTGGAAATTTGTATCCTGAATAATAAAAATACATACAAGGAGAACAAAAGCACAAGGAAATGAATGATATTAAAAGGGGTAATTTTAAACAGGATGCAAAAATGAGTGTAGAGTATCATTGTCAATTAGGTGATGATCGCTTGACGGGAGGGGATGCACGTAAGGATTTGGAAGACCAAGGTAATAAAAATGCACCGGAGTCCTAGAGAAGCAGGTGACAGGCATGTGCAAGATGGAAGGAATGTCTGGCTACCTGGGCCAGAAAGAGAGTATGGGGTGAATGGAAATTTTTGACAGCTTTTTTTCCTGTGTGGCTGATTGCTTTCAGCTGTGTCAGTGTACTTTGGATCCCATCACTGTGACTTGGTGGTATGAAACGTGAATCTCTGGAATAAAATTTACATGAACCAGCACAACTTGCACATTATACTGACCTCATTCCTCCAATGATCAAAGGCAATCGAGCTAATTCATGATGTGGAATAGGCGCGTATCAGTAGAAAGAACTGTGTTCAAGTTATAGGTGAGAGATTTTGCAGTGATGTTTCCCATAATTCAGGATCAGATGGAGTCCATACCAATAGTTGTGATCAATTTGTTAACCGTGAAATGTTACTGGGAAGCTTTGAGGTCAACTCTTGATTTTTACAAATGGACCATGTTCAATAACTTCTAGATTGTCACCTTTATGTCCCGTGGTTCACAGGCAGCATTTTTCATTGTTGAAATCATTATCTACTGTTCTTCTAAGTTTTCAGTAGTACATAGTTCATAATTTGATGGACACAGTAGCACAGTAGATGGATGTTGGATAAACCATAATGTGATGAGTGTAACAGTGATGGACAGATAATTTCATTAACATTCTCTGTAAAGGAAACTTTCATTTGTCCCATTGTTTGGCATACATCTTGTTCAAGAATAAACCTACATCATCATCACCAGCTTATCAGGCAGAACCAGGTCGACTTGTTCAAAATACAAGACACCAATCTCAAATGGTGGCACCAAGCTGCCGTGGCCACAGAAGGAGGGGCCATGATGGGGCTTGAGATTATCACAGATGTGATGATGTATTCTCAGTTTCAATCTTGGTCCCAGTAATTTCCCTGTTCAGCCTTCAGGGATAAATCTGGGATACTGTTTCATAATGATCTGGTCATACATTGACATTGCCAATTAAAGCTGAACTTCAAGACAGAAAGATTCTATCCCCTTCATCTTTGAATTCAGGCTCTAGTTCCAGCCTGTCAGCTAGAAGGTGATGTACTTTGTGCTTCTTAGATGAACGTATGAACAGGGAAAGAGGGATCCAATTGTTTTCCAACTGATGTTAATTCCTTACAATGAGTGAGTGCCTTCTACCTTCATGAGACCTGAGCACACTTTGTAAGCATGAAATGGAGTGGAATGCTAGAGATGGGCCCCTTCAAAGAAGATTAAAGCCAACCACACAGTACAGACATTCACACCCAAGGGTGGAACGAGACAACGTAGCCTTTATGAGAAACAGACTCAGGTTCCAATTATGACTGCACTGCTGTATAGCTGCGGGACTTTGGGCAAGTTTCATTGTCTCCTCCTCAGTATGAAGTCTTTGGACCAGCAGCATCAGCATCACCTGGGATCTTGTTAGAAATGCGCACTCTCAGTCTCCACCCCCGATCAGCTGAAACAGAATCTGAAGGTTAACTACATCCCAGATGATGTGTGTGCACATAGTATTTTGAGAAACATGTGCCTAGGCACTCTTAAGTTTAGTTTCTTCATTGGTGAAATGGAGCAAAAGCACTGACCGGGGGAAAGATGAGGGTTACAAAATTGCACGTGGAATGCTTAACAGTAGTGGCAGTGTAAAAACGAATGCTACTGATAACAAAATAACAGTAAAAATGGTGCAGTAAACGTATAAGTTGTTGGAGTTGAACAGAATTCTGGGACAACCCTCCCCCACTTCTCTGTGCAAAGCTACACCCATCAAATTCTAGACTTGTATTTATCTTCAATTATGGCAGTTCTTGGCAAGTAAGGGCACTTCACACAGGGGATTTCTGGCATTTTCTGCAGAGTTTTGGTTTCCACACCTGGGTGGGAAAGATGTTAACTGACATGTAACGAGTAGAGGCCAGGGATGCTGCTAAAATAAACGTTCTGTAACACACAGGGTATTTATCTACAACAAAGAGTGATCCAGTACCAAATGTTAGTGGTGTCAAGGATGAGAAATCCTGAATTACTATCAATTAGAAACATCTCTTTGTAGAATAGACATATTTGCACATGAAGATCTTGTCCCAAAGGGGACGCAAATGAGTAATATCTAACTTTCCTCGATCGCCAACCAGGAGTAGCAGCAAGTACTCCTTTCCTTCGTGAAAGGAATCGAAGAATGAACCAGAACGGTTGTGAAAAGAAATTCCCCCTCATCTCCAAGTATATGTTATTGCATTAGTTGTCTCAACAAGAGGGTAGAAGTGGTCGACTTCTTGTCTGCTAGGAAACTCTGGTAAAATCCGGGGATTAAATATTAAGGCATTTCATGATGTCCATGCAAAAAGCTGGATGTAGTCTACTAGAAACTGTAAATCAGGGGCGCCTGGGTGGCGCAGTCGGTTAAGCGTCCGACTTCAGCCAGGTCACGATCTCGCGGTCCGTGAGTTCGAGCCCCGCGTCGGGCTCTGGGCTGATGGCTCGGAGCCTGGAGCCTGTTTCCGATTCTGTGTCTCCCTCTCTCTCTGACCCTCCCCCGTTCATGCTCTGTCTCTCTCTGTCCCAAAAATAAATAAAAACGTGGAAAAAAAATTAAAAAAAAAAAAAAAGAAACTGTAAATCAAACACGGAAGCAACATTTCAAACAAGGCCTTATCACCTTCAAGCACAGAATGCTATTAATGATAAAGCCACATCCAATGTTATCTTGCACTTGGTAGGAAAATATCAAGTGGAGAATTATTTCATTTACAACAAATGGTCACATTAGTTCTCTGTAATAAAACACAGTCTGGGTCATAAAAACACACGTCAAAAGAAAAATTTTCCTTAATTTATGACCTTAATTTTGTGTCCAAATTTCCCTTGCTATTCCTTTTTATTAATTTTATGATTTTATGGTTTATTTATAAGCAGAATGCTGTCCCCAAATGGATGAACCTGTTTGCTAGTAAATCAGTAAACTGTACACATTTCTTTAAAATAACAAATTTTGCCATAATAAATCAAAAATGACAAATTCTACATCTCCCAAGAGAGCGTTGGTAGGTTACTCCAGCTAATATAAACCCTGCACCCAGGAGTCAGTAATGTTTGCTGGTTTATGAACCTTGCAAAGCACCAGCTCTCATTTTTCCTGCTCAGCACATCTCTGTCATAATAAATAGGTAATTGGTTTTGTCCTATTGTACTCTTTCTCAGTTACTTTTTGCAATAATCACCTATAAATCCATAGGCTTATGGTTTCCTTTATTATACAATTTTCATTAGTTTAACTCATGTTTCCTTTCTTAGTTGAGGAGCACAAACAGTCAAATGTAGCACAGATAAAGTTTATGTTTTATATTCACATTTCTTTGGTCTGTTTGTCGGCATTAATTATTTCATTAGTCCTATTGATATACTTACCACCTAAAAAGATATGATTTCTCCTTCTGCAAATGACTCTCGAGGATTAAACCCCAATACAGAGTGCTTTCACAGAGCATTTTATGCATGTGAACGGCAGCATCGCCATAATATAATAATCCTTAAAAAAGATGACAAAGGGTCTTGGACGAAGAATTTGATAATTGTTATACAAAGTGATATTTCTACCATATAGTACACATAACACTTAGATAAAAAGTGAATCGAAATATACATTAAGGTCAAAAGGAATTGCAAAATTTTAGGAAAGAACACATAGCATTTTGCAAATGCTATTTCTAAATAAATATTCCTGCTACCTTCAGGGCTTAATCATCTTCAAACTAGCGTATACTTTTATTTACCAGACTCTCTCTGTCTCTCCCTCTCTCCGCTCATGACAGTCCCTAAAGAAACATTCTGAAAATGGGTGTTTTCCTTCCAGTTGATTCTGAGCTTCTGTGATTCAGACATTGAATTTCCTAAATGGTGATGTGTCTTCTGAACTGGATACACTTTCAGGAGCACTCTTGTGAAGCTAAGGTTTCCATGCTTGCCTACTGGGGGCTTTTCATGTTCCTGTTGGAGGTGTTTAGAGTGTTGTTTGGGATCATTGAGTTGGACACTCAAGGGCTCATGTGATCCTGTTATGATGGGCCAGGGTCGACTACTTTCGCAGCATGCATGGTGGTCACGGTGAATGGAAAGCAACTTAATCTCCCCTGGGTTGTGTAGTTATGATTGCATACATAGCCTATACCATGGAGGAAGGGACCTCCATGAATACAAGTGCTGCCTGCAGTAGAGAGGGTCTTGAATAGGTGGTGTAGGAGGCAGGTTAAGAATGTGATATGGCACTGGTAGGCTCCACTGGTAGGCCAGGTATTTCCTGCCTGGCTCCATGTTATATAATTACACTTTTTAATTAAATGCCTTATTTCCTCGCCTTTCCCTACAAAATGGTAGGGGAAGTTGACGGTGGTGGTTCAGTGTACTTCTTACTACATTTGTTGTTGAATATCACTCAACATGAGATCCAGATACAGCCAGAGATGAAAGGGCCATCCTCAGAACATTCAGGACTTACAACCAGTTGACGAGGCTCTAGGCAGTCTCCTCTCAGGGAGAAATTATGTGAGTTCTTATTGTACATGGAATTCAACATGTGAGGTGGGGGATGATTTTGAAAATGTGTGTGTGAAGACAGGGGTGTTTCTGGATAATAAGAGACAAATGGTTATATTGTATTGTATTGTATTGTATTTGTAAGGATTCCCTACACCCAACATGGGGCTCGAACTCTCAACATGAGATCAAGAATTACGTGCTCTACCAACTGAACCAGCCAGGTGCACCAGAGACAATGGCTTTTCAATGAGTTTTTGTTTTTGGTCACCTATCTGATCATCTTGACTTCTTTGGGTGGAGGGGGTTGCCTTGGCATCATGAATAGATGAACATGTCATGTAAATTGACAACTGGACCATCTCTTTTGAGATTTTGGATGTTAAGCAAAGGAGGAAAAGGGCTACGGCTGATTCATCCCAAGAACTGCACTCAAGTGAAACCATCAAACAATCCCTGTTTCCTGTATCCTGGACATGCCTTAGTTGGGTGTTGGCCTCAATTCTGTCTGAGCTACCAGTTACTTGTCCTTCTTGTTAAATTGGTTTTCTTTTCTTTTCTCCTTTATGACAGCTAGCATTGGTTTTTTGTCACTGTGACTAATAAATACATCCAAATGGAAAGTCTTCAAAACTAGTTTCAACATATCGTGGTTACATGTATATTAACTACTTCAAAATGTATTTTCAATCCGGTTGAAAACACTGGACTGTCTGCATTCCTGTTGTATTTTTTTCACCATTAAGGAGATCAGGTGCAGAATATTACTATTATTATACTTTGTATTTAGGAATTGTTTTAGTAACTGTAGAGGCTTAAAATACAAATCAGAACATCTTTGTGATATATATATGCTCCCATCAAATGACTCAAAGCAGTAGAAGCCATGATGATTTCTTTAACACTGAAGGGTTGCCTTTCATAGGGGAAATCTGATCAGTATTCTCACATCCAAATCACACACAGTAGAACGCGGTTGGGCTAGGCGCAAAGTCAGAGGCAGAATAACAGGCCTTCTGGTAATGTGAAGGATAGAAATGATGAGGAGGCCGACTGGTTGTGACGGCTTGTAAATGAGACCATGGTGATGTAGACTGTACCTGATGGGCCCATCACCACTGGTTAAACTCGAATCTGAAAACCCCCGTGTGCGCATTGACCATCACATCGTCAAGAATTAGATAAAGATACAGATGATTGATTAACGTTGTAAATGGCCTGTGATTACTGATTTCTATGCAAATCCATTTAATGATGGCTAAGTACACAGAGTTGATAGACGAGTATGAGTTTTGTCTTGGGAAATTTCACCAAATGTCGTTATGTTTTACAAAGTTACCCACCCCACCCCCCCCAAATATTTGGAAGGTTCAGCCATCTGGAGTTGCTCACCCAGTTCTGAATTGAATCAAGAGAAAACATGCATTGGGACAAATGAGCCTGATCATTGTTAGTTTTCTGACGTCAGCCCCTATGACCAGGGCCAGGTACCAGCCGTCTTTTGGGAATGTCTTCCCAGTCGCCCCAGGAAAAGATCTAGTCCTCATCTTGTCAGCTCTTTATTCATGATGAATGACCAGAGTAGAAATTCCCGGGAATTGCCTGGATTGCCAGTCACAAGTAGCGTAGCTTTCTATCTAAGAAACAGAATGTTACAAAGTTAACGTGCTCTCCTCAGGAATGTGGACTCTGCAGGCTGTCTCTGAGAAATCATTTTTCCATGATAATGAAATAACGAGGTGAAAACGTCAAAGTGAAAATTGCAACTGACTGCTGATAATTGGATATTGATGCATTGGTTATGATGATGCATGGGTTGCAGAAATGCTCTTTCTTTTCCGGCACGGAACCCTAGAACATATATTCCCGTGTCTTTACCATTCTTCTGTCGTAAAGATGAAGGACTTCACTGACTTTCTTGGCTCATTACTCACTTCTGTACCCGAGGTATGTAAAGCAGATGTAATTAGGTCAATTTTAAATAAACACACACTCAGAAACAAAAAATCTTCTGTGATTAAGTGAGTGTCGACTTTAGAAAAGTAACGTAGGCTTACGTTTGTTATGTCTCTCCATTTTGTAGTTGTTTGGGGTTAAATCTAAAATTGCCTCACTTTTGCTGCATGAAAACTAATGTCTCATCATTTAGTATTTTTTTTTTTATCTAAAATTCCCATGACTCGTATGAGCTATGAATCTGTTTCTTTGTATTTCCTCAAACGGACGTGCCTTTCTTGATAAATATATAGAGTATCTATTTTCTTTTGAGTTCTGAGTTGTCAAATTTCAATGTTCATGTAAATCATCTGGGGTCTCCTAAAAACGCAGATCTCTAGGCGGTCGTGCAAGGCCTGAAATTCGGTATTTCACAGAAGATCCTGAGTCATGCCGATGCCATATTGGTTTTTTTGTTTGTTTGTTTGTTTGTTTGTTTTTGCGTCATGGGGCCTAAGTCCAGGATCAGCATACTTCTCCTGCCAAAAGTACCAGGTAGTAACCATCTCAGGCTTTATGGTCCAGACACTCTGTGTCCTCACTCATTCTCTGTAGCCCCAAAGTAGCCAGAGACCCTGCAAAAACAAACGGATGGGACCGTGTCTCATCGAGTTTTGTTTCAGGACCGGAAAATTTGAATTTCACAGAATTTGCACGTGCCACAAAATATTGTTCTTTGAAACTTTGTTCAAGCATATAGAAATGCAAAAGCTAAAAAAATGTTAGCTTATGAGCTGTGTAATAACAGTGGACCCTATATGGCCCTGGGGCCGTAGTCTGCTGATGTGTGTTTCATGTCGGCACTGGGTGTTGGCTTGAGCCATTTGCAGGAGGCTAATCTGCAGCTGTTGCCGTGTGTTTAGACCTCTCAGAAAGCACCAAAGAAGTAAAGGATTTTATGTATATTTTTAGAAATACTATCCTGATTATCTGTCCTGGGAGAATAGAGGCTGAGACCACACTTGTATTTCCAAATGTTTAACTTCCAGATATCCTGTGTAATGCAGATGTTAACCACATGTTGAACTGTTGTGTATGTTTTATTATGCTGCAGATCAGTGGGGCATATAAAATACATTTACCAAGATTTATAGAAATGAGTCATGTCTAAATATGATTTAATTGGGGCTTTAGGAGTTGACTGTGATTCCTCTTAATATTTCCACACGTCCATACTGTTACAGCCGAGAACACAATTAAATCTTTCCATAAACCATCCGGTTAAAGCGTTGAGCCTCAGTTGCACTCCGCTGGAGGAAATGGGAAGGTTCTTTGGTCACGTGATGAGCAGGCAGTGTATCACCCTGAGAGGTAGCTCATAGTCAGGACTGGCTGTTAACTTCCAAGCCGGATTTTCCTGCCGTTGGCCGGGATCACGTAATCTCCTAGCTTTTGTGAGCAGCGTAACTTGGAAGACTCAGGAAATGGTGGCATAATCCTGGAGGAACAAAAACTGTGTTGCAGTTCCCATCTTGGAATCCAGTATATAGCATGCCGCTTCCTCAGATCTACGATGTCACTGATTGAAAGCTGGACCTTTATGTTGCTCTCTGTCTTGCTCTCCCTCTCTCTCTCTCTCTCTCTCCTCTACATACCACTAAGAGATTATTTTAACGTGTCACTTGGCGATAGCAGTCGGTCAGTTGTAAGGCACATGCTAATTTCAAATATGTTCCTTAGAATCAAGGAAATATAGGGGCGCCTGGTGGCTCAGTAGGTTAAGTGTCTGCTCAGGTCATGACCTCATGGTTTGTGGGATTGAGCCCCTTGTCAGGCTCTGTGCTGACAGCTCAGAGCCTGGAGCCTGCTTGGGATTCTGTGTCTCCCTCTCTCTCTGCCCCGCCCCGACTTCCACTCAGTTTCTCTCTCTCTCAAAAATAAAATAATAAAATAAAAAAAAATCTTTTTAAGTATATAGAAAAACAATCAATGAAATACAGTATTTAAGGGGCGCCTGGGTGGCGCAGTCGGTTAAGCGTCCGACTTCAGCCAGGTCACGATCTCGCGGTCCGTGAGTTCGAGCCCCGCGTCGGGCTCTGGGCTGATGGCTCGGAGCCTGGAGTCCGTTTCCGATTCTGTGTCTCCCTCTCTCTCTGCCCCTCCCCCGTTCATGCTCTGTCTCTCTGTGTCCCAAAAATAAATAAACGTTGAAAAAAAAATTTAAAAAACAATACAGTATTTAAGTGGCAGGTCATACACAGATGAGACTTCTCTAATTCACACGTGTATGAGATTATGATCAGGATAATGCTGATTATGGCACACAAACCATGTTTTATTTTCAGTGCTTTATTTCCTTCTTTCTAGTTGTACTAATGTAATAGTTTCCGGGGAGTAAGTGATAGGGGACACTTTGAATATTTTATTGGAGTTTACACGGGTACTCCGTGAGCTGGCAAGACACATATGAACACAAGTACTGACTGCTTCAAAGACCGTAATGTCTGCATGTTAGGCAGCTTGTCCCCAGGCGGGATTTGGGATCCATAATCCCTGCACCTCATGAAAGCACCACCTTCTATGTGCACGTTCTCAGTTCATGGAGCTTCAAGTCCGTAGACGTTGAAAGAGTCTGGAGAAGCATAGCTGAGAGGTTTTTGCTGTGTGACCCAACAGTTCCCTTCAGGTGGCTCACGGTCACATTTTACCCAGCAAGGCAAGGTGGGAACAGCATCTTGCTTCTTTACCAACAAGGAGAAGAAGATCACTTCCTCCTCAAGCTGGAAACTCACTTCTCATCTACTATATCCAAATTCTACCCCAAAGGGAAAGGACTACCAAGATCAAAGATTTAGGTGAGAATGGTCTTTTCCTGCCTTTCCACACTGCTTTCTCCCTCTGCAGTGTCTCAAGTTCAGTGCCATGTGTTGGGCAATTCTGAAGTTCATTTCCTGCGAGTTTACGATAGCACTCTTTAAATGATTCAGAGTAATCTCTCTTCTCACTCTGGGAATATTATCCTGGTGTTAATCCCCTGGCCTATGGTATCGACTAGTGGAACTTGTAATATTTAGCACCTTGAGAGGTTCGTGTCATGGTCCCAACATCAGTTTCAGCTGGCATGATGGGGGCGGGGGGAGCGGGGAGGGCTCCTCCGAAGATGTGCACACGCAGTCATGCATCGCATCCTTGCTTCAGGTTAAAAACCCTTGACTGTGATAGAAGATGCCAAGCTATACGGAGCCAGCGCTGGAGGAAAATTGGCTCATTTTAGCAAGTTACTTGTAGAGTAGATGAGACTGCCAAAAATTCTGGAGTGTTTTTGCCTTCTCTTTTCCCCGCAGTGCTTTCGGAATACATTTTATGTTTCTGATCCTGAGATGTGAATAAAAGCCCATCATTGCCAACAGGTGGGGAACCAGGCAGGCTCACAGGCAGGAGCCGTTCTCCCTGCTTTACTTCGTTATTGAAATGTCCTCGTGAAAGACTCTCGAAGCCTCAGCCATCCAACAGCTTGCAACTGTGCTCATTGCATTGGGTCTGTTGCTTGATTTTTTTGTTTAAATAATGAATCAACTATGCAGATGTCTTTGTAGGGCTTCGCATCACGGAAATAGTGTCTCCTCGGGGACTACAAGTGCATTAATGCAAAGATGAAGGATAAAAAAATGCAAATGTTGATCTTATATGTGGAAAACCCTATAGATTCCTTGCAAAAACTGTTGAAACTAATAAATGAATTGGGCAGAGCTGCAGGATGTAAAATCAAGACACGAAATCGCTTGCTTTCCATACAATAACAGCGAACTGTCTGAAAAGAAAATTCAGAAAAGGATCTCCTTTCAAATGGCATGACAGAATAAAATGCTTAGGGATAGGCCAAAGAGATGAAAGATTGTACACTTCAATATGTAGAACATTGTTGAAAGAAAGTAAAGAGACAAATACATGGAAAGTTATCCTGTGCTCATGGAGTAGAAGAGAGTTTTATTAAAATATTCATACTGCACAGAGCATTCTACAGATTCATTGCAATCACTATCAAAATTCCAATGGCATTTTTTTTTGTAGGAGTAGGACAATAAATCCTGAAATTAATATGGAATTACCAGGAACCAGTAGCCAGAACATTCTAGAAAAGGAACAAATTTGGAGACCTCTTACTTCCTGATTTCATTTTTTAAATTTTTTGTTAATGTTTTATTATTTATTTTTGAGAGAGAGAGAGACAGAGAGTGAGTGGGGGAGGGGCAGAGAGAGAGGGAGACACAGAATCCAAAGCAGGCTCCAGACTCTGAGCTGTCAGCACAGAGCCTGACATGGGGCTCAAACTCACAAGTTGTGAGATCATGACCTGAGTCCCAGTTGGACTTTTAACTGACTGAGCCACCCAGGTGCCCTTCACAGTTCCTGATTTCTAAATATAATCCAAAGCTACTGTAATTAAACAGTGTGGTCCTGGCTTAAAGACAGACATGTACAACAACAGAGCAGAACTGAGAGTCTGGTCAGATGGTCAAACCATTTTCAACAAGGGGGCCAAGAACACAATGGGGACAGGACAGTCTCTTGAACAAATTGTGTTGTGAAAACTAGATGTCCTCATGCAAAAAAAAAAAAAAGTGGATGACGTGTACCTGATACCATAGGCAAAAATTAACTCAAACTGGATTAAAACTTAAATGTAAGACTTTATAAAATTGCCAGAAGAAAATGAAAGGGAAAAATCTCCATCTCATTGCCTTTGGTAATAGTTTTTTTAGCAATGGTGTCAAAAGCACACACGTTAAAAATAAAAACAGACAAATGGGGACTACGTGAAACTTGAAATCTTCTGCACATCAGAGGAAACAACAAAATGTAAAGGCAGCCTATGGAATGGGAGAGATATTTGTAAATCACGCTTTGATGAAGGGATACTCTGCAGAATATATAGGGCTGTTACAACTCTATAGTGAAAACAAAACCCCATTAACCAAACTGAAAATATGGACAGAAACTTGAACAGATACTTCTTTGGAGAAGATATACAAGTGTCCAGTAATCATAGATAATGATGCTCAACATGATGCGTCATTAGAGAGATGCAAACCAAATATACAAGGAAATATCATTGCATGCCCACTAGGGTGTTCAATATTAAAAAAGAAAGAAAGAAAAATGACAAGTGTTGCTGAGGATATAGAGAAATTTGAACCCTTTTGCACTTTTAGTGGGAATGCAAAATTGTGCAGCTACTGTGGAAAATAGGATGGGTATACCTCAAAAATAAAAAATTTAAAAAAAGACAGTCATGACATGATCCAGAAATCTGCTTCTAGGTATATATATCTAGATGCATTGAAAAAAGGATGTCCATTCATGTTTATTACAGCATTGTTCAGAATAGCTAAGGTGTGGAAGAAACCCAAATACTCATCAAAAGATGAATATGTAAAGCACATGTGCTGAAAATGTTGGCTAGAGGCACAATAGAATATTACTGGGTCTTAAAGAGGAAAATCCAGTTTCATGCTACAACATGCATGAATCTTGAGGGTGTTGTTCTAAGTGCATTAAAAGCCAGTCATAAAAAGACATACTGCCTGAATCCACCTATATGAGGTATGTAAATTAGTCCTATCCATAAAAACAGACAGTACAATTGTGATTGTGTGGGGCCGGTGGGAGAGGGAAATGGAGAGTTCATTGTCCAATGGGTATAGAGTTTCAGTTTTGCAAGATGAAAAAGTTGTAGAGATCCATTACACAACACTGAGTGTACTTACTGCTATGGAATTATACACTTCAAATGGGTAATATGATAAATTTTATGGTTTAAAACCACAGTTAATAATTAAAAATGCAAATATTACGGCTATGTCGTTGGTCATGATTCTTGGCACATTGGGTCATGATTTCGGGAGCCAAGAATCAGTTTTGTCAATGACAATAAAAATTTCCTAAACGTGTTCAGGCAATAAAGTTGTCTAAACAGCTGAGTGAATTTCAACAAAATGTTAGCATTCAGTTAATACTGATAAACTCCCAGGAACCCATCCAGGGTGGGAAATTCGTAACTGGTATCAGAGTCGGTAGCATTTATGTCCAACTATGTGCTGCAGGCTCAGAACTTAAACATGAAGATGTGTTGCTGTGTCTAAAAGTCTAACGGCCCCTTCGGGGCGCCTGGGTGGCTCAGTCGGTTAAGCATCCTACTTTGGCTCAGGTCATGATCTCGCGGTCCGTGAGTTCAAGCCCCGCGTCAGGCTCTGTGCTGACTGCTCAGAGCCTGGAGCCTGTTTCCGATTCTGTGTCTCCCTCTCTCTCTGACCCTCCCCCGTTCATGCTCTGTCTCTCTCTGTCTGAAAAATAAATAAACGTTAAAAAAAAATTAAAAAAAAAAGTCTAACGGCCCCTTGAACAATGAAAGGAATAGAACATTTAGAGTAAACATCTGATTTTTCATGTATATGGTACCATCCTTTTAAAAATATCTTAGCATACGGTAAAAATACTAAATAATAAAACTGAAGATGTCACATTTCATGTATGGAGGCTGCTTGGGATTCTCGCTCTCTCCTCTCTCTCTGCCCTTCCCTCACTTGTGCTTTCTCTGTCTCGTAAAATAAATAAATAAACTTAAAAAAAAGTGGGCTGTTGGAAGTCTACAGCTAGGTAATTGGGAACATGAGACCTGGCAGGAAGGTAACTGATAAAACAGTGTAGCCTATTGATAAATACTGAGAGTCAAATCTAGCATTTAAATTTTTCTACTGTCTCATTTTTTAAGTATAGGACAAAAACCATGAAAAATGTTTAATAATATATTTTTTCTTTAAAAAAAATTTTTTTTAAATGTTTACTTATTTTTGAGAGACAGACAGTGCACGGGTCAGGGAGAAGCAGAGAGAGAGGGAGACACAGAATCCGAAGCAGGCTCCAGGCTCTGCGCTGTCAGCACAGAGCCCGACTCGGGGCTCAAACTCACAAACCGTGAGATGACCTGAGCTGAAGTCGGACGCTTAACCCGACTGAGCCACCCAGGCAGTAATACATTTTTTCTTAACCCAGTATCCCATTTCACATGTGATCAATATAAAATTATTAATGAGGTATATTATGTCCCCTTTTCAAATACTAAGTCTTTCAAGTCGGTGTGCCTCTGAAACACAAAGCACAGCTCGGTTCAGATGCTTCGCGTTTCCAGTGCTCCATGCACTTGTGGTTCGGGGCTACCTTGTTGGAGTTCACAGCAATGAACTAGGTGATGTTCAGATGGTTGATTCCATGCATGACAGCTGCTTTAGACTTCTGGGGCAATGCTGGGAACTCATGTTAGAATTATCCTATGAGAGAGGGAGGGGGCTGTGCTCTCCTTCGTCCTATCCTGTTTTTAAGTACTATTCCTGTTTGAAGGTACCGCATTTGCCTTTGGCAAACATTTTCATTGTTTAATTGCCATTGGAGTGAAATAGCACTTCTGGGCCTCGAACTGAGGTCTGTAGGGCAATTTTAGACACTTTTGTCTTATTCTTTCTGCAGAAATGGCTTGTTTTTTCCTTTTTCTTCCTCTTTTTTTTTTTTTTTTTTTTGAGAGACAGCGTGTGAGCTGGGGAGGGGACAGACGGAGAGAGGGAGAGGGAGGGAGGGAAGCAGGGAGGGAGAGAGAGAGAGAGAGAAAGAATCCTAAGCAGTCTCCATGCTCAGTGAGGAGCTCATTCCCACAACCTTGGCATCATGACCTGAGCCTAAACCAAGAGTGGAATGCTCATGTGACTGAGACACCCAGTGCCCGTTTTCTTTTTTTTTTAAGCTAATGTTTCCATATAGAAGTATATATTTGTACATTCTTAATTCTGAGGACTAGAGTACCCACTTTTCTGTAGAGGCTACCGATAATGGAGACTTAGTGCAGTTCTATTAGAAGTATAATAAATATGCCCACTGAAAGTGTTTTTTGACTCTTTTTCATGATAGAGTGAGTCATGAATTGCACAGTTTTGTATACTTTGTTTTTTTTGTATACAAAACTTTTGTATAGTTTGTTTTTTACTGGATTAGACCAAGTGACACAATTTCTTTAAATACATAAGATAACAGTATGAAACATTAAATAATAAGACTGAGCCTGTGATAGTTCCTGTATTTTAAAACAACTATTGATTCACACATACGGTTCTCAGGGGGCCTACTTTCATGGCAGCTCAATTTTTATTTATTCTTCATTTGTTTTAATGTTTATTTTTGACAGAGCATGAGCAGGAGAGGGGCAGAGAGAGAGGGAGATACAGAATATGTAGCAGGGCTCCAGGCTCTGAGCTGTCACCACAGAGCCCGACACGGGGCTCGAACTCACGAACCGTGAGACCATGACCTGAGATCATGACCTTAGCCGAAGCCAGATGCCCAACCAACTGAGCCACCCCGGCACCCCATTTATTTACTTACTATTTAGTTAGTTGATATGCCTGGGATTGATCAGCTTTTTTTTTCTAATGATGTGCAGGCAATTCTTTTATGCATGGGTCTAGTTTTTCTCATCGGTGTTTTTTTTTCTTTTTTAAGTTTATTTGAGAGAGAGAGTGGCAGGGAGGGACAGAGAGAGAGGGAGACAGAATACCAAGAAGGCTCTGTACTGTGCTGATGACCATCTAGCATCATGTAATAAGGAGTATCTTACTGCTACAGATGGCATTTGATGGAGAAAAATAGGCGTCACCACTGTGACTAAGGAGTCACCTTAGAGTGATTTTCCCAATTAGAAGAGTTTTCTCATTGACTGTCTCCCATGTAGTGAGTAGGGAGTCACATTCCATCCACTTAGGAAACCAAGACAAAAAAGAAACAGGGTCCCATAATAGGGCCAATTGTATCCATTTATTTGTCTCATTTCTCCTTTCCATTAAAGTAGGTCTTTGGGAAGCTTTTCACAGTGGACTTCTAGTCTCCAGGGAGATCTGTACATGAGAATGCATATACACTGAAACGTATGTGAATCATCCGTAGTGTCCTATGTCGGTGATAATGGACCTTCTGTCAAGGTGCAAGTTCCAGCCTGCACACCACAGGTGATGGGGTGCTTTGGAGGGTAAGCATAGCACCTGGCTGTATGCCTGAATAGGAAGAACTGAAACTGCCATCATAGGTGACAGTTTACAAAGTGTTATTGCCATGCATATGGGTTAGCATACGTATCCATTTTTCTCTAACTCTTCTACTTGCAAATATCTTTTTTTATTAAATATAATTTATTGTCAAATTGGTTTGCGTACAATACCCAGTGTATGTTCATCCCAACAAGTGCCCTCCTCAATGCCCATCACCCACTTTCCCCTCTCCCACAAATATCTTGCCCATCATCCTATTCTATGATACAGAGTGTAGCTCTATGTGTAGGTCAGAGGCTATATCCCTGACTGAGTCCTCACACAGACCCTCTGAGTGAGTATCTGAGATAAAGAATCTCTTCCTTGCATCCTATGGGAACTACAGTAAGTCTCTTTGTTGAGAAATCTAAGTTCCGTTGAAAATAAGTATCTTGTCCAAGTTCACGTTCCTTATAAGGAAGTTACACTTCCATCCGAGGGTTCAGGAGTTAAACTTGGATTTCTATCTCTTGACTTGGTCATTCTAATACTACTAGGCTATGCCAGTGCAACATGACATACAGTTAATAAATCATCATCCTAGTTAGAACTAAATTCTGCCAGAAAACCCAAACATGCCTGACGAAGCCTGACGTGGGAACATGGACTCTGAAAGCAGAACATCCATCAAAGTGATGAGGCAGGAGGTTGTCGAGCTGGTATGAGGTTGCCCATCGGCATGGAAGTGTTCCTTTCCAGCATCCTTTGAGGATTGAGTCTGAACCTGCTATCATTGTAGCTTCTGGTTCACAGAAGAGTTCAACAGAACTTAAAATTTAACCTAGAAGAACTGTAAGAGTGAACAGAAAACTTACCCGTGGATGCACCGTGAAATGTCTCACCTTGGCGCAACCATGGTGGACCCTGCCAATTTGCTCTCGTGACCTAAAATAGAGCAGCTGTGTGAGGAAGCCAGTGCTTTAGGCTATCTAGAGACAGGGTATTTTCCAGTATCTACCTACCAGCACAGTAAAGCTGTGGTTCTGTTCAGCACCATGGTCAGCACCATAAGCAGATATCGACTGTCATCCAACCCACCGTCTGTGAGTTTCACTCCAAAGAGGTGCTAAACCTTCTTTAAAAGGGCCGTCTTGGTGATCCACACTACTATACTGTCGTTGTCCAGCCCAGAAGAGAGCTAACATCTTGCCAGGAATCAACCTTTTCAATTGCTGCCGCACATAGGGAATGATGGGCAGCAGAGGCAATGTGTCCTATCAGCCATTTAGTTGATTGCAGCAGTTTATTGTAGCATTTTCATTTGGCAGTCTAAGGCACTGCTGAGACGGTCTCAAAAGGCTAATCTTTGCAAAGCTGCTGTACATAGTGATTCACATCATGGACCACCCAGGTCAACAGGTTAAATATTGGGCACAAGAAGTCACACTTCCAGATGTCTTAATTTAATTCCGAACACCAAGTGACCTCCCATTTTGCAGAAATGGCAATTTTCATGGGGAGGGTTGAGTACAGATTAAATAACTGTATCGCCCAGCTGTACAGCACTACTTATAGGAGATAAAGATTCAATATCCTGGCACTGGGATAAAGTGTGTCAGGTGAAATGGTAAGAAGGGTTTTGTCTCCATGCCCAAAGGCAGAGATGTTAGAAAGATGGTTTGCGAAGGAATTTGCCGCGCCTCTGTTCTGTGATTAAGATACATGGCAAGGCAGGAGGTCATAAGAAGCAGGGAGGTGGGAAGTGGCCAGGCCAACAGTGGCCAGTTGAATGTGCTTCTGCCTACTGATTGGGGGGAGGGAGTGCTCAGGAATGGGGTTGCTGTGTTGTGAGTCTACGCACCTTCCAAATTGTTGGTGATGCCAAATGAATGTTGGCCTTCCCTCAGTGTTTACACTTCCATCCGAGGGTCTGGGAGTTTTAATTCCCCTGTATCCTTGAGGCCCTTTTCTTCATTGGTAATAGAGGGATAGTCGTATGTCATAGGTTGTTGTTGACAGATGGAAAGAAAAAAATGTATACATGCAACTATACAGAATGTGTACATATAGCTGCCATTCAATTGTGTTGGGGTACTTACTGTCTTATGTGGTTTCATGGCACATTGCACACGCTTTTCAAAACACTTATTTCAATCTATGGAGATTCTTTTATTTACAAATGAAAATGTGGGTTTCTATACATCAAAGTCTCTCTCATTATTCATGATGTGCCTGGAAGTTCGTGCATGCCATTTAATGCCTATCCTTTGTAATGAAAGATAAATGGTCTGAATTTCTATGAGTACATTTCAGTATCTTAGGATATTATGTGCTATAAAATTTGTCTGGTAACATATGCTTCTTTATAAGAGAAAAAAATTGCATTAATAAAAAAACATTACAATGAACTATTCCATATCTATGGGATACATATATATGACTTCATACTATGAATATATCAAACTACAGTTATGTGTGCTCTTGTTTGAATGGTCATTCTATGTACCCCCCACCTCCAGGATCCTATGCTAATGCGTGTATCCCCAGTGTGATGGTGTTTGGAAGTGGGGACGCTGGGAGTTAATTAGGGTTATGCTAACCTAACTGTAATGGGGTTAAGGCACAGGGTGGGATAAAAGCATTTGTAAAAAGAGGAAGATGAAGGCAATACCTCTTGCTCTCTCTCACCTGCCCTCTGTCTGTTTGTCAGTCTGTCTGTCTCCATCGTGTCAGGAGATAGCATGAAGGCAGCCATCTCCCAGCCAGGAATGTGACCCTCACCAGAACCCGCCCATGATGCCACCGTGATGCTGCACTTGCAGCCTCTAGAACTATAAGAAATATTGGATTTTGAAATATAAGAAATATATAAGAAATATAAGAAATCTTGATTTTGAAGCCACTCAGTCGGTGTAACTTGTTACTGCAGCCCAAGCAGACTTAAGACAGGTTGCTTTCAGGTTTTTTCTTCCTTCCTTCCTTCCTTCCTTCCTTCCTTCCTTCCTTCCTTCCTTCATTTTTTTTTTTTTTTTACGTTGGGCTGTTAGGAATAATGCAACACACTGCCTTGTCTCCTTTCGCTTTGATTTGATGTCTGTCACTCCGTACCCACCCTTGTCCAGAAGGATTTTAGTGATTCTTGGCCCCTTATACTTACATATAAATTTCAAAAGATTTCACCAAGTTCCATGAAAACCCTCTTTTTTTCTTTCTCCTCAGTCCTTTTTGTACTTTGGATTCTCCTTTTGGGAGCATTTTCCCTCTTCCATAGATACTTCCCTTAGAGATTTCTTTAGTGGGCCTCTCTTTAGAGTAAATTGTGACAGTTTTCATGATCTAAAATCTATCCCTACCTTGTCCTTGAGAAGATTGTTCTGTTGGGAGTGCAATTATGGGTTGTAGTTATTTTCTGGGCGATGTGAAGAATGGTTTTCACTCTCCTCTGGCTGCCTTTGATTCTATTGAGAATTGGGCTGTCAGTGTGCAGGAAATACCTGGTTGTGTGTGTGTATGTGTGTGTCTCTGTGTGTGTGTACACGTGTACGAGAGCCTTCTTTTTTTTTTTTAATTTTTTTTTCAACGTTTATTTATTTTTGGGACAGAGAGAGACAGAGCATGAACAGGGGAGGGGCAGAGAGAGAGGGAGACACAGAATCAGAAACAGGCTCCAGGCTCTGAGCCATCAGCCCAGAGCCTGATGCGGGGCTTGAACTCACGGACTGCGAGATCGTGACCTGGCTGAAGTCGGACGCCCAACCGACTGCGCCACCCAGGCGCCCCATGAGAGCCTTCTTTTAATCTCCTCTTTGACATTGGTGTTTGTGGCATCCGCCATTTTCATTACTGTCTCCAAGTGTGGACTTCTTTATTTTTTCTTCTTCCTGCTTGAGATTGGTTGAACTCGGTCTGAAACACCCTGCCTGCCCTTTACGGTGGGAATGACAGCCCCGCATCCTTTGCCCTCTCCTCCGGGAAGGCCATCATGTATATTGGAACTTCCCACTCAGTCCTACAGTCCTTCCACACTTATTTCATTGTCTGCATTCCTTTCTACGCTATCTTTACATCTCTCTTCCAGGTTGATAATTTAATTTTTACTTCTGTGTCTTTTGCTCCTTGGATGCAGCCATCCACAGATTGTATGTCGCCTGGGTTAGGAGATCAAGAGGTCACATTATGGTCCAGACAGCTGGGTTTCACATCCCTGTTCTGATACATATCAGCTGTGTGACTTTAGAGCGATTACTTTCTACCCCATACGGCTGTTGTAAGGTTTATGTGAGTTAGTGTGTTAATGTTCTCATATCTTGCATGTTGTAAACAATATGGTATGAGAGAGCATGAGTGGGGGAGGGACAGAGAGAGAGGGAGACACAGAACTGGAAGCAGGCTCCGAGCTGTCAGCACACAGCCCGACCCGGGGCTAGAACCCGCGAACCGTGAGATCATGACCTGAGCCGGGGTCAGACACTTAACCGACTGAGCCACCCAGCCACCCCATCATTTTCTATTGTAATACTACTTGCTCCTTACTCATGAGCGTAATCATTTTTTTTTGTTGTTTAATGTCATTATTGATTACTTCTGTATTTGGTTATTCTAATATCTAAAGTATCTGATTCTGCCATTGGCTCATTTTCCTGGTTCATGTTTGTACCCCGTGGCTTCTGACTGTGACCTGTGTCTGAGGAAACTTTCTGTAGGGTAAGTCTTTGTGGACTGTAGTGTCAGTTGGCTCCTTTATGGAAGATTTCTGTGTATACTCATTGGGGTCCTGGAGGTACTAACAACCTAAAGCCACGTCAAACCAAATCTCTCAGCTTGAAGTTTTTTTAACTACACGATTGGTGTGAATTCAGGCCAGAAACCTGTAGGAATTTTTAGGGATGCCTGCCCCCATCCCACCCCATCCAGAGGTCAGTCTTTTTTTTTTTTTTTTTTTTTTTTTTTTTTTTTTTTCCAACATTTTTATTTATTTTTGGGACAGAGAGAGACAGAGCATGAACGGGGGAGGGGCAGAGAGAGAGGGAGACACAGAACCGGAAACAGGCTCCAGGCTCCGAGCCATCAGCCCAGAGCCTGACGCGGGGCTCGAACTCACGGACCGCGAGATCGTGACCTGGCTGAAGTCGGACGCTTAACCGACTGCGCCACCCAGGCGCCCCAGAGGTCAGTCTTAAAACTTAAGAGGTCAGTCTTAAAAATGGAAACATTTTGTTGTCCCTTGATTCAGATTTTTGTGTTGTCTTCACTCATAGTTCACCTTTTCAGCTGAAATGGATACACTGAAGGGTTCTGGCTTTGTCTTTGTCTTGTGAGTACCTAAGATATTTTCTCCGGTACCTGTGCAGATAGTAAAATTGAGTTTTCTTCCTTGCTGGGGTACATAGGTAACCCAACGGCAGTTACAGGCCTTAGAACTAGTTTACTTCTCTTGATTTGTGTCTCTGTTTTATTTTATTTCACTTTTCAGAATTAATGTTACTTTTCTGTAAGCTCGTGTGTGCATTTAAGAAGCATTCTTGGGGGCCCCTGGGTGGCTCACTCGGCTGACAATCTGACCGGGTCAGGTCATGATCTCAAGGTTTGTGAGTCTGAGTCTAGTGTTGGGCTCTGTGCTGACAGCTCAGAGTCTGGAGCCTGTTGGATGCTGTGTCTCCTTCTCTATCTGCCCCTCCTCCACGCATGATCTGTCTCTGTCTCTGTCTCTCAGAAATAAACTAACATTTAAAAAAAGCACTCTTAGATGCTTCCTAATAATAAAGAGTTTCAAAATATCTAGTTTACTGCATTGCTAGAATCAGAACATCTTATAATTGAGTAGAAATCCATTAAAATACTGGAGTTTTGAAAGACAGATACCACATGTTTTCGCTTTTATGTGGATCCTGAGAAACTTAACAGAAACCCTTGGGGGAGGGGAAGGAAAAAAAAAGGAGGTTAGAGTGGGAGAGAGCAAAAGCATAAGAGACTCTTAAAAACTGAGAACAAACTGAGGGTTGATGGGGTGAGAGGGAGGGGAGGGTGGGTGATGGGTATTGAGGAGGGCAGCTTTTGGGATGAGCACTTGGTGTTGTATGGAAACCAATTTGACAATACACTTCATATATTGAAAAATAAATAAATAAAATAAAATACTGGAATTTTTATTGTTTCACATCTTTCTCTTCCAGCAGCGCTCCTTTGTGGTGCCTTTTTCTGATTTTTCTTCACAATTTTGCTCATGTTTGCCACTGGTCCCTTGAGATGGATGTCTGCTTTTCTCTACAGGTTCCCTGGGCTTCTTCAGGTGTGTTCTTCAGGTATCTTCCATGATGGATTCAGGAAATGGAATAATCAGGATTTTTTTAGACAGCTTTTCACAGGCTGGATAATTTCTTCCCAGGTGCAAGTCTGCTGTCCACAGGGCGGATTATAGCATAGTTTTCATTGTTGAAGGTGCTCACAAGTGACCTAGGGATCCTGTCAAAATGCAACTGTGACTCAGTTGATCTAGAGTAGGTCCTAAGATTGTGTATTTCTGGCAAGGTCCCGGTAGTGATAAAACTGGTGGACCAGAAACCACACTTGGTAGGAGATAAGGATACTGTGTCAAGTAAGAGGACTCTCAGGGAAAGGCATGGTTCCAAGCTAATGGGATGGGGTGTCAGGACCTCCACCAGGATGCGGGATAGGCAGCATCATACAGTGAAAGGGTAATGACTTTGAAGGTAGACAAGCCTGAACTCAGTAGGTGTTACAGTCCGCAATGTACACGCTTCTCTCGTCCCTGACAAAGGTGCAAATCCTACTTCCCTATCCTTGTCAAGTTATGCAGAGCCTTGTGACTTATGTTAGTGGATATGACGTTGACTAGATGTCTCTCTCTCCATACAGAATCATTTTCTTGCCACCCCTCAAAACTTTTATGTTCTTCACTATAACAAGCTCCCCAATGATCTGTGTCCATGTCAATGCAGAGGTGATCTGTGATCCAAGCAGCTGGATTAGGAAGCTTTTGGGAGGACATTTAACCCAACGATTTGACTCACCTTTCCATAAGGAAAAATGAGATGTTTGTTGGTTGAACTATTACAGTTTGAAGGTTTTTATTACCGCAGCACACCGCAATGCATGCTGACTCACATACCCACTAAAACACCTAAAACTTCTAAAACTTTTTAAAAAATGTTTATTCATCTTTGAGAGACAGAGAGAGACAGAGCATGAGCGGGGAAGGGGCAGAGAGAGGGAGGCACAGAATCTGAAGCAGGTTCCAGGCTCTGAGCTGTCAGCCCAACGCAGGGCTTGAACTCACGAACTGCGAGATCATGACCTGAGCCGAAGTCGGACGCTCAACCGGCTGAGCCACCCAGGTGCCCCTAAAACACGTAAAACTTCTAAATGTGAAGCTTCACTTAGAAGGTTGGAGATATTAGCCAGATTCGTTACCTGAGCTCAATTTTTCTTTTGTGAAGTAGAGATAGTGATGTTATTGGGTTGTTATGGAGACTAGTATATTTGCACAGGTGCATCGATATACGATAAATATATAACAAGATAAAAGATAGTAATTATTTTCAAGTTGCTGTTGTGTACATGGTCAGAACTTTATATACTAGTGACAGAGGCAGAATTCTCGGACATGGGTCAACAAAGAACAATCTCTTAGCCAAATGTGGGCCTTTGCTTGTTGATGTAAAGAAAATGATAATGAAATGCAGAGTCTCCCACTCATTTATAAATAATCTATCAATAATCATGATAGCATGAGGGATTAGTAGTTAGATCAGAGGCCCTATTGCCCACTAAGCCAAATATATTGACTTTCTGCCCTTTTACTGAAAATCTTTGGTGACTCCTGTTCTAGACCTGTGTCCCAGGCTAACATGGGATGGCAAAGGGGCTATGTGTGAATTTCTTTCTGAATGGAGTTCTGAACTCTTCGTGGTTGAAAGAGGGTGGAATGTGTGATGTTTATCGCAGAGAATTGGGTGCACAACTGTGAGGCTAGGACACCAGAGTTTTAACAACATCAGGTCACCTACTGGGTCAGATGTGATATGACATTTATGCAAAATGGGATTTTATATGAACAGTGTCCTGTGATGTGTGAAACACCATACACAGGTTTAATATCTCCGTCTTTAGTGAGATGCTCCTTCCTGATGAAGCAAAATTCAAAAATGACAGCCACCCTTATCTCTCCAGATGGCAGATTTCTTTATAATAGTTATTGTAAAAGTCACTATTCTATTGTTTTCCTACTCTAAAAGACAAGGGCTCTTTAAAAGAGCCACTAGCAGGCTGTAACAGTCAGATTCACAGCAAAGATATCTTGAAAGAGCTCTAACAAAAATGCGGCACAATTTTAGCATTGTGGAAGCAAGGAGTAATAATTGAAAACCAGAAAATTAATGGCAGGGGACATGCCTTTGGGCATCTCTCTCACAGGGGCGGCCGGACTTCCTGCTGAGTCAGCTGAGTCCTTCCTGTTGTCACAGCTTGTGGCCAAAGAAATAATGATATGTAATGCCAAATCTAATGGAGGATAAAATACAGATGCAAGGGGGGAAATGGCAAAAGTGGGTACATTCCTCCCAGCTTTGTAGATTTGGTCTGTGTCCACAAAGCGAATTGTGGCAATTACCCAATTGATGTGAGCAATGCAAGCCAACTTAGGGGGATATGATTTTCATTTCTTTCTGTCCCCCTTTGCTGCCCTGTCCCCCCCTTTTGTGGGGAAGTGGTGGACAACCACAAGTCGAAGAGTGTGTGCAGTTCTGATGGGTCTGTGAACGTAAATGGCCTTCCCATCCCTTATCAAGGAATGCGCAACAGTGGAGACTTGACCAGTCATAGGCACACCAATACACAAACTCCTGTTTAGATTAAACAATGAGAGTGGATCGCTATTCACCGAAGCAGCAGTATGGATGGACATATGAGAGAAGTTATTATCTCCTGCTACAGAGATTCCCTGCAGCTGCCCTATGCCTTTCTCATTTTCGCCCTGAATTTCTGGTCATTCCTTGAATTTCATGGACCATGCCCAAGTCTTTTCAAACATTTTTCTTTTCCTCTCAAGATAGTTCTGAGCAGTTTTATTATGTACAACCAATGATCCCTGACTTACACATACAGGTACTACATTTTTCCCTTTTTTTCTTGATTCAACAATTCTGTGGTCTCTGGGGCCAAAGTTTGTAGATACACAGTCACTATTATAGGCTGACTTGTATTTACCCAGACTCATATGGTGAAGTCCTAACCCACTGAACCTCAGCACATGCCTGTATTTGGAGACAGAATATTTAACGAGGTAACTAAGGTAAAATGAGGCTAGCATGAGGCTCTAATCCAGTAGGACTGGTGTGTTTATAAGAAGATGAGGTTACAACTTGGAAGTGCAGAGAGATGATATGAAGGGGAAAAGACAACATCTACTAGCCAAGGAGATAGTTCTCAGGAGAAAACAACCCTGTCAACACGTTCATATCAGAATTTTAGTCTCCTCATCCCTGAGAAAATAGCTTTCTGTTGTGTAAACCACTCAGATGATGGCATTTTGTGATGACCCTAGAATTGCCTTTATTTAGTATAGAAGTAGTTTTATTCCTAAGATAGGAACTGCATTACAAGAAGTATTGCCAACAATCGTGCTGCTGCCATGCTTACTGAATGGTCCTACCCCCACTCTTGATTATTTGTGTAGTTCAGGCTTACTTTGGAAATGAGTGTCTCAATGTGCATGAGGGTTCAGAGCTGTTAGGAATTCTATGCTGAAATAAAAGTAATTCTCAGTGTGAATTCTTCAGGAATTTCTTGTTTGTTTCCCCTAACTTTTAGACTGCAAATTCTCTGGAAAATGCTGTCTTATCCAGACCTCACTGGAAAACAGAGCCTGAAGAAAGGATTGTGTTTAGATGTTTTCTTTTGACAGTGTATCCCAGAAGGAGGGGTAAGGGAAATAAGGATGAGAACATCTTGTGTCTTATTATAGATAACAAGAGAAGTTAAATAGATGTACTTGCACAGTCTGGTATGCAGACTACAGATGATAGGCGGAATGGAGAAGCCAGGGAAAGATTGCACCGTAGAGAGAAAATGGGGAGGACTTTATCTGTAGAGTTTCTGTCTGTCTTCTGTCTTTCACTGGTGAACATTTACCCCACGGTATAGAATTTACTTTATCATCCAGTCAGGAAGAGGAGGACTCTGAGAGACCTGTACTTGGTTACACTCTCATCTAGAATTCTTCAAATGTTGCCATGACTGAAATAAGACAAGAAGTTGATGGTCCAAGAACCTGTGACTGAGGTCACAAGAACCTGGAGAGACACACAAGATCTAGAGGTAAAGAGCAGAACTCAAAGTTTTGAACATCATTTATATTTGAATAGTGAATGTAATCGATTAAAGAAGTAGGCAGTACAGTTTCTACAAAACAATTTTTATTTTGATTTATTTAATACTATTTTTTTTATTAGAGAGTGAGAGTATGCATGAGTTGGGGAGTGGGGCAGAGGAAGGGAGGGAGGGAAGGAGGGAGGGAGGGAGGGAGGGAGGGAGGGAGGGAGAGAGAGAGAGAGAGAGAGAGAGAGAGAGAATATCTTAAGCAGGCTCCATGCCCAGCATGGGTCCGGATCCTGACAGATCTCAATCTCATAACCCCAGGATCATGATGTGAGGCAAAAACCAACAGTCAGATGCCAACAGAGTTTGGAGGATGCATAGCTATCTTTTCTGCCAAACCAACATCACACTGATATTCTTTGTGCCGTACTGTGCATAATACAACTTGTAGAACAAACACGTTGCTGGGTGGAAATACAATGGCATCCTTGTGTAATAAGATACTTTCATATTTATAGAACTCTGTGCAGTTTATACCACCTTCTATAGAACAGTATTGACGCCACTGGAGAAGGTTTAGGGGAGACTCCTACAGAATTTTAAAGGGATAGATTATATGCAGATCATCAAAGGAACTGGACTTGATTAGCTCAGATTAAACAATGACTGAATAAGAGAGATTTTCATCTCATGCTAACTTGAGCACCAAAATTTAACTTTTTATTTCCCAAATCCAATGAAAACGGTTGAAGCACACCCAATGAAAGAGTATTCTATTTCTGGAAAGTGACGATTGGTCTTTCTCACATAAAAATTACCGGACAAGGAGGGCGCCTGGAGAGCTCAGTCGGTTGAGTGTCCGACTCTTGATTTCAGCTCTGGTCATGATCCCAGGGTCATGGGATTGAGCCCCGTGTCCACCTCTGCGCTGAGCGTGGAGCCTGCTTGAGATTCTCTCTCTGTCTCCCTCTGCCCCTCTCCCCCACTCACACTTTCTCTAAGAGAAAACAAAAATTAAGTATAAAATACAGGAGAAGGAGGAACAGAAGTTCTGTCAAACTGCAGTTCACATGTGAATGGAAGCTTCACTCTAGACACACTCTTGTATTGCCTAGTGCAAGAGATATTGGCTGGAATCCAGAGGAGGGTGAGAGTACACAACATAGGTGAGGAAGAATGCCCATCTGATGGCATTTCGTGAGGGGAGTAAGGGAACAGACTCCACAAAGCATGATTCTTGCTCTAAGTTGAATGCCCAGTGTATTATGTTAAGAGGCTGGCAACGTCTTGGAAATGAGGTGTTGCCATTCTGGCTCCGTGCAGAGCTATCATGTTCGGTTACATAACGATGCTCCCCGTTCCCTCCAACTCCCAATAAACACACAAAACAAGCAAAAATGTTCATCCACAGAGAGGCTACCTCAGTCTATAGCAACCCCTCCTTGCTCTCCATGGCCATGCCTTTGGCCCTAGAGAAAAGTGAAATTGTAGAAAACCTGACTTATCTCTCTACTCCCGGATATGAGAACTGAACTGCTCCACCTGGTTGGCAGTTAAGGCGTGTCAATGCCTGTCAACACTCCAAACCAGGGGGGAAAAAAAAGATAAAACATAAACCCCCTTCCACTGTGATATACAAACATCATGGTGACTGTGCAGACGTTTTGATATCCACAAGACCTATTCTCAAGGGCAATGTCATTAGGGTTTGAGGGATTATGAAACGAGGAATCCTGAGAAGACTGCAACAATAGATCAAGGACTTGAGAGATTAAATGGAAATGGTGTCTGAATATTTAAAATTACAATTAGAGCAGGAAGTGTAGGTTGGATATTTAAAAAGGTGAATTGGTAGGTGAAATCTAGAAATTACCGTATAATTCAGGTTCTTAAAGAGGTGAAATTGGTGAGTGTTATAGACAGCATCCAGAAACTCAACATGACACGAAAATTAAAAAAAAGAGATGCAGTAATGAATAATAGAACCAGGGTCTACTGAGTAAGGGACCTTTAGTTTTTACAGTGAGGTGAGAAAAATGAAAAACATGGAATCCACATATCTCACTGATTTTCGTTTTTAATATTTACATTAATGAAAAGAATCCTGGAAGCTTTTTGGCAGGGTAAAAATATCAATAGAAGATGGTAAAGAGGAGGGAAACTTAGCAGACGTCTTTTGACAGTAAATTCCAGAACACAAGATAGCAATAGATAGAATTGTGAGAATAAATGGTTATGACATTAGGTTTTTCAACTCATTTTAAGATACTCATTTATAAGGTAATAAAAACATGTTCTTAAACTTTAACAGCCACATTTTTAGTTGTGAAAGCTGCTTCAGGAAATTCAGTAACTTCCGTATGTGTATTCATGATAGATCAAACCACTGATTAATCAAGGCACTTTCTTGACTCCAGTAATAAGATTATGGAGATAAAGAACATATAGATCCATAGGCATTAAAACACAGAAAAATGATGACAAGGCAATGGTGGCTTAATATTTTCGGAAGCTAAAAAGTGTAGATAAATCATAATTTACTAAAGACAGATCTTTCTTTTCTTACGATGGGGCTGTGTCTTGATAAAACCTGTAATAAATGGAAAATATCCTAAGTTGAAAATTCATTTAATGTACCTCACCTGCTGAACACCGTAGCTTAGCCCAGCCTACCTTATATGTGCTCAGAACTCTTGTATTAGCCTCCAATTGGGCAAAATCGTCTTATCGCAAAGCCTTTTTTATAATAAAATGTCAAATATCTAATAGAACTTATCGCGTATAGCAGTATAGCACAGAAAGCAACAAATAGAATGGCTGTATGGGTACAGAATGCTTGTTGGTGTTTTCAGTTGCTGACACTCCTGATTTTGCGGCTACTGGGAGCTGTGTCCTTGCCCAATATCACAAGAGAGCTGTGACCCTGCCCACTATCAAGAGAACTGTGACCCTGCCCAATATCATAAGATCCAAATTCTAAAATCCACATACAGTTTCTACTTAATGCATTTCGACTTTTTCTTTTTAATAGTGTATTTATTTACTTTTGAGAGAGAGAGTGCGAGCATGAGTGGGGGAGGGGCAGAGAGAGAGGGTGAGAGAAAGAATCACAAGCAGGCTCCACACTGTCAGCATAGAGCCCGATGTGGGGCTCGACCTCACAAACCATGAGATCACGACCTGAGCTGAAGTCAGACACTTAACAGACTGAGCCACCCAGGCACCCCTCGATTTTTTCAATTCTTTTTCTCTTTGTGTTTCTTTTTGTATACTTGTTATTCCTAGATCATCAAGTTCACTAATTTTTTTGCAATATGTAATCTGAATTGGTTTATTATCTCAGACACGGTAGTTGTCCCCTCCTTAAATTCAATTTTTTTTTTCGAATTTGGGTTGATTGTAATCATCAGAGTAAACACCTCACTGTCTGAACACATTGAAAACAGCTATATTTACTGTTTCAATGTCTGTTTGTATTCTTTGTTATGGTTATCTGCTATTGATTGATTTTTTCCCCCCAACAATTCCCTCCTTTGCTTCTCTCTAGTAATTTTCTTCTGTTCTTTTTTTAAAGTTTATTTATTTATTTAGAGAGCAGGGAGGGGCAGAGAGAGAGGGAGAGAATCCCAAGCAGGTTCCCCACTGTCAGCACAGAGCCCAACATGGGGCTCGAACTCACATACCGCCAGAACATGACCTGAGCTGAAATCAAGAGTCAGACCCTCAACTGACTGAGCCACCCAGGTGCCCCAGTCTTCTTCTGTTCTATCTTATGCAGAAATATGAACAAAATACCAACCTGTGATTTGAAAGCTATCATCTTTGTTATCTATGCAATTTTGTTTCAGTTATCAGTATTGAAATAATTATCCCCATAATTTAAGTAATTTCTAGAAAATATATAATGCTGAAATATACATTTGACCTTTTAGGAAATATCTATCCCTGTCCCCAGTACACATACCGCACCCCACAAAGCATTTAGAATTTAATTCCTGCAGCATCATTTCTTTGAGAAGGAACTATTTACTTGGGTATGAAATACTGGCCCCTTCCACTCATTCACAACTTCCTCTTACGGATAAGTCATTATCTTTTGCATCTCGCATCTTCAGAGGTTTATTTTATTCACAGAACATCACTAAAATCAAGAGTGATACACCAAACTGAAATAATTATAACTCAGGACACTGAACTCTAAAAGTAAATTTACTTTTGATCTTTTAATATTTGAACATTGCAGTCGCTAATTATTAGACGTCATAAGACAGGGTGGTATATTTTTAAATTACCAAAGGTGGTATATCAGTGCTACTTTTTATATTCCCTTATATTCTGTCAAAGGAAAAGTGCATTTGGAAACCGTCTTTTCAGTTTGGCAATGATCAATTTCACTGTATTTTGATAATCTCAGTGAATATGTTCTTGTTCTTCCAACGACAGGATTATACTTTATGTCACTGTGTGTACATGTGGAAAGAAGTTGTTCTCCCTGAGTTTCATTCATTCTCTTCTGTCCTCCTGCATTCTACAACATTTTCTTTCTCTGGGATCCTTCAGCAATCGTGAGGGGTGTTTTATGGAAGAGAGTATCAGGCCCCGGCTTTTCATATCCTGAAAGTAACTACTTGTTCTTTTCTTCAGAGCTCTGGGTATGCCCCATGTGCTGTTGACCTTTTGTGGCTTACTTGTTCTTCAAGTCGTTTATTATCCCGTAGGAACTCCAGCCATCCTTCCTTGTCAGTATCTAATTCTGGGATCATTTTCTCCAAGCCCATACGCTATATTCTTCTGTCTCTCCTCCTGTGTCCTGACAATTTAGATTTATACACTACTGTGCATGCATTTCACCTGGCTTTGAACTTGCAATGCATTTTCTTTTTTATCCATATTTCTCCCCGGGAAACTCGGCCATCAAGTCCCCTGTTATTTTCTCTTGGACACGTTTAACTTCCACTCTTAGAAAAATGACTTCGTTTTTTTCATGTTTTATATATTGTTCTTAACACTAAGTGATGCCCCCAACCATCCTAATGACCACCTCTGCATACTCCCTACCAATAACCCCACTCAGATCTGCCTCTGTGGCATTATGTTAACCATGCTTTTCTTAGGGGATTTCTCCAGTGTCCTGTTTTCAACCCTAATTAAGACTGAGTTGCTGTTTTCTCCTTTTCAGTCTTATCTCTGTAGACCAATTTTCAGTTCCAAGTGCTCCATATGGAGATACATAGCTGCACTTTGGTGGTAGAAATGTAAAATGTAATGTATGAAGCCCTTAGAATCCGGATGTCAGGATCCAAGACAGGTTCCTATGTGAAACCAAGCAGGCTTCTTCTGTCTCAATGCTTTCTTTGCTCGTAAATTCTCCAGAAATTTGGACTAGAGATTACATTATCTTTCCCTGACTGCTTGTCTGAAGTGAGGATAAAAATAGGTCTCATTACATGCAGGAAAGTAAGCTGTTATTACTACCAGATGGCTCCCCATGATTTGCTCTCAATTCACACCAATTTTCTTCCAATTCGTGCTCGGCCTTCAACGACCACCCCGTCTTCATGTCCTTTATGTGCCATTGCTAGTCTGTAGATGGGCTCCCTACAAACTCCTTTGTTAATCCTGAACGGTGAACTAAACATAAACCCTGTTTTTCAAAACTTTTCTTCTAGTGCCATTTTGTAAAAACTAATTTGGAACTGTATTGTATCCTTCCTCACCCGTTTTAATGTTGGCCTCTCACAATGTTTAAATGCCAAATGATGGCAAAGGAATTAATTATCATCTATATTTACATAGAGCTATTGTATGTCTATATCTACAAGCTACTTTTATGGAGACATGGGACCAGCAGGTTCGGCTTTCGTTGATGAAAAAGATGTACATTAAATACTGAAATTTGTAAAACCAATCTTCGTGGTCTGATCAAAAAGTCAAATCGGACCTATGTTCTATCAAAAAGTGTGATTCCATTTTTCAGTTTCCATAAATGTGTTGATATTGTGAGGGAACACTCTCAGTCTTGAACACTGGTTGAGCAATGAGCCACTTTGTCCTCAGGGTGAAAGAAAACACTGCCACGACGAAGGGAGATGGAGAGAGAGATGATGCAGTGCATCGGGAGTGTTGATCAGGTTACTGATGCCATTTTTATATTCTGCATGGCACTTTGGGAGGTGCATGGGAGGTACTGGCTGTCCCAGTTCTTTCTTCTGGAAGACAGAACTGAATTTCCACTGCTTCAATCTGGATGTCCCAATGACAAGTCAAGCTGACTCACCCCCTGAGTAAAAGTTCCCAGCATCCTTCTTGTCATCCTGACATCAAAAAGGATAGCTCAAACATTACCTTGACTAGGTGATCGAGTCAAGTTCAATGTAAAGATCATGGTCATTACCAGTGAGAAGTTAGGTTGATGGCTTGTACCCATTGATATGATGTGAATAGAAAGGTCCTTCACTTCTGTGGTGTTTAATCCTCCTGTAATTATGAGTGAAAAAATCATACAAACTCACAATAAGGAACATTCTACAAAATGCCTGACGAGTACTTCTCAAAACTCTCAAAGTGATGAAAGAGAAGGGAAATTTGACAAACTATAACAGGCCATGGGAGACTAAGGAGACAGGCAAACTTAATACAGTGCCGGATCCTGGAATGGAAAAATGCCATGAGTGAAATCCACATAATGCATTCCATTTAGTTAGCATTACTATGCAATGGCAGTGTTTTTTGTTGTGATACATGTGACAGAGTTACGTAAGATGCTAACATTAGCAGAAATGGGTGAGAGGTATGTTCTGGAATTTTCTGCAGTATCTTTCCAACATTCCTGTAAATGTACTTTTATTCTGAAATAAAAAGTTCATTTAAAAAAGTAAAAGGTAAACCTGGACTCTTAGGCTTTTCTGTACATTTTGCAGATGGTATAGTAGCATCGCTTCTGTCCTGGAAATGTTTCTCTTGCTCCAATGTCAAGCCTTAACCAGTTGAGTTGTCATGCACCCCTTGGGACATTTGTTTTCAAGCTTTAGTGCCACTCAAAGCTTCATGAGTCCAGAGACATTGGCTTCTAGGGTTTTTTTTTAGTTTATTTATTTATTTATTGGAGAGAGAGAGAGAGAGTAAGCATGAGCAGGGGAGGGGCAGAGAGAGGGAGAGAGAGGATCCCAAGCAGTCTCCATTCTGTCAGTGGGGATCCTGATGTGGGGGCTCAATCCCACCAACTGTCAGATCATGACCTGAGCTGAAATCAAGGGTCGGATGCTTACTCAACTGAGCCACTCTGGCTCCCTGGCTTTTAGTTTTAATTTCATATCTGCCTCAAAGGATATGCTCTTTTTATTTTTATTTTTTCATTATCATCTGATGTCCATAGTTTACATTATAGTTCACTCGTGACATTGTGTATTCTGTGAATTTGGACAAATATATAGTGACACGTATCCACCATTACAATACCATACAGAGTAATTTAAATGCCCCCAAAATTCTGTGTCCCAACTATTTTATTTGTCCTCTTGCCCCCCCCAACCTCCTGATAACGAATAATCTTTTTATAGTCTCCATAGGCTTACTTTCTCCAGAATATCATACAATTGGAATCAAGCAACCTGTAGCCTTTACAGATGGGTTTCTTTTACTTAGTCATATCCATTTAAGGTTCGTCCATGTCTTTTCATGGTTTGATAGCTCGTTTCTTTTTAGTGCTGATAATATCTCAGTGTCTGGATATGCTGTAGCTTATGTATCCATTCACCTACTGGAGGACATCTTGGTGGCTTCCAAGTCTTGGCAGTTATGAATAAAGCTGTTATAAACATCCATGTGCAGGTTTTTGTGTGGATGTTAGTTTTCAGTTCCTTTGGTTAAGTACCAGGGAGTGTGATTGCTGGATCTTATGGTAGGAGTATGTTTTCATCTTGTAAGAAATGGCCAAATGGTCTTCCAAAGGGTCTCCACCATTTTGCATCCTGTTTGCTGTTTAATATACTTTTATATGCAGGACCTCGAATGGCATCTGGCACTCAGAGGATACTAATAAATATTTGTTCAATACTGAAGCACCTGGACTCTGTATTTAAAGTGTGGATTTCCCAGCCAAATCTGTAGAGACTCTGATTCAGTAGGTCTGGAATGGGTCCCAGGAATCTGCCTGCGTAATCAGTATCCAGGGAATGCTAACGGGCATGGTCTGAAACCCATGCTTTGAGAAACACTGCTTTATGAGCTCATTCTGGCAAACTTCCCTGTCCTGCCTAGTGGCTTTGCCCACTTCTGAAAAACGGTAGTTCCTAGTTTACCCTGTGAATATGTCACTGTGTTCTGAGATTGCTACTAGATTGTTTTTAAAAAAAAAAAACAAACAAAAAAAAAAAAACAACAGCCTGCTGTGATGGCAGGTGGAACTGTGGTTCATTTCAAAAAATCTTTCGTTGAATGAAAATCGATGAGCATGTATGTAAATTCTGAGTGTAGAATAGGGGGTAACATGCAAGACAGCAAGACTGGAAGGAGTATATATTTTTTCATACGGAATATAGACACATGAATCTTATCCAAGTATTCGACTATGCTCTCCTGCAACAAATTCAAAACTTTGCACAGATAAAGGCCAAATGAATAGTAAATACTAAAATAAGGCATTCTCTTACTTGAATACATTCAGTGATCAAAATCAGAAACTTAACATCGATCCAATACTATTCTTTATCTGGAGACCTATTCAGATGCTGCCGGTTATAAGACTGTCGTGCATTATCCTCCAGTTGCTCTTTCTGTTTAGTGTTTTTTTTTAATGTTATATTATTTTTGTGAGAGTGTGAGCAAGAGAGGGGGACAGAGGATCCAACGTGGGCTCTACGCTGACAGCAGCGAGCCCTGAACTGTGAGATCGTGACTTGAGCCAAAGTCGGACACTCAACTGATTGAGCCACCCGGGCCCCCCCTAGCATTTTTTGGTTTTGTTTTTTAATCCAGAGTAACTCCCGTATTTTTGCTGGTATATCACAACTTGACACTTTTGAAGAGTGCAAGCCAACTGTTTCACCAAAGGTCTTCGATTTGCACTTGTCTCGATGTCTCCTTATGATTACATTCAGGTTAGGCTTAAGAAAAAAAATCGAAATTCACAGGCAATGTACTTATCCCTTGGCCTCAAGGTAGGTAGCGTAAAGGAAGATGGATCGCTAAAATGTGTTTGAACACTTTCGAGATGAAATTCTGGTTTTCTATGTCTATATTTTCTATATCTGATTGTTGGGTATCTTTCTTCATTTTTTTCTGTATTCCAAACTGAGAGGATAGAGTGTGACACATCACTGAAAGGTACCTTTTCTTCACCCATGTTCTACTCTTTTTCCATGCCATTAGTTTCTTGGGAAAACTATGTCATTTCTAGTAGAATTATCTGTATTCTAGACTTTGATGAATGCTTATTCCTGTTGTCTTTCTAAAAAAAATTTTTTAATGTTCATTTATTTTAGACAGAGAAAGAGACACCCATGGAGCCTGAGTGGGGAAGGGGCAGAGAGAGAGGGTGACAGAGAATCCGAAGCTGGCTTCAGGCTCTGAGCTGCCAGTGCAGAGCCCAACACAGGGCTCAAACTCACAAGCTGTGAGATCATGACCTGAGCCCAAGTCAGACGCTCAACCAGTTGAGCCACCCAGGCGCCCCTCTGTTGTCTTTCAAAATGGAGTTCCTCTCAACAAAGTAAATATACATGAGTAAGCGATATACCAAAACCTGGGCCAAATTTTACAGCAGTTGCTTAACCACTCGTCATTTAAGCTTATGGCAAAAATTAACAGTATGAAAGTCACTGATCTAGAGGAGGTGACTGCCAACTGCACTCTATAAGCCTAACCTTGCCCTTTAGTTGTCAGATGCCTGGGTATAATGCCCTCAGTGCATTTTAGGATCCACTAAGGTTTGTAATGCACATTTGAAAAATAGTATTCTGGGAGCACCTGAGTGGCGCACTTGTTAAACATCTGACTGCCTCAGGTCATGATCTCATGGTTCATGAGTTTGAGCCCCACATTGGGCTCTGTGCTGTGGGCACGGAGCCAGCTTTGGACCCTGAGTCTCCCTCTCTCTCTCTCTCTCCCCCACGTTCTCTCTCTCTCTCAATAAATAAATAAATAAATAAGCTTATTAAGAAAAACACTACACTGTATTTGTATATTAAGGGGAGCCCTTACACGCTGGATATATGACTGAGAAATCTCCATCTCTACCCATCACAGTGTTGCTCATTTGCACAAACCATGATTTTCACCCCTAGTGAGTGCTCAGAGGTGGAAGATGGTTTCCCATGAATAGAGGTTGCTCTAGATCTGAGGTTGTGATGGCCTGACCACATGTTGTGTCCCATTCACGAGGCTAGAACATTCCTCATGTGGGTAAATCTCCACCCCTTCTGAGCCTGGAGCTCCTCATCAGGTGTGAAGTAATATCAAGCAATATTATTGTCCGTACTAGAATCCCTTTCTCCTATACATTTTTAAACTTGGACCTGTAGGAATAGATTAAAATTTTTTTTTACATTTATTTATTTTTTGAGAGACAGAGAGAGACAGAGCACAAGTGGGGGAGGGGCAGAGAGCAAAGGAGACAGAATCCAAAGCAGGCTCTAGGCGGGAGCTGTCAGCACAGAGCCTGACATGGGGCTCGAACTCAGGAACTGTGAGATCACGACCTGAGCCGAAGTCGGTGCTCAACTGACTGAGCCACTCAGGTGACCCTCAGACCGTTAGAATAGCAGCTGCCCCAGATTGCTGGGACAACACGTGCTTGACAATTTTGCCTTCACCACGTTCCCTACCACAAGTCCTGACGCATCAATATTTCTCAAATGGGGTCCCATACTACCCCGTTGGGGAGTTTGCTACCGAATATGTTTCTATCTTGGGCCTATGGGAGGAAGAGCATGTCAACTGTTGGTCCTCAGGAAAGCACTGTATTTCCTTGTAAACCTCTAAGGGATTGCATTCTGACTCTCAGCTGTCACATTAGATGAGCTGCTTTTATGACAGTAATGGCGGCCCCAAGTTCATGGTGAAATAACACACCTCCCACAAAAGGACAGAGAAGGTGGACTCCATAATAGCTATTCTTAGATGTGCCAGCTCACAAAGGGAGACAGGAAATCATAGAGAGATTACGAAGATTGCTTTATGGCGGTGGCCCTATAATTACCCTGGTAGAACAGTCCCTTCCCACCTTTTGGTTCTAACTGAAACATCCAAGTACTTGAACTGAAAACTCATTGCTGAACTCCATCTTCCATCAAAGCCGATTGAAAATGCCATTTTGTTGCTCTCTTTTGCAAAAAAGCCCTGCTGTCAAGATACCTCTAATGCCTTTGCACTTCTTGTGCTAGGAATCACTTCAGATGAAAAGCTGCAATTATATCCATACGAGTGTAGAATGGGGGTAAGGGTAAAGAGGTTTGTGCATAAAAATACCTGCTTTCAATGTTCCTTTGGGATAATCATCGTATGTATCTTGGAGGTCATTGTGAACAAACAGGGGTTCGGAAGGAGGCAACTTAATATTTATCTGGCGGTCAAACTCAAAAAATTCTGGAAATGCATCTTTAGTAAGAAGCAATTCTGTAAACATATACCTCTTCTCTCTTTAAATTCCAATGACTAATTCCGTTCATTTTCAGTTTTGGTCAATTTACATCTAGATCTGACTGGTTTTTTTTCTAGGTAGAAAGCTACTGTGGAAAAAAGAAAAGAAAAGAAATAATTGCTTTGAAGTAGTTATTTGATTTTTAATATTTTCTAACACTGTGCTATGCACTATGTTGAAAATCATTTGGGAACAGAACACGCACGTCCACACACATATATTCCCTTATTATTTATTTAAAACACTATCTAGCATTAATGGAAAAGATAAGGTATAAGGGGAAAGAAGATGAAAACTCGTTTTCAATCATAGGAAAGCTTTAATTCAATTCCCTTCTTAAAGTATTTTGAGGGGCGCCTGGGTGGCTCAGTCGGTTAAGCGTCCGACTTCGGCCCAGGTCATGATCTCGCCGTCTGTGAGTTCAAGCCCCGCGTTGGGCTCTGTGCTGACTGCTCAGAGCCTGGAGCCCGTTTCAGATTCTGTGTCTCCCTCTCTCTCTGACCCTCCCCCGTTCATGCTCTGTCTCTCTCTGTCTCAAAAATAAATTAAAAAAAAACGTTAAAAAAAAAGTATTTTGAGAGGATGTCATACTCTGTGTCAATATATTGCAATAAAATTCTGTTTCACTGACACTATAATTCATTTATGCTATGAAACCTCTGATGTTTCCTTAATTGATTAATCCTGTATTCATTTGAAATGTACATGAATTACTTTTATTTATATTTGAAGTGCCACTGACCGAGTTTGGATTCTCATGTCTGTAAGTGGAGATCTATCATTTCATTACAGCCACAAAAATTTATTGGTTTGCGGCAATGATTGCGCAGAGGGCTAAATGACTTTAGACTTTACACTATCTGTAGCTGGGGTTGATTAATGATGGTCACAGACTTGTGCAGTCATCTTCATCAAGAGATGGAGTCTATGTTCCAACCCCATGATAAGGACTGCCGCCATGGTTGGCTGTCACCAATAAAATGCAACGGAGTGTTATTGTTTCAAGCTTGTGCTTCTAGAATTCCACCAGGCTTGCACTTGGGCTCTCTCTGAACACTGCTGCTGTGTGAACAATCCCGTGCTAGCCTCCCGGAAGAAGTGAGATCCGATAGGCAGACACACAGCCATCTTAGCTGTCCCAGCTGAGGCCCAGAAAGATGACTGATCCTAGAGATGCCACTAACCGTCAACTTGAGCCATCTAGCTGAGCCCTGCCCAATCATCAACCCACAGTCACATGAGAAAATAGACAATTGGTGTTTCAACCCATGAAATCTTGAGTATATGACTATGCAGCAATGGGTAATTGAGACACCATCCTCTACCAAACATAATCAGAAAATTAATCGCAAAATGTGTCTAGGTAAAGGCTGACAAAAGATAGTGACATTAAACTCAAACCTCAGTTGATATAGAAATTACATTTATGTCCTATTATTTTCTCTGTTCTTTTTAGAGGAAGATACATTATAAAATTCTTTGTTTTAAAATCTGATAAACACATTGGTTAGATAAACCATTGTTTTCATGATGCCAAATTTCAAGAGGGTTTTGTCTCATCAACAGTTTATATATAGCAGCTATGTTAGAGAAAATACAAAAATTGTTTGTATCTGCCTCATTCTTAAAAAGGCACGAATGAATACTCAGAGGGCATCTAATGTGAAAGGGATGAGTATTTCTGGCGACATATCTTGATAAATGATCTGACTTTGAAAATCTATTGAACATTTAAGATTAATATGGCATTTAAACTACTTTTCCCAACCTGTCTCAAATTCCAGTTGTGTTTTATATTCGAAGTTACAGTCTAAATTCAACATTGCACAGTGTGGCCATGGATGCCTTTAATGGTGATTGTTCTGGAGGGTGATGGGAGCTCATGTTGTAATACTGAAAGAACGATCATTATCTCCATGGCTGTCGGGAAGGAAAGTCCTTCCTGATGTTTTTCTTCAACATCCAATTTTTATCAAGATTTATCTCCTGAAATTGTAGCTGTTCAACGGTGCATGCAGTTATTCATCTGAGACTTCATATTCCTGTGATTTGGAGCAGGAAGATGGTATTTTGGCTTAGCAAATGCTGTGTACCTGTTGGACATTTCAAATATATAAGCAGAATGCCATAGTAGGTAGGCATTTCTGACTTGGAGCATCATGGTCTAACCAGGCAACTGCCAGGATAAATTGGATGTGAAGCGTACCCCAAGTAGCGCACAACGCTTGTTGAATGAAACAGTGAAAAACGTTTGCTGTGAACAAAACTTTCTAGTGTCTACATAGCTGTTGTCCACCTTTCTACTGATAATTTTCCACCAAATTCCAGTGTTTCTTCAGGTATAGAGATTCCCTTCATACTCTCACATTCCTTACCTCCTCCCGTGGGCACACTCTTCTCGATGTGACTCTGTCACTCCTGCCAGCATTGGTTCCAAGGAGCTCCACACACCTTGAGCTCACATTTGTTACCGGCTTTTGGCAGTGGGTGTCCATTTTGTGACACAGCAGAGGTTGGGAAAGTGTTTGTGCTTTTCTGTTTCTGCTTTCTGCTCTCCCCATCTTGCGGGCACTCCTGGGCTAGCTAGAGCTGGATGGGGCCACTATCTCAGCAGACAGCCGGGCAACTGCCGGGCATGTGAGTGAAGTCAGCAGAGCATTAAAGAACTGTCCAGCTGAGCCCAATCTAAATGCCTAACCCACAACCTCATGAGCGAAATTACCGCATTGTATTTTAAGCCCCTGAAGTGAGGGATGTTTGGTGTGTGGCATTATGGTGGCACTACATCACCAATCGTTTCTCAGATTTGCCTGTTTGAATGGCAACACAATGATATCACCCCCATAGAATGCAGAAGAGAATGGGTGTTCCTTTTCCCCTTGCATGTGGGCGTGGAATCCATCCATCGTTGTGTTGATTTAATCAACTCATTATAAGTTAGTCGTGTAACGTTCTCTGCCCCATCTTCTATTAACCTGCTAACAATGATAATAACTGTGTTAATATCAGAGGGATAGAGTTCAACTGTGTTTCAGACCACATGACATTAAAGCTGCTTCACCAAGATGACAGGTGGGTTCGAGGCTTATCACTTTTTAGGCATGCTTGTATTAGTTCATCCGGGTTCCCTGTGATTGAAATCAACTGATAAAGCAGGAAAGCCTTTTAAAAATCTCCAAGTATTCTTAATAACACCAGGCTATAGGCTGAATATTCAAAACCAATATGGAACCTGTGTTGTCACTTACATTGTTTCCAGAAGGATGAAACGACATAAGGGACTTTGTGCTATCACGTGGCAGTAAGGCATACGTAACTTTGGAGCAAAGGAGCCCTGTGTACATGTGCCACCAGAATAGTTTATCATTGTTGGAAATGTGGATATAATCCTTAAAACCTCTGAGCATCAGCTTTCTCTTTAAAACACGGAGTTATTAATGTTACTTCCATTAGAATGTTGCTTTGAGAATTAAATCCAATGATACATTCAGAATGCTTAGCAGAACCACCTGAAGACAGTTAACTGTTCCGTAAGTTATTATTATTTTATTATTATTATTTGGTTTGTTTGTTTATTTATATATTTCTAAATTCCAGTTAACATATAGTTTAGTATTGCTTTCAGGAGTAGAATTCAGTGATTCATCACATACATACAACACCCAGTGCTCATCACAAGTGTCCTCCTTAATGACCATCACCCATTTAGCCCATCCCCCACCCACCTCCCTTCCAGCAACCCTCAGTGTGTTCTCTGTATTTAAGAGTCTCTTATGGTTTGCCTCCCTCTCTGTTTTTATCTAACTTTATTTTTCCTTCCTTTACCCTATGTTCATCTGTTTTGTTGCTTACATTCCACATATGGGTGGAATCGTAGGATATCTGTCTTTTCTTTCGCTGACTTGTTTTGTTTAGCATGATACAGTGTAGTTCCATCCATGTTGTTGCAAATGGCAAGATTTCTTCTTGATTGCTGACTAATATTCCATTGTGTGTGTGTGTGTGTGTGTGTGTGTGTGTACACACACCCTACATTTTCTTTATCCATTCATCAGTCGATGGACATGTGGGTTCTTTCCATAATTGAGCTATTGTTGGTAATGCTGCTGTAAACATTGTGGTGCATGTGACCCTTCGAGTCAGCATTTTTATGTCCTTTAGATAAATACCTAGTAGTGCAATTAATGGGTTATAGGGTAGTCTATTTTCAATTTTTTTTCCAGAGTGGTTATGCCAGTTTGCATTCAAATCACCAGTGCAAGAGGGTTCCCCTTTCTTTGCATCCTTACCAACACCTGTTGTTGCCTGAGTTGTTAATTTTAGCCATTCTGACAGGTGCGAGGTGGTATGTCATTATTGTTTTGATTTGTATTTCCCTGATGATGAGCGACGTTGAGCATCCTTTCATGTGTCTGTTGCCATGTGGATGTCTTCTTTGGAAAAGTGTCTATTCATGTCTTTTTCCCATTTCTTCATTGGACTATTTGCTTTTTTGGGTGTTGAGTTTGATAAGTTCCTTATATATTTTGGATGCTAACCCAAATATCTTCTCCAATTCTGTAGGTTGCCTTTTAGTTTTGCTGATTGTTTCTTTCGCTGTGCTGAGGCTTTTTATCTTGATGAAGTCCCAGTAGTTCATTTTTGCTTTTGTTTCTCTTGCCTCCAGAGGTATACGTAGTAAGAAGTTGCTGCGGCCGAGGTCAAAGAGCTTGCTGCCTGTTTTCTCCTTTAGGATTTTGATGGTTTCCTGTTATTAAGACTGCTTGCTGCTCATATAAGCCTGAAAACTTGGGAGCAGGAGTTTATTGAGAAGAACAGTGGTGTAGAATTCTGATGAGCTATGCAGAAGAGTCATGAATCACAATGTTTGTGACACAGAGTTGCCTCTTTTTGAAAATGGTGCAGATGATTTGTTTTTAATCCTAACAGACCCATGCCCAAAGGATAAGAAGAAGCACGGTGACGACTGAGGTGTGTCTTGTTTATAATAGGATGTGAAAATTTGGGGGAAAGCTATCATCCCGAGCAGTATTCAGTGAGGCTACTTAATCATACGAATTACAATGTGCCAGGCAATGTTCCTGATGCTACCAAGACCTTGGTGAATTTTGGAGTCACATGAAGCCTTTACCAACTTTTGGTATATTTTAAGAACAGTTCCAATGATAGAAATAATTATACATTAGGAGAATAGTTGCCAATACAGACAAGTGAAAAGAAAAAAAAATAGAGATCTCTCTTTTCAGAGCATAGATGTTTTGATGGACTATCTCCCAATCTTTCTGGATGTTTAAAGGAGAACCACAAACTAAATTAAAAGTTATTTCAAAGGAACTAGTTTTGTTGTTTTTTTTTTATTTTGTTTTTAAGAAAACAAGGTATTACTTCCTTGTCTCTGACAAAGGAAGCTGAGCAATGAACCCTGAGATTCCAAAGACAACATTCCAGTACAATATCAAAGTTCTTGTTTGTACCCTTAGAATTGCTGTAATAGACCTTGACATTTCTGAATCCTTGTTCTGCTGAAAAGTGCAAGGAAATGGGAGTAGGTGTCTCACATAAACGAGATTATATTAAACTGCCCTATATTGGTAGGTTGGAAATATGCTGATGAAATTAAATTAACAGTATCTTTTTTAATGTTTATTTATTTTTGAGAGAGAGAGAGAGAGAGAGAGGCAGAGCATGACCAGGAGACGGGCAGAGAGAGAGGGAGACACAGAATCCGAAGCAGGCTCCAGGCTCTGAGCTGTCAGCACAGAGTGTGACACGGGGCTCAAACTCACAAGCCGTGAGATCATGACCTGAGCCGAAGTCAGACGCTCAACTGACTGAGCCACAGAGGCGCCCCAACAGGATCTTGAATAAAAATGAAAAGTACATTTTCTGGCCTATAAAAAAAAGCCCAATTCAGAAATTTGCCTTGGTTTTAAGTTTATGGGCACTCTGACTTATAGAAGGGATATTCAAAAATGATCTCATAATGCTTCCTATCAGCACAATTCATGAATCCTTGTGGCAGAAACGTACTTGATTTCCTGATGCCAGTTTTAATTAGTCACGTAAGGGCATCCTGGAAGCTTCATAGTAACAGCCAGAGTCTTTGTAGGTCATGGATCCAAAAGGAGGTCGAACACAGTGCAGACTGACCCTAGCTAGCAGGCTGTTGGAAAGGTCCATGGGTGATTTCTGTTTAAAGATTTACATTTGGCTCCGTGTCCTGGATTGAAGCAGGTGTCCTGATTGAAGTGAATTCCTGGGATCCCATAAAAACCATCTTTCCCTGCACTCTTATAACCCGGGTCATGCCAGACACTCTCGGGGCTCTTACCTGATTTATAACCACCCAATGGCTCAACGAGCCAGCTGTGAATGTGCACAAGTGCCTAAGTGGATCTGGACTTGGCCATACACAGCCCAGGACAAGGAAAGCTTCAAGTAGATAAAGGAAGTTGCTAGCTAACCGCTTCCACGACTCAAAACCTAAGCCATATTAAGAGAAGCCTATTTATCTTCACCACCTGTGCCCTGCAAAGACCACGGAATGATGGAAGAGGATGTACACATATGCCAGAGACGTGAATTTCTTGCAATGCATGTGCCCGAGACGTGAATTTCCCTTTCGATTCTCTGTAGGGTTTGTTTCCAAAGACACAACAGAAAACAACAGAGTGATGCATCAGTGCCTGGCAGATCCGTAACTCTCGACACAGAGGAATGACTGGTAGTCGGCCAGATGACGGAGGGATTCCTTTTCAAATTATTGCGTTAGCTCAGATCTACAAACAGTTATTAAAAATGCAGAGGAGGAGGTCCCAAATCACCAGCTTTCAACATTAAGAACCAGAGAACTCATCATCATCCGTTTGCTTTCCTGGAAAATATCTCCTTTTGCCATCTATTAATGAAGCACTTACTTGAGTCACTCTGTCTCTGTTATCAGCGTGTCATGATTTTGGCATTTCCTAATTGGTGCCCACCCGTTAAATGGAAATTTCACCTTTTTTGACTTCAATCAGTCAAATGACTGATTTCCTCTACAAATATATACAAACACTCAAACTGTGAGTTGAGAGCAGTGCCTTAATGGGATTTCTCACACACCATTCCAGTATGTCACTAAGGAGCCCCATGCTTTATTTCCAGAGTATGCTCTTTGCTCAGTGCAGATAGATGAGTGTAAAAGAAATTTAGCTTACTTCCCTGTCCACAAATTGCATTGGCTTCCTGCCCCCCCCCACCCCCGCTGGCTTCTCTATTTTCTCGTTTTTGTTATTGTTGTTTTGTTCACCCTAAAGGAAAAGATTCTATTTATTTATTTATTTATTTATTGACAGAGTGAGCAGGGGAGGGGCAGAGAGAGAGGGAGTCAGGATCTGAACCAGGCTCTGAACTCAGAGTGGAGAGCCCGATACAGGGTCGAACTCCTGAACCTTGAGCCAAAGTAGGACGCTTGACTGACTGAGCCACCCAGGTGCCCCTAAAAGATAGATTATAGTGTGAAAGGCAAGTCTGGGTCTGGGCTCTGAAACGTATGTGGAAGAAGAAGTTAGCACATGTGGTCTTGGTGGCATTAGCATCATAGGGCACCACTGACCAGGCATCACCCAGGCACTGGAGTTCTGGTGTTTTCCATTCCTTTCCTTGCCCCACAACTTAAACTTATTAATGATTAAATGGAAACATCTATCCATCAGGTGAGGTGATGAGGAACCGTCACTTAGGAAGCGTTGGAACATGTAAAGATTCATCTAGAAAAGGCAGTGTCCTGCTGTTGAAATAATTGAACACCACAGGGTGGAAGAAATCAACGTAGGCATCAGATTCCAAAGGGCAGATGTAGATCTCAGAGGCATAAGTTACCAGGAGGTCGAGTTACCAAAAATGTAAAAAATATTCTAGGGAATAGAATTCTAAATATGCCTCTGTTTCATAATGAACATTCATTAATATCATTATGATATATATTCCAGCAGTTTTCCAAACAATATTGATATTTGCTCATAATAGTTTAAAAAATTTTTTTAATGTTTGTTTATTTTTGGGACAGAGAGACAAAGCATGAATGGGGGTGGGTCAGAGAGAGGGAGACACAGAATCTGAAGCAGGCTCCAGGCTCCGAGCTGTCAGCACAGAGCCCGATGTGGGGCTCGAACTCACAGACCATGAGATCATGGCCTGAGCCGAGGTCAGACGCTCAACCGACTGAGCCACCCAGGCACCCCAACTCATAATAGTAGTTTTAATGCCTTTCATGCTGTCCGCCACTTAAGACATGTTCAATAAGTACTATTATCCTTATCCCTTCTGTTGTTATTCTTATTATTAATTCAGAGTTTTCTTGGATATTAATAAAGACTTTGCAGACACAGATCATCTATCACCTGCTCACTTCATTATCGTCGGTACTAAGCTTATTCCTGACACGGTAGACACTGAATTAATGCTGGTTCAGTAATAAAAACAAAATAATGAAAGCAACATACTCTTTTTTGTCTGATGGTTAAATACATATAAAAAGACACTGGAAAGTATATAGAGAAAGCAGGATATAATTATATTAGGAACCACTGTGAAACAGTCACTAATATTGAGCAATATATTTAGTCCCGACAGAGTTTTCTGGAAATCGAAGCAGGCTTGTTGCAGGCTTGCACTGTGTATTGAATACTGGAGAGATTCACAAAGATGTCAACTGGGTCCCTCAGGAGGGTCCTGCATATTTCTGTTTTGATGTGTAAGACGCCAGGAAACACCCGAATGATTTTTAGAACAGTGTTAGTGCTATGGATGTGTCATTTTAATCTAATAGTATATGCCAATCTTTTTTTTTCCTTTAATAAAAATTGGTGTCATATAGAAATATTTCCTCAATTAACTAGATACCTTAGAGCAATGACTATTTGATAAACAAATATATGGATATGGATATTAGTTTATAGTCTCCTTTGGATATGGATGTGCTAGTTTATGCACTAAACTAACCTGGGTGTGAGTAAGCTGGCCTACAGACTTGACTGGATATGAACAAGCTAGTGTATAGGCTCCATTGGGTATTGGTAAGCTAATATCTATACATTTTAGTGGATATTGATAAGTTAGTCTATGAACTCCAATCGGTATGAAAAAAACTAGTCTATAGACTTCACTAGGTATAAATAAAGTAGTCTGTAGACTCCATTGAATATGGGGAAGCTAGGCTATAGACTTAACTAGGTATAAGTAAATGAGTCTATAGACTCGATTGGGTATGGGCAAGCTTGTCTAGAGACTTCAGTGGATACACATAAGCTAGTCTACAGACTCCATTAGAAATGGGTAAGCCCGACTTCACTGGGTGGTGTAAGTAAGGTAGCCTGTGGACTTCTTTTATAAAAATAGATCCATTTAGATGGCAGGGGTGGGAAATGCACAAGTGAACATGACGAAGTGTCAGGATGAGCTAATATTCTTAGGAACAAACACTTGGATTTAAAAAATCAGCAGTGTTTGTGCACTGGGCACAAGCTTGCTTCTGTTTGCCGTGTGTTGCGATAATCACCAGGTACAGAATTAAGCAAAAGAGAACAACATTATAACTGGAGCTTTCTCATGGTTAAGGACTCAGAACCGCAAGCTACTGCCTGATGCAAGTAATAATCACAGAAAGGACGGGGCGTCTGGGTGGCTCACTTGGTAAAGCGTCAGACTTCGGCTCAGTTCATGATCTTGTGGTTCATGAGTTCTAGCCCTGCCTCGGGGTCTGCGTTCAGAGCCTGGAGCCTGCTTCAGATTTTGTCTCCCTCTCTCTTTGCCCCTCCCCCACTTGTGCTCTGTCTGTCAAAAATAAATAAAAACATTTAAAAAAATTAAAAAATATTTAATCACAGAGAAGACAGTTATGTTACTAAAGTGTAATGTGAAGTCTTTTGGCTGATGGAGAAATTTTTCTCAACGGGTGATTGGGTAGAGAATCCTTCTTTGAACTAAGAATGATTAGTTGTGTTGAGGGTTTAGGAAGACCTAAGCAATATAGGACAATCAAATTGTTTAGTTTTTAAAATATCGGTAATAATTTGACCAGTACATTTTTTTTAATGTTTATTTTTGAGAAAGGGAGACAGAGCACAAGCTGGGGACGGGGAGACAGACAGGGAGACACAGAACCCGAAGCAGGCTCCAGGCTCTGAGCGGTCAGCACAGAGCCCCATGCAGGGCTTGAAGTCAAGAACAGCAAGATCATGACCAGATCCGAAGTTAGACGTTTAACTGACTGAGCCACCCAGGTGTTCCATATATATTTTTTGATAAGCTTATATTTTTTCATTTCTTTACATTTTATTGCGTTGAGAACCTCAAAATTGGAACTCTTTTTTGTTTTTAAAGTGGACTTATTTATTTTGAGAGACAGAGAGTACAAGGTGGGGTAGGGCAGAGAAAGAGAATCCCAAGCAGGCTCCACAGCGTTAGTGCAGAGCCCGATATGGAGCTCTAACTCAGAACCATGTGATCATGACCTTAGCCAAAATCAAGAGTTGCATGCTTAACCTACTGAGCCACCCACTCACCTCTGATCAACATGTTTCTAATGTTGATAATTATAACTAGATAGCACATAATGAATTCAGTCATTTAAAAGTCACATATTTTGAACTTTTTCTTACATAGGCCATAAGCAAATTGTAATAGGTTGAGATTAGTCTTTCATGGTAACATGTCAGTGATATTACTTAGCTCACTGATTATTTTCGTTTCTCCGTTTCTGTTTTCTCTGACAAACTGCCTAAAAGAATATTAGACGTCATAAATGTGAAGAAACTGTTTAAGCATTGTCAGGGTCTAAGGAAAAGTCAGGAAAATCTGACCATTTATTTCCTATGTCACAAATGCTTCCTAGTAATTGTGTTTCTTGGCTAAGTCTGGTTGAAACAACAAGTTATTTATACCCCTGTTGTAGATGAGTGTCATCATGCCATGTTAGACCCCCCAGTTTGTATGTTTTGAGACTTGCTAATTGTGTAAGCAACCAGGCTGCAGAGTCCATATGGATAGGCTATAGGGATAATTCAGACGGTCATGAGTTTGTAATGCAGCTGAACAAAGACTTTGTTTTATATAATACTACGCCCTGGACTCATTAGTAAACAAATTATTTTTCTATTACCTGCTGCAAAAAGATGGAAGTTGTTTAAAATACAGTATACCTATTATATGCTGAAATTAAAGAGTCTTTTATGGCATTAAAATATCCCACGGATGGAGAGAGTCCAAATCACTGGACTCAATTCACAGCTTCACTGAGCCCTGACAGATCAATTTAATATGTGAACATCATTAACGTCAACATTTCTCGTGCAATTTAAGGCTCCCACCATATAATACAGGGGCAAAGTCAGGGTTTGGACTTGGACAGATAGTTTTAAAAAAAGCTATTAAGATTTAGGAATATGAGAAATTACAGTGGTTAGTAAAGTAATATGAAATATTCTAGAAGATTCTCCGGTTTTAAGATACCACACACTAACTATGGAGTGAAATTTACTACAAATCAGGTGGACAGGTTTAGATAATTGTTTCAGAGCTCACATTTGAGATTCACTCTATCTATACTTTATATCTAATATGTATGCAGTACCTATATAGACACAGCTCGTTTCGTCCCCAATCACCATTCTCTTTCACCATCTCATTTCTTGTCAGGAACAGAGGCTGTCACAGCAACATGGAAATCTGTTAGAGATGGACTGATCTTGCTTTTTAGGCACTTAGCCCTAAAATAACATTCCTTTTGTCTTTTACATATGCCAGAAGAATAAAATCTATAGCTATTTCGAACCATATGTACTTTCTCAAATACAAAGACAAAAGGCATTCATTTTATGCAAATAAATATAACCATTTCTATCAAGTTTTAAAAACAGCATAATCATTTTTAATATCCAATATTTTCTACTGCAAAGGATAGGTTTTTAAATCATATCACAGGTCTTTGGTCTTGTAATAAAAAAGCATAAAAAGATTACATCCACAAAGGATTTGACATTAGGCACTTTAATTGGGTCTGTTAAAAAAAAATAATAATAACGTTAGGGACGCCTGGGTGACTCGGTCGGTTGGGCGTCCCACTTGGGCTCAGGTCAGGATTTCACAGCTTGTGAGTGTCAAACTCTGGGCTGACAGCTCAGAGCCTAGAGCCGGTTTCGGATTCTTTGTGTTCCTCTCTGTCTGCCCCTGCCCCACTCATGCTCTGTCTCTCTTTCTCCCTCAAAAATAAATAAGCATTAAAAACACTTTTAAATAGTAATAATAATAACGTTAGAAATTTCAAATACTTTTGACTTCATCTTACTCGCATTTTAAATGGAAATAAGATTGTATTTAGAAAAGGAGATCAAGTGTAAAAACCATACAACTCACCTCTAGGAAATGTGGAATGATGATTAAGGTATGAATGACTTACATTTGGGAACATGACTTCTCCCAGACTTCATTTCGCCTGGATTTTCTCATTGTTGCATAGTTGTGATATCATTCTTTAGACATTCTTGCACACAAGAGAATTTGAGATCCCTATCACAGAATAATGATTATTCTGTATTTAAAGGTCCATATTTCAGAACATTTTTATTGTGGAACCCTTTTTAGTAGATTGTGCACATTTAATCATGTAGTTAATGAGATTTTTTTTTCCCCTTCTGGAATGATGAGACAAATTTTGAGAATTTTTCCCCATGGTGCTTCCCTTTGCCTTTCTTAATAAATGAGATGTCAATAATGAGCGATAGCATTGTTATTAATATGGATGTGCTGAAGGGAAACCTTTTTGATTTCAGCCAGTCTTAGGGGGAAATTACAGTTCAAGAAGTTCTCAATGAATAGGCAAGAGTCATTGAGCAAAGCCATCCCACACCGATGTCGCATAATCTCCTAGTCAGTAGTATGAGTTTATGTCTGAATTTTTTTCTGTACATGTTCTGTCATCAGTGGGATCAGAAGGTAACTCAGGGGGCCGCAGAGGGAAATTGCGGATTTCAGGTATGGGAAGTACCCTTGAGATTGGGACTTCTTTTATTTGTTCATCTTTACACTGCCCCACATTTCCAGGTGATACCAATGCCGTTTCTAGCCAAGAATTATAATGACACCACCTTGGTTTTTGTAAAGGTGGGATCTAATTAAAAGGAGATTCATTAAATTGAGAAACTTAGAATTGTTTTCTTTAGTACATGTTCCCTCATAAGTGAAATACTCCATACATGATAGAACCTCTGCTATATATATGTATGTATATATTACATGCATGTATAAAATAGCACATATATTACACATATGTTATGTATGTTTTGTATATGCATACAGATATTTGTATCTAGATCATGTATGTTATATACACAATAATATGTATCATGTTTGAACATGTATATGATATGATTATATATAACAGACTCTGGGTCTGGAGTTCTCTCTTGTCCAGCAAGAGAGCGGACGCAGGATTGAAATGAGATAGAGGCCAATGTCCGGGAAGAGGCAAGAGTCCTGAGTAAGGTTCCTTGCTCCGTTTTTATTAGGATAAGAAGGCTTACAAGCATGATGAGCATGCCCAAAGAGACAATGAAACTGTGAACGTTAACTCATGGGCCTTGGGAAAATGGGGTTTTTAAGATATGTAGTGTTAGGGGTTTGGGTTGCTAGGTGGAAGGTTGTTTACAGCAGACATGAGGCACCAAGTCTGTTTACCTAAGCTAGCCTAGGGAACAAGAAAGACAGAGCATCCTACCTCAGGGTCAACAAGGCACCTTTCTTTTGCTAATTAGCTCCACTTAGGGCAACTTCTGCCCTTTACCTATTTACCTATTTGGGTCCTTCCTTCCTGTGAAAGCACCTTTCTGCTATTGTACTAAGTTGGTCTTAGTTAGGGATGCCTGGGTGTTTCTGTCCTGAATACCTAATCTTGTTCATCCTGAGATGTCTTATTCCCATACCTTTGTAGTATACTGGGGGCCTTTGTTTACCTAATCTTGTTTACCTCATCTTTTTACCCAGACTTGTGTGTGAGCATCTTGTGCTTTCTAATTCTTTATGCCTTGTTAACCCATTGGTGCAAGCTCAGGGAATTCCTAAGCTTATTCCCCACAATTATATATACTGATACGTATATATGCGCGATACTGAATTCTACCTACACCAATATTTTAAATTTCCTTTGGTATAATGTTTGTTATACCTATTTCTGTTTAGGCTTTTTTTTTTTTTTTTCATTTTATTTTTCCTCTTTCTATTTCTCTTGCTCTCTTTGGCCATTAATTCCAGTATTTTAAGATGTGAGAAGATGTTTGAAATGATAAGATGTTTAAACCTATCATGTAAAAAGATTCTAACAGTGCTATGGAACTTACTTTTCATAGAATATTGCGAATTTGGATTTGGTTACTTGATCAAGCTCAGTTAAGCCAAGCCATTGTTTCTTTAGAAATGGAAACCTGTTTCCAGATCCATTTCACTCTCTGGACTTAATGGATGAGAATGTGAACTGTTCACTTTATGCTGTACCTGCTTTCACAGCATAAACACAGAAGATACAATATAAAATTATCCACCAGATCTGAGGGTGTCGAAAATTCACAAGGTACCCTTCTTAAATAGCCAGCCATATGGATTCATTGGCAGTTTACATGAAAAGTATGTAGGTTCCCTATAAAGAGTGTTACTTTTCTGTTTTTGTTTTTGCTTTGTTTTGTGGTTTTTACACAGGCAATGCATCTTAACGTATAGGAGAAGAGTTCTCATGCTAGGGGAAGCTTGCGTTTGCAAGATTTTGAAGTAACCGTTACTTTTGTGCAACGCGTGTGATTAAATTCAGCCTTTTCCTTGATTAGATCACCAACAGTTTTCTTTATTCTCTCTAGCTTTTCTAAGAGTAGGGATAAGGGACATCATAAACCTACTGAAATCCTGTTTCAACTGGATGGCTAAAAGTGAGCTTAGGGATTGCGTTGTTAAATCTTTTTTTTTCTTTGAAACACACATAGTAATTCGGGCCGTGTTCTTCCCTAGAAACCTTGAAGTAAGGAGTTCTGAAGCTTGAGGCTGGTGGTGACCCCAACCACTGCCTGTTGTGGTGGGTCAGGAGGTCAGGTGTCTCAAAGAAGAAACTGGTCTTTCAAGTGTGGTACCCTGTCAGATATTGAGCATTACTTAATAATTACTGAGGCCTCAGGGCGCCTGGGTGGGTCAGTTGGTTGAGCGTCCGACTTTGGCTCAGGTCATGATCTCACAGTTTGTGGGTTCAAGCCCCGCATCAGTCTCTGTGCTCACCTCTTGCTCAGAGCCTGGAGCCTGCCTCAGATTCAATGTCTCCTTCTCTCTCTGCCCCTCCCCCGCTCACGCTTTGTCTCACTCTGTTTCTCAGAAATAAATAAATGTAAAAAAATTTTTTAAATTTTAAAAAATAATTACTGAGGCCTCAGCAATCAGGGGAAGAATGCTTCAAATCATATATACTACACTTAACGAATTTGTATTGTTGTGTAGGGACTATAGGTCCTGGTCTAAACTTCGGAATACTGATGGCAATGTGGAAGGAAAGGAATACTCTCAGATGAAAAAGTGACGTGTGCATTTGAGAAATTCACCTGCTCTTTTTTCTCCTTCCCATTCCCCAAGTGCTAATAAAAATTGAGATAAATTTTTAGAATAGATTTTTTCCCTCTTGCTACTGTTATCATCTTTCATAGCAGTGGTATTTCAAATTCTTTTTGAGATTTTTATTACACCTATGGGGGATATGAAGGAAAAAAATAACAATGTGATTTTGTCTGTTTGTTTTCTGGAAACATCAACAGGTTGCTCATGAGAAGGATTCTTAGTTGTAATAACATTTTACTATGGTACATTATTAGTGGATGATGGCATGAGGTGTTCATTTCTGTCACAGTCAGGAAAACCAATTCCTTGCTGTGCTCTCAATTTAACTTAAACCTTATGATTTCATGTTTTGAACAAACACCTACTTAATTTCTGGCACTCACTTCCTCCCACTGACAGCAGATGCCTGGTGGCCGTGATTATTAACTCATACAGTGATGGCCAGAGGAAGGCATTAAGTCAAACCTTGACTTCAGGATAGTGAAAATCACTTAAAGTGTAGCAACACTTACCCGTATTAGTGACAGTAAGTTATATCACAGAGTCACGTAGTTTAGTTTTTTCACAATACTGGTTCTTTCTTTTGCCTTTGGTGTATATGCATGAATCCTTCCTTTGGGAAATACACAGGGTTTGACTTTTTACTGAACTTAATGAGAGAGGAATTGAAACACGGAGTGACCTACAGATAGCTGCGATGCTCCTGAATCGTGGGTGCTCTTTGAGTATTTCTTCTCCGTATACATCTGGGGAAGTTGGCAGCAAAGTCACATTGTGCACAAATGCTTCTTTTGCAACATGCAGTTGTACTGATGGGAGAAACGCAACAGAGGCTGATTCTGGCGAGCACAGAAGACTTGCATCTCATGTGAGGACATCCATGCAAAGTCGGAACGTCAGCCCTGCTGCATTAACGTGTTGTTTATATTCCCCTCCGACAAATGGTATATGACAACTTCCTTCACATCTATTCAGTGTCAGGTTTGTGTTGTGATCTTCTGAATGTCAGGGTCAGCCTCACAGCTTCAGGTGAAAGAATACCTACAGAAAATGTCTTGTGTGCACATAAAGCCTGTGTCTACACTGAGGGAAGGGGCTGGCATCCTCCCTGGGATCTCTCCATTTGCTCCTTTTCAGTCCTCCCTGTACCTACTTCCTTGTGGCTGGCCAAGGCCAACACCAGCCATCACTGATTCGTAGGGCTGACAAGGCTTGTGTTCTTGGGTCTTTACCACTCGATTTTACTTCCTGTCTGTTCTTGCCGCATGTGATGTTGCCCTGTATTCGCAAGGCAAGTGACCTCAGATTCAGTCTTAAGGCTGCAGAATTTTCCAGTGCACACAGCTCTGTTGCCATGTCCGGACAATAGCCACGCCCCGAGAACAGCCACGCCCTCAGAATAATGACGAATCCCAGTCCCCACCTCCTGCCATGCATCTTCTCTTGTTGGGGCTGCAGCTGAAAACCAATATTTGGATCTATGGACTCTTGAGGATGTACCGAAGCTGACCTGGAATTGAGCCCACATGCTAATGTCTCCTTGTCCTTGTACACCTAAGTTACTCAAACATCCTGGCTCATCTTTAGCCTGATCAGTCTAAAGAAAGCAGTTTAACGCATGACAGTGAACTCTACAGAGCTTGAAAATTCAAAGTTTAAAGGACTTATGTCTCATGTTTCAATAAAGGACATCTGTTTAGCCTGACACAGTTAATTGTTGATCAATCAAGGCTTGAAAGTCCTTTGAAACACGTGAGAAGCAATCAATTACATTTATTAAAAGGATCCTTTTAAGGGGCGCCTGGGTGGCTCAGTCGGTTAAGCGTCTGACTTTGGCTCAAGTCTTGATCTCATGGTTGGTGGGTTCGAGCCCCGCGTCGGGCTCTGTGCTGACAGCTGGGAGCCTGGAGCCTGCTTCCGATCCGTGTCTCCCTCTGCCCCTCCCCTGCTCATGCTCGGTCTCTCTCTGTCTGCCGACAATCAATAAATGTAAAAATAAATAACTAAATAAAAATAAAAGGATCCTTTTAAGATAAAAGTGACTAAAATGTGTCCAGAATATACATACATGTATTTTATTAATGGGACATATTGTGTAGTATTAAATAATAAATAAATATTTGGTAATTATGAATAGAAAAAAACCTCTAAAGTTACAGAGGCCCAAAATGTGTGCCTATGAGTAGCACCTGTATTATTAGTGTCAGAAAAGCACACAGTATAAAAATATGCACCGGGGTGATTTGATTTACAGAGTTCGTCACTGTCCATTTCCAGAATGCATTGTCACATTTCTCACTGCTGAGAAGTCCCACTACCACATGGCAGGATGGCAGGATCAATGCTCATCATTAACAAGGGGTGGCCAAAGCCCAGGAGCCAATCCGTGTTTGGGGATCCCTTGTTTCCTCCAGAATCCTTCCCCTCCTTTCCTGAATCTCATGAGGCTATGATTCTGTGTCTGGCATTGTGTGTGACTCACTCCGATTCTCCACACATCTTTTCCCGCCTGTTCAATGCTGGTGACATTCCTCAACATTGGACACACTGGTAAAGTGATGTTAATAGAGTGAGTCTTTCCCACACCCAGCAGGACCTCCTGGTTAGCTCCCTATCGTTAGAAAAGTCCCCACTGCAAAGCTCTACCCCAGAGGGAATGCAGTCAGAGGGCTGAGGAGAATCACAAATCCAAATGTGGGCACAAGGACAGTGTCGCATTTGGGAGCTGGCTGTGGTTTAACTCATCCAATTGTCTCGGTGACCTCCTCCATCCATATTGGCTGTTACCTCTTATTTAGTCAATCTGCACTATCGGTACATTGGCCGAAACGCTCCGGAGAGCATTCCAGGTTTCCGCTCAAAATGTGCTTCCGAATGAGTCTGGGCAGCCCTCTCCTGGAAGAGACAGAAGACCCTCCATTTTGGCTTCAGACCCTGATTCCAATCTTGGCTGTGTGGTCCTCCCGCAAAGAACATTCATGTCTCACTTTCTTTCTCTACAGATTCTACCTTATTTCAGTGTGTTCCTGTGAAATGTGCAGTGAATGTAAAAAGGTTTCCAACACAGAATACCCGCGGGGCTCAGTCGATTAAGCATCCAACTCTTGATTTCGGCTCAGGTCATGATCTCATGGTTTTGGGATCGAGCCCTGCATCAGGCTCCATGCTGACAGCGTGGAGCCTTCTTGGGATTCTCTCTCTCCCTCTCTCTGGCTCTCTGCCTTTCCCCCAACTGGTGCACGTGCTTATGTACTCTCTCACTCTCCAATTAAATAAGTAAGCATTAATTATTTTTTATCACACATTGGCATGGATCCAGGCATGTTCCTCCAGCTGCTGAGGAGTGAGGAGGTAGCTGCAGAAATTGTGGCTAACGAAAATCTGAAGGTGAACTGAATAGTGGAAGGTAAATATGTGCTCACCTAGTCAATGGAACAAAGGTATTCTAGACTAATGGGTCCTTCTCCTACATCAAATCTGTCACCCTTCAACTACAACCTAGACCTTCAGAACATTCTCTTGAAACATGAATCATGCATTCACTTTTATTGATCACCTCCACTGAGAAAGGCATTGTGCTATTCATCAGGAGTATCGCTTTTGGGGCACCCACGTTGCTCAGTCCAACTTTTCGTTTTGGTTCAGGTCATGGGCTTGCAGTTCATGAGTTCAAGCCTCACATCAGGCTTTGCACTGACAACATGGAATCTGCTTGGGATTCTCTCTCTCTCTCTCTCTCTCTCTCTCCCTCCCCCCCTCTCCCCTTCTCCCTCTCCCTCTCCCTCTCCCTCTCCTTCTCCCTCTCTCTTTCTCTTTCTCTCTCAAAGTAAATAAATAAAAACCTTGAAAAACTTTTTAAAAAGTTTTCACAGCATCTCAGTAAATATTAATGACTCACAAATCCCCATCATAGACTTCGGGAATTTACCGATACCCTAAACTTTTTTTTATATAAGAAAAAATGAAACACAGTATATAATTTCTTTCATTTTTCTTCAATGCTTTTTCACTTGATTAAGGTTTACATGGTACTTATATGCCTAAATATTTACTGTACGTTTTTAGTGACATTTAAACTCTGATTTATCTTTTTTTTTTTTTTTTTAAGGATGGTCTTTGGAGTTGACAGACCTGGCTTTATTTTTTTTTTTTTTTAACGTTTATTTATTTTTGAGACAGAGAGAGACAGAGCATGAACGGGGGGAGGGGCAGAGAGACAGGGAGACACAGAATCAGAAACAGGCTCCAGGCTCTGAGCCATCAGCCCAGAGCCTGACGCGGGGCTCGAACTCACGGACCGCGAGATCGTGACCTGGCTGAAGTCGGACGCTTAACCGACTGCGCCACCCAGGCGCCCCGAGACTCTGATTTATCTTTTCGTAAGTTTCTTTAGGCACATTGGTTTCTATTTTATAGGAAACCCTTATCTTTACGTCACAAATAGGAAGGTATATAATTTTCAAATGTTACAAGGATGGTTCTAAATTTCAGGTAACCTCTTCCCGAAATTGCAACCACTCATTTAGTCTTTAATGAAAACGGAAAAACCAAAAACAATTGCATTAACGTGTCACTGTGTAGGGGCACGTGGCAAACTCAGACAGTTGAGCGTCCAACTCTTAATTTGGGCTCTGGTCATGATCTCGCAGTTCTGAGATCAAGCCCCCATAGGGCTCTGCACTGAGCGTGCAACCTGTTGAAGATTCTCTTTCTGCCCCTCTCCCCCACTCTCTTTAAAATAAATATAAAAGTAAAATTTTATTTTTATTTCTCTTAATGTTTACTTATTTATTTTGAGAGAGACAGACTGAGCAGGGGAGCAGCAGATGGAGAGGGAGAGGGAAGATCTCCAGCAGGCTCCACGGCTGCCGGTGCAGAGCCCAATGTGGGGATCAGACTCACGTACTGTGAGATCATCACCTGAGCCCAAACCAAGAGTCGGTGGCTTAACTTTAAGCCTTTGGCACCCAGACACCCCTAAAACTAAAAATTTAAAGGTATCATTGTATCAGAATCTGGTGACTAAGAAATCCCTCAAAGAGCAGTGAGCCAAGATTACTGGGACACTTGGAACACTAGCAAGGCTTAACTGCAAAGAATTTAACAAGTGGCCACAAATTGTATTTTCCTACGAGGAGCTAGGAACTGCAGATAGCATTTGGTGATGCATCGAAATGGCATCGCCTAGTGCGACTGTTGCGCAGAAACTCCAGGCCACCTCCTCTGTCTCTATTAATGTGGATAAACTCCCACTAGCAAAGCATGACCCCGCCCTCCAGTTATACAGGCAGCCAGTAAGCAATACTGGTCTCCATCCTTCCATAATCTGTCGGCAGCTGCCATGACCAACCGGCAGCCGGTGGTTCCAAATGAGTGTGCCAGGGACAGCCCTCCATCCCAGTTGTTAATCTTCACCAGAGGAGGTAATCCAACCTTGGTGTTTCTTCCCAAGTATTTTGCAAAAGCCAATCTGTGACTTTAAAATCAGCCACCATCTGACCTGAGAACGCTTCCTGAGACTCAAAGACATCAGTATCATACGTTGTTAATACTGCCTTTTCCGGAGCTTATGGAGCATATGTTGACCCAAGTAAAAGTGGATCTTTTGCATCCTGAGGCACATGCACAAAATCTCCCAAATGTGCCTTCGGTTTATAACATCTGGCCAGAGATTTTTTCCTCTGCCATCATCAGCGTCTCTGAAGCACGACCAGTCAGGAAAGAAGGATTTGTAGCTGAATGCCCTGATCTTTGAGAACTGTATCTTTTCCCGGTAGTCTGAAGGGGACAATATCAGCTAGGAGTCCTTCATCCCGTGCCTTCTTGGCCAGGATGTGCAAGTACAGCACGTCCTCACCCTGGTCCAGTCAGGAAACTGCAGAAGCGGTGGCCAGCCCGTCTGCAGAGTGGTCCATGGTCTCACCAGTGCAGAACTCCACCAGTGCGGGGAGCTTGGATGATAGGAAATTCAAACTGACCCAGAGTCTTGGCCTTATTGAGACCAAGCGTCATTTTCCTTACTTTCCTTGAGTGGTGAACAGGGACGTCAGGCAGTAACTTCATGACCACATCACACTGCCCAGAAGCAATCAATCCAATACCTGTAGTTATGGTTGGTTGGCAGAGATGAAAGGCATGGTGACCGTGCCAGCCTCTCCAGCCACACTGCCGGTCTTCACTTCCCATGTAACTGTGCCAAAGATGACCCTATCAGCGGCTTCCTTTGGGGCATCGGTCTGATGCTTCAAAGCCAAAAGTGCTGCTCTATCCAAACCATGTGGCATCAGGTCCTTTGCTGATGTGTCTAATTGCAAAAGTGGAATGTTAACACCAGCCACCACCGCGATGCTCCTCGTGTTAGGTTTGGTTAAGGGGTTCTTTAATTTGGTCTTGGCGACTGGGGCACCCCTTGCTTGGAGGAACAGCTTCGAGGTCTTATGGAAAATCTGAGGCCCCATTCTAGTGCACTGGCAACATTTTTAAATGTGGCAAGACTAGACTATAACTTATTTCTTAAGCAGAAGAAAACGATAGAAGTACTTGAAGGTCTGAATCTGTTTTTGTTATTTTTTAAATGTTTATTTTTGAGACAGAGAGAGATAGAGTGTGAGCAGGGGAGGGGCAGAGAGAGGCAGAGACAGAATCTGAAGCAGGCTCCAGGCTCCCAGCTGTCAGTGCAGAGTGTCATCGTGCTTGAACTCATGGACCGCGAGATCATGACCTGAGCCGAAGTCAGACACTCAACCAACGGAGCCAGCAGGGCACCCCTGAATCTGTTTTATAGACAGACTATTTCTAGAAGTATTTAAATATGCTCGTTTGGAGTCTCAGTCTTTGTACTGACCTAACGCTTTTCAATATGTACCAATCAGTGCTGACTATTGGTTGATCAATTCAACAGTTGGGAATGATAGACTGTTCACGATACCCTCTATTCTTGACTTGCTCTTATTTCTTTTCTTTGTCTTTCTCTTTTTCATATAGTAAGGCGGCAGAATAAAACAGCTGGATTTTTGTGTATGTAGAATGATCTTGAACTATTTGATAGGTCACAAATCCTCCCCCTGAGATCTGCGTTCATAATTCCATCCTGTAAGGTATGTGTGCATACACTCACGCACACACACATACAAATATATACACAGACTCATCACAAGTTGATGGTCAGGGGCTCCTGGGTGGCTCAGTCGGTTTGGCATCCAACTTCGGCTCAGGTCATGTTCTCACGGTTTGTGGTTCGAGCCCCGCATCGGACTCTGTGCTGACAGCTCAGAGCCTGGAGCCTGCTTCCGATTCCGTGTCTCCCTCTCTCTGGCCCTCCCCCGCTCACACTCTGTCTCTCTCTCTCAAAAATAAATAAACATTAAAAAAATTGTTTTTAAGTTGATAGAAAATGAATGATGGTTATTGGCTTCTTCATATACATTTTTACTCAGGTGGAATTATGAGTAAACAGTTTGAATCAGCACTGAAGGCTGTTTCATTAATGTCATTTTTTTTTGAAACTCTATAAAACTTCCTGATAATTATTATTTTCCAGTCTTTGGATTCTTCGCTTCTGGAGTTCTGCTGACAAATTTGCTTTCTCTTCATTTGTTTGATACATATATCTGGTTTCTGTGCTGCAGTAAAAATGCCCACTGAGATTTTTCTTCTTGTTTTTTCCCTTCTGTGAAGAATTTTTGCAGAGCTCCAAAGGACATACAGAAAATACAAGATAAGCTACTGCATGAAATAAAATTCATAAAACGCCCTTCCCGTGTGGTTCTCTGAGAAGCATGCACCTCTAGTTTCTGAAGACTGCCAAGTTTATCTCTTTGATTCAATGGTACGAGCCACCCTCCAATTTCGTCCTGCGGATGTAGGATAGTTTACTTTTCAAGTCGGTCATAAAACACTCTGTTTATAAAGTACTTAGCTACAGTGCACCATGCAAAGAATAACGTGATAAAACACACAGAAGCTCTTTCTTAAGGAATTTGATTTTTTTTTTTAATTTTTTTTTCAACGTTTTTATTTATTTTTGGGACAGAGAGAGACAGAGCATGAACGGGGGAGGGGCAGAGAGAGAGGGAGACACAGAATCGGAAACAGGCTCCAGGCTCCGAGCCATCAGCCCAGAGCCCGACGCGGGGCTCGAACTCACGGACCGCGAGATCGTGACCTGGCTGAAGTCGGACGCTTAACCGACTGCGCCACCCAGGCGCCCCAGGAATTTGATTTTTGAAAGCATCACAGCACAGTGAATCATTCTCAAAAATCTGCCCTGCAGGATTCATGGTTTCAATTAACGAACGATTTCAAGGGCCAACACTCCAAAATTCGCCAACTCGGGCCGACATCTGCTCTCCCGTCCTACTGTCTTTGACAATAGAGCTAAACACAGAATCCATTTCCCAGTTTCAAAAAGGCAACTATTCACACCAGTTGCTTGGTTAACATGTTTCATCATACATTAGCCACTCATCCATCAGTGAAGTTGTTCAGAATTAATTTTGTGACAATAAATGGCACATGTAGCAGACGTGATCTGGAGTAGGAGTTCCCCAAAGGTTTCACAACGTTGCAACCATTGACATTGGGGCTGGGCAGTGCTTTCTCAGGGGACTTGTCCTGTGCTGTGCAACGTATTACACAGCATCTCTGGCCTCTACCTTTTCCATACAGGTAACCAACCAACCCTCGTCTGCGTTGTGATAACTGAAAATGTCTCTAGACACCGGGGAGGGAAAATTTGCCCATGTTGAGAAGAGCTGGAATTCTCAATTTCAAGATTTTTAAAGCGCTATGTTAAACCACCCTGGGGGATTCCAATATGCAGCCAACTTGGAGAATCAGAGGCCTGTTCCTTCGTGGCTCAAAGTCTTGTCTCCAAACAGGCATAATCCCGTGACAGCTTGTTAGGCATGCAGAGTGATGGGCCTACAGGATCAGAATGTGCATTTTTCCCAGACCCCCCAGGCCCTATCCATGAATATCAGGTCTTCAAAGCACGTTCCTCTCTTGTCTGAGAATTCTCCATAACTCCCAAGTCCCGCCAATTGGGCAGTCCCTGCTTTGGTCAGCAGGTCAGGTGGGAGAAGATACGTGGCTCGAGTGTCGGAATTGGGACAGAATCCATTCCTAGCGGAGAGTAAATCAGATTTCCCCTAGAGAGTTTATGTAACTGGAAAAGACTCAAGAGTTTGTGTGGGTTCTTGTTGGAAGACAGGAAGGAAAGGAGCTGAACGGAGCGGTGTGAGGAAAATGGCCGATCATGGAGGAGTGCCTCCTGTTTTTGTTCTGCAGAGCTTTCTCCTCTTTCTTTCTTTCTTTTCTTCTCAGCCCTGCTTTACAGATTTTCCTTTGCCACCAGCTGTTGCTGAACAGCGCATCAGCAGATTTTGAGTTCGCCTGCGAGGGCTATGCTCCTCATGACCAGTTATACCCAGCCAAAAAATGATTCTACTTTGATCAACGTGGAGTGGGGTGGGGGGTAAAATAATGATAGTAACACTATGCCATTAAGTTGATAATGAAAATTCTATGGTCGCACATTGTTGCTTCGAAATTTCTGAATGGCCATGTGATGAAAACATTTAAAATGGGCATAAAAATGGATAAGTACTTTACTGTCTAATACTGTTTTAAAGTAAACACATATTTGTTTAAATATTTTAAATGAACACATATTTGGAGATAACCCAAAAGAATGAAAAAGGAGAGTTAAAAACAATTCCGTGCTAGTGAATAAATGAGTAAAAAATGTTTTGTAAACTGATAGAAAGATCATATGGCTATGAAAACGTGTGGCTGTAAAATGTGTAGCTGTATAAGAAGGGAAATGTGAATGAAATACAGAGAAGAAGCTTTGTTGTTTAAAAAAGAGATTGTTGGGGCGCCTGGGTGGCTCAGTCGGTTAAGCGGCCGACTTTGGCTCAGGTCATGATCTCGCGGTCCATGAGTTCGAGCCCCCCGTCAGGCTCTGTGCTGACAGCTCAGAGCCTGGAGCCTGTTTCGGATTCTGTGTCTCCCTCTCTCTGACCCTCCCCTGTTCGTGCTGTGTCTCTTCCTGTCTCAAAAATAAATAAAAAGTTAAAAAAAAAATTTTTAAAAAGAGATTGTGCACATTTTTAGATTTTTGTTTTCATAAAGTTAGTCAACCCACGAGAATGTGCATGTGTTTCTAGGATACAGGAGACCTTAGATAGAGTGTCATTGTCTGTAAGGCTTAGATGGCACAAATTCAGGTATCATCTGGTTTTAAGTAGTTTTCAATCTACAGTAAAGATACAATGGTTTCAATGTAATTGTTTCAAGCATACTCAGGTGCAAGAAATAGGAAACAAGTTCTTTGTCTATAGTATTGGGTGTGTTTCCAGAAATAAGTACTTTGTCTATAGCATCAGATGTGTATCTGAGCCACGTTTAACCTATTGCTTATTTATGTTCTCATGAGCACACGTTTGGATGTGGATAACTTGGGTGTGTCTGCCTTCAGAAGCTTGATGCAGTTAATGTGACTTTTTGAACTCGGCAGGCTCTCTAAGCCTCTACCTCTTGAGGCATGAAATTAGATGGCTAGAACAGTGGGGCACAAAGGTTTTATTAAAGGGACGTTAACACACAAGACTGAGTGGAGTGCCTGGCAAATTATTCTCACTTAATGGATAGCAGGTGTCATTCTCATTGTTTCCAATTATGTCATCAACAAGTTCATATGTGAGAAGATAATTGTGTGGTCAGTGCCTTCTTTTTTATAGATTTTAAGCGTTAGTGTTTTATTATGATTCATAAGCATTAATATTTTACTATTTATTAATATATTAAGGCATACTTATTAAACTTCAATTGATAAAGATGGTTTAATGAAATTGATGGAAGAATACCCACTGATCTTTGAATTACTGTTTGAAAATCTGGCTTGATTAGATACACACGAAGATCAAATTCTTTTGTTAGAAGCCCTAATGGAAAAGTACAAAGTTTTTCTCTAATTTTTTTTCTGTTATTACATTTAGATGACCTAACCTATTGGAATTACTTAGAACTCTAACAAACCAAATTGTCCACAACTTCTGTATGCTGTTTTTTATTTCCTTAGAAATGTGTTCCCGGTGGGGTGCCTGCGTAGCTCAGTTTGTTGAGCGACCAACTGAATTTCGGCTCAGGTCACCATCTCAGGGTCATGTGATCAAGCCCTGCGATGGGCTCCTCTTTGAGCGCAGGCCTGGTTGGGTCTCCCTCTCTCCCTCTTTCCCTCTCCCCCGCTCATGGTCTCTCTAACCAAAGAAAAAATAATGTCTTCCTGGGGAGATACCAGCACCACAGTGGTTTTCAATGTCTACTGCCTGTTATAAACCATTCATTTTCCTCCAGCTCAGGGTTGCTGTCCTGTAACCTAACCCACAGCACATGTACACACCCATCTTAGCACATTTGCTTCACCCCTAAAGACATTGGGGCAGGTGGAAGTGATGAAGTGCTCCGGCTCCTTGATGTGTTGTGAATAATAATCTTTCCTTCACCTCTGACCCAAGATGTCACGTATTCTGCCAACATCCATGAAATGGTGGCAGGCAGCTCATTGAGTTGCAAGAGGGAAAAATCTAAAATCCTTCAGATCTTGATGTGCGTAGGAGTCCGCATCCTTAGATACTAAGTTTGAGATGCTTATATGGCACTTAGGAGTAAACATTCTTGGTATTTAAAAGTTTCACTTGTCACAATATTGTCTCTGTTCTCTTTGCAAAGATTTTATTTTAAGTATCATTTATTTATTTTGAGAGAGAGAGAGAGCATGTGTGAGCGCAAACGGGCAAGGGGCAGAGGGAGGGAGGGAGAGAGAATCCCAAGCAGGCACCACACTCAAGAGGTGCCCTACACGGGGCTTGATCCCATGACCATGAGATCATAATGAGTACAGATCAAGAGTTAGTTGCTCAACTGACTGAGCCACCCAGGCACCCCTCTTTGCATAGATTTTCAAATCCACCTAATCTATGTTTTTTCTTACACTATTTCCATTTTTAAATGATTTTTGAAAGATTTTATTTTTAAGTGATCTCTACACCCAACATGGGGCCTGAACTCACAACCCAGAGATCAAGAGTCACACAACGTTTTGCCAACCAGGCACCCCTACACTGCTTGCATTTTTAATTCTAATCACCCAAGATCAGATCCTTGGTTCTTTGTAAAAAAAAATTTTGAGTGTGGTTACATATATACATACAAACCAATTTTTATATTTTCTTTTTGCAAATCATAGGTATTTCTTTTATTTTCTTCTCAATACTAATTAAAACTGTTCTTTTTTTAATTTTTTAATGTTTATTTTTGAGAAAGACAGAGCATGAGCAGGGGAGGGGCAGAGAGAGAGGGAGACACAGAATCTGAAGCAGGCTTCAGGCTCTGAGCTCAACACGGGGCTTGAAACCACAAACTGTGAGATCATGACCTGAGCCGAAGTCGGACACTTAACTGAGCCATCCAGCCACCCCCTAGTTAAAACAGTTCTTAATGTTAGCAGTTGCACATTAGCCTAAACAATGGGCATTTAAAAAAAAAATCCCAACGCCTCCCTAGAACAGTGTGACAAAATCTCTTATTAAATCTCTTAATGCAGTTTGTAATGTGTTTCCCATTTTTATTTTATTTATTTATGTTTATTGATTTTGAGAGAGAGAAAGAGCATGTACACATGAGTAGGGGAGAGGGATAGAGGATGTGGAGAGTGAGAATCCCAACTGCGAGATGTGGGTCTCCATCCCACAAACCACGAGATCATAGCCTGAGCCAAAATGAAAACTCAGATGCTTAACCAACTGAGCTACCCAGGTGCCCCAACGTGTATCCAAATTTTAAAACCATTGGACTAAAGTTGCAAACGGAGCTGTCCTTGCCATGCCTTGCTTGTGTGCTTCTCAAACTTTAAGGTATGTAAAAATCACGTGGTGATCTTGTTAGGTTTCAGACTGTCATTGTTTGGAGTGGGAGCTGTTAATCTGCACCTACAGTAGATCCACAGTTGAAGTCATTGTTCCTGCTTCAAGTTGAAACTTTGAGAAGCAATATCGTAATGGTAATTCCTGCCAAAGAAAGCTAAAGCAAAATAGTACGAAAGAAAGAAAGAAAGAAAGAAAGAAAGAAAGAAAGAAAGAAAGAAAGAAAGAAACAGAGAAACAGAGAAAGAGAAAAAAAAGAAAGAGAGAGAGAAAGAAAGAATGAAAGAAAGAAAGAGAGAGAAAGAAAGAAAACATGACCCAATAATCAAACATTTCACCTACTGAGATGTAGAACATGCTTTTTATTTATTTTATTTTTTTTATTAAAATTATTTTTAATCTTTATTTTTGAGAGAAAAAGAGAGAGTGAGAGCAGGGGAGGAACAGAGAGAGAGGGAGACACAGAACCCGAAACAGGCTCCAGGCTCTGAGCTGTCAGCACAGAGACCGACGTGGGGCTCGAACCCACGAACCGTGAGATCATGACCTGAGCTGAAGTCGAACGCCTAACCGACTGAGCCACCCAGGCTCCCCACATGCTTTTTAAATGACCTTTTTTTGGTGAGAGCACTGAGCAAAAATCGGAATCTAAGAAAAAGATAGAAATGGTTATGCCAGGGTGTCAGCAGACTGTCAGTGTCTATCCAATGCACTGAGTTTTGCTACCTAAATCAGCGTCTGGTACAGAAAAAGCTCACAGAAGTGTAAAGTTGTAACCAACTGAAGGCCCCCTGCCTTGCCTTGACATTTATGTAGCTGAAAGGGGCCAGAGGAAGTGCTCTCTCTGAGGCGTGATCTTCATTAGAACCACAGTGTCACTTCAGTCATATTTCTTGAGTACACTGTCCTGGACAGACAAACATTGAAGTGAATTGTACTGTGACACCCTTACCATGTGGGCCATGACAGGTGGTCTTAATGTGGTTTTAAAAGTACACTAATTGAAACACTGGGACAGTACCAGCTTTAGAAATACCTTCTCTGTTCATGTTAACCCTAAACAGTGAGTCAAGTTCAAAAGGCAACGAGAAACGCAAATGACGTGTTGTAGCTCAAATCACACACACACACACACACACACACACACACACACACACACAGAGAGAGAGAGAGAGAGAGAGAGAGAGAGAGAGAGAGAGAGAGAAAACAGAGATGACTTTACAAGTATAACATCAGGTATGGGTATGTCCAAAACACAGAATGTGAATAAGAAAATAAGCATGTTAACCCATGGACACACATACATGTGTCTTCATTGATGGGATGTAACTCAAACTTGGAATATAGCAGTCACAGCAGATGTATTGTTCAAATGATGGATACACATACTGTATGTTGGTGTCTGTCTGTACCTTTAGAAGGCCTGAAACTTACATGAGCCTGCAAACGGGACATGGAAAGTGCAGTGGAACCCTTTAGGATTGAAACAATTGGACAGCTGTATGACCTGGTGTGATAGGAGCTTATGTCAAGGGTCAGTGTCCACGGAGCTCCTATGGAGAATTATTTTTCGTTTCCTTTCCTTTCTTTTTCTTTTCCTTTCCTTTTCTTCCCTTTCCTTTCCAGCTTACTTAATTATTTATTTGTTTATTGAATTAATCTCTACACCCAACATGGGGCTGGAACAGAGGACCCCAAGATGAAGAATCTCATGGTCTTTTGACTGAGCCAGCCAGGTGACCCTGGAAAATGTTTTCTAAACAAAAACAACAAAACTGCACCACAAATGATAAGCAATAGAAGGCCACTTTCGGTGACAAATAGAGCATAAAAGAGTCTTACTTGCTGAGATTTTGACCAAAGAAATGGCAGTGAAATGATATTTATTGTTATGGACACATAAACGTGTATGAGTGTATATGTATGTATATGTAAGAATATGTATTCACCGGGTATACGCACATACTAGGTGTTTTTACATGTGCAATTTTTGAATTTTTACAAGATCCCGTGAGGCACTTACTATATGGAGCTGAGGCAGTACACAGTCTGAGAGCTTAAATAATTTATAGGGTGTCAGGCAGGTAGTAAGTTACAAAGCTGGAAATCAACCCCATAAGTTGTTTTTTAATGTATTAAGTGAATTTACTGGTAGTGTCCACTACTAATCAGACCAAGAATAGGTTCCTACACCCTGGATGGCTATATGCTATTAACTAATGCACAAAAGAAACCTATTATTTAAAAAAGAAACAAAGAAATTAATAGTCTCTCATGTTTATACTAAACAGGCAGTACTTTTTTTTTTGAGGCAAATACTTTCTAAAATTTATTTATTTTTTATCATTTACATCCATGTTAGCACATGGTGCAACAATGATTTCAGGAGTAGATTCCTTAAGCTCCTTACCCATTTAACCCATCCCCCCTCCCACACCCCCTCCAGTAACCCTCTGTTCTCCATATTGAAGAGTTTCTTATGTTTTATCCCCCTCCTTGTTTTTATATAATTTTTGCTTCTCTTCCCATATGTTTATGTGTTTTGTATCTTAAATGCCTCATATGAGTGAATTCATATGATATTTGTTTTTCTCTAATTTTGCTTAACATAATACCCTCCAGTTCCATCCACGTAGTTGCAAATGGCAAGATTTCATTCTTTTTGATTGCCGAGTAATACTCCATTGTATGTATATACCACATCTTCTTTATCCATTCATCCGTCGATGGACATTTGGGCTCTTTCCATACTTTGGCTATTGTTGATAGTGCTGCTATAAACATGGGGGTGCCTGTGTCCCTTCGAAACAGCACACCTGTATCCCATGGATAAATGCCTAGTAGTGCATTTGCTGGGTCCTAGGGTAGTTCTATTTTTAGTTTTTTGAGGAACCTCCATACTGTTTTCCAGAGTGGCTGCACCAGTTTGCATTCCCACCAACAATGCAAAAGAGATCCTCTTTCTCCGCATCCTCGCCAACACCTGTTGTTGCCTGAGTTGTTAATGTTAGCCGTTCTGACAGGTGTGAGGTGGTATCTCGTTGTGGTTTTGATTTGTATTTCCCTGATGATGAGTGATGTTGAATATTTTTTCATGTGTTGGTTGGCCATCTGGATATCTTCTTTGGAGAAGTGTCTATTCATGTCTTTGGCCCATTTCTTCACTGGATTATTTGTTTTTTGGGTCTTGAGTTTCATAAGTTCTCTATAGATTTTGGATACTAACCCTTTATCTGATATGTCATTTGCAAATATCTTCTCCCATTCTGTCGGTTGCCTTTTAGTTTTGCTGATTGTTTCCTTAGCTGTGCAGAAGCTTTTTATTTTGATGAGGTCCCAGTAGTTCATTTTTGCTTTTGTTTCCTTTGCCTCTGGAGACGTGTCGAGTAAGAAGTTGCCACGGGCAAGATCAAAGAGGTTTTTGCCTTCTTTCTCCTTGAGGATTTTGATGGCTTCCTGTCTTACGTTTAGGTCTTTCATCCATCTTGAGTTTATTTTTGTGTACAGTGTAGGAAAGTGATCCAGGTTCATTCTTCTGCATGTCGCTGTCCAGTGTTCCCAGCACCACTTGCTGAAGAGACTGTCTTTATTCCATTGGATATTCTTTCCTGCTTTGTCAAAGATGAGTTGGCCATATGTTTGTGGGTCCATTTCCGGGTTGTCTATTCTGTTCCATTGAGCTGAATGTCTGTTTTGGTCCCAGTACCATACTGTCTTGATGATTACAGCTTTGTAATACATCTTAAAGTCCAGGAATGTGATGCCTCCTGCTTTGGTTTTCTTTTCCAAGATTGCTTTGGCTATTTGGTGTCTTTTCTGATTCCATACAAATTTTAGGATTGTTTGCTCTAGCTCTGTGAAGAATGCTGGTGTTATTTTGATAGGGATATGTAGATTGCTTTGGGTAGTATGGAATCTTTTCCCATTTTTTTGTGTCTTCTTCAATTTCTTGCATAAGTTTTCTATAGATTTCAGTGTATAGATTTGTCACCTCTTTGGATAGATTTTTTCCTAGGTACTTTATGGGTTTTAGTGCAATTGTAAATGGGATCAATCCTTGATTTCTCTTTCTGTTGCTTCATTATTGGTGTATAGGAATGCAATCAATTTCTATGCATCGATTTTATATCCTGCAACTTTGCTGAATTCATGGATCAGTTCTAGCAGTTTTTTAGTAGAATCTTTGGGTTTTCCATATAGAATATCATGTCATCCGTGAAGAGTGAAAGTTTGACCTCCTCCTGGCCAATTTGGATGCCTTTTATTTCTTTGTGTTGTCTCATTGCTGAGGCTAAGACTTCCAATACTATGTTGAATAACAGTGGCGAGAGCAGACATCCCTGTCCTGTTCCTGACCTTAGGGGAGAAAGCTCTGAGTTTTTACCCATTGGGGATTGTATTAGCATTGGGTCTTTTCATATATGCTCTCTGTACTCTTCCCCCCCCCCCCAAATCTCTGTCCTGTCTCTGCAAGCAAAAACCTCTCCCTGCCCTCCTCGGCTTCTGTTTCCCCAGTTCACCTCTCCACACTGCGTACCTGCTCAATTTTCTTCTTCAGGTTGTGCAGATTGTTGTCTTAATCCTCCAATCAGTTTTCTAGGTGTGCAGGATGGTGTAGTGTTGATTTGGCTGCATTTCAGAGGCAAGAGATGCAAAAAAATGCCCATGCCTCTCCACCATCTTGGCCTCTCTCTGCGCAATAGTGTCCTTAAAAAGAAGTTGCTTCTACCTAGGACAGTATTTGTGGTGAGGATTTGTGTCTGACCCTACACGCGATGCTGATAGTTAGGTATGAGGGTCCTCACTTTGTCCATGAGGAAACTGGGCCCGCAAGAGGTTAATCTGTCACCTGGTAAAACACCTAGCAAATGACAGAGTCCCTGCCCTGCCTCTTCCTTGTTCTGTGGTGTGGGCTCCATGATACCTGTGCACCTTTTCCTGCAGAGAGCATGTCCATTTCCATCCCTGTTGGCCCTGCCCCGGCCCCCTGGGTGTATGTAGTTGCTTCCCTGTCTCCATTCCCCATCACCAGCTGTACCTGGATGCCCACATGTGTCTCTCTGTGGGCAGGTCCCACTTCTCTTTCCCTTCTGCCGCCCTACACATTTTGCAAGAAAGCAGTTGCTTTGGTGCCCCGCATTCACCCAAAGACAATGCGGGATCCAGAGCCTCATTTCAAATCCGAGTGAGATGGCTGGGATCCACATCGTCTTTTATGTCTGCCAACACGGTCCTGCTCAGAGGAGTTATCTCTAATTAGGAAGATACGATGCCCATGGCAGGTTGTAGCGTTTAAACCGCTCAGATGCTATTATGTGGACAGTTCATCTGGCCGGCAGCCACAGACCTCACTGTGCCGAGCCCTGCTCGCAGCCCTGTGAAGGATCCCCTACTTTCCACCAGGCAACTTCCTCTTTCATTTTATCAGATTGTAATATTGGACTTAGTTGGACAGTGGGCTGTAATTCTTCTAGTGATCCCTCTGTGCGTCCAGACAAAACATTCTTGCCCAGCAGTCCCAGAATTGAAATTTTGCAGTGGGTCAGAATAGAGGACTCCCAGGGGCCTGAAAATGGATAAATGATCAGTTCCCAAGCTTGGTCCTGCATGAAATACTTTGACCTCCACTCAGGTATAATGCAGGCCTGTTTGAATGTCATCGTAGGAAGGGTTTTATCTGCAGGTGTGAGGAACAGCATGGAGTATCATTTTAGTACCCTGGCTGGTACATATTGCTTGGGGGTGGCTCCATCGTTAAATATTATAGAAAAGAGTGAAGAAGGCATGAGATGAAATTGTCTGGAAACCCAGTGAATATTCTTCTACTCAGTGATGTTCTTTGCTAAGTAAAATGTGACTAACTAGCACAATATTTTTGTTTTCATTAATTTGGTTCTCAGAGGACTTGAATAAGAATTGTCAATAGCGATCTCTGGCCAAATCTGGCTTCTTCAGTGGTGTCTTGAAAACTTCTGCCCCTGTCTCATACTTCTCGGGCTGCTATAACAGATACCATGGACTCGGTGGCTTAATAAGCAACAGAAATTCATTTCTTGTGGTTGTGGAGGCCGCAAGCCCAAGATCAAGGCACAGGTAGATTCAGTGTCTTGTGAGAACCCATTTCCTAGTTCATAGATGGCCGTCTTCTTGCTACGTCTTCACATTGCCAAAGGGGTGGGAGATCTCTCTGGGGTCTATTTTATAAGGGAACTAATTCCATTTTGAGGGCTCTACCCTCATGACCTAAACACCTGTCAGAGGCCCTACCTCCAAATACCAACCCAGTAGGGAAAACCATTTAGAGGTGGGTTTTGGCTGGTCACAAACATTCATGCCATAGCACTTCTTAAGACTGGGCTGGCTTCTTGGCACCTTCTTGAAGTGGGATATGAGATAGACACAGGTAATGAATTGAGAAGCCTACAGTGTGTAGTGATTAGAAACCTCATTTTCCCCAACTGAAAATGTCCTGGAATGCTAGAGCCTGTCTCCCTGGTGTGTACTGGGGCCATGGCAGTGCTCTCAAAGAAAGCCAATTGTCACAATGGCTTGTGGTCTCTCATGGTTTGGGAAGGATACAGAGATACTGCCTGAGAGTTGTGACTTCATAGGTTGGAGGAGGGGGCTGTGGCTCACCTGAACTTTTGTGTGACATGTAGGGAACGTAGAAGTTTATGTAAGTGTAATGAGGAGGGACAGAGGTGCTGAGAAGGGCACAGGGTCAACGGAGGCTGCAGAGAGGGATTGAAGGCTTCCGTGTACAGGCTTGGGGACCAGGGGTGCATGGCACACCTTCCCAGCAGGAGAGATGACACCGATATGACCAAGTCCAGGATGCAGACCACACGGGTTTCTGTGTGAGCATTCAGGGAAGCAGTGTGTATCCAGTCTTCCTTCTCCTGAGCTCCATGAAGTCATGGTGGTTTGCCAATGGACACAGATGTCATCTTGGAGATAAGCGTTTCTTAGTGGGGCCATTGTAGACTGAGCCCTTATCCAGAAGACCAAGCCATGGAAGAACATGAATGGAAGGAACTGTCCTGCTCAGATTTGATGGGTTGACAGTGTGTGATCATCTCCCTCTCTTAATGAAGTGGGGAGGACTAGATCTACTTTTCAATAAATCAAGATGTCATAACATTTGTTTGCACATCTGAGTATAAAATGAAAACATTTTCAAGTGGGGAAGAGACAATGGAATGTAGATAGATGCTTAATCTCATTCTCTGTTAATTAAGCAACTAGGTAAAATGCGAATTAACAAGTTGCTTTTTCAATAAAGCCCACACAGCAACCTTGGCATTTAGGTCATTTTTGGTGAAAGGTTGAAGAGAAGTCAAAGTTATATATTGTGTTTCTAGGGGCAGAGGAAGGGCGTCCCTAAAGACATGTACGGGAATAATTCTTTCTAGACTGGAGAATGAGTTCTAAGGCTTGCCTTGGCTAAGTTTTCCAATGCACCTATGTTCTTGCAGCTGGCTCCGGGCAGTATAGCTCCCATGCGGTCTTTATGATAGAAACACCGCAGTGCGGACCATGAGAGTGAACACTTAGGGTTGTATTATTAAAAACATATTTTTGCTAGAGAGTTTTCAAAAATGAAATGTCTTGCTCCTATGGGTCTTAGGAGAGATCTGGCTAGTTTACAATATCACAATTACAGAACCTGGGAAACTCATTTATCTGTGCGTATCAGTGGGCCTTGCACACAGATCCCTTTCCTACGGTGTCTTTTAAAAATGGCATAGCTTGTATACAAAAATGTTCTTTTGAGATTCTTCCGCACATATTTAACTGAAACCTAGGATGATTTCAGAGCTGTTTTTTATTCCCCTAATGGTTTAATTGCTATGGGAACCTATTCCATTCTCCACATCATAGTTACAAACAGAAGCCCTTTATTTTCCCAGATCCATGCTGGGGGAATATTCCATTTTGACCACATCCCAATTAGAGGGGGAGTCATAAGGGCCATGTGCAATTTTAAGTTTTAATAATTGTATATGAACAGAGGATTGATGCAGATACCTTAGTCTGATTGTTCATTCATCAAAACCCAATTCTTTGGAGGAACTCAGGGTCAAGTTCACAAACTCAATTTACAAAATTGCTCAGCAGTATCCAGGGAGCATTTTCACTAAGTTAGAAACTTGTAAGCCTGAAACTTGGAAAATTTGGAAGAATGAGTAAGGCATTTGCTCTTAATGGAACATGCTTTTATGTATAGAATGAGATTGTTTCAATCATATGCACACATGAGCTTTTTAAAGCTGAAGGGAACCCAATAAATATCACAGGCAGAACAACCTATCTAATAGAACGTTGGGTATTTCTTGATGGATTAGGTCCAAAATATATTTTCCCTACCCCGAGAAACATTACAGTATATTTTCTTATAAAATCTTGTAACAGGTTTCTTTTTCGTGTCCTTCATCTATCAGTAATGAGGTTTGTTTAAGATATAAAATGAGGGGTGCCTGGGTGGCTCAGTCAGATAAGCATTTGACTTCAGCTCGGGTCACGATTCATGGTTGGTGAGTTTGAGCCCCGCGGCGGGCTCTGTCTTGACAGCTCAGAGCCTGGAGCCTGCTTTAAATTCTGTGTCTCTGACTCTCTCTCTCTCTCTCTGTGCCTCCCCTACTCGCCTTCTGTCTCTCTCTGTGTTTCTCAAAAATAAACATTTTTTTTTAAAAACCACAGAGATATAGTTCACAAATAAGTCATGGCTTTCACTATGCAAATATAGCTCTTAAAAAAAAAAGACATGAGAGGAAAAGTCCAGGCGTGTGTGGGTAGTGGCTCAATCAATTAAACATCCAACTCTTCATACCGCTGAGGTCATAATCTTGTGATTGTGGCATCGAGCCCCAGGTCAGGCTCTGTGCTGAGCGGACCCTGCTTGGGATTCGCTCTCCTTCTCTCTCCAACCCTGTCCCATGTGCACTCTCTCTCAATAAGTAAATAAAACTTAAAAAAAATAAAGACATGAAAAGTAGTCCATGTCCTTTAGCTTTTCTATTGATCACCAATTATCCCGTCATATTAATTGATGAGTCCCCAAGTTAGTGCATTGCTACCTCTATTAATATCCTTTTTCCATACATGTATCGGTGTGTTTCAGGATGAATCTATTCATTCTTTCCAATGATTAATTGTCCATCGTGCAACAACAATTGTACCTGACCAAAGAATTTACCTAAGTCTACTGTAAGGTGTTTCTCTATAAACTTCTAGCATGTTTAACTTTACAAGGTACCAGACATTGGATGATAAACCATAATTTTCGAAAATATTTATTCTAAGTCATTTCTGATAACTTTAAATGCAATAAACTTTTATATTGATCTTATCGTAGCCCAACCTGGTAAATTCTACCATTTGTTCAATAATTGGTATGCTGATTATTGGGGGTTTCCACGTAGCGATCATTTCATCTCCAAGCCATTCATTTGTTTTCTTTCCAATCCTTATCCTTTCAATTTATGCATGCATTTATTTTGTTATTACATAGTATGTGTCCTTCCGTGCGTAGTACAACAGGAATGATTTCTGTCTTGCATTTGCTATGAACTATACGTTTGTAGTAGTTGATTAGGTAAGATGGTTACTTCTTTTCCTGTTTTAGTAATGGTCACTATCATGAATGAGTGTTGAATTCAAAGTTCACTAAATGTTCTCTAGGGAAACTCTGACTTTTTTTCTTAAAAAATATCATATGTATAGCTTGTAACCAATAATAAGGTAGGTGTGTAATATTGTGAGTTCATTCCAGTCCTCGTGAAGACTAAAAATTAACCTGCTTTTAAGAAGATACTGTTGAAAGGATATATATAAGGATTAATTTGGCCACTAATCCTTAGAAATTATGGTGTCATTCATACTTTATCCGGACAAATTATTGATAGTTTCTTACTGAATTATGACACATAATGTGTCCATGTTACAGTTCATAATACTGAAATGGATTGAGTTAGTGGTAGCATTAAGATAACACCATGCATAATAATTTATTTATCGGTTTTCTTGAATGACATTGATAAGTATCAGTTGGTAGAGGTACAAAATTTCAAGAACGTCATGTCTTGTATAAATTTGCTACAGTATAGGGGCGCCTGGGTGGCTCAGTCGGTTAAGCATTCAACTTGGGCTCAGGTCATGATCTCACGGTTTGTGGGTTCAAGCCCCACATCAGTCTCGTGCTAACAGCTCAGATCCTGGAGCCTGCTTCGGATTCTTTGTCTCCTTCCGTCTTTGCCCCTTTCCCACTCACGCTCTGTCTATCTCTCTAAAAATTAAATAAACATTTAAAAAATAAATAAATTTGGTATACTATAATGTTAATGCAGTGTTCATACAAATTACATGCCTTTCCTGAAAGCACCTGTTCCATAATAAAATTAGTGAGTGTCCCTAGATGTTGTTGTGGAGGGACATACTGGACACTGCACAGACCCGAACCATGTCACTGGACCGAATCAGGTGGCTTTGTCCATGTGGAGTCAGGGGACAAATAAGGTTGACTTCAAGTCTGCGGTTCGGACATAGCTTCTGGTTGAGCCTGCTACATGCTTTCCAGTTGAGGCCACTAGTGTGTACTTGTTCTCCCGAATTTCCTGTCCTGCTGCAATGTGCTTTCGTGGCTAGTGTCTTATGGATGTCATCCTCTTCCTGTGAGAAGCCCCCCAAGGTGACTTTTAGAAAAGAATGCACACAAATTCAGATCAGACGGGCAAGCATCACTTCCCGGCATGTCTGCTGTTTCATAGTGAAATGAAGACTTCTGATCTTCAGGGTAAGAATGTGATCTCCAAGCAGGGTTTTGGTCATCATGTACTGAAATCCTCTGTTATTGAATGGTCGGGTGGTCTCATCAGGGCCCCCATTTAAATCATATATTTATTGGATATTTTAATCTCTCTGTGTTTTGTTCAACTCACAAGTCGCCAAGTCTTCTCCAGAATGACATGAGAACTTTCAATGAGGGCCCATTTGGACAAAGTCATTGTCTCTGCTGATTAGCGATGAGAACTCTGTGTTCACTTAGAATAGGCAATTATTTGTTTGCAAGAATTGAGGTCATATTCTTTCCCATTTGTTGCATCTTGTTAGGAGGAATTCAAGTTTGCTATGCGGACAGGTGTCCTACGCCCAGCCTTGTCATGACATTTTGCCTCTGGAAAGATATTACCATTGTGCATACTTAAGGACAAAATATGGGTGACTCTTCCTTTGGGACGGAAAGAGGTCCATCTATTTTGTGCAAAAAGAGGCCAAAATACAGATTCCATTAACTCCTTTAAGTTTGCTGACATGGTGTCCTTGTTTACCAACAAAATAACATATTCAAGAGAACTCCTGAGTTGAAATGAAATTCTCAGGGATTTCCTGAGGTTCTGATTTTAAAATCTTCCAAAGAACAGTGATGGCTTGAGGTCCTCAGTGTGTTCCTTTAGGTCATTCAAGTGAAAACCTCACCTCCCAATGACGATGGATGCTTACCACTCCTTACTCCTCATTTCCACAGCTTTTCTCTGTACGTTATTTTAGTATCATGAATTTGCATGCTGGAAGTCCTGCATGGAAAATAGCAGCACCCTGGGATGGAGACCCTCCTTCATGATACAAACATTTTCTAGAGTAAATCAGGCCTCAGGGTTTAAAACATTATATGTGAGTAATCTCCCTCCAACATGTTTCCAAGGAGAAACAGATGCCATCTGGGTCCTGGGAGCTTTAAACACGAAGAATCCAGATTTAGTTTAAATAGGTACCACCCTCTGCTTTGGCCATGATCCCAAGCTTTGGGACTCTTTCTCTGTACACAATTTCTTACTAATCAAAGACCTATTTCATGAAGCTTACCAGTAGTATTTTTTCTAATAACAAGTGGTGGTAGAAAGACACTTAAGAAATTACTCTCAGGCCTGAGAGAGAGAGACTGAGGAAAAGTTTCTTCTCATTTTTAGCCAGTGTGCCTGGAGCTCAGGGTCAAGTCTGTATACAATTACAGATTCCCCAACTTATTTTTTTAATGTATGTATTCACTTTTATTTTAACTTCTTGGCTTTTGCCTTCTTAGTCAGTTCTTAGTGGTTTGGGATTTTCTCTATCCAAATCATTTATTATTGAGCATTTTCAAATATTTGTACTATAAAATATTAAAGAGATCACTTTATAGTTTTACAGTAAAATAAGATCACTTTACAGTTTTTTAAACTTAATCTAACCTTCATGTATTCGAAAGTGCTAGGCCAGACATCGACAGCAGCAAATGTTTTCTGTTTGGGACCAGAAAGTAAATACTTTTGGCTCTGGGGGCCTTGTGATCCCCATTGTAATTACTCGGTTTTGCTGTTGTAGAGTGGAATTAGCTACAGGCAACACTTATCCAAACAGGCAAGGCTATGTTCAATAAAACTTGATGTGTAGACACTAAATGTTGAATTTCATATAATTTTCACATGCCATGAGATATTGCCCTTCTTTTAATTTGTTCCCTGATGATTTAAAAATGCAAAACCCGTTCTTAGTTTGTAGGCTAAATGAAAACAGGCAGGGGGCGATGAGTCACAGTTGCCCAAGCCCATTCTGAGTCAATCCCAGTATCAAACTTGATGAAGTGCCCGTTTTGGATCATACCTAGTACGAACGTTGAACAGGTGCTTATTCTGGATGTACTCAGTACCTATCATGAAGTGGTTCCCCTTCTCGATTGTAGATAGTGCCTCCCTTGAAGAGATGTCCATTCTGGATTGTACTGAGTATCTACTTGGATTGGGTGTCTAACTTGAAGCGATGCCCATTCTGGATCGTACCCAGAACCTACCCTGAAGAGGTGCCTATTCTGTACTGAAGCCAGCACGTACCTTGAAGAGATGCCCATTCTGGATCATAATCAGTGTTGAACTTGACAGGTTACCCATTCTGGATCATACTCAGTACTTTGCCCTATCTGGATCGTACCCCGTACCTACTTTGAAGAGATGCCCCTTCTGGATCACACCCAATACCTAACTTGAAAGGGGGTTGCCCATTCTCGATCATACCTAATACCTAACTTGAAAGGGTACCCTGACAATCCTGCATTCAGCACTCCGAGTTTCTCACACATCTGGACAAAGCATCAAGAAACACTACATTGTCTCATGTATTTACATTGAGAGGACATTTTTGTTTGTGTCCTTGAGGGAAAGTACATGGGAGTTATTTACTCGTATTAAAGAACAAGTTTTGAGAAGATAAACCATATGAAATAATGTAGGCATATACCTTATATTGATTTTGGATAACTAAACATATTCAGTAACACCAAAGAGCAGACAGGTGATTTATTAGGGTGATGATTTTTTTTTTTTTTCATAGAACAAACCATTCGGGTTTACTTAATGATAATGTCATTCTGCCTTAAAAAAAAAGTATGACCATTTTCATGAATACATTGCCGTTGCATATTTTTTGGGAAAATGTTCAACTGTCTTGTGATATATGTGGATTTCCAACAAACCCAAAGTGATAAAGTTTAGCATTCACTTTTTAAAATCTTTTTTAATGTTTATTTATTTTTGAGAGACAGAGAGACAGAGATAGACCGTGAGCAGGAGAGGGGCTGAAAGAGAGAGGGAGACACACAGTCTGAAGCAGGCTCCGGGCTCTGAGCTGTCAGCACAGAGCCCATCACGGGGCTTAAACCCATGAACCATGAGATCATGACCCGAGCCAAAGTTGGACGCTTAGCCATCTGAGCCACCCAGGCGCCCCTACTTAACATTCACAGGACATTCACTCTGCATCTCTAGAAATCTGCTGTCTTCTAGCACTGCTGTGGAATGCTTCTCAAACATCACCAAGACTTCCTGATGACAATTTCAACAAAATCTTCTCATTTCTCATCACAAATAATGGAATAATATTGGCAGGCCCATGATGGATCACCTCAAGCTACGGATATTGTCCCCCCAAGTCCTGATGGTATAACTTTTTCAAACAATTGCCTCTGACCATGAAATTTGTTTAAACATTGCCCTCAAGTCCCTCTTATCTACTTAATGAGCATGCATCGATTACCCATTGTATGCTAGACTTTGTGCCTGGCTCTACGGGAGCAAGTGTTTCTGCTCCACTCTTACACATGAATAATTAAGGTGGAAATACGTCCTTCATTTACTTGAATTTCATGTTTAAAAAGTACTGGGCGAGCTACCAAGTCCAGTTTGCTATTATACTACACTTGAGTAAATCCATACCAATCTACATCTGTCATGTTCGAATACCAAAGTGAGCACTTGGATTTAACGTTTATTTATTTTTGAGACAGAGAGAGACAGCATGAACAGGGGAGGGGCAGAGAGAGAGGGAGACACAGAATCGGAAGCAGGCTCCAGGCTCCGAGCCATCAGCCCAGAGCCCGACGCGGGGCTCGAACTCACGCGAGATCACGCGAGATCTCGCGAGATGATGACCTGAGCCGAAGTCGGACGCCCAACCGACTGAGCCACCCAGGCGCCCCAGCACTTGGATTTAAATGTCAAGGTTTGGGGCGCCTGGGTGGCTCAGTCAGTTGAGCGTCCGATTTCAGCTCCGGTCATGGCCTCACGGTTCGTGGGTTCGAGTCCCACATCAGGCTCTGAGCTCATAGCTCAGAGCCTGGAGCCTGCTTCAGATTCTGTGTTTTCCTCTCTCTCTGCCCCTACTCCGCTCGCACTCTGTCTCTCTCTGCCTCTCAAAAATAAAACTAATAAAAAAAACTAAATGTCAAGGTTTCTGAAACTCTCCAAATGATATGTTCAACATTGCTTAAGCAAAATGCATTTTAAAGTTATATTTTGCCATACATCACCAAATTGTGAAATATCTTAACTGCACACACTGTCAATTAACTTACCACTTAGCGTAAGAATATATGATGAAATCAATGAAAGCTGATTATTTCAACATGCACTTTTCGAGGTGACTGTAAGTCTGGCATTTAGACCCAGGTAACAGACATTTAAATACCCAAACATGACTACTGCATACATTTAATCTTGAAAATTAACTCACACAAGATAGCTTCCCATGCTGATTGCATCATCTGTAAATGACTGTAATCCAACTGCATAAATATTGATGAACTTCTCAAGTTTGGAATTGCTATTGCTGAATTTTACTACGTTCCTTGGCGCTTCTAAAATGGAAATTCTTGGGGCGCCTGGGTGGCGCAGTCGGTTAAGCGTCCGACTTCAGCCAGGTCACGATCTCGCGGTCCGTGAGTTCGAGCCCCGCGTCGGGCTCTGGGCTGATGGCTCAGAGCCTGGAGCCTGTTTCCAATTCTGTGTCTCCCTCTCTCTCTGCCCCTCCCCCGTTCGTGCTCTGTCTCTCTCTGTCCCAAAAATAAATAAACGTTGAAAAAAAAAAAAAATTTAAAAAAAAAAAAAATAAAAAAATAAAAAAAAAAATAAAATAAAATGGAAATTCTTCTCTCTATCTTGGGAAAGTTCCATTATCAATGTGCCCAAAACAGGTCACATGCAATGATGTAGGTGATAAGAAAGAGCACATGTGTGAATTGAATCATGTTATATGCATTTAGCTCTGTCTGTCTCTTAAGTATGACTGAAAAGTCTGTCTTTTGACAGGCCCTGCAGACATAACCAGGGACCATTATTTCCTGTGAAGACACCCTCAGCAATCAGAGGTAACTTTTGGTTATATTAAAGTAGCAATCTACTTACTTGACTACCTATTTCAGAAGTCCTCCCACGGAAGTTCACCCTGAGTGAGGGGTGATTTTGCCAAAAATTCAGGGAGTCCGAAGACCTTGGACCATCATCAGTATGACACCCACAACAAAACAAATAAGATGTTATTTTCACAGGCAGAAAAGCTAATGTGAAGAAGGTAGCTTTCCTTTCCCTTGATCTTAGACGCACAGGTCTGGGGACTGTGAAGGGTTTTGGTTGGAAGTGTGCCTTCCATTTAGAGATATATTCCAAAGCTATGGACCTATCACTTAGGCACTACCCAAAGCTGTTTGTGTTTTTATTTGTTTCTTTTGGCTCTAGAATTGGGAAAGTGCCAAATAGGTATGGGCTTCCGTTCTGCAGATTTGAGACAATTTCCATGTATTGACACTTATCTGGAAAGAGTTGCACAGGGACAGGGAAAGTGTAACAGAATACTTTTTTTTTTTTTTACTATGACAGAAGGGTTCAGGGATTTTTAATATTGTTTTCAGGTGGGTTTACATGCTTCACACTCCCGTCTCTTCCCTTTCAGTCTTAACGCTGTTCTGCCTTGTCGGCAGACTTAATGTAAGTTGAACATTACAATCTCAGGTTGAGTGAAGATGGGTAAGTGGACATACATGGGTCAGTGGGTTCCCAAGGTGGCACCTGTGCCCACCCAGCCATCCAACCCAGACTCCCTGGTAAGAGGCAGTTTTGAGGGACACGAAAAGCCGTTACCCACTGAAAGATGTAACAGAAGAAAGTCACACCAGTTTAAGTAAAATGCTTAATCCCAGGGGAAGGAATGTCCAACCTGATGCTCCGTGGCTACCAATAGGAGCCATGTGTCCAAGAATGTCCAGGTTGGGGAAGATACCATTTGATTGTGTAAGATCTCCTAACAGTTGTGGACAAAGTCTTGGATGGGCTTCTTGGATGGGATATGGATAATATTGGACCTTCTGCTGGTCTATGTGAACTCTAACTGTACAGTGGGACATCAGTGTGGAATTTAACATGCTGGATTCACTCAGCCCATACTCACACTGTCCCCAAAGATCACCCTAGTGGGTATTCTCTGATGCCAGGTAGGAGCAACCTGGACACGCTGGGCTGGTACTTTACTAATGATCCTCAACCAGCAACAGTTGGAGTTGATATAAAATGTCCCAGCTTCTTGGCCCCTTCCTTGGACAACTTTGATACATTTTCTCCTAGAGGATTGAGTCCCTGCTTTCCACAGGGGTACTCACTTGTTAACACAGTCTTCATTGGCTTTTCTCTTTCCTGTCTCACCAACCCACACCTTCCTTAAGAAGAACCACCTCTCAAATAAATGATGTGAGTCCTCATCCTTACCTGGGAGGGTGGATTTGTTTTGGGGGGAGTCACAAGACAGTGCCTGTGATGGAGAAGCAGGACCGTCAATGCACTGAACCGGTCGGTGAACACATCCACCAAGGGCTAGTACTACTGTTGTGTAACTTGAATTAACACTCAGCTGAAAGATGCGTTTGATGGAGCCTACATAATAAGGAGAATGTCGACCCTGCATTTTATGAGATTTAGTTCCAGACCCTGCATTATCATTTGCCACCCTCTCACACACAGACACTCACACATTATCCACTGCTTTGCTCCATCAAGGAGCGGTGGTGTTATCTAGCATCAGGTTGCAGGTCTCTGTTGGTGGAATAGTAGGTTGCACATTTCTGGTTGAAATACTAATCGTATCATTTTCTGACTCTGTGGACCAAGCAAGTGAGATCAGTAATTTTCTATCTGGGCTTCAAAGATAAGACTTTGGACGGCATTTCCTGAAAATGGACTGTGCTTATTTAGGTCATCCAGAAAACACTCAAAATCCTCTGTGATTCTGCCTCCCTGGCCCAATTTAGCTCTTGGCAGACTTTAGGGGAATGGGCCCAACAGCTCTTCGTGTGTAGGAGTCAGCTTCCTGCACTAAGGGAAGGGTTGCTCATTGTTGTAACTCTGAACTGGAGGTCTGGACGGCCCAAGGGTAGGATTTCCCTTGGATCCTAAGCCAAAGTTCTCGGTAAAACGAGATGTAAAAATGTAAAACAAGTCAATAGCAACAATAATGGTAAAGAAATAATAATAATATCTTGGACATTGGGAAAAACTGCCTCTCAGACTCCATTTCATGTAGAGCATAGCAGGAGGCTTGTCTGAATATAACGCGACCCCAGAAGTACACTGGTAAAACCACTTTCTGGGTGTAGGTAATTAGGGAAGACACTGCATGTAGCAGTCAAGGCCATCAGGGAACAGATGTCATACACAAATTGGGTCACTGTGCTACACGTCTGAGTTTTAACATCACGCTGAACTTTCCTTAATTAGAAAAAGATTTACATTATATTTTAATTGTCTGTTTGCTTGTAGCTTTCACTTGTAAAGTCCCTAGTACACTGGAGCTAATCAATGCATAGATGTTTTTCAATGAAAGAATACATTGTGTGTGTGTGTGTGTGTGTGTGTGTGTGTGTGTGTGTGTTGTTCCACTTGATAACTTTTCACTAATCCCTGAGTACTCCATTGTATATATGCTTTCTTTTACTTGGTCCAAGTGATATAACAGAAAAGAGCTTTCCCGCATTTGCCTAATAGCTCAACAATAGCAACGGCAATAACAAAACACTCAAAATGGTGAATGTGTGCTATGTGCCTTTTGGGGGGGGGGGCAGTATGTAAGGAAGCATTACCATATACAGACTTGGATGCAAAGAACACAGTGTGGCAACTGATGGGTTTATTTCAACAATTCCCATACTGCCTCATCTGCCTGATTTACTCTACTGTGATCTAAGTAAATGCTATAAGGAATAACACACGGTTTCCCAACCAATACTCGATTCAAGAGTTCAAGCTGAACTTTGACTCAATAAAGTGAAATTAACAGGCAATGACTGTAAAGACTGGCAATTGAAAATAATTAAATATGGATACCCAGTGCTGCTGTAGACACAAGTTAGATGATAATACATGGAAAAACTTGGATATTTCCTCTTAAGCATTTACATATCCATCATTACTAATGTGTAACTGACATTTTGTAGTTTTCTTTCACTTTTCCATACAGAATCTCCCACATTTACAATTCCGTACACCTTGCCTGGGTGCTTTAATTTCCACAGTTTGTTGGAATGAATTACAAATGTCTGTCTAGTAAACTTCTGTGACAATCCTGGTGATACAATATGTTGCTGTTGGTGTTTCAAGCTGGTAAGAACCAACCCAGGGTCTTCCTATAAATACAAAGTTTTGGAATAGGGTGGATCTGAGTTGGAAGTCCTTCAAATGATTATAATTACCCAGGGCACTTCATTAAAACAACGTTCTTGTCTAGGGGAAGTCCCAGGATATAGCACTCAAAACACAAAGTGATAAACAGTAGTGACCTTCATTATCTTCCTCGTGTATGTATTTGGCCAAAAAATACTTGACCTACAACCAGTCTTTTCTATTAGTTCTCATTCTTTGGATGTCATGCAATTGCCTAATTCCCAAATCTCAAGTGTTATTATAAAAATTGTTTGTTTCTTCTGGTAATTGTTTTTCCATCCTAACGCCTTTTTATAACAATCAATTTTTCTATAAAAGAAATGGTAACCTAAGTGATTTTTAAAATGAAGGCTTGGATCTCTTTTAATGCCTTTTATGACCAAGAATCTTTGGTTAATGCTTAATAACTTTTACTGTCAAGACATCCTTTTTAATCTCACACCTAACCTTCCCTTGTTGGCACTTAAATCCATTTATTCCTGCTCTATGAAGATTAGGAAGAGTTGGCCAGAGTTCTCTCCATAATGACTCTTCATTTGCTTGACGACAGTTACTGAGTCAGCCTTCTGAGTAAATGTCTCCAACCTTCTTTGCCTTCCCTCAATGCCACTTTCACTGTTGCTCACATAAGTTGTCCTAGGTGCAGTGATGTTACCAAAGCAGGGGGTGAGCTGCCTGTGAATATCTCATTGTATAGCTTCCTCCCCCTTCTCTGGAAATTGTACCTGAGAGAGGTTGGCCCCAGTGGTTATGCCCAAGTTGCATGAGCATTGCTCTTTTGGGTAGCCGATTGTTTCAAGGTTGAGTTGATTCAAGGTGGAGTCAAGGTTGATTGATTCAAGATTGACTGATTCAAGGTTGGTTGACTCAAGGTTGATTGATTTAAGACTAATTCAAGGTTGGCTGACTCAAGGTTGATTGATTTAAGACTGATTCAAGTTGGATAGTTGACTGATCTGTGGCCAATTCACATTGGACCTTCATCAGGTTGATCGAGAGACTGAAATTTGGGATTCAGATTCAGGGGCTGGCACTTCTGCACCCTGCGTTGTGTTTGTGGCTATTCTCTTGGAGATGCATGATCTTCATCAGGTGAGGTCTCCAGAGTTGCCCTTGTCCCTGGGCTTCAGGTGTTTTTCCAACCCTTTCTGTCAGTGAGAAACCTAATCATAATTCAAATTCCCAGTTAGGGCTTCAGGTAGCAAAAAATAATGTCTGCTTCTTTTTTGTTTTAACGTTTATATTTTTGAGTCAGAGAGTGAGCGAAGGAAGGAAGGGAAGAGAGAGAGGAAGGTACAGAATCTGAAGCAGGCTCCAGGCTCTGAGCAGTCAGCACAGAGCCTGATGTGGGACTCAAACCCACAAACCGTGAGATCATGACCGGAGCTGAAGTTGGACACTTAGCTGACTGAGCCACCCAGGCGCCCCGAAGTCAAAAGTATTCTAATACACGTTTCAATGACTCCCCTCTGAAGGAAAAAAAAATTCTGCCCAGGTTCTTGTGGAGAGATTAGGTGACCACACAATACGCCTCTCTGTTATTCTGGAGGAAGGCGTGGGACTGTCCAGATCTACGTATAAGCATCAGAGGTGGCACAGTTGACACTTGTCTAAATTACTTGTTTACACCTCAGTCTCCCACCTCTGGTGAGGTCTCCAAAGGAAGGGATAAGGCTTTAGGGACTTTGGTTCTGTGACACCCTCCACTGGGATGGAGGGGCAGGTTCCCAGCACATGCTGACAGAATGAAGGTTTTAACAAGTAAAAATAAATGAGTCCTGTCCTTTGCAAAGAAAAGTTAATTGCAGGCACTTTGACTAAAACTCCATAACCACGAGAAGAAATAACCTAGTGTGTGCAGCATGAAGAATATTTACAATGGAGATAAAACAGCTCTTGAGAGCCGATAGTAAGGATCGAGGTATGCTTGATGCTTTTCCTGTGTGATCACATTAGTAACGAGAAGAAACATACAGCTCCAACCAAAAGATAACCCATCTGGACGTGTTTATATGGAGAGGGGAGAGGGAAAGGTTTGGTTAAGAATAACTACAGGGAGGTGGTTGTGGTATTTATACCACTATCCCCATACTGCTTATCTCTCATCCTGCTCTATTATTATTATTTTTGTGCTTATCACAGCCTAACAGGACACAATTTATATTTAGTCATCTGTTTATTTTTGTCTCTCTACATCCTGCATAATTCGAGAAGCCCAGGATCGTGTCTGTCCTGTTCCCTCTGGCATCCACAGACCCATAATCGTGTCTGGTACATGACAGGACCTGGTAGTTCTTGTTTTGTGTTGATGGACTCCACAATGAGTAGAGATTCTGTGTGGGAGCTTTGTCTCCTCAGGGACTTTTGCAAGGAAGGACTTAGATTCGTGTCATGGATGAAGTTGCTGAGCTGGGGAACGGGCATTTCGGTCTCTAATTTCTTACGTTCCTTTAGCTGCATCAGCAAAAGCACCTCGTTCTCTCTTAGGAGAAAGGGTTTGACCAGCTAGTGAAAGAGTAGGAGAAAAACTCCTCCAGACCTTTGCCTTATCCACCCAATCACCTTCAGGGCCATCGCAAAGATCTTCAGTAACTAGATGGATCTGTCCATGCCTCAGAATATTTCCACGTCTGCTTTGGTGTATCTAATAGTTTCTTACAGAGGACTTTTGCTTGGGGGAGGGAGAGTGGTTTAGATAGATTTTTTCTTTTGCCATAGGAAATAATAACTTTAAATTTAAAAATGTAGGGGCGCCTGGGTGGCTTAGTCTGTTGGGCGTCCAACCTCCACTCAGGTCATGATCTCACGGTCTGTGGGTTCAAGCCCCACGTTGGGCTCTGTGCTGACAGCTCAGAGCCTGGAGCCTGCTTTGGATTCTGTGTCTCCCTCTCTCTCTGCCCCTCCCACACTCAAGCTCTGTCTCTCTCTCTCAAAAATAAATAGACATTAAAAAAAAAATCACCACAAGACAGCCCCTTCATGCATATGTTGTCATTAAGTTGTAATCACATCAGTGTGAATAATAACAAAAACATTTGCTCCCTTGAACACAAGCAGGGAGTAAAGCTAGAAGGAAGGCCCACTTCCTGAGCTGTGGGAGGTGCCACCTCCGAGGGGGGGCAGTGCTTCTGAAGCTCTGGGACTCTTGAAGTGAAGCTTGCTGGTCTACTACCCAGTGGTGCCTGGGACCCTAGTCCATGGTGATGGGCATTTAGATTAATGTGTGTTAGTGAGACATGCATAAAAGGATCAACAACTCATATTTGGTGACAATATTTTTTCAAATTTTTTACAGCTTATTTTTATTTATTTTGTGTGATAGAGAGAGAACAAGCAGGGGAGGGGCAGAGAGAGAGAGAAAATCCCAAAGAAGTTCCACACAGTCAGCGCAGAGCCCTACACAAGGCTTAATACTAGGAACCATGAGATCATGACCTGAGCTGAAATTAAGTCAGACGCTTAACGGACTGAGCCACCCAGGCATCCCAGTGATTTGTTTTGTTTTTTTTTTTAATAACTAGTTCTTTTTGGGAAATCTTTACCCCCAAAGGATAGTTAAGGTTAAGGATGTAGTGTCTTTTAGTCTTCAAGGGAATAACGTTTAAGACTTGACTTGATCACACAAAGTTTACTATTCCTAAGTTTTTGGTGATGAAGATGTGACCCAGAACATTGAATTAGCAGAGAATGAGTTGGAATTCAGGGGTACAGTATCAAGGATGACAGATATTTAAAAAATAAAATTACTCAACATTTCTTTTTAAAAAATGTTTATTTATTTTGAGAGTGCGAGCATGGGAAGGGAAGAGCTGCAGAGAGAGAGAATCCCAAGCAGGCTGCACGTTCAGCATGGAGCCTGACACGGGGCTCGATCTCAGGAACCTTAAGATCACGACCTGAGCCGAAATCAAGTGTCAGTGACTTGACCAACTGTGCCACCCAGGCGCACCTCTAAAAATATTTTAGAAACAGAAAAAGATGACGGATGTTATCTGATCCTACTTTAGTATGATCATTGGTGTAAGTCAAGCCATCATCTTCCATGGGTGGCTTAAACTTATGCCATAGTGACGCATGCAGATTATTTCTTATTACAAGTGGAAAAAATTAAAACTTCTGCATGTTGGACAGCTAAGGATGGAGTGGGAAGAGAAAGGGCGGACGGTGAGGAAGTAATGGAACAAGTGAATGGGGGAGGTCGGGGAGGACAGGTTGGATGTGGAAAGGAGACAGCTGATGTCACAGTGACAGGCAGGCAGGGCCACACAGCCATACTCTTCTCACTAAGAGAGAGGTGTCCAAGCGTGGGGAAGGAGTAGACAGAGCATGCTCCGGAAAAGGAAACTTTATGGATACAGAGGCACGAATGCAAATGAACCCATTCAGTGTAAGTGAGTACTTTTCAAGGAAGACAAAGCAATGTAGAGGCTAAGAGTTTCAGCTCTGTGGTCAGAGATGTATATTCTGTCCCTGGCTGGGCCACCTTGGGGTTGTGGAGTGAGTTCTGTCCGACAGCCTTAAGCTCCAGTCTTCTCATTTTTAAAATGTTTCTTTAAAAGGCATTCATTTCTAGGATGTTGTGTATTCAATGAGATAAAGAACATTACGCCCTCAAGCGAATGGTGGACACATCCTAAATCAGGAGAAGGAATCTCAAAGGCCAACAGGTGTGACTCCAGAAAGCAGAACTGAGGGAGGTTTTGGTGAACTAGAAAGTGAATCCTTTGCAAGGAAGCCACTATCCCCTCCAACTGCTGACCTCCAGGCCACAGATATCCAGATATTGCCACATCTTTATTTTTTTTTATTTTTTTTTTATTTTTTTTCAACGTTTTTATTTATTTTTGGGACAGAGAGAGACAGAGCATGAACGGGGGAGGGGCAGAGAGAGAGGGAGACACAGAATCGGAAACAGGCTCCAGGCTCTGAGCCATCAGCCCAGAGCCCGACGCGGGGCTCGAACTCACGGACCGCGAGATTGTGACCTGGCTGAAGTCGGACGCTTAACCGACTGCGCCACCCAGGCGCCCCATATTGCCACATCTTTAGATGACCTTCCAAGAGAAGGTATAGCACATTCAGGCTGTTAATTCAGTGTTTTAAAAATGCTCGCAAAACGATTCATGTTTTACAAACCATGTGCAGGGCTAATGAACACATCTATGGGCTGTGCTCAGGACCTCTATTAAAAAGTATTTGCTCTTACGATCATTGCTATTCCGGTAGCCTATTATGATGATGAATATCATTACGATTGTTTTGCCTTTGTTTTGGGGAGCAAATCACTATCTTGGGAGCTAAAGAAACTATAAGAGAGAAAACAGAATACATACTGTCATAGTAAGCTGAATGTAGAAAATCAGTTAATAGGCACAAATACGCACAATTAAATACCCTCCAAAATATTTTAAGAACTACGAGGACAGCAGGGGATTTCCTTTTTATTTTAAACACAGCTGTGATGTGTATTTTCTGAAGAGCTTCAAACAAGCTTCAGTTTATGGTGGTCCCATCTGAAATGGATTTCAGGCTGAATTAGGTAACGCCTCCAGGGAGCTCGATATATGTTATTAGTCATCAACATGACCATTGTCATCATTACATGCAATCAGACAGCTAACCTACTTACGTACATCAGGTCTCAAATCCTGATTTAAATATTTCACATTGCCTCAAGGTTAATGAACTTGACACCAAATATGCAAATTAAAAGTTGTCAGACATTTGAGCAAATGAACAAAGATGTTAGGTCCGAGGAAGCTTGCTGCAGTGACGGAATAAAAGCTTCTGGGTGTTCATCAATAGGGCAGTTGTTAAGTGCCTTCTATAAAATACGGCACTGTTGTTTAAAAAAGCTGGGGCGCCTGGGTGGCTCAGTCGGTTAAGCGGCCGACTTCGGCTCAGGTCACGATCTCGCGGTCCGTGGGTTCGAGCCCCGCGTCGGGCTCTGTGCTGACAGCTCAGAGCCTGGAGCCTGTTTCGGATTCTGTGTCTCCCTCTGTCTCTGCCCCTCCCCTGTTCATGCTCTGTCTCTCACTGTCTCAAAAATAAATAAAATGTTAAAAAAAAAAAAGTTAATGACACTAATTATGTAGCCTTTGCAATATGGGTAACACAAGTGATTTTTATTTCCTTTTTTCCTGTTAGGAGAATTTCTTCCACATGACTAGTCAGTTTTTCCATGGTGTCTTTTTCTTTCCAGGTCTACTTTTCTTTTGTTTGTTTAGGAACTCGTTATTTTAGACCCAGGCATCCAATGTGGATTCCTAGTTATATTTTCTTATAACTTGTGAATGTTTTCTTTTGTGTTGGCCATTATTTTTTTTTCAGTTTATTTATTTATGTTGAAACAGAGAGAGAGAGCAAGGGAAGAGCAGAGAGAGAATCCCAAGCAGGCTCCGCACCGTCAGCATAGAGCATGATGTAAGGCTCAAGGCCACAAACCATGAGATTGTGACCTGAGCCAATACCGAGAATTGGTCGCCCAACTGACTGAGCCACCAGGGCACCCCTGCCCATTAACTGGAGTAGGAACTATGGGCTCCAGGTGTGAGGCTCATCCTTATTCCTGTGGTTGGCATGGTCCGCCTAATGGAAACGTACTTCCTTTCTCCTTACTTTCAGCGGGTGATGTGTTGACCCCTATTTGTGGCATTCTCTGGGTAACTCAGGTGGCTGTGCAGGGCCAGGAAGACTTTCCTTTCCTATACCAGGCTCTGAATGAGTTGGAGACTGTGGGGACCCTCTCCCACTTCTCTTGCTGGTGTCTCCTGTGCTTCTGTAGGCGTGAGAAGGTCCAAGAGCCACTCAGACTTGCAGGTGGCCTGAGTGGCCCCTTGGGGCTCCAGCATAGAATGGAGACTATGCAGAAGAATCTGTAAGAGAAGTCAATCTGCCGCCCTTTTATCTAAGCTCTAACGATTGTATTGTCTTCTTTCTAATTCAGTGGCTACTGGCTTTTGTGTGGAAGCACAGAAAATAAACCCCCAGAATCCACCATGTAGTTTCTCCCCCTGGAGACCACAGAAAAGGCCAAGTTCTAGGACGAACTCTTCATATTTTTCCAGCATGCTCCCCAGGCATGGAGGTTACTCTAGGGGCAGAGATGAGAAAGACAGTGGTCAGTGCCTTCTTAACCTAAACCTAGGCAACTACAATCCAGTGGCTACATGGAATAAATCATAATCCAGGACAGCATATCCAGTATTTCTGGATCTATCACATGCTAGTAATTTTCACCACATGAACACTCCTGTTCCTCACACAACAGTTTGGAGATGCTTAGTATGGATTCATATAAATATGAACACTGGATCACACGACACAGGATTTTCTACATTTTTATGATTCCAAATAGGTTTCTTAAAGAGTTGTACTGATTTAGAGGACCTGAAACATTGTCCAGTTCCTGTGGCCTTTAATCTCACCCATTAGAGCATATGATTCTTTATAAGCCTCGCTTTAAAAAGAGAGAGAGGGGGGAAAAAAGAAGAATTACACCTGGGGCCTTTTCCTCTCTTTATAAAATCCCCTATAGTTCCTCATAAAGTTTGATGGATCCTTATGATAAAAAAGTTTAAAGTACAGAAAATGCATGAGTAACTCTCTTCAGCCAAAGACTTTCCTTTTTATCCCTCATTTGCCTCTCGATCTTTAAAGACTTTGCCTCCCATGGGCTTCTCCAGGTTCTGTTATCTCCTGGAAATTTCTAGACTCCTTAGGGTACAGTAATTCCTCCCACTACAGAATCAACAGGTCATTGATTCTGGGAAGAGGCATCTTCCCCAGTACCTTTTAGAACTGTGCAATTGCTGTAAGTCTTGAGGCTTTAGTTTTGTCAATTTTTGTTAATTTTGTGCACAATTTCATAATGAATTAGAAGGGCTATATTTTTCTATAGGAGGTTTTCAGCAACAGCTGAGTCTATATAGCTAAAAGTGCTTACATACAACCTTAAGAAATGGAATGTGGCCTCTGGGTGGCTCAGTTGGTTAGGCATCTGATTCTTTTTTTAGTTTTTTTAATGTTTATTTTTGAGAGAGAGAGAAAGAGAGAGGCAGAGAGATAGAGCCCAAGCAGGGGAGGGGGAGGGAGAGAAGGGGACACAGAATTTGAAGCAGGCTCCAGGTTCTGAGCTCTGAGCACAGAACTTGATGCAGGGCTTGAACCCGAGATCATGACCTGAGCCAGAGTTGGAGGCTTAACCAACTGAGCCACCCAGGTGCCTCTTGAGCATCTGATTCTTGATTTCTGCTCAGGTCATGAACTCATGATTCATGACATAGAGCCCTGAGTAGGACAATACAGAGTTTGCTTGGGATTCTGTGTGTGTGTGTGCGCACGCGCGTGCGTGTGTGCCGTTTCCATACCTGTGTACTTTCTCTGTTTGAAAATAAAAAAATAAACTTAAAGAAAAGAAATGGAATGAATTTCTGATGATGCATTTGAGTGCTCTAATCGTATTCATGGCGTTGAACAGGAAAACCTCATCTAGTGATCCATGCTAACTGTTGAAAATGTGTTCCCTTTGGAAACATTTAGCCACCTCTGTTTCTGTTTTAAATTTGTTTGTACTTATTTTAGTCCCCAGGCCACTGAGTTTCAGTGTAGATCTTTTTTCTGAGCGTCCTCAAAGCACAAAGCAGCATGCCCTTTCCACGTCTTACTGTTGATCCGGTATATGTAAGATTCCTCGGTCAGAGACCCAAACTTCTGTGCTATCATGTTCTTCTGCCTGTGTCATTTCCTCTCTCGGTCACTTTTCTTGAACGCTTGTATGCCATGCATGTTTCACAGTGGCAAAACTCACCCTGACTTGTACAACAGAAACCAGATGGAGATGGAGAGATCGACACAATTAAAGGTTTGCAAAATGGTCCTCTTGGCCATCTGGCTTCCCTCTCTGTTATAACAGCAACGTACGGGTCTGGCATGGCTGCTCCAAGAAATCCTAGTGCTCTTTGCCCTGCCCCTATAGGATTCCTATGGGTCTGGAATACAAATATTTGTGAACGTGCCCTGTCACATTTCCCTACAGTTTTCATCACCCAAAAACCTCACTAGGCGATGTCGATCTTACTTGCAGAGCCCCAGATGGTTTCCCAATAATTCCCATCTTCTGAGCCAATTCTCCAAACTAGCATAAAAAGCATATTTAGGGTATTTTTAATCCTAAAGCAAGCCAAATAGACCCGTGTGGCACGACTCCGCAGCGTTAGTAAAATGATTAGTGCACCTCGATTGGGTAGGTATGCGTCGGGAGACTTTCAGAAGCATGCATTTTATTATCTGTTGCTTATACTCTAAGGGAAAGGGTAAGTAAACATTCTGCCTGAAGTGCTGTTTGCATTCTTGCCTGACAAATCCCAAGACACAGATTTGATATATACCCTCATTGAGCATAGCAGTTTCTTTCTGTTTCACAAATACTGGCAGGAAGTGAGCCTCTTGGTCTTGTCAGTCCCCCAACTGCAAGGAGGTGTTTGGAGAGGCTGAAGTCCCCAAGTTCGGTTTCAACTAGTGTTCGTGTACCACAGTTTCTCAACCTGACACTGTTCATGCAGGGGCCGAATGATTCTTTGTTGGGATAGGGAGGGGGTTGTCTTGTGCATTATAATGTGTTGACCAACATCCAAGACTTCTCACTGGATGCCATTGGCTCCTTAGCACCTGCTCCCACTTGCGATAAACCAAAAGCTCCTCTGACTTTGCTAGTTGCCCACCAGGATGAATGGGAATAGAGTAAAATCATCCCTGATTTTCTTCTTCCCTGTCCAGAACTTTACTATCCAATATGGTAGCCACTAACCATTGGAAGCCATTGAAATTAGTTACAATGAATTACAATTAAAATTCAGTCGCCTAACCTCATGAAACCACTGGTTACCATATATTATAGAATATTTCCTTCAATACAGCAACTAATATTGGACAGTGCTGTTCTAGGGCAAATATTCTTGGTGGGAGATCTCACATCCAAGGCAAAAACAAACTTATTTATTCTTGTATTTATGGCTTTCAAATAATTGAAGGTAAATGAAAATATGGTCATCATTGAAAAACAAGCAAAGAAGCCAGCGAAATTTTTCAGACAAAAGTTGACGAGATATTAGAAACACTTCAAACTGTATGGTTACTAAATGAAGGGACCCTATTTGAAAACGTTAGATGTATTTTGTACTATAATACTGATTCAGTATTTTAACATTTTTATTCAACAAGAAGGGAATGTTGTGAATGAAATAGTGTTTTGATGATGAATTAATTAATGCATTCAATTTAAACAAAAAAAGAAAGAACCAAGCTCTTTCAATAAATGGGTTATTGTAGTGTATTGCCCACCTGATGCCTGATGACCTTGGTGGGTTTGGGGAGCCTGTTAGCTATGAGGTTTTAGGGAAGACTGAGCTCTGCTATTTGCTTTCAAAGCAACAAGATCCTGGCTCTCCCTGACCTGATCAATGAGAGACCCATGACCTATTATCAGCCATTTGGATGTTCCCACCCAGGACTTTATATCTGGGTCGGTTGATACACTGTGTCAGGCCGTTTACTTTTTTGGTCACCTACATCAGTTCTTTTAATAAATCTCCTAGCGTCTTATATTCCCCAATATCGATACCTATATTTTATGTCTAAGATTCTTGTCTAAGGGTTTTCCATAAGATGCATCTCTGGTAAGAGTTTTGCTTTTTTTTTTTAATTTTACAAATTTCTTTTTTCTTTGTAAGTAAACTCTTCTCAACGTGGGGCTCTAACTCATGACCCCCAAGATCAAGAGTCTCCTGCTCTACAGACTGAGGCACCCAGGTGCCCTACTGGTCGAGGTTTAGAACACTTTTCCTGTAGAGCACCATGCTTTCTGGAATTCTGCCTGGAAGTCATTGCGAACACAGCCTCTCTGAATTTTGTCTGTGTCTTCTCAACTCAGCTAGATTGCCTTCCTCTGCTTTTACAGCCTCGAATGTTCGTCTGGGTATAATTGGGGCAATTTTCAGACTCACCATATTGTTTCCTTTTATCATGGATCACATTTCTATCCTGGCCACTGTGTAATATCCAAAAGCAACTGCTGCATATATTTTTTCCAGTTTTCTCGTTGTTCTTTGTTGATTTCTTTTTGATCTAATGGATAAATCACGCCAATCCTCATATATATTGTGATGTAGATATATAATCAATATCAGTATTGATATTTCTGAGTGCTGTCTCATTGTTTCTTATTTTATTGAAAGTAGCCACACCAATTACTCCATAACTCTTCACTCTGTTCATTTTCTTTTTAAAGAATTTCACAATCTATAAAAACGTCTTCCTTACTTATGGGTGCACTTGTTTATTGGATTCCTTCTCCTTAAGGCACTTTATTTGCCCAGAGTATGTGCCCTGAACAATGTGGTAATTATCTTGGTGAAATAACTGTATCTCACTAATTTCTGGACTAATCATTTCACAATTAAGTTTGCAAATTTTACCCCATCTTTTTTAGAATACCAGCTCTTTAGGGAATTTTCTAGCTCTAATTTTGACAAGAGGATAATTTCATATTGTTTCAATACAAATAACAAAATACAGAAAGTTCACTGAATAAGGTTTATGCCTCAGAAAATATTTCTCAGATTGTTGTCAGTGTAAGGATCCCACAGGTGGCCAGTGGACAATCCACAATGCTCTAGATGGGTGTTCACGGATGCATAGTACCATACGGCAATCTTACACAGCTCACAAAGGTCACTTTTCACCATTTTATGTCTTCTGTAACATCACCAGCTGATCTTCTGTGTCATGGAAGAGATAAAGACACAGACATTCGTAACATACTACCCATAAAAGTCAATTAAAGTTTATATGTCTGAAATTGTTGGCTTGCTGAATTTTTAGGCTTTACAATCGAGGTGTTATCGTTACTTTTCATCTACTCTCTTTGCTTGTTCCCTGGAATATAGTGATATTTACGTTGTCCTGAGACTCATCGAGACACTTCATTTTCCAGCATGGCATCGTAGAGCAGGGACTGGGCCCTTTTACTTCTTTCGGATCACAATTCTTGACATTTGTTCTTACTCTTACTCAGTGGCCACAGTCCAACATCGTAAAGTAGTGGGTTATTCCGAGGGAATAGACAGAGTGGGCTGTTCATCAAGGTTTGATCCCAGACATAACTGAAGTATATCCTTAAGTGACTTTTAAAACCTACTTGAAGTTCCGGGCCACAAAACATATTTATTTTTGATGCAGTTCAAAATAAGAAAGCCTATAGAAAATGAAAAGATTACCACAGCTGTTTTTCAAATCCTAATTCTTTAGATTATCCTATAAATTTTGGATTCAAGAAAAAACTGGGAAATAGGTTACGAAAATAAGTCTCACATCTTGCATTGCCTTTGGAAATACCTGCCTAAGAAAATATTATGGAGGTAATTGTTAGAGCTTTTGCATGGGCATGCTGCTGTTTTAGATATATTCCTCTTTTAAAATGCATGTCAGTCTTTCTGAAAACAGATACGGCACAGTGGAAAGACAGGTGCTTCTAAAGCTTGCGGCTTTACAATTTGGGCACAGGATGGTGGCAGCTAAATTTCATTTTGGCTGGTTAGACTGAAGGGGAGGAAGAGCCCTCTCTCCGCTCCTCCTGGCGATCATACTAAGTTTCAGCATGGAGGTGGCAAAGGGTTGCTCTTTCAGGATTAATGGGAAGACTACAAGTCTTGAGGACAAGAACGGATAACAAAGGAAGAGAGCCAAGTCTCAGACACCTTTGAGTAGGAGATCTTGTGGACCCGATAACCCAAGCTTATAGGCTCCAATGGAGACCGATGGCCAACCTTTCCCAGAACTCCCCTGTGCATTGACAGTAACCCCGTTGGCCTGCTCCCTTCCCAAACCTGAGAACCAACTGCTTTTTTTGCATTGCCAAGGTCGGCTCTGATCCACGTTAGCATCTTCACCCCCAGTCATACTTCCTCTGGGCATGTCTTGATATCAGAATGGCACCATGTTTGACGGGTCCCATCACTCCTTTTGTTTGAGAGGATGGAGAATATAGTTCTAAGACTGTGAAAATTGTGTGAATGAAATGGTTTCCCAACTCCATAGCTGGCAATAATTAGAGTCACTCACTGCATTTCCGGCCATCAGAGTTTGCTATATTTCCCATAATTACGTTTGTTGTTTGAAGTATCAGGGGTTCATAAAAATAAAGTTTATGGTTAGACACTGGGATCAGAAGGAAAGAGAGCTAAAACGGGGTAATCTGTGAAGATCTTTCTTAAGGATTGACAAGTACTGGAGTGGGGCTAGCGAGATAGACGTTAGAGCGGTATTTCTCAGCTGGAGACAATTTTGTCTCTACGAGACATCTGCCAATGTAGGGAGACATTAGTGGTCTTGATACTGGAGAAGGGTATTAGTGGCATCTGGTAGGTAGTGTGCATGGATGGAGCTAAACCTTCACACAACGCACGGGACAGCCTGACCACAACAATTATCCAATTGCCAAAATGCTACATTTTGGGAAACCCTGACTTGGGCAGTTCACTGGGAAGAAAATGAAACTGTAAATTACGTTTCGTTCCTTCTAGTAGATCAGTACTTTCTAACTGCATACATTTGCAAAGGTGTGGAGCTCACAAACATGCCCTTCTAGGAAATCATGGCTTATAATTGTAGGTGCCAACTTTAGCAAAACTAGGACAGCAAAGGTGCATTTATTTAAGTATTCTTAATATTTAATCCAGATGCTTCCTACACTCACTTCTCACTTCCTATCATTTATTAATTTAAGTGATTCTTGCAATCTATAATTTGTTCCAATCTTTCTTTCCTTTTTTAAAAAGCATTTAAATTTTTTTTTAATGTTTATTTATTTTGAAAACGAGAGACAGAGTGTGAGTGGGAGAGGAGCAGAGAGAGAGGAAGACACAGAATTGGAAGCAGGCTCCAAGCTCTGAGCTGTCAGCACAGAGCCTGACGCAGGGCTCGAGCTCAGGAGCTGTGAGATCATGACCTGAGCCAAAGTTGGGTGCTTAACTACTGAGCCACCCAGGCAACCCTATTCCAAGCTTTCTTGAAAGGCCTTTCAACTAAGAAAAGCATATGTATACACATGTGTATTTTAAGTTTATTTATTTATTTTGAGAGAGAGAGAGAGAGCGTATGTGCACGAATCATATGTATATTTTTAATCCTTGGCACAGTGAGGTAAAAAAATATCCCATTGATTTCCAGTTACAGGGTAAATATTTCTCTTTTTTTTTAATTTTTTTTTAAGTTTTTTTTTTAACATTTATTTATTTTCGAGACAGAGAGAGACAGAGCATGAATGGGGGAGGGTCAGAGAGAGGGAGACACAGAATCTGAAACAGGCTCCAGGCTCTGAGCTGTCAGCACAGAGCCCAACGCGGGGCTGGAACTCACGGACCGCGAGATCATGACCTGAGCCGAAGTCGGCCGCTTAACCGACTGAGCCACCCAGGCGCCCCACAGGGTGAATATTTCTTATTTCCACTTGTTTTCCTCTGAACATGTGTAGCGCATGCCACGTGTTCCTTGGGGCAATCCTGGCTCCTCCCGCACTGTTCTAAATGGCATCCAAGTCTGTCTCTTCTTGAGAATTCAATGGAAGTTCAAACCTCTTCCTGCCCTGATCTCCCCAACTTTTGTTTTTCTATTGGAGGTGATTCACATGTCTTGTTTTGCACCTTGGACTGTTACCCTGTTATCCATCGAATTGCTTCTCAAATAGACTTCATGAACGTACCTTCTTCATCTTTGTTTCTGTGACCAGGTTTCTCCCGTGTGTATATCGTGGAGCTTTGAGAAAAGGAAGCCCAGACGGCAGTTGTTGGCATCTCCCATGGGAACTAGTTCAGCTTCAGAACATAGTGGGAGTGTTTATTAAGGCACACTTGTGGGCACTTGAGGATACTCTTTGGCCAAAGTTTTACTCTATGATATATATTATATGGCATAGGTGTAAATATATATGTAGATCATGTATGTACACCACATGTGTAGCATATATTCATATGTATAAGATATATGTATGCCCTGTATCTTTATATATACACCTATTATGTGTGTATATATTATATATGCATGTACCTATGATATATAAGTATATGTAATAGACATACGGCATCCATAAAGCTGTCTGTGGTGTATGATATATGTGCATTTCTGATACATAGGTATTTGAAAACAGGAATCTCAATACAGCTCATGCGAGGAGGAATCCTCAAACCTGTAAGCTCTCAGAAAGAGCAGAGTGGGTACTTTTCATTCCCTTGACTTGTTTTAAGGGACCCGTGAAGTTTTACCAACCCTTCTCTTTTCACTTCTGCCTCACTTTTCTCTGTGTGGATGTCTCTGCTTTTTCTTTCTTATAGTCCACACATGTCTGCCCAGATTCTACCCGTGTCATGGTCCCTCTGACCAAGTCAGTGTCCTAAGTGACGTGCTGGTGTCCATCTCTGTTGGCTTGGCATCGGTAGCTGAAGGAGCAGGAACTAATGCAGGCTGATGGCGTGGCAAAGCAGTGTATTGAAAACACACTGAAAGGCTTACATCATTGCCAGGAACACTGGAGAAATATGCTTAGAATTCAGGTAGGAATAACGGGAATCCTTGGGAGATAGGTCATGCAGACAGGAGCACCGATAAAGGCTGATGTGGACAGCACTGTCTTCGGCACAGGGCGTGGATGATGTAGCTCTCCCTGCATCCAAGAAGTATGGACACACGGCCCATTGGCCCCTGGAAACTGAATGTTGTGGCCACCACTTTCATGGCTAGCAGGAATGTTCTGACATTCCTAGTACTGGACCACCGTTGACAAACTCAACATCCTCATGGTAGGTGTCTGGTCACATAGTCAATCAAATGCTGTCTGTCTGAGAGGTGGAGAAAATAAACACATGGGCTTTTGTTTTCTGCAGGGAGAGGTGGATTCTGATACCATAATAGCAAGCATGATAAGGGTGTCCCAGTACAAGGAAAGGGTTTTTGTGCTAAGGGATTCCATTTGGCCCACTCAGATAAGTCACGGTAGTATCACTGTCTCCAGGCCATTTGGTTACTACCCTTAATTCCATGTGCAATTTTAATTTCCCTCTGCCACATAATGTAACATATTCACCAGTTCCGCGACTGGGAATTTTGAGGGCTATTATTCTGCCAGCGATAGTAACTTATATTATCCATGGTATTTTGGCCATATAAAATAATATTTTGTATAAAGAGACCTAGATTTGGAGTAAGAATGGTCTCACAAGTTGACTCTGGTATTAGGCATGATCCAGGTCAACAGATAACCTTCTCAGTTAAATTTTCAGGTATGAGGAGATTGGCACCTACTCCAATGTTGTTTTCCTGATCTTTTAAGCTTGGTCTCGTCTGCAAAAGGAAGGAAAATCCTATGTGGAGTTTCTGCGTCATGTAGAAACCAGATCAATCTTGCTTTGAATCATGACTGTCCCTCTTTCTAGTTAAAGTCACTAAGTTCCTTGGCTTGTCTTTCTCCATTTTCTCATCTCAATAATGGGTACAACTTCCTAGGACAATTGTGAGAATTAAGTGAGGCAATTGAAATGGAGATGCTAAGTGCCACGCCTGGTTCACAATGAATATAACACCAGAAAATATCTAAGTGTATTTAGACCACGATTTCTGCAACATTGCACTTCAGATATTTGAGCCCAGGTAATTATGTTTGTTGGGAGTAGAGAGGGCTTCCCAGTGCATTGTGGGATGCTTGGCAACATCCCTGAGGTCTTCACGTTAGCCCAGTTGCCTCTTTCCCTTCAGCTGTGAGACCAGCTGATCTCTAGATACTGCCAAATGTCATCTGTGGGGGAGATCGCCCCTCCACTTCTGAGAATCCTTTCTCCAGACAAATGACCTAATGGATTACCATATGTTCTTTACACTATCTAATTGTAAGTATACATGTGACTCGTGGAAAACCATAAGCAGTCATATATTTACATGCTGTCTTCCAGGTAGATAATAAGGAATATGTGCGACCCCATCTCCATCCATAGAGAGAGAAGAGTAAATGTCATTTTTTTTTAATTTGTTGCCGGCACAGATAAATATCTGATTTATTGAAGACCAAAGAGTCCATGCTTAACATCCCATTTAGTGTGGGATATTATTCCTTTTTTTTACTTATCTACATTCATTTTGAGGCAATTACCACAACACACTTATCAGTTTAACTTAATCAACTGTGTACATTTCTATTTTGCTAGAACGCAAATCCAAAATAACAAGTGAATGGGGAAAGCTTATCTTTTTCACTAAAACCTATTACTTGTAGTCTTAGGAAGAAGCCTCAAGCTGTGTCTGTCTAAATGCAAACCATATGAGAAAACTAAAACATGCTCACTATTTTAATTATCAGCTTCTTGGGGAGCGGGGTGACAATGACCCCAGTTTTCCCTCTTGACCTGAAGGAATATGTAAATTAACTGCTCTAGCAGGTGAGAAAGGATAAGCCTAGGGAGCGCCTTGATTAAATTTCACAAAAGTATATGGATTATTGATTAGGTTCACAGCATGAAACAGCCCAGAAATGTCACCCTTCAGTGGCCTTAGTAGATGAGGAAATTTTGCCAACCATGAGGTAGATGTTGAAATCATCCCTTTGTTGAGTGTCCCCTTACACATTGATCATGAAAGTTTTTCCCTGTGACCCAGGGTCCAATGGATTAAAAGGCTGTGGTAAGAATGTAGATCCCACTGAACTTGATGGCACAATCATCAGAGTTAAGAACTGGCCAGTTGCCTGGATGGTGTCCAGATATTGGCTGGGAGGCTGGGACACACCCCACATTAAAAGTTGGATGGTTTTTAACTACAGAAGGTTGGAGAGCTTCCAGAAAATACTAGACCATATTGGGTTTCCTTAGATGTTTGTTTGATAACCAGACCAGGGTCACAGAGCAATGCGAAATGGATGAAGCTGAATAGGGAGGTTCAAGGTTGTCCAACCGAGAATATGAAAGGTGACCCAACAGGTGGGTGATGGCACTGAGGGCACTTGGTAAATGACAGCAGAACTGATGAGGGTCTCAAGAACAGAGTCGTAATCCATTCTCTTAAGGGAATGTGATCAGGTGTCTCCTGGAAGAAGGTCATTCCTAGGAGAAAAGAGTTTGGACCCTGGAAAGGTTACCAACCATAGACATAAGCCCAGGGGGATATAAAGGCACCATCTGTGAGAACAAGGACACCATGGGGGTCATCTGGGCTCAGGACCAGACTTGGATCCCAAGATCAGAGCTAGAGCAACATCTGGACTTCAGGGAAATGCTCGTTTCATCCATAAGACAGGTCTCAGCAAACTTCCAGAATTTTGTCTGCACAGCTGCCTTGGCGTCAAAGTTAAAGTCTGAACAGCAGGAACTGGACGTGCATGTAGATGTCAACCCAGAGCCTTGAAAAGCAGTCTGCTTAAAACGCAAACCTGCTAACGGTTCTGCGTTTAACAAACGCTCTGACGTTGTTAGATGAAGGAAGAAGGAAACGTTGCCTTAGATGAAGGAAACGTTGCCTTCCCGCCTAATCTGTATGTGAACTTATTTTCCAAAACAGGCATAGCCTTGGGTAAGTTACTATTTTTCGTATCCTCTAAACTCGAGATAAAGCATCCTCCGCATAGGAATGTAAAAATAGAGAAATCTGTATTGGTTCGGGATTTTTTTTTTTGTCAGTTAAATTATTAGTATTATTCTCATCTCTCAAATACGAAAGTCAAAACCTGTAAATAGTCCAGAGTCACCGAACCACAAAATGCATTCCGAATGGAAATAGCCTTTATTATCTTGCCAGCAGAAAGTAAAAGTAATTAGTATATGGGTGTTTGTCAGGTTTCGTCTATAAGGGGTCTTTAGACCAGCCTCATAATAACAGTGTTGAAAATGAGAACTGAAGAGGTTAAGATGATAGTCAACAGAGGAGAACAGTGAACAATCCATCAGCTTGGAACAAAGGAAGATAATTGCACGTTGTCCCTCATGGACTTACATGGTAGGCGAACCCTTCATTTTGTCCACTGAAGATGATTTTGTGACCAACAGCCCCAAGTTTCAAACTAGCAGCTGTGGCCTTCAAAGAAGAAACATGATCCAAATCTCCAGCTTCACCTAATGGATAAATCAAAGTGAGGGCTGCCTGCAGCCAATAGGAAGAGTCAGAAGGCAATGTAGAGAGGCAGCTTCCAACCCTGGTGGCAGGAATTGTACTCACTAGCGTCGTTTCTGAAGGTCAAGGCAGCTTTAACAGAAAGGTGATTTTTATTTTTTATTTATTTTAAATGTTTATCTTTGAGAGAGAGTGCAAGCTGGGGAGGAGCAAAGAGGGAGGCGGGACAGAGGATCCCAGGCCAGCTCTGTGCTGAAAGCGGAGAGCCTGATGTAGGGCTCGATCTTTTTTTTTTTTTTCTTTTTTGTAATTTTTAAATTTATTTTTGAGACAGAGACAGAATACGAGTCAGGGAGGGGCAGAGAGAGAGAAAGAGAGAGACACAGAATCCGAAACAGGCTCCAGGCTCTGAGCTGTCAGCACAGAGCCCGACGTGGGGCTTGAACCCATGAACCATTAGGTCATGACCTGAGCCAAAGTGGGACCTTTAACTGACTGAGCCACCCAGGCATCCCCAGAAAGGTGACTTTTTAAAATCTGTGTACTTGCACATCAAGGCAACACTCTTCTTGGGCACTAGAAAAGCAAGGAAGTCTGAAGTCGAATGCAGAGTCAGTCAAGATCACCACACCTCAGTCAAGGTCACATGCACCTTGTAAGTACTCAGTCTGACCCAGGTTCCCAGTGATCTTGAGGGCGTGGGCCCACAGTGTCTTAGCAGCTGCTTCATGACACCTCTTGGACAAAAGAAAAGATTGAACAGTTTGTGTTAAGTAGGCTGCATAGGGCGCCTGTCTGGCTCAGTCAGCAGAGCATACAACTCTTGATCTTGGGATTATGAATTCAAGCCCCATGTTGGGTATGGAGATTACTTACATACATACATACATACATAAAGAATACATATAGTAACGTTTTACTCAACGCTAAAAAAATTATATATATGAAATTTAAAAAACCATATTTTTATTTTATCCTTGAATGACCACATCCATTTACTAAGGCGTATGCCTGTGAGTCACTGCAAAACTTCACAAACATTGAATCTGCTTACACACCCCCACCCCCATTTCCTGTTCCACTTTGATTTTTCACATATGCCCAGAATCAGATCGGTAGGAAGAGAGCATGATTTAACGTTACAACTTGGAACAACCTCCAGCAAGTTGTTTGCCGCTGTCTGATAGAATCAACTGATTCTGCCTTTCCCTCAAAAATGTGAAATATCTTATGATGCCTCTGTGCGTCCTACAGCCTCTGTTGACGCAAGTACTCGATTCTGCTGTTGCGGCACAAAAGCGCTATAAACCCTCCGTAAAGCAGTGGGTGTAGTATATGGTTGTGTCCTAATAACATCTTATTTGTAAATATTCCCACATTTTGTGAAAACACACGGGCGATGTAATGGATATGACACATACGCCATATTTTACCGGTGCTTGTGCAAACACTTTCTATCCTATGTAGTATAGGACTGTCTCAAAGGTGGGCATGACCAGGAATCCTCATTGTTTCCTTTAATTCCTGTAAAAATCCATGTGTTATAATATCTGTGTTCCGGATGAAGGACTTGGGCCTAGAGCTGGAACTTGCTAAAAGGTCAAATGGTTAGCCTTGCAAGGAAGCTGATACTTTTGTGGAAACCAATTCCTGGAAGTTGGCAAAGCCCTAAGCCATTCTGTTCCACCATAATGAAATGGAGTCTGGGCCCAGGCTCCCAATCATTTGCTCTTAAACTCTGTGAAGGACATTAGCTTCCCTTGGCTATGTTGATGATTTAGAGAGAGCAAGCCCTTTTCCCCTACCCTTCCAGGCATTGTCCAGCTACACAAAGGTCATAGATGTGGAACATTCTGGAAAAGCAATGGATAGCAACATTGTAAGGTTCTCACTCTCAACGATGGCATCTTCATTCCCTTTCTCTTACCCACACGGTTTTTGCACGTGGCTGTCCATGCTCAACAAGTTTTGCAAACTATTTTGTCAAAGGAACATTCCGTGTTGTTGTTATTCACGTCTCAATGTCTCCTTTCTCCGCAGTGCTGAAGTTTATTGATCCCTTGTCATTTCTAAATTCTCCATGTTTTGACCCACCACAAGTTCTTCTCTAGGGCTGTTTTACTCCTGTGAGCATAGTCTAGCTTACAGGGACTAAATAAGCTATCTTTCTTCAGTGAGACAAAACAATTTTCTATTTCTGAAAACATTCCATTTCTTTGAGCCTGTTCTTAGAATACTTTTTTTTGTCTTAATTGCTCAGAATGCTGGAAGCATACAACTCAAAGGAAATGCCACAGATTGCCAAGTCCATAATAAGAAAGTACAACAACAACAACAACAAAACACAACTCCAATTAGCATTTTGGTTCGTAACTTAAGTAAATGATTGGGGAGATTACTACAATACATTTTTTTTATAATACTCTGTGTAATATATATAAAATGAACAGAGTTCTAAGCATCAACCAGATATAATTAGAGAGGTTTCCATCATAATTAGGTTATTTTAAAGTTTTGTTTGCAAACGCCTTCAGTTCTGTCTCACATGTATTAATAGCAATGACTGATTTCATACTCTAGCCCCATTCTTTTTGCAACTCCTGTGTAAGTACAAAGGAGTGATGTCAGTGTATGGCAGGAGTGATACAAGCATTTGGAGCTCCCCGCAAACAAAACAAAAGAAGAACAACCACAAATACAAAAAATAAGAGAGAAGATCGGAAGAAATAAAAGAGCTCTGTGGAAAACAAAGAAAACAGGAACAAAGGAAATGTAATACTAAATAAATGGCCACTGTGATTGAGTCTGATTCCCACTGCCCTCAGTTTATTAAAAATGTTGTGATTTCTTCAAAACTCAGTGTCACGTGTGATAGCTAAGGGGTGAGGGATGTCTTCGGACACTATCCCTCCTTAGCCGACTTACCCACTGCCCCTTTTGAAGACTGAACTTGTTTAAGTCCAAGGCAACTCAGAAATGAAACACCCATTTGGATTTGCATCTTTTTGTGGGGATTGAAATGCGTAGTGTAGTGAAATGTACATTGATGCTGATGGCACCCACCGTTATAGTAATTTGGACCAAAAAATCTTGAGAAAAGAACTTTTCATTCACTTTTCCACCCCGAGCTCTTGGCAATAGTAGAATAGGTTAATCTAAATGATACATCACAACACGGGTTTGCGGTTTGAGAGGAAGTTTGTAAATGGCAGTCTGGGAGGTACATGTTTCGCCTTCATAAATGAACATTTATTCACCAGTCTTTTTGGAAAATGGAGGGAAGGAAACAAAGGACAGAATGTACTTCTCTCTCGTGCAGAAGAGTGATCAGTTTGATCGGTATATTCGTTCCACAAACTTGTACTCAGTGTGTGCTGCGTGTTAAGCACAATTAGGAAAGAATCTGAGACAGTAGCAAATACAACAAAACATTATTGAGATCTTCTTATTAGGAAAATAGGGGGTTGGATTCCTGAAAACTTCTAAGCATATAGAATAAACGAGAGTATGATCTAATGAAGCTCCACTATTGAATAAAATCCCTGCATGCAGTGTTGCCTGTAAAACCACTCCCCCCGATATCCATACTCTTTGCCCTATGACTCGGTAGGTTTTCCACTAGAGGCAAAATAGATTTCCCCTTTCCATTGCTTGTGCGCTTGGTCATGTAACTTGTCTTGGCCAATGGGGTGCAAGAGAGGCTTACAGTCTCTTTGGGTGATGAGGTATGTCCACTTCAGCTTTTGACACAATCCTGAGAAGAAAGTGGCTGAGATTACTGGCCCCTCCAAAGACTGTGTGTAATGGAAGTATCCAGCCTAGACCTACTGACCACCAGATGACTCACATACGTATGAGAGAGAATAAACAATTATTTCCTTGAGTCACTCAGCATTGGGAATTTTGGTGCATAGCAAAAGCTGACTCATACACCCGTATGTACATCCTCTTGATTTCACCAATTTAGTCCTTTTGACATATTATGTTTCACTTTTAAATTTGTGTTTTGACATAAATTACAGATATCATTATATTTTATTGCAAAACTATCTTTTAGGGGTGCCTGTCTGGCTCAGTCAGTGGAATGGGTGACTTTTGTTCTCAGGTCTGTGAGTACACGCCCCACACTGGGTGTAGAGATTGCTTAAAAATAAAATCTTTAAAAACAAAAATCAAATGAAAACAAAACAAAACAAAAACCACACAAAGCTATCTTTAAAAAGAAATGAGTATCTTCCATCAAAATCACAGTACTTTTTACATACCTAACAGTAAAATAGTTTTCTGAATATCACCAAGCCATATTTAAATTGTCCCAGTTGCCTCCATGTAGAGGGTTTATGGAAGGTTTCTTCCAACCAGAATGTATTCAAGGTTGTTTCTGGAAGTCTACATCTGTTATCCCAACCTCACCATTTTGTCATGATACTGACTTGGCATGTATGAAAAAAAATGGTTAGCAGAGTGCTTTGGATTTGTCTGATTGTCTTCTTGTATGATAACTTGCCCTGTCTCCCACATTTCCTAATTGTGGGTAATACTACAGGCTTTAGTTTTAGCGTAGTCATGACATCTTCCTAAGTGATGGTGTTCAATTCCATCCGGTGGCCCATGATGCTTCCTTCTCCACCCCCAAGATTGTAAGAGTAACGCTGGAGTAAGTCAGTGGGAGCCTGATCCCTCCATTGTACACTTACCTTCCCCCCGTAACCAATAATTTTGCCAGATACACAGGTATATCTAGTTCCCAGGAACCTTGCTTTTTTAAAAGTGAGCTTTTAGAATGAGATCTTGCCATTTGCAACAACGTGGATGGAACTGGAGGGTATTATGCTAAGTGAAATAAGTCAGTCAGAGAAAGACAGTTACCATATGTTTTCACTCTTATATGGAACTTGAGAAACTTAACAGAAGACCATGGGGGAAGGGAAGGGGAAAAAACAGTTTCAAACAGAGAGGGAGACAAATCATAAGAGACTCTTAAATACAGAGAACAAACTGAGGGTTGATGGGGGAAGTGGAGGGGAAGGGAAAATGGGTGATGGGCATTGAGGAGGGCACCTGTTGGGATCAGCACTGGGTGTTGTATATAAACAATGAACCACAAGAATCTACTTCCAAAGCCAAGAGCACACTGTATATGCTGTATGTTACCTAACTTGACAATAAATTATATTTAAAAAAATAATTCTTTAAAAAATAGATAAAAATGAAAAAAATAAAACATTTCATTGCTGGAAAAAAATAAAGTGAGCTTTTAGATTTTAGAATACTTTTAAGTTTACAGAAAAAAATTACAAAGATAGCACAGAGAGTTCCCATATACTCTACATCCCATTTACCCTATTATTAACATCTGACAAGAATATGGCACATTTCTCACAATTAATGAACCAATATCGATACATTTCCATACGTTATTCAGATTTCCGTAGTTTTTCCTTAATGTCTTTTTTCTGTTCCAGGATCCTGTCCAAATTCTGCACTATATTTAGTTGTTATGTCTTCTTAGGATTGTTGTGGCTGTGACAGGTTTTCGGGCTTTCCTTGTTGTTGATTGTCTTGACAGCTTTGAGGAGCGCTGGGCAGTGTTTTGTTGAATGCGTGTCAATTTGAATTTGATATAGGTTTTTCTCATGATTAGACTGGGCTTATGCATTTTAGGGAGACAGACCCTAGGTACAGACTGTTGTTTTCATCACATATCCAGGATGTATATGGGATTTATCACAGTTGATGTTCACCCCCATCACCTGTCTATTCATGTTTGTCAAGTTCCTCCACTGTAAACATACTATGTTTTTTTTTCTTTTATCTCTACCCATACTGTACTTTAACACAAAATTTTTTTAACGTTTATCCATTTTTGAGAGAGCATGAGCATGAGCAGGGGAGGAACAAAGGGAGGAGGACACAGAATCTGAAGCAGGATCCAGGCTCTGAGCTGTCAGCACAGAGCCTGACGCGGGGCTTGAACTCACGAACCGTGAGATCATGACCTGAGCCGAAGTCGGACGCTTAACCAACTGAGCCACCCAGGTGCCCACCTATACTGTACTTTTTAGAAGGAAGTAGGTACCAAGGACGTAGGGAGTAACTCTCCGCCTACTTAGGGCTGGAGCACAACATCAAATTTGCAATTCTTCTGCATGGAAGATTTGAGTATTCTCACCCATGTATCAAATATTTCATTTATATCACCATGGACTCTTGGATATTTAATAATTTGGGTGAATAATCCTACTTTATTCATTTTGACCATTAAACTTTTAAATAATGGTCTTACCATTCCCTGATCCTTCCATTATATATGTATCATTAGGAAGTTTATTCGTGTTAACTCTGTCATTTCTCATGCGTTTATAACTTGTACATGTTCACAAAGAAATCTCTTTGCTTCCTTACCTAGGGTGACCCGGCTCCCTGAAGTACAATTCCTAGAGAGGCATACTCTGAAATGCAGCTTTTCAATCCCTAATTTTCAGAGTAAAGGGTTGGTGCATTGGTCTACAAATATTGTATTGATAATTATTTTTCGGAGTTTATTTTATTAACCAATTATGACACGGAAGTCACTGCACATTATTTCAAATACCCCTCATAAGAGGCTTATTAAGAAAGGTTAACTTAATTTGCTTAGATTACCAAACTTTGAAGCTCTATAGGAGTGACATATTGGAGCACCGGTCTGCTGGTTCCGGAACCTACCACCTATAAATTCCCACATTTTCTAAGCATACCGCTCCGTGTAGATATACCCCACTTACATCTTAAACTATGTGTAGAATGTGGAATGTTTCATTATATAAAATTATTATTCCATCTCATCTTCTCTTGTACCTTATAACCATTTAAAGTGTAAGACTACCATGCCTCCTATCCTTAGTTTTCTTCAGAATTTCTATTTCCCAACACAGAGAATCAGCAATTTACACAGAACTATGAGTACATTGTCCTTCCCCCCCCTTTTTTTAAGTGTATTTTGAGAGAGAGAGAGAGAGAGCATGTAGGAGGGCCAGAGAGAGGAGTAGAAAGAGAACCCTGAGCAGGCTCTGTGATGTCAGCATAGCGCCTGACGCCGTGCTCAAACTCACGAACCAGGAGATCATGACCTAAGCAAAAATCAAGAGGTGAGTGCCCAGCTGACCGATCCACTCAGGCGCCCCTTTCCTTTATTTCCTACAAACAGGGACTTTTGCATGCTCAGTGCTGCTGGGGGATTTTGATGCTCAGTGCTGCTGGGGAGAGGGGCGTTACTCCCAGTTGATATAGCTGCAAATACACCATGTGTGCACATAAGAAAATGCAGATTGCATCAGACTCTTTGCCCCCTACTTCTGCATGGTTGCCCCTCGTTTTGTTATGAAATAAAAGAACAGCCAATATTGGCTTGAAATAGTTGCCGGCTGTCCTCAGTATGTAGCTGCTCTGGGTGCACTTAGGGAGCAGAGTGCCATCTAGGAGGTAGAAGGTTTTTAAAGGTAGAGAGGGAACCGGAAAAAGGGAAATTACTAACAAAGAACCCATTGTTTTAGGCAAGGTGGCCCTCCTCAGGGGATCCGGAGGGGTTTGTTGGCACAATTCCTAGTACTGACTTGGAGAGTCCCAAGTTCACTGCTTCAAGATTACATTTCTGGGGGTTTCAGACCGCAGTTAAATTAGATATTAGGTCTCGGTTTACTTATTGGAGGCTTCCACCCAAGTGATGCCAGTTTGGGCTTGCGATTTTCTTTGCAGCAGTGTTAACATGGTTCCTTTACATGGGAGAAAAGGAACCCAGAGCGAGAGTTAGAAACCTGCTGGTCTGGTTCTGTGTACACGTGTGCAGGCCCTGCAGGCTGGGCGTGTGCACACAGCCCTTGGAAAGCACCGGCAAGTTCAGGGGCGTTTGCCAGGTCACCGGTGTGACCTGTTATCTGGAAGCTTGGGCTCGCCAGGTGGATGCGCGTTCCCACCTGTGCTTACAGATGTGAGTTCCTGCCTGAGCTCCCCAGGGGGGATGCACGTTCCCACAGTTAGATTTTCCTGGAACTTTACCTACTGCTGGGTGCGTTTTGCAGTAGGAAAGAAAAAAATGCTCCCACACAGCTAGAAAAAAAAAATTAAAATTTGTTTCCTCCCTCTCACAAAAGAGTCTCCTGAGGAGAGAAATGTTAACAAATGTTTGGACCTTTCCAGAACTCAAGGCCCGGGATATTTAGCGGCAGTGGCAGTTAGAAGGGCCTCCTTCACCTAATATTAGGCTTTCTGAATCATATCTTAAAATATGACTCTTTACTTACATCTTTTGAATTAAAAGATGGTTTGAAAACCCCGAACCCAACGATTAATTTATTTGTTCAAATAAATGAGTAAATGTTGTCAATGACTAATGTAGTTACTCATCTTTTTATTTTTATCTCGCATATTTTTATAAATATATATTATATAGTGTTTTATATGTACAGAGAATAATTGTATAAAATATATTTCTCAGAATAGTATTACATATAGTTATGTAAAATATAAACTAAATATATAAGTATTTTTTGTGTATAATAAATATGAGATATCTTTTTGTAAGTGCATATTATTCATTTGTTTATTTTTCCATATTTCTGTAGACTCTTTTCTCCTGTGCGTTCATCTTTTTTTTCTAAGTTTATTTACTGATTTTGGGAGAGAGCAAGTGAGCACGAACGGGAGAGGGGCAGAGAGAGGGAGAAACAGAATCCCAGGCAGGCTCCACACGGTCAGTGCAGAGCCCGACCTCACAAGCCCTGAGATCATCACCTGGGCGGAGATCAGAGGCTTAGCTGACAGAGCCACCCAGGTGCCCCTCCTATGTCTTCATCTTTGAAATGATCGAGAAAACTCTTCTGTGCGTGAGGCTTAGTAGGACCCCGAGTGCTATATCAACAAGGCCTTAAATGCCAGGTGTGGCCAGATAGTTTCTTCCCAGAGGCTTGTGACTCTAAGTTTCCCTCTGGCAGCCTCAGTGTGGCCTGAGCCTATTGGAAATGCAAACTCCTGGGCCTGACCGACACTCAGCGAACCTGCAGTCAGCGGTTAAACAACATCTTCTGGTGACACGCATGCACATTAACAATTGAGAGCACCGATTTAGACCAGGGTTTCTCAATCTTGGCTGCACATTAGAATCACTTGATGATCTTGCTATAAATCCAGATGCCTGCAGGATGGATACAATGTGCAGCCCGGCAGAGGCAGTTAGCAACACTGTATCATATACTTGATGTTTGCTAAGAGAATAGTTCTCAATTGTTCTCTCGAAGGAAAAACAAATAGTTCTGTGGTCATGGTGATGGGTGTGGTTTTTTTTTAGCGTGATGGTGGTAAATATCTCAGTGTATAACATAGAGAAAAATGACATTTTGTTCACCTTAAATATACACAAGTTTTATTTGCCTGCTATACCTCAATAGAGTTATGGATAGAAATAATGATGCCTGACCTTTGGTGGCAGATATTCTGAATTAATTTATCTAGCGGAGTGTCCTATCTCCATTTCCTCTTTCCTTTTCAACCTGTGATGCACTGAATCTACATAAGAATCAACTAGGGGTTTTTTAGAAGGTTGAAATCTCACAGTCTGAGTCTGAGCCCCTGCACCGGGCCCTGTGCTGACAGCTCAGAGCCTGGAGCCTGCTTTGGATTGTGCGTCTCCCTCTCTCTCTGCCCCTCTCCCGCTCACGCTCTGTCTCTCAAAAAATGTATAAATGTTACAAATTAAAAAAAAAAGAAATTTGAAATCTCGTACCCTGCTGCAGACCCACGAGCAGCATGGCCCTAGGACTTCCTTCCTTTGGGAGGCCCTACATCATGTGTCTTTAGGACTTGCAGAAATGCATTTGACTTGGGGATTATACCATCTATGCATTTTTCTATTTGGTGGATACTGAACTCCAGAGTTGATACTCTGACTCAGACCTTCTCTTTTTCTGACCTTAACGCTTGCTTTTTTTTTTAAATTCTTTTTTAATGTTTTATTTATTTTTGATGGAGAGAGAGAGAGAGAGAGAAAGAGACCACGAGTGGGGGAGGGGCAGAGAGAGAGGGAGACACAGAATCTGAAGCAGGCTCCAGGCTCTGAGCTGTCAGCACAGAGCCCGACACAGGGCTTGAACCCAGAAGCCATGAGACCATGACCTGAGCCAAAGTCAGATGCTCAACCGACTGAGCCACCCAGGTGCCCTAGAACTCTTGTTGCTTGAACCAGATTTCTTCCCAGTTCAAAGGTACGTGTTTCTTACCTCATTTGGAAAAATGAGCCTTGTGTTTCTTTAGTGTGTTCTTTGGTTTAGGCTATTTTTAACAAATGCTTGAGCTGCAAAGATCTCTGGATTATTCTAGTAGCACAGAGAAGAGATCTCAATCCCCAGACAACATGATCAATCAGATATGTTTTTGGAATTTGGGATGCTTTAAGAATGTAAATCAGTAAAACATTCTCCAGCGATGTTGAGACACTAGATGAACATCACAGCCAGCTAACTGCCTTTAGAAAGTTGAGCGCTCTTTCTTGGCTATTTCCACTTATGTGTCATACACTATTTCTGCTCTCAATATAATAAAATGTGGATTTCTAACTCAAAAAATGGGAGACTCGGGGTGCCTGGGTGGCTCAGTTGGTTAAGCGTCTGACTCTAGGTTTAGACTCAGGTCATGATCTCACGGTTTCGTGAGTTTGAACCCCGTGTCTGGCTGTGTGCTGACAGCACGGAACCTGCTTGGGATTCTCTCTCCCTCTGCCCTTCCCCCCCTCAATGCTGTCTCTGTCTCTCTCAAAATAAACTTTAAAAAGAAATGGGAGGCTCAATAAAATTGAACCTGTTTCCCAATTCTTGATGGATTAGATAGGGAATGAGATAGGGTTAGATTACAAATGATCTAATGTGCCCTTTTTATTTTTTCTGGCCAGTGAGTGCATCCTGAGTGTGTTGGGTTTATGTGGTAAGGTATTATTCCGATTAATGGAAATGGGCAGAATCAGACAAAACTATCTAGGTTAGTGTTGCCACTGCTCCTTTACTTCCCCCCAAGTTTCTAACCATCACCCACTCCGGTTGACCATTGAACTGACTTATTCATCAGGATGCGAAGGGAATGTGCTCTCGTTGCTTGTGGATTTACTTCTTAGTGCAGATTTCACGGGACAAGGATGTCCACCTGCACACGGACGTTTATATTCCGGTGAAGATAAGGTCAGGTCCTCTGAATTACTGCCATATTCCATCAGAAACACTTCACTGGGTTCGAAACGGGCCTGATGGTTTAAAAACCCAGGTTCTTACAAACTGCCTGAATCACCAGTCTTGGATCTTTGACCTCAGGGAAGTCAGCTCACACTGCCCATACTATTTTTGCAAATACCTGGGCCTCACAGTCTGAGAAGACCGTTCACACCAGTACACATGTGGATCCTTTTAGACACTGTCCTCCACTGTCTCTCACTGTTAAGAGTGTCACAGAGGGGCACCTGGGTTGCTCAGTCAGTTGAGTCTGACTCTTGGTTTCAGCTCAGGTCATGATCCCAAGGTCGTGGGATTGAGCCCCCTCAACATAGGTCTTAGCAGGGAGCATGCCTAAGATTCTCTCTCTCTCTCTCTCTCTCTCTCTCTCTCTCTCCCTCTGCACGTCTACCCTACTCATGTCTCTCTGTCTCTGTCTCTCTCTCTCTCTTATAAAATTTAAAGAAAAAATTTTTAATTAAAAAAAAGCATCACAGGAAATGACCCACATATAAATTACACATTTGAAAATGCGAGCCACCATTCTGTGACAGCTAAGCTAATAAAACTACTGTTCATTTAATATAATTTAATATTGATAAAACTGTACATGGGTGTATGTATTTTATAGAAATGGAGGGCAAAATACAGTTGCAAAATTGAATATTCACTAATGGGATTGATCACCCTGATATAAAATCACAACTGGCTTCATCCTGTGTTACAAATTATTTGTGTTACAAATAATCGGTTAAAATCACTGTCTAGCATTATTTTAGCACATTGTGTTTTCACGAGAAATATTTACAAAGGTAAAATTCTTCTCCATTACCACGGACATTGTATCATGCTCCTCACTGTGTATAGTATTAGCCGATGAGGCTGCTGCTAGCTCAGAAATGACAAAGAAGACGGTATAAAGTAGTTTTCTTAGGAACCGATTGCCAAAGAATACCCTGGTGGTTAAGGAGAGATAACACCCGGTTTCCCATTAGAAAGCAAACACTGACTTTTCAGGTGTCTGCAAAATAGCCTTTCACAGCTCATTTTCACCGAGAACTCCTTCATTCCAGTTTCCTAACCTAAATATTCCATGGTGTTCAGGACAAACCCTGGGGATTTTACCCCGGTTTCCACACAGCTTCCAAAGACCTTGAGTCCGAATTCCCGTTTACAACAATCAGCCCTTTCTCAGTGAATTCTACGGGGTAGTTTTCAGAACGGTGTGAAGCTTCCATTTAAATAATTTGAGAAAATGACATGGATGAAAAATAGAGGAGTCAAAAACAATATGGTTGAAAAAGCAGGGTTCCTGTTTGTTTCTTTTGCATGGAAATGCTCAGTACTCTAATATCCCGAGTTTCCTTCATTTGCAGAATGTACTTGTGAAATTGCTTATTTAAATTCCACTCAGTCCATTCCCTAAGGCCATCTTGATTTTATGTATCCATATATACAACAAAGTGGTACGGGTGGGTAATATAGACAGTAAAGGAAGGTTTTATTTATTTATTCTCTTATTATTGTTTTGAACCAGTATTTCAGGCTCCAACACATTTACTTTTTTTTTAATTAGATTTTTTTAAGTGCATTTATTTAATTTGAGAAAGACAGAGCACACAAGTGCATTTACTTAATTTGGGAAAGACAGGAGCAGAGAAAGAGGGAGGGAGAGAGAATCCCAAGCAGGCTCCATGCTGCCAGCGCAGAGCCCGGTGTGGGGCTCAAACACGTGAAACCATGAGATCGTGACCTGAGCCGAAACCAAGAGTCGGACGCTTGACCAACTGAGCCACCCAGGGGCTCCTCCAACACATTATCTTTTCCCAACACATTTTCTTTTAATCTGGACTACTTGGTTTGTCAAGTATATTCACCAGGGAATTTACTCTATAAGCATAAAATCTTTGTTTCTAACGTCTGCTCTTTGCTGAGTAGATTGTCACAAAAATGAAGAAGCCGAATTCACGGTGCTAATATCATTATTTGTCATGTGGTGACCGGTTTATTTCATGTAGAATAATGTTCTCAGGGTTCATCCATGTTGTACCTTGTGTCAGAATCTCCTTCCTTTTCAAACCTGTGTAGTATTCTATAAAGCTGTCCCTTGATTTTGAACAGGAAGGGCACGTGCCGAGATCAATACTTTACAACCAAGCGGTTTTATCAGGACTCCACCTGATGTAAGGTGTTCCTTAATCAGCTACCCTCAGTGTAACATACCTCCAGTCCACACCTTGTGGTTGCTGTGCACACCACTTCTCTCTGCTCTCCGAGTTTTTGCCTAAATCAACTTCCATAGCCTAACACTTCCTTCCAATTTCCTCGCCATTTTACGTGATCGCTTTTGGCTTGCCATGAACGCTGGCTAACTATGAATCCCTGGTCCTTTTTCTGCACTCCTTTTTCTGGTATTTATTACTGACAGGAATCCTGCACCTCTGTATGTAGAACTCTGTTACTCACTTTCATCCCACATGAGAATCGTAGCTGGTAAAGAGCTCTGCAACGTGACTTTTCGCTTTGCTGTCTTTGTGGGAGTCCAGGACGTTGCCACATGGATCCTGAGGCACGACTGCAGATTTGGAGGACAGCAGGCTAGGAGGTACAAAACAATCCGTTAGAATTGACTAACAGGAACGTAACACAGCGTCCACTTGGTTGGTGTTTTATGCATGCGTTTTATCCTTCTCTATCGTGAGTGAACAAATGGATCCTGAGAAACTGGTAGCCCATTCCCCTAACCTTCTGGTGTGTTTTGGACGTCTGTACCGTGTTATCAGCTACCAATGAAACTGAAAGTCTGATAAGGGCATAGCATGGCGGCACTTGTAATGTTAGATTCATTCTGTGCCCTGTTCCTTTTCTCGTTAGGGAACGAAGAGAGCAGAGAGCTGAAACAGCTGGCCAAGCTGGCCAAGGTCCTGCGATTCCCAGGATTAAGTCCGGCACCCATGTTCCAGCATCTGTTTCCTTCCTATCTGCTTCCATGCACGTGTGTGCCCCTGTGCACGTCTACCAAGCATGTGGCTTACTTGGTGTGTGCCATCGTGGTGCCTTATGTATAGAAGTGCAATCCGAGCACAAAAAGTCAATGAAATAGAATTCCATTCTTTATTTGTGTCTCTCCACGAATATTAAGAAGAATCCAATTAATGGTCTTTAGGAATGCTTTTATTTCCTTAATTCTGCCCCGTTTCATATTCTGGGCCCTCTTTTTCACCTACCTTCTCCCCAAACCATCCCTTTTTACTTTTCCATACTAAGTGGTATTATCTTCTCCCAGCTCATGAATCTACTCAGGCAGAAGAGATGGACACATTTTTATTGGAATTATCCAGGGCCGTTTGGGGGGGGCTCTGTTTGACTTTGTTCGGTCCCTGTACTCCAGGATATAGCTTAAAATCTCCTTCCCCAGCAAATCGTCAGGCAAGATAAGAAAAGATGAGCTAAATTAAAGGAAGGAATAGTTCTCTGAAAGATTAGCCTAAAGGCTGTTCACGAGTCGACCAACACACCGGTAGGGGAAGTCTTGGATTTCAGGACGTTTAGTCCTGATATGAGTAGCAGTTTGTCAAGTGCAAGGATCTGAAGCATGTTCAAGAATTTTCACAAGAGCTGAGGTTTAGGGGGATCACAGGTGTCTTAGTGAATTGAATCAGGATTTAAATAGCTTCCTGCCAGCTGGAATCACTACCAGGTCACAAGATCCAGTAGGAAAGGGTCAAAGACATACTTAAAACCAAGTACAAGATGGCCTGCAACCCAAGAAGAAAACTTTGCAGTCCACTGAGAAGTGTCTTTCACCCACTAGGACCTCAGATGCCTCACAGTGATGCCGGGGAGAGGTTGTCCCGGGGCTGCAGAGAGGAGGGGAGCAAGTCTTAGACAGACACAGAAGCGGTGCCGAACCCAGTTCACCTCAGAAAAGAAGGGTCATGCCTTTGTGCATGACAAAGCATAGGCATCCGGGGGATAGATGCTCACAAACATTGCTGACCAAAGTACATTTTAGCTCAGTGTCCATTGGAGTTAGGATCAGAAACAGGGACTGTGTTTCTCTGTAAACATTTTTTTTTTCTAGCTCCCTGTGGAGAATTTCATGTTTACTGTTAGCTATCTGATAAAAGCCATGCTTGAACATTTCCAAAGCCGTCTACCATCAACTCATCGGAAAGATACCAAGTCATGCAAAAGATACCAACAGACTGGAACTATGCGTCTACTTTTCCAAGATGAATGCTGATGATGTGAATATCCCAGCCTTTCCTCCGGCAGCCCTAAGAGAACTGCAAAAGAAAACAGACTGTGGATCCGTGGCACCGAATTTAAAAAAAAGAAAAATCAAAGCAAAACTCAAGTCTCTTATTATTTCATAAGTTGAAGATACAAATTGAACACAAAGACACCTGGAGTAGCATCTCAGGCTTCATGCCCAGGGAACAGTATCTGGAGGGAAGGAGGCGATGACCGGGTTGCACTCTGCAGGCTGGGAGACGTTGACTCCATGGTATATTGGAGTAGTTACCTATCTGTGGTGACATTGAAAGCTCTGGGAATCTTGATCTTGAGAAGCAGCAGACTACAGGGGGTGTGTTCCTTCAGAAGGCCCCACCATATGGGAGAGAATTGTACAACCTGAGGAGCTGAGACACTTGAAGAGAGGCAAGTCTCTTAGTCAAGTCCCCTAACCTTTGGAACCCTGTTTTGTCTCACCAGCTGCAAGGAGGGTGACACTGCTTACCTTCCGTGGGATTTTATCATCACAGAGGTCAGAGGACACGCAAGGAAGTTCTATTTGATCTTCGCATTGATTCTTTTACACCTGAGTTGAGTGAGGACTCTCTCAGTACTCAGTGTCTTTTCTATCTTCTTCAAAAGATAATTCAAGGAGGGCTTAACATTGAACCTGTGCAAACAGTGGATGCTCTGGCCTCATCCTCATTCTGGGTCTTCTTTCAGCAGCTCATCCCATGGAGCCATCAAGACAGATGAAAAGGAGACAGCTGCCGAGCCGTGCAAACCCGGGTGGGAAATGCTTGTCTAGATTTCTAGTTGTGGGCCCCCTGTCTCTCACCTTGAAAAGAACATGCTTGCATGGAATGCTGAAATGGAAGAGATATAGGAAGTCCTGACCGCATCCCTTCCTTTGCTTGAAGAGTGAAGGAGAGATAAAGAAAGGTGCCTCAGTGGCAACATCAGGAGTGAAAACCCTGTCCCATGTCTCCCAGACAATAGCTTTGGTCACCACACCATGTGCTTCCCTACAGATAGGAGCAAATTAGCTTCCAAAACAGTACACCCTGTGGGAAACTGACTTGAGGGTCAATAGTATGCATGTATTGACTTAAGGAATAGTCAAGCTGCAGAAAGGGTCGATGCTAGTTTTCTTTCCTTGACATTTTTATTAATAATTTAGGCTATGGAGAAAGTAGGATGCCTTCTGGAATTGATATGAGTTGTAAATTTTTAGATGTTAGCATGAAAAGTGAAATTAAGCCAAGAGATTAGGATGTTAGATTGTGACATTAAAATAATGCGAGATGCCCCGTTAGCACAGACTGATAAATGCAAGATGTGAGGGTAAGGAAATACTAGTCTGTAATTTTTGCTCTTTACTGTGGTTTTTGTTTATGGTTCATTTAGAGCAGTTATGTTTTAATTGCATTTTAAAAAGATACCCAAACTCCCCTATCCAAATGAATATTTCCTTTCCAAGTAGTCCATTTGTAAGCTTGCCTACTTATTCCAGGAATGTTTAATATTTTTTTTAATGCTTATTTATTTTTGAGAGAGAGAGAGGGACAGAGTATGATCGGGGGTGGGCAGAGAGAGAGAGAGAGAGAGAGAGAGAGAGGGATACACAGAATTGGAAGCAGGATCCAAGCTCTGAGCTGCGAGCACAGAGCCCGACGGGGAGCTCGAACCCATGAAGTGTGAGATCATGACCTGAGCCAAAATCAGATGCATATCCAACTGAGCCACCCAGGTGTCCCTTAAAATGTTTTTTTAATGCCTCCTTTAGAGCCTAAGTCATTTTCTTTAAATATTCTTATTAAACAGAGTTTCCCATGAAGTCTAGGTTGACACTTGTGATAGGAAAAAAATATTTATTTAGATAAAAAGTATGTGCTTATATAAAAGATGTGAGAGGATGAGAAAATCATTTGGAATCAAAAGGGAAAAGGGGTAGATGACCCAAAATATGGCAGGGTCTTGTAAATGGATGTGTGTGTTCTGAAGGTACAGCAGACAGTGGGAGATCAGGATGTGAAGGTGGGCCATTGTGCCTTCCTCTATCTAGATGACTGTACTTTAGTTTGAATGAATAGCAGTTCTACAGGTGAACATGTCCTGTGCCGTGTTAGTCAGACTTTGAACCAGCATTCTCCAGCAATGCTGTCTCCTGCCTCAGTCAAAGGCACTTCACTGCAGTGACTCAGTCTATGTCTATTTTGACATGTATATAAGCTTAGATAGGAACCAAGTCATTCAAGTGTTGTTGTGGTTAGCCAATATGTAAAGGAGTGGTAGATGTGTGGGACCGATATGAGGACAGACAAAGGATGTTGAAGATCTGTCCATTGTACATGGCACTCTGCTCTGTATTTGATGCAAAGAAGAGGAAAAGGAGAGCCTTTAACACCCGATGTCAAGTCAAAGAGACAGATGGAGGCTTCCTGGGTTTTCTTTGACTCAGTCATGCCACTGGATCCCAAAGCTGGCCTTCTGTGATTCGCCCAATGCAAGAAAGTATGCGGGCAGGGAAGGGTTGCACAACAGCAGCCATGCATTTGGAGTAAGCCCATAGGAGAGCATTTTTGAAGCATCTGCACTTCTCTGTATTTCAGAAGCACAATTTTTTTGGTGCCTTTTGTGGTGCAAAGCATGTCTTGTCCCAAGGACTCAGAAGCTACATCATTTCCCAGGGAGCCACTGGCATCAGCCCCAATTCAGAACTTCTGGGTCAAAGTCAGGTTTAAGAGAGCCTACTTTGATGGTCTTCATGCAAGATTGAAAGAAAGATGAACCCCAAGCAAGTGTTGAGAGCGATAGGCACTCTGTTGTTCTTTACATCTACCAGTGACTTACTCCAAAGGGGATCACTCATAAGAAAGACAGTTGATAAAGTAGAAATCTAAAAAACATAACTGAGCGTCTGCAATGAGGTATAGATTCCCCAGGTGGGAAGAAATGTGCCAGTCAGTGCTGATATATAACATAGAACTTGGTATTTTTATATGTACGTTTCAAATCCTTTTTAAAATGTAGGTGCATTTCACATCGTCTAAAAATACAAATGCTGGGGCTAAAATCAAAAGGGAAAATTGTACTTTACACTGACAGAAGGCCATCAGGAGGAGGACAGAGGAGCCGAGGAGTAGGAAGATACAACCTCATTCGTTAACGGGGACTTGACGCTCTCTGTTGGACGGGGTGCCTGGGTGTTTATTTTATATGGTCTGTTTTTCTCTACAATCTACCATTGGCTCCCGCAATAGAAGCTCATGTCAGAGTTCCCTTCCCAGGGTGCCTAGTGGAAACTGCACTGTCCCTTGAGGTTTACTCTCCAGACCTCGCTGAGCATCCCGTCCACCATGTTCTGTTGGTTATGGCACACCACAGGCTACGTCCGGTTCAAGTGTGTGCAGGCCGACTCCACGTGCTTAGGGGATGAGCAGCCACTCGTGGCTGGGTGCACACGGATGTGTGATGCGTTGGCAGTCAGTAAGAAAGTGATGTGCAACATTTCTTTCTGCATTGACCCTGGCAGAGACCATGACCAGCGTCTTGATGTCCGTAACTCGTGTCTTAAACCCTCAGATGGTTCCTTTCATTACACAGTTGATATCTATGGGAAAACACAATCTGGAGAAATTAAGGTATAAGTTCTACAGAAAATAGTCTTGACTATATAATAGTTTAATTAAAAAGTTTACATGTTTTGGTATCCTGCAGCTAAATTTATTTCTGATTGTTCATTTGTTTTAATATACTTAGTATTGCAATAAGTTTATATGCATGTAGTACAAAATTCAAAGATACTAAAGGGCATCTAGTAAAACATAAGCCTCCTTTCTGTGTCTTTTTCCTTTGCTACCCAGAAACAACCATATTGCTGAAATTGTGGAAACTTTGCCTTTACCTAGATTCATCCTATTCAGATCACATATTCAGGACAAAAATAAGGAGACCCATGGAGTCCGAAAGAGAGTCAGCAACTGACTGTACCACTTTCTGTGGATTTACGGATTAGAAACATAAATTGGAGCTGGGTGGGGTGGGAGGAGAAGCTTGGAGATGAATACAGATAAAAGTCCAGGAAGTTCCAGCAGGGCCCATCATCCTGAGCTGCAAAATGCCTGCAGGGTGACAGGGCGGAGGATGTGGAATCCTCAACCTGATCTCCCAGAGCATTTGCAAAAGCAGTTTTTGAAGGTCATATAAAATATTAATAAGGTGCATATATTTATTTAGCTGATGCAGACTATGAATGACCCACGTCACCGTGGGCACTACATTAGCGTTTGTCTGTGGTGCTGCAAAGAGGCTGTGATCACAAAAGAAGATTCAGGAAAGGTACCGGAGTTTGTCGGGAGGCAGGAAAACTTGCTGAGAAGTGTCCAGTTTCCAAGATTCATTTCAGACGTTTACGTGGGGCAGAAGCGAGGCTGCTGTGGGTTGAGAAGTCAGACAAAAAAAAGAGCAGGTCATAGACAAGTCTGTTAGTGTTTGTGAAGCAGAAGGACATAGCCAGAGTACTCATGTGGTCACAGAAGTGCCTTTTTTTTTTAATAAGAAAGACTTGAACATCAGCCTTTCCTCTTGCTATCAGCCAACTTTGTTGGAATTGAGCAAGTTTTCTGGAGAGTCACACATAGCCACCCCACCTTCAGTAGACACCTCACTTCCTGTAACTATAGACACCTGTTCCCCCTGCCCCATGATCCAGGTCAGGGACGACTGAGGAGGAGCTAATGACTATAGCTGGTGTTGACTGGATATACCCTGGCCTATCCAATTTACACACGTCATGCCATATCATCATCACAAAAATCCAAATGGGGACTTACTAGCTGTACAGTAGGTATAATAAGATGAGGGAACTGAGGTTTAAAAAGAGTAGCTGATTTTCTGAAAGTCACCCAGCTAGTAAGTGGCCAAGGTTGGTGTCCGATCCCTGCAGCCCAATAACAGAAGCCACCATGTTATTCCGCTATTCCTGAGACTCACAATAATATCAAGACCTGGGTGAAAGTGTACGGAGATATTTGATCACGTAGACCAAACCTCTGTAAGCATAGAGTCCACGAATGTAGAAGTTGGGTCTAAGTGTTTTCCTTTGCGTCTGTAGTTCCCGCTTATTTACATACTTCATTATAAACACAGCTAACCTGAGTATCATCATCTGTGACTTGAAGATTTCAGGGATTAGCCAGTGTGCAAACAAAGTCTGAAATAATGCGGATTTATCCAGGATACGGTAACTGAAATGACTCAACACGGAGGAATCTGTTCTCTTTGATGTGAGAGAGAGGTCTTTCATGGATAGACGGAAGAGGTGGTCAAGGGTGAAGATTAAATTTTATGTGTCGGCATGGCTGGCTCTGGTGCCCAGATGTTTGGTCAGACTCTAGTGTACTTACTGCTATGATGGTCTTGTAGATGTGAGTAGCATCAATTAGCACTTGTCTTTAAGGAGATTACCCTTGATAATATGAGGGGACCTCGTCCAGTCTCTTGCACACCTTCAGTGCAAAACATGAAGAGTCCCAGGAGTTAGGGATTGAGCTCAAAACTGTCACATAGAAATCTTGAGTTTCTAGCCTCTGAGCCTGTCCTACCAAATTCAGCTCCCACGGTCGTAAAAGCCAATTTCCCAAAGGTAAAGCTCAATATACAGATACACTGGAAGGTAGATAGACAGATCTGTGGAACCTATACGGGCATCTCTCTACCTACCTACGTGTCATCGATGAGTCTGTCCTCTAGTGATCGATCGATCAGTTGATCTATCATCTATCCTATTGGTTTTGTTTCTCTGGGAAACCTGATGATACAGCCAGTGTGACAAGAGATGGAGCAAGGTTACGGAGAGCTTATAGGTGAAACTCCCGTTTCCACAACAGCTTTCTTTCAAGTTGACAAAGGCTTGATTACTCACGTCTGGGGCTTCGGTCTGGACACGTTCACGGTATTTCTTCTTTGATTTTGGTGTGCTCTTGTCTTTGTTTAGAATTCTCTATCTTCACCACCAAATATTTCTTTTTTTCTCCTGATCTGTTTGCTTTCTTCTCTAAATTTCGTCGGTAATTCTATACTCTTCTAATTGCTTCAGAACACTTGTGCAGTATAACTTCCCGACAAGAAGCACTATTTACCACTGCAATATGCCAGTTGAGAAGCATGGTTTCCTGGGATCCCAGGAGCTGAACACATGCTTTGGCTCCAATGGATTCAAGGGATAATCATGTTCGGTGGTATTAATTATGCAGTTGGTACCTAAACATCGTTTGTATGTCCATGAGCCACCCAGCCAGGCATGAATGCTAATGGGCGTGCCTTATTTACCCCAGGGATACCTAATCATCGTTTTATTGTAAATTTCATCTGTACCTTTGGATTACAAACTCAACTGTTAACTCAGAATGTTAATGTTTACAAAAGTAATATAGCTTTATTATTTCATCAAAGATCCCTCAATAAAATTTAATAAAGCTTTGGTGCCAGATAAATCTCTTTGCAGAAACGTGACTCTTGCAATTTATGATTTGACGGCGAAAACAGCAAGCTTTTAATCTCTATAAATGTCTTAGGTTATTTTCCTTCAATATTCCATAGCTAAGAAAAGCATTACCTTTTTCCTGTCCAGTTAATGTGTGCTTGAAGTATTAACGGAAGAGATAGATCCCTACGAGAGAAAGAACATATATAACAAAGATAGGTGAATATTTAATAAGATAGGTAGGAAATATATTACAAAATCAAGTACGAAATTTTATTGTTTCCTAGAGTGTCCTTTTCCTTTTAAAATCTTCTTTGTAAATTATTTTTCTTCATTCCCTGTGCTGCTTAAATTTTCTCTGATGTCTTTGCAATGATATTGCTGTGCAGATACCTGAATTATGTCAGATCTACAGATCACGTGAGAATGTAGCCATAGCAACGGACAGGCCAGGTAATGGTCCTGATTTTATATAGATTCATGAGCCCTTAAAATTAGACCTTTTCCATTTTAAGAAAAAAAAAAAAAAGAAACGTTTCTACCCTTAAGAATTAGGAATACTGAGTAGTTTTACCCTTTACAATCATATGTACGAATGATTGTATTACAATTATTGCGAGAGTAAAATGCAGTGAATAAAATATAGATTCTATTGTGAAAATGTCAGAAGTGTAAATTGTACATCAAAATAGAAAATTTGTAAACCTCACTCCCTCACATTAGTGGAAAGAGTGGTCTAAATTATGTTACAATTTAAAGGTTTCCCATTTTAAAAATCTGTACAATATATGAAAGAGAACTTTGCTTTGCAAAGATAACATTTTGCTAGGCAATGTCTAAATCTCATGAACTCTCAATTAGATCAGCAATAATGAGATGTTATCTTAGGAGGGGAATGTCTTAATTAGTGAGTGCAGCTTAATCTGGTGTTTGCAGAAGTGGCTTTATATCAAGTGTGGAACCTGCATTGACACCTGATTTTCCTCTACCTATGCTATCCTTTCTGATGCACAAGGAACTCTCCAGTATAACATCTGAAGAGTATGAGATCCCGATGTAAACTTCTGAGGACTTATATTACGGTGCACATTTTCCAGGGCAGCATTTAAAACAAAAACGTTAACATCTATAAAGTATTCATGTTGTGACCAACTCATTTTCCTCCTTAAAAATTGCCATCTCATCTGCCTAAATAAATAACGTTAAATTTTAAAACCTCTACCAGTTCATGCCACCCTAAATTATTCTCATCACACCCTCCTCTTAATGATCCATTACTCTTAAGAATCAGTATTCATGCCGGGACCTTAAATTCATATTACTAACTACAAAAAGCTATTCTGAAAGGATTGCAGTATGATCCCAACTCTGTGACATTCTGGAAAAGGCAAACCAATGGAGACAACAAAAATATCAGTCGTTGTCACGGCACAAATAGAGCACAGAGTGTTTGGAGGGGGGGCATCGTAAGGACTCTGTATGGTATTATAATGAGGCATATATGTCGTTATAAATTTGTCCAGACGCAAAGAATGTTGTGCGAATGCTAAAATAATGTGCGGATTTGGGGTGATAATGATGCATCGGTGATGTTTCATCAGTGGTAACAGATGCGCCGCTCTAGTGGGGATGGCATGTGCCTGTAAAGGATTAGGGGGGTTATGAGAAATCTCTGTACCGCCCCCCTCAGGTTTGTTGCAAACTTAATACTGCCCTTAAAAAATAAGGCCTTTTAAGCGGAGTTTTAAGTTTGCAACAAAGTTCAGCCGACTGAGTTTGCAGTCAGATTCTCAATCGATTGGGCCACCCAGGCGCCTGAGGAAATTTTTATTTTACTTAAGTTTTTAATTTTAATTCCAGTATGAGAGAAACTGGGGGAAAAAAAGCTAGGGGAATACACTTTCCTCCAGCATTTTATACTTTGGGTCTCTGTGTTCCAGTCTTCGTGAGTTGGGGACATGAGGCGAGGTAAGGGCAACAAGGAATGTTTACCCCCAAGTGTGCAGCGTTGTTGAGCAGGACGATGGATTCTATTTTTGTGTGACCTGTGGTGCCTATCACGTGTCGGCACCCGTCACCCTTCCAGGTAAACACAGAGTCCTGATTTTTAAATGCTGAATTAACACTTTTGACATAAAGCACACTCATCAACCATCAGTCTCATGCCAGCAGTCCTAGTCACTAGACTTTCTTTCTGCATGTGCCCTGTTCCATTAGTTAAAATGCAGTCAGTTTCTCCTTAGTTTGTAAGCACAAAACAAGTCGTCAATAAGTTTCCCTGCAACCTATTTATTCCCTGGGCTTTGTAGCTGGTATGTGATGCCCTCTGTCTACGGGAAATGGATATTTCTTTTCCAGTCTTAAATAATTAACCAGTGTGATTTTCCACCCTCCTTTGCTGCCGGAGCACATGCCAATTGTGAACATCCATTTTGTTTCCGGTGACTTCTTTCCTAGCCCTCATCCAGTAAAAATCACATGCTCAAGTATATTTCAAAGAGTACATGGTTAGATTTGTTTCAAAATCCCGTCTGCTTTCAGAGAAAAAGCTTTGGACTATAAATCCATTTGAGGGAGGGAGAAAATGCAAAGTCAATTTTTTTTTTCTTTTGGCTCTTATGCTTCAAATCTAAAAGTCATTAATTTTTAATTTTCATCCTGAAAGCATGTTCTTTCCCATCTATATACAGTGCCCGAGCGTATCAGGGAATTTTACGCATTGGAGACAAAAAGTTTTTTGTTTCTCTTTTTGTTCTTTTAATGATACTCAGTTGAAACTATCTGGTTAAAGAAAGGCTTTGGGAGCCATCACGTCTGTGTATGGTGGTCACAGCTCTCTTTGGTATCTATTATTTAGCATATCCTATATGGGAAAATGCATTTTGTGCTTGGGGTTTTGATACTGATTTTTCAAAAGGGTGTTTTGAGTCGGGGTTCCACTTCTGCCGAATCGTAGTTGCCAGGATGCGCGTCCTTAGGTCCCCCTCGTGCAGCTTCAGACGTGCTGCGGAGGGTCATAGTGAGTCCCGTGACCTCAGGGGCTTCCTGATCTCCCCCGTCTCTCTGTGCCGCTGATCCCACTGAATGCCCCCCACTGGAGAAGAGCGGTGGCAGGGTTTAGGAACAGACAGCTTACAGGAAAGGAGGACACGCCATGTGCCAAACACAGTAAGGAACTAGCTGTCCTTGTGTCTGGCTTGTCCCCATTCCCCTGCCCCCTTTGCTTTTTCCCCAGTCCTGTTCCTGGCTCGTCCCTCTGGGTCTAGTATTGTTCTCTGTTCTGGGTCTGAGTTGCCTCTCCTGGGCTTTCTCCCTCAGGTGCATATTCTCCCCCCAGCCCCTGAGTCCCCTTTCCCCAATTCCCTCCCTCTCCCATTCTAAAGCTGCCATCAGGCTAAATTTTAAGAAATGAAGATCACTGAAATGATTTGTGTAAAAGAGGGTAGCTTAAATGTAAATTAGAATAAATGCATATAGCATAAAAATTGACTTAATTTTGAGTGTTCTTTCGAAGCATTTTCTTACCATCTGAAAATCTTTTTCAAGGCTTGGTTCCAAGGCCACTCCCCCCCCCCCCCCCCCCCTTCACGCCCCACCCTTGTTGGAGTGAATCACTCCTGATTTAGCACTAACCATATAGCTTTTTCTTTGTTTCTTTTTTCTTTGTTTGTTTTACTTCTGTTGTGCATTTTATCCTGAGAGGCTTAGTTGTTTGCCTGTCCTGATTTATAGAAGCTGCCAGAGGGCAGAGGTGAAATTGCACATTCTCTTACCATTTTCCGACCATTGTGATAGAAACAACAGCTCCCTTTTTTAGACACAGATTTCTATCTTAAAACCCCTTGCATTCACCCCCACCATACCTCTATGCTGCCCCACACTGTAGTAGAAAACTGGATTTTTTTTTAATGTTTGCATCCCCAAGTTTATAGACCTGAATTAAAATCTGTTGATGTTGTGCATTTGTGTGTGTGCTGACACTTTTTAATGCACAGCTTTTTTTAATGTTTTATTTACTTACTTATCTTGAGAGAGAGAGAAGGGGCAGAGAGGGGGGAGAGAAAGAATCCCAAGCAGGCTCCACACTATCAGTGCGCAGAGCGCGATGTGGGGCTCGAACTCCCAATCCGTGAAATCATGACCTGAGCTGAAGTCGGATGCTTAACCGACTGAGCCTAGCCAGGCTCCCCTAAACAATTTTTAATTAAATTTTTGCAGTTTAATGAAACTGTTACGTTTGTGAAATCATTTTCATCCATCCAGTGAAATATCAAAAAAAAAAAAATCTACCTAAAACTTATGCTTCTCTAAAAAATGATATTTTGAACAACTTTGTGATATAAATACACAAAGATAGCTTGCTTCTGCAAAAAACATGGATTTTTGTTCTTTGCAGCAACTTTAATAGTTAGATTTTTCCTAATCAGATGATTGACTTACCCTGTTTTCTATTTTTGGGTTGTTGCTAACTGAGTCATCTTGAGCTATTTTTAACTTTTGCAAAGTTTATGCAGAAGCCCTAAAATTGGGAAAGAAAGGCATTGTGTTAACAATGTCTGTTTTCCCAGAGTATAGCAAAACTTTGCTTGTAGAAGTTTAATTTGCAAGGCACAATTTATAACACTATAAAGAGACATTTCTCATGAAAGCAAGAGCCCCATCATTTCTTTTCTCCTTCGACATCTGCAGAGTGAGAGTAAATATTTCTTAATTTAGAGGTAGGTGAGGCTGTTTTTCAAGCGAATCCCCTAAATTAATCGTCAGGAGTAGGCGTTATGTCCTCTATCACACGTCTGCCTTAAATATAGTACCTGCAGAGATGAAGCAAACATAAAAATAGCTTTCGCTTTAAATAGGTGATATTGTCTCATATAGAAAAGATGAGTCTCGTTGGTGATGTAAAAGTAGCTGTGGTTTATACTTGTAGATTTTCAGTGGCTTTATTTTCTTCATAGAGTTCTTCATTTGGTATGTAATTAATGGAGAGACTTAGCTTTGCCCTTCAAAAGCTTTTCATTTTTCTAGTAGGATTGAATCACTTGCTAATAATGAACAGTGCTATATTTCTGGCTACCTATTCATCTATTTTCTGTCTAAATCATTGATTTATCTATAGCCTGTCTTGTCCTAGAAGCCTCAGAGGTGATAACACATCTTAGGAAATGGTATCCTTACTTATATGTTATCCTCAGTTTGAAGGTATCAGACTATGGCAGTATCCAGGTTAAGAGGTCAAGGAATGATTCCACATGAGAAATGTGATTCTGGTTATATATTCAACCAAATATCCAGTATCCAAAATATTTCCGTGAGATTTACATGTTGTCATGTGCACAACGTGCTACATGCACGTGTTCATAGCAGATCTGCAAGGCCAACCTCATTTGGCTCCCTCTCATGTACTTACCTGGCCTGTTAGGTAGAGGGATCATGTCTCTTGTGGCTTCCTGTCTTGGTGGGCTCAGGCTGCCATAACCAAATTCCGCAGGCTTCAAGAATAGAAATGTATTTTCTCACAGTTCTGGAGACTGAAGTCTGAGATCAGGAAGCCAGCCCTACGGGATCTGAGTCTATCCATGTTGCTATGGCAAAGCACTATTGACGGATGACTTATAAACTGGTAGGAATATCGTCTTCATGGTTCTAGAATCCGGGAAGTGTGAGATCAAGGTGCTGGCAAATTCGGCGTCTGGTGACGACCACTTCCTGGTTTATAGATGGCCATTTTCTTGCTGTGCCCTCACATGGTGGGAGGGAAGAGGGTGTTCCCTGGTGTCTGTTTCATAGGCGTGGACCCCCCATGACCTAATCACTTCCCAGAGGACCACCTCACATACCATCACGTTGGGAGTTAGGATTTTAAGGTTTTGTTTTTTATTTTTTGAAAGTAGGCTCCATGCCCAACATGGGGCTGCAACTCCCAACACTGAGATCAAGAGTCACATGCTCTACCAACTGAGCCAGCCACGTGCCCCAGCTGAATTTGGGGGGGGGGGGACGCAAACTTTGCGTTGTGGTGGAAAGAAACATCTCTGGTGTCTCTTCCTTCTTCACAAGGGCCCATCCTTATGACCTCATCTAAACTTACTCAGATACCATGGGCCCATCTCCAACTCAGATCACACTGGGGGTCAAGAGGTTAATCTGAATTTTTGGGTCCCCCAATTCAGTCCATAGCACCTCCATTTTAGATGAAATTTTAGTCTCACACTTTGAGGTCTGTTCTTTGCTTCTAACATGTAAGACGGAGAGATAAAACATAAAAAATAATGGAAGGTCCTGCCACGAGTCTGTGAAATGGCCCATCCCTTCCTAAAACAAAAATATTCGTGTTGAATGTTTCTGTTTCAGTCCTTTTGGAACTTCACCCTCTCCGTTAGTATTTTACTACATTTGTCCGCACGACTATTTATTTTACCTTTATTGAGGAAGACTTTCAATAATTAAACAAAATGTTCTAGGAAACATAACAAAATAGAGCAAAAATGTTCTAGGAAAAAGTTAAAAGGCATCAAATGTTCAAAAGTGTTTTCCCCTCCAAAAGTAATTGCCTGCACAACCAGAACGAAAGTGGGATTTCCTACAATAATAAAAGCTTTCCTTACTGGGAAGGAAAGCTATTGTTTGTTTTCTAGTCCATTCTGCTATGTCTGGGAGCAGTTTCCTCTTCCAAGTGACAGGACCGGTTCTGTATCTCAGCCACAGCATGCGACGTATCTGTTCCCGGAACGTCCACACACAGATAAAGGGGCTGCTGTTCAGGTCACTGCACATTTTCTGTAGGGGCTCTTTCCCAGATGCATCTTAGTCTCTTATTTTTCCTTCAACAGGTGCTCGTGAACTGAGTATTGCAACCTTTTCTTGAAAACGTAACCAAGTGGTCTGTTATTGAGGTACCACATTTTTAAATAAGCTCTGTTATTTTTTTCGTAGAAAATACATCACACGTTGAGTTGATCAACAATACGCTTTGACCACAGAAAGGCTGTCGAGAAAGACGCAAAAAGGATGAAGTAGGTTCAGTTCTCCAATCGTGAGGCTCAGAAACAGGGATTGCTCTTTCGTTATTTCCAGCACATCCTCTTTACAAGCATAGGAATGTATTAATTGAATACGTGTAGTCACAAGAGAACGCAAGGATGAAATTCTTTAAAACACATACATGCACACACACGCACACACACACGAGGGTGTTTCTTAGAGAAATCCACACCTATCTTGCATGTTGAGGGTTTTTTCCAGCTGTTTGTCTAGCCGAATAATACACAAACATGTCATTCGTGACACTCAAGAGGGAGAATGAGCAAAATAATGTTATTGTGCATGAATGCTGCTTTCAGAGATGCAAATTAACCTATCCGTTGTTGTTTCTTTTTTTATCACTTGGACAAAGCAATAGCATAAAGTATTACTCTGTCAAAATGTCTTTTGGGGGGAGAACGCTTGATTGATTCAGTGCCAGGGAAGCTGCACCATGTGCAAGAGAGAAAGGCACACGTATAACCAAAGGCACAGGTGTGGGAGTTAATATTGAAAACCATCAGCCCAGCAGTTAGGATGTCCATTCTCCTGCAATCCCCAAAGAGCGCCTGTCAGTCCAGACTCATTTTGAACTTGGAATTGAAGAAATGCCAATGAATTTCGGCTTAACCAAGAGTGGTATACCTTTGAAGACTGACACGTAGAGTCACTAATCCAATTATCTGTTAGTCCTTCGCATAAATGTTATTGCCTTTCAGTCACTTCCTTTGTTGCTCCATATACAGTCAATGGAATTCATTATAAGGGATCAAAAACTTTAACCATTCTGTTGCTTCTTTGTAAGCACCTCAAGAATGATTCTGCAACGTCTCCATCCTGCTTTGCAATCCATGGCAGTGCTCATTTCTAAGACAAAAAAGAAAAGATGCACATTCACCAGCTCATGGTCTTGAGAGGAGCTAAGAAGTTTATTCCTACCCCTTCTAGCCCAGCAGCATATGTTACCATAGCCAAAGGCAGACCTCCAGGACAGCACATCACACACCCAGCAGAGCAAAAGCCAGAATGGGACTCCATGCTCCGGCCCTCCCTCTTTTTTCGTTTCCCACCTGCTGTGGCCAGCTAGATGTCTAAATACAAGAGTCTAAGTTTCCACATCAGACAGGACGGGTTTTATTTTTGGTCCCTCTTCTAACCTTGGCAATCGACTCGACCTCTGGGGCTCAGTTTCTTCTTCTATAAAAGTGATGTGTCAATGCCTACCTTACAGGGTAGCCGTGAGGATTCACCAGTGGACATACATAAACAGCTAAGCAGAATGTCAGGCCTTGGGGAAGGGTGATAGAATCAGAAGTGCCTTTTCTTGGGGTACATGCACCCCAATGCTTATAGCAGTGCTATCGACAATAGCCAAAGTATGGAAAGAGCCCAAATGGCCATCAGTGGGTGAATGGATAAAGAAGATGTGGTATATATATATATATATATATATATATATATATATATACACACACACACACACACACATACACACACACACACACACACACACACAATGGAGTATTACTTGGCAACCAAAAAGAATGAAATCTTGCCATTTGCAACAATGTGGATGGAACTGGAGGGTAGTATGCTAAGCAAAATTAGAGAAAGACAAATACCATATGACTTCACTCATATGAGGAGTTTAAGAGACAAAACAGATGAACATAAGGGAAGGGAAGCAAAAATAATATACAAACAGGGAGGGGGACAGAACATAAGAGACTCTTAAACACAGAGAACAAACTGATGGTTTCTGGAGGGGTTGTGGGTGGGGCAGTGGGGTAAATGGGTGATGGGCATTAAGGACGATGCTTGTTGGGATGAGCACTAGGTGTTGTACATAGGGGATGAATCCTTGGATTCTACTGCAATCATTATTGCACTAGATGCTAACTAACTTGGATGTAAATTTAAAAATAAATAAATAAAATTAATGAAAGTCGCTCTAAAAAAAAAGCAGTGCCTTTTCTCTTTGGATCCCCATGGGGGGACATGGCCATCTTGACCAAGCCTTCCCTGACTGATTCTATGTAAGTCAAAGCCACCCAGCCCCAAGATGTTCTCGAATCAGAACTGTGTAGCAGCAAATACGGCAATGGCCTTGGGATCTATATCTGACTGCACACAGGAGCTTGCAGACATAACTGTTTTTTTTTTTTTAATTTTTTTTTCGACGTTTTTATTTATTTTTGGGACAGAGAGAGACAGAGCATGAACCGGGGAGGGGCAGAGAGAGAGGGAGACACAGAATCGGAAACAGGCTCCAGGCTCTGAGCCATCAGCCCAGAGCCTGACGTGCGGCTCGAACTCACGGACCGTGAGATCGTGACCTGGCTGAAGTCGGACGCTTAACCGACTGCACCACCCAGGCGCCCCCAGACATAACTGTTTTTAAACCAAGTGGAAATTAATTTTATGTTGACAGTATTCTAAAACTCTCCCACTCCAACCAAGGCCAAATCCTCAAATTCATGAATTTTCCACAGGTATATCATCAATGGTTTCTCATCTCTTCATCCCAAATGCTTTCCTTCCGAGGATGATCCCCCCGCAAGGGAATTGTACCGCTGGAGGGAGAAAAAAACATGAAAAACAGAAAAACAGAAAAAACAGAAAACATGAGGCCCAACTCTGTATAGTTCTGCAGGGTAACTTGAAAGGAAAGTGCCAATTTTCACCGACAGGTTTCTAACCCACCCTCACGAGGTGATCTTGTTCTTACCTATCTGGTGAGCAGGTGAAATCATGGTGGCTTCATTATTAGCGTCTGCACCCCAGCATGCTACCTTAAGTGTGATGAGCGTCAGCCTTCTAATTTGCTTAGAGCAAGAGGAAAGTGTCTTTCCTAGTGGACGTGGGAAACAGGCGCTCTGCCTTATTGTTCTCGCGAAACCTTATGGTTTCCGAATTTAAACCACCCTGTGAGGTCTGTTGAGAGTTGTGGAATGTGGACTCTCTTTACTCAACAGAGAATTCACTCCCTTGGCAGCTCTTTCTGCCCATCCGTTCTGTCCCTGTGTTTTAATAAAAATCACCTTTGGGGTGCCTGGGTGGCTCAGTGGGTTAAGCATCCGACTTCAGCTCAGGTCATGATCTCACAGTTTATGAGTTTGAGCCCTATGTGGGGCTCTGTGCTGACAGTTCAGAGCCTGGAGCCTGCTTTGAGTTCTGTGGCTCCCTTTCTCTCTCTGCCCCTCCCCTACTCTCTTTCTCTCTCTCTCTCTCTCAAAAAGGAATAAACATTTTTAAAAAATAAACAACAGAAAAATCACCTTTCTTGCACCAAAAAAAAAAAAAAAGAAAAAGAAAAAAAAAGATTTCGCTCTCCTATTTTGTCATCAGTGATTAAAGCAAAAGTCAGGCCTTTCTCAGAGTGTTTGAGCCCAGAGTGAAAGATAGTGACTATGGAGGAGGCTGTATTTTCTGGAAGTAATACTGTCCAGCCTTTAGATGCTTTTCTCTAAATCTGGCTATTTCTTTCCTCTCCAAGAAAATTCCATTCTTTGTTCATGTCCCCTATCTCAAGACCTCAGAACAGTGTATGGTTCTCCTGTGTGCTTGATTTATAAAGTTATATGCATCTCTTTAGAGAAATTTCTGAATCTGTGCAGTTGAGATGGTTTTATTTAACACTTATAGTCCCTTCTGACTGCTGGGCTCAGTGTCAAATGCTCAACTTGCATTAATTCTTTCCATCTGTAGGACAACCACATTCCTTAGCCATTCATGTCCCCCCATCTGCAGATGGACATACAGAGGTACATACAGACTGGTTAATTTGTATTTCATCAGGAATACTGCTTCGATGGTCACAGTCAGGTGTGTCTTTCCAAACCAGGGCTCTGAATGCTTGTTCCCTCCACATCGCCCTGTGAAAGCGTTAGGACACGACTTGGGTGGTCCTTACCTCCACTTAGGTAATCACACTGCCATCTCTTGCAGTGATGGGCAAAATCTTATTCTTCCACCCACTGGCCTCCATCAGCCACCATCATTCTTCAGGTAAGCCTTATACCTTATCATTCCCTAGTTTGAGCCTTGTAAGCTGCTTGGATGAAGGGTTGCATTGGGTTTGATAATCCAGGGGCAATTATTGAGTGAACACTTAGCTTTCAGAAGGAGGATATAAGTCCTGAGAGGTATGGAGCCTTCCACAGGCTTTGGGTGGGTAAGATCCTGCTCGAACTCAACCCTCTGCCTTCTGTCTCTCACAGCATGGGCTAATCTGGTCTGAGAATCAAACCTATTTCAAGGCTGAGACAAATATAGTCCTCCAAAATGTTTTTCTAATTCTGTGTGTGTTATCTATAGAAGTGTAAATGGTTCACAGCAAGGAATTGCTTTTCAGAGAACGACGTATGAGATACAGAAATCTCTAGATTTACCTGTACCTTAACTTTGAAAAGGGGAAACATTTAAGGCAGAATTTCTTTCTGAAGAGTCATTGGGAAAAGTTTTTAGATCTTCCTGATTCACAACCATCATTCTCAGGAATTGAGATTATTTTGTAATTAGAATGTTTGAACTGACTGTATTCTTCCAGACTGCAAAAATACAAAGGCATTCGTAGCGTGTAAGAAGAGAAAAGGACAAGATGAATGTACAGATGACCAAACAAACGAAAAACACCCAGAAACCCCAAACACAATGACCACGTTTAAATTTGCATTGAAGTTATGAAAGAACGGAACAGACATTTTAAAAAATCGATTTTCTGGCATATAAATATGTGGGCACTTTCCCAGACTGTGTAAAAATAGGGAAAATAGACTTACACGGAAAGAGATTAAGATTATAAATGACAGAGAAGAGAATCAACTTATAATTAGTGTTCTTGAAGGTGGTTTGAAACCACATGGAGCAGAAATGATAGTTAGGGTTTGTGACGAAAGAAGAGTTCACCAGAGTGAGAGAACAACATGATTCCAGCTTGAATGGGTTCACTAAGGTTTCTGGCAAAGTTAATCAAAACAGAAGCAAACCAAGACAAGCTGTGTCATTATGATTTAAATACAAAACATCTGTAAATACGCCACAAACAAGGCAGGTGGGACAGAAAGGAAGCAACCCTGGGCTGATCTCCATCTGCTCTGGAACACCAGATACTAAATGGTCACGTGACATCTACAGACCGTCAAGGGGTCAGTATTTGTGAGCCAGCAATTCAACCTAAGATTCTCCTTGACTGGGAAGGCAATGTAAAAAAAAATAATCTCAAGCATGCTGTGGTTCGTGGTATGTCCCATATAAGTAGCTTTTCTGGGAAAAAAAAAAAAAAACAAAAAACAAGAACGTGAAAATATGTTCTCGTGTACCAGGATAGAGGTTAAGATAGTGAATATAAAATTGTTCCTGATAATGAGCCACTAATTGAATTATTCAGCTTACTAGACAATTATTGAAAATGTGGTTGTAATTGAAAGGGTGAACTCAATGTAATGTTAGAAAAGGATTAAATGGGAAAAAGTAGTTATGTAGTAATTGCTCTTGTTGGTGTACCTTCTAGAAGCTACTCACTATATCTTGGAATTCATATTGTCATCTGTTTTCAGGCTTGTGATGAGCGTATGAGTTCTATATCATAGCCCAAACACATAGAGGCAAAATACGCGTGATGTCATGTCCCCACGATGACATGGCTGTCTGTAAGTACTATATTCAGGATGACAACAAAAAAATATGCTGACTAATTAATTACATTACTCCTCTAATTGACAAAAAATCTAGACCAGCGGTTTCTAAATATGTCTTTGTATCGGAAATACCGTGGGAACATCAAAATGTAGTGATGCCAGACTGCCACTCAGAGATCTTGATTTTATTTTCTGGTTGTGTCACATGGTCTTTGGAGTTTTAAAAAAAATCATTGGATGATTCTCAGGTGCATACAAAATTGGACACCTCTCATCTAGACAGTAGTAATAGTATCTGATATACTCCACAAAGACCAGGATTTTGTGTGAGAGGAACAGAAAGAAGTTTATATCTGTCTTTAGTTCAGTGAGGAATAATCTTTACTTGTTGGGGTGTTGTTCATTTTGATAATTAAAAGTTGCTTGAAAAACACTTAATTGGCTTCAGGGAACTCATTGGTGGGAAATGGTGAAAGACTCGAAAGGGGATGTTCCCATGGAATGGGGTTGAGCTAGGTTAGCGATGCTCACTTGGAGGGTGACTGTGACCCCAGCAGACACCTGGCAATGTTGGAGGCCTTCTGGATTATGACTAGGGAGCGAGGAGGGAGCTGGAAGCTGGCTTTTAGCATCTAGAAGAAGCCAGAGATGCTAATGAAAATCCAGGGGGAAGGCATGGGTTTCCACTAGAGAGCATATGATGTAAGTCCTAAGGATGTGTGATGGTTAATTTTATCTGTCAACTTGATTAGGCCACAGGATGATCAGATACTTGGTTATATATTATCTCTGGGTGTGTCTGTAGGGTGTTTCCGGATGAGATTAGCATTCGAATTGGTTGACTCATTATAGCAGATGGCCCTCCCCAATGTGAGTGGGCATCACCCAATCTGTTGAGGGCAGGAACAGAACAAAAAGCTGGAGGAAAGGAGAATTCACTCCTCCTGCCCGACTGCATGGGTTGACCATCTGTCTTCTGTCCTTGGACTGGCACTTAGTAACACCAGCTCTTCAGTTCTCTGGTCTTCAGACTTGGGCTGGAACTAAACACAAGCTTTCCTGTGTCTCCACCTTGCAGATGGCATATCGTGGTACTTGTCAGCCTCCATAATCACATGAGCCATGTCTATACATATGTATGTGGTCTGGTTGGGGACTTAAGGAAACAGGCTGGTGAGAACTTCCCAACTAGCTTTAAAAGAACCTTACTGCAAACAATGCAAACCACATTTCATTCATAAGTAACCAAAGCCAAGAACCCCACCAAAAAGTTATGCAAAAAGGGACAACTAACGGCTCATACAACTTAACAGTCAGTAACCGGTTAGAAGAGCCTTTATCCAGGACACTTCACTTGCAGCTGTGTTCTCTGCTGAGCACTGGACACAATAACGTCTGCTAACAACTCTGCAATATTGTGCTATTGTCAAATTGTGAGATAATTTATTCTGATAAGAAATCAGTCGGTATTATCCTTGGTATCTGCAGACCAACTGTTTGGAGCAATTCTTTCCTGAAACTCTTTCTTGGAATAATTTGTCATTTTTCTATATCAGGGATGGGTCAAAAAGGAAATAGTATTAGAAATCTTGCAGAGAATGTATCCCAAGAAATAAGAGGGGCACTTGGGTGGCTAAGTCAGTTGAGCATCTAACTCTCGATGTTGGCTCAGGTCATGATTGTGTCGTTCATGAGATGAAGCCCCACATCGGGCTGAGAGCTGACAGCATGGAGCCTGCTTGGGATTCTCTCTCCCTCTCTCTGCCCCTCTCCTGCTGTCTCTCAGAAAGGAAAAAAAAAGATGTCAGTTCAAAGTAAAAATTGATTTTCAGAATGAATTGTTAGCTATTTGCTACTTTTAATCAGCAAAGATTTAAGTTCATTTATCTGTTGATAGACACTTGGGTTGTTTCCATATCTTGGCCACTGTGAATAGCGCTACATTGAACATGGATGCAGATATCTCTTCAAGATCCTGATTTCAATTCTTTTAGTTATGTACCCACAAGTGGGATAGCTGGATACTATGGTGGTTCTATTTTTAATTTTTTGAGGAACCCCCAAACTATTTTCCATAGTGCTCTGCCATTTTGCTGCCATTTTGAGGGTCCAGTCTCTCCTCATCCTCACCAGCAGTTAACTTTTGTGTTTTTTTGTTTTTTGGGTTTTTTGTTAGTTACTTTCAACTTAACGGGTGTGAGGTGATATCTCATGGTAGTTTTGATCTGTGTTTCCATGAAAGTTAGCGGTGTTGAGTATCTTTTCCCATACCTGTGTGGCCATTTGTGGGTTTTCTTTGGGACAATGTGCAGGAGAAAGAAGCCAGTTACAGAAGAAGTAAGCCAGTACAGAATACTGCATGATCCTACTTAAGTCATGCAGAATATGGCATGATTCCACCTAAATGATCAGACTCATAGAATCAGAGAATAAAATGGTGGTTGCCAGGACCTGGGTGGAGGGCGAAATGGAGAGTCTGTGGTTCAATGAGTATAAAATTTCAGGTATGCAAGATGATTTAGTTCCAGAGACCGGCTGTGCAACATAGCGCCTAGAGTTAACAATATAAGGGAACTTGAAATTTTGATAAGACCGTAACTATCAGGCAAGATATTCTTACCACAAAACAAACACACACACACACACACACACACACACAAACCAACAGAGGGATACACAGATACTTCAGGAAGCGTTGGAGATGTCCACTTCCCTGTTGTATCCATAGATGTGTGCATATGTCCAGTGACATCAGATGGCACACAGTTAAAAAGTGCCATTTTTGATATGTCAGCTTTAAGTCAATAAAGCTGAAAATAAATAAATAGAGAGATAAATAAATAAATTCACCCACTGAAAATATTTACAATATCAAAAGTATCGAAAGCAGAATTAGGGGGAAAATGTTACATTCAAGGCTAAGAAGATACCAAATAATTTGTTTGAGAATCAATAAAAGGAAACTTTTTTTCATTTCTGAAAGCTGTAATATATCAAGAAAAGTTGTAAAAAAGCACTTTCATAAAGAAAGCTTGCCTATTTAAAAAGTCACAACTAGATAATGGAAAATTTTTCCATTTAAAAATTGTTAATCTGTATTAAAGAAATCCTGCCAAAAAGAGCTGGGAATCTTTCGTGAATTTATAGGCACTGTTTGCCAACCTGATCCAATTTTTCTCTTGTTGAAACTGCTTCATTAATTTAATGTGCAAGAAATAAATATTTGATGTGCAATTAGTTGGAGATTATTATGGCCATAATGGAACCTTTCCAAATAAACAGCTGCTCCAGCACTTTAAATGCATGAAGAGCAAGGCAGAAAATGGAAAATAGAATGACACATCAGCTCTACAGAGGAAAAAAGTTAAAATATTCAATTAGCGAGTAAGATGGTCGCTCATTTAGAAGTTTGGTGATGGTTTATCAAAGCATAACAACAAAAATGCTACCAGCCATTTAGCCAAATATCCATCCACCTGAATCATCATGGAAATGCTCGCCTGCAGATGTAACATAGTCTTGCCCAAGGAGAAAATATTATGGAAATAGATATTGATCCGTTCTAACAATTCTTTCAGGTGATTCATTTTTATTTATATATGGACGTATGTCAATGTGCAGTTGTTGAATTTGATTATTCTATATTAGCACTTATACGCATGGTACAAATGCTGTTTTTCTATCCACATATAACTGTAATGATCCCACTTCGGGAGGGAATGTTCTGGAAACTTTCTGGAAATTTCACCATTGGCTGGGGTTATGTTAATTTTGAAGAAGTCTTTGACATTTCGTAGCACCTGCTCAGACCCTGTGAAGGAGCTCATTTAGGTACTTCAACTCCCTGTGAGTTTTACAAAATTGTACCTTCCTTTCGAGACAACCATAAGAATTGGAGCCAGTTGTCTTTCTCCCTTCCGCACCAGGAACTACCTGAGGCAGAGATTGTGACAAATATCTCAGTATCTCCAAATCCTGATATAGTTCCTGACACAGAGTAGCTCAGTGATGTTCATTGAAAGGCTGCCTGAAGCTGTTTGCAATACAGAAGGAGGAGAGAAACGTCAAAGGGCGAGCATGATGAGCTCCACAGAAAACTGTCTCCTAAAAATAAATAGACGATGTCTTTTATGAAAAGGGGCGCAAGAAAAGGCATTCTCTTTTCTGTTCTCCTCCCCTTGGGGAGTCAACGGCAAAAGAGCAAAGGGCATTCCCGGAACTGGTAAAATTCTGGCCTGGGAGCACAGATTTGAGGATCAGAGCGGTCAGGAGTAACTGCTTACAATAACCAGTGTTTTGTATATTCTTCTAGAACACAGACTTGGGGCACGTTTATTACTTACTGGGTTCTGTTGCCCTTCCGATTAAAGTCTGCAGTGCACTGCATTTTACCCTTACTCTGCTCTAAAACACGCCCTGCTCCGAGGGAGGCCAGATTCTGTTATTGTCTCAGCCTCTGCTGCCTCTGTGACTAGCACCCACAGGCACAAAGCACAGCACTGTGGAGAAACAAAGGAGGACATAGACGTACGTGTGTAACGCCACTTTATCCTGGTGCAAAGAGTGGTCTTGTTCTACATCGACGCAGATCTTCCCTTAATAGGTAGGATTAGCGCTCCCTCTCCTGCAGTCAATGTGCGTCTGTGATGTCACTAGGGCAGAAGTGATGTCCTGTATCTCCCACGCCTCCATACCCACAGGTAATTCAGCGCCTGCCTCAGGCTGGTGGCATTGTCACCTTGGGACCCAGCCACCATGCTTCGGGGAAGCCAGGGGGCCACACAGACAGGTAACACGCCTGCCAGCAGCCCAGCTGAGGTCCCAGATGACCGTCCCCAGACAGGAGAGAGTCACATTTCATATGACAGCCTCCAGCTAGGCTTCCAGCAAGCCAGCTGTCACCACGTGGAACAGAGACAAGCTACACCCCCTGAGACCAGCTCAAATCGCAGATTTGTGAAAAATAACAAAATAAATGGTTGCCGTGGATTTCAGCTGGTAAGTGTCGGAGTCTTGTTGGGGAGCAAAGCAAAAGGGAAACACACATGTGCCAGACCTGGGGCCACTTAATAAAGGTATTTTTAGCTAATAATGTACAAAGGCTATTCAAATGTTAGCACTGTTGTTATTCACATCCTGCTCACCCTGCATTGCAACAGCAGGGACGGGACATTTAGTATAAACATCCTTGTGTGAAACCAGAACTCGAGTCATTTCTGCTTACATTATTATAGAGAAAATAGGGACAAACACATAAATTAGTGCCATAAAAGAGTACACAGGAGTGCTTTGCAAGTTATTCATACACAACTCGTGTGTTGAGAACTACTGTAGGCCATGAACATTGCCCTGTTGCACCATAAACACTGCAGGGATGTTGCGGGTTGCGTTATCAGGGATGTTACATTCGTGTAGGTGTAGATAACCATCACGCTAGCAAAGGGATGAACCACTGCCGATAGAGACCAGTGCGGAACAGGGCCAGGTGGAGAAGCTGAGATGAACTAGGACCTTAGAGGCAGTATCAGAGAATTCTTTGATAAAATGGCATTTGTGCTGTGACCCTGCCATGACACCTGGCTGGCTTTGCCAACATACAAGGGACCAGTGAGAAGAGAAGGTAGTCGTTGTTGGAGGAACGCTTTGAGAAACACATAGAATATAAGGAGCAGGGGCAAAGCAGTGAAAGGAATATCTTTTGGAGAAATGGGCAAGCCGTGAGTGGGTCCTTGATGGCCGTTGGAAGGTACTAGAACTGTATTATTCTGACTGCAGTGAGAAGCTGCCGTGTGGTGTTCAGCAGGAGATACTAACGATTATCTATATATATGGCCGATAAATGATGTCAACTGCCATGTGGTGTCTGGGCCAGAGTGGAAACAGGGAGACGTGTCAGGAGGCTGCAGTCCCCCCTCATTATTCACGGATTCCGTATTTGCAAATTCATCTGCTTGCAATCTGTTTGTAACCTGAAAATCCATACTCCAGTCCTTTGGGGGTCATTCATGGATTTGCACACAGCGGTGAAAAATTCAAGCAGTTTTCCAGTTGGGGTTGACCAAGGTGACACTCTGTGTCGTTTCAGCTCTCAGGCTGTCAACAAGTGTCCTCTCTGGAGATTGCTGAGTGCCACATTTTCCACATTTCTGTGCCCTTTGTTTGTGATATCTCTTGAAAATGACCCACAAGCAAGTGCTGATTTGCTGTCTGGTGTGTGTAAGTGCAAAAAGCCTGTGACATGTTTTATGGAGAAAATACATGAATTACCTACGCTTCTTGTAGACATGAGTTATTAACATTGGGTCCCATGTGAATGAGCAAAATTACCTGTTAAATATGGTGTCTTTAGGGATGCCTGGGTGGCTCAAGTCAGTTGAGCATCCTACTTTGGCTGAGGTCATGATCCCACAGATCCTGAGTTCGAGCCCAAGTCAGGATTGGGATTCTTTGTCTCTCTCTCTCTCTCTCTCTCTCTCTCTCTCTCTCTCTCGATCTCTCTCTCTGCCCCTTCCCCACTCGCGTGCTCTCTCACCCTCAAAAACAAATAAACATTAAAAAAAATTACATATGGTGCCTTTAAAACACACTTAAACACACTTAAAAACACTTAAAACACAGAAACACACTTAAAACTAGGTTATATCGTGATCAGTTGATAAAAGTGTGGTGACCAAAGACTCCCAGAAACCTAACTTGATATTTCAACCCTCAGGCATGGTTCAGTATTCGCTAATTCAGTGTTGACAGCTCCATTATAGACCATAACAACAAGAGAATTGACCGTGTTTCACTAGGTCCACATGGTCCGCAGAGGTTGTGGGGGGTGAGAAGTGGTTGAGCTTGCTCAAGTGATGGGGATTGAGAGTGACGGGGATGTCAGGCGTGAAAAATCCAGCACTATTCCCAGGTTTTGATGTTGAGCGGAAGCTAGGAAAAGATTCTTCCAACCGAGGAGAAGACAATTACATATGGGTTTACGTAGAATCCAGCGTTTGAACTGTGAAACAATAGGCTAATGGATATGAAATTTAATATTTGATCACACGTGCACATGTATTTTTATGTGGGAATTGTGTACTCACAGGGCACAGGAAGTGCAACTCAGAAAAGTTGTGAGCAAATTAGAGTCGCTGCTTACGGTATTTTTAAGGTTACGTTTTGTTTGTACGTATCAAGAACCTCAAACCTTATCCACAGCAACATGTATGTTAACTCAAATGAATCACAGGTACATGTAATTAAAAAATGCCCGCAGTGGGGCGCCTGGGTGGCACGGTTGGTTAAGCGTCCGACTTCAGCCAGGTCACGATCTCGCGGTCCGGGAGTTCGAGCCCCGCGTCAGGCTCTGGGCTGATGGCTCAGAGCCTGGAGCCTGTTTCCGATTCTGTGTCTCCCTCTCTCTCTGCCCCTCCCCCGTTCATGCTCTGTCTCTCTCTGTCCCAAAAATAAATTAAAAAAAAAAAAAATGCCCGCAGAGTCAGGAAAAAAGTATAGCAAAGGCAATAAATGTTATTCTTTCTGTAAACCTAAAACATAGACGTGAAGGTTCTGACATAGAAGCAGAGTCCGACTCTGTGGGAGTTAAGACTCTTTTTTTTTTTTTTTTAATTTTTTTTTTTTTTTCAACGTTTATTTATTTTTGGGACAGAGAGAAACAGAGCATGAACGGGGGAGGGGCAGAGAGAGAGGGAGACACAGAATGGGAAACAGGCTCTAGGCTCTGAGCCATCAGCCCAGAGCCTGACGCGGGGCTCGAACTCCCGGACCGCGAGATCGTGACCTGGCTGAAGTCGGACACTTAACCGACTGCGCCACCCAGGCGCCCCGGGAGTTAAGACTCTTTATGCTATCAGTCACTAGAGAAAATCTAGATAAGAGAAACCAATTACTTACAAAGAACACCCTTCCTTCCCATCCTCCCTCCTTCCATCTCTCCTTCCCTGCATGATTTTTTTTTCCCAGTATTCAGTGAACACATCTGATGTTTAAGAGACCTCTCCAGAATCTAGGAATACTTTAGAACTTACATTCTGTTAGAGTGAGGGCAGAGAAATATTGAGCAAAAATATATTTCACAGGGTTATTTCTTTAAATGGGATAAAGTGCCATGAAGAAAATAGAATTACATGCTACAGGGTAAGGGTGAGTGTTGGCCTATTTATATGAGATGGTTAGGGAAGCAAAGCCAGTAATGCTTTGTATGGCTAGAAAAGTAAAAACGAAAATATCATTCTATACTAGATGGTGTATTTCTTTTTGTTTTTGTTTGTTTGTGTGTGTGTGTGAGAGAGAGAGCACACACGTGCAAGCAGGGGAGGGGGCAGAGAGACAAAATCTGAAGTAGGCTCCATATTCATCATGGAGCCCATCACAGCCTTGATCCCACAACCCTGGGATCACTACCTGAGCTGAAATCAAGAGTCAGATGCTCAACTGACCGAGTCACCCAGGCGCCCCTAGATGGTATATATCTGTACATTCTCTATCTCTAAATATGTAGGCGGGGTGCCTGGGTGGCTCAGTCAGTTAAGCATCCAACTTCAGCTCAGGATCTCACAGTTCGTGAGATCGAGCCCTGTTGGGCTCTGTGCTGACAGATCAGAGCCTTGCAGCCTGCTTCAGATTCTGTGTCTCCCACTCTCTCTCTGCCCCTACCCTGTTCGTCCTCTGTCTTTCTCTGTCTCTCAAAAATAAATAAATGTTAAAAAAAAAAGGTAACAACTCGTTAACACAACGTATATCATCCAAAAATAAATAAATAATAAATAAATAAGTAGGCATCGATAATTTGTCTTTAACCCATATTTAGCTGTCTTTTTGGTTTGTTTGTTTTTTAGCAAGGATTTTGTTAGCTACAGAGCAGAGAGTGAGTTAAAGCCAAGTAATGGGAAACATCAGTTACGAACAGGTGGTACCTCTGGGTCTGCCTCACCCACTGTCAGACTTGGTGGTTTTCAACAGGATGTCCTCAGGCCATATGCATCATTATGTAAAAGGCAGGTTCCAGAGTCCCACGTTCAGTCTTATCATTAAGAAACACATGCCATGATAATCTGGAACCTTAATGTTTGAGCATCATTGACTGTCTGGTTGCAAATTCCAAATTTCTGACATAAGGTTATTTGCTTCTTGGCACATCTCTGTGATCATGAGTCACAATGGACCTTGTCGCTTCATTCAAGGACTTTTTAGGTTTTCCACACTCCCCAAGTTTCTGTCTTTCTGGGAGAACTCTGAAATGTGAATGTTAGACCGTGTGGCCAGAAGTTGTAGCACAAGTTTAAGATCCACTGATGCAAGAAAAGCCTCTGAACGTCCCAGTATCACACTTGAGCAGAGGATCAAAGGGACAGTAAGTGCAAAACCGTATAGCCTGCCAACTCCACTGACGTCCTAACCTGCAATTTTGGTGAGTCAAATATGTAAATCATATGTTGGTATAACTTTTCCACGAAGGAAAAAGACAAAAAGTGATTTAGATCCTACTATGTGCCAAGATCTTTCACAATATCTCAAACGGAATTGATGAAATCCTTTCCAGCACAGTTTAGGGACAGCATTGCTCCCTACATCCCCGCAGGAGAAATCACTTGCTGTGGCAAGTGGGAGAACAGAATTGCACACTTACCATTGGCTTTTGCCTCAATTCCAGGTGAATTCTAAAAGTATTATTTCATTATTTTATTCTAATTTCCTTTTTTTAAATTAAGAGTATTTTATGTGTTCCTCATAGGCATCAACCAAGAAAGATTTTAATTTGGCTTTCCTTAAATAACTCACCATTCTTTCTCCTACTGTTTAATAACACGTTCTAATATGAAACCATGACTGAGATCTAAGAATGCACTTCAGAACATATGGCTTATCAGCGGTAGCGAGGTTAAAATGCACAAGAGGTACAGATACTTATCCCAAGAGTTTACATATGTATATTTATATACATATATGTATGTGTATATTTATGTTTTGCTATTGACCATCAAACTGTAGACTGGTTTTTGTCTAATCATATTTCAAACATAGTGTTTAATTAAAAGTATATAAATATATTAGGGACACCTGGGTGGCTCAGCTGGTTAAGCATCCGACTTCAGCTCAGGTCATGATCTTGTGGTCCATGAATTTGAGCCCCATGTCAGGCTCTGGGATGACGGCTCAGAGCCTGGAGCCTGCTTCAGTTTCTGTGTCTCTGTCTCTGTCTGCCCCTTTCCTGCTCATTCTCTGTCTCTTTCTCTCAAAAATACATAAAATTTAAAAAATAATAAAAATTAAAAAATAAAAATATATACATTAAATATATCTTTAATATAATTGTTGCTGTGGGTAAAGGTTGATGTTCTTGATGTGTACAAACTATATAAATAAATATACACACTATATATGTATATATATATTTATAAAATACTACATATATATACATATATATGTGTGTGTGTGTGTGTGTGTGTGTGTGTGTGTATAATTTCTTTCCTTCCTCCCTAACCTGTGGAAACATCAGCAACACAGAAAAGTACCGGTGAATAAAGCTGTCCATTTTGGCAATCTAGGGAATACCTTATAGCACACTCTGTCCTACTTTGTTTTTCTGCTGAAGACTCCTGTAAAAATTCCCCAGCCAAAGAGAATTCATGGACCTTCATCATATACTGTCCAATATGCATGTCAAAGCATTGCTATAATCATATATATTGTATAATGTTTCCATTAACTTACATTGTATTTGCTTATTATTTTATAATATTTTTTTAATTTTTTAAACATTTATTCCTTTTTTGAGAGAGAAAGAGCGAGAGTGGGGGAGGGGCAGAAAGAGAGGGAGACCCAGAATCCAAAGCAGGCTCCAGGCTCTGAGCAAGCTGTCAGCACAGAGCCTGACGTGGGGCTCGAACCCATGAACTGTGAGATCATGATCTGATCTGAAGTTGGACACCCAACCAACTGAGCCACCCAGGCGCCCCCTGTTTGCTTATTATTAAAACATTTGTTCTGTGCCCTGAAGCAAGGTATCTGGCCACTTTTTATTAATTCACTTTAATATATATTGGGAGAATCAACATATTTAATATTCCTACAATGAATATTTACCAATGTATAGTAAAACCATATTTAAATGTATGTAAAAGCATTCTGAACATAGTATATTAATGATGCAAGTACGTCAAAATATATGTGAGTGCATATATGTGTGTATACATATAGAGAGAGAATTTTTTAAGTTTATTTATTTTGAGAGAGAGTGGGAAAGAGAGAGAATCCCAAGCTGACTCTGCAATGTCAGAGCAGAGCCAATGAGGGGCTCCAACTCACGAACTGTGAGATCATGATCTGAGCCGAAATTAAGAGTTGGATGCTTAACCGACTGAGCCAACCAGGCACCCATGTATAGAATTTCTTTTAAGTTTATTTGTTTATTTTTGGGGAAGGGTGAGTGTGGAAAGGGCAGAGAGAGAGAATCCCAAGCAGGTTCGCTGCTGTCAGCCCGGAGCCAGACAAGTGGTTTGATCTCAGGAAACCTGAGATCATGACCTGTGCTGAAACCAAAAGTCTGATGCATATGTGACTGAGCCACCCAGATTGTTTAAAATTTGTGCTCCACAAGCAAGCTATGGCAAACAGTTGTATGGAATCTACAGGATTAAATTAACTTAAACTGTGTATATAATTAACCTAAAAACAGTACTCACTGGGGTTCCTGGGTGGCTCAGGCAGTTGAGTGTGAACCACTCTTGATTTTGGTTCAGGTCATGATCTCATGGTTCATGAGATCAAGCCCCGTGTCAGGCTCTGTGCTGACAGTGTGGATCCTGCTTGGGATTCTCTCTCCCTCTCTCTGCCTCTCCCCTACTTGTGTTCTCTGTCAAAATAAATTAATACATTTGAAAAAAGAAAAAATAAAAAAAAATATGCAGGAACACTGCAGTCCCAGAATTTAAGTTTTCTGTTATTTTATACATTCATTCCCTTTCTATAGCAAATATCCACTGGGGAATGACTTATACTCCTGTGGTTAACTGTAGGATTTTTAAAACCCAATAAAACCTAATAAAATAATATTTTACAAACAAGAGAATTAATTTCTATTAACTATTTATCTGTTTGTATAGTACATCATCATAAATCAAATAAAAGCATGATATACCCTGGAGCTGAGAAGGACACATAATATACCCATCCTAACATGATTTTTATTACCTGCCTTTCCCCCCAAAGGAATACAGTGAGCGAATTAATGAAATCTGCTTTTATTACTGATTCACTGCTTTTGAAATGAAGACTCAACTGTGGAAGTTCCCGTATTTAAATTGAAAGTAGATTAGGAGTTCTGAAGTCGGTTGTCTGGGAGGGACAGGTGGTTTCTGGTGGGGAGAGTTTTGAAAGCATTGAGGCCATGGGTGCCTGGGCCAAAGGGGCCAGCAGGTCATTTGTAACTAAAGCATAAAAAACCCCTGCCTGATAGTTTTAGCAATAAGTGCAGGATGGCCGAGGGAAACCCATAGGGAATGCAGACTTGTAAGCTGAAGGATCTTATGGAGTCTTCAGCCCCTAAAGGTACCCACCCAACTGAGAAGGTAGTCTAGATCCTTCCAGGAGTGGGGCACACGATGTGCAGGTTATTTCCATTTCTTCTATCTGCACGGGATTTAGCTTACCCTGGGATATGTCTCAGCTAGGGAAAGCAACAATGGGCCAAAGCACAGGTGATGCATACTGGAAACTTTGTTGTGTGTGCAGAAGGGAGGTAGAAAGGCGGGGGGGTGGGGGGTGGGGTGTGCCTGGAGGCTGCACAGTGTAATTCAGGCTGTGTGTCCTCCAGGTGTCATTGTGACTTCCCAACATAATGGCATTCTGTCCTCTAATCAGTCCACAGTGTAAGCAACCTTTTCTCACAGTGCAGGACTGGCAGGAGGGACGTGGTTAATATTTGTTGGAGAAAAGGAGGACAGGCAGTGGATGTGTTGGAGATGAATGGATGTGTGCACAGATGGGCGGTTCACGGTGTGTAGATGGGGCAAAATGAGAAAATGTTGCTTACGTTGTTTTGAAGTTGTTCAAGAATGCATATAAAACAGGGTAGTCCCTTCAGAGAAATAGTGGATTGCACAAAGCCTCTGACATCAGGTCTTAAGCTCGTGTGATTCCTTTAACACTGCTGGACAAGAACCTTCTACCCTGTATACAGAACATCAAAACAAGCCCCGGATGGTTGAGCGTCCATTTGTGGCTGCAGGTCTGACAAAACCCTCTCGGCTTCCCACTGAGCTTTCACGTGTTTTGTGTCCAATGTACCCCCTCTGTTGCTTTCTCTTCTTGTTTGAAACTTAGCCACTCTTTAAGATTTAGACGAGGATGGGCTTGGTTAAATTGCAAATATTATAAAACCCTGCTTTGGTTTCCTTCATTTAGCCTTCGCTACCAAACGGTGCCTCTAGACCGACACTGATTCTGACCACGGGACACCAGAAAAATCTTCACTGTTGCACAGGAGCGGATCCCGGAGGCACTGGAAATTTATGGAGCATCAGGGAAGCAGATGTCTGGGCAGCTCTACGAGACGTCAGGAAAGCTGATGGAGATGTTGTAGAATTTCACCTGTCTCATTCCGCAAAGACCATCCCTCGTGATGGTAAAAGTCCTAACAATTAATTACACACCAAAAGGCGGCACGGTACAGCTGGGAACATGAACATCCCAGGCCGGCGTGTACAAGGAGGGCCCTGGTTATAGAGTCAGGGCAGGAAGAACCATCTAGTAACACCAAAAGAGGGATGAAAGAGGATGTGTAAAGGATATGTTTCAGCAGGGAAACCGTAAGACACTAAACAAAGGGGCAGCTATGAATCACAGTGTCTGAAAAGAAGCCAGGAAGTCAAGGAGGCGTAGGATGCAGTGGAGATGCTTGAAATGATTCTACGATGCGTTTTCCTGAAGCACCCAATGAGGATATTCTCCAAGTGTTCGGTAATAGATGCAGGGTGAGTCCTCTGAGCACATTAGCTCGACCTAAAGGGACTACGGTAGAGATACAGTCTTCATTACGTGTGGCGGCACACACATGTCTGGAGATGACCATCAGAGAATTCGGGAACGGTGTGCCATAAAATGCAGTGTAATTTTTATCCTCTTCAGAGCACATTAGATGCCTTCTCTTTGACAGCCGTTACATGACTTGAAGCTGACATGCATGTCAGGTGTCTTCACCCACAAGTTCCTACCAGGGCACCAGATGCAAATGCCTCACAAGAGCTCAACAGGCACCTAATGGCTGAGCACCTTAACTATCTTGTGTCAGCATCGTGCTTACGGTTTAAAATGTCTTCACGTTCAGGGACGCCTGGGTGGCTCAGTCAGTTCAGAGTCCCGCTTCGGCTCAGGTCGTGATCTCACGGTTCGTGAGTTCGAGCCCCACGTCAGGCTCTCTGTCAGCACGGAGCCCACATCGGATCCTATCTCTCTCCCTCTCTCTCTCTCCGCTCCTTCCCTGTTCACTCTCTCAAAAATAATAATAAAAAAAATTTAAATGTCTTCACATACATTCACTCATTAAAATCCCCCACTATTCCACAAGGCTGGTGCTAATCTCATCTCACATGGAGAAAACGGAGAGGCTGAGACATGTGTCCTAATAAAGGCAGAGTTGTCTTTCTGCCAACGAGGCCAAGAGCCCTTCCCTCTCAAGTAGCAGCTATATCCCCAAATGTCCACTGTTAAACCAGTCCTAACGGTCTTACAGATGTGAGAAGTTAAGGTGCAACATTGGAAATTTAGTATTTAGTTCTTTAGTGGCCCCACCTACAAAACACTAGTAATAAGAAAAATACCTAAGAGGCCCCTGGGTGGCTCAGTCGGTTAACTCTCTTGACTCTTGATTTAGGCTCAGGTCATGATCTTGTGATTCATGGGTTTGAGCCCCACATCAGTCTCTACGCTAATAGTGTGTAAGGAACCTGCTTAGGATTTTCTCTCTCTCTCTCTCTGCCCCACCCCTGCTTGAACACTCTTTCAAAATAAGTAAACATTAAAAAAAAAACAAAACAAAAATACCTAAACCACAGAGTGCTATGCGAATTAAGTAAATGAACACATGTAAACTTCCTGGAATGGCGCTTGGCAGAAGGCCACCATTATCACTGTTGTCGACACTCCGTTAGTACAACAGACATGACAAGTGCACATTTTCCTTGGGGAGGCCAGTTGTTCATGTGTGAGGTATCTCCCATAAGTAATAAAGAGGTATTTTGGGGGGCACCTGCGTGGCTCAGTTGGTTAAGCACCGGACTTTGGCTCAGGTCATGATCTCACGGTTTGTGGGTTCGAGCCCCACATTGGGCTCTGTGCCGACAGCTCAGAGCCTCGAGCCTGCTTCGGATTCTGTGTCCTCCTCTCTCTCTGCCCCTCCCCCACTTGCATGTGTGCTCTGTTTCTCTCTCTCTCTGTCTCTCTCTCTCTCTCTCTCAAGAATAAACAGTAAAAATATTTTTAAAAAAGAGGTATTTTTTGGCTCCCATTTGAAGCAGGCAAATTTTCAAGGGCCAAACAGTGATGAAAGCTGGTTAACATGCCTGCCTTTCCAATGGGGTCTCAGGATCTGATCCATCAGCCGCAAAGCTACACACAGTCTCCTAGCTGGACTGCTACCTGCTGCCCGCCAAGGACACCATCCTCCGGCAACAGCAGAGAGGAAGCCAGATGTCCTGTCGGCTACTCCAGGACTGTTCCTTCAGAGCCACCTTTGAGCCGTGTGGCCTTCGGCACACCCGCTTGGAGGGCACCATGTCCCCGAGATCCGCTCTTCCCGCTGGCATCTCATCAACATGGTGGCAGTAATCCCTCAAGACAGTTGGCTGAGAGTATTCAATAAATAACACAAACAGGTTCTGAGTTAGTGAGGAAATGCTATGAGCTTACGATGGCTGATAGGAACTCCTGGCAGATTAGCAGGGGCCAGGGGGAAGGATGTGGGGGTGCGGGCCTCTGGCCACAGCAGCCGCGTCACAGCAACCTCTGACCTCACAGAGAAGGCTGTGGCAGCAAGGGTGACATGACGCTGTAGCAAGCACAAACGTCCCATGCACTGAAGCAGCCTCGTTGCCTCCCCCCGCCGGCGCCTGCTCCTGGAAGGCACCAAGGAATGGATTCACGCATTGACTCAGTACACCCTAAAGGAATGTCTGTTGTTCACGGAGCCGCTGTAGGTGCTGGAAAGAATACTGAGGGTGGCCCACCAGGCTTCTGAAGCTGCTATTCGAACGGATGGGGACAGATGCTACACAAACAGGAAGACAAATGATGATAGTGGTTGAAATTGGGGACAGTGAAGACAACGAAGGAAGGTAATGGAGTACATTGGATGATAGCAGCCGCTCTTGCAGAAAATGGCGAGAGCAACGGGCAGGATAGGAACCTGGGGGCAGGGTGGCCACTTCAGTTCGCAGACGGGACATCCGAGCGGAAGAATTGAATGGTGGTAGGAGCCAACCCTGAAAACTACGGGCGTGTGTATTCGGGAAGGAGGATCAGAGCGGCCAAGGTGCCAAGACAGAGCTTGGGAGGTTCTGGAGAGGTCTGGCATGTTGTGAGTGCAACAGACCAGGAGGGAATGTTGTAGGAGGGAAGCAGTTCGTGGAGCTGAGCGCCACGGGAGAGTGTGGGTCTTGTTCATGTCGTGATGGAGGCCCATCGGAAGATCAGTAGGAATCTGCCGCAAGGAGCTGATTTAGAGGATCGTGCTGCTGCTGAGTGGAAGGTGGGCTGCAGTGGGTGTGGAGGGGCATTGTGGGAGAAGCAACATGCCCCCAGGGGCCGGTCACAGTCCCGCCGACAGGACTGCTCATGTGCGCATGGCCAAGAAGCTTTCTTCCTTCCCACACCTTACGAGATACAGAAGATACGAAATACTTGTGATTGGACAGGAACCAGTAGATTGTTTACAGAAATGCTCTTCAGGTAGAAGTAGGACATAAAATAGACATCACTCAACACATTATAAAGCCTCAGCCTTGACTGTCGCCGGTATCATGGTGAACAATTCCAGTATGAATCACGATGCCCCACGGATGGTCAGGCACGTAAGGCTCTTAAGTCTCAAACATTACTACTGAAAAAGAGAAGGCATGGGGTATGTAAACAGGAAAGACACCTTGGGAATGTTTCATAGCACACTTTGCTAAAATTTGCTTCTTTGCTTATATATTTAAAAATCACATGATTTACGGGCACCTGGCTGGCTCAGTCAATAGAGCATGCAATTCATAATCTCGGGGTCGTGAGTTCAAGCCCCACACTGGGCATGGAGCCTACTTTTATAGATTCATTTAAAAAATTAAAAATCACATTATTTAAAGGATGACTGAAATGGAATATTCGTATCCAGTAATTTTATTGACAAGGCAAAATATGGTGATTTCTCTCTTCTTTTGATTCTTTGTCGGAACACAATGAGTTTACTCCGACTCGTCCAATATGGACCGCCCACTCTGTATCTCGGCCTTGCTACTGCTCTGAGTCTCCCTACTGTAAAGGTGAGCTTTGCTACCTCACTTCGTATTCATTGTAAAGCTTAACTCACACCCTCCTTTCTCCTCAGCATCATTATATAGCACGTTCTCATCTCAGTTCCTGAAGGGACACATGTCCCCAGTTTGATTTCCAATGTGTGATTCCCAGCCCAATATTTTACAGTATTCTACTTTGTGCATTCAACTACTGGAAAATGATTTCCTGTTGCCTAGTTTGGGGGCACAGATTTGTAGCATTTTTTTATCAGTTATTCCCAGAAGGCAGTTTGCTGATGTTTATAGAGTTTGGTCTATTACAGCGAGTAAGATGTGCTTTGCATAAGGACATCCCTAGTATTGTTCTTGATAGCAGTACTGTGGAATATGCGTAGGCCTTGCCGAAATGGACCATGAGGTCTGAATCATTTCCACTTCGATTTTTTCCAATGCATCAAAAAGGCACAAGGAGGTATTGCTGTGTGGCTGATAAAGCCAGAAGCTTTTATTTTTTTTTTCCAGATGATGATGATGAGAAGGCCCCGATTGTGTGCTGCATTCAGAGACAGGAAGTTTTTGGGTGAACTTCATGAATCCTCCGGCACTGACAGAGAATATCAAATTGAATAGGGGCAGCCTGGGAGGAAGGAAAGAAAGACCTCCTGCAATCGCATGCGGTTGTCGAGAATGAATCACCCACTAACTCTTCGTATGGAGCCTCTCAGTCGGGAATATAAAAATAGAAAGAGACACTCAAAGCCTACTCTGTCATTCACCTTTCTCCCTGGGAAACTGCTTTGCCAAACACCAGATAGAAAAAAGAAAACCTGAAAACAGTGGCAAGATCAAGGTCTATTGTTGGAAAAGAAATATTCCTGCATAGAAATGTCTGGAGACTGAAAAAAGAAAAAAAGAAAAGGCAAAGTGCTTCCCTTGAGGTTGTTGATGCTTGATTGAAATCTGTGTAAAGTCTTTCTGAGTCAACAGTTTAATGGGGTGCTGGCTGCGGATACACCTTGAAGGATGAACCTTCAAGAATGTGTTCATTGAGAGACCATACGATATTATATACCTGCCTCCTGGAGAGAACATCTTATAGATTCCTATTGGAGTAGAGTTTCTGCAATTTTGCACGTGAATTTTTGCTCACATCCTCTACTGTCACTAATCAAAGCCCACACAATAAAACATGCCTTGAATTTTAGTTTGGGGGAGGTTGCAGTGGGTGCAAGGGAAGGGAGAGATAGGTTTCGACAAATAAATGTGTGTGCCTTCTCTTATGAGCAAAGGATAATATTAGACTGATGAATCTCTCTTTGGTGTCTCTCTCAGCAAATGTTGAGCTAAATCCTCAACCCAAGCTTCTCAAGCTACTGAATAGGGGTGCCTAAGAGCACCAAATTCCTCCGGGTTTTCTGATGGATTGCATACTGATACATCTTTATGTTTTTATTTTGTGCTTTGTCTTCATTGGGAGTTGACTCATAACCGTGTGGCTGTCAGCAGATACGGACATCAAATGAATGAACAGGATTGTCTTTTGTTGAGCCTGTGTATGCCTCATTTTCCTGAGAGTCCAAGTTTCTGGGGATGTCTAGAAATCCTTTTCTCAGTTATGTTGCGTACACAATTCTAAGACGAGGCAGCCTAACTACTCAAGCCATCTTTGGGCATCCCTCAGCAGAACATGTTTCTCTTCTAGATGGTTCAGCCAAGGGGAGACATCTACATAATATACTATCACATGGGTCAATGACACATGATATCTATGAAGAAAAATGACACAGAAATAAAAACATAGTAAGTGCAAACCATATAGTGGACCATTTGGGGTTGTGGAGGCTCCTCATTAAAGGATGGGCCCATGGGGCATCTGGGTGGCTCAGTCAGTTAAGCCCAGTTGGTTATCCAAGTCTTGATTTTGGCTCAGGTCAGTGATCTCATGGTTTCTGAGACAGAGCCCCACGTCGTGCTCTGTGCTGAAAGCGTGGGGACTCCCCCAGCTCGCGCTCTCTCTCAGAATAATTAAATAAACTTTAAAAAAGAAATATAAAGGATGGGCTCACTGAATGCGTTGGAAGAGACAGGTATTCCTCAGCTACTCACAGATGACTCAGAAATAGCTTGCAGTCCACAAAACTGCCAGGTCACTAAACCTGAAGATCTCGTTTTCCCAACTTCTAAACAAACCCTACTATTTTCTTGTGCACCAAATCTTTGTCTTACTCGTATGGAACAGTCATCTTGATTGCTGCCATCTCTACTAGATTGAGATGATGAAAGTTCTTCAAGGTGTTTTTTTGGGGGGCGGGGTAGATATTATTGGGATATTACTGCATACCTGTTGAAAACATATGAAACATATGAAACATATGAAAACATACCTATGAAAACATATTTGGACTTAAGCTACATAATGGATCTGAGTTGGACACCCATCAGTCTTCTTATTCAGTCTTGGGCATGATGACAATGTAATGTTAATATCTTATGGTTTTCTGGGTATGTTCTTCCATGTAGACATGAAGCTACGAACTTCGCTTCCACAAGTGCACATCAGGAGCTCTGGCTAGCCCCCGCATAGCATCACAGTCCCACCACAGAAGGTGTCTTCCGTACAGTGTTGGAAAATGAAAAGAATGAAAGTGCCCAGTGGAAAAGAGGTAAGTAAATCATGGCGCCCACATAAAATGAAATTATCCTGCTGTTTAAGAATCATGTTTTCGGAGGCTTGGATGGCTCAATCGGTTAGGTGTCTGGCTTCGGCTCAGGTCATGATCTCACAGTCCATGGGTTAGAGCCCCGCATGTGGCTCTCTGCTGTCAGTGTGGAGCCCATTTTAGATCCTCTGTACCCGCCCCCCTGCCCCCCGACACTTGTGCTCCCTCAAAAATAAATAAACATTAAGAAAATTAGGTTTTCAATACATGGGTTCATGGGTAAAGTTCAAAAATAGAATATTAATTGGGAAACAAGATATAACACTCTATAGAATTAAATTTTGAAAGTTATATGCATACATATCTATATGACCTGTGTATACACCGATTTACATCCCGTATTCACATCCCCCATCACATTTACCAGAGAGAGAAAGAGAGAGGGGAATGGGTGGAGGAGGAGGATGAAAGGGATATTATGCAGAATCTTGAGAGAGGTTAACAAATCACTATCTCTAGTAAAGGCATTGTTAGGTCACTTTTACTCTCTTCCTTGCCTTTTAGGATTTCTAAAATAAAATTAAATATTATCGCAAAGATGGGATATAAATCTCCAAAGGTGATTCTTCTGTAGATACATGGCTTTCTGTTTTGCTACCATGGGCCTCCCCAGAAGTTAGTTACTCTTGCCCTGTAGGCGAGGGAGAATTGCAGCGTTCACTTTGGATGTGTACAAAGACAATGCAAATTGTTAAATCCATAGCTTACATTAACACCCCGCCCAAAAAAAGATTTCCGTTTTTCCAAAACTAATGCTGTTATACAACTTTCTTATTCCAAGGTGGCATTTTAATAGGAAACTTTGGTGATCTTGATTATACTTCAGCAAATGCATACTAGCCAGGCAAGCGCTGTGCCGACCTCTGTGTCTTGACTGACAAATGGCCAAGTTGCCATCTGGCGTTCATTTGAGATGGTCACCTGGGAAACCTGAGTTAATAACACATCAGTGAGTCAGGTAATCAGGTACCATCATTTATCGGGTGCCGATCTCAGAAGCTACAGAGATGGTGGGAGTGACGCTTGCAGAAAGACATTGCCCTGGTTCTATTTCTGTCAGCTCAAGAAAGCAGAGATACTCATTTCTTAACTTAGAGCTCTCTTTGCACCATCTAGGAAGAAAGTCAGACTTCTCACACTACATGATAAAGATTTTTTTTTTAATTTTGTTTAAATAGCCGAGATTCGGGGCGCCTGGGTGGCGCAGTCGGTTAAGCGTCCGACTTCAGCCAGGTCACGATCTCGCGGTCCGTGAGTTCGAGCCCCGCGTCGGGCTCTGGGCTGATGGCTCAGAGCCTGGAGCCTGTTTCCGATTCTGTGTCTCCCTCTCTCTCTGCCCCTCGCCCGTTCATGCTCTGGCTCTCTCTGTCCCAAAAATAAATAAAAACGTTGAAAAAAAAAATTTTAAATAGCCGAGATTCTTTTCTTTCACATACACACAAGTATATAATATTAGAGTCCTGCATATATTTTAATGTGATCCTTCTGCCTGCTATTAAATCTGGGAAACTTTGTAAGAAGCATTTAAAATTATGTAGCTGTTGTCCTTAAATTTTCATCCTTTTTTTCATTATTTTCTGTTGTAAATACGTTTTCTTATCTCTGACAGTTTTTCTCATAGTCCTTTGGCTCATTGTCCTTTCCATCTCTTCTGTTGTGCTGGTGATTGGGAGACTCCCCTAAGACCCCATGCTGGGCCTCCATTTTTTTTTTCCTCCAGCCGCTCTGTCTCCCCAGCCGATGTTTTCTATTCCGGTGGTCATCTCATACCTTCATATGACTGCCAAATTCTTGTCTGCAGCCCTGACCTCACCCCTAAAACTGTAAATCCAACTATCTGATTAATATCTACACTTGGATGTGTATAAGGCTCTAGAAATTAACACGTCCACCATAAAGCTGTTGATTCTGTATTGCACACAAACATTTCCTCTCTCTTCCTCAGTTTCTCCATCTCATTAAACAGCAGGTGAAATCACATTTACACATCTGGTTTTTGTCTTTCTATCTTACCACACCCATTAATAGACCGTATCAATAAGCCTCTCCACTCCATTTTTTAAATTGTAGTCTAGGAGTGCCTGGCTGGCTCAGTCAGTAGGCCATGAGACTCTTGATCTCAGTGTTAAAAGTTCAAGCCCCATATTGGGTAAGGAAATTACTTAAAAATAAAATAAAATCTGGGGCGCCTGGGTAGCTCAGTAGGTTGAGCTTCCGACTTTGGCTCAGGTAATGATCACAGGGTTTGTGAGTTTGAGCCCCGCTTCGGGCTTTGTGCTGACAGCTCAGAGCCTGGAGTCTGCTTCAGATTCTGTGTCTCCCTCTCTCTCTCTCTGCGCCTGCCCAGCTCACATACTGTCTTTCTCTAAGGTGAATAAACATTAAAACAATTTTTTAATAAATAAAATAAAATCTTTTAAACATTAATCAATCAATTATAGTCCAAACCAGTCCAATTTCTTTCATGCCCACCACTGACACCTTACCCCTGACTGCCACCATAGTTCATCTTTGCTGTTATGAGAGCTTCCTAGGGCTCTCCCAAGACTAACTTGCCCTGTTGTGCAGTCCGGCAACTATTAACCAACAATTCCACACTTTTTTGGTCATAAATTACCACTCATGCTCAAACCCCCTCAGTGCTTCTAATCACGCTTAAAATGGCAGCAAAACCCGTGGCTTAGCCTAAAAGCCTTACATGATGCCTTTGCTTACCTCTCTAGGCTCATCCACCATCTCCAACACAAAGCACATCATAATGTTTCATAAAGTTGTTTTCAGGGGTAAAGGACTTAATATGCATCAAGTACGTAGAGCAATATTCACACGGGCAGTCAATAAATTTATTTTTGCATACCACATTCAATAAATATTAGCCAGGTAACATGAGCTATCCTATTATCTAGGATATGAACTAACTTGTTTTAAATCACAAGTAATAATTAGGCAATATTTCTCTCCTGCGATGACCGTATCCAATATCCAGATCATCACTGCTCCCTCCAAACTGAAACAGGTCAGATATCTAAGGCTTTCATTTTCTTCTCGGAACTCTGTAGCTTAAAAACACTACAGAATGGCGCTATAACCATTCTTGCCCGCGTGTTTTGGTGAACACACATACACATTTATGTTGGATATTTATCCAGGAGTGGAAATGCTGGATCACGGGATACGTGTGTAGACACCACCACATGGCTTCACAAAGCGCTTTTATTCCAGATTGCACACCATGCTATTTTTTTTTTTTGGTCTTGTCAAATGGTTTTCAAATTAGCTAGGTTGAAAAATAATTCTTCCAGGATATACTCCATATGACAAAATGTATTCCTGTTAGCTCAAAAGATTATTATAATTAGGAAGAAATGTATCAGCATAAAAATTATCTAGGAATTACAAATTACATATCACTCTGCATTTGTATTGCATGTATCATTATTTGGAATATCTCATTATTTTAATTGCAACCAATTACTCTGGTTGGCATAGTCACAGCAAGCAGTATTATATATTTTAGGAATAAATTAAATATATCATCTAATAGCTCATTTTAACATCCTGCCTTTGCATTCATTAAAGGATCAAAGTTTCCATTAATGCTCATAGGAATTCTCAATCCACATAAATATATCATGAGGCTGAAGGTGCACATCTTTAAGGTGGGTTTACCAGCAGTTGGGAATGTTAAATTGATGGCTCATGTACATTTCTACTTTTAATTTAGCACATTCAGTTACAGGGGCCTTCAATACTCATGTTGATTGTACTGTCTGTAAGGTGTAAAAATAACTACACTCCGAGATGATATTCTTTGATCGTTTCATTGGTTTTTTACTAGTGATTCCCTAGGTAAATAAATTAGTTTCCCATCTCTTAAAAAAAAATTATTTTAGAGAGTGTGAGCTGGGGACAGGGGCAGAGTGGAAGAGAAAATCATAAGCAGGCTGCTTGCTCCGTGCAGAGCCCAAGCCCAAGGGCAGATCCCCAACCCTGGGATCGTGACCTGAGCCCAAATCAAGATTCGAGTGCTCATCCAACTGAGCCACCCAGGTGCCCGTCCACTTTCTTAAAGTGTACAAATATGTTTGTTGAGTGAGAGAAGTGACCATTTTGAAAACAATTTGGGGTAATAATATCCTGAGTTGTAGGACAGAATTTCAAAGATTGTAGTATAAACATTGAACTTGATAATGCTGTTCAATGGGACTTTCCTCTGTCTACCAAAATGAAAATGCTATGTTTTGGTGCCATGTTACATAATTTTGTTGCTGTGCTTCGTCAACTCGACAACAGATTTAACCTGAGTGTGTGCCATGTACCTGTGGGTAGTTCATTGCCCCTGCTGATGTGCACATCTGATCTCTGGCTTTCACTTGGCATTTCACTTTCAGTGTGCAACCACATTCTAACTGCACACTGCTGACTTTTATTGAAATTCGTTCTCTTCCTATCTTTTCCAGCTGTTTTTTTTTTATTGGTTTCCTCTTTCGTTTGTATCATTTCCTGTGTGTCATTCGATTGCTGCTCACTGATTTACACAGATTAACAAATAAATCGTACAAAAATAAAAATACATTGAGCACAGCCTTAATATTGGAGGAATTAACTAAGTTAGCTTCCTTTTCTGGAATCTGTGCTTTTCTTTTCCAATATGGATTTAAAAGTAGATAGAAAATAAAATCCATTTGGAGCATGAACTGTACCTAAGATTGATGTACACTTCTTCCTGTTTCTATCCTAATCCACCACAAATACAAACCCGGTGTCTTCACCCAGAATATTCTGGTCTGGGTGGCTTATAAACAGAAGACATTTATTTCTCACATGTCAAATACTGGAAGTCTGAGAGCAAGGTGTGAGGAGGTGTCTGGTGAGCCTCACTTCCTGGTTTTAGTCTTCATACTGTGTCCTCTCTCTGAGGTCTCTATAGAAGGTCACTAATCCCACTGATGAGGGCTGCACCCTCATCACCTAATCACCTTCCAAAGGCCCCTCACTCCTAATACCATCCCATAAGCAGCTGGGCTCCAGCATTAATCTGGGGGGACACCTTTACTCTATAGCACCACACTTTATTGTTTGTATTTTTTTAATTATAAATTATTGTCAACTTAGCTAACATACAGTCCATACAGTGTGATCTTGGTTTCGGGGGTAGATTCCCATGATTCATCACTTACATACAACACCCAGTGCTCATCCCAACAGGTCCCCTCCTCAATGCCCATCACCCATTTCCTCCCTCACTGCCCACCCCCTACCAACCCTCAGTATGTTCTCTGTACTTAAGAGTCTCTTATGGGTTTGCCTCCCTCACTGTTTGAAACTATTTTTTCCCCTTCCCCTCCCCCATGATCTTCTGTCAAGTTTCTCACGTTGCACATATGAGTAAAAACATACCTGTCTTTCTCTGACTGATTTATTTCACTTAGCATAATACCTTCCAGTTCCATCCACGATGCTGCAAAAGGCAGGATTTTATTCTTTCTCATTGCCAGGTAGTATTCCATTGTGTATATAAACCACATCTTCTTTATCCATTCATCAGTTGATGGACATTTGGGCTCTTTCCATGATTTGGCTATTGTTGAAAGCACTGCTATAAACATTGGGGTGCATGTGCCCCTTCAAATCAGCATTTTTGTATTCTTTGGATAAATGTCTAGTAATGCTGTTGCTAACACCACACTTTAAAACTTAAAGCATGAGTATGAAGGCATCAGAACACCTTGGCCATATTGATTTCTCTGTAACAATGTCATTTTTAGAGGGATACAAACAATGGTATTTTATAGAAATCTGACATAAAATGGCTATTTCTAAAAGTGTGGTGAGTTCTGGTATCTAGTCCTTGCATTAGAAAAAGTCCCATTTTTACACAAGCCAAAGTCGAGCATCCTAACACTGTGTAGTTTATATCTTGGCTTTAGTCAGAGGGAGGACAAGGGATAGAACAAGGGCTTTGGAGCCTGGGAAATGTGAGCTCAAAACTTTAGCTCTCTAAGCTGCCATTCCATACTCTGGGGGACAGAGATACTACCGTCAACAAAATTTGTCGAGTACGTAGCAGAGTATATGACAAAGTGCCCTTCAAAACGGTTGTACCAATTTCCCACCTTCCAGCGCCATGTGAGAATTCCACTGACTTCTCTCCCTCATGGCCCATAACCGACCAGCTGCTAAGCTCTCACCATCTGATCTGTAACAGAGGCAAAAGAATGGCTATATGGTGGAAACTTAGGGTGGCCAGTGGGAAGGTGGGTGGATGGTGAGATACTGCTGAGAATCTGGCAGCATCTAGTGCACAGAAAACCCAAGGGTCACATTCAGTTTAAGTGGGTCTATACCCCAAGAGGGAGTATCTTTGAATGTGTTCTTCTCTTTGGTCATCTGTTCTGTCTTCACCCTCTCGTATGTCTAATGCCCATTCCTGTTTCAAATCCCAATTAATCATCATCTTTCCCAATATGGAACCTAATTTTTTTTTTCTCTACCACACTGTATCCAGTCTTTTGCAAAGTCTGATTCATCACAGATGTAACTTTCTCTAGGAAGCTTGACTGACACCTCTCATTGACTTAGTGGTGTTCTGAGTGAAATCACATGTACTTAAATGGACCAATAGCTTTCAGAAATGTGTCTGTTTCTCCCATACACCAGGCATTCCAAAGACAGGAGTGGCCTCCACTTTGCCCCCCAAATACTCTGTCATTCTCTTTGCTTAATTCCCACCACCCCCTCCATCTTCCCCCTTCCAAGACCCTTCTCCCACCAGCCTTGGGCATTCCCCTGACCAGCCTACTCTATTTGAGGACTCAAGGATCATGCCCCCAGCAATACTAACGGAGTGATACAACACTGTGAGAAATATAAAGTACACGCAGGGCTGTTTTTGCCATGCTGCAAATGAACTGTTTACAACATAGCTTGCTATTGCTTCTTCCACCATTACTTAGAACTGGCTTTCTTTTTCTTCCTTTTCCCTTTTCAGTGATTTTTCTCATTTCCCCAGAGACTTATTTAATCATAGACATTGTAGCACTTAATTAATTTCTATTGAGTACGGCCTCAAAATATCTCAGACTTAAATGCGGGGTCTCCTGTTTTCCATCAATGACTTCCTGGCAAATATTGAGTTATTTACCCGCAGAGCAGGAAACATACACAGTCTCATTAATCTCTACTCAGCTATCCCAAAGTCCCCCTCCTCCCAGACCTCAGTGGGAAACATATTGAGTATCCAGTCTCATATATTATTTAGAGGGTACCATTGATTTATACAACTTTTCCTAGGTCAGAAGTCTGGTGATTCATTGGCCCCATATTTAGTTTGACTGCAGGAAGAGTAACTGTTTGTGAGAATACTATTTCTCAATGCATGAGACTGTTGTAGTGGGTTTTATCTACTTTTGGCAAAGAACAGCTCTCTGTAGGTGTAGCAGCCTGAACCATGTGGCCTGCTTGGGGAATAAACGTTCTACGGTAATAGCTGAAAGGGACTGCAGAAACTATTAAACTAAAAAGGCTTTCCCCAAATCAGAGATTATCCCATCACCCATGTGTAGATGGAGAGATTTGAAAGCAATATGGATTATATTTCCACATGACTGATGAACAAAGGAATAAGGTATGTCCACAAAGAGCTCCTATTTTCAAAACCATTTTTGTATTAGACAAATGCCCATTCCTTTCTCAGAAGTCCATGGCAAACTTCTTTTATGGCTTTGTTCTGCATGCCGGAAAATATGGGCATTAGTTCCCCTCGCTTTCCAAAGTTATCTGAACAATCAAATCTTGGCTCATTCCCTGGGTGTTTTCTGATGTTTGAAAATTTCAAAATGATAGTAAAAGAGTTTAGAGAAAAAAATGTAATGCCAAAATATTAACAGCCTTGGAAAAGACAGGGCTTGCGGCAGCCCATGAATCTACTCTTGCTTTTCACTGGAGACACTGAGAAAAAGAAAGAAAGGGGACCAGGACACCTCCCCTGTGTCAGCTCTTGGCGAACACTGTAATGCTATTTCCTAATGGGAGAGTCCATATCTATGATTCACTTGGAGCAGAAGGTAACTGGCATGGCTAGGTTTCTTTATGCATTTAGGGACATGGCTCCCCCCGGAATATTACATAAGCTATCTAACTATCTGAGTGCAAAGGAGAAATTTCAGGAGAGAAGTTGACTCCCTTCTTTATAGAGAATGTTCCCACAAGCATTGCTTAGAGATTCCAAGAGTTGAATTGAGGGACACAGAGTGTCGCAGTGAAACAAAAAAGAATTTGAATGGTGTTAATGATCCCAGAATTTGCTCTTCCTGTATTATTAGTAAAGTTTGATACTGGGTGAGATTTTGGGACCTTATTTGATAATCCAATGTGACTTATCTCTATGCTGATTTTATATTAGTAGACATTCTTCACCTTTGTCTTTAAACATAAATATATCACATTTTAATGTTTTATGCATACTGTTCACTTAGCTCTGTCATATTTGTAAAGAAGAAAAGCTCAAAATTAATGCACAAAGCATCCAATTTTAGAAACAGAAGAATACAGATATATCATTTTTAAGGATAATTTTACCTGTCCTCTGAGTTACTTATTTATCTTCTTGTTAGATTTGGTCTATACATCATGTTAAAATATAACTACTTGATCATTCCAGACTGTGCAATTCATTTTGAGAGTGACACACTAAAATGTCTGCCTGTAACTTTTTTTTTCTTTTGGTGGACTTCACACCAGAGTAACTCAGTAGGGACCATGATCTTCCACAGGAGGACCTCCACTCAAAGAGCATCGAAGTTCCTTTCCCGTGGGTCGGTCAGTTTCTTGAGAAAGGAACTCTGGCTATCACCACTTGGTGGGCAAGTGAGGGAAGGATTGAATAATGTGTAATTTTGGATGAAGAATTTAGCCTCATTCACAGTTTTCAAGATCAAGGCACTCCACCATGAAATAAAAACAATCAATAATCATCTTCATGTAGAACTTTGCAATGCCTTCAAAAATCCATGGGGACATTATTCCCCACATAGAATCCCATATCAGACAGAATTATCAATCGTGTGTGAATGTAAAATACAAATATTTGCATATTTTCAAGTCTCAATAATTTACCTTTTCTGAAGAAAGTACTAAAGTGTGTGCTTTACCAACAGAGAAAATATTGAGGGTAAAGACATAGGAGTACCAGTATAATAGAGAAACCAAAGAAATTTGAAGAGGATGGGGAAGAGAAATCCAAGTATGGAAGCTACATGGCATGTTGGGAGACAACTAGTGCAAGATGACACAGATTTGTTTGTGTAATACATCTAGATGTATGCTTCTGGGAGAAAGGTTGGTGATAACTCAATAACAGATAAGTAAAAATAAGTCAAGCAAATAAAAGGCAATTACTAACTCCAGGGAAAACCAAAGAGTTATACAAAAGTTAACCATATCATTGTACATTATATGGTTTGGTTCAGAATAACGGGTATACAGCCTTAATAGTATAAATGAAGACTATTGATTCAGCCAAAACTTGTGATTGTTATATGGGGTGTAGGAGAAGTGTTGGAGGGGAAATGGTAGGAGACACAAATCAATAAGTAATAGGTGGATAATCTCTAAAACTAAAAAACTCAAAAATTGCACATCCTTGCTTTTTTATTTTTTGCTTTGTTTTAATGTTTATTCATTTTTGAGAAAGAGCAAGTGGGGGAGGTCAGACAGAGGGGGACAAAGGATCCAAGGCAGGCTCCACACTAACAACAGAGAGCCCAATGTGGGGCTCAAAGTCACGAACTGTGAGATCATTACCTAAGATGAAGTTGGACACTTAATTGACTGAGCCAACCAGACATCCCCATCTTTGCTTTTTTTTTAATAGGAATACCTGAAGAAACAGCAAAAATAGTGAAAAATGCATACCTCCTGAGCTCTAGAGTTGGGGAAGAGTGATATAAAGGACTACTGGTTTTTAGTACAGTACAGCAAGATAATTTTGTTTTATATATGTACACACACATACCTTTAATACATTTTTAAATTAAACACTTTCATGAAATAAAAAGATTGCTTTCCAGAAACACCCTCAATTTCCAACTCTTGGCTCTTTTGCCCCAAGCACCCAAACTACGCCCATGTTATGAACTGGCCCTCTGCTGGGTGTAGTCACTTTGGGGACCATCGGATGGGGTTTTTCTCTGACTGTCTGTGAAATAAACACCAAATTCAGAATTTCTTTTTCTGTACTGCCAAAGAAATACATATATTGTCCTATGTAAATGTAATAGTTTTATTTGCACTCTTTAAATATTTTGTACCCTCTTAAGTTTTGGTACCATTGGGCAAAGCTGTGTCCCCTCATTCTAGATAAAGTCCTCCTTTGAGGAACAAAGTCTGTCCAAATCTGACCTTAACTCTTTCTAACCTTTCATCTGTTCCATCCCATCCCGCTGTCTTCACCTTGGCTATGTTGAAACAATGCCCAAGCTTTTTCACATTCTGCACCATCTAATACTAAATTCCTTTATTCATCCCAAAAGACGAATACTTGAAAAACTTAGAATACATTTTTTTAAAGTTTTTAATTCTTTCAAGCCTTACTGAAACCAGGACTCCATTCATATGAGTCTGGTCAATCCGTTCTCCCTCCTCTGCCCACAAGACTGTTTCTCTTCTTTCTTCCTTACCCTCAGGAATAAGTACTTATCTATATACACGTTTCCCTTTTTGAAATGAGATCCTCAGACATAGAGAATGTATCTTAATCATCATTATATGATGATTCTGTCCACGGTCAGCCCAGGACAGTAGCAGACACTCAGTAGAAGTGCAGTCAATGAATATATAGAGAATGACTAAATAGTGACTAAGTTAATGGACAAAATACCAGCCTACTTGCAGTGTAAGGAGAGATGGATTCTCTTCTTCTATTATATGCAAGATCTGCATGGGCACAAAATTAAAAAAAAAACCTACAGTGACACAAAGCATTGTTCACAGACTGTTTTTTATGAACACAGAAATGAATTTGTTCCTTTCCTTTATCAATTCTCAAAACATCCAATTTTATACTAAAATATAATGCCATTTTCATAAGATGGTTGTCGTAGTTGAAGTACTTGTATCCATCAGCAGAATAAAATTGTTTCCATAATGGAAATCAAACAACATACCATGAGATGCACATGTGTTCACTGAGACTGAACTTCCAGAAGTACTTTTCTTGAGATATCATTGATGTTTTACTATTTATCTGTCTTCACCATATAATTACACATTATGTAGATGAAATCGCCATGATCAAAATCGTTTCTGAATGTTACAGAGATGTTATGTACAAGTTCTTTGATTGATCATGAGCTATTGTTAAGCCCCTGGTTTTTAACGTGCAGAAGGGAATGGTGAGTCTTTAGTATTTGCTAAACAAAGCCTACACGTCTATGTCAAATTTTGTGTGCGTCCCCATCTTGGCAATTGACAATGAGTTCTTACCTTCTGTCTGTCCTTTGTTCTTTCACATTCATGTGAATGGATGCCTCACTGTCCAGAGATGCTCGGTGTGTACTTATTTTTATATACCCAGCATCTGGTACACTGCTTGTACATGCATAATCATTTTTTTAAAAGTCAGTGTAGGGAGGAAAAATGTAGTCTCTACAGATGAACACAAACGTAACAACATGTTACTGGTGGTAAATCAGGAGTAGGAAGAACACAAGATCATATCTTTTTCTTGTTTCTTCATTTCTGTACTTTTCAATTTACAAAGCCCAAAAAATCTTTCCTAAGGACTAGATATTCACATTGTGGCCCACAGACCTGCTGCACTGTGGACATTGCTTTGGAGCCTATTGGAAATGCAAATCCTTGGTCAGGTCTCTAGAGGTACTGAATCTGAATTAGATTTTTTTTTTTTTTACGGGATCCTCAGGTGTTTCATATGCATATTTAAGTTTGGGAGGCATTTTTCTAAAAGAGTTTGTCTCAATATCCAGCAGAGTGTTTATCTCCCCATTTTGAAAATGTACTTCATATTGCCAATAATGGTTTTGGTTTTCTTAATATGAAAAGCTTGACGAAAAATATTACTGCCTCCTATAGTAGGCACTGGAGAACCAGAGAGGTCAGGAAGAAGAAAGCCATGTGCCTATCTGAGGAAGAGCCTTGTGAGGAGAAGCCCATGCCTTCAAGGGGATTTAAATGTTCACGAATCAGAAAAGGGCTTTATGTGGCCCCTGGGAAAGAGTGGGAATGAGCAAGACGGGAAGAGTAATAAGAAGTCAGGGAAGGGGGTCATGAAAGAAGAAGTCGTCAGATTCTGCTTGTACTTGGAAGATGGATGCTATAGGACCTCATGAAACAGGGAGGAGGCTGTGAAGGATGAACAGAGCTCCAAGATAACACCTTATGCTTTGTCTGAAGAGTTGACATTACGTTGTGTGGGAATAAGCTTAGGAATTCCCCGGGCTTGTACCAATGGGTTAACAAGGCATAAAAAATTACAAAGCCATAGGGTGCTCTCACCCAAGCCTGGGTAAACAAGATAAGACCCCCCCAGAATAAAGTAGGCAGGGGCCTAGGCCCCCAGGATAGAGAGCAAGGGGCAAAGGTCCCAGAATAGAGAGGGGGACAAAGGTCCCCAATATAAAGGTATATGAGGTAAGCAAGATTAGGCGTTCAGGGTGAAAACACCCCCCAATTTAGTATTATAGCAGAAAGCTGCTTTCACAGGACAGAAGGACCAAATTAGGTAAACAGGTATATAGGGCTATAGGCAGCTGCACTGTGGTTGAAGCTGTCCAGAGCGGAGCTGATTAGCAAAAGGAAAGATGCCTTGTTAACCCATTGGTACAAGCCCAGGGAATTCCTAAGCTTATTCCCCACAAAGTTGGAGAAGACAGCAAGGGAAATAGGGATCTTTGCTTTTTTTTTTTTGGTTATGGCATTGGAGAAGAAGTGCTGAGATCTTCAGATTTTGACTCATTAAGATGAGTATTCCCTTCTTTCTCCTGGATAAGCCACTTAGGACAACATGGATGGAACGTGAGGGCATTATGCTGGGTGAAGTAAGTCAGACACAGAAAGACCAATACTGTATGACTTCCCTTATCTGTGGAAGCCAAACTCATAGAAACAGAAAATAAAGGGTGGTTTCTGGATGATGGGGTATGGGGAAATGGGGAGATGTTGGTCAAAGGGTACAAACTTCCAGCAATAAGATAAATACGTTCTTGGAATCTGATGTACTCCATGGTGATTTTAGTTAACAAGTTAGCAACACTGCATTGTATATTTGAAAGTTGCTGAGAGTAGATCTTAAGTGTAATGACCACTAAAAAGAAATGGCAATTCTGTGAAGTGATGGAGATGTTAGCTAACTCTACTGTGGTAATCATTTCACATTTTATAAGTAGGGCACATCATTACATTGTACTCCTTAAATTTATACAAAGTTATAGGTCAATCATATCTTTAAAAAGCTGGGGGGAAAGACTGGGATGCATTTTAGGCACCTGTGTAGAGCTGTTCAGGGAGAGCTGAATGTGTCAATCTGGCGTTCAGGGGAGGCATACAAACTTGAGATAGAAATTTTATCAGCAGAGGTGAAGTCTGGAGCCATTCTGCTAGATGAGATCTTGATGGGAGCACGTGTAGACAAGCAAACAGAAACATCTGAAGACCAAGCCTGGGCCACTGCAGAGCTGAAACGTTGTGTACACAAGGGAAACAGACAAAGGAGCTTGGGAAGAAACAGCAAGGGACTTAGGGAGGGGCAGAATGGGAGAGCGAGGTGTTCACATGATGAAAGGTTTCCAAGGTGGAGACAGTGAGGATTGTGTCAAATGACATAGGAAGTCCAGACTGAGGGGACAGGTGATGTAGGTGCTGGGAATTAAGGAATGCACTTGTTGTGATGAGCACCAGGTGATGTGCTGAATCAGTGTATCAGACACCTGAAACTAATATAACACTGTACCGTAACTAACTGGAATTAGAAATGTGTTTAAATGACATATTAAGTCCAAGCGGCTGAGGACTGGGGTTAGCATTGTATGCAGCAGTGTGAAGGTTACTGGTGACCTCAAAAAAAGCCCATTGTCATTGCAGAGGTGTGCAGACACCTTCCTTGTGTTAAAGAAGAAAGTAAGGTAGAGACCGGAAGATGTCAAAGTCAAACAATTTTTTTCCAACATGTTCTCTCATCAGGAGAGAACAATGGGACAGTTCCTGAAAAAGGAAATGGGGATAAGAAGAAAATTATTTTTACTGTTCCTTTGCATGGGGGCGAGGCTTGACAGCTGAGTAATCACTCACTGCTGATTTGATTAATCTAGTTCAGTGTGACCGACTAATGATCACAGAGAAGAGAGGGAGAACTATGGAGGTCCCTGAGAAGTCGAAGTGGGGCCTGTTTCACTGGATGGGTGCCGGGGGTGGACTGAGGTCCCAGAGGGGAGGGTGAAACCTGTGGGCTTTACGAGGGGTAGGTGGGTAGACTGGAACGTATTGATGGCTTGTGCTTTCCCAGTGAAACATGAAGGTCATGACCTGCAGGCAAGGATGGGGAGAATGTATGGGGCATTGGACAAACGGTCTTTTGAGGAGAGAGGAGAAGGAAGGTTCTAGATCCCTGCCATTCAGAGAGTGTTCTGCAGACCAGCAGCGTCGTGACAACCTGGGAGTTAATTTAATTATCACCAACTTGTCCTTCACTGAAGGAACCAGCATCCGCACAATCTCTCAGTGATTTCTAACCCAGTTGTTTTCAAATTTGTACACTGGATCCAACCAGGAAGATTTAAAATATCTGGATGCCCGGGACCGTGCTCAAGACCAATTCCATCAGAATACTTTGGGGTGTGACCCAAACATCATCATTCTTTAAAACTGCCCAGATGGTTCTAGTAGAAAACCAATTTCTATCAGTGTAGGTAAGTCGATGCCCTTGGGAAAGCCCACCGGAGGTTAACGATCCTGTGTTTGAAGACACCATTCTGCTAGGTTCCAAGTTTTTCTCCAGCTCTATTCTGCACGAGGGCAGGTGCAGAATACAAGATGAGGTGCTTTTAATGAGTACTGGAGTTTTGCCAAGCAGTGAGAATAGGAGCAGAGTTCCGCTTACTACTCTGCCTTCTTTCTCCTGCTCTGTTCTCACTCTTGCCAACCAGTGGGGCTCCATTTGCAACTCTTCCACATTTTAGCTTTCTGAAGGGATTTAAAAGGAAGTTTTTGAGAGTTAGATGTCCCGATGTGTGCCATGCTTTCCCTTCCCTGTATTCATCACATATTCCCATCAGAATCATGCAAGCATCTGATAATTCAACAGATCCCCATTGTGTAGTGTGTGAATAATTTTATTTTGTTGTTTGAGCCTGTAGAAACTCATAAGTAAATCTTTGTGATCCCAGAATCTTGATTATTATTTACTGTTTTTTTTTCCCTTTTCTTTCCCTCTTTTTCTTTTATGGATTTACACAGATTTCCAACTTTCCCCTAGACTCCCTGATTTAATTTTGGTAATTTATATTTTCCATGGATATTCTCCATTTCTCTAAAATTTTCCATATTGGCACATCATGTTGCCTTATAAATCCTTAATTTCTTTTCTGTGTGTCTGCTATATTCAGTTTCTCGTGTCCAACTTTGGCCTTTTTTGTCCTGCTTTTTCATTATCTTTTACAGAGTTTTGTTTCTTTTAGTAATTAAATCAAAGACTAATACTCTGGGGCTTATTGATAATCATTGTTTTCTTTCCTTTTTGTGAAGTTTTATATATATATATATATATATATATATATATATATATATAACATATATATAATGATTGATATTTTATTTATATGTAATGAACATATTTATAGTAGGAAAATTAGGCTGCACATATAGGAAAGGGAGGGAGAAACAGTCATGACACAAAGCCCACGTGACATTTGATAGTTCTCTGCAAAAATGTTTCCTGTGCTTTTCTGTACAGATGCTGTCTGCCTACGTAGATTTCAGGTGGCCTCATAGTATAGTCTTCATCGTCTGCTGTGTTTTCTTATTCTCACTTTGATGGTAGAGAAAGTGATGAAGTTAGAGATGAAGTTATGGAGCCTGGAATTCAGGGTCTCAGCTTCTTACTTTGCTTTGTATCAAGATGCACATTTCTTATCCACTGTGAGAGGCTCCCCCCTCTGGTACTTTCTGTGGGAAGTGGAGATAGTCACACCTGCCCCACAGGGATGATGAGGTGATTGTGAATATGAGCAGTTTCTGCCTCATTACATATGCATCAGGTCAATGGCTATTGTATAAGCATCCCTTTTATCTGTTAGCTTGCTTCAAGGTTTTTTTATTATTATAAGGAAATTATTCTAAATCCCTCAATAGGCATTTTGTACATTCATCTGACAATCTTTACAGTTTCTGGAAGTACAATTGTTAGAAGTACTGGAAAGATTTTATTTTATTTTATTATTATTTTAATGTTTATTTATTCTTGAGAGAGAGACAGAGTGTGAGCAGGGGAGGGCAGAGACAGAGAGGGAGACACAGAATCTGAAGCAGGTTCCAGGCTCTGAGCTATCAGCACAGAGCCCAACGCAGGGCTTAAACCCATGAACCATGAGTTCATGACATGAGCTGAAGTTGGATGCTTAACCAACTGAATTACCCAGGCGCCCCAGGACTGTAAAGACTTTGAATACATATGTCTGAAAATGCAATAGTTTACATGATAAATAATGCTTGATCTCATTTTCAGAGAAGAAAACTGCATTTTCAGAGAAGAAAACCTTCTGTTGTTTTAATATGACTTCATTTATATATGCACGAAAAGTGAATCCACGTAGCCCTTTTCAACCCAGATTAGGCCCTAAGGGTAATGACTTTTTTTGGTAAAGCTTTTATTTTTAAGTAATCTTAACACCCAACGCGGGGTTCAAACCTATAACCCTGAGATTAAGAGTTGCATGCTCCACTGACTCAGCCAGCCAGGTTCCCCCCTCCCCAGCCAGCCAGCCCCCATCCCCCCAGTGATGTCTTTTCTGAGCACCTATATTAGTACTAGGTTTAAGAAAATGGTCACCGGGTGCCTGGGTGGCTCAGTCGTTGAGCGCCCGACCTCAACTCCGGTTGTGATCTCTTGAGTTGGTGAGTTCAAGCTCCAAGTTGGGCTCTGTGCTGACAGCTCAGAGCCTGGAGCCTGTTTCAGATTCTGTGTCTCCCTCTCTCTCTGCCCCTGCTCAGCTCACGCTCTGTCTCTGTCTCTGCCTCTCTCTCTCTCAAAAGTAAATATGGAGCCTGCTTCGGATTCTGTATCTCCCTCTCTCTCTGCCCCTCCCCCCTCACGCTCTGTCTCTCTCTCTCTCTCTCTCTCTCTGTCTCTCAAAGAGAAATAAATATTTTTTAAAATGGTCACTAAAATCACTGTTTATATGCTGTGGTTGAGGTAAACAATGCTTGTTGGGATGGAATTAATAGGGAAAATTAATTCAAATTAATTAATTCCAATTCATTTACTATATTTAAGATGAATATTCCTTGAGAATGATTTTGGGAAATTGATAAATGGAGTATGTTCAAAAGCAATCAACTGACTTCAAAGAATTGGTTTTTAATAATTTGGCATTAGATTGATTAAATTGCAGAAATCAGCTATTTAATAAGTAGATCTGGAGCCACACCGTTTGATATGTAGCAATTAATTCAGCCTTATGTAATTATTCATTTTCCTTGTTTATTTTTGCCTTTTAATCTGTCAAAAGCAGGAAAGAGAGGTTATGTCTTCAACTGTCCTTTCTGTTAATTTGCCAATTTTTTATCTATTTTAGATTCACATTGTTCCTAACTCATTAGATGCCATCAAAAAAAAATTTTTTTTTTAATTTAGTTTTGAGAGAGTGCGAGCAGGGGAACAGCAAAGAGAGGGGGGTGGGATCCAAAGTGGGCTCTGTGCTGACAGCAGTGAGCTTGATGCAGGGCAGAAGCTGTGGAACCAGGAGATCATGACCTGAGCCGAAGTGGGACGCTGAACCGACTGAGACACCCAGGTGCCCCATTAGTTGCCATTTAATCTGTGTTTAGTTTGTTGTGCTTTTTCAGTTTTGTTCACTTTTTCTTCCCTTTTATAACTAAGTTGAATGACTAGTGAATGTATTGTTGGTTTTGTTTGTTAGCTCAATGTGTAAAACTTTTTGAATATGAACTTGCCTCTAAGTATACTTTGGGCCAAAGACCATATGCTTCAATATTCAGCCATTTCTGGTCACCAGCACCACCAATGGCCACTGTCTGACGTGTCCATCTTTTCCCTGTCACATTATGCTTCTGAGTGAGATGAAGGCAATTGATATTTTTCCCTTGAACCCAACTTATCCAATGTAAGTATTTCAAAATATTTATTTATGGGTGCATTATTGAATAAGACAGAGAAGGTTGAGGGATGAGCCAATAGGTTTGTCAGTAAGCACATGAATAAAAAGATACTCCATCATCAAGACAGTGTGGTATTAGCCAAAGACTAGACAAATGGGTGAATGGAACAAAACAGGCAGCTGAGAAACAGACCCACACGAACACAGTCAACTGATCTTTGACCGAGGAACGAAGGAAATACAGGGCAAAAGAGAGTCTTTTCAACAAGTGGTCCTGGAACAGCAGGATGTCCACATGCAAAAGCATGAATCTAGACCATAGACCTTCTACTCTTTATTTTTTATATTTTTTAAAGGTTTTATTTTCAAGTAATCTCTACACCCAAAGTGGGGCTCAGACTTACAACCCCGAGATCCAGAGTCACTTGCTCTAGTGAGTGAGCCAGCTGGGCGGTCCAGACATTATATCCTTTAAAAAATTCAAGTGCATCATAGACGTAAACGTAAAATGTGAAACTCTAAACATCTAGATGATAACAACATCTCGAAAAAATCGAGATGATCTGGGGTTTTGCGATGACATTTCAGGTACAACACCAGTCTATGAAAGAAATAACAGATAACCAACACGGCATTAAAAATTAAAAAGGTCTGGGGGCCCCTTGGTGGCTCATTCGGTTAGGTGTTTGTGACTCAGGTCATGATTTCACAGTTCATGGGTCCGAGACCTGCATCGGGCTCTGAGCTGAATGCTTGCTCAGAGCCTGGAGGCTGCTTCAGATTCTGTGTCTCCTTCTCTCTCTGTCCCTCCTCCACTCATGCTCTGTCTCACTCTGTCTCTCAAAAGTAAATAAATGTAAAAAAAAAAGAAACAAAAAAATGAAAAAGGTCTGGTCTACAACAGGTACTATCAAGAGAATGAGAAGACAAACCACAGACTGGAAGAAATATTTGCAAAAGACACATCTGAAAAGGACTGTTATCCAAAATATAGAAAGAAGTCTTAACCCTCAACAATAAGAAAATAACTCGATTTAAAAATAGGCAAGAAACCTAAATAAAGAGACAGCTCACCAGAAAAGGTATACATACATATGGCAAATAAGTGGATGATGACAAGTTTTACTTCTTATGTGATTAGGGAATTTGCAAATTTAAATAACACTAGACACACAAATGTTGGAATAGTCAAAATCCAAAATGCTTACAACACTAAATGCTGGTGACGATGTGGAAGACCAGGAACACTGATATGTTGCTTATCGAAACGCAAAACGATAAGGTCAGTCTGGAAGACCGTTTGGCAGTTTCTTACAAAACCAAACTGACTTTTACCATAAGATCCAGCAGTGCTGCTCCTTGGTATTTATCCCAAGCAGTTGAAAACTTATGTCCACCCAGAAACCTATACATGGATGTTTATAGAAGATTTACTCATCAGTGCCAAAACTTGGAAGTAACCAAGGTGTCCTTGAGTAGGTGAATGGATAGAAAACTGTCGCACATCCAGATAATGGAACATTATTCAGTGCTACAATGAAATGAGCTATCAAGCTATGGAAAGATATGGAGGGAATGCGAAGGTGATAGAAGCCAGTCTCAAAAGGCTACATATTGTGTGATGCCAACTCTGACACTGGAAAAAGCACAGCTAAAGAGACAGTAAAAAGATCATTGGTTGCCAGGTGTTGGAGGGAAGTAGTATGAATAAGCATAGTACAGAGGATTTTTAGGGCAGTGAATCTGTAATGTATGCCGTAATGGTGGATACACATTATTAACATATTTGTCCAAACCCACAGGTTATACAGCACCAAGAATGAATTCTACTGTAAAGCATGGACTCTCCATCATAAAACGTGTCAATGGAGGTTTGTGGATTTTAACAAAGGTACCATTCTTGTGTGAGATGTTGATAGTGGGGTAGGCTATGCACGGGTACAGGCAGGGGGTGTATGGACAGTCCCTCATTTTTGCTCAATGTCACTGTGGACCTGAAACTATTCTATAAACTAGAATCTAATTTTTTAAAGGTATTCTGGGGGGCATCTGGTTGGCTCCATTGGAAGAACATGCAACTTTTAATCTTGTAGTCATGAGTTTGAGCCCATGTTGGGTGTAGATATTACTTAATTTTTTTTTTTGTTTAAAATATAGGGGCCCTGGCTGGCTCAGTCAGTTGAGCAACTGACACTTGATTTCGGCTCAGGTTGTCCTCTCAAGGTCCTGAGATTGAGCTCTGTGTTGGGCTCTGGGCACTATGCCTGGAGCCTGCTTAGAAATCTTTCTCCTGTCTTTCTGCCCTTCCCCACTCAGCCACTCTCTTTCAAAATAAATAAATAAACTTACACTTTTTTTTTTAAGTCAAAGGATATTTCAAGTGAGCGTTTTGAAGAAAATACCTGAAGACAATATAAGGAGTAGGTGGAAGGGGGCGATTTTGATGGGTTATGGGTGTTCTGAGGGAATTGAAACTCCTCTTCTTTTGGGGAGGAAGGCTGATTTCCCATGGTTTGCTGCTGCCCTTATGGTGAGGAGAGTATTGTTATTACCATATTGTTAGCAAATTGTGTGTGTGTTCCAGTCAAAGAATGTTTTCAGAATTTTTTTTTTAAATTTTTTAATGTTTATTTATTTTTGAGAGAGAGAGGGAGAGGGAGAGAGAATGAGCAGGGGAGGGGCAGAGAGAGAGGGAGATACAGAATCCAAAGCAGACTCCAGGCTCTGAGCTGTCAGCACACAGCCCGATGCAGGGGATGAATTCACAAACCGTGAGATCATGACGTAAGCCAAAGTTGGACGGTTAACTGCCTGAGCCACCCAGGAGCCCAAGATTATTTCTGTTTTTAAAAGTTAGCATAATATTCTTTATTACCTCACATCTGATCCTTTTTGTGAGGCCACCTGCATACAACTGGCCAAAACAGAAAGAGCATCCTTTGCTTCTAGACTCGTAGTATAATTTACGTCGGCTAACTAACACTGTTGATCACATTGCATATATTCTCTGCATTTTCATTGATTTATTTCTTTTGACTTATTCTGTCAAAGGCTGGGAAAGCATATCAAGTTTCCCCAAACAGTTCAGTGTCGTCGCATTTTAAAACACATTTTGCAAGTACGTTTCAAATATATTCGGATGCTTTGTCATCCACCTCATAAATATTCACGACTATAATAGCGCCATTGACATTTTATCTTAATTGATGAGTGCTTTCAAATTTTGTCCTTGACATATTTTAGTATCACATATTTCAACAAATCAAACTTTGTTCCAGCTTAGAGGTTTTTTTTTTTGTTTTGTTTTTGTTTTTTGTAAACTTCTTTTTGTGCAGATGCATTGGTAAAATACTTGGAACGTTAACTTTTTATACAGAGTTCTAAAAAGAAAAATAGCATTACCTAAGATCAACTTCAGATTATAGGAAAGAGAGAAAAATGCTTCTCAATAACCTTTCCTAGGGTGATGAAAACAAGTGAAACCACAAGACTTCGTCACATGAAGTCATCATTCAATATATGCTAATTTTGAAAGGATCTAGATGGGATAGTCCAGCCCAAATTATTTAATTAATTAATTTAAATGTTTTTATTTCTTTTTGAGAGAGAGAACACAAACGGGGGAGAGGCAGAGAGAGAGGGAGACGGACATAGGCTCTAGGCCCCAAGCTGTCAGCACAGAGCCCAGTGTGGGGGTTGAACTCACGAGCTGCGAGATCATGACCTGAGGTCAAGCCAGATGCTTAACTGCCTGAGCCACGCAGGCGCGCCATGTGCAGCCCAAATTTTAAAAAGAAAAAGAGAGAGAACCAAACGGTACAACACATTGATATACATATTTATTGGTTAATACATTGATAGTTAATGTTTATTCACCGTGTTTTCAAGTGTCTCATCAAATCCTGGTTTCTGTTTTACCATGTCCTGTGCTTCAACCTTAGAGATCGTTGGACCGTGACATGGCTTGTCTTGTTGTGTTTATGTTGTATTTATGTATTTCACTCAGCAAGTTAATAAGTGTTAATATTTATATGCTTAGAGGTTTAAAAATAAGTGCATGAGATCTCCACGTTTTCACATTTAGAATGTTTCTACAAACGGCACACTAGATTTCTTTAAAAATTTTTTTTTATTAAATTTTTGAAAAATTTATTTGGAAAGAGAGAGGCGGGAGAGGATGAGAGAGAGGAGAGAGAATCCCAAGCAGGCTCCACACTGTCGGAGAGGGGCCCGATGCAGGGCTTGAACCCACGAGCCTTGAAATTGTAATCTGAGCCAAAATCAAGAGAGTCGCTCAACCGACTGAGCCACCCGGGCGCCCCAGGAGTAATTTCTAAATTTTATTCCTTAAAGCTCAACCACATAAACTCTATGTGCTTGAGTTTCAGATGTGTAAAATAACAGGAATTAGATTATGTCAATTATATTTCGGGCAGAAGAATGCTGCTTCCCACAAAGACGCCTGTCTCATAATTCCCAAAACACATGACTACGTCCCCTTTGATGGGAAAGCAGAATTCTAGCTGCAGGTGGAATTAAGGCTGCCAATTCGCAGACCTTAAAATAAGGGGGTTATCCTGGGTTTGGTCCATGTGGACCAATGGAATTGGAAGGGTCCTTCAATGTGGGACAGAGGACAGAGGACAGAGTCAGCGTTCAGATGAGATGACACTAAGCGGACTCTTGAGGTCATTGTTGGCTGTGAAGAGGAAAGGGGCGCCAACCAAAGAATGCGGTCAACAGAAAGCACGTTCTGCCAGAGCCTTCAGAAAGGACCACAGCCTTGATGACATCTTGGAAGCCCGTTAAGGACTTCTGAAGTCCACAGCTGTTAAGATGATCTGTAAATCTGTGTTGTTTCTAGTGTTCAATAATTTGCAATTTGTAGATTCACTCACTTGCAGTTCAAATATTTGCCTAAAAGCCAAAAGGCCTCCTGGTTGTTCAGACTGATAAACTTGTGTCCGCCAAGAAACACAGTGGTGGGTTGCAGAGCCAAAAATATGGACCGTTGGGAGGGCATCAGCATTCATATAGTGCAACTGTATTGGATTCCAGACTCCCCATGCTGAGCTCAGAGAGCCCCATTTTTACAAGGTGACTCGATTTCAGTTTTGCAAGCTCACGGTTTTAGAACTTCACTGGAAACAGTGTCAGGTCTTCTCGTTCTTTATTGTCATCACTGTAGCTACATTGAAATAGGATAAGAGCTTAATTATTTTGCTTTTTATTTTATTATTTCCTTTTCGTTAGTAGTAATGAAATGAGGCACACGTCTGAAGTTAGCAGAAAGACTTTGTGGTAACGACTTCCTTTATGCATCACTGAATTTCCTCATTCAATCAATAATTTCATTATTTTATGGGGAACTTTGTAAAGCTCCCCTTTCCATGTACATACATACATAACCAGTTTTGTTGTTTGTAAACATCCGTTCCTGGGGCGCCTGGGTGGCTCAGTCTGTTGAGCATCTGACTTCGGCTCACGTCATGATCTCACGGTTTGTGGTTTTGAGCCCCGCATTCGGCTCTGTGCAGACAGCTCAGAGCCTGGAGCCTGTTTTGGATTCTGTGTCTCCTTCTCTCTCTCTCTGCTTCTCCCCTGCTCGCATTCTCTCTGTCTCTCAAGAATGAATACACATTTAAAAAATTAAAAAAAAATCCGTTCCTGTCAAAACTATGTATATAATTTAAAAATATTATAAATTTCCATGTTTAGTTCCTATCAGCCTACCATCTTGATGATACTATGGAATATCATTATTCAGATCTGAAGTTTTGACAAATGACGAAAACCAATCTAGTGATTTGCTCCATTACACGATAGGAAAAGTCTTTCTTGGTAGCAATACTGCTGCACTTCAGAACAGTGTTCCCATCAGCAGATATAGGTCTTGGGTTTTTCTCTGTCTCTGTTGGAGCATGTGGTATTGGCTATAACACAGACTGGAATAACTATATAGGGCTACAGAATGAAAAACGAAATCAAGGGGATCCTGAAGGTATATTTTTTTCTCAATACTTATTGCTAATACCTAGATGGAAGGCAAAGAAATGCACAGAAATGTGGTGTCTCCAGTTGTGAAATGTTGAGAATTTTTTTTCAGGGGAAAAAATGTGCTTCGAGTTTCTCGGTCTTTTGCAAGACTCTTTCCACCTAAGTAGACACTCCCTTTGTCTCCTAGAAATGTGCCTTATATTTATCCTGAGTGGTTATAACTCATTTATGGGTAGCTCTATTTTGCTCCTCAAGTAACATCTGAGGATGCTTCCTTTTTTATAAGAAGGTAAGTATGCTTTCTCTTTGTGACAATCCTTTGTACCGCCTGTGTACGCATGTACCTTTTTATCTTTTTTTTTTAATGTTCATTTTTGAGTGTGCATGAGCTGGGTAGGGGCAGAGAGAGAGAGAGAAAGAATCCCAAACAGGCTCTGCACTTGTCAGCACAGAGCCTGATGTGGGGCTCGATCCCACGAACTGTGAGATCTTGACCTGAGCTGAAGTCAGATGCTCAAATGACTGAGCCACCCAGGCGCCCCACGCATAGATCTTTTTTTTTTTTTTTTAAATTTAAGTTTATTTATTTATTTTGAGAGACAGCGTGCACGTACACGCCTGCACAAGTTGGGGAGGGGCAGAAAGAAGGAGACACAGAATCCCAAGGAGGCTCCACACCGTCAGGGCAGAACCTGGTGTGGGGCTCAGTCCCACAAACTGTGACCTGAGCTGAAGTCGGATGCTCAACTGACTGAGCCACCCAGGCGCCCCACACATGTATTTTTTTAAAAAACAAACGAAGGCTTCAGAGTTTTCCAAGCCCACGCAGACCCCTTCTGTTACAAATCCTCTTATATTTAAGGAATTTTAAACCTGATTTTCAGTTCAGTTACCCCCCGACCCTTCTTATGTCAAGTTGAGTTCTAGGGTGAGATGTGTGTAGCTAATGTTTTCTGCTGTAGAGCAGAGTTGGTTAGCCGTTTGGCCCCCAGATGTCCAGAGGGCATATCCGTTGAAAAATCTACAAAGGCGCTGCTAGGTATTCTGGGATCAGGGAAGGAAGGAGGAAACCAGGTCGCTCTGGAGGTGTTCCTGCTTTGAAGAGCAGGCTGGACACATTATTTTTACAGGAAACGTAACATATACGTATTGAGCTGCTCTCAGTCCCCACGTATGTAACCCTCATAACAACTTCAAAATACGTCCTATATTCCTTTGATAAATGAATACATTTTGGCCCAAGAGGGGAAGCGACTTATAAGACGATTGAGTTTCGTGTGTCTACAATGTCCTGTCTCTTGTGACGGTCTTCTCTCTTTCTCTCTTATTCTCTGCCGCACAACAGATACGCTTATCCAGGCTGCTCATGTCTCTGGGCTGTGCGGGAATTTACAGACCATCCACCGAACCATCTCTCTCGTCCGTGGAAACCAGAGAGGATGGGGTTAAGCAGATAAAAATAGCACCGTCATTTGAGAATAGATGCAACGCGAGATGATGTTTGATTACGATACATAATGGATTCCTCAAACGCTTAAATGTAATTAAAGATATAAAAAGGAGAGCGGGAAACGTAAAAACGTGATGAATATACACCAGTGTAATTAGTTGCTTTCTTGAGACACGGCAGTAGTCGCAGACTCTTGTCCATTAAAAAAAAAAAAAAAAAGCAAAGGAGAGAAGGCAGTCACAAAGGTGATGTAAACGGTGCTCCTGCAGGTGGTGAGAGTGGGGACGCTGGGGGAAAGGGTGGAGAACAGAGAGGCTCACATCCTTAGGCTGGCCTTCAGGAAGAGCCTCGAATGACAACCGCATTGTCCAGAGCGCTAGGTCAGTGTCACAGCCGCATTGGTAACTGAACGCAATTTAGGACAATTCTACTGCAGTCCAGGCCTTGAGATTTAGTATATTCTGTCTTGCAGAGAGTAATGGATCTGGGATTTCTGTTCGACAGGACCGTCCAGAAAGCAGTATTTCTCTTGATATGTCTGTTCTGATAATTTGCTCCTTTGGTTACAAAAATGAGCCTAGAATGGAGAGGAGACTCCAGTTTTACTCATTAAAGATTCCCAGGGGCGCCTGGGTGGCGCAGTCGGTTAAGCGTCCGACTTCAGCCAGGTCACGATCTCGCGATCCGTGAGTTCGAGCCCCGCGTCGGGCTCTGTGCTGACAGCTCAGAACCCGGAGCCTGCTTCGGATTCTGTGTCTCCCTCTCTCTCTGCCCCTCCCCCACTCAAGCTCTGTCTCTCTGAAAAATAAATAAACATTAAAAAAAATTTTAAAGGGGCGCCTGGGTGGCGCAGTCAGTTAAGCGTCCGACTTCAGCCAGATCACGATCTCGCGGTCCGTGAGTTCGAGCCCCGCGTCGGGCTCTGGGCTGATGGCTCAGAGCCTGGAGCCTGTTTCCGATTCTGTGTCTCCCTCTCTCTCTGCCCCTCCCCCGTTCATGCTCTGTCTCTCTCTGTCCCAAAAATAAATAAACGTTGAAAAAAAAAAAAAAAAAGATTCCCAGGCACCCGAGAGCCTAGAATGTTCCAAGACTTCCCCCTGCTTTGAAAAGTCACAAATACAGGGGCGCCTGGACAGCTCAGTATGTTAAGCATCCGACTCTTGATTTCAGCTCAGGTCATGATGTCATGATTTGTGAGGTTTTGAGCCCTGCGTCGGGCTTTGTGCTAAGGGCCTGGAGCCTGCTCAGCATTCTCTGTCTCCCTCTCTCTCTCTGTCCACCCCTCACTCATGCTCTCTCTCTGTCTCTCAAAAAGGAAGTAAACATTTTTTTTTAATTTATAAAAAAAGGTCACAAATACAGAGTCATTAGATTTGTCAATCAGATCCATATTTTTTCTTAAAAAAAATTAGCATCTTGGCATTGGTCAATCTTCAGTTGAATGATGGTGGTGGTGAGTGCCGTGAGGTTTTGAACATAACATTCATTCCTCAAGAAGGCGTTTTGTGAAAGGAAATTGGATTATTGGACACACCAAAGAAAAACATTCTGGGGGTGCCGGGCTGGCTCAGTCAGTGGGGCGTGCGACTCTTGATCTCGGGGTTGTATGTTCGAGCCTGACGTTGGGTGTTAGAGGTTACTTAAAAATAAGATCTTCAGCGGGGCGCCTGGGTGGCGCAGTCGGTTAAGCGTCCGACTTCAGCCAGGTCACGATCTCGCGGTCCGTGAGTTCGAGCCCCGCGTCGGGCTCTGGGCTGATGGCTCAGAGCCTGGAGCCTGTTTCCGATTCTGTGTCTCCCTCTCTCTGCCCCTCCCCTGTTCATGCTCTGTCTCTCTCTGTCCCAAAAATAAATAAACGTTGAAAAAAAAAATTAAAAAAAAAATAATAAGATCTTCAGAAAAAAAGAAAAAATTCTGTAAGGTATACTCCTTTTATTTTTAGAAAAAAAAAAGCAATTTTTAAACTTAAAAATACTTTTGGCATTCCAAAGCAGTGAAGATATATATTTCTATCAATGATGTGTTATGTATGTCTATCAGTGAGAAGAGAAGTATAGAAAGAATGCACATAAGTATAATTGTAGTGTTAGAGCACAGTTTCTGGACCTCAGTACTATCACTTGTGTCTAGATATTTCCCTGTGCTGGGGCATCCTGTACATTGCTGGACATTGAGCAGTATCTCTGGTTTCCACCCACTGGATGCAGTATGAGCCCCTTCCAGCTGTCACTCCAAAAATGACTCCAGACATTGTCCAGGTCCCCTCCAGGGAATCACTGTCCCGGTTGAGAACCACTATGTTAGAGATGAAGTTGTTTCTTATAATTCTGACATTTGGGAGACTTGTTTCCCTTTTGTCGTATTTTTGGATCATCTGAAATTTTCCGACCCTCACATCCCAGAAAGTGTAAGCTCTGTGAGAACACGGATCTTGTCCATTCTGCTTGGCATACCCACAGCCTGGCAGGTTTTTTAGATTTTTGTAATGTTTATTTTATTTTTGAGAGACGAAGACAGAACGTGAGCAGGGGAGGGGCAGGGAGAAGGAGACACAGAATCCAATGCAGGCTCCAAGCTCTTAGCTGTCAGCACAGAATCCAACGCGGGGCTCGATCTCACAGACGTCGAGATCATGACCTGAGCCGAAGTCCGAGGCTTAGCCAACTGAGCTACCGAGGCGCCCCAAGCCTAGCAGTTTTAATAAGTACTTCTTGAATAAATGAATAGAAATATAATAAAAATAAATCTGCTCATGCTTTATTGAGTGGATAAAAGAAGATGTGATTTCATTAATAATATATTTAAATCTATGTGAGTTCTTAAGCTTTGTATCATATGGAATTTTACTGACCTTGGTTTAGTGAATTTTACAAGTAATATAAATCTTCTACTCTTTCCCATTGTCCTCTCTGTTAATGGGGTTAGACTCTCCACTAATGGGCATTGTATGCAAGGTTGTAGAGAAATAAGTAAGAAATATATTACATATTATGATTACTTTGTAATTTATAAACTGGGGAAAAGTCTATAAAATGTGAAGACAGCCTGTCGACTGAAAAGGAAGAAGCCATTCACATCCCTAAACTGGTGGTTTGGCTTTCCTTACATTTCAGTGGGATGTGATGGGGAGGGAGGTGATGTGTTCAAACTTTGGGAAGGGAACTGATGGTGGTGACCAAGTTACCAGACTTCGAGAGGAAATGAAGGAAGTAGAGAAGCTTCAGAACAGGTTACCCGAGAAAGCTGGAGAGTCAGGGACAGGAGCAAGGAAGAACCTGCTGTTATTTACAGAGGTACACGGGGTGTGTGGGGATGTGAGTGCCCAGCTCAGTGTACCACTGCACAGAGGCAACGTGCCAAGGCCAGAGGCCAAAATGTCAGCGCTGTCCAAAATGCATCATGTTTATTCACGAAACTGTGGGCGACAGGCTGGCGCATTTGGAAACAGCGGGCAACCTGGGCAAGTCGTAGCAGCACTGAAGAGAACCAGCCATCACTGGGATGTGGGCACTGGGGTAGGGGTTCGGCCTTCTGGGGTGCCACGGCTCACTCTGCATGCACACTTGAGGGCTGAGGCTCCTGTCACATGGTAGGGCTGTCAGGGCTGATGATCATGTGTTCTCACACTCAGGGGTCTCATTTGGGGCATGTGCTTACTTCCGCTGAGGACTTCACCAAGCCAGCATGTACTGGAGCGACCAAGAAGTTCCTGGGGCCACAGGGGCCACTAGGTGCATTCTAGCCCCTGCAGGCTAGGCCACCATGTCCCTTCCCTCTCATTGGGAGGTCAGAGATGACATGTGCCTTCTGCTGTTGTTGGAGGACTCAAGGGTGACTGGGGCCTGTTGTAGTGGAAGGGATGGATGGAGGGACGGAGGGAGGGAGAGGGGGAGGAAGGAAGGAAGGAAGGAAGGAAGGAAGGAAGGAAGGAAGGAAGGAGGAAACAATGAGGGGGGAGGAAAGAGCAGGAGAGAGAGAGGGAAAGAAAAGGAAGGAAGGAAGGAAGGGAAGGAGGGAGGGAAGAAGGAAGGGAGGAAAGAAAGGAAGCAGGGAGGGAAAGGGAGAAGGAGGAAAGAAAGATAGGAAGAAAGCAAAGGAGGAAGGAAGGAGACAAAGGGAGGAAAGGAAGAAGGAAAGAACATAATGGAGAGTTACGTAAAAGTCTTAGATCATTCATGGATGTTGTGTTGAAATTAAAAGTACAGATTGGACACTTGGAAGCCCAGTGTGTGTGCAAACTCATTTCATGTAACTCTTTTGTGGATTCCATAATGGTCCGTGTGAAGGGCCCTTCTAAGAACTCTTCAGACAGAATCCCCTAGAACAGGGGGTGCTGCGTCTGCTGTTTCTTTGGGATGCTTGTTCCCGGAACAGACACGGCTCGGTGCACTGTAGGTCTTATGCAAAGCCACTTAGGAAGAATTATTTCCAGTGGGAATGCACTGTTAGGGAAGCTTTCCACAAATGTTAAGTTATTGTCCATCTTCTTTGACTATTAACATATTCAGGTGCATTTTGTGAACTGTACTACCTAGCATGTCCTCTCGAGACAGAACTTTCTGCCACCATGTTTCACTGCCAAACAGCCTGACTGAGAGCTTCCCCTTGGCATCACTGTTGAATTCTTGCTCTTTCCCCCTATCTAAAGCCCCGTTCTTTCTCCCGGGGTTCTTGACATTGCCGTCGGTGGGGTAGCTGTGAACTTCTGTTCCTCACGTCTTGTTCACGGGCTTGGCCTCTCCGAGGATTAGGCTGCTGCTCTGTGCTCCCGGCGGTGGGATCACAGGAGCTTACGGATCTTCCCGCTGCCCCCCTCTTACTATGTAGTTGGCATCGTGGTCCTGGAACCCCGCTGGAGCCCGTACCTCCCCTGAGAGCTCCCAGCAGTACTACAGGGGTACTGGGCCCCTTCCTTCTGTGTTTCCCTCCCTCCCTCGGTGCTCTGTCCTGAGGACACTTCCATTCCCTGGCCTGTGCATCGTGGGCTTGGGGCTGGTTCTGGGAGAATCTGATACACCCTGTCTCCTTCCCCTCCACTCCTGTCATGTCTTTGCGTCGGTTCCTCTCCACCAGAGCAGCGCTGGCTCCCAGAGTTCTGCCACCCCACGCAGCACCACCCAAAGAGCAAGCCTTTGTCCCCCAGCTCCTAGCTGGGCTATTTTGAAACAGGATGTCTACAGTTTCCCCACTGAATCCGTAGCAATGTGAGCCCATCGGGTGTAGACCACGCTTCTTCAAGGACATGTTGTTCCCTGCTTTCTTCCTCTTGTTCTCTCCTTACAGCCAAGGCAGTCTTCCTCTGTGTGCCGAGGCTGCGGTGGGGGTCAGCTGGTTTAGTTCTGGTCTGCGGGCCCGTGAGGCTCCTGCTTGAAGACGGGAACATGTCGTGTGACGCTCCAGACCTTGGGCGGTCCTACCCATAGACTTCCGTCCCCTGTGCAGGGCAGGGCTCCGCCCCAATCCAAATCCAAGTGTGTGCTCTGAGCCACTTGTCTCTGAGCCAAACCAGCTTGGAAGGCCCAGCGTTCCCTGGATCTCTCTGTCCTTAGGATCCTTCCAGAAACTAGTGGTCTGCCAATTGTGTGCAGTCTACTCAGCTCTTTCATGTTTTGAATAAGTCTTTAAAAGGTTGACCCCAATTAACTCATAATTAAAGCCAGTAATGTTTAGTAAAATTTTCTAAAGACTACATAAGAACTCACTTGAGCAGAAAAAAACATTGTTCCTAAAATACTCCTTTAAAAAATGTGTGAAATAATAAAGACTAATTTGTGTATTAAAAAAAAAAAGACTTTTAAAAAAAAAAAGACTTTAAAAGGTTATATTGTTCAGGTTTTTAAGAATTATTTTCAGTCCCAGTGGACAGATGTGTAGGATGCAGGGAGCGTTGCTGGAACAGGAGGGTCCGTGACTTCTCTGCTCTCTGCCATCACTTCTTCCAGGCCCCTCTAATACCTTCACAGAGTTGTGATTGTCTCCAACACGGGTTACGTAAGTCTTTCCTGGTTCTTACTTAGTGACCTTAGGAATCAGCGAGGCCTTCCTGCCTGCACACTCAACAGATGACCAAGGTCTTTCAGCTGCCGGAGAAGGCCTGCCCATCGCTTAGGCAGGCCCACACAGCTTTGTCTCCAGGACGTGCTGTTGTCTTAACACCCTGCCTTTAGAAGATGCCTCTGATAAGTGAGTGTCACATTAGCATGCACTCTGCTCCCAGATATCTGTGTACACCCTCTTTCTTCTACGAGAGGGTGTACTTCTTCACCAGCCGTGCTACTCCGCACAAAACATTTCTTTACCCGCCCCCCCAGTGCAGAAACATTTTCCCTATTCTTGCGTCCCATGCTTTAAAATATCTTCCCAGGGTGCGTGGGTGGCTTCGTCGGTTAAGGGTCCAAATCTTGATTTCAGCTCATGATCTCATGGTTCTTGAGTTCAAGCCCCACGTAGGGCTCCTGCCCTGACAGTGCAGAGCCAAATTGGGACCTTCTTTCTCCCTCTTTCTCTCCCTCTCTCTCTTCCTCTCTCTTTCTTTGCCCCTCCCCTGCTCACACACACACTGGCTGTCTCTCAAAACAAGTAATGAAACTTTAAAAATAAATGTTCCCAACTACCTCTACATGCCAACATATATCCCGGGAACTTTTCTTTCTTTCTTTTTTTTTTTTAATGTTTATTTTATTTTTGAGAGAGAGACAGAGTGGGTGTGGGGAAGGAGCAGAGAGAGAGGGAGACACAGAATCCAAAGCAGGCTTCAGGTTCCGAGCCGTCAGCACAGAGCCCGATGCGGGTCTCGAACTCACGAACTGCAAGATCATGACCTGAGCCGAAGTTGAACGCCTAACCAACTGAGCCACCCAGGCACTCCCAGGACTCTTTTCAATGCAGCAATCATCTTGAGTACTGGAGGTGTGTATCACTCTTTGGGTTCCACCTTCTTATCCTGTCACATGGTGCACGATGTGTAGTTGACAGAGTAATCCATCCTTAATCTGAACATTTCTTTTTGTTATAACCATCCTAGTCCATAGTATTAATGCAGGTATATCCCTGTTTTGTTTTTTTTTAAAGCAATGAGGAGAATTTCAATGCAAATGAGTGTCACCGTCACTGGGGTTAATTAGGCATTAACCTAATTAAGAGGCAACCAAACCAGATGCTGAAGAATCCTAAGGAGGGGTCTAAGGGATAAAAGAGAACCCCGAACAGAAGTGGACTTTTACAGTAGACCTTGGGAGAGGTACCCTATGCTTAGGGAAAGTAAATCCAGGTTTTAGAAGTCTGCCTGTCTGTTAGAAGAATGATCAAAGTGAAGTAAGAACGGAGAACATGTGTGTCAGCACAAAATCAGCATGAACAGAACAGAGCTGAGAGGATAATGCATATTGGGACTGACTGGAGGCTGAGAAAGTTAAAAAAAGTTTGCACTTGGCCGTTTGTCCATTTACAGCACCCCCAGAACCCTGTTCTTCTGGGATGGTAGTGGGAATTAGCAGACAGTGCTTAATAATTGCATGTCATAAAGTCTGAAAGACAAGGAACATCTGGCTCAAGAAAAAAAGAGAAAAAATGATATCCCTCCAAATGAGCATCACTTTTCATAAATGATGCTCACTTTTAAGCATTAACTTAAAGCTACAGGGAAGGAAAAATCTTGGAATGGATTTCATGAACAAAAGATGGCAAAGAGTTATCCATTGTAGAATTCCAATTTCTAAGCTAGTATCATTAACATGCTGTGAAGGCAATAAGCTGGTTTATTGTGATGAAAAATTGTAATTATCTGAAACTTCAATGTTTACTTGTCACTTTGGTCCCTCTAACCATTCACATAAGGTCTTAAATTCTGCATCCTAAACATGTATACTTGCTTATATGTCGTTCCCGGGGACCCACGGCTATGTTGGCGTGTCTTCAGCGAATAGTGAATGAATGAGTGGTTAATGGAATGTTATATGAATGTCTCTTGTTTGTGTTTCTTCTTCTTTAGATCCTCTCTACGTTTGTACAATAAGATTTTTTTTTTAATTTTTTTTTAATGTTTATTTATTTTTGAGACAGAGACAGACAGAGCATGAACAGGGGAGGGGCAGAGAGAGAGGGAGACACAGAATCTGAAACAGGCTCCAGGCTCCGAGCTGTCAGCACACAGCCCGACGCGGGGCTCGAACTCACGGACCGTGAGATCATGACCTGAGCCGAAGTCGGACGCTTAACCGACCAAGCCACCCAGGCGCCCCCATTTGTACAATAAGATTTAAATGAGCAGAGAAATGGATTTATTGTCTTCTTTGATATAGCACTGCTTTCTAATTCCATTCATCATTTTCTCTGAGTAGTTACTTTTAGAAGAACTGTAAACAAATATAAAATTGTTAGGCTGATTATCTGTGATGTTGGTTAATACTTAAACATACATCGATAGTGTTTTTGTGTGTCAGTCTAACATACAGACATTACCTTCATTCGGAATTATAGGTTTCAGTATTATGCAGAATGCACAGCAAATCTATGGTGAGATTAGCCAAAGATATTGTGAGATGTCCCAGAAGAAGCATCTGCTTACATGGAAATATAATATGCTTATAAAATGGTATAAAAATTTGGGAAATTGTGGATAATTCCCTTTTCTTTGTCATGTAAAAATTATTCTTTACCATCTTCATTTTAGAAATACATCTCAAATTAGAAATATTAATTCAAACATCCCACTGGTCTTATAATTTTAGGCTCTGTATACATGGTCTGGGAAGCAGTGAACAGACTTCCCTCCATCTGGACATCTGGTACGAGCAAAGAAATTCAGTAAAGTACAATTGTACAAATCAGATTAATCATGTACAAGCCCAGCAACCCTTTGGCTCAGGTATTCGGAGGAGCAGAGGGTTTAGCCCGCGTGTATCTCCTAGTCTCTTAATTACTGACCCTCAGAAGTCATATGACTATCTGTAGAAAGACCCGTATGACCAAATCGTTGGTTGTTGTATCTGAGAATGAATTAGCCCTGCAGAATCTTCTCATCCCCCAAACCCACCCCTATAAACTTTAGAGTCCAGTTTTGGAATTATCAGGGCCAGCACAGAAAGTTCCAAACAGAGTGACCAAGCTGGAAGGTGCAAATTACAAATCATAGGCTTCTTTGTGTATGTCATGAGAGACAAGAAAACCATAAATGGCCTCTGTGCCTGAATTTGGAAGTAGGAGTTGAGAGAAAGCTTCTTCTTTTCTTTTTTAAAAACGTTTGTTTGTTTGTTTGTTTGTTTGTTTATTTATTATTTTTAATATGAAATTTATTGTCAAATTGGTTTCCATACAACATCTTCATTTTAGAAATACATCTCATCCCAACAGGTGCTCATCCCAACAGGTTGCCTCCTCAATGCCCATCACCCACTTTCCCCTCTCCCCCATCAACCCTCAGTTTATTCTGTTTTTAAGAGTCTTATGTTTTGGAAAAGGTTCGAGAAGGAGGGAACGTTTATTTTTGAGAGAGAGGGAGCGTGAGCAGGGGAGGGGCAGAGAGAGAGAAGGAGACACAGAATCTGAAGCAGGGTCCAGGCTGTGAGCTGTCAGCACAGAGCCCGACACAGGGCTGGAACTCGTGAAGATCATGACCTGAGCCAAAGTCGGACGTTTAACTGACTGAGCCACCCACCTGGCCCGAGAAAGCCTCTCTTTGAAGGCAGAGAAAGGTTCGAAGAGAGGCTTTGCCAAATGAGGCCACCTGCAGATACCCTTTGAGGGCACTAGTCTCTCGGATGGATGTGAAGGAAGAAATAAGAAAGAGATGCTGCAAGGCCTTCCTCACTACCCATCCCTTCTACACCATAGAGCAGAGGTTTACCCCTCAGTGGACATATGAAGAGGACTAATAAGACACATTTATTTATTTTTGACAGGCAGAGAGAGACACAGCATGAGTGGGGGAGGGGCAGAGAGAGAGGGAGACACAGAATCCAAAGCAGGCTCCAGGCTCTGAGCAGTCAGCACAGAGCCCGATGTGGGGCTCAAACCCATGAGATCATGACCTGAGCCGAAGTCAGACGCTTAACCGAAGGAGCCACTCAGGCGCCCCTTAAGCAAAGGAATATATTAACAAGGAATTCAAATAGCGAAAATAGTCTAAGGCATGATTTTCTGAATATGGATGGAACTAATCTTTACTGTGTTGAAATCAGCCCAACTGAAGAGTATTATGACCTGTAAATTACAACAAGGCATACTTTCCATTTGTTTATTTTTGTCTACCTGGTCAATAAAATTTGCAAAGATTAATAATATTCATTGTTAGTGAAGGTGGAGAGAAAACTGTTCTCAAACTGCTGAGAGAATTTATCTAGGTACATCTTTTTGTGAAGGGCATCGTGCCCAGATCCTTTCGGAATTTTAATTGTGTGTTCCCTTTGAGCCAGCAGATGTATCTCTAGGGGATTTTCCCAATGAAAATCCTTGCAGTGGGCAAAGATACAAGCACAGACATCAAACAGAATCTAAGTGACCACACGTAAGGGGAGCCTGGCTGGCTCAGTCAGAAGAACATGTGACTCTTCATCTTGGGGTTGTAAGTTCTTGGGTATAGAAATTACTTAAATAAATACAACTTTAAGTGACCACACATAGAAAATGACCATCTGAGTTTTAGCATGTTGATATAAGGCAACTTAAAAATAATGAGCGAGGGGCACCTGGGTGACTCAGTCGGTTAAGCATGCGACTTTGGCTCAGGTCATGATCTCGTAGTTCATGGGTTCGAGCCCCATGTCAGAGTCTGTGCTGACAGCTCAGAGCCTGGAGCCTGCTTCAGATTCTGTGTCTCCTTCTCTCTGCCCCTCCCCTGCTCACACTCTGTCTCTCTCTCTGTCCCTCAAAACAAATAAACATTAAAAATTGTTTTAAAAGTTGAGGAAGAATATATACTCTATAGAAAGTATGAACCAAATCTATTCTTCATCTCAAAAAATGTGCTTTAGTGTATGTATATCACACAAGGAAACAAATATATACCAATCATATAACAAGTACTATTCTTAACATATGCATAAGGGAAAAGGATTGAAATTCTTTTCTTTGTTGTTTTTTTTTACCTGTATATATGCTCTCATTTTGTTTTGCTTTGTTTTTAATATAATTTATTGTCAAACTGGTTTCCATACAACACCCAGTGCTCATCCCAAGTGCCCACTTTCCCCTCAATGCTCATCACCCACTTTCCCCTCCCCCCACCCCCCATCAACCTTCAGTTTGTTCTCAGTATTTGAGAGTCTCTTATGGTTTGCCACCCTCCCTCTCTGTAACTTTTTCCCCCTCCCTTCCCCCAATGGTCTTCTGTTAATTTTCTCAGGATCCACATATGAGTGAAAACATATGGTATGTGTCTTTCTCCGACTGACTTATTTCACTTAGCATAATACCCTCCACTTCCATCCATGTTGCTGCAAATGGCCAGATTTCGTTCTTTCTCATTGCCAAGTAGTATTCAATTGTATACATAAACCACATCTTCTTTATCCATTCGTCAGTTGATGGACATTTAGGCTCTTTCCATAATTTGGCTGTTGTTGAAAGTGCTGCTATGAACATTGGGGTACAAGTGCCCTTGTGCATCAGCACTACTGTATCCCTTGGGTAGATTCCTAACATTGCTATTGCTGGGTCATAGGGTAGATCTATTTTTAATTTTTTGAGGAACCTCCACACTGTTTTCCAGAGCGGCTGCACCAGTTTGCATTCCCACCAACAGTGCAAGAGGGTTCCTGTTTCTCCACACCCTCGCCAGCATCTATAGTCTCCTGATTTGTTCATTTTATATATGCTCTCATTTTGAATTAAAACATATGCACAACTTTTAAATACATACATACATACATACATACATATACACAACTTTTAAAGTAAGATTAGCCAGCAGATGCAAACTTTCTAAAAACACTCAGAATTCATGCAGTAGGAAGTAGCTGGACATTTGGCTGTTCCCACTGAATATTTATGGCTTGACAGTCTAAGAGCTCTTTCTGAACATTCTATTTTTAAAAAAGATATATAGGGGCACCTGGGCGGCTCAGTCGGCTAAGAAGCTGATTTGATTTAGCTAAGATCATGATCCCAGGGTTGTGGGATCAAGTCCTGTGTCGGGCTCCACACCTCCCTCTCTCCCCTTCAGCCCCTCTCCCCCATTCATACCTTTCTCTCTCTTAAAAAAAAAAAAGGGGGGGGCGCCTGGGTGGCGCAGTCAGTTAAGCGTCCGACTTCAGCTAGGTCACGATCTCGCGGTCCGTGAGTTCGAGCCCCGCGTCGGGCTCTGGGCTGATGGCTCAGAGCCTGGAGCCTGTTTCCGATTCTGTGTCTCCCTCTCTCTCTGCCCCTCGCCCGTTCATGCTCTGTCTCTCTCTGTCCCAAAAATAAATAAACGTTGAAAAAAAAAAAAAAAAAAAAAAGGTCTTCTGGCTCACATTGAGGAGGTAAACCTACCAGAAACTAACATGTCACCTGTTGTTCATCACACGGTTCCATCTTCAAAGGGGAAAATACTTGAGCCCAAATAATAACAGTTTGAAGTGCTTTTCAGGTAGAACGCAACTGTAAAAATAAATGGCTTTTTCCTCTACGAAATTTCAGGAATGTAAACTCATGTGAATATTGCTGCAGACTATTTGATGTCATGAAAGTTGAAAATAGAAAAAAAAAACATCTGAACACGAACAGAGCTTTAAATGAGTATTCATCAAGAGTATGAAGACACGTCATTTAGAGAAATGCATCATAATGAAAAAACATTAGCAAGAACAAAACTCGGTAATAAAAACGTCAGTAGCTGCGTATAGTAATTCAGTACTTTGCACTGATTCTGGTCTGTATCATTCTGCATTCACTGATCTTCAAATTTTGTTACATGCTGTGAACAAAAGTTCATTTCTTTCACTTTTTCATGGCTCTTTTCTCCCATAAATAACATTTTAGTGATAGTTGCAGATTATTCAGGAAGAACAAGATAATGGGAACTAAAATAAGTAGGTAAGGAGTATTTTTCTTTATTCTAAACATTCCATCTGTCTAACTGTATTTATAGTATGTAAAACACCTGTTTTTATTTCCAAGGGACCAATCTGGTTCTACAGTCGCAGCTGGTGATAGTCTGTGAGGGTGTTTAGCTACTATTTCTTGAGCAGGGCAGATGGCTATCAAAAGCAACTTGATAATTTTATTTTTTATCACATCCCCAAATTTGGACAAACTCATGCGGACAGAATTGATAGTGGTTCAAGTCGAACAGTGCAGGACATGTGTTCAGTGTATATGCATGAGGGATAACCATAATCATGTCAGACTCGAAGCACCAATCACTGAGAATGCTAGTCTCACAAAAATCATGCTGTCTGTAGTCAATACCTAGGACTAAATGGTAAAGGAACAATGATAGTAGTAATTTCCAACAGCCACATGGACCTAAACTGTCAGATGAACTGCACTGGACCAGACCCCTTCGGAACCAATGGTGGCTTAAAACAGTCACTCTCTCTACACGAGTCTGTACAATAAAGGGAGAAGTGGCACAAAAATAGGTTTATGATGAATTGTACTAAGACAAGATGCCCGGGTCAAGTGACATCTGGAGGAAAAAGCTAGGGTTACCAAAAAATAAAATTGACCAATTATTGGGAGCAGAGACTTGGACAATTCCTTATGTAAAGGACTAAAGATAACTATAAATGTAGGACCTCTCCAGCTGAGGAATCAACTCAAGCAAAATCAACTTGGAACATACAAAAACTTCTCATGATCTGGGCCAGGAATAAACTGGTTGATGAGCCAAAACCTTCAGCTGTGGGCAGTCCGAATGCTCGTTATCTTTAGGGTGAGATTATTGAAAGCTTTGGTGTGTGTACAGTAGGTAAATTGATGAAATGCAAGAAGGACAACTCTAATAATGAATAAGAGAGAATAAGAATAGAGATGATAAAGAAATACTGTTAAATTTAAGTCACTAATACTTTTGACCTGATTATTCTACGTGAATGCAATTTTCAACACATTCAATACTATGTGTGCTTACTGTGTGCGCTCTATATAATGCTTAAAGCATTTAAGAAAGTCAGACATATCAGACTGTGATTTGAATTAAATGATTAGAAAATTTCATTAGGTGAGTTATCAGTGTTTAAATGACTATAGAAATCTTTTTGTTTAATAAGCTTTTGCTTTATTGGTTACATAAATAGAATACGGATATGTAGGAGAATGCTATATAAATAAATTGGGTATCGAAATAAAAATAGCATTCATGAACATAAAAAGGAATCAACATTATAAAGGACAAAAGCATTGATATCTCACATTGTTTATAGCTAGTAGAAATGAAGATTTAAATTAAATTCTAGAAATAACTTCTGGTGAAGGAAAGATAAAAGAGTTTCCTCTGGATTATGGCAGATAAGATCTTGAAACCATGGATGATATAATCACTAATTGAGGATACGTTATTTTAGGATATTTAAACCAGTAATAGGAAGCAAAGAAGACAGCCCCATGGAAGTATTTATTAGCTATTAATAAAATTCTTTTTTTTTCAAGTAATCTCTGAGCCCAACATGGGCCTCAAACTCACAATCCTAAGATTAAGAGTCACATGCTCTTCCAACTGGAATTAATTCTTTTTTTTAATGTTTATTTATTTATTTATTTTGAGAGGGAGGTGAGGAGAGAGAGAATCCCAAGCAGACTCTATGCTGTCCGTGCAGAGCTCAACGCAGGGCTCGATATCACAACCCCATGGATCGTGAGCTGAGCCGAAATCAAGAGTCCCAACTCTCAACTGACTGAGCTACCCAGACATCCCTGGAATTAATTATATTAAAAAAAAATTTTTTTTGGGGCGCCTGGGTGGCGCAGTCGGTTAAGCGTCCGACTTCAGCCAGGTCACGATCTCGCAGTCCGGGAGTTCGAGCCCCGCGTCGGGCTCTGGGCTGATGGCTCAGAGCCTGGAGCCTGTTTCCGATTCTGTGTCTCCCTCTCTCTCTGCCCCTCCCCCGTTCATGCTCTGTCTCTCTCTGTCCCCAAAATAAATAAGCGTTGAAAAAAAAAAAATTAAAAAAAAAAAAAAAAGAAAAAAAATTTTTTTTAATGTTTGTTTATTTTTGAGAGAGACAGAACATGAGTGGGGGAGTGGAAGAGAGGGAGGGAGACACAGAATCTGAAGCAGGCTCCAGGCTCTGAGCTGTCAGCACAGAGCCCGATGCGGGGCTCAAACCCATGAAGTCCAAGATCATGACCTGAGCTGAAGTCAGAGGCTTAACCAACTGAGCCACCCAGGTGCCCCTGGAATTAATTCTTAATAGAAATGTTCACTATTGCAAGGGAAGTGTGTGATAGAACTGAGCAGTTAAAAGTGTGAATTAAAAGCCAAAGGGTAACCAGAAAAACTGAAAAGCATATATTGTTAATGGTGGGGAGACCACCTGAAAAAGAACGTACCTGAGGGTGGCTCACGACGGCACGATGGTAGGGATGAGACTGACGGCTAAGTGAAGGACGTTTCTGAGACCGCCCAGTGGAGGCATTCAGTAGGCAGTGGGATAGATGGGGCTGGGAGTCCTCTGATGGAAGTCGGGGCCAGGGCTGGGTCTTGGAGGCCATTGGCTGATGGACTGCACAGGAAGACCCATTAACTCACTGAGAGGGAGTGGGGAGGGGTGTGGGCTCGCAAGGTGATCTGACATCCCTAACCTGAGAGGTGTGGGAAGAAGACGCTGGCACAGGGCTGTGGGAAACAGCCAGGGTCACGGGAGGAAAAGTAAGAGGACAGCATGCATGTTTGCAGATGGTGTGTGGAACACGGATGAAAAATGTCGCTTGTGTTTGTCAACTCACACGTCTCTGAGATCTTGCAGGAGCAGCCTGGATGGGGGTGGGCGAGGAAGCCAGAACAGGAAGGAGGAGGGTTGGTAGGAGGTGAGTAAATGGAGGTATTCGGCTCTGAAGGTGAGCGGAGACACAGGGTGTTTTCTCAGGGAAAAGTGGGGACCAGGGAAATTCGTGACATTAAATTTGGACGACAGTGAAGCTTGTTAGCACTGGGAAGTATGAAAGAGAAAGGGATGGGGGTAGTGATGAAGGAGAGATCAGAGAAATGATGGAAAGGGTCCCTGAAAAGAGAAGAGGTGATGGGTTACAGGGTAAATGCACAAATTCTGGGCAACGGGAGGGGAGACACGTTCTCTCCATTTCAGCATGGAGAAAGGAAGGGAAGTGGGGAGTGAGTGCAGGAAGATTTGCCGAATTGGTTTTGAGAAGCTGGTGGTGGGATTCCCATTAAAGCATCTGATTCCCCCTGTCTGGCGTGGAAGACGAGGTTGCAGGTGGACTTTGAAAAGAACAGGGGAGGTGTGATAGTTAAGCCCAAAAGAGAAGGAGAAAAACTTGTCATAGTAGGGTAGCCGAAGAGTGAATTTACTAGGAAACATTTGGCATTGGCTCCTTGTAAACATGAGAATGAATTTAACAGAACTTGAAAACAGATTTTTGCAAAACTGGAGTACAGTAAAAATGTAACATATATTTTGCCGAGTCTTAAACTTTAAATTATTAAGTAAACTGCTCAAGTCATTTTACCATTGGAAGTAGAAAGACAAATATTATCATTACTAACCATTAAAATAAGTTACTGCAGAACACCCCATCACTTATTAATAGACTCTTTCCTCAAGTGGTAATGGAATCTGGATATTAATTTTCTATTAATGTCAAAGGTAAAGCCATTTTCTCTAATGAGTTTAGAAACTTGCTCACCAATACTATGGTCCTAAGTACAGAAGGTTTTATGGGATTTCGCATCACAAGGAAAATGCCTCACACCTTTGGTGTTTCCATGTTTGGGAGAACCCAGACTCTAGCACATTTCTTCCGATCCATTATCCTACTCGCTCAAATCCAGGGGGGGCTCTGACATGAGAGTGCTTTTTTGTTACCACCCTAGGATCCTTCACTGCATAAATTCCACTTTCTTGTTGCCATTTTCCTACCACCACGGTCCTTAGTCTCCTTTCCACGTGTCGGCTATTTGATTGTGGTAGAAAGCCACAGAAGCCATTGATTTCACAAACAGTAGAAGAAACGATGCCAGCTGGCCTGGCAGACCCACATTTTCCGCATAAGTTGTTCTAAACTTAAATGCACTGCCTTTTATTCTGCGAGGAAAGCCAACACCCCATTCACTTTTCTCTATTCCTCAAAAAGGATGGTCCTAGCTAACATCTCTTTCGAAGACCTGGCGTTTCAGAAAGGGTTCCTTCTCAGTCTTACACTGGGGCTTTTGATCTGGCCTCCACCACCTTTCCCTGGAAATGTGCTACATACACGGACGCTTTTTGTGCTCTCTGCCATTCAGCCATTTAACTTTCACATTTACCTTCTTCTCTCTGTCCCTTGAAAACCAAATAACTTGGGGACCAATGTGTCTATGAAATACGGCAATCTTGTCTGTGCCTTGGGCCATTACTGCCCTCCTGGAAGAATTTCTTCTTCACATTGCTGTGGGAACCAGCATCTGACCACTATTTCTCAAAACTCAGTGAATCACTTGGTAATGTAGTTAAAATGTGTGTTCGATTCGGAAGGCTGAGGATGAGGCCTGAACTTCTGCATTTCTACAAAGCTCTTCAGTGATTCCCCAGTACTGGCTTAAGGAATGCAATTTGAAATCCAGGGATGTAAGGGATCATCACTCAAGGACTTACTAATGTTTTTGCAGGGTGGTACTTGAAAACTAAAGACTAGAATCTTGGCTTCCTCGTTTCAACTGTTTTAACTTTCCAACTCAATATTTATCTCATGAGCCCATCCCTCCATGAAATTGGCTCTCACCGATCGATAGTCCTAGGGGGTCACATTCAATGGCTTTTCCATTCCTATCTTACTGGCCTTCTCTGCTCAACTCAACACAGTGCACTACTCATGCGATTAAACTGTACATCCGGGCTTTCAATAACATTACCGGGCAAACATCAATTTTATAAAAAGCCAGTACTAAAAATATGTCAGTGTTTCTCTTATTTGGGCTCCATGCCTGAGCTGTCAGAATATGCAACCCCACAGGAGATCAGAGATGGCACATGACCCAATCACACCCTGTCAGAATTTTCTCTTGGACTTTGTTAGGCCTATTAAGAAAATAATAATAATAAGCATCATCATCATCATCCCTCCCTATGCCCTGTAACCACTTATATGGTAAAAAAAACAAATTTTGCTCAGAGAGCAGCCACCTTACTCGCCATCTGGAGAGAATCTATTCTAAAGATAGATGATATCTGGTGACTTGAGTAGCTGCACGCAGGTGTGCTAGATATACTGTGGACTGTCCAGCCAAGGTACCAGCCATTGCCATCAAATGTGGCCATCATCCTTCTTGTATTCCTCTTTGGCTTAAGGTACTTTCAGCTGGTTTTCCTTCACGTGCAACAACAGCTTTTGACAATCAACCGGCCTAAAAGTGACCTCCGTTTGGCTTCCAGTCATCTCTAACGCCTCCTTGGAAAAATGGACAAAAGGCATTAAGAAAAAATTCTCTGAAGGAATTAAGAAAGTGAAGGTGACAGGGGCGCCTGGGTGGCTCCGTCACTTAAGCGTCCGACTTCAGCTCAGGTCATGATCTCACAGTCCGTGAGTTCGAGCCCCGCGTCGGGCTCTGTGCTGACAGCTCGGTGCCTGGAGCCTGCTTCGGATTCTGGGTCTCCCTCTCTCTCTGCCCCTCCCCCACTCATGATCTGTCTCAAAAATTAATAAACATTTTAAAAAATTAAAAAAAAAGAAAGTGAAGGTGACAAAATCACTTAACCTTTGTTGGCTCACATTGAGCAACCCTTCTGCCAGTTGAATTTTACATTCCTTTTGTCATGTTTTGAAAACATAAACACTGACAGTGTGAATTAAATTTGCAAAATTTGTGCCTTACTATGTAGGGAGTAGATACATTCTTCCCATTCTGAAACATTCATCTCATTATCACATAAGTAGGTAAATCTGTAGAGTTTTCATGTTCTTGCACAGGTTTTATTTTTTTTATTTAAGAAAAAAATTTTAATGTTTATTTACTTTTGAGAGAGAGAGAGAGAGAGAGATACAGAGCACGAGTATGGGAGGGGCAGAGAGAGAGAGACACACACAGAATCCAAAGCAGGCTCCAGGCTCAGAGCCCTCAGCACAGAGCTCAATGTGGGGCTTGAACTCACGAACCATGAAATCCATGCCATGAGCTGAAGTCAGACGCTGACCTGACTAAGCCACCCAGGTACCCCATTTGCAGTTTTTAGATGTTATGCATCTGTTTGCTATTATGAATGCACTGTTCTACTTTTTAAATTCTGCTGGTATAAAAGTACTATTTTCATATATTACTGTTAATATTTTTTTTCTTGGAAGAAATTGTGTGTGAGGGGGGAGAGGAGGAGAGGGGGAGAGGGGCAGAGGAAGAGAAGGGAGCATCCCAAGCAGGTTCCATGCTCAGCACAGAGCCTGACCTGGGGCTCAATCCCACGACCCTGGGATCATGACCCGAGCCAAAATCAAGAGTCGGACGCTCAAACGACTGAGCCACCCAGGCACCTCTAACACTGTCAATGTTTTCATGACTACTTCTTATAATATTTTTTACTTGATTATATTGTTCTTTGAGGCCTCAAGTCATTTATTACTCAACTGTTTAGGATTTATGGCATGTTAGGTCATGAGCACAGTGCAAGACACAACTTACAAAGGAATATGGCTTTGCTCTTTTTTCCACCATAAATATAAATACCATTTTCCACCATAACAAATTAAAACACACTTGCAGAAATGGCTGACTTGAGAGCTGGGGAAAAGAAAGTAGAAGATAAGCCTGGAGAATCTTGTTCTAGAAAGCAAGGAATGGTTCAAAAATGATAAGGAGCTGTCCAAAGGACAGGTGTGTCAGCCAAAATAGGTTCCCACTGACCAAACTAAGGCCAATGTGGTCATCAGAATAAATCCTGATAGATTTTAATCCATTGAATAGAATAGAAAACCATGAGTCCACATGGAGATAAACAAATTGAAAACTTGATGAAGTACCAGCTGTTTATATGATTCTGAAAATGCTTCCACACAGATCTGTATTAATCATAAAGAGGAACACAGTAAACTTATAGTGGAAAAAACCTGAAAGACGTTACTTTAACCAAGATTAAGTCGTGTACCAGCTGATAGAATGCAATTAGAAAAAGGCATCTATTCCTTTAGGTGTGCTATTAGATTTTGTATTTGGGATTTTTCTTGTTTCTTGAGATAGGCATGGATTGCAATGTATTTTCCTCTTAGCACTGCCTTTGCTGCATCCCAAAGTGTTTGGATTGTTGTATTTTCATTTTCATTTGTGTGTATATATATATATATATATTTAGAATTTAACTTTATTTTTTAAAATTTACATCCAAATTAATTAGTATATAGTGAAGCAATGATTTCAGGAGTAGATTCCTTAATGCCCCTTACCCATTTAGCCCATCCCCCCTCCCACAACCCCTCCAGCATCCCTCAGTTCTCCATATTTATGAGTCTCTTTTGTTTTGTCCCCTCCCTGTTTAATATAAAATAAATTTTTGTTTCCCTTCCCTATGTTCATCTGTTTTGTCTCTTAAAGTCCTCATATGAGTGAAGTCGTATGATTTTTGTCTTTCTCTGACTGATTAATTTCACTTAGTAAAATACCCTCCTGTTCCATACACATAGTTGCAAATGGCAAGATTTCATTCTTTTTCATTGATGAGTAATACTCCATTGCATGTGTGTGTGTGTGTGTGTGTGTGTGTGTGTATTATATATACATGCACCATTTCTTTATCCATTCATCCATCGATGGACATTTGGGCTCTTTCCATACTTTGGCTATTGTTGGTAGTGCTGCTATAAACATGGGGGTGCATGTGTCCCTTTGAAACAGCACACCTGTATCCCTTGGATAAATGCCTAGTAGTGCAATTGCTGGGTTGTAGGGTCATTCTATTTTTAGTTTTTTTAGAAACCTCCATACTGTTTTCCAGAGTGGCTGCACCAGCTTGCATTCCCACCAACAATGCAAAAGAGATCCTCTCTCTCTGCATCCTTGCCAACATCTGTTGTTGCCTGAGTTGTTAATGTGAGCCATTCTGACAGGTGTAAGGTGGAATCTCATTGTGGTTTTGATTAGTATTTCTGTGATGATGAATGTTTCCATATGTTTTTACATTTCTTCTCCAATTGCCTGGTTGACCCATTCATTCTTTAGTAGGATGTTCTTTAACCTCCATGCTTTTGGAGGTTTTCCAGACTTTTTCCTGTGGTTGATTTCAAGTTTCATAGCATTGTGATCTGGAAGTGTGCATGGTATGATTTCAATTCTTGTATACTTATGAAGGGCTGTTTTGTGACCCAGTATGTGATCTATCTTGGAGAATGTTCCATGTGCACTCGAGAAGAAAGTATATTCTGTTGCTTTGGGATGCAGAGTTCTAAATATATCTGTCAAGTCCATCTGATCCAATGTATCATTCAGGGCCCTTGTTTCTTTATTGATCCCGTGTCCAGATGATCTATCCATTGCTGTAAGTTGGGTATTAAGGTCACCTGCAATTACCACATTCTTATCAATAAGGTTGCTCATGTTTGTGATTGTTTTATGTATTTGCGGGCTCCCATATTCGGTGCATAGACATTTATAATTGTTAGCTCTTCCTGATGGATAGACCTGTAATTATTATATAATGCCCTTCTTCATCTCGTTACAGGCTTTAAAGTCTAGTTTGTCTGATATTTGTATGGCTACTCCAGCTTGATACTCCAGCATGATAGATAGTTCTCGATCCCCTCACTTTCAATCTGGAGGTGTCCTTAGGTCTAAAATGAGTCTCTTGTAGACAGCAAATAGATGGGTCTTGTTTTTTTATCCATTTTGATACCCTATGTCTTTCGGTGGGAGCATTTAGTCCATTTACATTCAGTGTTATTATTGAAAGATATGGGTTTAGAATCATTATGTTATCTGTAGGTTTCATGATTGGGCATTTGCAGCAATGTGGATGGAACTGGAGGGTATTACGCTAGGTGAAATAGGTCAGGCAGAGAAAGACAGATACCATATGTTTTCACTCATAGGTAGATCCTGAGAAACTTAACAGAAGACCATGGGGGCGGGGAAGGGGGGAAAAAGTTACAGAGAGGGAAGGAGGCAAACCATAAGAGACTCTTAAATACTGAGAACAAACTGAGGGTTGATGTGGGGTGGGGGAGAGGGGAAAGTGGGTGATGGGTATTGAGGAGGGCACTTGTTGGGATGAGCACTGAGTGTTGTATGGAAACCAATTTGACAATAAATTATATTTAATAAAAGAAAAAAAAGAGGCAGCATTACATCTGTGATGTCCCTGCCAATCAGAAGGAAATATCAGATACAATGAAGCTCAGGAAAATCCTATAAAGTAACTGTAGTGAGTGGAATAGTGACTTCCCAAAGTCCTGTCCATCTAGAACCTCAGAATGTGACCTTATTTGTAAGTAGGTCTTTGCAGATATAATTCGCTAATAGTATCAAAATGAGGGGCACCTGGCTGGCTCAGCTGGTACAGCATGCAACTTTTGATCTCAGGGTTCTGAGTTCGAGCCCTATGTTGGGTGTAGAGGTTACTTAAAAATACAATCTTAAAAAAAAAAAAATAAAAGAATGTGAAGACGGCCTCATCCTGTATTTAGGGTGGTACCTAAGTCCAAAGACTGGCATCCTTATAAGGAAAAGTGAGGACACAGACACGTGCACAGGGAAGAAGCCCATGTGAAGACAGGATGGTAGAGGGATGAGACCAAAGGCCAGAAATGCCGAAGACCGGCCATCAGCCACCAGAAGGTGGGAGAGAGGAAGGGAGCATATTTGTCTTCAGAGCCTCCAGGAACAGCCAACATGGCCTACACCTTGGTTTTTGGACTTCTGGCCTCCTGAACTGTGAACGAGTAAGTTCCTGCTGTTTGCAACCACCCAGTTTGTGATATTGGTTACAGCAGCCTTAGGAAAGTCATAGAGAAACAGACCTGTAACCTTCCACACTCCCACTGACGCTCCCTGTGCCACGAAGTCAAAGAAAGACTGACACAAACGGTCCAGACTGAAGGGCACTCCTAAAAGAGACCCCAGAGAGCTCCCTCACCCCGTCTGCCTTGGGAGGACACAGGGAGAAGACGGCCGTGTGCAAACCAGGAAGCATGTTCCCGGAAGACACTGAATGTGCCAGCGTCTTGATCTTGGCTTGTAGCTTCCATGAGTGTAAGAAGTAAAGTCCTGTAGTCTATGAGCACCCAGCCTCTGGTGTTTTGTTATAGCATCCCAAAGGGCCTAAGACACCTTGGTGTGGATGATAAAACTGCCATGATCGTGTTCAGCCAGTGGAAGAGCCATAGGAAGTAGCAAACTGGAAGAGATCCCCACCCCTTTGGAGGGACTGACGGGGATGACTCCCTTGGGTTTGATAGCACCGTTAGATACTTCTCCTTCGGGCTGGTCGGTACAGCTTCCCCTCCCAGCTCCACAGCCTTGCCAGTAGGAAGTTTGGGGGGCACCAGGAAGTGTGCCCATTGCCAAAGTATCACCCGTGTGAGCAAGCCCAGGGGTCGATCACTCCTTTGCCAAATTTTCTCCTTTCCTGAAGCAGCTACTGGGTTTGAAGCGGTGCCACCGTCAGCCTGCCCAGCAGCACTTACTCTGAGCCCAGGCGAGTGATGGGTTGGGTGGGGGTGACGGTGGAGGTGTGACCTTGGCTAGCAGTGGATACCAATATGTCTTGCGTTGTGACAAAAGGAAAGGCACTGACTGTGCGCCCCTCTCAAGCATCCTGGCCCTTTCACACTGCTACAGCCTCTCATTTGACCTGCACCTTCCAGGATGGGATTGGGCACAGTTCTAAATCCATGAACCATTTGAGCCTACAGACCATAGCCTACGAGCCAGGGACCTACCTGCAGCCATGAGCTGGCCCACGGCTGTAAAATCATATGGCAAACCTCATGGGACGTGATTAGGAGAGAGCTGTGCTTCTGGACTATCTGGAACGATGTGGCTTTTCATAAGTGGATGGTACACCGATGTGCCCTTTACTTGGTCTGCCCACAAAAGTGAATTTGACTATAGCGCCCTAAAGAATATCTATAAACAGGGTAGGTACGTGAAAACTTCACAGTAAGTAAATGGAAAAATTCAGTAACTAAATGCGTCACCTGTGCTCAGTTAGGATGTATGTGCCATGACCTGCCGTATGTCAGGCCTACGCGTGTCTGCATGCATATGTATGCTGAAGTGTCAGGTTTGGACCAAGTAACTATACCCTATTTCCAGATTAAGACGGATATGCTATTACTGTGAGGAGTGTAGGACTGCATGTTCAGAAATACTGTCTATGGTGTCGGAAAGACTGAATCCTATCTTTGCCCCTCTTTAAGTCAGTCAGGTGCAGGAGACATTATCCTCAGAGGAATACATAAATATATGTATCAGCCCTGAGCAAGGAGATATTTTACCTGTGTCAGCAGAGGCGAGGTTAAGTGCAAAGCTGAGTGATTACATGGTGAGTTCAGCCCAATCTGCAAATAATAACTGTCAATCTGTAAATAATAGTAATTAATAATAATTACTTGTAGTTATCAGTAATTACTACTAATCATTAGCAATTATTATTGTTGTTTAAAAATTTGTCCAGTTTTTCTGATCTGCACAGATTGCTTTTCTTCCTGCTTTATGTGGGTAATTACTTCAAATTTTGAATTTATTTTGCTATAGTGTAGCAATAACTTAGGCAAAAAAACCCTGAAAACCCTGAGCTTCCTTAATTATTGGTTCCTCAACTGTAAAATTAATGGACTAGATCCAAAAACTTTCTATGATTAATATGTAGAAATATAAAAAGGGAAAATAATTATACATGTACCTGTTTTAATCATCAGAAGAACCTTAAGAGCAGAATAACTGAAATGTGCCAGTTTTAAGTGCCCTTGTCTGTTGAAACTCATCATTCAATGCCCAGAGCCGTACGGCTGTGTTTTTACAAGCTTCTGGTATGCACACAATACACCCAATATTGTGACACCAGAATGTAAGAGAGTTTTTTTTTTTTTTTTTAATACGCTGCTTGCTGCTTTAGAGTATTATTTAACTTCAAACCCAAATCTAGTTTCTCTAATTGTCAATGGAAACAGCGGGTTCCCATAGTTACAAAGGAAAGAGTGTTACTGAAGAGAACAGAAAGACTAATGAAATTTTAAATGACAGATTCAAAGGCACAAGGAATCTGGCCCCAACAGGGAACCGGGGGCTTATCAGGGCGACGATCACAGTAATTACCCTGCAAACATACCAGGATCTGGCTCTGAGCGTCTCCTCAGACTTTCCACACACCAGTGCCACAGCCCTTCCAAATACTGATGTCAATCCTGTTGTAGAGCCTGCTGGGAGCGCCTGGTTTCCAATCACCAGAGATGCGCGAGGGCACCTTCTGGGCACGACAGAGCCTGCCCTGTGACCTGCTTCACACGGGGGCCCTGTGTGGCACCCCAGCACGCACAAATTACTTTGCACAGTGTCCCGCCTCCACATTTCCCTCCTGGTGGAAGACTACTGGCCTGCACACCCATCTGTCCGGGATCTCACTGTGTTCCTCAAGGAAAGTACTGTCCACCAACATGCTCCAAGACCTAAGTGGTAGGGTTGGTAGCTTAGAAGTCTAACACGCCAAGATCTGTCTTTGCTTCCGGGAGGCATCCTAAAGAATTTACTGAAATATCATACAAATGGGATGTTCATGTAAAATGAAAAAGGGGAAAATCTGGTGAATGAACAGATGTGACACTGAACTGAAAACCGTCATGTCACTTATAAAACAACAGACTAAGATAGAACTACTTGTTTTCTAAAGTAACAAGAGACACGTACTCCAGGGAGTATCCCTATTCTGTAGCGGGTCTCTGCCCAACTCGGAAGCCTAAAGTAACAAGAGACGCGTACTCCAAGGAGTATCGCTGTTCTGTAGCGGGTCTCGGCCCAACTCGGAAGCCTAAAGTGACAAGAGACGCGTACTCCAAGGAGTATCGCTGTTCTGTAGCGGGTCTCGGCCCAACTCGGAAGCCTAAAGTGACAAGAGACGCGTACTCCAAGGAGTATCGCTGTTCTGTAGCGGGTCTCGGCCCAACTCGGAAGCCTAAAGTAACAAGAGACGCGTACTCCAAGGAGTATCGCTGTTCTGTAGCGGGTGTCGGCCCAACTCGGAAGCCTAAAGTAACAAGAGACGCGTACTCCAAGGAGTATCGCTGTTCTGTAGCGGGTCTCGGCCCAACTCGGAAGACCAAAGTGACAAGAGACGCGTACTCCAAGGAGTATCGCTGTTCTGTAGCGGGTCTCTGCCTAACTCATAAGAAAAGAAGCACGAGTTGGTGCTATGTGCTAAAAATTGTGTATCTGGGGCTTTTAAGAGCCATAAAACTGATTTTAAGAAAGGGTTAAAGTGGTGAAAGAGAAATGCGTAACAGCTAAAACATGCACTGAAGCTGGTTTGTTTCTAACTGCCTCTTGGTAATTAAGAGTTTATGCTTCGCAGAGCCCCATAAAAACAGATTTAAGATTGCACACAGTGTCCATGAATTAGTGTAAACCCACAGACAAGTCTTCAATGTGATAGGGTAGCCACTCAAACAATAGAAGGCCTAGAATCAGTAGAACATGACTTGAAATAATAAATGAATGATTACTTTGGATTTATTTCTTATTTACTAGGCTATGTGCTTGAATTGGTGCTTCATATTTAGTAGTATATTATCTAAGTTTCTAGAGTAGATACATCCAGTCCATTGACTGATGGCTAAACATGCAGTGAGGTATGGCCTTGCGGAAACAGAGGGGGCAAGAGGGCGAGACATCAATATGTAGGCAGAAGGAGATTGAGAGATACAGAGGTAAGGAGAGAGAGAATTATTAATGGCAACTCCAGGTTCATAAGCATCAAGACAGACTGATAATCACGTTAGCTGGGGAGCTGGGGTTTAAAAGGAGGAAGGTGGGGATGGAATAAACCTCTACTGAAGAACGAGGAAACCCTACCTAGGGTCCAAATCTGCTGGCTTCTGGGCTACCGTGTCCCATCCACCCTCTACCAGGCACAATCATGTCCACCCGTGAGAAGCAAACCTTTGCTCCTCCAACCCTGGTGACACTGGCATGTCACAGAAACGCCCACGTGTTTCACTGCAAAAACATGCAGCCACATTCTGTGTAGGAAGACAGCATTGGTGGTGGTCCTGTTTCAACATTCCATGGTTTATCCAAATTGCTGACCCTTCTAAATCTTTCAAAGGACACGAAAACTAGTAATCAAGAATCCTGATAGGCTTTTTAAAAAAGGGATTTAATTAGAAACATCCATCAAAAGCCATGTGGATAAAAATGAGAAAAAAAAAAGGCGTGAAATCTGTTTTACATCATAAACTTTGAAGCTTTCTATTCAAACCAATTTTCTTTAAGTAAAAACTTAAGGGCGTCATGAAAGCCATGTTGATACAGAGATTCCATTTTCCTCTTGCTTGGTGGAAAAAGGGCTTGGTTCAGCCTCACCAAGTTAGCCACAGACAGCTAGAACAGAAAGACAAATTGAAGCTATGAGACATTACAGTACAGGGACATGTAACCTGAGATTTCTTATCACAGGTACAATTAGGGGCTTAAAAAGTCTGTAGGAGAAAAATCCAACTTGAAAGGTTAACTTCACCCACAGGCTAGATGAGGGTCTCTCGGTCTTGATGCTAATGACGTGTGGGGACACATACTTGTGCGTTGTGGGGGCTGTCTGCGCATCACAGGATGTTGGGCACCAGTCCTGACCTCTACCCCCTGGATGCCAGGAGTGCCTAGCAGATGTGAGAAGCAAACGTGTCCAGGCATCGCCACTGTGTCCTAAGTGTAATATCACCTCAGGGTGAGAACGATTAGACGAGGTTAAGGAAGTCAATATGCAAGTTCTTCAGTCGAGTTTTCCTCCAATACTTTGTGACACTTAATTATCACCATGTTTTTAAACCAATAAGCGATCTAATTTAAACTTGCCCTGAAATTCTCCCACTAGTTTACTGACCTGAAGAAGTGAAGAGAGAAGAACTTTTCACAAACGGACAGTAAATGGTGACAGGTCATGTATTGGAAACTAGTAAAAAGCCATATTACTGAGAACATGCAGTTTGTATGTAACATTATCAACGAGCTTCCAACATTTTGGAAGCGTGTGGAAGTTCTTAGGCAGGCGACTTCAAATATCACTGGACACATCACTCACCATCATGTCCTGTTTGGCGACATTAACGTACACATTCAACTGCCCTTTGTCCTGCGGGGAGATGTCCAGTCGTCCACTGAAGGGTGAGATGGTCACCGTCCGGCCGACAGGGAGGATGGGAAGGCTGTTGGTGAGGCCTCCATCCACCCACTTCTGTGGAAAGAAACAGCCCATGTCAGCACATGTCCATGAGACACGTCCCACGTGCAGCAGATAAACACAGATTTTTCAACAGGACTCCTTCCTTGTAATATCATCGAAGCCTCTTCTATGCTCTTAAATTACTGTTTATGGGGACTAATCCGATGGGTGATTTTTTAAATCTTTCTACAGAGATCATTTACCCATAGAATGAGAAGCTGACAGAAATCAGGAAACCTCTCCAATTGTTTAAAAACTTTCAGGGGCGCCTGGGTGGCTCAGTCGGTTCAGCGGCCGACTTCGGCTCAGGTCACCATCTCGCAGTCCGTGAGTTCGAGCCCCTAACTCGGAGCCTGGAGCCTGCTTCCGATTCTGTGTCTCCCTCTCTCTCTGCCCCTCCCCCGTTCATGCTCTGTCTCTCTCTGTCTCAAAAACAAATAAAACGTTAAAGAAAAAAAAATTTAAAAACTTTTAGAAGAGGGGCACCTGAATGGCTCAGTCAGTTAAGGATCTGGTTTGTGGTTTCAGCTCTGGTCATGATCTCACGGTTCGTGAGTTCAAGCCCCATATCAGGCTCTGCGCTGACAGTGCGGAGCCTGCTTGGGATTCTCTCTCTGTCCCTGTCTCTCTGCCCCTCCCCTGCTCCCTCTGTCTCTCTCTCAAAAATAAATAAATTAAAAGTTAAAAAAAAAATTAAAGCTTTCAGATTATTTTTTTTTAAATGTTTACTTTTGAGAGAGACACAGAGTGCAAGATGGGGAGGGTCAGAGAGAGGGGGAGACACCTAACCGACTGAGCCACCCAGGTGCCCCTAGTAGATTATTTTAAATACGACGTACCTAAATTTTTATGATGCCGGTGGATGCATGAGAAGACATGTAATAAGACTGGGGCTCACTATTTAATCAGAGTGGAAAGCCATGTTTACAGTTGATCCTGAATAACCAACTAGCAAATGGGACGTTCCATTTTTGTTATAAGAACTAGACATTGGCATTTCCTGTAGCAAACTTAAAAATAACCAGAACAACCAGAAATCCTTCTATTTCCAAAGTGGCACCTTGAGTTTAAGATGTGAGTTTTTATTTTTTTTTCAGGTTTTTTTTTTTCAGTTTGTTTGTTTATATATTTATTTTGAGAGAGAGACAGCGAGCATGAGCAGGGGACGGACAGAGAGAGAGAGAGAGAGAGAGAAAGAGAGAATCCCAAGCAGGCCTCGCAGTCAGCACAGAGCCCAACGTGTGGCTAGAACTCACAAAACGTGAGATCACGCCCTGAGCTGAAATCAGGAGTCGGACGCTTCACCAAAGGAGCCACCCAGGCGTCCCAAGAAATGTGGTTTTAAAGCCAGAAAGAATGACAAGCACCACATGAAAAAAAAACAAAACACAGACATTACTCACAAGAGGTTTCTTTGTTTTCTTTCAGACCCGTGCCTAATGGAGAGGGATGGACAGAGCAGGTAAGAGAAGCTTTAGAGGCTTCCGCACAACTGTGTGGTGAAAGAGAGAATGAGCAGGGGAGGGGCAGAGAGAGGGGGAGACACAGAATCCGAAGCAGGCTCCAGGTTCCGAGCCGTGAGCACAGAGCCCGACGCGGGGCTCGAACTCACGGACCGCGAGATCATGACCTGAACCGAAGTCGGGTGCTCAACGAGCTGAGCCACGCAGGTGCCTCATTATGCTGTCCATTTCAGAGCCACAGAGTGTCAGGCCACCGTTGTTCCAACGTGTGTACATAATCTTTAACAATAAATAAACGTGTGTGTGTGCACACACACACACACAGCTCAAGTGCAAAATCTCCAAGTTATATCTGTGATTGGAAATAGCTTTCAGTTGATAGTCGCAAAAAAAAAAAAAAGTCTGGTAATGGTTGACAAGCCCCCAGAGAAGAATCCTCACCACAGAATTCTGCAGGCTGAGTTTCCCCTGAACATTGAGAATGTCACGTAGGGAAACCATATCTGTGCTGCTCAGCGTAGAGGCACAGGAGGGAGGGAGGAAGGGTTAGTAGACAACGTCCTGAACTTGGTTAAAACACACACTCATTTTGTTCTAAGGTGTCTTTTTTAAAATGTTTTTTTACTTGTTTTTATTGCTAAAGCTGGTGACTGATCAGCACTGCACTGTTTGCAATGGCTTTGGCCAGCAGCAGCTCCCCCAAAGGGCATAAAGGTAAATGACGAGTGGACCCTGTGTTGAAAAGTGGAGGGGACTGCATTTTGCTGTTGCAGAAAACAGAAGCAGATCAAGATGAAAAGAAAACCGATCTGCACGATTTGCATGTCATTATTTTTAAAAGAACGTCACATACCTTACCATGTAATTACATTATAATTCACCATTCATATGTGGTTGTGTGTTTAACTCCCAGACTCGTATGTGTTTGTGTGTATTGTGTGTGTATATATATATATATATGCTTATATAAACAGGTTTTTTTTATGTTTATTTTTTTTTTTCAACGTTTATTTATTTTTGGGACAGAGAGAGACAGAGCATGAACGGGGGAGGGGCAGAGAGAGAGGGAGACACAGAATCGGAAACAGGCTCCAGGCTCTGAGTCATCAGCCCAGAGCCTGACGCGGGGCTCGAACTCACGGACCGCGAGATCGTGACCTGGCTGAAGTCGGACGCTTAACCGACTGCGCCACCCAGGCGCCCCTTATGTTTATTTTTGAGAGAGGGAGAGAGAGAGCGCGTGTGCAGGAGCGGGGCGGGGACAGAAAGAGAGGGAGACAGAGGATGCGAAGCCGGCTCTGTGCTCACAGCAGTGAGCCCGATGTGGGGCTCAAAGTTATAAACCATGAGATCATGGCCTGAACTGAAGTTAGAGGCTTAAGTGGCTGAGCCACGCAGGAAGAATTTTTAAAAGGGAGATTTGCAGTGAGAAGGCCCCAAAATATGCGGTTCTGTGCCTTATTGTCTCAGAGCTTGCTTTTGTTCGTCTTTTCTTTTTTTTTTTGCTTTGGGCATGGATACCAATTTCTATAATATGTTAACAACTACAGGGAAAAAAAAAACACCTCCCCAAATTATCTTTCATAGTCTCAATAGGATATTTGACCAATGACGTAGAACTGTGCTTAGTTTTCATCGAGGGATATCAATAATATGTACCTTGTGTCACGGGACTTGAGAGCTCATGCGACTTCACTCAATTTAAGGAAAAGAGGGCAATTTGGCTCATCCCACTGCCAAGTGTTCTAATATATCACAGGGTTAATGAGTGCTGTTTCCGGGAACTGAAAAGTTGTCCAAATGTGCTTCACTCTTGATAGCTGATTCTGATTGCATAAAGGACTATAGGAAACGTACAGCTTATCTAATGACTTGACTGAATGTGCAGCAGACCAGCACCTCTCTCACCGTGACGCTGCCGGCTCGGGCACTCTGGACGCAGCACCCCTGCCTGCTGATGCGTGCTCTAGGGAATGGATCTAGACCATCCCCCCAAACCGCTCTTCTTTCTTTCTTTTTCTTTCTTCCTTCCTTCCTTACTTTCTCTTTCTTTTTGTTTCTTTTCGTTCTTTCTCTTTCTTTCTTTTTTTAATATATGAAATTTATTGTCCAATTGGTTTCCACACAACACCTAGTGCTCATCCCAAAAGATCCCCCCCTCAATACCCATCACCCACCGTCCCCTCCCCCACCCCCCATCAGCCCTCAGTTTGTTCTCAGTTTTTAAGAGTCTCTTATGCTTTGGCTGTCTCCCACTCTGACCTCTTTTTTTTTTTTCCTTCCCCTCCCCCATGGGTTCCTGTTAAGTTTCTCAGGATCCACATTAAGAGTGAAAGCATATGGTATCTGTCTTTCTCTGTATGACTTATTTCACTTAGCATAACACTCTCCAGTTCCATCCACGTTGCTACAAAAGGCCACATTTCATTCTTCCTCATTGCCAAATAGTATTCCATTGTGTATATAAATGACAACTTCTTAATCCATTCATCAATTGATGGACGTTTAGGCTCTTTCCATAATTTGGCTATTGTTGAGAGTGCTGCTATAAACATTGGGGTACAAGTGCCCCTATGCATCAGTACTCCTGTATCCCTTGGGTAAATTCCTAGCAGTGCTGTTGCTGGGTCATAGGGTAGGTCTATTTTTACTTTTTTGAGGAACCTCCTCACTGTTTTCCAGAGCAAAACCGCACATTCTTTCAGGCGCGCTGATTCCAGCCAAATCGCTAGTAACAACAGTAACAGCGGTAAACATTCCTCGGCCCCGAATTAAAAGTGGAAATGTTTTGTATCCAGTGTGGTCTAGTTGAAACGCCTGCCTCGTAAGTACTGCTGTCCGTGAATTCTCTGGCTCTTTGCTACCGATTCCTCCAAGTGTTCCGTGCTGCCCACCTCGCGGCCAGCATTCTGTAAGGTGGGAACGACTGCCGTGGGCTTCTATGATTCCAGAATCTTTCACAGAAAAAACAAAAAATAAGAAAACAAAACCCCTGTGCTGTTCTTCCCATGACGGTTTGGTATCACGTATAAAGGGACTTTGGTGACGGTCACCATCATGCATGTGTCAGGTCTTGTCAAAGTTTGGGGTACACGCTGAGGTTCCCTGGGAACCTAGGAAGGACACGCCCGGGGTTTAGGAATTTGAGCACTTCTTGTGAAGTAACTAAAGGGGAAAAACGTAAGCAGGTGATGTCCACAGCGTGTGCCTGGATGCGTGGTGGGCACTGTGCTACGTCCATCCGGGAGAGGGTCTCCAGGCACGGCTCAATCGTCTTCAGGTGTATCTTGCTCGAAAAGCAGGTGAGTACAGGGGTGACTGGGTGGCTCTGTCGGTTCGGCAGCCCACTCTTGATTTTGGCTCAGGTCATTTGGACAGTTGGTGAGTTCAGTCCCTCCTCGGGCTCCATGCTGACAGCACGGAGCCTGCTTGGGTTTCTTTCTGTCCCTGTCTCTCTGACCCTCCCCTGCCCTCTCTCTCTCTCTCTCTCTCTCTCTCAAAATAAATTAAAAAAAAGCAAGTGAATACAAACCACTTTGTCAGAACAAGCAATGAAACGCTGATGTCTATAATTATTTTAAGTACCAGAGCGCAGGGCTTAATGGTTCATAGAATGTCTCCCCTATTACTTAGTTTAAATGCTGTTGCATAGGAAGGTCATGCTGGTGTAGTCAGATTCCTCACTTGACAGAAGCAGAAACTGAGGCTTGCAGGGTCACTCACTCTAAGTTACAGGCTGGCAAACTGCGGCTGCTTTTGCGAATAAAGTTTTATTGGCAGACAGCCATGCCCTTCCGCGGAGACACTGCTGTGCTGCTTTTTGCACTAAAACAGCAAAGCTGAGTAGCTGGGTCAACAGACACTGCACGCCCCACACGCCAGGGCGCTCACTACTCAACGCTTTACAGAACGTGTTTCCCAGGCACTGCCGCGGGGTGCACGGGCAGAAGGGGTGCAGCTGGCCTTCTCACCTCCCTTCTTCCTTCACACACACCGTAAAGCGGCCGTGTCTGAGGGAGGCAGGGAGGATCAGAGTTGTTTTCTGCAGGGGCGCCTGGGGGGCTCAGTTGGCTGAGTGTGCGACTTCCGCTCAGGTCATGATCTCACCACTGGGGGGTTTGAGCCGCACCCCAGACTCTCTGCTGTCAGCACGGAGCCTGCTTCCATTCCTTTCTCCCTCTCTCTCTGCTCTTCCCCAGTTCGTGCTTTCTCTCTGTCTCAAAAATAAATAAAAACATCAAAAAAAATTAAAAAAAGAATTGATTTCTGCAGGGTACAGGAGGTGGGGACGGGGGAAGGAATTATGGCACACATGCCTTATTTTCTTTTATGATATAGAGGACAGGTAGTGATGTCCCACAGAACATTCTTGGGTTTTGTGGTTTTTGTTTAATGTATTATTTTACTTATTTGAGAGAGAGCGAGGCAGCTAAAGAATCTGAAGCAGGCTCCAGGGTCCGAGCCGTCAGCACAGAGCCCGATGCGGGGCTTGAACGCACAAACCATGAGATCGTGACCTGAGCCGAAGCCGGATGCTTAACCGACTGAGCCAGCCAGGTGCCCCTGAACACTTTTGGTTCTTGATTCTCAAAACAGAGGGGAGGGAGAGACAGAAAGACAAGGAAATACCCACTCCCCAAAATGTAGGTCAGACCCTCCCATTAGAGATAAAGAAATGCAGGAGGGGAGAAGACATCTATGATCCCTTCTTAATCACAGGGAGACAACTTAAAACAAAACAAAAAATCTGAGAAGAGGTTAAAAAAAAAAACCCCTTCAGTATTTCTACTAAAGATTATTGGTACATTGTCTTAACTTTTGAATTTCTGATTTTTGATTCAAAAATGATGACTTTAGGTACTTACTTTTCAGAAAATGCTAGAGGTGTTTAGCTAGTGACAGTATAAATGTTACATCAAAAATATTCCCTGGAACGCTAACACGTTTTTTCAAACCGACAGTGGAAAAACTTTTAGGATGTTGCTGAAAACTAAGACCTTCTCCATCAGAATAACTGACTTGATACCCAGATTCCCATCAAGCCTAATCTGGCCGGTCTCCAGGCCAGTTACCACTTACTGTTGACTATGTTGGTGACTGCACCACCTATCTGTGTGAAACGTCTAAGTCACGAAGAAATAGACGTGGGAGAATTATGGTAATAGTTATATACAAATACGTAGTAACAGTATTCCACGACGGTCTTTCCCACAAATATGTCAGTAATGAAAGAATTAATAATCCATATCCCATACAAAATGCTCAGTAGACTAGAATAATTCAATGTTAAATTTTCTCCAGATAATACATAGTCAAAATATTGCCTGAATTCTAATTCAGACAAGAAAAAAGAAAAAAAAACACCCTAAAGCTTGTCTTGTGATGTGCATACCATCAGTTCTAGAGATGATCTTCTTCTGTTATTATGACCAATTAGACCATTGCCAATGCTAATGCTATCACTTAAAAAACCAAACCAGACAACTTGTTAGTTCAGACCTCCTCTTGAAAATGCTCATGCTTGTTCCAAATTGATGTCAAGAATTGTGAAAACGTGGCGTTTTCTGAGGATGCACATTCAGAGGCCAGATATGCTGACTGAAGATTCATGAGCAAGAAATACAAGTCTGACCTTCAATATGTTTCTGTTCTTCATTCATTTATTCAGCGGCTAATGACTATCTACCATAAACAGGGTCCTAAAAACAGGTCCTAGAAGAGGAAGCCAGGAGACCTACAAGAACTTTAAAAAAGTTAGGGAAGGGGCTCCTGGGTGGCTCATTCTGTTAAGAGTCCGACTTTGCCTCAGGTCATGATCTCATGGTTCGTGAGTTCAAACCCTGCATTAGGCTCTGTGTTGACAGTGTGGAGCCTGCTTGGGATTCTCTCCCTCTCTTTCTCTCTAAATAAACAAATAACTTTTTAAAAAAGTTAGGGAAGGGGCTCCTGGGTGGCTCATTCTGTTAAGGGTCTGACTTTGGCTCAGGTCATGATCTCATGGTTCGTGAGTTCAAACCCTGCATTAGGCTCTGTGCTGACAGTGTGGAGCCTGCTTGGGATTCTCTCCCTCTCTTTCTCTCTAAATAAACAAATAACTTTTTAAAAAAATTAGGGAAGGGGCTCCTGGGTGGCTCATTCTGTTAAGAGTCCGACTTTGCCTCAGGTCATGATCTCATGGTTCGTGAGCTTGAACCCCCGCGTCGGGCTCTGTGCCGATAACTCAGAGCCTGGAGTCTGCTTCGGATTCTGTGTCTCCCTCTCTCTCTGTCTCTCCTCCTCTCATGCTCTGTCTCCTTCTCTGTGTCAAAAAAAAATAAACATTAAAAAAATAAAAAAAATTAAAAAAAAATTAGGAAAAGGAAATAGACATCAGACTACATCAAATAACTATTAGACAGGTTAGGAAGGAATTATACTGTCTATTAAGTTAATCTTCTGCCTTACGAAAGTATGAAACTTATTTAAAAAAAATTTTTTTTAATGCTTATTTTTGAGAGAGAGAGAGCGAGAACGCACAAGTGGGCCACACGGTATACTCACCAGGCCACACCACCACAGGGCACTGTTCTGCCCCCTGCTGCTGCTGTCACCTCAGTCACTTCAGAAAAACCACCAAATCCCGCCAACCAATCAAGACCTGACTTCCACAAAAACACTAAAACCTAGAACAGGAGACGTGTTTTCAGCATGATGGGATTTTTTTCTGTAAGTTAAGTCATAGGAAAAGCTCACACCCACTGGCAAATGCTGCATTTAAACCAAAGTTTGTGTTTGGCTGAAAATGGAAAGATTCCAGCAAGCAAGCTGGCCTACAAATCCTACAGAAACTGTGGGAGGCTCTCAGGCTGAAAGAGCATCTGTGATGAGCACGGAAGGAGGCCAGAATGTTGGTAAGTGTGTGCATACGTGCACAAGGTCTCCGAGGGTTCTGTCACTCACCGTGTGCTCAGGACCCCCTCTTTGTGGACAGCAGTAAAGCACAACGGAAACCTGATGCTTTCAGGAGACCTTAAAATTAAGTAAGTGTCACATGTCTACTACTTTGCACAGACACGGGTAACGGGCAACAAACTAGACAGACTGGGGCAGGAGACACGGCAGAGACACAAACGTTGGAGATCATCCTGGGAAAGGTGCCCACTCACTAGCTAGGTGACCTCTGTGAAGTCAAATGCACATCTCTGAACCTCCCTTTCTCCTCGTCTGCAAAATACAGCGCAGTCATCCCGTGACAGGTGAGGGGGTTCTGTTGCAGCCAATAGAAAACGATAACAGCATGAGTTGTACTGCTTTTTCCACTACAAGGAAAATGGGGAGTGGACTGGTAAGGGTGGCCTCCCCAAGTCGTTCAGGGCACGTCTTTCCAGTTCACTCTGCGGCCATCTCCATGGTGGGATTGGTGACCTCATGATGCAGAATGGCTGCTGCAGTTCCAGTCATCACAGCTAGGTTCTGGGCAGCAGGAAGTAAAGAAAGGTATTCAAGCTCCCTTCCTGTAAGTCCCACAGTAATCCAGCTTATAGCTCACCAGCCAGCACTTAAATGGGAGCCTCACCTAGCTACAATGGAAGTCTGGAAATGTCCAGCCAACCACTCTGATTCTGTCATAAGGAAGGAGAGGAAAGTTCACGGTGGAAGAAAGCTAGAAGCCTCTATCACCTGCACCTCATTCATAATACCTTTACTAGTATTTGTACAGGAAACTGTTTAGCATAGCGTTAGAGCATCCTTGGCTTCTGGGGCTCAGCTCTATTGTAACTTTTTTTTTTTAATTTATTTTATTTTGGGAGAGAGAGACAGAGAGAGAGAGAGAGAGAGGGAAAACGCCAAGCAGGCCCTGCACTGTCAGCACAGAGCCTGATGTGGGGCTCAAACTCACGAAGCGTGAGATCATGAGCTGAGCCGAAACCAAGAGTCTGGCACTTAACTATCCGAGCCACCAGGCGCCCCAGCTGTTGTAACCTTGCTTCCACCCTCCCTTTCTGAAATTCCCACCTCCTTTCTAGCACATTCTACATCTACACCCTCCCTGCTCAATTGCTACCTCTTAATTATTGATCACGTTGGCAACTCTGGGGACTCTTGACTCCCCAACCCCCCTTTCATAACATGTCATCTCTAAGACACCTTAGAGTTTTTTTGCCCATTTCTATCATTATTGTATATTCTATGTTTAGCCATTTCTATCATTATTATATATTACACAATCATACTTTGAAGTAAAATCATTACATTTCAGATCATTATAAAGTTAGTTTATAAGATAACATTGATTTTGGTACCATCTTAATAAAAATTTATAGCTAAAAATAAATGTTAACTTTTACTCCTATCCTATACTAGGAGGGAAAATGCTATTGAACTTAAAGTAATTACAATAAAGTACAGTACCTCTCAAATTTTTAGATGGCAACATACCTCACACTCCTTGGGAACTAAATACCTGTTAGGTCTGAGAGAAAGTACCAACAGTAGGGGGAAAAAAAAACAAACCCAACCCTGCTTTCCATGAACTGATATTTAAATTATTTTATGTTGCTCTTAAAAAAAAAAAAAAGACCAGTGTATATTTAGTTTCTAAACAGTCACAAAGAGGGTTTTAGCATTCTGTTTGGACTGTATGCCTATGGCTAATAAACAGAGCTAAACTGAACTGTCCCTCTTAGGCTCTGCAACTTTGCATCTACACGGCTTTTCCGGTTGCTTAACATCTCTGTGCCTCTCTCTCCCCGTGTGTCCCTTTAGACAACGGTCCTGGGGCAGACCAATTTGGGCCCAGAAGTGTACAGGAAGCACGGCAAAGGCCTGGAAAGACCAAGAATGCTCAAAGCAAGAAAATCAGGAGGGCTTGCGAGATCACAAAAATCGATGCCTTTGTTGTGAGATCACCAATTCCTTGAGTAGAGGTACTGTGCACAGGGCCCTCGAAGTCCCTGAGTGAGTGAATGAATGAATGACAGATACTAAACATTTTTCATGTACTCACTTAGGAGTAAGTGCATATGATGTATATATATACTAAATAAAACAAATGGCATTTATTCATCTGTGAATATGTGCCTGATCTTGGCTATGTGTTAAATAGATACTATATTGCATTATACAATATGTATCTCTAGTATCTGTTAAATAGATGCTGTATTTGATTATAAATACATATCTCTGGTATATGTTAAATAGTGTATTTGATTATAAAATGCATATTTCTGGTATGTGTTAAATAGATATTCTATTTGATTATAAATATATATCTAGTATATTTTAAATAGATGCTTATATTTGATTGTAAATATGTATCTCTGGTATGTGTTAAGTAGATACTGTATTGGATGATAAAATGTATTCCTCTGGTATGGGTTAAATAGATACTATATTTGATTACAAATACATATCTCTGGTGTGTGCTAAGTAGATACTGTATTTGATTATAAAATGCATAACTCTGGTATGTGTGAAATAGATATTCTATTTGATTATAAATATATATCTAGTATATTTTAAATAGATGCTTATATTTGATTGTAAATATGTATCTCTGATATATGTTAAGTAGATACTGTATTGGATGATAAAATGCATTGCTCTGGTATGGGTTAAATAGATCCTGTATTTGATTACAAATACGTATCTCTGGTGTGTGCTAAGCAGATACTGTATTTGATTATAAAATGCATAACTCTGGTATGTGAAATAGATACTGTCTTTGATTTTAAAATGCCTATCTCTGGTATGTGCTAAGTAGATAATTTATTTGATAAAATGTGTAACTGTGGTATGTTTGAAATAGATACTGTCTTTGATTTTAAAATGCCGATCTCTGGTGTGTGCTAAGTAGTTAGTGTATTTGCTTATAAATAGGGATCTCTGGCATGTGTTAGAGAGACCGTGTATCTGTTCTACAGGGTGCGCCTGTATGCAGGCGCCAGAGAGGGTGGGCAGGATCATGAACCTTTACTGCAGCGGCTGCAGAAGGCAGAGAGGAGCTGGCCCACAGTCCCGCCTGAGAGCAGATGGCAGGTATTAGCTCACCTTTGCCTCCCTCCCTCTCTCTCTCCCTGCCTCCGGCCTGGAGTGCGGGGCCCCAGGCGAAGAGAGCAGTCCTGGATTGCTGGGGAAGTGCAGGGCCGGGGAGGGGCTTGCTGCCTGGTGGGGGGGGGGTCCTGTGGGGGTTGGGGAAGGAGGAGTGGGTGCTGGTGGGGGGGGGGGTCACATGCAGAGCCCTGAGGCTTTTCCCACCTGGCAGCTCAGCTCTGCCTGAAGGGGCTGTAAGTAGGAGTTTACTGTTTTAAAAATTCTTTTAGTCTTTTTTTTTTCTTTTAACAAAAGGGACAAAATTTATAACCCGATGGAAAAAGGGGCATCCCCATCATTCTGAGTGTCGAGGTCTTGCCGCCGTGCGTCCCGTACTTGATTTCTTTTCTGTTAAAAACAAAATTATTTACAAAAAAAATCATATAAACTGATTTGGAATCACCAGCATAATGATAAAATTGGATCCTTGAAAGGAAACGTATTAATCCAGGGAACCCGGATGATTTATCAGTTACAAGAAGGTTACCTGCCCGTTGTACTCCACTGGTTTCAGGCCCGCGTAAATGGGCAGGAAGCTGCTAGCCAGGAGAACCTGGAGGAGGAAACAGAGAAACAGCCCCCAAGTGTAAGCGTTCACACACAAAACACACTTGATGTATTAGTAAAACATGTTACGTTTTTCCAAAAATAACAATGTTCACTGTAAAAGATTAAGTTCTATATATTTCTTTTTTTTAAATTTTTTTTTAACGTTTATTTATTTTTGAGACAGAGAGAGTCAGAGCATGAACGGGGGGAGGGTCACAGAGAGAGGGAGACACAGCATCTGAAACGGGCTCCAGGCTCTGAGCGGTCAGCACAGAGCCCGACGTGGGGCTCGAACCCACAGACCGTGAGATCATGACCTGGGCCGAAGTCGGCCGCTTAACCGACTGAGCCACCCAGGCGCCCCAGTTCTGTATATTTCAACTGCACAGCAGACACAGTTAAGGAGAAGGTGACACTTCTACTGTCTGAAAAGACCATGAACACAGAGGCGTGATTCCATGCTCTGTGACTCAACTGACTTCACCTGAGTAAAATCGCTATTTTAATTGCAGACGACCAGGTCATTAGAAAATTTAACTTCCAGGGAAGTCTACATTCGTGAGCACGTACAGGCTGCAAATAAATTATTCACGATGCTCGGTCACATGCTATAAAAATCATTTCTCAGGTTGCACTGTGGAGGGCGCCTCGCTGGCTCAGTCTGTGGAGTGTGTGGCTCGATCTTCGGGTCTTGAGTTCAAGCCCCATGCTGGGGGTAGACTTTACTTGAAAAAAATAAAAATAAGGTTGCACTCTTATTTTTCAGAGGAGCAAACCCTCTGGTTATTGCAGAGGAGACCAGCCTGCAGCTTGGGAGGATTCTAATTTGTCCCCACGATGTTGCTAACGGGAGCGACACATTTCATGTGCTAGCAACATGGTCTGCATATGTAATGCGACGGCAGCAGCTTGGGACAGCAGGTACGCGTTATCTTCTATTGAAAAAGGCGAAAAAGGTCGCCATTTAGAATATTACCATTTCTTCCAACAGAACTTGGGCATTGGGAGCTTTTCTGACGTTTACATGTTTCTTTTCTTTTTTCTAGTGCAGTCTCCAAATCACTAGTGTTCTGTTTGGAAAGACACAGCAGTAGATACTGAATATTTAAGCTAGAATCTTTCAACTAGTAACTGTTTCTTGTCAAGGATTTCATGAGATTTGGCAGGGGTGGGGTGGGCGTATATTATTCAGAAATGGATTACGGCCCCAAAACTGATTTGCAAATCGCCTACTTAGAATTATTTACAACTCACAGAGCATTTTTCCCCAGAGAAACAATAGTGTAGGTATGTTTTCTGAGGTCAGCTCTCCAAGGCCAATATGTATATTCTGAACTGTGAGTAACGACAGATCCAGTCACCAGCAACTGCACTTTCTGTAGGAGGCGTCCTCTGTGGGGTGTAACCTGGCTGGACCGCTTTTATTTCTGCATCGTGTATCTGGAAGTTGGCACTGGCTTCTCTGTGCAGTGGTCCCAACTCTTAACAAGGCCCGTGGCTCCTCGCTGCTGAAAAGTGCTGAAGGGACAGGGTCTGTGCCTCCTGCATGGTCGGTCAGGCCTTCTCGGGCCTTCTCACACCCCACAAATGCCTGTTTGACCTCCCCGTCTCCACGGCAGGAATGCAGATGAGCACCCTTGATGGGGTTCAGTGGGACAAACAAGGATTCGCCCATGTTGTTGGGGACGTGTCGAGCACAAGGGCTGAGGTTCTAACAGTCCCCATGGCAACGGGCTCCTGACAGGTGGCCCGGAAACATCTGGGGCATCAGGTGTGAGTACTAGAACAGCACAAACCGAGACTCTGGCAGGAAAGTAGGAAAGGACTGACACGCGTCACATATCCCTCTTGTTCCAGGCTGGTGCCGGGTGCCCGAACCAGCGACGTCATTTTTGTGCGCAGTGAAAAATGAAAATACAGGTATTAAGAAATGCAAGATGTCGGGGTGCCTGGGTGGCTCAGTCGGTTAAACATCCAACTATTCATTTCTGCTCAGGTCATGATCTCATGGTTTGTGAGATTGAGGCCCACATTGGGCTCTGTGCTGACAGCATGGAGCTTGCTTAGGATTCTCTCTCTCTGTCTCTCTCTCTCTCTCTCCACCTCTCCTGCTTGCATGCACACTCTCAAAATCAATAAATAAAGTTAAAAAAAAAGAATTGCAACAGGTTGACAACAGATCATCAAACCAAAGTACAATGGCAATCTTGCATGAGATTTGTCAACCATCTACAAACAAGACTGTAGGCATGCCTGTCCTTAGCATCCCTTTTCTATTTTTAATGTTTATTTATTTTGAGAGAGAGGGAGAAAGTGAGCAGGGGAGGGGGGAAGAGAGAGGGAGAAAGAGAATCCCAAGCAGGCTCTGCGCTGTCAGCACACAGCCCAACTTAGTGCTTGATCCCATGAACCGTGAGATCATGAGCTGAGCTGAAATCAAGAGTCGCTTAACTGGCTGAGCTGCTCAGGTGCTCCCGCGTTCCTCCTCAAATGTGTGGCTTGACAGAATGGTGAGCTGTGACGCTAGACAAACCTGTTATACAAAGAGGAAAGCAGGAGTGAATATCATCTCGGGTGATTTGTGGGGCATTACTTCATAAGCCAGTGGGGGATGACAGGACAGAGCCAACCTTCTCGGCCCCACGACATCAGCACTTGGGTGTTTTCCAGAGAAAGGCTGTGCACGGTTTCCATTGTCACTGCATTCACCCTAAATGAATTTGGCTCTATCATCAATTGGCTACTCTTAAAAAAAAAAAACAAACAAAAAAACAATTACAGGCCCTAGGTATGTTTTGTAGACACGCTGTGGCTATTTAATGAAGTAATTTGGCAAAAAGCAACATGGTGATGTAGCAATCACTGAAACGCTCTGGGGATAGCAGACATATCGTGAAATTACAGTACTTAAGGGTCTTTAAAGAACCAAAGACACTCTGTAAATATGACGATTTATTTCATTATGCTGCATAAATAATCATATGTGCCCTGCAAAAAAAAAAAAAATCACCACCATTAGAATCAGAATGATGTGTTTTTCCTCCCCCCTCTCCATGTCAGAGTATAATGTAAAGTTCACAAGTTAATGCTTGCAAGTGTTTTCGGTGTTTGGTTGAAAAATGCTATTCAATTACTTTCCTACAGATAAGAAGAGTACGAATCTTCCTAAATGATATGAGGACTGCAGTGAACTAGAAAATACCTGTCAGTCCTCCAAATCAATATATTTATTCTGACATAACTCACTTTCCCTGTATGTGGGCTGCTGATTTGCATATCAGACCAAGTTCAGTGGGAAAATTAGCTTCCACAGTAGAGAACTAAGTGGTCTGTCTTATTCGTGGTCTGTTTGCTGCTATTTTATTGCAAGCAAATGGAACGTTCGAAGGAAAGAGGCGAAGACTCACACTCTGAGGCCATGTAATAGGACACACAGTAGGTCTAAACATGTCCATACAGCGTGTCTTACCTCGTTGATTTCCCAGTGAAATTTTTCTCACCAATAAAGCTCCACACACATAGAGTAGAGGTTCTCAGTGAAGGGAAGAGTGTCTTTGTTTCCTGGGGACATTTAGCGATGTCTGGAGACAGTTTTATTTGTCACAATTGTGTGTGTGGTGGTGGGGGGATGGTTACTACTGGCATCTAGTGGGTAGAGTCAAGGGATGCTTCTACACACCTATTAGTGCACAGGCCAGCCCCCACCACAGACAAGTATCAGACCCCAAATGTCAATAGCGTTGTGGCTGACACACGGATGTAACATCTGGGTCTTGCCATTCATGGCCCATCACAGGACTCAGTACTTTAAACAGTGCACAGAGGTCAGAACGTTGATTTGCTTTTTTGTCTCATTCTTACTAAATACACAATGATAAAAATAAAAGCTAGTGACATCCTCTAGCAATGCACAAAGCATCGCCAAGTGCATATTCAATGCACGCTCTGACTAGTTCTTTTCATTTTACATGTTATAGAAAAGGGGTGTTTAGAAAATTATGTGGCCTGGCTTCCTTCGAGAATGAATTCCCAACAAGTTTCATTTATGCCTAAAGTTTGCTGTGGCGTTTAATGAGGAGCTGGCTATTTATTCAGAACCTGCTGGTGTAGTTGAAATTCAAAGACACGGTCAAATTTATCTTCCCAGGCTTCCCAGGATAATGAACAATCTTACATCAGGCCTTCGTTCACCTTCACTAGGCGAAATGTGTGAAGATCTTGCCGTAAGAGCATTCTCGCTAAGCGTGCGGCAACACGGGACTTCAGCACGATGGAGAGAGGGTGGTTCTTCGCAAGCGGGGCACAGTTCTGCACGAAAGCCTTCCTGGGACTATCGATCCACGAGCACTCACTTGGGTCAAATGACCAGCTCAGACTACCTGTGACCATCAGCTTTACAACGTGAAGAATTCAGCGCTTGGTCCTAATGCACACAAGCGGCCACCACCAGCACACCATGGCACAGTTAACTTCACAATCATGTGTGCTCGGCTGAGGAAGTGACCTAGGACTTTCTTAGAAACAAAGGATTTACCTCCCTCGTCACACTTTGCTGAAGGCTGATACTAAGATGTGCTTGCATTTCCTGGCTGCATGTTTCCTTGTGAAGAAAGATAGCCCAGAATTCCCGGGATAATGTGTAACGGGGCCCGCTAGTAAAGGAATCGCTAAGGACCTATGGCACACGGGACAAGAGCCTGGAGAGCAAGGGCCCTGAGTTGGTAAGTGCCCCCACACACATGACTGCAGCTGGTCTGCATAGCAATTTGTGGGGTAGGTGGGAGTGTGCATTCCAACTGACAGAGAAGCTAAGGCACTGAGAAGTCAGTGGTCCCACCCATACTCCACCGAAGATGAGGGCTAGGCTTTCCATCACCAAGGTACCAAATGCCTTTGCAGAAACTGACCTCAACTTGGTGTTGATCTCCTCCACACATCGGCCCACAGAAATGATCAGTGGAGTTCATCCTCCAAGGATACATTTTTATCTGCCCCCACAATTCATCCCCAAAAAGGGTGAGGCACCCCAAATGGATGTCCCTGGTTGATGAGAACAAGGGAGGTGTTTGGGGGAGGGGGGCCCCTCGGGGCTCTGGTTTCACTGTATAAAGGGATCCTCCCTCTGGGGCTCATCTCCTACTGGCCTGGTAGCACACTTCACAAGTGCCTCCCTGTCTCTGCTCAGTCACTACTAGGGGGAGGGGCGTACTCAGCACAAATGAGTTCTGCACAAAATAACACCTGCAGACCACAGGTGTGACTTAGGCACACCTGAAGTGGTATACAAACAATGGGGGAAAACCCCAACACGGAGTGTCTTAGTCAACTCTGGCTGCTGTACAAAATACCATAAATTGGGGGACTTCTAAACAATACACATTTATCACAGTTCTGGGGAGCACAAAGTCCAAGAACAGGGCACCAGCAGGTCTGGTGTCTGGTGAGAGCCCACTTCCTGGTTCATGGACAGCCATCTTCTCACTGTGTCCTCATGTGGCCGAAGGGGCCAGGGTGGTCTTTGGGGTCACTTTATGAGGGCACCGTTCTCATTCCTGAGGATTCGGCCCTCATAACCTAATCACCCTCCAAAGGCCCCACCTGCTAATATCATCTCATGGGAGTTAGGTTCAACGTGAATTGTGGTGACAGAAACATTCAAGACCTAGCATTTCACCCCTGGCTCCCCCAAATTCATGTCCTTCCTGCATGCCAAATATATTCATCCCCTCCCCGTACCCAAAAAAGTCTTAAGTTGTTCTAGCATCCACTCCAAAGTTTAAAGCTCAAAGCCTCACTCAAATAGCATCTAACTCAACTCTGGGTGGGACCTGAAGTACCGTTCATCCTGAGGCAATCTGCTGTCCAGCTGAGAACCTATTAGGTCAGTCAGGTTATGCGTTTCCCAAAAATGCGGTGAGAAGGCACAGCAGAGAAGGTCCCCTTCCAAAGGAAGAAATAGGAAGGCAAGAAGAAGCATTCAGAGCAAGTCTGAAACCCAAGGGGGCAAGTGCCACTAGACTTGAAGGCTGGAGGGTAGTCCTCTGTGGCTTGATGTTGTGCCTTATGAGCCCATGGGGGCAGGGTCCTGCCCCTGAAGCTTTGCTGGGCAGGGCTTGGGCCCCACCTCCGTGCTGGCTCTGCGCCTCAGTCTCCCGCCAGAGGCTCCCTGGGGCTGGAACCCTCTGCCCACTGCGCTCTGTCTGGGATCTCCATGGTGGGCCCTCTCCCATGGCTCTAAGGCAGGGAGGACTGGCCTGTGAGAGGTGAGGGTGCGTCTACACTTGCCCTTATTCTCTGGGCTTCTGATGAGACGGGCAGGCCTCCTGTGACCTCTCTGAGATGCCTCAGGGGTCATACTTCCATTGTCTTGGGACAGTAGTCCTGGCTTCTCTTTATAAGGCTGACAACAGCCTCATCAGATGACTGGTTTAGCCACCTCTTCTAGTTCTGTTCCCAAGAGGCTGTCATTCTTTTCAATAAGGACAGGCTGAGAAAGTCCCAAAGTTTTAAGTTCTACCTTGCCTTTGATAAGCAATTCCATCTTTAAGTCATTTCTCTCTTCTTGCATTTTACATAAGCAGTCGAGAGAAACCAGACTGCTCCTTCAACGCTCTGCTTGGAATGAGGACTCATCAAGTATTCATTTTCATCACTTCCAAGTTCAACCTTCCAGAAAACGCTGGGACAAGAACACAGTTCAGGCAGGTTCTTTGCTCCCTCATAGCAAGGAGGGCCTTGCTCCTATAGCGTCTGAGGACATGTCCTTGTTTCTTTCCGAGACCTCATCAGAATGGCTGTGCCACGCACAGTCCTACCGATTCTGTTTCCAGCCCCTTAGGGATTCATTACGAATATGGCGGCTCTCTCTCCAGCTCTTCTCGTTCTTTTCCGCGTCCTCTTCAGAATCACCTCTAAAGGTCCATTCGTGGCAACGGGGGCTCTTTCTAGCATGTACCTCTAGTGTCCCCCCAGCCTCCGTCTGCTACCCGGTTCCAAAGCTGCTTCCGAATGCATAGATATGTGTTACGGAAGCGCCCCACTTTCCTGTGTTGGTCCATTTGGGAGCTACAGACCGGGTAGCTTATAGACAACAGACATCGACTTCTCACATTTCTGGTGGCCGGGACGTCCAAGATCAAGGTGGAGTCAGTGCGTGCTGAGAGCCTCCTTCTTGCTGTGTTCTCACGAGGCAGGGAGCATGACCTAGCTGTGCAGGCTCTCTTTTATCGGGGCACTGATCCCAGGTGGGAGGGTTCCACCTTCATCACCTGTTCACCTCCCAAAGGTCCACCTCCTGGCACTATCACGTCAGGGATTCAGCATTCACTGTCTGAACTGGAGTGGGGGGGGGGGCTACAAACATTCAGACCACAGCACTGAGTTAAATCACTGTGGACATAAGATGCAGAACACTATGGAAATCCAACGCTAAGGGAATCTTTGGACCACATAACTGGTTAACGGAGGTTCGCAGAAAATAATCTATCAGCACAGATATCAAATCAAAGAGTAATCTTTTATGGAACTAAAAGTGGAGTTAACTAATGAAAGTTAAGTGTGAGTCATCACACAAAAGCAAATTTATAAAACGAAGCTAATGGTAAAGAGGTGTAAAATTAAATGCCACAAGGTGGCAAAACTGGGTAGTAATGCATCTCCTGAGATGTTACAGATTTAGGTTAGCACACTGTGCATGAACACAGATGATAAGTAAGAAGTGAAAGCAATACGTAAGCAAAGGTGAATTGTACTCCCCAGAAAGAAAGCGGTGACACTTCAAATTTGACAACAGACTCATACGGACATGTTAACTGGTCACATGTGTGGCTGAGTGCCTTATTTGTTTAACATTTACTGAATTTTGGCTTTAACCAACATGCACACAGGGCTTTACTGCTGCAACACCCTTTTCCATGCTTCATTCCATGTGCTCTCCATGGTGACACAGATTGACTTCTCACCTCCATTCCACAGTTGGACAAACTGAGGCTCCAACATAATTAGCTCCAGAGGACACTGCCAGGAAATGGCAGACCGGGATAGAAACACTGGGAGATGCACATAAGACATGCAATACTCCAGGTGGGCCTGCGTGCGCCCACACGGGCAACACTTTTACACAGGCACCCGCTCCGTAATGAGAACTGGCAGTCAGCTGGTGGGTAATAAGGAGCCCAGCATTAACAACAACAACAACAACAACAACAAACACAAAAAAAGCCCTAGTTGGTGAGGGAATAAATAGTTAATGATAAAATGGGTGTGAGATGCAACATGGTAGGGCGTCTGGGGGGGCTCAGTCGGGTAAGCGTGCAACTCTTACTTCAGCTCAGGTCGTGATCTCATGCTTTGTAGGATCAAGCCCCTCATCGGGCTCTGTGCTGACAGCACGGAGCCTGCTTGGCATCCCTCTCCCTCTTTCCCTGCCTCTGTCTCTCTCACAATAAGTAAATCAACTTGAAAACCCAGGAAGCAAACCCAAGGCTGTGTTCAGACCCAGGTATACAAGGCCCCCAGGAGACCAGCTGTGCACCGTGGGGCTGGTTCCCCTCCTGGCTTTAGGACACCTCGCGGCTCCCTGTCTCCCCATCTCCCCGTGAGGGAAGTGGAAAAGCTGTCTCTGAGCTTCCTTCTCTCCTTCCCCGCGGCTCTACGTGGTCAAATTGGCCACCCTGCACGTGGCACTTCACAGAGCATTCCACCACTGGCCTCTTTGCTACCCAGACCACGTGAGCTGGTCACGTCCCCACCCAGAAGGGAGCGGGCTTTCTTCCCCCTCCAGGAGTCTTCTCCTCTCCTCGTGTAGTCTCTGCTGGTCCTACTCCGGAACCAAATGCTTCCCAAGTATTCCAGGCACAGATATCAGACATTTCACAGTCACCGTCTACCATCAAGGAAATATCTATCCTTCCTATTTTCCGTTCTGAAAAAGGTTAGAGCGTTCAGCTAAACATTTAAAACGCTTCTCGTAGAACCTAGGATAAATGTTAATTATTCAATTATTCTCCTTACAAGATATTACACATTTGTGTCAACTATTTCTCTTCTGTTCAATGAACTCAAGTAATTACACCAATTCTCTGAATAGTTATTATCCAAAACAAAGGAAATTGAAAAAAAAATCATGTTTACTTACTGCAATAGTTGCTGTTGCTACTGTAACAAATTACCACAAACGGAGAGCCTTAAAATAACACAAATCCGTCCTCATGCTGTCGAGTGATAGGCATCTCTCCTGGAGCTAAAAGTGAGCTGGGACTGGCCCGTACTCCTTCTGGGAGGCTGCAGGGGGAGTGTTCCCTGCTCATTCACATACTGGCAGAGTTCTGTTGCATAGGCTGCTGGACAGGAGTCCCCTTGTGCCTTGATGGCTGTTGGAGGGGAGCGGCCACAGCGCCCTCTATGTGTGTGCTCTATTTCCAAGAGGGCTCTAAGGCTCAGAACGAGCAATGGTGCCTGGCATCCGGAAAAGATCTCCATCTGTAAGGACTCACAGACTTAGTTCGGATCCCCCCCAGATAATCTGGGATCATCTCCCCATTTCTAGATCTTTACCTCAATTGTATTTATAAGATTCTTTTTGCCACGTGAGGTGACACATTCACAAGTTCTGGAGATTAGAGTGTGGACATCTTTGGGGGCCACTATTCAGCCAACCACACTGCCACATAAAAGGAATTGAGAGACAGGGAGCTTGGGTGGCCGAGTCGGTTAAGCGTCTGACTCCTGATTTTGGCTTAGGTCATGATCTCGTGGTTGGTGAGTTCGAGCCCCGTGTCAGGCTCTGCCTGCTTGGGATTCCGTCTCTCCCGTCTCTGCCCTTCTCCCTCTTGCACTCTCTCTCTCTCTCAAAATAAGTAAACTTAAGAAAATTAAAAAAAAAAAAAAGTAATTCAGAGGAGGATAATTTTGTCCAGCATATGATAATCTACACGTAATCATGTAGAATGTTGGAGACCTTGGCTGTATTCCCAGCAGGGCCATTGACCAACTAAGTTATTTTGTTTTTTAATTTTTTTTAACGTTTATTTATTTTTGAGAGAGACACAGAGTGCGAGCAGCGGAGGAGCAGAGAGAGAGGGAGACACATAATCCAAAGGAGACTCCGGGCTCTGAGCTGTCAGTACAGAGCCCAACGCAGGGCTCGAACTCGGGAACGACAAGATCATGACCTGAGGTGAAGTCGGAAGCTTAACTGAATGAGCCACCCCGGGGCCCCAGCTAAGTTATTTTGTAAAGGTCACTCTACATGGCGGATCCAGACTCTTTGTTCTTTCATCGTAAACGAGGCCACTGTGACAGATGCCTCTGCAGTTCGTTTACGTATTCATGCATCGGGACTATGAGAGCGGAGAAAACAGAGCAGCTCTTGGCCATGCAGAGCTTACATTCTAGTGAAGAGAGACTGACAGTGAAAATGAAGTCATAAAGCAGGAAAATCTGCAGCGTGTGAACAGGGATAAAGAAGGTAGGACGGGAGACAGGAAACACCAGGGCTCTGCCAGTGAGGACAGGGTAGGCAAAGGACAGATGCAATGAGGAGGAAGTGACTGGAATGAAGTCCACCTGTTCTATGACACAGCGACTGCAGTCCTGCTCCCGTGCAAACCAGAAGAGGTCTTCTAACACACTGACAGCCTCCTGTATCTGTACTGGCATCAGCACATTGTGACAATTCACGTGTGCACTGACCAGTTTCTCCCTTTATACTTTGCAAGTCTCTGTGAGATTATAGAGAAATGTCTTTTTCTAAGATAGAAAGACAATTTATAAGCGAGAGACTAGCACAGTCAGCACAGCAAGTAAAAATATTCTAATCTATTAAGTCACAAAGTAATTTCGCTTGTCAGTTCAACATTTCATTAGGTATTTCAAATTATATCATTCACCCAGTAAAACTCGAACAGTATGATTCGATAGTAAAAATCAATGCATTTATCATGTAATTCAGGCGGAACTTTTACCAGTCGCTCCAAATCCATTGCCCACTGCTGTAACCAAACACACATCCTCCATCATGTCATCCAGAGCTGGCCATGATTCCCACAAAGGGGGAAGGAAAGAAAAAAACTGCCCAGCTTCTGCAAGAAAAGTGCACTCTTTCCAATTTACAAATATTTGATGTATTACCTTAGCAAGCACACTGTTATTTGCAACTTTGGCCAAAGTATTTCCCAGAGATCATAAATCCACCAGTGAGCAACTTTCCGATGCATTTGCATAGAAAAGCATGAAAACAAAATGGGGGAATCCAATGGGACATGAGACTGAAAAGCCAAGAGACCTGGGGTCCAGAGGGCATTCCCACTGGCAGGTCATGCAAAATCTCTCCACCCCTTTGTCCTCCGTGAAAGAAGAGACAAGGGGCAGTAATCACATCTGTCTTCCCTGATGTACAGGAGGCCTGGGAAGGACCGAATAAGGCAACGTGTGGACGAAGTCTTACGTGAACTGGAAGCTACGAGCTCCGTCATTTCAAGGTACGGAGTACAGCTACCCTGCTCAGCTGCACCCAAGTGACGCTGTGTGACACCCAGGGACACGGGTCAGTCGATCCCCAAACACATGATTTGTTGAGTGCGCATCATCTATCAGGTGTGATGTGAAACCTGGATCTACAGAACGTGGTGATGCTCACTGCTGGGAGAAGTATTTAAATCAGTACTCGCCGAATCCCTCAAACGTGAGATGCGGCTGTGTTACCTTAATAAGGTCCTCCCTGGAGGAAAACTTTGAGACCAGGTAATTTTGTCTGGTTTTCGTGTTGGTGATAGATACGTGCAGTCGGTCGTGGGCCAGCTCATGAGCATTGGCAGGGAGAATCAAGTCCATTCCGCTTCTAAAGAAGAAAAAGTGACTCGCGTCACTCACCTTGAATTATTGAACGCCTTGTAAATATTTTAGAAGAGAGGATTCTGTGCTGAGCCTGCCACGGTTTACACAGAGTGTCCTCCACCCTGCGTCTTCACAGGCTTTGGGGGAAATGTTCTATACACAGAGGTATACCTCAATCGGGCCATGAAATCATAGCCGGGTGTGAGTGCCCCAAAAGACTGCCTTCGGATTTCTTCGGCAAACTTGTAGGTAAACTCATTACATTCCTGGAAAAGAAAATGAATAGGTGACCCTGTGATTTCCAAGGAACAGTAACGACAACAATTCCTTCTTTTTCCAGAATGCTGTGGCCATCACACAAGGAACCCTGGACCCTACACCCTGTAAACCCAACCCTTAGAGTTTGGGGGCCCCTTTCCTTCACAGGTACGTGAATCCCCATTTGACCTGGCCCTCACCCATCGTTCTCAGTCCCCAGGCAGGCTCTGTGTTTTCCAAAATCCCATCTTTTTGTTTTTTGTTTTCCCCCCTTCTTTTCTTTCCAAACGAGTTCAAATGGCTTCAGCCACATCTGGGGAATCCTTGAAGTCTCAATTCTGATGCTCATTTAGGACCCATTCTGCTACACGTTTTTCCAACACAACTGACCTCCCCTCCCATCCCAACTCTGTGGCCTCTGGAACAGTCTGACTGCGACAGTACTGATCATTAATGATACCGTGAACGACCGAGAGGGGAGTCATGATCACTGCCGTTTGTCTTTTGAGTCCAGTCTCGGGCATTGGTATTTGTTTGTAACAGTCTCTGAGGGGTGCGGACTTGGGGAGCGGGGTGCGCCTAATGTGCTGGTATCCACGGATGCAGTGTCTGTCAGCTCATGCTCACATAACCCTGCAAGGTGGATATAATCACCCCACTTGACAGGTAAGAAGACTGAGGCTTGGAAAGATTAAGCTTCCTTCTCAATTTTTCAGCAAAAATCCTCCAGAGTCGGATTTGAAACCAGGTCTATCTTTCCTTTATTAATTCATACATTAAGCAACCTAGATGGGGTCCGAGGCACTGGGACTCAGCCGGAACGAGACACAAAGATCCCTTGCCCTCATGAGACATAGCGGTGCCTCAGTGCGTGGGGCCCAGAGCACTGTGAGAGCGCCGTGAAGGCCTGAGAAGCAGAATGAAGCCTCTCACCCCCAAAGATGTCCACATTCTGGTCCCTGCACTGTGTGCATGTTTCCTCACGGAGCAAAGCAATCTTGCGGATGTGGTTAAAGGTTTTCAGATGGGACCTTATCCCGGATTGCCTAGGTGAGGCCAGTATAATCACAAGGATCCCTGTAAGTGAAAGAGGCTGTCAGGAGTAACAGCCTCAGAGAGATCTGAAGGTGCCGTGCTTAAGGTGAAAGAGTGAGGGAGGGGCTGTGACCCCAGAGATGCAGGCTGCTTCTAGAAACCGTAAAAGGCAAGGAAACCGATTCTCTTCTGGAGGCTCCCGAGGGAGCGCGGCCCTGCTGACGATCTGATTTTGTCCAGCGAGACCTTTCCAGAATTATGACCTCCAGAACTCGAAGGGAATAAATGTGTGCTGTTTTAAGCCACTAAAACATTTTATCATAGCAGCAGGAAGAAAAGTAACACAGTGAGCGTTAACCAGAGCCTCCCACAGCGTGTGACGTGCGTAGGAGCTGGACAGGAGATGGGAATAGATGGGGAAGACAGAGACATCTGTGAGCACAGGCCAGCAAGGGACACTGACCTGAAGGTCATCATCAGTGAGCCGTGCGAGGACTAAGTCACCTGGGGCCTTGGGAAGCATGCTTAGAAATCTGGATCCTATGCTGAGTCAAAAGAGAGCCGGGAGTGGCGGGTGGGTGGGTGGGGGAAGGTCGAGGGAATGAGAGAATCAGAGTTGTGTTTGCGTAAAATCACCAGAAATGCTGTGAGGTGGGTGGTCTGTCGGCAGTGGGAGTGGACACGGGCCGCCATCAGGAAGCCCCCGTGAGACGGGCCCCCCAAGTGTGTGCTCCTTCCACTAAGCTGGATGGCCCACCTAACTTCCTTTCTCATGTTAATTTTATTTACACACACCCCTGATCACAATGGAAACGTATTAAGGAATGGACTTTGTGTGCTAACACTGTGCCTGGCAAACTGTGAGGGCTGAGGGAAGGCTTGAAGCACTGAGCTCTTACATATCAACATCTAAATTTGCCTGCCACCTAAAATACACCCAGCATCAGGTGCTTCTCTTAATTATACATGCATACGCTCTGAACTAGATTAATTACTCACGTATTTGTCACAACACCACACAGCTCGAGGAACCGTCAGCAAGAGCTGAGCTAACACCGATGTGACTAAGTACAAAACAGTGTGCTAAAAAACTCAAAGCGATCCTACAGGTGGTGTATTTCAAGTGTTGAAAAGAAGAGAAATAAAATAACCTTAAACCACATGGCTGAAAATTTATGTTGAAAAAGGAGAAATGCGGATGCTCTAGGTTAATACAGAGAATCATTCTCCACCTTCCAGTGTGAACACCCAATAAGTCCTACCCCTTTACCAACCTACCAACCAACCCAATCACAGCAACACAACTAGACGATAAGATGGGTTTCCAATTCATTGAAAAAACATAGAACAGGTAATCTAGCTTCAATATGATATCAAATCTCGAATCCAGATGAAACGTCACTATCTGATCACAGAATTTCAGTTAAGTGCCAGTATTATGGCAGAATTTCCAAATCATGTTAATTCTAAATCACACTTAATACATTTTTCTTAATGTTTATTTTTGAGAGAGAGCGAGACAGAACGAGCAGGGGAGGTGCAAAGAGAGAGAGGGACACAGAGGGTTCAAAGCAGGCTCTGCGTGGACAGCACAGAGCCCAACACGGGGCTCAAACTCATGAACCGTGAGCTCATGACCTGAGCTGAAGTTGGACACTCAACAGACTGAGCCACCCAGGACCCCACAATTAAAACATTTCAAAATCTGAGGATTCAAAATCAAGCCTACTCAATTCCATAGCTGGGGGTTTGCCCCACCTACAGAAAAGACGGCACTAGGGAGGAGGAAACAATCTCTTAGTAGACCCCTGCCTCAAAAAGTTCTGGAATAGAACTACTTTGCAATCCAAACCATAGGATTCTGCCAACTTAGGGGGTGTTCACACCTTAGTTATATGTTCACTGCCTTCAGGTTCTCATTCTGTGCCATGTATACAGTTTTCCATCACCTTCCTAGTTACCAATAAAGCAACCATATAAAGACGGGAAGACAAGAAGTGGATTTCCAAATGGCCTCATATCCAGTTTCTGTTCCATAAGAAGCTTGTCATCGATTTGAGAACAAGATTTTGGGTGTTTAAAATTTTGTAGTTTTGAAATTTTAAACGTGACTTAAATTTATTCTTGGGCATGAATGTGTTAATTATTATTTGATTACCGCTTAAAGCCACTAGAGTACGTAAGGAAGGAATGAATGTGATATTCTCCACCTACAAAGACCGCTCTCACAGTCAGCAGATGCATGATTGCTGTCCAGAAGCAGAAAACACATTTTTACCACATAGAATGCATTAAGTGAAATGCCTAATGGAAGCTTATTTTCATTACTTCTGGATAAATCGCTTGAAATTCATGGCGTCTGACTGAGAATGAAAAACAAATAAAACCCCTGTATCATTCCACTTAATAGAAATTATTGGCCCACGTTTTCATTTATACAACTGTTTGTCAATAGGAGCGAACAAAGCGTTATCGGCCACATGCTCAGGGCCTTGAAAACAGGCCCTGTGTTCTCATGATCAGATAAAATAAATATTGTTTGCTTGAAAGAAACCGAGCTGGAATCTTAAGACTAAATACTCAAGAGTAAAAAAAAAAAAAAAAAAAAAAAAAAGGCATTTTGTTTCCTTGTCTCACTGTCACCCCAAATAATCCTTCCCGTATCTAGAGCACAGATCCCTAATAATTAAATTTTTAAAGAAAAGTCTTAACCTTTTCTGTTACCCAGGCAAAGGATTATTTCTCTGCAGTTAACTTAGCACAGCTAACGTTCATCTCTGTGGTTCGGTCTTAATTTCCCGACAAGGAACACAGCCTAGTTACCACTTAATTACCTCTATTCTTTCTGGTGCTGTTAGTAGGACGGTAGCAACCAAGGATCCCGCAGAAGCCCCTGCAAAGGCCTTGACATCCTTCAGGAGCTTTCGGCCATGTCTGTAAAGTGCCGATGCTGCCCCCAAGTGGTAAATGCCCAGAAACCCGCATGCTGCAAAGGACAGGTTGATGTGCTTCATTCGAGCTGTGAAATTGACGAAACAAAAGACAAAAATGCTGTAAATTGGTATAGCTTATTCCACATGGCTTGAGTCTTAGGATAGTCATCATTCCAAGGCTTTCTTTAAATATACAATTCTCTGTGCTAAGCACAGTATTTTCAATTAAAGTCTAATTAAATACTCAAAATTTTCAGGAGAACTTTTTCCCCTTTCCCCTTGACTCAATATAGTTTTATTAATTAAAAAAATGACAACATTCCATATGTATTCATCACATATATTATGCAATGTACAAGTACTCGGCAAGAAACGTCAAATTACAACCGGCAAGGCTCTTTTTTTTTTTTCTTTGACCTTTGTACTTTTGAGACAGGGCTGCTATAGTGAAAGGTAAAATCGGCATATACTAGCAAATTCCTAAAGAAGGGTACATGTGTTCTTTGCAAATGCATCACTATATTTCAAAAGTCCCCCTTCCCATTGCCCCACATTTCCATTGCAAGCATCCATATATTCAAAACAAAACAAAACCAAAAAAATACTGATGCCCACGACTATTCCATAAGGCAATGAGCGATTATTCATTAATGCCATATATTTCATCACCAAGTTTCTCAAGACAAACTAAGGTCATGACGGACAAGGGCAAATGAAGGCTCCAAGGTATGTGAAGCGCACCCGTTCCTTGATTGCTTGTGATAAAGTGAACGATAGAAGTGTTCCCTGAAGGCTCAGTGCACCTGGCATCACCACGTGGATGAAATCAAGCAGCCACAACGCTGCTCACCTGGAGGACCCCCATTCTGCCCCCCCTCCCCCCCCCCCGCCACGACTCCGGGGACTTCGAATGAGGCACCTGGCCTGGGCCTCGAATTTAGGAACCTGAGACCACCCTTGTGTGCGGGAGGAGGCTCAGCCTAACCGCAGTCAAGCCCCGGGGTTGGTTTACTATCTGCAAAGTGGAGTGGGGGCACTCAGTATCGGGGAGGCCGGCCGGCGCAGGCCCTGCTTCCGTCTGCTGCCAGGGGGCGGTGGCGTGGGGATCGCCGCCACACCAGACAGGGTTCTGGGGCCCAGCTCCGACCCACCCACCCGGGGGAGCGACCTCCAGGGGCTGGAGCCCGCCCCGCGCCCGCCCTGAGCTCCGCCCTACCAATGCAGGCCTGAGGCACTTCCATGTTGAGCGGCCCCCTTAACCGGAAGGCGGGGCCTGGCCGTCACTCAACAAGGCCCCGCCCATCAGGGCTGGCCCACGCTCGCGGCGCGCCTGCCCAGGAAGGTCTCGTGAAGGGGTCGGGGCGGAGCTACGCGCGCGGCGCTCCGAAGCCGTCAGGCTGACGCAGGTCTCCCCCCGCCTCCCCGCCTCCCGCGGCCCCGCCCACGCTATTTAAACCACTGGACTCAACATGGCGGCGCGCACTCGGACGCTTGACCCGCGCGTCCCCGGACGCGGGTAAGCGGCGACACTTTCGTCCCCAGTCCTGCTGTCTCCCATACCTAGCGATGCGTTGTAGTCCCTCTGCGCTTTTTAGCTGACCCCTCGCTTGCGAGCTCGCTGACCCTGAACGACCCTCAGGCGCTACGCACCGGAAGTGCTTGGCCCTCTTCGCGGCTGTCTCCCGGAAGTGGTTTTCCGCCTTTTCTCCCCCTTCCCCTTTAGGGGCGGTCCTGCTGGCCCAAAGGGTGGGGGCCACGGGCGGCGTTGTGGCCGGACGCCTGGCTGCTCTTCAGCGCCCCTCTCTACTTGTTCCGTAGGCATTGTTGGAAAGGCCGGACTGTGGCTTGGCGCAGCGTGCACAGCCTCAGGCTCCTTAGGCTTTGTGACCTTGCGCGGGTTGCCTCACCCCCGTGAACTACTCCGCTGACAAACCTGCAAAGTGAGATGCTGACGTGCAAGCTGGTGCTAAACCGTAAAGCTCGTGCCCCTCCCGCACCGGCCTTCAACAGACGGCCTCTGTTTCGTTTGCTGGCTCCGGATAGACTTGAGACCTGGTGGCCAAGCCGCTGGCATCCCCTGAGAGCCAGCTTCTGTGTCTAATCTGAGAATAAGCGAGGCTGGAATTCCTGGTGGAAGGTTCTCCAGGTTCCCTTTGTCGAAGGACAGATTTACCCTGACCGCAGCTACTATAGGAGAATCTGAAACATGTGCCAGTGTCTTGGCCCGAAAGTGAAGGGTGGGGGGGGGGGCTCCCCAAATGGCCTTCACGTTGGGCTTTTTCTTCCTCCGGCACTGGGGATGCCAGGACCTGAGCCCACAGCGCTAGCTGGAAGCCAGAGCCCCGGAGGTGATGAGTGCGCAGACTTTGGTGTTCGTGCTCCTAAATAGCCTTCTGAGAGCGAGCGGGGGTCCTGAAGACACCCTAACGTCTAAGCCTAGTGCGACTCCGTTAGGTGAGGAGGTTTTCACTGCCCTTAGAGTTTCGGGAAGGGAAGGTGAAGTGTACGTCGAGGAAATCGGGGAGGACGAGCTCTCCCTTCTTTCTTCCTTGCACCGCCCCGTAAGCGTGGTGGAGGGTGGTCCTGCCAGGAGAGCATCCTCCCGGAAGCGTCCTAGGAAGGAAGGCTCCCGGGCCTCCTATGGGGTGTCCTGAAGCAGCGTCTGCCTTTTAAGAGCCCCCTGCTCCCCCCCTCCCCCCATGGCTATGCACCCTGAAGCTTGTGCAACCCTGGTGTAGCTGGTGGGGTGATCTGGCCCCAGGTGACGTGGTAGCATTGCCAGTTCCCGGAGAGACAAAGTCCCCAGAGCCAGAGGCTGGGGCGGCGGTGATACGGCCACTCTTGCCTGTGTGTGAGCACTGTCGGCAGGTTGATTCAGAGCGCGCTGAAAACTCGGTCACTGGGCAGCCTGGGTGAGCAGCATGACCACGGGAGCCTTCGCTTAAAGGAAACCTGAGATCCCACGCTGTTACCACACCTGGTGAGTGAGATTCCTCGCCATTTGAGTGTCATGGCAAAAGCGTTCCAAAAGCTGCATAACTTAATTCTTACCGTTTTAGTGCTCGCTTCGGCAGGACATACACTAATTCTTACCGTTTTAAACTGTCTTAAAAACTAGTCTCTCCTTTTTCTCTTCTACCCCATGGCATATTCTCATGCAGCTGATTCGAATAGCTCAGCAATCATGGGCGCCTGGGGGGCTCAGTTGGTTAAGTGTCGGACTCTTGCTGTGGCTCAGGTTTTGATCTCACGTTTCGTGAGCTCAAGCCCTGCATTGGGCTCTGTGCTGACAGTGCGGAGCCTGCTTGGGATTCTCTCTCTCTCTCTCTCTCTCTCTCTAAATAGATAAACTTAAAAAAAAAAAAAAATTCAGGGGGCGCCTGGGTGGCTCAGTCGGTTAAGCGGCCGATTTCGGCCGAGGTCATGATCTCGCGGTCCGTGGGTTCGAGCCCCGCGTCGGGCTCTGTGCTGACAGCTCGGAGCCTGGAGCCTGTTTCGGATTCTGTGTCTCCCTCTCTCTGACCCTCCCCTGTTCATGCTCTGTCTCTCCCTGTCTCAAAAATGAATAAAACGTTAAAAAAAAAAATTAAAAAAAAAAATTCAACTCCCCAAGATAAGGAACAATATAAGACCCATTCACATTTGTTTTCATAATTTAAAGGCCAGCCATTAACACTCGGTGCATCATCAGTAAGTATGTGTTTTGGGTTGTTGCATTTAAGTGAATTACTCGTGTGAATATATAGTAACTTAATTGCCCTTTAAGAACATTTTCTACCAGTTCGTTTGCTTCTCTTTGCTTCTCTGTTTTCCTTCGTAATTTAGTTTTGAACTGGTTTGTTGAGCCATTCATCAAACATTCGTCAAGCATACGTTGTGTTACAGATACTGTGCTGGTACAGGGCTGACAGAGTTGAGCAGAATGGAGTTGTCCCTCATCAGAAATGCCGGTTGTAAGGACAGGGAGGCGGTTGATTTATAATTACAGAGACCTGATCCTGTGCAAGCATGTGAACGCCCAGCTGCAGGGAAGGAAACGCCGCCCTCGGAGAGACCGCCCACGGGAGCACCTGGCAGGAAAGCCCAGGTGGAGACCTGCCTCTCCTTTCCCTGTGCCCAGCGTCCTCCCTCGGCATTTTATCAACTGTGCCATAAAGACGGAGAAAGGGACAGGGTAAGGGGTACTTGTCACACCTCTGCCCCCAGGACAGGACGTCACCTCAGTATTTCTGATCTACCCTCTTCTTCCAGTCTATTCTCCTGTCGTAGGCTCTGGCTCTGGAGTTCTGTCTTGTCCAGTAAGAGAGCGGACGCAGGCTTGGACTGCAAAAGAGGGTAATGTCCAGGAGGAGACAAGAGCCCTGAGGAAGGGTCCTGGCTCTGTTTCTATTGTTATTTTTACAAGCGTGATGGACGTGCACAAAGAGACGATGAAACCGTGAACACTAACTCATGGGCGTGGGGGAAAGGAGGTCTTGAAGGTATGCGGTGTTAGGGGTTTGGGTCAATACAAAACAAAATCCTGGTGCCGGGCAGATGGTTGTTAACGGCAGTCGTGAGGCGCCCGGTCTCTTGGTCTTAGCTGGCCTAGGGGGTGAGACAAATAGAGCACGCTGCCTCAGGGCCAACAAGGCACCTGACTTTTGCTAATTAGCTCCGCTCTGGGCAACCTCGTCTAAAGTCCTCTTTACCTATCGTGGTCCTTTCTTCCTGTGAAGCATATTCTCGCGCAGCTGATTTGAAAGCTCAGCAATCGTGGGCGCCTGGGGGGCTCAGTTGGTTAAGTGTCGGACTCTTGCTGTGGCTCAGGTTTTGATCTCCTGTTTCGTGAGCTCAAGCCCTGCATTGGGCTCTGTGCTGACAGTGCAGAGCCTGCTTGGGATATTCTCTCTCTCTCTCTCTCTCTCTCTCCCCCTCTCCCCCTCTCCCCCTCTCCCTCTCTCCCTCTCCCTCTCTCTCTCTCTCTCTCTCTCTCAGTAAATAAACTTAAAAAAAAAAAAACAGCTTTCTGCTGTTGTACTAAGTTGGGGGGCACTTCTGCCCTGACTACTTATTTTGATTAACTCACCTTGGAAGCCTTCATCCTGAGGCTTCCTGTCCCTATACCTTTTCTGTCCTGGGGGCCCTTTGCCTTATTTGCCTCATCTCGCCTGCCTGATCTTGGAAGCCTTCATCCTGAGGCTTCTGGTTCCTATATGCCTTGTTAACTCATGGCTGCAAGCTCCGGGACCTTCTGAGCTCTTTCCCACACTCTCCGTGTACTGTGATGTCATTTTCCCATCTTGGCGTCTTACCACATGTTAATACCTCTGTGGGACTGGCTCTCATTGCCTGGCAACAGCCTTGTCCTCTCTCCTTTTTGGTAACTCATCACCCCTGTCACCTCCTCCCAGAATCTTGCACACTGTTACTGATTTCAGGGCAGTGTGGCCACACCGTTGGAGTGCATAGCAGTGCCCTTTCCATGGGGGCGTCAGGTCCTAACGGTAGATGATGTTGGCACACGCTCCGTGTCTCGTGGAAGTGGCCCCTCGTTTAGAGAGCACTGCAGAATTCAGAGAAGGGCACTTTTGCAGTCATGGCGCAGAATGTCCCATCCGAACCCAGGGAGAGACACTGGATCCCTTTCCAGGGATCCCTCTCTCTGAGGAAGGACATGAACTCATCGATGAATGAATGCCCCTACGCAGAGGAAGGACGTGAAGTCATCGATGAATGGCAGAGGGAGCCAGCCCTCACGTAAACGTGACTTCAGGGGAACCAGGGCTGAGGAAGACACAACCAGGGGTAGGCGTGACGGCATTTCTTGAGCCCGTGGGTGCAGCAGTGACCGTCTGTGGGTCACTCCCCCATTGCACTCACCCTTTTCTGTTTGCCTTCTTGAGGTACTTAGAACTCACTTTCTACGTCCTGCAGACAAGACAGTGTCACTAACAGACGTACTTCTTCCATTGCGTCTGTTTTCTCTTTACTAGAAATTTGCGGGAAAAACTAATGCCTTGAAAGAGCACTGGGTGAATCCTTTCTAAATGGGAGAATATTGTTCCAAAAATTATTTGAATTATATGTGTAACATACACGTATTCTTTCTTTTGCATGCATATAATAAAAGGCCTTTCTTTGACACCATAAGAACACAAAGTAGACATTCTTAAGTGTGATTTATTTATGATTGGATGCATCTAACAATATATACGTTCTTCTAAACATGGCATAGAAATTAAATATCAAGTTGTGTGGCATAGAAATTAAATATCAAGTTTCTATGAAAGACGTTTTTAAAATATAACACTTATTTATAAGCTTCATTTTATTTAATTAAAATTTTGGGGGGCGCCTGGGTGGCTCAGTCGGTTGAGCGTCTGACTTTAGGTCAGGTTGTGACCTCGCTGTCCATGAGTTCAAGCCCCGTGTCCGGCTCTGGGATGACCGCTCAGAGTCTGCAGCCTGCTTTGGATTCTGTGTCTCCCTCTCTCTGCTTCTCCCCACCTGCTGTCTCTCAAAAATGAATAAACATTAAAAAAATTAAAAAAAAATTTAAGCTTCCTTCTAGTTTAACACATTCCCAATATGTTATACATTTGCATTGACAAATAGGGATGGTGAAGATTCTCCAAGTGTTTCTACTATTGAGTCGGAATTAATTAGACTACTTGTGGTTGATATTCTACATAAGTAGAAGATAGAGCAGGAGACGTTTGAAAATTTGCATACTTAAAAATATATTTTGTTGCAAAGAGGTTTCAATCTTTGATACGGAAGTGGTGGGATTGGGGCACCAAATGCATTACCGAGTCCTAATTTAAAAAAAAAAAAAAAAATGATTTTTGGGAGAGCGCAAGCAGGAAGGGGCACAGAAAGGGGGACAGAGGATTCGAAGTGGGCTTGAATTCAGAAACCTCGAGATGATGACCTGAGCCAAACTTGGTTGCTCAACGGACTGAGCCACCCAGGTGCCCCAAGGTTACAAATATCTTGGAAAGCCCAATGAAACAAGATCTGTGTTTGCTGCCCCGTATACTTTGTTGCGAAACAGCTCTACCCTTGACAGGCCACAGTCGTGGTCCACAGTTCGTACAGGTGGATGGATGGATAGCATCCTTCAAACCGGCCTTCAAATGGTTTTCTTACAGTGGAGGAGATCATTAGGGAAATAACGTCAGTGTCAAGTAAGTGAAATTGTTGAATGATAAGCAGAATGTCCGCGTTCGTGACTTCAGCTTCATTAATTTTACCAAAATGCTGTATTTTAATGCAGACCGCTGTGTTCATTATTGCTGCTGTTAGCAAAAGAAGCACCCTAATTGCTAGAACCTCCAGTTATCTAATCACCTCATTTCAAGAGGACAAACTAAGGATTTCAGTCTCTTTTGGTTTTGCAAAATGCCGCCTTTTCCTGAGCATCTACTTCATTTATTGACCTCCCTTGACGTGCTGGTCCTTCATAAACACCGTCTCGTATAACTTTTACAACAATGGGGAAAGGGAAAACACATATAATGGGTGGAAATTTAGAAAGAAAACCATTTTCCCATATCCACACAGACGCAGAGATTATCAGCCGAGATCCCCGTCAGACCAAAACACCCCTGGTACACAGATCTGTCCTACACGGTTGGAAAAACGAATTAGTAAGTGCTCACGTACAAAAATGAATGAGTAACATAGTAAGCTCTCATTAGGTGCTGAGGATTGTGCTGTTTGGCAACCAAAGGTTTCAGAACCTTGTTTCTTCCTTCAGTTCTCTGGCCGGAATTTGTAACTGGGTGTTTGTATTTAAATACTTAAAACTTTACTGAAAAATGGTAGAAGTCTTTAATGTGACCTATAGATTTGTGTATGGCATTTAGAGAACTTGTTTATATCTGGCAAAGAAGAACAAAAAAAAAAGCAAGTCTGGCAAGTAATTAAAGCTGCCCTTTCTCCATGTATCAATGACAGCAGTAACTCTTTCTGGTTATTTTCCTGGAAGCTGTGTCACAAAGTAGGTTATTATAAAAACGTAATTTCCAGTAGGAGCGATGTATGTCAGTGAGCAAGGTCTTAACTCAGAGAAATCATTTAGGTGATCATTTATCTTTATGCCTTTGTTCTTTGTTTTTTTTTTTTTTAATGTTTATTTATTTTTGAGACAGAGAGAGACACAGCATGAGCAGGGAAGGGGCAGAGAGAGGGGGACACACGGAATGTGAAGCAGGCTCCAGGCTCTGAGCTGTCAGCACAGAGCCCGACGCGGGGCTCGAACTCACGAACTGTGAGATCGTGACCTGAGCTGAAGTCGGACGCTTAACCGACTGAGCCACCCAGGCGCCCCTATGCCTTTGTTCTTTGAATAAACTTTATTTAGTGTTTAGTATATGACAAGGACTGCGCTAGGGATTAGGGGGAAAAAAGATAAACTTTCTGCCCTTAGTTCACTGTTTTTTAAGATTTTTTTTCTCTTGCTGGAATGTCCTTGCACATTTTTTTTTTCTATTTTATTAAGCCCTATTTATTCTTCAAGGCCTAAATCAGGTGCTGCTGCCTCATATCGTTCAGTATTCACCATACCCTCCTCTTTGTTGGTCCATGAGGTGTTGCCATACCCTTTATAAGTTTTTATTTCAGTAGAGATGTAGTTGCTTCCACTGTGGTCAGAGTTCATTGGTAGGAGAGACTGGTGCTTCTTGGTTTTGCTGGCATCTAGTAAGTATAGACTAGTAAGTATAAGAGTTGGGAATCTTTCGTGGGCATGTTTCAGATAATCTAACTGGCTTAAGCAGGAAGAGAATTGCTGGTTAAAATAATCTAGAAGTTTAGAGGTAGGGCTACCTGCAGGTATGGCTGGATCAAGCACTCAGTTTTCATTTTGTTTCATTCCACAGGCAGAGCATCCCCAAGAGGCTGCTGTGACGCCCCCCCCCCCACATCCGCTTAGCCTATCAGTGGAAAAGCTCTTCCTTTACTGTCTTCCTTTCAGACTTAGAAAAAGACTCTGTTTTTATCACATGCATATCCGCATATCTCTGGAACAGTAATTGTGAGCAGCAAATTGTACTACAGATTTCCTGGTATCTGAAAGTGGAAACTCCCTATGAAATCTTTCATTGGCTGAAATGATGTGAGGCACAGAGGCAATTGCCATTAATTTATATAGAAAAAGGATTTGTCAATTCCAAGACCTAAAAAACCTGATATCTTAGGATACATCTCGCTAACAGATGCACAAAATATGTCAAGACAAAGCACAGATGCTCACAGACGTGACTCAGTGAGCATGTGCCATGCAAGAAACGGACAGGTAGATGGAACCGTTCCAAAGTCTGCACTTGCCTGGGCACGCCTCCTTAGGAAGAGGCTGGCAGTTCTACATCGATGTATCCACTGCAGTGTTTGATAAATACCTGTTGAATTAAGCACAAGTAAACGTGCAGGTATGATCTCTATATAAGACAGGGGAAAAATTTATTTACTCCTCGACTAGATAAAGCTGCACAATACATACTCATCTTGTGACTATTCCCCCAAAGAAATAAGAACACAGCTGTGATGTGTGATGCCTTCAAAGGTTAGTTGCAGTGTTAATTATGTTTGTACAGTAGATATTACTTGGCATAAATGTTGTTAAGCCCTGAATTAGCTATAGTATTGTTTGGCTTTTTTTTGAGTTATATGGGATATTTGGGGTGTTGCTCATCAAGTCAGTGTAAATGGAGGGAAATGTTTCCCTGTGATAAATTCCCCTGTAGGAAGGTGTGCGGCTCAGAGCTGTAGCAAGATCTTAATGTTTATTTATTTTTGAGAGGGAGAGATAGAGTGCAAGCAGGGGAGGGGCAGAGAGGGAGACACAGAATCCGAAGCAGGCTCCAGGCTCCCGGCTCCCAGCTGTCCGCATAGACCCCCACCCAGGGCCCGAACTCAAGAACTGTGAGATCATGACCTGAACAGAAGTTGGACGCCTGACTGACTGAGCAACCCAGGCATTCCAAGCAAGATCTTACCTTACACTTAGCCTTAAAGAAATAGATGCTAGCAAATGTTTGTTTTTGACAGCAATGACGAAAATGACAATGCCCTTTCTAACCAAAAACATTTTGCAGAATAGGAAGCAATTCCAAATGTCTTTTCATCTCTAATTTTCAAGCACTTTGAAAAAGCGTATGGTTGCCATTGAGTGAGTGCTCACTGAACATCTTGTATTTTATTTTAAAACCATAAATAGATACACAATTCACAAACTTTCAAAAACATTCTTTACAACGACTTCAAAAATTTCTAGGATAAAAGTGACATCCCCAACTATACAGATGGATTCCCTGTTTGGAAAACTACAAAATGAACCGGTAAAATGGGTCAGCAACCTGAAATGAGGAGCACCTGGGTGGCTCAGTTGGTTAAGCATCCGGCTTCGGCTCGGGTCACCATCTCATGGTTTGTGGGTTCGAGCCCCACATCGGGCTCTGTCGCTGACAGCTCAGAGCCTGAAACCTGCTTCAGATTCTGTCTCCCACTCTCTTTGCTCCTCCCTCACTTGTTCTCTGTCTCTCAAAAGTAAACATTGAGGGGCGCCTGGGTGGCGCAGTCGGTTAAGCGTCCGACTTCAGCTAGGTCACGATCTCACGGTCCGTGAGTTCGAGCCCCGCGTCGGGCTCTGGGCTGATGGCTCAGAGCCTGGAGCCTGTTTCCGATTCTGTGTCTCCCTCTCTCTCTGCCCCTCCCCCGTTCATGCTCTGTCTCTCTCTGTCCCAAAAATAAATAAACGTTGAAAAAAAAAATTAAAAAAAAAAAAAGTAAACATTGAAAAAAATTTATAAAAAAAAAATCTGAAATGGAAGTCAAAGTGAAATTTTGAAAGGACCCAGCCTGACACGTAAAAGACAGTTGTAAGTTCAAAATCTCCTATTATAGTTTGGATTTTCAGCACACATGCCACAGAGCAGGAACTAGTAAAATGTGGGAGCACGATGGGGTAGTATTTGTTGAATTATATGGACTGATGCAGTTTTCCGTGCAGGGGAAAAACATCCCCGAGTTCTGATGAACTGTCCTAGATCCCTGTGGGCATACGTACTTAAAATAATGAAAACACAAAATCCATTCTCTTCGTAGGAAAGATGGCAAGTTCAGGTCACTCCAACAACATCCCATCACCTAGGGAAGTCTGCCTCCCGTGTGCTGGCCTCATACTTGTTTTGTGTTTGTAAATTTCTCATGGAAGGCAATTAGCTGTACCTGTGTTGTCGTTTTAAGCACCAGGCTTTCTTTCCAGTACCTTATTCTCTCTCTCTTCACCTTGGAGTACATTATCCCACTCTTAGCATACTTTGAAAGTGCCATATTAAGAAAGTAAGCTTTTTATAGTGTAGTCCTTGAGTAGCTGCAGATTCACATCTCAAAAAGCAACTATAAATGTAGAACACACTCCATATGGACCATCAATTTAAGGGTCTTCAAAAGACTTTGTAACTCTGAAGTGTAATTTTCCTTTAACTTTATGTACATATACTCCAAATTTTATTTATTTAATTCAATTTTGATTAAAAAACTTGGGGCACTGGGTAACTCAGATGGTTAAGCGTCCGACTTCGGCTCAGGTCGTGATCTCACAGTTTGTGGGTTCGAGCCCCACGTCGGGCTCTTTGCTGACAGCTCGGAGCCTGGAGCCTGCTTCAGATTCTGTGTCTCCCCCTCTCTCTGCCCCTCCCCTTCTCTCTCTCTCTCTCTCTCTCTCTGAAAAATAATATTAAAAAAATAAAAAAAATAAACTTAATTGTGGTACAGTTAACATACAGTGTTCTGGATTAACTTCAGGTGCACCATACAGTGATTCAATAGCTATTCCGTACATTACCCAGTGGTCATCATGATAACTGTTCTTCATACCCTTCACTTATTTCCCCCATCCCTCTACCCACTGCCCCTCTGGTGACCACCTGTTTGTTCTCTGTATGTAAGAATCTTTTTCTTACTTTGTCTCTTTTTCTTTGTTCATTTGTTTTGTTACCTTTTTTTTTTTTTTTTTTAAAGTTTATTTATATTTGAGAGAGAGAGACAGGGCAAGTGGCAGAGGCGCAGAGAGAGAGAGAGAGAGAGAGAGAGAGAGAGAGAGAGAATATCCCAAGCGGGTCCTGCACTGCCAGTACAGAGCCGGGTGACGGGCTCAACCTTATGAAACCGGGAGATCATGACCTAAGCCGAAACAAAGAGTTGAACACTTAACCCACTGAGCCACCCAGGCGCCCCTGTTTTGTCGCTTAACTTCGACATAGAATGAAATCATATAGTGTTTGTCTTTCTATGACTTACTTCATTTGGAATTATATTCTGCAGATTCATCTTTGTTGTTGCAAATGGCAAGATTTCATTCTTTTTTGTAGGTGAGTGCTATTTCATTGTATATAGAGCACGTCTTCTTGCCCATTCACCTGTCGGCGGACCTTGGGCTGCTTCCGTAATTTGCCAGTTATATATAGTACTGCCATAAACATAGGGGTGCGTATGTCTTTTTGAATTAATGTTTTTGTATTTTTTTACAGGTTAGTCTTAAAAGTAATCTTTATACTCAGCATGGAACTCAAACTCACAACCTTGTTTGTATTCTTTGGGTAAATACCCTGTAGTGGGATTATCGCATCATATAGCAATTGTATTTTTAATTTTTAAAAAATGTTTATATTTGAGAGAGAGAGAGAGTGCACGTGAAGGGGGGAGGGGGACACAGAATCGGAAACCAGCTCCAGGCTCTAAGCTGTCAGCACAGAGCCTGGTGCAGTACTTGAACTCACTTGCTCTCACATCATGACCTGAACTGAAGTCGGAGATTTAACTGACTGAGCCACCCAGGCGCCCCTCTATTTTTGATTTTTTTGAAGAACTTCCAGAATGTGTTTCACAGTGGTTGCACCAGTTTGTGTTCCCACCAATGGTGCACAGGGGTTCCCTTTTCTCCATACTCTTGCCAACAGTGGTTGTTTGTTGTGTTTTCCTTTTAGTCATTCTGACAGATGTGAAGTAATATTTCATTGTGGTTTTGATTTGTATTTCCCTGATGATGAGTGAGGTTGAGCATCTTATGTGTCGGTTGGCCGTCTGGATGTCTTCTTTGGAATAATGTCTATTCAGGTTCTCTGCCCGTTTTTTAATTGGATTATTTGGGGGTTTTTTTGGTCTGTGTTTGAGTTGTGTAAGTTCTTTACATGTATTTTGGATACTAACCCTTTATTAGGGATGTCATTTGCAAATATCTTCTCCCATTGGGTATGTTGTCTTTTACTTTTGTTGGTTGTTTCCTTGCTGTGCAGAACCTGTTTATTTTTATTTTTATTTTTATTTTTTTAATGTTTGCTTATTTTTGAGAGAGACAGTGCACGCATGTGCACGAGCAGGGGGCGGGGGGCAGAGAGGGAGAAAGAGGTTCCAAAGAGGGCTCCGAAGTGACGGCAGAGAGCTGGATGTAGGGCTGAAACCTACGAATCCAGAGATCACAACCTGTTGTACTCTCAAGAGACTGAGCCACCCACATGCCCCTGAAGGTTTTTATTTTGATGTAGTCTCAATACTTTAATTTTGCTTTTTTTCCCATCGCCTCAGGAGACATATCTAGAAAAATGTTCCTACGGCCAAAGTCAGAGGTATTAGCACCTGTGCTATGTTCTAGGATTTTTATGGATTCAGCTCTCACATTTGGGTTCTTAATCCGTTTTGAGTTTATTTTTGTGTGTGGTGTAGGAAAGTGGTCTGGTTTCATTCGTTTGTATGTTGCTGTCCAGTTTTCCCAGCACCATTTGTTGAAGAGACTTCTTCTCATTGTGTATTCTTGCCTCCTTTGTCAAAGATTAACCGACCATATAATGTGGGTTTATTTCTGGGCTCTTTATTGTGTTCTGTTGACCCATGTGTCTGTTTTTGTGCCAGTACCATACTACTTGCATTAATACAGTTTTGTACTTTATCTTGAAAGCTGGGATTTGGATAACCTCCAGTTTTTTTCTTTTTCAAGATTGCTTTGGCTGTTTGGGGTGTTCTGTGCTTTCATACAAACTATTTATGTCTTTTCATTGGAGGCTTTAGTCCATTTACTTTCAAAGTAATTATTGATAGATATCCATTTATTGTCATTTGTTACTTGTTTACGGTTTTTGTAGTTCTCTACCCCTTTCTTTGACTCTTTCCTCTCACATTTTTCTGGCTTTCTTTAGTGATATACTTCTTTTTATTTTTTGCATGTCTATTACTGATTTTTTGATTTGTGGTTACCATTAGGTTTGTATATGACATACATATAGCACTCTGTTAAGTTGGTTTGGTTAAGTTTGGACCCATTCTAAAAGGACTTAATTTTTACTCCCTCTCCCAATTTAGGTATGTACTGTCATACTTTTCATCAATTTATTTTTTTGGATGTAAAAAATACTTGTACATTCTACTTTTCTTACTTCCTATCGGTTTTCCTTTCCACTCAAAGACTCCTCTTTAACATTTCTTGTAGGGCTGGTTTAGTGGCGATGAATTCCTTTAACTTTTGTCTGGGAAACCCTGTATCTCTCCTTCTATTCTGAGTGAGAGCCTTGCTGGATAGAGTATTCTTGGTTGCAGGTTTTTGTTTGTTTGTGTTTTGTTTTTCTTTTTAGCCCTTTGAATATATCCTGCTATTCCCTTCTGGCCTGCAGTTTCTGCTCAAAAATCAGCCAATAACCTTATGGGGTTTCCCTTGTAGGTATCTGCTTTCTTTTCTCTTGCTGCTTGAAAATTCTCTATCAGTACTGTTTGCCTTTTTAATTACTTGTGTCTTGGTGTGAACTGCTTTGGGTAGATTTTTTTAAAAATTTCTTTTAGTGTTTATTTATTTTTGAGAGAGAGAGAGAGAGAGAGAGAGAGAGAGCGCGAGCAGGACAGGAGCAGAGAGAGGGAGACACAGAATCGGAAGCAGGCTCCAGGCTCCCAGCTGAGCTGTCAGGATAGACCCCGACGCAGGGCTCAAACTCACAGAGTGTGAGATCATGACCTGAACTGAAGTCGGATGCCTAACCAATGGAACCACCCAGGCACTCCACACCTTGGGTACTTTTTGACAGGAGTTCTCTATTATTTTTTCTCTCTCCTGTTCAGCTTGGTTGCTTTCCATTACTCTGTCCTACAGGTTGCTGATTCGTTCTTCTGCTTCTTCTGATTTACTATTTATTCCCTCTAGTGTCCTTTTAATTTCAGTTACTGAGTTCTTCATCCCTGAATGGTTCTTTTTATTCAAACTTTATTTATTTATTTTTCATGTACTTCAAATTTTAGGAAATTAGTTCAAATCCAAAGGTGACCATATATTTCTTCTTCCGTTTTAGGAAAAAATTGGATTTTTCAGTGTATAGAAACATTCATAAAGGGTGCCTGGGTGGCTCAGTCAGTTAAGCGTCCGACTTCAGCTCAGGTCATGATCTCGCAGTTTGTGAGTTCGAGCCCCGCGTCGGCCTCTGTGCTGACAGCTCAGAGCCTGGAGCCTGCTTCGGATTCTGTGTGTGTGTCTCTCTCTGTCCCTCCCATGCTCATGCTCTGTCTCTCTGTATCTCTCAATAATAAATAAACATTAAAAAAAATAAATAAGAAACATTCATAAGATAATGTTTACATGTGATTAAGCTTAATTTCACCATTCTGTGAGCACAAATATTTAAGTTCGTTTTCTTTATGTTATAAAGAAAAAGAAAATAACATTTTTGCTTAATTTTTAGAAGATAAATACTTTTGTAACAAAGTAGTCAAGCACATCAGCGACCACACTTTTACAGTACTTAAATTAATACCCACCCAGGCTATATTTTCATTACGTGTTTGCATGTAATTATTGAAATCATGGAATGTTTCCATTATTTACATGTATTCCTGATATTTGGTTCGTGCCTCTTATTTTCTTTACTAGAATCGTAAATCATTGTGGTACCTTGTGCAACACAAAAACCCTCTGAATGTATTTTTTATTAGCTTTGTATTTTATGTCGTTAAGGGAAAACATAAGTGCTGTCCAATTTATATTTGTGTTTATTTATTTAACACACTCTCGCATAGTGTTTGCACTTCGCCTCTCTCAAGCAACTTAGGAATACCAATGCAGGTAATATTCCTAAGAACGCCGTGAGTGAGTCCCTACAGGGGCACCCGCCTTTTAAGGCTGGCTGACCAGCAGAAGGAGGCTCACTTTCTTGAGATAGCACTGACCATTAGCAGAGCCAGGATTCATTTGTCGACCGTGTTACCGTGCTGCTTCCCCAGTACCAGAGTCAAGGGTACATGTCCACTCACAGGTGTTCACAGTAGGCATTTTCACAAAGACATTCCATGAACAGAGTGAGAAGTGAAGGTAGCTGTCCAGCCGTACTTTCCCCGGATCTTTAAAGGCTCATCCTGCACCCAGCGAGGAAATGGGGATTCTCATGACTTAGACTTGGGGCCTCCTCCCTTCTCTCTCTGCATGTTCAAACTAGGAGGCACCATCATGCCTAAATCTTCAGCGCAGCCTCTGGGCTGTGGCCTCCTCGTCAGGTGACGTGATGATCTGAGGACTACTAATTTTGATAGGCTCCCCATAGATGCAGGGAAATGGGGATATAATTTAGGGCAAGTCCCTGCCTGTGCAAAGGGGGAAAGCCCATCCCACCCACCAGCACCGTTGAAGACTGGGAGAAGGAAAGCGGGACAATGACATAGGAAATCAGCATGCGAGGGGCGCTTGGATGGCTTAGTCGCTTAAGCGTCCAACTCTTGATTTCAGCTCAGGTCATGATCTCACGGTTTGTGAGTTCGAGCCCCTCTTTGGGCTCTGTGCTGACACCACAGAGCCTGCTTGGTGTTACGTCTCCCCCTCTCTCTGCATCTCCTCTGCTTGTTCTCTATATGTCTCTCAGAATAAATTAAAAAAAAAAAAAGGAAAGAAAATCAGCATACTAATTCCTGGCATCCGTATTATTAGGAAAGGACAAGCAAGCAAATGTCTCCCAGGGAAGCCTAATGTGTAGCCAGGGTTGAAAACCTGGAGACGTTCCCAATTTAGCCAGTGTGGGACCGGAGCCATAAGGAAGGTTTGGCACAAGGAGGTACCTGAATAGAGAGCCTGAGCTAAAATAAGCCTGGCGTGGTGATCAGAAAGCCTAGAAGCTTCCGTTTAGCCTGATGAGCAGTCACAGAAGGGCTAGGAGAATCAGGACCAGCCTGAGATTGGGATGCAGAGTCCTGGTGGCCTTTGAGAACCAGGACAAAAACCAGCATCGTGACCCTACTATCAGGAACAAAATTAACGCTCCACAATGCCAGAGGACAGCTCAGTGAACCCCAGACCAGGAAGCAAACCGTGGCAGCAAAGACCAAGGCAGAGCCTGCCACTCGATCAGAACTTCCGTCTGTATTTGCACCAAAAAGTCCCAGGAACAGGCTGGATACAATTTGCAGGGTCCAATGCGGGAGGAAAACACAAGAACTCTTGTTCAAAAAGAAGAGGGGAAGTGCCATTCAAAACCTTTTCCATATCTCCATGGTCTACCTCTCTCATCTCGTCATAGAGTATATTGTTTGCTATTTCGTGTCTTTCTAAATGAAGGAAAACTAAAATTTTAAGTTACCGGCACGAATTTTATTATTCGTGTTGACATCGCATAATGCCCAGTGCTGTTAGTTTACAGCCTGCTTCGGATGCTTTGGCCCCCCCGCCCCGACACCTCCCCCACTTTTGCTGTCTCTCTCTTAAAAAACATTAAAAAAAGGGGTGCCTGGTTGGCTCAGTTGGTAGAGCATGTGACTCTTGATCTTGGGGTTGTAAGTTCAAGCCCCACGTTGGGTGTAGATGTTACTTAAGAATAAAACATTTTTTAAAGCATTTTTTTTTTTTATTTTGAGAGAGAGAGAGAGAGAGAGCGCGCGCGCACATTGGCGAACAGGGGAGTGACAGAATCTCAAGTGGGACTCCATCTCATGGACGATGAGATTATGACCTGAGCTGAAACCAAGGGTCAGACGCTCAACCTGTTGACTTACCTAGGGGCCCCAAAAATAAGATCTTAAAAAAAAAATCTTAAGCAAACACAAGTTGAAAGATAAAATTATTATGAATTTCAGAATGGTGATCTTTAAATGTGGGTCCTTCTGGGCCTGGGGCCCATCAAGTAAGTCTTGCTCAGAAATACTCTTCTGTATACTCAGATGTTATCTTCGAAGAAGAGGGGAGAGAAGACATTTTCTGCTACCCCTGAAATGAGACTGTCTTGATTATTGGATCCTACTTATAAATTGAAAGGCTGAAATAATTACCTCTTAAAAATTATCTGTTCCCGAGATTCACTGCATTAGTTAAGATCCCATTGGTTGCTGAGAGAAAAAGTGAAAGTCATTATATATGTTAAAAAAATTATTTTTAGAATAGGGACCCAGGGAGGGGCTCTGGTTGGCTCAGCTGGTTAAGCATCCGACTTTGGCTCAGGTCATGATCTCACATTTGGTGAATTCAAGCCCCGCGTCAGGCTCTATGCTGACAGCTCAGAGCCTGGAGCCTGCTTCAGAGTCTGTGTGTGTGTGTGTCTCTCTCTCTCTCTCTCTCTCTCTCTTTTTCTCTCTCCCCCTCTCCCTCTCCCCCTCCCCCTCCCCCTCCCCCTCCCCCTCCCCTGCTCCTGCTGTGTTTCCCTCTCTGTTTGAAAAATAAATAAACATTGAAAAAAAATTAAGAATATGAAGCTAGGGAAAGATGGAAATGTAGAGGATGGACACTAGGAAGGGAAATCCCTCAGACACCACGCCTCTGCTTTGGATTGCCAGGTTCTTGTGGATTCACATCGGCATGTTTTATTTTCTTTTGTCTCAGGAGATCCACTTTCTTTGTTTCTCAAGGTGCACGTGGCCGGATGTGGGAGCCCCTCAGTTGGGAAGTTTACGTTGCCTCAGTCCCAGCAGACGGCACTAAGGATAGCTGTTCTTCTGGTGGAGAGAACCTATGATTGGTCAGCTATACATCTGGATCCGTCTCTGGTCCAACCACTGATCACTGATGAGGGTAGGTACCGAGGTCGGGAAGCTCCTGGGCTGGACAAGCGCTCCTGAAATTTTGTACGGTGCCCTTTGTAGTTGATTAAATGTTCTGTGCATGAAAATAGTAAGCGTTAATAACAACCAGCTAACATACTATGTACCCATACTATGTGCCAGACTCTTTGCTGACCGTATATTCCCCATCTCAGTCCCCACAATAAATGCTCAGGAGGACATAGAGTGGTCTCACAGACCCACTAAGACACTTTTCCCAGATGATCTGGACAATAAGCAAAGGAAAGAAACCCAGGTTCATCGGTGCTCAGGGCTATATCGTTAACCGTTTCCCTGGAACCTAATAAACAAAGGCTGGTCTTAGTGTATACTCTGTTGAAAAAAACTGTCATCACTCTTACAGTTTCCTTTTCCCCGTGGTTATACGTTGGCTGCTATCAAAGAGCTGAGGACACTTGTGATCCTTGATTTTGTTCAAGGAACTCAGTTAAAGTGATGGTAGCAATTAAGCAGAGCAGATTCTCAGAAATCGTTGCCCTTAGTTAATGAGGGACTTTCAGAAGAGTGGTCGTATATCCTCCAAGAGGATGTGCATAATAAAAATTGATGTCAGGTGGATCCGGCCTGCGTGCGGAAATAGGCTTCCCGGAATGTTCAGGATGAGTTTGGTTTTCTGTAAGTATTTGCAGACTGCCCCCTGCTGGCTGATGGAGGGGGACATTGCCCACCCCAGAAGGGTGTGAATGCCAGCAAGAAACCATGGGTCCAAGGTGGCCTCAGTTTCATGTGGCCTCCGTCCAGGTGGAAACGGCTGAGTCTCCCCGTATTTTATGCCCCACGTCACCTCCACAGAGGAGTGAGAAACGGTTCACAGCAGTTTGTTGGTTTTTAATCATCTCCTTGCTGCGTCACAAGGGCTACTTTTGTTGCTTACCAGAGTCAGTGACTGAAATCTCGGTACAAAATTAACTTTGTAAACATCAGAAAGCAGTTCAGGTAGATTAGTGGTCATTTTTGTCCCCCTCATCTCTTGCCTTTCTCACCTGTAACCTGCAGGGTACTTACTGATTTGAAATGTAGATGAACTAGGTTCTGTCCCCAATAAAATCCAGATGGTTATATAGTTACTTGTTTACACTGGTTTCAGTATTTATTAATTTTTAAAATTTTATTTTCCTCTTGTACTTCATAGCTGTGTCTGTATTCTGAGGCTGGTGAATTTTCTTTTCCTTTTTTTTTTTATTTTAGAGGGAGAGAGTGTGCCCATGTGTGCATGGGTGTAAGCATGCATGGGGGAGGGGGAGAGGGAGGAAGAGGGAATCCCAAGCAGGCTCTATGCAAAGTGCAGAACCCAGTACGGAGCTCGATCCATGACCCTGGGATCATGACCTGAGCTGAAATCAAGAATCAGATGCTCGGGGCGCCTGGGTGGCGCAGTTGGTTAAGCGTCCGACTTCAGCCAGGTCACGATCTCGCGGTCCGTGAGTTCGAGCCCCGCGTCGGGCTCTGGGCTGATGGCTCAGAGCCTGGAGCCTGTTTCCGATTCTGTGTCTCCCTCTCTCTCTGCCCTTCCCCCGTTCATGCTCTGTCTCTGTCTGAAAAATAAATGTTGAAAAAAAAAATTAAAAAAAAAAAAAAGAATCAGATGCTCAACCAGCTGAGCCATCCAGGTGCCCCTTAATGTTTATTTTTATTTAAAATGTTTACTGAGGTGCCACCTAGCTACTACTGTATTAAGTCCACTTTAGGAATTATTATTATTTTTTTGTGTGTGAAGAAAGTTAACTTTAAAATTTTTTAATTTTTTTACATTTATTTATTTTTGATAGGCAGAGAGAGACAGAGCACAAGTGGGGGAGGGGCAGAGACAGAGGGAGGCAGAGAATCCGAAGCAGGCTCCAGCCTCCAAGCTGTCAGCACAGAGCCCTCTGCGGGGCTTGACCTCACAGACCGCGAGATCATGACCTGAGCCGAAGTCGGACGCTTAACCGACTGAGCCACCCAGGTGCCCCGAAGAAAGTTAACTTTAAAAAATGATTGAAAGGTGGGGCACCTGGCTGGCTCAGTCAGAAGAGCACACGAGTCTTGATCTCAGGATTGTGACTTTGAGCCCTGTGTTGGGGGCGTAGAGATTACTTACATACATACTTACATACACGAATGCTTTAAAAAATAAAAAATAGGCATAACAATTTCTGTATTGGCTAGTACAATTATTCAATAGCTCTCATAGTTAGAGCTAATACAAAATATCTAGGACTTGAAAACTGGCGGTGAAACTGCTTGTGTGCACACACAAATGCACTCAAGTCCTATTAGAATTTCATTTAGAATAAATTAGTTTAGGATTTAGTATAAAATATTTTTCTAATTTCTAAAGAAGCACATTTTCATTATAGAAAATTCAGAGATTACACATACAGATTTAGAGACATAGTGACTACATGTAAAAGTAAGGTGTGATCTATATATCACATGTATACATGAATGTTGTGTATAATTTACTTCCTAGAGATTCCTATCTCAAATTTGAATACAGAACATTGTATAAAAGGCCATTAGTATGAGATAACCTAGCCAAATAACTGACAGTAATTTAAATGATCATGTAGTGAATGAGCTAATACGATTAAAGGTGTGTAAGACTCCTGTTTCCATATGTGGCTTCCAACATCTAATCAGTAACCCAGACTGCTGAAGATGATGTTAGCATATACAAGTGCCCACTCATGAATGAGAACAGAACACAGGTTAGGTATTGATGTTTAATTAGCTGCTAGGCTTTTTTACCACCTAGGTAACCTCTCCCCACAAATTTTAACAACCTAGCTGTTTGAGCTTAGGTCTTAATGAATTTATAAATTGTGACATGCCATGAGCCTTGATGCTAGAAGTTTAAATGCGTGAAGACAAGGACATGTATAATGTAATATAGTAGGTTTGTTTAAACACACCCCTTAGAGCTCATCCCTTCAAGTGTTTTGTCCCACGTAGTTGCGTTCAGAGGTTATGAATTGTCTCCGCAATGCGTGAATGTAGTCATTCAGCGATATTGATGGAGTGCTGTGTGTGGACGTAATTGTGGGTGAGACAGGCAGACTGCACTGTCATGATGGACAGAGATGACTCCTGGCCAGTCTGAGACAGGAGTGTAAGTCCTGCATGGAAGGTGGCCCAGGGTGATAGAGACTCCCGCCCAACCCCGTCCCTGGGGTCAGGTCGATGGAAAGACACATGACTTCTCAGCTGAATACCGGTCACTGAAATTCCAAGGTGGTGTGGGGCCTTTAGAGACTGCCTTTAGAGACTTGTCATAGCCAAGGCTTCAGTTAGCACTGTGGTTGACTGTGGCTTCAGTAGACTGTTCAAGTCAGACCTTTGACCTGTGGTTTTATTTTTATTTATTTTTAATGTTTATTTTTGAGACAGATTGAGAGAGACAAAGAGTGAGCAGGGGAGGGGCCGAGAGAGAGGGAGACACAGAATCGGAAGCAGGCTCCAGGCTCTGAGCTGTCAGCACGAGCGCCACGCGGGGCTTGAACTCACGAGCCGTGACATCATGACCTGAGCTGAAGTGGGATGCGTAACCGACGGCGCCACCCCGGCGCCCCGAGTCAGACCTTTGAAAAGCCCCAGGATTTAGCGGAGGGCATCACAGTACGTACTCAGCGACCGCTTACTGATGATCGACCGCAGGAAGTCTGATGAAATGGTGCTGGCACGACTGAAAAATCCTTGTTCTGCTCTAAACCCAGATGGGTCTAAGCGCTAGGATGGCTTTGCTTGTCTGGCTTGCTAATTCGTTATCTCCATCCCAGCAGCTCTTCAGCAGTTCGAACAAGAGAGGCCAGGCAGCCAAGGCGTACTGAGCGTGTGTCGTGCCCTCGGGGTGAGTAGTTTGACAAGGACCGTATGTATTTCCATCTTAAAACTGGGATACGTTTGTCTCAGTCATATCCATTCGATTTAAAATTACTCAGTTTGCATGTGGATTGACGCACTCATGGACCACACGTTTAATTGATGGGAGTTAAGATGAGTCAGCACTTCTTTTTCCTGGTTCGTGCTGACAGTTCAAATCCAGGCTCTACCACTTAGAGCTGTGTGACCTTGGGAAGGTTACTTGACATCTCTGTTCCTCATTTCCTAATCTATACATGATGGATAATGATTACACCCAAATTATAGAATGCGTCTGAGGCTAAATGACTTAATGCAGGTAAGGAGCACAGAATACTGTTTGTCACATAGTGAGAACTGTATAATTACTGTATTGTCACTATCCTAAAACATAAAACATTAACATAAAAAACATGTAATTCAGCAGAGAAGATAGTCTATAAAGTAGTTGTTAATATATACAAGGTGATGATTAGACTTAAAATTCTAAACATATCTGAATCCAAATGAGTCCATATTGCAAAGAACAGAGAACCCTGTCACATGGTACTGATTTTATTGTTCCTAACCGTGATGGTATTAATATGAAGAATATTTAGATTATTAAGTCAAACTAATATTTAGTTGATCATCTATCACGAAGGTTTCCATTATTTTCGATGTTTTAAATATGTTGAAAAACATGAATTACAACAATGAGGATGAAATTAAATGGTGAAAATGGAAATGTAGTCATTTAGAATAGTTTTTCTGTCTTCAGATGAAAAATAGATCCTGGAGGAAGCTAGGTCCTCGGAACTGAATACGTTTTAAAATCTAATTTGTTTTTCTTGCATTTTGTAGATGTGGAATTGTTAAAATGTTCATATCTTTGAGCTAATGTGGCATAACAAATTTAATTTGCAAAACAAAGATGACGTGTCTAGAACATGATCCATAATCACTTTTTTCCCTCTTTCAGCTTCACGTTGTAGGGGCTCCGTTAGATAGACTACTCAAGCATATTTTGTGACTCTGTAGAAATTTCCAAATAAATAAAGTCTTGGAAAATCATAAAAGAGTAGCATTTTGGAACAAAACAGTCGCTCATAATTTATCCTTTTCACCGTTTCTAAGTTGTGTCGAGTTGTTGGAATGTCTGGGGTGCTCTGGGCTCGTAATTCACTGGGAAGCCTTCGTGCCACGGTGATCGGATCCGTGGGAAGGGAGGGGGGAGTTGGGAGCGGATTGGGTGGTGAGAACCACACGTGGCATTTGCCCCCCAAGACAGGGTGGGCTGACGGGAGGGCTGCCTGCAGCGTGGTAGCTCCTGGGGCCGCCGTGGCCGCCCCCGCATACCCACCACTGTGCTCCACCCTTGGCTGGCGGCTTCCCCAGCACGAGCCGGGCCTTCCTTTCAACACCGCGGCAAGTCTGGAGGTGCTGCGGTTGGAGGCTGCCAGCCAGTGCTCCACTTGCAGTGGGTCTCGGTTCATTCTGGAAGGCGGATTGGAGCGGCACGTCTGGTCACTGCTTCTAAATCCAGCTTAGCATCTGCGTGCGGTCTCATCACACCTTCGCCGTGTCACACAGAGATGGCCAGACTTCAATATCGGTGCACTTCTGGGGTGTCTGGTTTCTTAGAGCGTCATCTTCGAAGGTCGTTCACGCTTCCTGTTGCTGCTTTTGGCAGAGTGTGTGGGAAGGGGGTAAAGAGTAGCTCAAAGGGTTTTATTATAATTGAGTTTGTCTATTTAAAGGGCCATTTACTCTGCCAGTCGCAGGGATTATTATTATTAGCTCTAGTGGTAGTGGTAATTATGGTAGGAAAAGCAGGGGAGGGGGAGAGAGGAAAGGAATCTAATAGCCATCCTAATGCCATTAATATTTATTGGGCCCACTGCTAAGGCCTGCCATGTAGAATGTCGTGCAGTACTTGCGTCGGCATCACAAACAGCGTGTCAGTATGGTTCTCAGGTTGGAGATGACGTACAGAGGGGTTGCGTGACTCGTCCCAGCTCGCGGAGCTAGTAAACGATACAGGTAGATGCAGACCTCTGCGGTAGGCATCCTTCATACCCTCTCCCATCTGTGTCCTTATAACCAGGACCTGGGCTTGATTATTCCGTATGCTCATCTTGTGATATAACTTGTCACTATGGGTTTGATCTTTTTAGCCTCGATATCCTCATCTACGGAAACTCCCTAATAACGATAACCAATCTTTCTCGCAAGCATAATGTGGGGGGGGGGGGAAGATGTTGTTGACAAACTGTTTTGTAAACTATAAACCCTTCATCGATAAATGTTAGCATCTTACTGGTGTTAAGTATTTTGTGTTCTAGAAGTGAGACTAGGATGCAGTTATAAAATGTTGACAACAGCAAATGCTGTCAATTCATTCTCAGGAGTTGTGATCCCAGGATGTTGGATGTGGAGGTTATCCAGTCCACAAGTGCTCAATCAAGTGCTGCGTATTTGTATCATTTAGGGGAGCTTCTAAAAATGGTTGTTGCTCAAGATTCAGTCCATTTTCAGAAATCGTATTTCATTGGTCTGGTGTAGGGCCGAAGCATCTAAGTATGTGTACACGTGCATGCGTATGTATTTGTACGTGTAGACATGTGTCTGAACATACGCGTTTATATGTATGTTTGTGTGTGTTCTCCAGAATGATTCTAGTATGTAGCCAGAGGGCAAAAATGGCTGGATTCAGCCAGCCAGCTTCCTTCTGATGTGAGGGGTGACCACCTGTTCACCAAGGACAGTCCCCTGGACACATGCTGCCCACTGTCCCACCTGGTTAGCCCACCCCCTTTTACTCTCAAAAGTCATTGTTGGGATGGCACATGATACAGGTTACGTAGGTGATGTAGTCCCCTGCTGATGAGGAACTGAAGTTTTGGGAGGCTATTGTCCTTCTAAAAGGAATAGAATATGAGATTGCTGCAGAGTCATGTTGAACATCTTGTGAGTAAGTAGGGTGTTTCTTGTGATTCTTAAGCTGAGAGGATTTCTCAATTTTTCCTTGATAATAAGAAGTCTTTAAGATAAGAATATGCTGGGGCGCCTGGGTGGCGCAGTCGGTTAAGCGTCCGACTTCAGCCAGGTCACGATCTCGCGGTCCGTGAGTTCGAGCCCCGCGTCAGGCTCTGGGCTGATGGCTCGGAGCCTGGAGCCTGTTTCCGATTCTGTGTCTCCCTCTCTCTCTGCCCCTCCCCCGTTCATGCTCTGTCTCTCTCTGTCCCAAAAATAAACAAAAACGTTGAAAAAAGAAGAAAAAAAAATTTAAAATAAGAATATGCTGTGTTTCCATGTCAGCCAACAAAGTTTTGCGATACTGACGTCTCATCCCACAGGTTGATTCACGTAGAAGATAGTTGATCCTCGTTTATAATTGCTGAAAGCAGCTTCTTGTGAATACTGTCCTTTGTTATTTAACAAGTTAGATTTAGGAAACAAATCAACAGCTTTATCAACTGCCTGGATACTGGTTTTCTGAACATCACATATGGTCCTCCTGGGTACGATGTGCTTAATGACAATATTTATGCAACCTCGGACCAAAAGAACATTCGATCCTGACCAAGAGGTTTGACCTGTTGTTCCTCTGACAAAATGATGCAGTGTTCTTAGCTGACACTTTCTCAGCTGACGTCAGACTTGATGTTGGCATTAAAGCCAGCATTAGCCTGCATATCCGTGCCCCAGAATAGCTAAGATACTTTTCAGCCAGTAGTCTGGGTTTTAAAGGATGCACAAGGAGTCTGTATTCAGTCCACCTACAAATCCATGGATGTGGGCATTTTGCTGTGGTAATAGTAACGTTAGCCTCTCATCACTGGGCTGCCGTTCCAGGGTGACCCAATCAGAAGTGCAGATCTAGGAAGATAACAGGTCTCAGAGTGAAACCAAGGGTGCTAGAAGTTTACGTCACTGGGCAGTAATGAGTGTCTGCTTGTGGAGTCTGGGAACTGTATGATACCCTAAAGATCCAATACAGTATACCATACGAGACTGGAGTGTTCTCACTTTTGTTTGTGTATGATTATGGATGAACATCAGAAATTCATTTAACTTTTTTAAATTCTGGCATAGTTAGCGTACAGCGTTATAGTGGTTTCAGGTGTACGATATAGTGAGTCAACAATTGTGGACCTTACTCAGTGCTCATCATAGTGAGTCAACAATTCTGTACATTCAGTGCTCATCATAGTGATTTAACACTTCTGTTCATTACTCAGTGCTCATCATAGTGAGTCAACAATTGTGTACCTTACTCAGTGCTCATCATAGTGAGTCAACAATTCTGTACATTCAGTGCTCATCATAGTGATTTAACACTTCTGTTCATTACTCAGTGCTCATCATAGTGAGTCAACAATTGTGTACCTTACTCAGTGCTCATCATAGTGAGTCAACAATTCTGTACATTACTCAGTGCTCATCAGAGTGAGTCAACAATTCTGTTCATTACTCGGTGCTCATCCTGGTGATTTGGTAATTCTGTACATTACTCTGTGCTCATCGGAGTGAGTCAACAATTCTGTACATTACTCAGTGCTCATCTTGATGAGCCAACAATTCTGTACATTACTCACTGCTCATCTTGATGAGCCAACAATTCTGTACATTACTCAGTGCTCATCTTGATGAGTCAACAATTCTGTACATTACTCAGTGCTCATCAGAGTGAGTCAACAATTCTGTTCATTACTCAGTGCTCATCATAGTGAGTCAACAATTTTGTACATGACTCAGTGCTCATCTTGATGATTCAACAATTCTGTACATTACTCAGTGCTCATCTTGATGATTCTGCAATTCTGTACATTACTCAGTGCTCATCTTGATGAGCCAACAATTCTGTACATTACTCAGTGCTCATCTTGATGAGCCAACAATTCTGTACATTACTCAGTGCTCATCTTGATGAGCCAACAATTCTGTACATTACTTAGTGCTCATCTTGATGAGTCAACAATTCTGTACATTACTCAGTGCTCATCTTGATGATTCAACAATTCTGTACATTACTCAGTGCTCATCTTGATGATTCTGCAATTCTGTACATTACTCAGTGCTCATCTTGATGAGCCAACAATTCTGTACATTACTCAGTGCTCATCTTGATGAGCCAACAATTCTGTACATTACTCAGTGCTCATCTTGATGAGCCAACAATTCTGTACATTACTTAGTGCTCATCTTGATGAGTCAACAATTCTGTACATTACTCAGTGCTCATCTTGATGAGTCAACAATTCTGTACATTACTCAGTGCTCATCTTGATGATTCTGCAATTCTGTACATTACTCAGTGCTCATCTTGATGAGCCAACAATTCTGTACATTACTTAGTGCTCATCTTGATGAGTCAACAATTCTGTACATTACTCAGTGCTCATCTTGATGAGTCAACAATTCTGTACATTACTCAGTGCTCATCTTGATGATTCTGCAATTCTGTACATTACTCAGTGCTCATCTTGATGAGCCAACAATTCTGTACATTACTCACTGCTCATCTTGATGAGTCAACAATTCTGTACATTACTCAGTGCTCATCATAGTGAGTCAACAATTGTGTACATTACTCAGTGCTCATCATAGTGAGTCAACAATTCTGTACATTACTCAGTGCTCATCATAGTGAGTCAACAATTCTGTTCATTACTCAGTGCTCATCCTGGTGATTTGGTAATTCTGTACATTACTCTGTGCTCATCGGAGTGAGTCAACAATTCTGTACATTACTCAGTGCTCATCTTGATGAGCCAACAATTCTGTACATTACTCACTGCTCATCTTGATGAGCCAACAATTCTGTACATTACTCAGTGCTCATCTTGATGAGTCAACAATTCTGTACATTACTCAGTGCTCATCAGAGTGAGTCAACAATTCTGTTCATTACTCAGTGGTCATCATAGTGAGTCAACAATTTTGTACATGACTCAGTGCTCATCTTGATTATTCAACAATTCTGTACATTACTCAGTGCTCATCTTGATGATTCTGCAATTCTGTACATTACTCAGTGCTCATCTTGATGAGCCAACAATTCTGTACATTACTCAGTGCTCATCTTGATGAGCCAACAATTCTGTACATTACTCAGTGCTCATCTTGATGAGCCAACAATTCTGTACATTACTTAGTGCTCATCTTGATGAGTCAACAATTCTGTACATTACTCAGTGCTCATCTTGATGAGTCAACAATTGTGTACATTACTCAGTGCTCATCATAGTGAGTCAACAATTCTGTACATTACTCAGTGCTCATCATAGTGAGTCAACAATTCTGTTCATTACTCGGTGCTCATCCTGGTGATTTGGTAATTCTGTACATTACTCTGTGCTCATCGGAGTGAGTCAACAATTCTGTACATTACTCAGTGCTCATCTTGATGAGCCAACAATTCTGTACATTACTCACTGCTCATCTTGATGAGCCAACAATTCTGTACATTACTCAGTGCTCATCTTGATGAGTCAACAATTCTGTACATTACTCAGTGCTCATCAGAGTGAGTCAACAATTCTGTTCATTACTCAGTGCTCATCATAGTGAGTCAACAATTTTGTACATGACTCAGTGCTCATCTTGATGATTCAACAATTCTGTACATTACTCATTGCTCATCTTGATGATTCTGCAATTCTGTACATTACTCAGTGCTCATCTTGATGAGCCAACAATTCTGTACATTACTCAGTGCTCATCTTGATGAGCCAACAATTCTGTACATTACTCACTGCTCATCTTGATGAGCCAACAATTCTGTACATTACTTAGTGCTCATCTTGATGAGTCAACAATTCTGTACATTACTCAGTGCTCATCTTGATGATTCAACAATTCTGTACATTACTCAGTGCTCATCTTGATGATTCTGCAATTCTGTACATTACTCAGTGCTCATCTTGATGAGCCAACAATTCTGTACATTACTCAGTGCTCATCATAGTGAGTCAACAATTGTGTACATTACTCAGTGCTCATCTTGATGAGCCAACAATTCTGTACATTACTCAGTGCTCATCTTGATGAGCCAACAATTCTGTACATTACTCAGTGCTCATCTTGATGAGCCAACAATTCTGTACATTACTTAGTGCTCATCTTGATGAGTCAACAATTCTGTACATTACTCAGTGCTCATCTTGATGAGTCAACAATTCTGTACATTACTCAGTGCTCATCTTGATGATTCTGCAATTCTGTACATTACTCAGTGCTCATCTTGATGAGCCAACAATTCTGTACATTACTCACTGCTCATCTTGATGAGCCAACAATTCTGTACATTACTCAGTGCTCATCATAGTGAGTCAACAATTGTGTACATTACTCAGTGCTCATCATAGTGAGTCAACAATTCTGTACATTACTCAGTGCTCATCATAGTGAGTCAACAATTCTGTTCATTACTCAGTGCTCATCCTGGTGATTTGGTAATTCTGTACATTACTCTGTGCTCATCGGAGTGAGTCAACAATTCTGTACATTACTCAGTGCTCATCTTGATGAGCCAACAATTCTGTACATTACTCACTGCTCATCTTGATGAGCCAACAATTCTGTACATTACTCAGTGCTCATCTTGATGAGTCAACAATTCTGTACATTACTCAGTGCTCATCAGAGTGAGTCAACAATTCTGTTCATTACTCAGTGCTCATCATAGTGAGTCAACAATTTTGTACATTACTCAGTGCTCATCTTGATGATTCAACAATTCTGTACATTACTCAGTGCTCATCTTGATGATTCTGCAATTCTGTACATTACTCAGTGCTCATCTTGATGAGCCAACAATTCTGTACATTACTCAGTGCTCATCTTGATGAGCCAACAATTCTGTACATTACTCAGTGCTCATCTTGATGAGCCAACAATTCTGTACATTACTTAGTGCTCATCTTGATGAGTCAACAATTCTGTACATTACTCAGTGCTCATCTTGATGAGTCAACAATTGTGTACATTACTCAGTGCTCATCATAGTGAGTCAACAATTCTGTACATTACTCAGTGCTCATCATAGTGAGTCAACAATTCTGTTCATTACTCGGTGCTCATCCTGGTGATTTGGTAATTCTGTACATTACTCTGTGCTCATCGGAGTGAGTCAACAATTCTGTACATTACTCAGTGCTCATCTTGATGAGCCAACAATTCTGTACATTACTCAGTGCTCATCTTGATGAGCCAACAATTCTGTACATTACTCAGTGCTCATCTTGATGAGTCAACAATTCTGTACATTACTCAGTGCTCATCAGAGTGAGTCAACAATTCTGTTCATTACTCAGTGCTCATCATAGTGAGTCAACAATTTTGTACATGACTCAGTGCTCATCTTGATGATTCAACAATTCTGTACATTACTCAGTGCTCATCTTGATGATTCTGCAATTCTGTACATTACTCAGTGCTCATCTTGATGAGCCAACAATCTGTACATTACTTAGTGCTCATTTTGATGAGTCATCAATTCTGTACATTACTCAGTGCTCATCTTGATTCAACAATTCTGTACATTACTCAGTGCTCATCAGAGTGAGTGAACAATTCTGTTCATTACTCAGTGCTCATCATAGTGAGTCAACAATTTTGTACATTACTCAGTGCTCATCTTGATGATTCTGCAATTCCGTATATTACTCAGTGCTCATCTTGATGATTCTGCAATTCTGTACATTACTCAGTGGTCATCTTGATGATTCTGCAATTGTGTATGTTACTTAGTGCTCATAATAGTGAGTCAACAATTCTGTACATTATTCAGTGCTCATCATGGTAAGTGTGCTCTTCATCCATGTCACCTATTCCCCCCAACCCTCACTTCCTGTCTGATAACCACCTGTTGGTTGTCTACAGTTATGAGTCTGTTTTTTTGTTTTCTCTTTGTGTGTTTGGTTTCCTAAATTCCGCCTATGAATGAATACCTGTGGTGTTTGTCCTTCTCTGACTTATTTCTCTTTGCATTATACTCTAGCTCTATCCCTGTTGTTGCAAATGGAAAGGTTTCATTCTTTTTTATGGCTGAGTAATATTCCATTGTATACATGTACCACAACTTCTTCATCCATTCATCTGTTGATAGACACTTGGGCTGCTTCCATAATTTGGCTGCTGTAAATAATGCTGCTATAAACATAAGGGGGCATATATCTTTTGAAAGTAGTGTTTTTGTATTGTTTGGGTAAACACCCAGTGGAATTACTGCATCATGTGGTAATTCTGTTTTTACGTTTCTGAGGCACCTCCATACTGTCTTCCACAGTGGCTGCACCACTTTGCCCTTCCACCAGCAGGGCATGAGGGTTCCTTTTCCTCCACATCCTCGCCAACACTTGCTGTTTCTTGCGTTTTTGATTTTAGCCATTCTGACAGCTGTGAGGTGGGATCTCATTGTAGTTTTGATTTGCATTTCCCTGATGATTAGTGATATTGAGCATCTTTTCATGTGTCGGTCATTTGGATGGCTTCTCTGGAAAAGGATCTGTTCATGTCTTCTGCCTGTTTTTTAATTGGATTATTAGTTTTTTGGGAATTGAGTTGTATAAGGTTTTTATATACCCTGGATACTAACCCTTTATTGGATATATTATTGGTAAGTATCTTCTCCCATTCAGTAAGTTGCCTTTTTGTTTTGCTGATTGTTTCCTTTGCTGTGCAGAAGCTCTTTATTTTGATGTAGTCCCAATAGTTGATTTTTGCTTTTGTTTCCCTTGCCTCTGGAGACCTAAGAAAATGTTGTTATAGCCGATTTCAGAAAAATTACTGCCTATGCTCTCCTTGAGACTTTTTATGATTTCAGGTCTCCCATTTAGGTCTAAATTTAATCTGTTTTGTGTTTGTTTTTGCGTATGGTGTAAGAAAGTGGTCCAGTTTCATTCTTTTGCATGTTGCTCTCCAGTTTTCCCAGCACCATTTGTTGAAGAGACTTTTTACCATTGCATATTCTTGCTTCCTTTGTCAAAGATTAATTGATGATATGATGGTGGTTTTTCGTTCTGTTCTGTTGATCTGTGTGTCTGTGTTTGTGCCAATACCACACTGTCTTAACGACTGCTGCTTTGTAATGTAACTTGATGTCTGGAATTGTGATGCCTCCAGGTTTGCTCTTCTGTTTCAAGATGGCTATCACTGTTCAGGTCTTTTGTGGTGCCATACGAAGTTTAGGATTGTTTGTTCTAGTTCTGTGACAAATGCTGTTGGTATTTTGATAGAGATTGCATTAAATCTGTAGCTCGCTTTGGGTAGTATAGACATCGTAACAGTATTTGTCCTTCCAATCCATGAGCATAGAATATCATTCAGAGGTCGATTTTGATGTATCTGAGATTTCTTCTACAAATCTCCAAAAAACCCTTTGCAGAATATAGTGGCACTTTCCTCGATTGTAAATTTTGAATGGTTATATGGTTGATTTTGAAAGGTGCTATGGCTGTGCCAAGTGGGCCCTCCGCAAACAGTTGGCTCGTGTTATTTGAAAAAGAGGAGTGTAACTCTTAATGGGATTTAGAGTCCAAGAAATGTATACTCTTCTCGTAGTTGTCTAATTTACGAAAGAAAGGTCAGCAGATATCCCCATTTTCTGAGGAAAGGGGGCAATGAAAAGAAACACTTACTCCAGCTGTTTTTCTGATTCTCCCAAGACATGCTGGGTGTCCCTCCTCTGTATTCTAAGCACACCATGTACATTTCCTTTATTAGGATCCATTGCACAGTGTCCTAGAAGTACTGTTTTGGCAGTCTTTCTCTGGTCTAGAGCAGAAACCATGTCCTTCTTAGATTTGCATGCAAAGCTCTCGGCAAAGAAATTAACCCATACTGGATTTACAAAATACCTTTGGAGGTAACACATAGTCAGGGAGCAATATTTAGGGTGACATGAAAATCTACAATGAAGCATCACGGAAACCAGACCGTTCCCATAAACAAAACACTCATTCACTATTCAGAGTCAGTTCCTTTCTACAGGTGATCAAAAGAATGAGGGAGGTAGAGAGAGCTTATCAAAATCTGGTTTTGCTCAAATTGACCAATATGTTTTGAAGACCGTAACGCAGATGCTTTTAAGTAGTTGCGCTCATCAAAGTTCACTCTGACTTAATCTGAGCGGTGGGGAATGTCTTTGCATGTGGAGATGGCCAAAGGTTCATGGATACACTTTCCAGAATAATATGATTATGAGATCAACCAAGGATGACCAAATGCAAAGGGTTTAAGTAGTTCTAGAAGATGCTGGCTGATTGTCTGGACGAAAATGACAGCATACACGCCCAATAAAGCACATTACTGATCCCGGTCACCTGCTTCGTATGGCTCTACTGTGGCCCTGTTTTCCAGGGTGGCAGTTTGGCCGTCATCTCCAGAGCGTAAGGACTGCCCACCTTCCTGAGTCCGTTATACTCCCCGAATGCTTTATGTACAGGCAGGTATCCATTTCTGAGCCACTGCATCGCCTACGTGGTAGAGGAAAAGAGCGGTGATAGATGGAGTTGGCCTTGTGAACAGAAAGGTGCTTTTTGTAATACCAAGCAGTTACTGACTTCCCTGTGTGTGTTCAGAGGAGTGTCAGCCACCTGGCGGGTTTCAATTGTGCCTATCCATAAAATGCCAGGTGGCCCCGCGACACCAGCTTTGCCTACTAATCACAACCAGTGTCGTCTGTATATCGGCGTAATGCGCACACTGATAAAGTCATGCGGTTGTCATGGGACTAGAGAAGGTTTCTAACCACACCAGCTTCTGCACTTTACAATCCGTAATGTTTACACACCGCTTTGGGGACGTTTCTCCAAGGATCAATCGATCCCTTTAATCTTGGTATCATCTATACATCACTGACGTGTTTCGCTCTGTGCTCTCGCCTGTTCACAAGATGAAGGAAACTCTTCCTTTTGGATCTCACACCAGCATGTGACACAGGAAGCATCGGCGACCTCACGGTGCCGGGAACCCCATCACACGCCGAGCTCTCTGACCCCCAGGCCATCAGTAGTGCTTGTAACTAATACGGGTTGCAAACTGTATAGCTACCAGAAAACCAGATCTTCGAGAACGTTTTCCCTGAGCTTAGCACGATTGACTGAGCCACCTGGCCTTTCTGCAGAGATCTTTTCTTTGTCTTTTGTCTTGAAGGAGGGGAGTCGGTACCTACTGGTCTCCACCATCCCTTTGTAAGAAAATCTTGCAGAGAATCTACTTCACATTTTACCAAGGACAGTAACTGGCATAATGGTGATTCTATTCGGTTTCTTATTTTTATTTTTTTTTAAGTTTATTTTTAACAGAGAGAGAGCATGAGTTGGGGAGGGGCAGAGAGAGAGGGAGAAAGAGAATCCCAAGCAGGCTCTGCACCACCAGCACAGAGCCTGATTCAGGGCTCGAACTCATGAAACTGCGAGACCATGACCTGAGCCAAAACCAAGAGTGCAATGCCTAACTGACCGAGCCACCCAGGTGCCCCTCTGTTTCTGTTTTTTGTTTGTTTGTTTGTTTTTAAATAACAGTTGTGACTTTATTTATTTATTTATTTATTTGTTTATTTTTTAACGTTTATTTATTTTTGGGACAGAGAGAGACAGAGCATAAACGGGGAAGGGTCAGAGAGAGAGGGAGACACAGAATCTGAAACAGGCTCCAGGCTCTGAGCAGTCAGCACAGAGCCCGACGCGGGGCTCGAACTCCCGGACCGCGAGATCGTGACCTGAGCCGAAGTCGGACGCTTAACCAACTAGGCCACCCAGGTGCCCCAACAGTTGTGACTTTAAAATGCAATATAGAGCAGTTGTATTTTTTTAAATTAATTTTTAAGTAGGTTCTATGTCCAGTGTGGGGCTTGAACACGACCCCGAGATCAAGAGTCGTGTGCTCCACTGACTGAGCCAGCCAGGTGCCCCAAACGGCAGGATTATTTTTTTTTTTTTAAACAAGATAACGTTATATGTGAGCTGCAATGCATTTCATTTGAATATTGTTTGTTCCACTATTTCTGTGTTTCAGTTCTTCTTTTCCATAGTTTTTACTCTATGAAAAATGATGTATTTTAGAATAGATGACTCTGCCATTGTCCACTTCTAGTTTTCCAAACAGACATTTCTGAGACGGTTTTTAAAAAGTAACATTTTGGGAGCACCTGCGTAGCTTAGTTGATAAGCATCTGACTCTTGATTTTGGCTCAGGTCATGATCTCACAGTTTGTGACATTGAGTCCTTAGTCGGGCTCTGTCCTGACTGCACGGAGCGTGCTTGGGATTCTCTCTCTCTCTCTCTCTCTCTCTCTCTCTCTCTCTCTGTGCCCCCCACCAACTCTCACTCTCTCAAAATAAAGAAACATTAAAAAAAAAAATGAGTCACATTTTGGCTTTTACACAAGCGATGGAGTCATGCTTCCCAGGAGTGAAACTTTTTTCCAGTAATGTCTGCACCATAATAGCCATGACACGACCAATTCTAAATTTCAAAATGATGAGGAAATCGGTATATTAAGTTAATTTTGAGAAGCATCACTTTTAGAGCAGCCTGTTGCTGTAGTGACGTTAATAGTGTGTACACCTTTTTGTAATGGAGAACTAACTAGAATCACTTAAAAAAAACCTTTTTAGCGTTTATTCACCTTTGGGAGAGAGAGACCGTGCACGAGCAGGGTAGGGGCAGAGAGAGAGGGAGATAAGAATCCGAAGCAGGCTCCAGGCTCCGAACTGTCAGCACAGAGCCCAATGCAGGGCTCAAACCCATGAACTGTGAGATCATCACCTGAGCCAGAGTTGGACACTTAACCGACTGAGCCACCCAGGCGCCCCTGGAATCACTTTTTAAATTGGCTTGGTAGGGAGTCTGCGGTGAGGGAAGACCTGAGGATTGGTTTCTTCAGCCTTTTGATAAGATACTAGTAGAGGTACGGCTTCCTCTTCCTAGATAACTGGTTTCTCACAGTAACCATAAATATTCTTTTGGATTTCACAGACCTGTATGTTCTGCTAAGGTCAAGGTTTCAGATAGAGCTTAATAAATTTGTGGTAGTATTTGGTGACTCAGTAGGGCTTTGGTTTGTCCTTGGCCAGACTCTCAAGAGAATATCCTGTCCTAGCCTCTTTATTATTTTTTTTAATTTTTTTTACATTTATTTATTTTTTCAGAGACATAGAGCACAAGTTGGGGAGGGACAGAGAGAGAAGGAGACACAGAACAGGAGGAGGCTCCAGGCTCTGAGTTGTCAGCACAGAGCCCGACACGGGGCTCAAACTCACAAACTGTGAGATCATGACCTGAGCCGAAGTCAGACGCTTAACCGACTGAGCCACCCAGGCGCCCCTGTCCTAGCCTCTTTAAACTGTGGTGTTTCTCCCACTCCATGCAGGTGGGGACAGCTTCTCCAAGGTGTAAGCTGTGGTGTTTCTCCCATTCCATGCAGGTGTGGACTGCTTCTCCAAGGTGGTCTCTGACTTTAGTGATGCCCTTCTCTGGGCAGAAAGTCCACATGCTGTCCGATCCCATTCAATTCCAAGTTGTAAGGAGAACAAAATTTTGTGACTGGAAACACAGGTGCTTATCTTTCACGTCTACCCAGCTATTTCTGCTACGCTGCAGGGGATCTCCATCAGTTAAAACTGGTAGAATATGGATGGCAAGCAAGCATATGAGTAGATGCTCTGTGCCTTGTGTCATCAGGGACATGCAAATGAAGACCATCATGAGATACCACTACACAACTGTTAGAAATGGTGGAATCCACAACACTGACAACACCAAATGCGGGGGGTGGGGGTGTAGATCAACTGGGACGGTGTCATTCAGGGCTGGTGGGCATGCAAGATGGCGCAGCCACTTGGGAAGACACTTGGATGTTTTCTTACAGAACGACACAGCCTTACCATATGATCTAGCAATCATGCTGTGCAAAGGAACTGAAAACTTACGTCTTTGCAGAAACCTGCACGCAAATACGTATAGCAGCTTTATTCATAACTTCCCAAACTTGGAAGCAGCCAAGGTGTCCTTTAGTAGGCGAAGGGCTAAACCGTGGCACAACCAGACAATGGAGTGTTATTTAGCACTCAAAAGAAATGAGCTATCATACCAAGAAAAGACCTGGAGTGAACTTGTAGTGCATATTACCTAGTGGAAAGAGCTAACCTGAAAAAGCTACGTACTGTGTGATTCCAAGTCGATGACATTCTGGAAAAGGCAAAACCGTGGAACAGTAGACAGATCAGTGGTTGCCAGGTGAGTGTGGGAGACATGAATAGAGCAGAGCACATAGGACTTTCAGGGCAGTGGAAAGACTCTATGATACTATCGTGGTAGGGACTTGTCATCATACATTTGTGCAAACCTATACAACGGACAGTACCAAGAGTGAACCCTTATGTAAACTGAGGACTTTGTGCAATTACGATGTGTCCATGTAGCTTCATCAGTCTGTAACCACGCTCTTGTTGGTACTAGGAGAGGCGATGCGTGTGTGGGGGCACAGGTGTGCAGGCAGGAGATATCCCTTCACCTTCCTCTCAGTTTGGCTGTGCACCTGAAACTGCTCTAAAACATAAAGTCTTAATAAAGACAGAAGCAGAAACTAGTGATCACGTTTTGGTGTAGCATGATCAGTTACTTCACGAGATGGGAGCCTCAATTTATGCTATTTAAATGCGATTTAATCCTCTGGTTGCAGAACTTACAATACCCTGTGTTGTGTGTGTTGGTTTCGTGCATCGTTTGTTTGCACACATTCTGCGTAAGCTCTTGTTTAGGTTATTTTATGAGTCCATCTGTGTATCTTAGATGCGGAAATGTGCTTTCTGCCTCCGCCTTTTAGACGGCATTCCTCGCCTTTTCCTTGAGTTCTTTAAGCACTATGACCAACCTTTCTGTACACCGGCACAGGTCCGCTACCTGCTCGGATGCCATGCCCCTGGCAGCTACCTCCAACATAAACTTGTACTCCGGAATCCATCGGAAACCATATTTCCTTCTTTTTCTCCAAACGTGTGGAGTTTTAATAATTTTAGGAACAATTTACTAAGTGCTCGCTCTGAGGCAGGGATCCCACTAAACGTCAGACATTATCATTTTATTTGTCTGCCCAACAGCGTGGGCAAGAGCTGGGCGGTGATTTTATCCCTCTTTTGAGATCTGCAGGCTGCAGTTTAGTCAAGTAACTCTCCCCAGGTTGTGCAGCTAGCGGTCGGACCAGCCAGAACCGCAGCGCTCTATCATCCTAAAGCCCGTCGTCTTCATCGGCGTGCTCCCTCCTGGTTGGTAACTCGGCCTTCGTCCGGGCTCTGCAGCAGGCCTCACCGTGTCGACTCTGTGCGCCCCTGGCCACGTCTGCAGCACTGGCCTCGGCCGCTCCTTAGCTGTGCACCGCCTTTCAGACAGAGTGGTTTCCTCCTCTTCCGTAGCCCGTGTTCTCCCGTACAGTCCCTGAGGGCACACGTGGCTCCCTCGGTTCTGCTGGTCTCCCCCTCCTCTGCCCATCTTGTGAACCGCACACCCTGCAGCGTCCACTTCACCCCTGACCTGCTGGATGACGTTTCCCCGGACGTCCTGTGCGGAGCTGCCTCACCCTGAGCTCACTGAGGTCGCTCTGTGCGTGGAGATGTGGTTACTTTCTGCTGTGAATCTCTCTGACGTACTCGGAGTTCCTCGAAGACAGCTCAGGTTTCATTTGCCTTTGTATCTCCAAGATCTGCAGTGTGAAGAGCTTGATCATGATGTAAGAAATATTTGCTCAACGTATTCCCACTGCCCACATGTGTGTGACTCGAAGTCTTACGAGGTCAGAGCGTCTAAGGGCATCCCTCTGTCACGTCTTCTCCACTCTCTCAAGGTTGAGCAACACGACATCCCATCACTTCTGATGTGGGTGTGGGCATCTTGCGGGCAGTTTGTCCTCCGAGCTTTTGTTTGTCTGATTGTCTGTGTTCACAAATCCTTGCTCTCCATCAAATTCTGTGTGTCCCACGTTTCCATAGTGTCTGCCTGGGTGCTCATACCGTGCTCATCTTGTGTCTCGTTTGTGTGGAATCTCTACTGGTGCTTTGGACCCATTGAAGTCTCTGTTCCTTTGGGTTGGCATCTCCAATCATGCCCTTCCTCGTTAGGGCACATATGATGTGCTCTCCTTCCTGTTGTCTCCTCCTCTTCCTGCTCTCCCTCCCTCTCCTTCTTTTCCTCCTCTGCCCCTCCTCTCCCTCTTCTTCTCCTCCTTAAAGTAGGGTCTACACCTAACATGGGGCTTGAACTCAAGACCCCCAGATCAAGAGTTTCGTGCTTTACCTACAGAGCTAGCCAGGTGCCTGTCTTTCCTGTCTTCGTGATCCTTTATTAGAACCTTGGTCCATTCGTTCATCACTGTTGATTGACATAAACGTATTCACATACATCACTGTTTATTTACACACAGATTTTATAATTTTATCGTCGTCCTCTTTGTATCGTAATGCCATGCGTTGCACCTCCTTCATCCCAGCCAGGAAATGCTTACTGCAAGGTCCTTCCAACTGCAGACCGATTTCAAAGGCTTGCTTACTTATTCAGCCTTGAGCTATCTCTTGATTGAAAAGAAGTGACTTTCTTTCCTGAACAATAAGCACATATAGTAGTATCAATTTTTATTTCAAGAGTTGAATAATTACTTATTAAAGAAAACTTCCCATTTTTAGGAGTTTGCAGGAATCATGTAAATGAGTTAGTGACTTTTACCCAGGCTTTATCGAGGGAGCTGCTAATTTTCTGTAGGTTTGTCAGTAGAGTTTCATTACATTGGGATGATATGGTTCTTTAAAAAAGTAAGTATTTTAGGGGTGCCTGGGTGACTCAGTCGGTTAAGTGTCTGACTTGAGCTCAGGTCATGATCTCATCGTTTATGAGTTTGAGCCCCGTGTCGGGTTCTGTGCTGACAGCTCGGAGCCTGGAGCCTGCTTCAGTTTCTGTGTCTCCCTCTCTGTCTCTCTGCCACTCCCCTGCTTGTGCGTGGGCTCTCAAAAATAAGTAAACATTTTTTTAAATGTTTGTTTATTTATTTACTTTTGAGGTGGGGGGGGGCAGAGAGAGAGAGAGGGAGACAGACAATCCCAGGCAGGCTGAGCACGGTCAGTGCAGAGCCCAATGTGCACAAACCGTGAGATCATGACCTGAGCTGAAACGAAGAGTTGGATGCTTAACCGACTGAACCACCCAGGTGCCCCAAGTATGTAAACGTTTAAAAAAAAAAAGAAATAAGAAGCAAGTGTTTAGAATGCTGTGCAGGGGTCCGATCTCAGGACCAAGGAGAACCTTGACTTGGGAAGCCTGTCAGGCTGGCTCCCTGAGACCGAAGGTAAAATGTCAGTGTAGCGGTCCACCAGCTGTCCGAGCAGCACATGTCCGTCATGTGTAAGATACAGTATTCCATGTCAGAATTTTACAAGACACAATCTGGAGATGTTTTCCAAACATCAAGTAGTATAAAAGCATAAGTGCTTAATAACTAGTTCAGTTTATCTTACTGAATTGTCCAGTACATGTGATTGAGCTGTTTATTGTTACTGTCTTATATTTACTTCTTTACCTCTTCTCCCTCTTTCCCATCTGCTTGTCCTTCTCCTCTCCATTCTCCTTCTCCTCCTCTTTTCTGTTCCTTCTCTTCCTTCCTCTCTTTTCCAAGTGATGCCCTCGAGTGACCTGTGCTCACTGGCATATAAGGTTTTTGTTCTACAGCATGAGCATGCTCCCTACAGCAGTGGACCTCAGGAATTTTTGTTTGCATGCATTTTTCTCAGAAAGGAGAAGCAAAAGATAAAATGGAAGACAAACAACGTTTCTGGGGCAGCTGTGCACGTGAGAAAGCTTCCCTGCTCCGTTCCACAAAGTGGTTTGTTTGATCCTTGTATACACATAAGCGGCTTCACCTCGCAGGGAGAGCGTGATCAGACTGCCACCTGTCACGGCCACACCTGTACCCAACTTGAACAGACGCCTTTCATGCGCTTCTGTGGTGATACGTGGAGAGTAGCTTGGGGGCTGTGGTCAAAAAAATAACACAAAACTCAGTCTTCATGGATGGACATCTCCCCGCAAGTGTTTGCATGGGATTTCTACCGATTTGCGACCGAGGTGTACCCCAGGCGGTTCAGGATTGTTGGGTCCAAGTAGATTTATGTGATGCCCTGTGCTGTTGGACTTGACAAGCTTAGTACTTGATACACGTAATAAAGTCTTCTTCGCGGAGAAAAGGATCGCTGACAGTGGGCACACTAATTCACGCCGTTTCCTTTTTAATATCACTGTGTGTTTTGTCACTGATATTTCCCCATGAAATATTCTGTCTCAAGTAAAGTGCCTCTGTTTTTTTCCTTCAGGATAATGAATTCTTTACAAGGAAAAGCTGTTTTGTGTGGGGCCTCATTTCTGTTCTTTTACCTTGCTGCTACTTTGCAATTTACTTACGGTTCTGTTCTTTGTTTGAGAACGCTGCTTTGCCACATGGCCGGACTTTGTTTTTCCTGCACTTCACTGTCCCCGCTTTGTGACAAGTATGCTGTCTGCAGGCATCTCGTTCTTAGTGATACTGGATAAACCATGACTCCCGTCACACGGAGCACAGTCATGGGGTGAACCTTCTCCCTGCTCTGTACATGACGCACGGTGGACCCGCAGTGGCTGACACTCCAAATGTTGCTTCACATCTCAATGTTTCTTTCCGGTTTTTTCGCTTTTTCCAGAAGTGGGTGAAAAACAATCACACGTAGCATCATCTACTTTTGTTTTTGTCCTTAAAAAGATTTTCCTGTCTATTTGATAGTGCACACATCCTCACGAGTCAGTTCTTGTGTTCAGTGGTTCCTGACATTGGTTTTGAAAATAAAACGGACAGAGTTTTATAGATGTTTGATTGGAAAATAAAGCCCTTCATTTAGCAGAGATATTGCAAAATATGAGCGTTTGACATACTGACAGTTGGCTGCAAACAGCAGCGGTTCCAAACTTTATTGGTTCACCAGTGCATTCTTTTCCTCCAGTTTCAATCTGTCTGCTTATCTAGTCCTTTTCTTAGGGCACTCAGGGAAGTAGACACCTTAAAAATAATATTTGCTCCCCAGCAAGGATGTGGGAAATACATACATATGTATTTGCATGTCCACACACACATGCACACATGCTTATATATGTGTATATGTGTTTATACACACACAATACTTATCCATTATACCTATGTGTGTGTGTGCATATGTATGATTGATAGTATATGTTTCTCACAAATATATATTTTTCGGCAGTATATGTGTTACATATACAACACATATACACGCATATACATATGTATTTACATACACAATTACATATCTTTATACCTTTGTGTGTGTGTGTGTATATGATAGCATGTGTATATTTGTGTGTCATATATATAGCATATATTTGCCGGTAGTATGTTATATATGTGTACAATATGCACACGTGTATGCATATATAGACCTATATCCATACATAGATAATACCTAGCATTATACCTGTGTGTTCATGTATACATGGTAGTGTGTATATATATCTCATATATAATATGTATTTGTTAGCATATATATCATATACTACACATATGTGCTACACATACACATACATGTATACGTGCAAATGCATATTTACACAGATGTGATACATATCATTATAGCTGTGTGTGTGTGTATATATGAGAGTACGTATATATATGTCCTGCATATACTATATATTTTTTGGTTGCATATGTATCATATGTATACTATATGCATGTACTATGCATATAAGAATGTATACGTGCACGTGCATAACAGTATATGATATATAAGCATAATAGTAATGCATAGTCTACAAGTTTTAATTAAGTTCACAGAGAGGAAGAACTGAAGGGCAGAAGGCCAGAGAAGTCCTATCATCACACCCACTTCTGGTTAGTTCTAGGACAGGGCCGAGTAAAAACCTAGGATGTGGGGCCATGTGGAACAAAGACTTTTTGCTAGCCTCAGTGATAGAAGATGGCCATTGAAGATGAGGGAAATCCATAAAGGTTCAGGCAAGGGAAAGTAGAAATTGAGTCCATCTGAGAGATGCAGACAAGTGCTCACAGTAAGAGTCCCCATGGCTCATTGTTTAAACCAGCCAACCTGGAATTTGGGCTTATGCCCTAGACCCAATAAGGAACTGAGCTGGAAAGCGGAAATTAAAGCAGAAGTCAACAGGAAAGCTTAATTATAAATGGGCCCGTGGCTCAGCAATTTTTAACCTTTCTTGTCATCCAAAAAAATGTGTACTCACTTGAGGAAACCACATTTCAGGGGCACTTGGGTGGCTCAGTCATTTTAGCCTCCAACTTTGGTTCAGGTCGTGATCTCATGGTTTGTGAGTTTGAGCCCCGTGTCGGGCTTTGTGCCGATGGCTCAGAGCCTGGAACCTGCTTCGGATTCTGTGTCTCCCTCTCTCTCTGCCCCTGTACCACTCATGCTCTGTCTCTCTCTCTCTCTCTCTCTCTCTCTCTCAAAAATACATAAACATTAAAAAATTAAAAAAAAAGAAAAACACATTTCAAAATGTAGATAACAAACAAGAAAATAAGCAACACAACATGATTACCAGGATTCACTCTGAAGCTTTATTTTCTGTTAATTGGGGGTGAGCTGCATTTCTGTTTGAGATAGCCACACTGCTGCCACGTCACAAAATCAGGGTTGCGCACCATGGAGGGGTTGCTCGTTGGTGTACAGGATGTGGGGTGAGATGAGACCCACGGGTCAAACAGCATCACGTTAAAGTGTTTGGACTGTGCTTGTGGGCAGTGGGACATCCTGCAGGACGGACGAGGAAGGTGGGGACAGGGAGAGCTAGACTTTAAAAATGATAATGATGTTGAGATGTTAAGCATTCTATAAAAGCACACGTGGCCGATGTTGTTGGCAGATAGTTCCAGGGTGGGAACTGCTTGTGTACCTGTAGAATAGGAAAGAAAGATCTGAGCATTCTCGAGATGTAGAACGGGCATAACGTTGCATTTGATTAGAGCTGGTGAGTGAAGAAGGGCAAATTTTCAGAGAGGTGCGATTCTGTGTCCCAGTGACCACAACTAGTAGAAGACGACACTATTTGTGTGGATTTGGCTAAGAGGCCATTATGGATCTTGGTGTCTGGTATCCAGGTTAAAGGAGGAGAAATGGGAACACACCAGGCCAGGCTAAGGAGCCAACTTCATTTGAAAATGGCCTCAAGGAGAGCAGCCTGTAGCCTAAGATTCTTCTGTTCGTGTAGGTACCATTGCTTCATTTCTGCATATTCTTTATGATCGAAAAAGCTCAGGGCACGTGTCAAGGTACAGATCGGAGTCACATTTCGTGACTCCTTTGCCATCTTTCTTGGGATCAGGGTTCTTAGTGCAGTGTCCAAAAGTCTGTTGTGGGGATTTCAGTTCACCAGTGGAAGCTGGTATTACACCCCAGTCCAAGAAAGATGGGCTAGCTGAAAGCTTTTATCAGAGAGAACTAGAAAATGCCAAGAGGAGCAGATCAATGTGCGTAAATACGACGTCAGGATGCAGTCTGCATGATCTTCAGAAGTAGCACTCAGAAGTAACAGATGGCTTGTACGATGAGGGAGCAATATAAGCGAGGTCCTGAGTTGTTTCCAGCATTGGTGTGCAGGGATTTTTGAGTCACTGCCTCTGAGTTCTCTTTCATTATGACAGGTTATAATGTCTAACATCAAGCATAATGCTGAAAGGAAATTTAAAAGAAGCTCCTCCATTTCAATCCTTTGTCTTTAGACCCTGACCTTACCGTTGAGACAGGCCTTCAAAGTAACCTGCTAATCCAACCTGCTCTCCTACTCAAAACACACTGAGAATGTGATCCACCCGCCAAGGCCACTGGGGCAATACAGAAAATATGGCGGATCCTGAAATAACAAAATAGCAATGCTCCATCAGTTGGGTGTTTTATACTCAGATGATGCACAGCAGTATTCTGACAATCCCCTCAGCACAGCTTTCTCTCCCTTGCGTTATGTTATATGTTTCTAGTTAGGCCAATAGCAGCCTAGATTTCTAAAGACCCAGTACTTAGCAAGGAAGGAAAAATTGGCGACTTGGTTGTAACATAGATTGCAAACATACTCAGCCACAAAATCATTACATCACATCGTTGTACTTTTAGCCTTAGAATATAGGTAAACCAGCCATCCTGTTTTATAGTTACTTCACATAAACATTTTATGGGCCTGAAAATTAGAGAACAACTTTTACAGTGACAGAGATAATTTGGTCTCGTGTGTTTTTCACAAGAGAGATTCTCTGTTGATTAAAATGCCGTGTGAAAGGGCATAACATCTTGCATGAGAAAGCTTTGGGTTCTGGATTGAGCGGTGAATCCTTTATGGAAAGCCCCTGCTAAGATCAGCTCCTCCATTGGGTCCGTGCAAGAGCCTCACAGAGAGCTACTGTGTGTGGAAGAATGTAGCCAGCTGCGTAGTTCAGTGCAAATTTAGAGGTGTCATTAAAGTATATAGTCCTTGCTTTAAATAGCAATATATATACATCTTTTTTCTTTCAGAACTTTATTCATAAGGAATTAAGTACTCCTGGAATAGTAATTCTAACTCCTTGACTAATAAAAGTAAGTGTAATTTCTTTTTCCTGCAATACACCATTTGATAGCAAGACAATAATGTTTATGGCTTTCGTTGGTTTAATGGATAATGGAGAGGAGAACTCTTTTTTTAAATGATCAGATTTGTCCTTGAATAAAAAGGCAGTGCAGTCCAATTAGTATTCAGTTGGCTTGTATTATCCCAACTTTCTGAGCTATTTCCTCAAGAATCTTTGAGTATTTGCCACCTCTTTTAAAATTCACAAGGTGATACTTAGGGAAGCATTCCATTTTAGAAAGATAAAAGAGTGTGAGCAATATTGAATGAGCACTTACGGTGTGCAGAATTTCTAGAAAATGTCATGTGACAGGACTTCTGGTGGGGCTCACAATGAGAATACAGTGGAACTTTGTGGTGAAGCTTGGTAAAGCTTTGCCATCTTCAGCACTTAGATTTCACTTATATGAGCTGATTTATTTGTGGATTTAAGAATCTCAGGGACAGGATAGGAAGTCTCAAACCACCTCAACAGTTGGAAAAATAGGTAACATTTCTGGTGTACTGCCAGGTAGGAGTGGGGATACGAGTAGATGGGAGGGACTAAGCCACCTTTAAGACCCACATCCCAGAAGAGGATGATGTAGCTCCTGAGGTCATACTCCCAATAAAGGGAGTGAGCAGGGGCACCTGCGTGGCTCGGTGGGTTAAGTGACCGACTGTGGCTCAGGTCATGATCTCACAGTTGATGAGTTCAAGCCGTCTGGCTCCACACTGGCAATGCAGAGCCTGCTTGGGATTCTCACTCTCTCTATCCCTCCCCTGCTCGTACTTGCTTCTTCTCTCAAATTAAATAAATTAACCTAAAGAATAAAATCAAGGGAGGGAGCATTCAGCATCATGGTGGGAATGTTGGCGGTACAGATACGTGGCAGATTTGCACACCATCCTGGTGACACATGACAGCTTTTGGAATTAAAATTCAGTGAAAGACAAAAACAACTATTTCTGGGGAAAGTGCTTCTAGAAAGCGATAGACTGTCTCCTTGTGGATATAAGCCCACCTGCATGTGGCTTGTATAACTGGAATAGCTTCTCATTTGCCTGGCGGGACAGGAGAGGTCTCTCAGCTGCTGCCGTCCGTCCCATGCCCCGGGATACAAAACAGTGATTTCCCTCGTTGTAAAAGCACTTTGCAGTTAAGACTTTTGACTGATAGGTGAAATTGTCCTCAATGATAGGTCTCCTCCCAACCCCCGGAAAAAGTGTGGGTTCGTAGAAGACCCAGGAGAATATGAGCATATGGTGCGTCTCTTGTCTCTACCGCGGTCTGTACTTTGCAAAAGGTTGGGGAGAGGAGGAGAGAGGCATCATGGCGTTGTTTCTTCTTTGGCAGCCCCTGCTCCTTCATTCTGTATCATATTCCCATTCTTACGTACGTAAGCAGTATTCGTTACTGATGACAGTTTGTCCTATCACAAACCTTAGCTAATTAATAATACATCTGCAGAGAGAACCCACTGCACGCAGTGTGGCACTCCAGGTTTCTGGGGAACCATAAATCAAGGAGACAGTATGTCATCTTTCACCAAAAATCTTAAGGGAAAAATGAGTTAGAAATATCATCGGAATGAGAACGTTCTTCCTACCCTAGTCCGTATTCTCAGAGGATTTTCAAAAAAGGAGGGATAAGAAAAGTGTGTGGCATTGCTGGAGTGATGGTCGGGGTGGTGGGAGAATGGATCTGAACTCCTGAGGACTGGGTTCCTGTAACTTCACACTCCCTCTACCGGCCAGGACTTTACCTGCATCATGTTACCAGTAAAGACGGTCTCTCACGCAGCCGGGGGCGTTCCCAAGCATCCTGGGCCACCTTCTAGTTTGCTCAAAGGACCCCTTTGAGTTTCCATCCAACTCCATGACTCCCTGCTTGACTCTAGCCTTGGCAGAACTTGTACTTAAGCTTGTGTCCCGGGATTAAACTCTGGGCTGTCACGTCTGCCTTCCAGGAAGTCACTGGCAAACACACACTCTCGGTTTGTTTTCAGATTGGTCACTTGGCTGATGACCAGGCTTGTCAGTCGGCCGGAAAGCGCGTAACCTGCAAGTCACAACTGGAGTCTATTTGCCGGAACGATTTCAGAAGATAAAGTGTGTGTCACCCAGAAAGCACATTGAACTCTGCAGAATTTATGTGTTTTAATTTTTGTCACTCTTGCGTGTTGCCCTGTAAACGTGAGCTCATGAGACAGGATTCGTGCAAAATGCCTAACAAGATCAGGTGGATGGTAGACATGTCAGATAAGATCCTTGGACTTTCTCTTGTACCTCTCTCCCTGTACTTGGCCAGCGGAGATATGACCCGTGAGAGGTGGTTCACTAACACCAGGCTGCCGGAGAGGTTACCGGTGCATAATTGTACGTGCAGCAACATGCACCCAGCATCCACATGACTCCACAACGACCCGTGGGCAGAAGCTCTAATGATGCTTTAAACTTTCTGCCTGCAGACTTCTTCCTGATCTTACCTGGAATCTAGATATCGCTCCTGTGTTAGTACTGGGGGATAAACACGTAAATGAATACCAGAAGCTGACTACAGTGCATGACATAAATGCACAGTGGTGAGAGTACATGTGTGAAGGGTTCACGTGGTTTTAGCTATGCTTGTATTTACTTGAACTATTTTCAGTTGATAACTCAGCAAGTGAGACAAGGAGGTCTTTAAGAAGGATGCACCAGGCTTTGAGATCCATGCCTTCTGTACTTCCCGTGTCCTGTGCTATTTCCGGATCCAGAATTCTTTGATTTTGCAATTTACAGCAGAGTAGAACTATCTCTTTTGGCTATGTGATAAAAAGCTAAAAGGAGCAGAGGCAGAGTTCAATGGGATATATTCATTTATTAACGGGCAAAAAGAATACATTTAATAATCCCATTGTCAATAAACCTGCTGGCCAAAAAGTGGGTTCAGAGGAAACCCACTTCAGAGGAAAGTGGGTTATTCACCCACGATTGGAATTACTTATCAGGCTAGTCTTAGCATGTGATTTTGATCACATGGTGGCCACCAAGAAAGGTGTTGTGCACAAAGAAGTTACGTGTTAAATAGAATGGAATTACACTGGCTGCAAATTAGTAAGACCAACTTAGAATAGCACCGGATAGCCTCGCGTGGAGTCTGCTTTCAAAGCTTTGTGACACAAGTGGAGTGCAGGAGTCCTGTAGGGGACACAGATATGAGTCATGCTGCCTAACAGCTTTGATGGCCGTTAGGACTCTGTTTACCCCACCCGTGACTGGGTAAGCACACAATACAATACATGGATGATGCTTAGTGATGCTTCATGGCTTTGCATGACTCTCTTCATTAAAACACAAGTTAGTGAGGGGCGCCTGGGTGGCTCAGTCTGTTAAGCGTCCGACTTCGGCTCAGGTCATGATCTCGCGGTCCATGGGTTCGTGCCCCGCGTCGGGCTCTGTGCGGACAGCTCAGAGCCTGGAGCCTGTTGCAGATTCTGTGTCTCCCTCTCTCTCTGAACCTCCCCTGTTCATGCTCTCTCTCTATCTGAAAAATAAATAAATGTTAAAAAAAAAAAAAACACAAGTTAGTGGAGATGTTATAAGCCAAAAAGTACAGAATGATAGAGAGAGGCTGAAAAAAGTATTTAGAGGGCATAATTCACTCAAATTGGATCACAATCTAGGAACGTTGTTTAGAGAATTTTACAGCATTTTTTTCATCACATGCATTGTTGCCCAGTGATGAAGAACACTGAAGCTTTGTCAGGTGTCTGTAAAGGAATTCTGCAAAGGCACATTATATCACTGACGCATTATTTTAGCTCCATAGCTCAGGAACGCATCTGTTCTATAAATTATGGTAAACTCTACTCACTATGGTTTCCTATGTTATTTGGTCACATGATAACTTATTTGTAGACTTACTCTTAATTCTTTTGACGTCCCTTATTAGGAGGTGCATATTTCAGAAAGTTAATCCCAGTGGCAATTATTGGATGTGTAATATTATGCAGCAGGTACTGGAGGAAGCTCCTAAAACCAAGAGAACCGTTATAGATACAAGGACTCACCGAGCATCTGACTTGGGAAAGTGAAATAGAAACTCTGCGGGGAAAATGAAATGGGAAGACAGTGTATAGAATGCTCTGGTGTCTCTCTTCTTGAGGTCTGCATTCATGGCCCTTATTGTTTTCTTTCATGAGACAAAATATAATTAATTTGACTTTATTTCCCTGGTTCTACTCATATTCTGCCTGCAGGAAATTGAGCATCTTGGTTGCAGGATGTGCTGTAGAGCCCTTTAAGTCACACGTTGCCAGATGTACCTTGATTCATTACAGCATTGGTTAATCTCCCTCAGAGCCCTTACGACTGTAATCATGTAGGCTTTAAAGGGTCAGTGTGCTTCCCTCATTTCCAGTGTCTTGTTGTCTCCAAATATCAGGGCTCATAGACTAACTGCCTGAGCACCTACATTTTGAGACTTGTGCTCATATTGTTTTCTCGGTCACCTTCTCTCCCTTCTCCATTCACAATATCCTACTCATCCTAAAAGTCTCCTTCTACCCCTCAATCATCCCCATCTCTCTTCTTCCTCCACCCACCCCTTCAGCTTTTTATGATGTGTGTCGCTCCCGACCCTCACTGATGTCGCCTGTATTTGTACTGAGGTGCTATTTTTTTGAAAAATGTTCCCGTACTCTCGCTTGCCCTTGGGCATAGCTTTTCTCCCCAGTGAACCAGAATCATCCATTATCTGAAATGCCGATAAGGATTTCTAAAGTAGGAAAGGAAAGAAGAAATAATGAGGTCATTGTTCACCTCCTCCCAAAGCCCAGTCTTTTTTGAGCACCTAAAGTGGGGCAGCCAATCTTGAAAGTCAGGCTTTATCAGGGAGAAAGGGGATTTATAGTTCGCTTTACATATCAAAAGGAAAGCGGTGGCCTGACTGTCAAGTGTTGCTGCAGTCCTAGAGAGAGTACAGGGTAGGACTTAAGGCTGGCATCAGCAGACTTTTTCTGCAGTGCTCTAGATAGTAAATATTTTAGGCGTTGGGAGTCCTCTGCTCTGCCATTGTAGTGCGGGAGCATGACAGATAACACTTAGACAAATGAGTGTGGCGGGGTTCCAAAATATGTCATCTAGGATACTGAATTTGCATTTAAATAAATTTCACATGTCACTAACTCTTCTCTTGTTATTTTTTTTTCACCACCCATTAAAAAAGATGTCCAAAATTCCAAACTCTTACCTCTTAGACTATAAAAAAATATATATAACCGGGTGGATTTGGTCTCCCTAATGCTGTAGTGTGCAGATCCCTGATTTGGAGGAAGAGTCTTTCCCCCAGAAACACTTTAGGTGGGTCCAGGAGGTACGAAAGGAATAAGCTGTTTAAATGGCACAGTAGCAAATCTAGATCCTTCTTTGGAGTTACGTGTGACGGGAAGGGCGAACACGGAGATTGAGAAGAAGGAAAGCCAGATGCTGCGGGCCATTTTCCCTGCTTCCAGCATGAAAATCTGGAACACAACTGCTTTAGAGATAGCCCCATGCTAGCACAGGGGTGGGGAGTCTTCAGGGGAGTAGAAATGCAGATTGTTGGTGAAGAGAAGGGCTGAGCCTCCTGCTGGAGGCTGTGTCTGGTCTATGTAGGCAGAGGAGGTATGTAGTGCATCCTCACGACCCCCAGTGGGGGTTGAGAAAGGGACTGTTGGTGGTGAGTCAATAGGGTGTTGTGGCAAGGGTCAGGGCGACCTCAAAGCAGAGGCAGGAGCATGGATAGCGGGTGACATCTGAGAGGCAGAGGCAGTAGTCCCCACAGGAGTTGACCTCTAGAAGCAGGAATATAGTTCATCCATTTTTCCCCCCTAAACTACCTCACTATCAATATTCATTATCTCCTCTCGAAACTGGGAATTCTTTGAGAATATAGTCCATTTGTTTTTTTTCAATATGAAATTTATTGTCAAATTGGTTTCCATACAACACCCAGTGCTCATCCCAAAAGGTGCCCTCCTCAATACCCATCACCCACCCTCCCCTCCCTCCCACCCCCCATCAACCCTCAGTTTATTCTCAGTTTTTAAGAATCTCTTATGGTTTGCCTCCTTCCCTCTCTTTTTTTTTTTTTTTTCCTTCCCTTCCCCCATGGTCTTCTGTTAAGTTTCTCAGGATCCAAATAAGAGTGAAAACATATGGCATCTGTCTTTCTCTGTATGACTTATTTCACTTAGCCTCACACTCTCCAGTTCCATCCACGTTGCTACAAAGGGCCATATTTCATTTTTTCTCATTGCCACGTAGTATTCCATTGTATATATAAACCACAATTTCTTTATCCATTCATCAGTTGATGGACATTTAGGCTCTTTCCATAATTTGGCTATTGTTGAGAGTGCTGCTATAAACATTGGGGTACAAGTGCCCCTATGCATCAGCACTCCTGTATCCCCTAGGTAAATTCCTAGCAGTGCTACTGCTGGGTCACAGGGTAGGTCTATTTTTAAATTTTGAGGAACCTCCACACTGTTTTCCAGAGCAGCTGCACCAGTTTGCATTCCTACCAACGGTGCAATATGGTTCCCGTTTCTCCACATCCTCGCCAGCATCTATAGTCTCCTGATTTGTTCATTTTGGCAACTCTGACTGGTGTGAGGTGATATCTGAGTGTGGTTTTGATTTGTATTTCCCTGATGAGGAGCGACGTTGAACATCTTTTCATGTGCCTGTTGGCCATCCGGATGTCTTTAGAGAAGTGTCTATTCATGTTTTCTGCCCATTTCTTCACTGGATTATTTGTTTTTTGGGTGTGGAGTTTGGTGAGCTCTTTATAGATTTTGGATACTAGCCCTTTGTCTGATATGTCATTTGTAAATATCTTTTCCCATTCCGTTGGTTGCCTTTTAGTTTTGTTGATTGTTTCCTTTGCTGTGCAGAAGCTTTTTATCTTCTTGAGATCCCAATAGTTCATTTTTGCTTTTAATTCTCTTGCCTTTGGGGATGTGTCAAGTAAGAAATTGCTGCAGCTGAGGTCAGAGAGGTTTTTTTTCCTGCTTTCTCCTCTAGGGTTTTGAAGGTTTCCTGTCTCACATTCAGGTCCTTTATCCATTTTGAGTTTATTTTTGTGAATGGTGTAAGAAAGTGGTCTAGTTTCAATCTTCGGCATGTTGCTGTCCAGTTCTCCCAGCACCATTTTTTAAAGAGACTGTCGGGGCGCCTGGGTGGCGCAGTCGGTTAAGCGTCCGACTTCAGCCAGGTCACGATCTCGCGGTCCGTGAGTTCGAGCCCCGCGTCGGGCTCTGGGCCGATGGCTCGGAGCCTGGAGCCTGTTTCTGATTCTGTGTCTCCCTCTCTCTCTGCCCCTCCCCCGTTCATGCTCTGTCTCTCTCTGTCCCAAAAATAAATAAAATTTGAAAAAAAAAAAAAAAAAAAAAAAAAGAGACTGTCTTTTTCCATTGGATATTCTTTCCTGCTTTGTCAAAGATGAGTTGGCCATACGTTTGTGGGTCTAGTTCTGGGGTTTCTATTCTATTCCTTTGGTCTATGTGTTTGTTTTTGTGCCAATACCATGCTGTCTTGATGATTACAGCTTTGTAGTAGAGGCTAAAGTCTGGGATTGTGATGCCTCCTGCTTTGATCTTCTTCTTCTTCAAAATTACTTTGGCTATTCAGGGTCTTTTGTGGTTCCATACAAATTTTAGGATTGCTTGTTCTGGCTTCGAGAAGAATGCTGGTGCAATTTTGATTGGGATTGCATTGAATGTGTAGATAGCTTTGGGTAGTATTGACATTTTGACAATATTTATTCTTCCAATCCATGAGCACGGAATGTCTTTCCATTTCTTTATATCTTCTTCAATTACCTTCATAAGCTTTCTATAGTTTTCAGCATACAGATCTTTTACATCTTTGGTTAGGTTTATTCCTAGGTATTTTATGCTTCTTGGTGCAATTGTGAATGGGATCATTTTCTTTATTTGTCTTTCTGTTGCTTCATTGTTAGTGTATAAGAATGCAACTGATTTCTGTATATTGATTTTGTATCCTGCAACTTTGCTGAATTCATGTATCAGTTCTAGCAGACTTTTGGTGGAGTCTATCGGATTTTCCATGTGTAATATCATGTCATCTGCAAAAAGTGAAAGCTTGACTTCATCCTTGCCAATTTTGATGCCTTTGATTTCCTTTTGGTGTCTGACTGCTGATGCTAGAACTTCCAACACTGTGTTAAACAACAGCGGTGAGAGTGGACATCCTTGTCGTGTTCCTCATCTCAGGGGGAAAGCTCTCAGTTTTTCCCCATTGAGGATGATGTTAGCTGTGGGCTTTTCATAAATGGCTTTTATGATCATTAAGTATGTTCCTTCTATCCCGACTTTCCCGAGGGTTTTTATTAAGAAAGGATGCTGAATTTTGTCAAATGCCTTTTCTGCATCGATTGACAGGATCATATGGTTCTTATCTTTTCTTTTATTAATGTGATGTATCACGTTGATTGATTTGCGAATGTTGAACCAGCCCTGCATCCCAGGAATGAATCCCACTTGATCATGGTGAATAATTCTTTTCATATGCTGTTGAATTCGATTTGCTAGTATCTTATTGAGAATTTTTGCATCCATATTCATCAGGGATATTGGCCTGTAGTTCTCTTTTTTTACTGGGTCTGTGTCTGGTTTAGGAATCAAAGTAATGCTGGCTTCATAGAATGAGTCTGAAAGTTTTCCTTCCCGTTCTATTTTTTTGGAACAGCTTGAGAAGGATAGGTATTATCTCTGCTTTAAATGTCTGGTAGAATTCCCCAGGGAAGCCATCTGGTCCAGGACTCTTATTTGTTGGGAGATTTTTGATAACTGATTCCATTTCTTCGCTGGTTATGGGTCTGTTCAAGCTTTCTATTTCCTCCTGATTGAGTTTTGGAAGTGTGTGGGTGTTTAGGAATTTGTCTTATTTCTTCCAGGTTGTCCAGTTTGTTGGCATATAATTTTTCATAGTATTCCCTGAGAATTGCTTGTATTTCTGAGGGATTGGTTGTAATAATTCTGTTTTCATTCAAGATTTTATCAATTTGGGTCATCTCCCTTTTCTTTTTGAGAAGCCTGGCTACAGGTTTATCAATTTTGTTTATTTTTTCAAAAAACCATTTCTTGGTTTCATTGATCTGCTCTACAGTTTTTTTTTGATTCTATATTGTTTATTTCTGCTCTGACCTTTATTATTTCTCTTCTTCTGCTGGGTTTGGGGTGTCTTTGCTGCTCTATTTCCTTTAGGTGTGCTGTTAGATTTTGTATTTGGGAGTTTTCTTGTTTCTTGAGATAGGCCTGTATTGCAACATATCTTCCTCTCAGGACTGCCTTCGCTGCATCCCCAAAGCATTTGGATTGTTGTATTTTCATTTTTATTTGTTTCCATATATTTCTTAATTTCTTCTCTAATTACCTCGTTGACCATTCATTCTTTAGTAGGGTTTTGTTTAACCTCCATGTTTTTGGTGGTTTTCCAGACTTTTTCCTGTGGTTGATTTCAAGCTTCGTAGCATTGTGGTCTGAAAGTGTGCATGGTATGATCTCAATTCTTTTATACTTATGAAGGGCTGTTTTGTGACCCAGTATGTGATCTATATTGGGGAATGTTCTATGTGCACTCGAGAAGAAAGTATATTCTGTTGCTTTGGGATGCAGAATTCTAAATATATCTGTCAAGTCCATCTGATCCAATGTATCATTCAGGGCCCTTATTTCTTTATTGATCCTGTGTCCAGATGATCTATCCATTTCTGTAAGTGGACTATTAAAGTCCCCTGCAATTACCACATTCTTATCAATACGGTTGCTTATGTTTTTGATTAATTGTTTTATATATTTGGGGGCTCCTGTATTCGGCACATAGACATTTATAATTGTTAGCTCTTCCTGATGGATAGACCCTGTAATTATTATATAATGCCTTTCTTCATCTCTTGTTACAGCCTTTAATTTAAAGCCTAGTTTGTCTAAGTATGGCTACTCCAGCTTTCTTTTGAGTTCCAGTAGTATGATAGATCTCCACACCCTCACTTTCAGTCTGAAGGTGTTCTCAGGTCTAAAATGAGTCTCTTGTAGACAGCAAATGGATAGGTCTTGGTTTTTTTTTTTTTATCTCTTCTGATACCCTATGTCTTTTGGTTAGAGCATTTAGTCCATTTACATTCAGTGTTATTATTGAAAGGTATGGGTTTAGAGTCATTGTGATGTCTGTAGGTTTCATGCTTGTGGTGAGGTCTGTGCTACTTTGTGGTCCTTGCAACAGTTCACTCACAGAATCCCCCTTAGGATCTCTTGTAGGGCTGGTTTAGTGGTGATGAATTCCTTCAGTTTTTGTTTGTTTGGGAAAACCTTTATCTCTCCTTCTATTCTGAATGACCGACTTGCTGGATAAAGAATTCTCGGCTGCATAGTTTTTCTGTTGATCACATTGAAGATTTCCTGCCACTTTTCCTTTCTGGCCTGCCAAGTTTCAGTAGATAAGTCTGCCACTAGTCTTATGGGTCTCCCTTTATATGTTAGAGTGTGTTTATCCCTAGCTGCTTTCAGAATTTTCTCTTCATCCTTGTATTTTGCCAGTTTCACTATGGTATGTCATGCAGATCGATTCTAGTCACGTCTGAAGGGAGTTCTCTGTACCTCTTGGATTTCAATGCCTTTTTCCTTCCCCAGATCAGGGAAGTTCTTGGCTATGATTCATTCAAGTACACCTTCAGCCCCTTTCTCTCTCTTCCTCTTGTGGAATTCCTATTATACGGATATTGTTCTGTTTCATTGCATCACTTAGTTCTCTAATTCTCCCCTCATACTCCTGGATTTTTTTATCTCTCTTTTTCTCAGCTTCCTCTTTTTCCATAATTTTATCTTCTAATTCACCTATTCTTTCCTCTGCCTCTTCAATCCGAGCAGTGGTCACCTCCATTTTATTTTACACCTCATTTATACCATTTTTTAGCTCCTGATGACTGTTTCTTTGTCCCTTGATCTCTGTAGCAATAGATTCTCTGCTGTCCTCTGTGCTTTTTTCAAGCCCAGCAATTAATTTTATGGCTATTATCCTAAATTCTTGTTCCATTACATTGCTTAAATCAGTTTTGATCAATTCGTTAGCTGTCGCTACTTCCTGGAGTTTCTTTTGAGGAGAGTTCTTCCGTTTCGTCATTTTGCATAGTCCCTGGGGTGGCGTGGAACTGCAGGGCACTTCCCCCGTGCTGTCTGGAGTAACTTGTGTTGGTGGGCGGGGCCACAGTCAGACCCGATGTCTGCCCCCAGCCCACCGCTGGGGCCACAGTCAGACTGGTGTATACCTCCTCTTCCCCTCTCCTGGGGGCAGGACTCACCGTGGAGCGGGGTGGCCTCTGTCTGGGCTGCTTGCACATTGCCAAGCTTGTGGTATTGCTTCAATGGGATCTGGCATATTAGCCGGGGTGGATCTGCAAGGTGCACGGGGGCAGGAGGGGCAGGCTTAGCTTGCTTTGCCATCGGTGTTCCCCTGCAGGAGGGGCCCTGCAGCACTGGGAGGGAGGCAGGCAGACCCGTCGGAGGGATGGATCCACAGAAGCACAGCGTTGGGTGTTTGCGTGGTGCAAGCAAGTTCGGTGACGGGAACTGATTCCCTTTGGGGTTTCGGCTGGGGGATGGGGAGGGAGATGGCTCTGGCCGGCGCCTTTGTTCCCCCGCCGAGCTGAGCTGTGTCTTCCGGGGCTCAACACCTCTCCCTCCCGGTGTCCTCTCGCCCTCCTGCTCTCCGAGCAGAGCTGTCGACTTATAACATCCCAGATGTTAAGTCCTGCTGGCTGTCAGAACTCACGCAGTCCGGCCCCTCTGCTTTTGCAGGCCAGATTCGGGGGCTCTGCCTGGCCGGGCGGGCTGCCCCTCCACCGCCCCGGCTCCCTCCCCCCAGTCTGTGTAGCGTGCACTGCGTCCCTGTCCTTCCTACCCCCTTCCGTGGGCCTCTCGTCTAGGCTTGGCTCCAGAGAGTCCGTTCTGCTCGTCTTCGGGCGGTTTTCTGGGTTATTTAGGCAGATGTGGGTGGAATCTAAGCAGTCAGCCGGGCGAGGTGAGCCCAGCGTCCTCCTACGCTGCCATCTTCTATCTGTAGTCCATTTGTTAACTCCCTTTGTCACTCAGAATCTGTCCTCACTGCTTCAGAAATAACTGGGGCTTGATATTATTGTTGAATTAAGATGTTATCGTATATCATATCCACCTTTAGTGATGGGGTTCTGGAGATGGAATGGTTTAGAGCTGATGGCCAAGAAAGAATTCTTAAAGGCATCTTTGGTGCAGAAAGGTGACTTTAGTAAAGCACGGGGACAGGACCCATGGGAAGAAAGAGCTGCACTGGAATTGTGAAGACTGACTGATTAGGTTGGGAGGGGGGTTGCGTAAGTCTCCAAGGAGTTTTGGAAGCAAGGTTTTCAGGACCTTGAGGGGCTAGCTGTTGTTAGGAAAACGTCATTTATTACTGTTTAGTAAAACCTCAGTCATCAGATCCTTCAGATGTATATCGGGGACCATTTGCTTGGAGTATAATTGCCAACATATCCTTGGGGGTTAAAGATGAAGTTTGCAAAGGAATTTTTATGTGTTTAAAGAGACTCACAGGATCCTGGGGGAGGGGGTGCTGTCAGGATAATGTTAAACTAAGATTCCCTTTTGCCCCCAGCCGAGTGTCATCATCGAAACTCTGCCAGTTTCAAGGACTCGTAACTGGGCTGTAGGCATTCAGGGAATTTAATTTTTCATTTGCCTTTGCTTTCTCACATCACCAAGGCCAGCACTTAAACCCCCTTCCGTCTTGGTGAGGGTGATATTAGGGCTCCAGGAAACGGAGTCTATAGGTGTCTGGGGATTAGGTTGTGGATAAGATTGCCTTTTTCTTGCAGTTTACTAAGTGATGCATACACTGAAGGAGACTCCTGTCCTGCAGGACTGTGATCTCCATCCGTCATACATTTGCTTTCGTTCCTTTCCCCTGTTTTTGGGTGGCCAGGAGTGTCTGAGGAATGTCACACATACCCCACTGGGGGTGGGGGGGTGCTGTTAGCCTGTCCTCTGCCTTCAGCGTGCCCCACACTCCCTCATTATTTAGTATATTATAAAGGAATAGAGACCCAAACTCACATGTTTTCCATTTAGCCTCTAGTATGGAATTATTTTATAATTATGTCTAATCTTCATTGTCATAATGCTCAGGGATTTCTTAGCAAGGATATTTGATGATACATGTTAATAAAATTTGCATTCTATTGTAACAAACCTTGACAAAATTAATGTTTATCTTCCTCTTTTTTTTCCCCTAACTTTTCTACAAATCTTGACATGTTAGTGTTTGTTGTCAGTGTATAAACCCACGCTTTCTCCTTTCTTTCTCTTTTGTTCTTGAAGTGAGCTGACACTTAACTGCATGGTTGTAAATTGGTTTGTCAAGAACAGTGTTTGTAACAAGAACTTTATGGAACTTTTATAGTAAAATATCTTGAAAGGCAGCACTTACCTAAATTTCATTTGTCCCAAGACATCATATTTCAGACAGGATTTCATATTGTTGACGTTTTGACACTTTGGAAAATGTATAAGGGAAATGTGATTATTTTTTAAACCGCAACGCAAATCTGCACTGAGCTGAAGGATAGGAAGAGACCTGATCGGGACTTCAGTGTTGCATTCAGTGAGATGTGTGAATGCACATTAGGAATGTTCCTGATTATAACATGGGGATGAGCTTCAGGGTGGTTTTTTTTTTTTTAACTTTTAAAAAATGTTTATTTATTTATTTTGAGAGTGAGGGAGAGTGCAAGTGAGGGAGCGGTAGAGGGAGAGAGAGAGGGAGAGAATCCCAAGCAAGCCCCACGCTGTCAGTGCAGAGCCTGATGCGGGGCTCGATCTCATGAACTGTGAGATCACGACCTGAGCTGAAATCAAGAGTCAGTTGCTTAAGCGACTGAGCCAACCAGGCGCCCCGGGGATGAGCTTTGTTAATTTACTTCATTATATCAAATGGAAAATAAAATGGCTGTATGGTCACATGTAATGATTATAGTTTCTTGAAAAAAAAAAATTTTTTTTTTTTTTTCTGGAAGGCTGATACAGGCTGAAGTGTGTATCCTTCACATCCCCCAAATTTGTATTTGGAGTTAGCCCCTAGGAGAAATGGACTGTACTGGCAGATAGGACCTTTACATAGGACCTTCTTCTAAGGTGCCCTTCTAAGACGAAGTTAGCACACAGACACAGAGAGTGACGACCACGTGAGGACACAGGGAGAAGATGGCATGTCCGTGCTCAAAAGAGAGACCAACTCTGTTTTACACTGTTATGTCAGACTTCCAACCCCGTCAATAATGAGAAAATCTGTGTGTGTGGTTTAAACCCCAGTCTGTGGGACTTTGTTCTGGCTGCCCTAGGAAATGAATGCAGAGGCCTTTGGGTCTTTCCTGGTCCCAGGAGATTTGGATGATGAATATATATATATTATCACATCTTATCTCTGGGTGGGTATCTTTCAGCTCATGACCTCCCTTTACTGAGGTGGGCACACAGCTGGGGACAGTTCAAGCTTACAACACAGTGGGTCTCTTGGGCTCATGTGCACAATGTGTTGATGTCCACGTGTCACCTGGGGATGGCCGGCTGGTGGGTGCCCAAAGGCCTCTAGGGCACAGCGGACTTCAGTGAGTTCCACAAGTCCAAGGTTTCATCTTCAGCTGTGAGGGTTCAGAAATGGATTGTGATTGTGTAAACAGCTTTCTCAAACTGCAGAGTGCATGAAAATAACCATGCCTTTACTTCAACAAAGGTGTCACAAGGGCACCGTGACAAATGCCGTGTTTCATGTATTGCAGATATGCTGAGGGCTATTATTAGGGTGTGGAGAGGCTTCAAAAGTGAAACGTGCAGAGAGGAGAGTGGCAGTTGATTTCTTTGCATTCCAATTACGATTGTATTGCCAATCAGCTGTAGAAAGAGATTTGCACAGACTGCTCTCCTGATAGACTCTCAAACACACTGTGTATAAGAACAGAAGGCAGAGGAGCAGGGCTAACCCCCACCAAGAACCCTCAGTCTCTCCAAGCATGTTTGCAGGATAAAGGGCTGCAGTGAAGACATGTGAGCCTGCACAAGAAGGATTGCAGTCAGTCTGCTCTCTGTTCTCTGATACCTTTACCTCTTCCTAAATGAAGAAGCGGTCACCAAGAGGGAGAAAGTTTCCCATTGGTTTCTCAGGGCGAGACTCCCATCAGATCCAAGGTGTATTAAAAATATACCCTGGCTTAGTTGAGCCTTCCTGGGTGACTGAGCCCATCTTGGGGAACTTCTGGGAGGAGATGTAAGTCCAGAATCTAGGGAGAAAGATAAAAAGAATTAAACACAAGGAATTTCAAAGAATAAAGATAAGAAGATTCAAGAGATTTGGGGGACCACTTATTCTTAGTGCCTTCACTCCCCCAAGCTTATAGCAACCACTGGCTTCAGCAGGTGTTTGCCGTAGGCACCCGTGAAGCATCCTGTCTTCTTATGTGGGAACAGAATAGTCAGCACGTGGCTGCTTCCCTCTCGGTTACTTGGGAACCAACGTGCACAAGTCTTAACTTGATGAGTGAATAAGAAAGGAAAATGGAGATAGCCTCTCACAGGCATCTGGCTTAGCCAGCTGAAGACTGAGATACAAGGTCTGCATAGCAGTGAACATCTGGCGTAGCCCGTGGGCTCATCAGGAGACAGAAAACTCTGCAACAGAACGTGCACCAAGATCTTTCTAATCATTGTCATTACCGTTCTCTGGCTCAGCTCAAGCTGGATGTCCATATGTATGAGACATCCTGGTTGGGTGTTCTTAAGTCGGGGAGCTTCTGCCCTGCTTACATTCTTATGTCAGTAGCGATGATAACATATGTTGAGTATACCCCAGAATAATGACTTATGAATGCCTATGATGCACGTGGAATCTTGCATGTGATGTAGAGGTCGATGCCAAGACTTTGCTCTCTTTGGGCCTCTGCCATGACACATCTGACCCTTGGGGCTTCCTTGTGCCTGACACAGGACGGCCACCAGATCATCTCAAATCAGCAGGGCTGCTTGGATTTTAACCTTATTTGACTACTCGTAGATGCTATTATTGTTATCATTATTAATTAATCCATTTTTCTTTTAGTATATGATTTTAATGGTTTTTAGTATTCCATTCTCTTGCCAAGTATTTAATCTTTGAGAGATGAAACATTGTTGAAGCCATTGTGTACCCTAAATATAATAATCTTCAGGGGATAAAACACATGGCAATAATATGAAACAATACTAATAATCATAATTCAAGAACATTTTCTTGAAATAAAAGACGATTTGAATCTCTGCATTAAAAAGGCATAGTCTATAGCTAGGTTAATCAACCCAAAATGGTAAAACCAAGATATATAGTCTAAAAAAATTAACAGAATTCCTTCCTTCCTTCCTTCCTTCCTTCCTTCCTTCCTTCCTTCCTTCCTTCCTTCCTTCCTTCCTTTCCTTCTTTATTAAGATTTCATTTTTAAGTAATACCTACATCTATTGTGGGGCTCAAACTCATGACCCCTGAGATCAAGAGTCATGTGCTCTACTGACTGAGCCAGCCGGGTGCCCCCAAAATATCACAACTTAAAGACGAAAAAAAAAAGTCATCTCCTGGAGGCTCCGTGAAGGAATGTAGCCATCTTTCGTTTTAGGACCATATGATCTTCTTGGACTTCAGATCCCAGAACCGTAAGATAAACGTGTATGTTTTAAGTCATTAAATTTGTGGTCATTTGGCAAGCAGCCATAGGAAACCAATACGGTGGCTATTTTATTTTCATTTGTTCTATTTTTGCAAAAGTATCTGTGGAGATTTAAAAACGATACTATTGTCAGGGTACCTGGCTGGCTCAGTCAGTGGAGCATGTGACTCTTGATCTCAGGGTCCTGAGTTCGAGCCCCAGGATGGGCGTGGAACCTACTTAAAAAAAACGAAAGAAAATCCTACTACTGTCATCTTGTGTTTGAGATTCCATTTCTAAATGATGAGAGAGAGAGAGAATGAATGAATGAATGAATGAATGAGTGGGTTGGGGGCACAGGGAGAAGGAGAGAGAAAATGCAAAGCAGGCTCCGTGCTCAGCACTGAGCCCTGTGCCGGGTTGAGTCTCTCGACTGTGAGATCATGACCTGGGCTGAAATCAAGAGTCAGATACTTAACATACTGAGCCAGCCAGGCACCCCTCTAAATGATGATTTATTTAAATTTTAGGTCATAAGACTCAATTGAATCCAAATTACTAAATAATATATTCTCCTGGAAACTGTGATTGGAAGCAAGATTTTATTTTTTTTATTTTTTCAATGTTTATTTAGTTTGGGGGGGGGGAGGGGAGGGGTGGGAAGAGAGGAAGACAGAATCCCAAGCAGGCTCCACACTGTCAGTGCAGACTCTGATCCGGGTTTGATCTCATGAGTGTGAGATCATGACTTGAGCCAGAATCAAGAGTGGACGTTTAACCGTCTGGGCCAAAATCAAGAGTCAGATACTTAACTGTTTGAGCCACCAGTGCTCCTGGAAGCAGTGTTTTATAAATCAGAACAAATGTACGTAGAGATATACATGTGATTCATGACAGTGCGTCTTAAATAGAAACGTATGTTTGATAGAAAACGTGCCAGGCTTGCTTACTGAGTATGGCAAGGGAGAAGGAAATTTGTATCGTTTTTCACCCCCTTTTAGCAGCACACGCCTTACAGATACTGAAATCGTTCCTGGGCACCTACCCCGTAAGTAACAGGTTTATACTTCTCAAGAGCCATTCCTGAGATATCAAAGCCGTGAGCTGGGAAAAACATCTGTGTGTAACCTAGAAGGAATGAACCATAGCTCCCCCAGTCTTTAGGGCCTGTGGTTTAATGCCACTGATTAGAAGCTGTACTGACATGAATAAATAGAAGGACTTTTTGGACACATTCTTCCAAATGTAGGGAATGTGGATGCTCGATTGGTGGTGTGACAGATAGTCACATTATAGTGAAGTGAGCTAATTAAATATGGGAAATCAACTGCGGCATAGGCTTACTAGACAACACATTCCTAAATTATTCTTCATCTCTTCTATTACGCTCAAGCCCTTTTGCTTAAGACTTACACGGAAACCCCCAACCCTGTCACCCGTTTCCTGATTTGCCCTAACAGGACTCTCTCCACCATAGCGTGTCAAAGCACCGGTGCCCTAGAGAGTTTTCACGAAAGCATGGTCTTCTGTGGCCGACCCTCATTTCTGGCTCGCTCGCCCTGACGGCAGTGTCTGACAGGATACATAACCTACAGGAAGGGTCACCGGGAGCTCTTTTGTGTAATGTAGGTCACTTTTGTGACGAGAGAAATCTCATCTCTGCACCAGAAGTGTGAGCTGAGGTGTGATGCTTTAGGGATGCCGAGCCTGGATTCTAGCATCATCTCTTACGTCAAGTGCATCGCCGCTCCGGGACTTGGATACAGATTGACTCGCTCGGAAGGGCAGGCTTCGGCAAACGAGTTAACGGTGAAGGGTCAAAAACTATGGAAGTGTTTTCTGTTGCGTCCAGTGTTCAAAATACCGTGGGACATCATTGGGAAGTATGTGTGCTGTCTCTTTCTCTTTTCTCTCTCTTCTGTGTCTTCTCTCTTTCTGCCTCTCTTGGTCTCCCGTCTTTTGAAAATACTGCTTCGGGGCGCCTGGGTGGCGCAGTCGGTTAAGCGTCCGACTTCAGCCAGGTCACGATCTCGCGGTCCGTGAGTTCGAGCCCCGCGTCGGGCTCTGGGCTGATGGCTCAGAGCCTGGAGCCTGTTTCCGATTCTGTGTCTCCCTCTCTCTCTGCCCCTCCCCCGTTCATGCTCTGTCTCTCTCTGTCCCAAAAATAAATAAACGTTGAAAAAAAAATTTAAAAAAAAAAAAAAGAAAATACTGCTTCTATTTTTGCACATTCTCTGCCCCCACCGCCAAATACTATATTTCATGAATCCTCATTCCATCAATCCAAGGGGCCAGACACATTATTTCAATAGAAATTGAAGAAAGAAGGTCCGGAAAGGGTTCAGACTTCCACTGCAGTCAGTCTGCAGGTATGAGGAAGACACATGGCTCTGATTCGCCTCAGTTCTCTGCCGAATGATACAGCCTTTCTCACTACCAGAAACACAACTCCCCCTCCCACCCCCCGCCTTAAGTTTGTAGCCATATTAGGGATTAGAAAATAGCAAAGTAGGGGTGCCTGGGTGGCTCAGTCGGTCAAGCGGCTGACTTCGGCTCAGGTCATGGTCTCACGGTCTGTGAGTTCGAGCCCCGCGTCGGGCTCTGTGCTGACAGCTCGGAGCCCGGAGCCTGTTTTAGTTTCTGTGTCTCCCTCTGTCTCTGCCCCTCTCCTGCTGGTGCTCTGTCTGTCGCTCTCTCTCTCTCTCTCTCAAAAAAAAAAAGAAAGAAAAACCAGCAAAGTAGTTGCCCAAGACGCTCCCCCTTTGCCCCATGTTTCCGTCGTTCTCTCACCAACCCTCATCTACTTCCAGTTCTTTTTTTCCCCCTGCCAGCTCCAACCTCTTTCCCAACGTCTGGTGGAAACTTCCTCCAGGCAGGCCTCTGTGTGTGTGTGTGTGCGCGAGCATGTGTGCACGTGTGTGTGTGTCTGTGTCCTGACCCTCCAGCTGTCCCCAGCACAACTGTTGATCCCCATCCCACACGCTGTCAGTTGTGGTTGAGTGTGCATAGGGCACCTGCAGAAAGAGCTTCTGTAGGGTATTTGCCAGCCTGGTCAGTGTTTCACACTTTGGTACACCTTATTTGTGACCTCGTGAGTCTAATGAAAGTTTAAAGGATACGTATTGATTAATTGCTTCATTGCAATAACATAGCCGAGCTGTGGATCCCAGAGGAGACTTTATCATTTTTGTCAAATATCACTCAGCATCTCAGTCCTAACAAAGAGCCATTAATTGGCAAGATGTTGGGTTTTCACCTGCTACTCTGGCCTTTTACGATTGATTCTGCACACGTTTTAGTTACTTGTAGCCTCTGAAATAACTCCGTCAAACTCACTGTATGTTTAGGCACACAGGTGCCTAAACACAATGTGGATATTATTAGGATTTTATATCCACATATAATGGGGAAAAATCCTGAAGGCAACCACTTCACTCATTTTTAAAAAAAAAATTTTTTTTAATGTTCATTTATTTTTGACAGAGAGAGAGAGCGAGCATGAGCGGGGGAGGGGCAGAGAGAGAGGGAGACACCAAATCCGAAGCAGGCTCTGGGCTCTGAGCTGTCAGCACAGAGCCCAACACGGGGCTTGAACTCAAGAACCGTAGATCGTGATCTGAGCCGAAGTCGCTCAACCGACTGAGCCACCCAGGTGCCCCGCCAGTTCACTCATTGTATGAGAAAGGTGTAAGTTTTGAGAATTGGTTTGGTCTGGTCACTAGGCATAGAACAGACTGAGGAAAGGAACCATTTGTAGAAAATCATAGTAGTGAGTATAAGGTGAACAACATTACGATTAATCTCAGTTTTTGAAAAAGTAAGCACGTAGTGTTAGACGTTTTGCACTCTCACCTGATGCCTTCTGTCAGATGTAATACTATATTCGGTCTGCAGCTGACAAAATGCCCCTCCAGGAGTTCATCCCAGTTGTAAGCGGGAGAAACAGGTTCATCAGCAACTCACTTGAACCCCAATCCAGTGTTCTCTTTTATAAATTGTAAAAGCTATGGAAGCGTCCAGAATCTATGGTCAGTCTTCAGGGAGGTCAGAAACTCCTGAGAACTATACACGCGTGTGCATAATTACATTTTTTCTTGAGGGAAGCACCTCAGTATTTCAGATTTCTCAAAAGGTTGTCTGACCCTTACCAGCTGTCAGAGAGCAAAAGCATAGCAAATGAAAACAATTCCACTTAAAGAGAGGCTGTTTCCCATCCTTTCTGTTTAAAAAAATATGCTCGTTACTACCATAGAACAGACCTTCAAAAAAGTATTTTTTTTACACTAATGGCATATCGAATTTTTTATGATGGCAGAGGAGATAATGATCACGAAAGGTGATAGTGTTTCTTTAGTTACATACAAATAATACGTAAATTGTATGGCATTTCCAGTCGTCAGATATTAGATAACAATTTGTTTGGATGAAAATCACTGACAGCATCCATTTCTTTCTCTCCAAACACCAGTCTGTCGGTATAAAAAGGGATCTCTGGGCCAGAGATGTCCTTCTTACTCAATAGGGATGTCATTGTGCTGTGTCCTGTAAAAGCTGTACCATTTCAGACAGCTGCGGGGTGAGCCTTTATAAAGTGCGCCCCCTGGTGTTGGGCAGCGTGGAAATGCAGACCTCTTGCAGTGGCCCTGATTCTGGGAGCGCAAAGGGAGGAAATCCAGTGTCAGGGAGGGAGTGTGACAACCGATGAGCTGCGGAACAAGAAGCTCAACACTGACCGCATATCTGGCAGAAACTGGACGGGACACGGATCAAAGGATGAGATAAATTAGTGAACAAAACATCGGGCAGCAGTCAGGCTGCCTGCAAAGATGGGGTGCTGTCCTTCTGTACATAGGGTGCACAGTCCGTCAGGGGCTGAGTGTGGTACCTGCCCGTCTGCAAAGAGAATGCAGGTCCCGAAAGCAAGGAGGAGATTAGGAAGGTTCCCACTGACCCTCTGGGACACTCTGCTTTTTATCCCTGCAGCTCTCCACTGTGGAAGGTTACAGGTGCTGGTCCCCAAGGCAGTACGCCTTTGCCAGCGGTTGAGAAAGCATCCCATGAAACTATAACTACTTCTGTCTGGGCACTTTCGGCTCATTGTTTGCATTAGGCGAGGAAAGGTGGTGTCGTCATTTTGACCTTCTTTACAGAAGACTTAGGGATGCAGTTATGTGATGAGGGCAAGGAGGAAGACGTGTGTTGCCCACGTGATTTGCTTTCAGTACAACAGACAGGTGCAACCATCCTGTGTTTAGAGGAATGTGGTGTTGGGGATCAGACCCCTCAGGTATGACGACTTGTGTCACTGCATCCCGAAAGCCACAGAGCCAGCACAGGTGCTAGCCTAAGGGAGACGTAGCTGCTGTTAACCTTTCTGTGCTAAATTTCCCCCAGGACAAGAAGCAGGATCCTACAAGAGATGAGATTCCTGAGCAGAGATGGAAGAAAGGGGTGGACTGTGGCAGGCACGTGACATGCCTCCCAGACCCCCCTCAAGAAGGTCTTGCAGGGGCGCCTGGGTAGTTTGGTCGGTTAGGCGTCCGACTTCGGGTCAGGTCATGATCTCATGGTCTGTGAGTTCGAGCCCCGCGTCAGGCTCTGTGCTGACAGCTCAGAGCCTGGAGCCTGTTTCAGATTCTGTGTCTCCCTCTCTCTCTGCCCCTCCCCCGTTCATGCTCTGTCTCTCTCTGTCTCAAAAATAAATAAACGTTTAAAAAAAAATTAAAAAAAAAAAAAGGTCTTGCAGCCCACCTGGGGGTGGTGAGTACGACATAGCTCCTTCAGGGTGGCTTTAGCTGCGGAGACCCTCGGCCCAAAGGCGTATCTTCACCAGGGTGACCAACCCCAAAGGATGCTTGAGTTGGGGACAGCACGGTCATTCTACTTCCACACCGGACAGCGTTGACAGGCATAGTTGGTGCCGTCTCCTCAACTTTGTCGTGGTGGCATTGTTGTTCAGTGAACATTCTCTGCTCCAAATCCTTTTTCCTCCTCCTCCTCCTTTGTATGTGTATCAATCCACAATAAATGCCCCCCTGAAGGGCCCATCTCAGTATCTGCTCCCAGAGAATCTAATCTGTGGCACATACGTTCTCTAAAAATATTTTTTAAAGATTTTGAATGATGAATTACTTTGTTATTGTCAATTCACTTTTTTAACCCACCCCCTCCTTTTCAGAACTTAACTGTAGTTACTCAGAACAGACTACATTTGTGGAATTATTCTGTCTAAAACAAGTAGAATGTATGGGTAGTTCATTGATGACATAACTAAAGTGTCATTTTAAGGCAAGAACAGATAACGCAGAAATATATGATGATTTGTATATATTTTATTTTTAAATTTTTATTTTATTTTTTAAAATACAATGTATTGTCAAATTGGCTTCCATGCAATGCCCGGCGCTCATCCCAAGTGCCCTCGGCAATGCCCATCACCCATTTTCCCTTCTCCCCCACCACCCCCATCAGCCCTCAGTTTGTTCTCTGTATTTAGGAGTCTCTTAATACTCCTTAATGCCTCCCTCCCTCTCTGTTTGTAACTATTTTCCCCTTTCCTTCCCCAGGGTCTTAAGTTTCTCAAGATCCACATAGGAGTGAAAACATATGGTATCTGTCTTTCTCTTACTGACTTACTTCACTCAGCATAATACCTTCCAGTTCCATCCACGTTGCTACAAATGGCCAGATTTCATTCCCTCTCATTGCCATGTAGTATTCCATTGTATATATCAACCACATCTTCTTTATCCATTTGTCAGTTGATGGACATTTAGGCTCTTTCCATAATTTGGCTAGCATTGAAAGTGCTGCTATAAACATTGGGGTACAAGTGCCCCTATGCATCAGTAGTCCTGTATCCCTTGGGTAAATTCCTAGCAGTGCTGTTGCTGGGTCATTGGGTAGATCTATTTTTAATTTTTTGAGGAATCTCCACACTGCTTTCCAGAGTGGCTGCACCAGTTTGCATTCCCACCAACAGTGCAAGAGGGTTCCCGTTTCTCCACATCCTCGTCAGCATCTGTAGTCTCCTGATTTGTTCATTGTAGCCACTCTGACTGGCATGAGGTGATATCTGAGAGTGGTTTTGATTTGTATTTCCCTGATGAGGAGCGACGTTGAGCATCTTTTCGTGTGCCTGTTGGCCATCTGGATGTCTTCTTTAGCAAAGTGTCTATTCATGTCTTCTGCCCATTTCTTCACTGGATTATTTGTTTTTCGGGTGTGGAGTTTGGTGAGTTCTTTATAGACTTTGGATGATATGTATATACTTTAAAAGTTTATTTATTTATTTTGAGAGAGCAAGTGCGGGAGGGGCAGAGAGAGGGAGAGAGAGAATCCCATGTTGTCAGGTGGAGCCCAGCATGGGGCTTGAGTCCATGAAACCACGAGATCATGACCTGAGCTGAAGCCAAGAGTCAGACGCTTCACCGACTGAGCCACGCTGGCACCCCGACGATGAATATTTTAATTGGTTCTCTGTGTGATTCATTTCTCCAGTGGTGAACATTAGTTTGTATTTTTTATGGCTTTACAAGTGATTTGTGTCTATTTATTATGTATGGTTGGCACACAGCTTCCCTTTGTGGAGATTTTCACAGTATGGTTTAATACTGTGTTCCTAAGAAGAAATTTAAAAAATGTATTTTTACACATTGTATGTTATCTGAATTAGTGCTACGTAATATCATTTCAGTATGAAATTCCCTGACAGACTTCATGAACTCGAATGCAAGAACATTAGAGATAGATGGCTGAAAACCTTTACTCTGAAACGGGCAGCGTTCGTTGTTCCTGCAGGGGGCGCTGTCCTACAATAAAACAATGACCAGCCTTTCCCTGATCCTCTTGATTTTGCCCTGTTTTCTTGTTACACGTTTAATATTCGGCTTCTGGACTTGACGTTTAAAAATATATTTTCCATAGAGTGGCAGCAAGACATGTTTGTGGTAATATGTACCTGCACCTGATCTTGGTCTCTTATTCAAAAGAAATACAGATACAGTTTGAAGTTGTACTGTTGAACATCAGATTCTTATTTTTAGTACATTTTTTAAAAAGGCACCCAAAAAGTAAACATGCCTTAGCTTTTGGAGCTTGTTTCTTCTCCTCCTCCTCCTCCTCCATCATCACCATCATCAGTTTTACAAAGCCAATACACCGGGAGGCTGTTGAATCATCATGGACGTAGCTAACTTGTTAGTCTGTAGGTAAGGAAGCGGGGAACGAAGCCTGAAAACACATCGCGATCCTCAGTCGTTTGGACAGAAGCACACCAGTCCCAGTGACACGCATCAGGACTTCTCTTGGGATCAGCTAAAACAGCAGCTGCCTTGGCTCACTTGTAGCACCTCACAGGGTTGAGGAACTTAAATCCTGTGCCCAAAACCTCGGACACTGTCCCCTCGGAAAGACCCAAAGTTGCAGTATTGTTGCCAACGGGAATTTCCGCCTGAGGTGAAAAAGAATGCCTTCGGGGCTGGGTCTCCTGGGTAGGGATTCAGATGGGAACGTGGTTTTGCCTGCCTCAGCGAGGTGGAGGGAGTGGGCTCTCAGAATCCCGAGCTCTTCAGTGCTGGGTGGAGGAACTCTTTTCGTGTGGGAAGCGGAACTGAATTCACTGTGTCCGTGCATGGCTGTGTAACGCACACGCTCCACACAGTGGCCCGAGCCTCGGGCACCTGGGGGCTTTGTGCTACACGCACTGTTACCATCGGACACGTGTGTCAACCCATGTCTACACCTAAGCCTGTCCTCACCTCGCTGTCCATCCTGAGCACCTGAGCTGGGCGCTGGGTTGCTGGCTTATGTTTGGACGTCTCCTGGGCGGTAATTTCATTTGGGAAGCTTTGCTTAAATACTTCATGATCTGGTCTGTACTTGGCATTTTATGTATTCTCCTAACCCTTTTCTGCAATTTCATTTGATGAGACAAGTCTGAATTTAATGTAGAGCATACCCTCCTTCCTGACCCTTGCTAAGAGCAAACCTCCCAGGGACGCTTGTAACTTGGTTTGCTCTTTTCTTCCCCTCCCCCCCCCAACATTTTTGAGGTATAGTTGACGAAATTGTGGGATAATCAAAGGCTGCAACTTGATGATTCGATGCATGTATACATTGTAGAAGGGTTCCATGGGGTTCACACGACCATCATGTCCCATATTTGCCTTTATGTGTGTGTGACAGACCATTTAGTTTCTACTGTTAGCGCATTTCTCATGCTACATATACATTAGCTCAAGTGTCATTCATGTTGTGATGGAACGTTTGCACCCTTCTACCAATTCATCCTATTTCCCCCACTTGTAGCCCCTACCAACCACTTTTCTGCAGTATGTTTCTAGGTGTTTGACTTGTTTTGTTTGTTGAGATTCAACATGTAAGTAAGACTGTGGAGTGTTTGTCTTAATCTCTCTGGCTTATTTTACTTTCCATAACGCCCTTAGAGTCCACCCATGTCTTCAGAAATGGCAGCATCCCCTTCCCTGTAAAGGCCGGATAATATTTCTGTCTGCACATGATTTAGTGTTGGTGTCTTGTAGATTCCTAGGAATGGGTCTCTTTCAGGCTGTACAGTGGGTGTGTTGGTACAATTGTTCTTCATTTGCTCTTCTCTGAGTATTAGAATCTTGCCTCCAGTTGTTCAGGAGGTTCATTTTTTTCCCCAGGTAATTCTCCATATAACCATTTACTGTTTTTTAAGTTTGTGTTTATTTATTTTGAGAGAGAGAGAGAGAGAGAGAGAGAGTGTGTGCGTGCGCGCGCACGCACACACAAGCAGGGGAGGGAGAGAGAGTCCCAAGCAGGCTCCACACTGTCAGTGCATAGCCCCACGTGAAGCTGAAATGCACAAACCATGAGATCATGACCTGAGCTACCCAGGTGGCCCTCTCCATATAACAATTTAAACACTTTAAAAAATCCACTTGTACAAATACAGTGGGCAGATATCCCGAGGATGACAAAAGTTGCATTCCGTAATAAGAGTCTGTCGCAGTTAAGTGCATACTGAAACGCTGATGTATATGTGTCCTGTACATGCACTGCCTTCTAGAAGGTATAGAAGGTGTACGTTGTAAGAGTCCAGGTTGCATGGACTGTGGACGTGGAGGCCGTCTGTGCTGAGCGAGCTTGCCGTTTGGACAGGAGTTCGTATTTGCACTGTATCAAGACTTCTTGTGAAATGGCCTTAAAATTCCTCTGGAAGTAGCACCCCTGTTTTAATTTTGTTTTCCAGTTTGCTCAGTATCCTCTAGGTGATAAAGTTAAACGCGTGATCTGTGCATCTGTCACCTTCTGAGCAGCTTCTACGTAGAGGCTGTGGAACAGACCGACTCATCCTCATTTGTGACATAGAAGACGAAGTGCGTCTCATCCCCTTTCGGGACCACTTCCGTGTGGAACCTCTCACTCAGAAATGAAAAAGTTTGAAATGATAACCATACATGGGGTGCTTCAATTCAGAGTGTGACAGAACCATATACAGCATGTGACAAGAGGCAGTCTGTGTTGAGGGTTACAAGGAAACAGAATCACAAATAGAGGCACTTATGTGATGATTTCCCTCCAGAATAGGAGCCTATAAAAAGGAAATGGCAGAGATTAGAGGTCGTGTCATGGTTCAGGAAGACCCTCTTCCAAGCGTAGTCTCTGGACACCTAACGTGCAGTGAGTGGAACTTTCCACGCGGCCCTCACTGCTCTCTCTGGATTGCACAGTGGGTCATTTGGGACCAACAGACTAATTCCCCTTGCCCTCACTGGGGGTTCCATACAGACTCTGCTCCTCAGAACAAGGGGCCCCGAAGTGCCAAGTTCCCAGCAGCTGTGAATGGCCAGTGCCCAGTACTGACTATCAAGTAACCCATTACTGAGAATAGTTTGATTAAGGTGGTCCCTAAATACAACACTCTTATATTTTAGATGAGGTGAGATCTATACCTGAGGCTAGCCCCCAAAACAACGAAGATTAGGGTCTATATTAAAAGAATTCTGTTGGGGTGCCGGTAGCTCAGTCGGTTAAGTGTCCAACTCTTGATTTTGGCTCAGGTCATGATCTCACGGTTTGTGGGTTCAAACCCCATATCAGGCTGTGTGCTGGCAGTGCAGAACTGGCTTGAGATTCTCTGTCTCTCTACCCCTCCCCTTGTGATGTTAGTGCTCTCTCTTTCAAAATAAACATTAAAAACAATTCTATCAGTTTCAGAGGTGGCAAACATCGATTCCTCTTGGTAGAAACCCCTCTGATATCTAGAATGTAGAGGGGCTCCGTTGATTAATCATCTGACTTCGGCTCAGGTCGTGATCTCGCGGTTTGTGAGTTTGAGTCCCACACTGGGCTCTGTACTGAGTGCAGAGCCCGCTTTAGATTCTCTCTCTCATTCTCATTCTCTGTCTCAAAATAAATAAACTTAAAAAAAAGTGGGGGTGCCTGGGTGGCTCAGTCGGTTAAGTGTCCAATTCAGGTCATGATCTCATGGTTCGTGGGTTCGAGCCCTGCATCAGGCTCTGTGCGGACAGCTCAGAGCCTGGAACCTGGTTCACATTCTGTGTCTCCCTCTCTCTCTGCCCCTCCCCCACTCATACTCTGTCTCTCTCTGAAAAATGAATAAGCATTAAAAAAATCAGAATGTACAGTGACCACTTGCACATTGTCACAAAGGTCTCTCACCTTTAGTTTTGAAATCCATGTGACATTTTAAAAGAAATTGAACAAATGTTGAATGTTTCTGATTAAATTTCACTTAACTCTTCAGTCTTTTTTCTGGAAAATTCATCAAATGAAAATGCCTTTGGAGTACGAACTTTCTCAGTGTTTCTTTAGGAAAACAGGAAGCCACATTTTGGAAGATGATATAAAGAATTTTACTTTCCAGGAGACTGCTTCCTAACCCTTGTCTATTTTTATCTATCTATCTATCTCTATCTATTATGAAATTTATTGTCAAATTGGTTTCCATACAACACCCAGTGCTCATCCCAACAGGTGCCCTCCTCCCTCCCCATCACCCACTTTCCCCTCTCCCCCACCACCCATCAACCCTCAGTTTATTCTCAGTATTTAAGAGTCTCTTATGGTTTGCCACCTTCCCTCCCTGTAACTTTTTTCCCCCTTCTCCTCCCCCCTGATCTTCTGTTGAGTTTCTCAGGATCCACATATATTTTATTCATATTTATGTAGGAATTCTGAAAGTAGGCGGTACTTAATTGAGAACAATATGTTTCATAAGGTATTTTCTCGTGTTTCAAACTGATTTCATCAGGAGAAGATACAGGTCAAAGTAAACCTGTTTCTCAACTTGAGTGCTATTGGGATCATGGCTGGATAATTGTTGGGGGCTGTCCTGCACGTCATGGCATGTTGGCCAGCATCATTGGCCTCTACCTCCTAGATGCCTAGTCCTGATGACCAGACATTGTAAATGTCCCTTTTTGGGGAACCACGGTGTGGACAAAGCTGCGACTGCCTGAGAACTGCTGAAGTGCATTATAGAATTTTTGTGTGATTTAAAAACTTACCATTCAGGGGCACCTGGGCGGCTCAGTCGGTTGAGCATCCGACTTCAGCTCAGGTCGTGATCTCGCAGTTTGTGAGTTTGAGCCCTGCATCAGGCTCTGTGCTGACAGCTCAGAGGCTGGAGCCTGCTTCGGATTCTGTGTCTCCCTCTTTCCCTGCCCCTCCCCTGCTTGCGCTCTCTCTCTCTCTCTCTCTCTCAAAAATAAAATAAACATTAAAAAAAACTCAAAAACAACAACAACAACAACAACAACAACAAACCTTACCATTCATTGGGGCACCTGGGTGGCTCAGTCAGTTAAGCGTCTTGACTTTGGCTCAGGTCATGATCTCATGGTTCATGGATTCCAGCCCCGCGTCGGGCTCTGTGCTGACAGTTCAGAGCCTGGAGCCTGCTTCGGGTTCTGTGTCTCCCTCTCTCTCTGCCCCTCCCTTGCTGTGCTCTCTCTCTCTCTCTCTCTCAAAAATAAATAAATATTAAAAAACAATTTTAAAAACTTACCATTCACAAACCGTGGACATAATTATAGGTTATAATTGAGATTTCTACTTGAATAGAATTTTCAACATTTACATTATTAAATGTATTGGATTTTAAGTATAAATTTCAAGAGAAAGGGAGACCAGGTAGAGTTAAATTTTGAAGTGTTTCTGGAGATTCATTTTTGCAGTATAAAATATTGAAATGTGTATAATACATTGAACGAGGTGCTGTGGGAATATGGCTTATTTTTGGTAGACTTCGTCAGAGTTTAGATATGCAGTCATCCTTTTTCATGTCAGTTAAGCAAGTTATTTGTGAAGAGACATTGGTAGAACTTGTCAAATTCAAGGGTGAATTGTATGGAGCTATAATGATCCCAGTGATGGTAATGGCTCTTGTGACTGGTCACAGACCACCCATTGCTGGTAAGAATTTAGGTGGGAGTTTTTTTTGTTTTTTTGTTTTTTAATGCTCATGTATCTTGAGAGAGAGAATGAGCATGTACATGAGCAAGGGAAGGGCAGAGAGAGAGAGGGAGAGAGAGAGTCCCAAGCAGGCTCCAAGCCTTCGGCATGGAGACCGACGTGGGGCTCGAACTCACAAACCCTGAGATCGTGACCTGAGCCGAAATCGAGTCGGATGCTGAACTGACTGAGCCACCTAGTCGCCCAGGGGAGTATTTCCCCCCCAAAGCAGTGTGCTGTTAATCATGACCTGCTATAATTGCTTTTCACTGGTGCCAACTTTCTACTTTTTTCCGCCCTTTTCTGTCAGAGTGCCACCGTGAGTATTGAATAGCAAAGAACCGCAAACAATTTGAAATGGGTGTGTATTACACTCTAGAAATCCTGTTTTTGGCAGAATATTCTGACTAAACTGACTTTGTGTGCTTGGGAGGAGTTGGGGAACAAATAATTTCACCCAGATTTACTGAGCTCTTGGGTAGGTGGGAATGAAGGCTGAGCAACCACAGGTGCTCAGAGAACATTGTTAAAGGCTTTCTGATGTGTTCTTTGCCCATTAGGGAAGTATTTGTTTTATCCCCACCATTGAAATAGTTTTACAAATATGTTCTGGCAGAGCAAGCATTTATTTTGGAAGCATTTGCTTGGCTTTTAAGGTTGCTGTTATTCAATTGTTTGCTCAGTAGAGGACACAAATAGTTGGGAAATGGTTTTCAAGTTAGGTGTCACCTAATGGCTTTTTTACTGCCTTCAAGAAGGAGTATTTGGGGTTGTGTGAGTGTTACAATGAGTCAGGAATCACACACATGCCCGAGGAAGTCCGAATAAGCCACTCATTGTTACACAAAGATGACAGCTCTTCAGAGGGTTGAGAATTTTGAAAAAGAAAATAGGAGAAACCCGAAGATAAAAATGGGAGAAACTCAGGCAGATAGGAGACTGATGGAAGTTAGAAGCCCAGGGAGCTTCCAGGGAACAAGGAATATCGCTTGGCTCTAAGTTTCCCTTTTTCTACGTTTCCTTCCGCTGGCCTATCGTGTTATCAGAAGCTGTCACGGGAAGTTAGTAGATACGAGTATGATGTGGGCTTTGGTTGGGTGTGAATAGAACTTTCCACTAAACTGGATTTATGAACAAAGGACAGCGTGTCCTACTGGCAAGAACAGAATCAAGTTAATGAGATTCCAGGGATAAGGGGGAGAAAAGATGATTCAGCAATCGATATCGGTCCTGACACTCTGAGCCTCGGGAGGGACAGTGGCCTGGAGCCCAGGTGTGAGACAGCGGCCTTGGCAGGTGCCCCGTGGACACGGAAGACAGGTGAATTCCAAGTGACAGACACCACAAGGCTCTGTGTTTGTAACTACAGGTTTTTTTCTGCTGTCACGTAATTTCTCCTGTGATAGAATCCACACATGTAGAGTGGCAAAACTCAGCGCAATCAGGACCCCAAGAGAAGTCCTTCATCTGGATTGCAGAGATGTGCGGAAACATAAGCATGGCTGTATTAATAATTTACATTTCTAGTGCGATTGCCTCAAAAAAAAAAAAAAATTGCCAGGTTACCTCCCACCCCCAGCACTAGCACATCCGTTTTTGGAGTGTGACAGAAGGAGCGCGTGTTATATCCGGGTTGGGACTCTGGTGGATTTTCTGAGCTTTATTTGCAAAGCTAGTAAGTAAGACTTCCACTTGTGGAAGCTTCCCTTTTATGACCTCGAGAGACATGAATATAGTTAGTAATTTTTGTTTCCAAAGCAAAGTGCTTTCACCTGCTTTTACTGCCTTCTTCTGTGACGGTCACCTGCCTGTCACCTCCTCTCCCCTGTGCCTGCTTGGAGCCCCACCTCTTCCCTGGATGCCTCGGACCCCAAGCTCTCCCGTCTTGTCCTCCGACTGCACTGGATGGACCGTGTCAGCTCCCTGCTGCGTGGCCTCCTTACTTCTGACGTCGTTTCCACCGTTCACTAGCTGGGCGGCCCTCCCTGCCCGTGTCCAGGATCTTCTTCTGGTCACTTACCATTCCTTTGACCACCTGCACTGTGTGGCTGTGTGTCAGGGGACATGTAGGGGAGACAGGAGGTGGTCCGCAGTCACGCTCCGTCACTGAAACCATCTCACAAACCATGAGATCATGACCTGAGCCGAAGTCGGGTGCCCAGCCGACCGAGCCACCCAGGCGCCCCAGAACCATCTTCTATCACTGAGGGAAAAGTGATAGTGCTGGGATGGGGATGGTTACATCAGGTGGGACCCTCCCCATCGGCACAGAGCGATCTGACGTTGGCTGAAGCTCATTGTTTCTAGTCACTTAACCACTGCCCCTCAGTTTAGTTAAAGGCAGTGCTGCTAGGTTGCAGATAGTGCACGAACAGCCATAGGCTTGAACTCGCTGATCTAAGACCTTCAGCTGATGTAATTAATGGACTTGCTTTTCACTGGGCAATAAAACGTGATTCTACAAATACAGAAAGAAGGCTTTTCTTTTTCTTTTTTTTTTTTTTTTAATTTTTTTTTTCCACGTTTATTTATTTTTGGGACAGAGAGAGACAGAGCATGAACGGGGGAGGGGCAGAGAGAGAGGGAGACACAGAATCGGAAACAGGCTCCAGGCTCCGAGCCATCAGCCCAGAGCCTGACGCGGGGCTCGAACTCGCGGACCGCGAGATCGTGACCTGGCTGAAGTCGGACGCTTAACCGACTGCGCCACCCAGGCGCCCCAGAAAGAAGGCTTTTCTTTACCTCTCCCCCCCCCTTAATATCTTGATGAAGCTGCCTTGTCTGTGGCACTTGACAAACTTTTTTGTTTTACAGTCCTTGTCAGTGCCCCCCCCCAGATGTATCGTTACATGCCAATCAAGGCAGGCTGTGACCATGAATAGAAAACATTCCTTGTGTTCTTTCTTATGCAACTCAGAAAACACATACTATCTTATATTCAAAGGGACCTTTATTTCTTTCTTCCTGAGAAGTGAAAATACTCACATGGGTAATAACCAGGGTGGTGTCTCATGAATACCGGTGTGCGTGATCACTTTCCATGTATTTTTCCATTTCCTGAGGCTTTTCGCAGCACCTTACACGTGGATGGTGCTCAGGAAAAATTTACTGAAATGTACTAAACCGAGATTAAATTGCCTTCTGTAAAGCTCGTGGCAGAGCCAGAATTTGAGGTATGAGAGCATGGGCGGCGTCTGTCATCGTGCGGATACGTATTTCTAATAAAGTCTCAACTCCTGAGGGATCCATTGTCATTCCAAGCCTTCTGTTAGGACTCATGCATAGTGTAAGACAAGTTGAGAAGTCTTGTCAACACCACATCATTGGGGACATAGATGGATTCTTCCCACCCTGAAATGTTATACGTGGCCACAGCAGGAATACGGCTAGTGGTGTCCAGGGGCATTTGAAACCCAAGGTAAGAGACATCCAATACAGCACTGATACCATCAGAGTTTTATTACAGAGCATCCGTCCTGGAAATACCCTCGCCCAAGCAGCTATGCAACAGCAGTCTGCTTTTTAGATCACTGAGAACAAGTTCATTCACACAAATAGCTAAGTGCTTTATGCAAGTAGGACACCAATAGCTAAAGGTTTAAATTACGTTTAAGTTTCCTAATATGATGGAATATTCTGGCCATTCTGATATCTAGATGTATAGGATAACGGATTGTGGCACTTAAGATTTGTTAAAAACATCTTTGTTATTGCTATCATTTCACATTAAATAAGCAAATAAAAATATATGAGCTTAACATTTTCTGTTTCTTAAGTTTTCCTTGGCTGAATTTCCTTTAGTTCTTTCTGGAAAAATCCTTACAACTAAATTCACATTACCTTGGCTGATAGAAAGTCATCCATATTTCTTGCTCAAGAAATCTTGCTATGTGTGTGTTACTAAGAATATTTCACTTGCGAATATTAATCCCTGCAAAGGTAAACACAGGTGTAGATGTAGGACTTACAGGGGAGGGGAAGGGGCTGAGCTATGAGCAAGTTGTGTTTCCACATGGTACCAAGCAGCAGAGTCATAGTTATTGGTGGGGGTGGAGATGGGGGGGGGGGTGTTCACCAGGGGGCAGTCCCACCAGCTCTGTAATGCATACAAGTGTTGTGCTCAAGAGAGAAGTGCCCACTTCATGCCTTTTCAGCGACCCATTGGAAAGAGTTGTGTGTGATTCTCCAAAGCTAAAAACCAACTTATTATACCTAGAAACTCAAGGCATTCTCTTCATATATATATTTTTAAGATCTTATTTTTTAAGTTTATTAATTTAATTAAGCAGTCTCCACGCCCAGCATGGGGCTTGAACTCACAAACCTTACATCAAGAGTTGCATTTTCTACTGACTGAGCCAGCCAGGCACCCCTAGAGATTTAATTACTATTTTTCATTTTTGTAAAGTTATTTATTTATTTATTGGAGGCGGCAGAGAGAGAATCCGAAGCAGGCTTCTCACTGTCAGCCCAGAGCCCAACCCAGGAACCATGAGATCATGACCTGATCCGAAATTAGGAGTTGGACACTTAACCGACTAAGCCACTGAGATGCCCCTAAAGATTTTATGTTTTTTATTAAAAAATTATTTTTTCAGTTTTATTTACTTTTGAGAGAGAGAGACAGACAGAGAGAGACAGAGAATGCAAGCCGGGGAGGGGCAGAGAGAGACGGAGACACAGAATCCGAGGCAGGCTCCAGGCTCCGAGCTGTCAGCCCAGAGCCCAGTGCGGGGCTGGAACTCACACCCCGTGAAATCAGGACTTGAGCCGAAGTTGGATGCCTAACTGCCTGAGCCGCCCAGGTGCCTCTAAAAGAATTTTTTAATGCTTATTTATTTTTGAGAGAGAGAGAGAGTGTGAGTGGGGAGGGCAGAGGGAGAGGGAGACACGGAATCTGAAGTAGGTTCCAGGCTCCAAGCTGTCAGCACAGAACCCAACGTGGGGCTCGAACTCATAAACCGTGAGATCATGACCTGAGCCGAAGTCAGACGCTCAACCGACTGAGCCACTCAGGTGCCCCCTAAAGATTTTATTTTTAAGTAATCCCTACACCCAACCTGGGGCCCAAACCTAAAACCCTAACATCAAGAGTTTGATACTCTACAAACTGAGCCACCCAGGCGCCTGTGTGTTTTAATATATATTGACTTGTCTATGAATACAACAAGCAAGTCGATTGAAGAAGTGTTTTACTTTGTCTCATTGAGAATATCATGAAGAGTTGTTCACTGCATGAGTAAACCACACTAGTTTTGATAGTGCCCCTTGCTGTCTGAGTTGTTGGTAGAGACTCCTGTATTAGGGTGCAGTGATATTTATGTATTTATGGTAGATTTATAACTATGCACAGATGTACTTTCGTGTTTTCAAAATACCAGAGTTTTGAAAAAGTGTCATTATTATTTGAACTATGTCATCTTCTCTTGTATCTGAGGTTCTTTATAAATGAGAGGAGGCATATGACAGTCTCACTCTGCCGTCTGTTATTGTGCTCAATCATTTGCATATTTAGAAAATTTATTGTAAATTATATTTTCTTTATTTCCGTTTTATCTTGCAGTGGGCATTGTTCTCTATAATGTTTATAACTATATATTTAGATAGACTATGCTACCTTTGGATGTTATTTGAGGACAGTTTAAAAGGCATGATGAGGGGCACCTGGGTGGCTCCATTGGCTAAGTGTCTGACTTCGGCTCAGGTCATGATCTCATGCTTCGTGGGTTCGAGCCCCATGTTGGGCTCTGTGCTGACACCTTGGAGCCAGGAGCCTGCTTCGGATTCTGTGTCTCCCTCTCTCCCTGCCCCTCCCCCACTCATGCTGTGTCTCTCGCTCTCTGTCAAAGATACATAAACATTAAAAAAACAGTTTAAAAGGCATGATGGAATATTACGGTACAGTGGGGCCATGCATGGTAAAGAGAAAACCATTGATACAAGGGCATTCAGGACTTGGGAGCAACTATGCCACCAGGGAAAGCTAAAGATCTTTGGTGGAGCTCTAGGAAAGGCAGTGAAGTTTAGGCTTTTAAGAAAAGTCCATATATAATTGTGGAAAGGAGCCTGGACTTACGAGGGTCAAGCAGACTGTAGGAAAGCATAGGATTGCAGTCACTCTGACTGGATTCTTCTCAAGATGTTGAACGTGAGTTTAAATATGTATAGGAGTTTTTCTAAACCAAAGTAAAAGTCACCTGTTAGTGACAAAGCTGTGTCCTGTGGAGCAGAGAAAACTAAGACATTTCTGACTTAGGAGGACTTTAACATCCTACTTTGAGTGGCCATGCATAAGCATTGACCTAGATGATAATTGGTTCAAAAATTTAGGAGTAGATTTCATGCATGTAAGAAATATGATTGGTAATATTGCTAAAGGTGCTATTTAAAAATTTTTTTAGCGTTTGTTTATTTTTGAGAGAGACAGACAGAATGTGAGTGGGGGAGGGGCAGAGGGAGACAGAGATACAGAATCCAAAGCAGGCTCCAGGCTCTGAGCTGTCATCACAGAGCCCGACGCGGGGCTCAAACTCACAGACTGTGAGATCATGACTTGAGCCAAACTTGGATGTTTAACCACCTGAGCTGAAGTTGGATGTTTAACTAACTGAACCATCCAGGTGTCTGTAAAGTTGCTAATTTTTAAAAGATTAAGATAACCTTTATAAGTTTCTAAAATACTTTTAATATGTTTTTACATATTTACAATTATAACTGCGTATGTAGTTACAATAGAAAATGGATATTTTCTTCTTCTACTTAGAAGTTTAAAAATCACTCATGTGGTCGCTTGGCTGGCTCAGTCGGTAGAGCATGCAACTTTTCATTTGGGGTCATGAGTTTGAACCCCACGTTGGGTGTAGAGATGACTTAAAAAAATAAAATCTTAAGTAAATAAATAAAAATCATTGACCTGGAGAAGATCAGAAACTCTATGTTTTATTCTTAAAGTTTCATAGTTTTAATTAAATTCTCTATAAACAATTTGAGGTTGAAAATAGTTTGATTTGATGTAAAACTCTAAAGCTTTGTATTTTCTGCAAATTGCTAACCAATTGCCCTGGTACTTTTTGTTGCACATCTATTTCTTAAGTGTCTATTTTAATTGCAGTGTACTTAGTATACAGTGTTATATTAGTTTCAAGTGTACAACAGGGATTCATCAGTTCTGTATGTTACTCAGTGCTCGTCACAAGTGCACTTAATCCCCATCATCTCTTTCGCCCATCACCACCCACCTCCCCTCTGATGACCACCAGTTTATTCTCTAGAGTTACAAGTCTGTTTCTTGGTTTGTCTCTCTCGGTTTTAACCCCCTTTGTTCCTTTGTTTTGTTTCTTAAATTCCACATCTGAGTAAAATCGTTTGGTGTTTGTATTTCTCTAACTGACCTTTTTCCCCTTAGCGTTAACACCCTGTAGGTGCGTCTATGTTGGTGGAAATGGCAAGATTTCATCCTTTTATGGATGAGTAATATTCCATTATGTGTATCTACCACACCTTCTTTTTACTTATTTAATTTTTGTAATGTTTATTTTTGAGAGAGACAGAGACAGAATACGAGTAGGTTAGAGGCAGAGAGAGAGGGAGACAGAATCGGAAAGAGGCTCCAGGTTCCAAGCTGTCAACACAGAGCCTGATGCTGAGCTTGAACTCACGAGCTGTGAGATCGTGACCTGACCTGAAGTCGGACACTCAACCAACTGAGCCACCCAGGCGCCCCTATGTACCACATCTTCTTTATCCATTTATCAGTCATTGGACACCTGGGTTGCTTATGTGTCTTTGCTATTGTAAATAATGCTGCAGTAAACGTAGGGGTGCATGTATCCCTTTGAATTAGTGTTCTTACAGTTTTTGGGTAAATACCCAGTGGTGTGATTGCTTGATTGCATGGAAGTTCTCTATTTAACTTCTTGAGGAACCTCCGTACTGCCTTCCACTGCACTGGTTTGCATTCCCACCAACAGGGCAAGAGGGTTCCCATTTCTCCACCTGCTGTTTTGTGTGTGTGTGTGTGTGTGTGTGTGTGTGTGTGTGTGTTAGCCATTCCAACAGGTGTGAGGTGTTATCTCCGTGTAGTTTTGATTTGCATTTCCCTGGTGGTAAAGTGATCATGAACATCTTTTCATGTGTCTGTTAGTAATCTGGGTGCCTTCTTTGGAAAAATGTCTGTTCGTGTCTCTTGCCCATTTTTTAAATTGGATTATTTGTTTTTTGGGTGTTGAGATGTATAAGGTCTTTATATATTTTGGATACTGACTCTTTATTAGATCTCTAATTTACAAATATCTTTTCTCATTCCATAGATTGTCCTTTAGTTTTATTTCCTTCACTGTGCACAAACTCTTTAAATTCAATTTTTTTAATTTTTAAAATTTTTTTTAATTTATGTTTTTGAGAGAGACAGAAACAGAGAACAAGCAGGGGAGGGGCAGAGAGAGAGGGAGACACAGAATCTGAAGCAGGCTCCAGGCTCTGCTCTGTCAGCACAGAGCCCGACGTGGGGCTCCAGCTCATGAACCATGAGACCATTACCTGAGCTGAATTTGGACGCCTAACCGACTGAGCCCCCAGGCACCCCAGAAGCTCTTTATTTGATGTAGTTCCAATAGTTTATTTTTGCTTTTGTTTCCGTTGCCTCAGTTGACATATCTAGAAAGACGTTTGTATGGATGATGTCAAAGAGGTTACTGCCTGTGTTCTGTTCTAGGATTTTTACAGTTTCAGGTCTCACATTTAGATCCTTAATCCATTATGAGTTTATTTTTGTGTATGGTGTACGAAAGTGGTCCATTTTCATTCTTCTGTATGTGGCTGTCCAGTTTTCCCAGCCCTGTTTGTTGAAGAGACTGTCCTTTTCCCATTGGATATTCTTTCCTCTTTGTTGAAGACTAAAGGACCATATAGTCCATACAGTCCTCAGATCCTGAGGATCTGGGTTCATTTCTGGGTTTTCTATTCTGTCTCAGTGATGTATGTGCTTGATTTTGTGCTAGTACCATAGTGTTTTGTTGACTGTAGGTTCGCAGTATCACTTGAAGTCTGGAATTGTGATGCCTCCAGCTTTGCTTTTTCAAGATTGCTTTGGGTACTCAGGGTCTTTTGTAGTTCAATAGAAGAAATTTTAGAATTGTTTGTTCTAGCTCTGAAAAATGCTGGTGGCATTTTGATAGGGATTGCATTAAATGTGTAGATTGCTGTGGGTAATATAGATATTTTACAGTGTTCTTCTAATCCCTGAGCTTGGAATGTCTCTCCATTTCTTTGTGTTCTCTTCGATTTCTTTTCAGCAGTGTTTTATGCTTTTCAGAGTTACAGGTTTTTCGCCTCTTTGGTTAGCTTTATTCTGAGGTATCTCATTATTTTGGGTGCTATTGTAAATGGTATTGTTTTCATAATTTCTTTCTGCTGCCTCGTTAGATATAGAAATGTAACAGATTTCTGTACATTTATTTTGTGTCCTGCAATTTGACTGACTTTGTGTGCAAGTTATATCAGTTTCTGGCTCCAGTATTTTAGGTTTTCTAGATGGACTATCGTCTCATCTACAAGTAGTGAAAATTTTACTTCTTTCTTGCTGACTCAGATGCCTTTTATTTCTTTGTGTTGTCCGATTGCTGAGGCTAGGACTTCCAATACTATCTTAAGTAACAGTGGCGAGAGTGGACATCCCTTGTTGTTCCTGACCTTAGGGGAAAGGCTCTCAGTTTTTCTGCATTGAGCAAGGTATTAGCTGCGGGTTTCTCACATATGGCCTTTATTATGGTGAGGGATGTTCCCTGCTCTTCATTTCTCTCTTGACTGGGGTAGTCCTGGGTTATAAGCCACTGCCTCCCCCTGCCACGGAATTGTATTTTAACACAGATTGCCAGTTCCCACTCTGGAGCATTGTATTAACTGAAGTGCTCACAGCAGAGTATGAATGGGGTTCATCATTTCCATGATCGTCACACACACTGGTTATTTCCTCTATTTTAAAACGCTTTATTGAATATGATACATGGGAAATACTTCATGATTTTGATTAATAACGTTGAGGTTGAACGATTTTTAAGAAGTTATTGGTGGAGAAAGACGTCTCGTGTCTGTTCTTATAAGGATGCCAGTCCCATCCGGGGGCCCCACCCTCATGATTTCGTCTCATTTTCTAGAGGCTGCACTTCCCACAACTATCACACTGGGGGTTAGAGCTTCAAGATGGGAATGTGGGGGCATACATTCAGTGCATTGCAATTCTTTTCTCAAAATTTAATGAGAAATTTTGACTTTTCCCTGTTTTTGTTAAAATGCAAAGAAAAAAATTAAAAGTTACGTGTAGTCAAAATCTTAAATTGTTTTCTGCCTTTGCTTTTGGATGCTTTTAAGGGTCATTGGTCATTGTATATTGTCAATTAGATAGATTAGGTATTCTCTTGTATTTTCATCTAGTTGTCAAAAGTTTTGGGTTTAAATAAATTTTAATGTTTACTTATTTTTTGAGAGAGAGCAAGCTGGGGAGGGGCAGAGAGAGGGGGACAGAGAGAATCCCAAGCTGGGTCCATGCTGTCAGCTCAGAGCCCCACGCGGGGCTTGATCTCATAGTGAGATCATGACCTGAGCCAAAATCAAGAGTGGAACCCTCAACTAATGCCGCTGTCTGAAGTTTTTTGTATTTAATTTTGCAACCATTTCAAAAGAAATTTGTTCATCCATGAGCTGACAGTCTTATTTTTTCAAGAAATATCATCAAATAATGTGGCTTCCTTAGCTCATTATCTTAAATGAAATCCTTGAACTTGGATCCTCCTGTAACAAGATTATTCATCAATTGATCCTGTTAATAATATTGATATTGGGGCGCCTGGGTGGCGCAGTCGGTTAAGCGTCCGACTTCAGCCAGGTCACGATCTCGCGGTCCGGGAGTTCGAGCCCTGCGTCGGGCTCTGGGCTGATGGCTCAGAGCCTGGAGCCTGTTTCCGATTCTGTGTCTCCCTCTCTTTCTGCCCCTCCCCCGTTCATGCTCTGTCTCTCTCTGTTTCAAAAATAAATAAACGTTAAAAAAAAATTAAAAAAAAAATAATATTGATATTGAAACTGTTCAAATGAATTGACGTAAATACATTATTATAATTATTGAATCTTTATGGTACCCTTAATATACGATGGTACCAGTCCTGTGTTACATGTATTTTTGTTAAAAATTTTATGGGTATTTTCAAGCATATATTTCCCAATAATTTTTTGTTACAATTTATAATTCTTCCTTCACACTCATCACTTTCTTGAGATTCTTTTTTCGTGGTAACTTATTTTTTCTATTATTATTTTATTGCTATTATTAGTTTTACTTTAATTTGCTTGTTTGATAAGGTAGGAAATTATCAGTATCTATACATGTATTTTAGAGTCATTGTTCTTATATAACTTTTACATAGAGTGAGGTTAGGAATTTTTAAAGCTAATCAGATAGCCCATATGTGCAATCTTAATTCAGTCCTCCTTTTGCATGTTTCATCTGATTATCATCATTCCTTGGCATGTGTGTGTGTTCTCACCCCGCTATATGTACTTTTTGTTGTTAATCTTCTTTCCGTAGAATTCCAGAAGACATAGGATTCTTACAGCGTTTCCACTGCAGGTTACCTTTATATTTTAAAGAATACACTTTAACCCACTTGTCTACAATAGGCATCATAATTAATGAAATTTTATTTTGCATCATCCTTATATTTCCTCACTCTTCCCAATTCTTCATTATCATTTACATTCTGTAGAATGTTTCATGTGAATCTCACTAAATTTTCTTTAACACTGATTTTCAAGAGTTATTTTTACATTGTTAACTGTATGTACTTATTCATATAGAGCATTTTTGTTGACATGCTTTCTGCTACAAGTTTTTCTACTTGTCAGTATTCTTTTAATATTCAACTTTTATATTCTTGACTTTGGGTTTATTTAGTCCTAGGATGGGAAGTGTAATTTGTTTTTCACAGAAGATATGCTCCTTGATCCCTTGTGGTCCTGAAATGATCTTTTACTTGTTCCCATTTCTTGAATGACAAGTTGGTTGGATAGAGAATTCCTGGGTCATGAGCTTTTTTTTTTTCCCCTTAAGAAAGCTTGTTAATTTGGTTCCAGCATCTTTGGTAGTTAATGTGGTGCAGGCGTTTTGAACCAGTCTGACTTTCTTCTTGTGATGCATGTGATTTTTCTGACTAGTTCTGACTGGAAAGATTTTGTTTTCTGTTTTTTTTTCTTTTTAATGACGTGGGGTCTGTCGCCTTAGAACACACACATTTTATGGGGCCAGGTGGAGATGATGTGGATCTCAGGATAACTTTATTCTGGGTTAAATGAGTCCCGACTGTGTCCACACCATTGTGAATTCCAGCTTGGGGAAACCCACACTGCATATATCTATCTTCTCTGGATCTTTCCTCTTTTCTGAAAGATTTCATGTACTTGTCATGCCCCTCTCTATTCTGAGAGGGGGCCTCAAGCTTGTTCTTTATGTCGGTATTCACATCTTGGCACTGTGCATCGGGCTGTGGATTTGGGTGTCACCGTCCCCCGTGGGTGCTCAAGGACGGGTGGGGACAGCAGATTAGTCCAGCACCCTTGGCCCTTCCCACCTGGCTTCCTCACTGACTTTCTGCCTCGCTCGGTGACTGGAGTGGACTCTGTGAACTACAGATAATACAGTGGGCCCGCTGGGTACTGTGATTTATAACTCATGTGTAGGAATACCCAGAATTGAATTAAGACTCGTCAGCTAACTCTCCAGCATACCAGTCTCGAAGCAAAAAAATAGCACTAAGTCCTGTTTTTACACATCGATTCATAAGTGACTGGAAAAGTAATTAATTGGTTACCTTCATGAAGTTAGACACAGTGTCTTCAACTGGAGATACCATGACAAAGGGAACATTTCTATTTCAGAGAGACCCTTTTGGCTGGCCATCATACGCTGAGGCAGTCAGTGGTCTACTGAAATATTCCGTTTTAATCGTCTGAAATTCTGCAAATTGATGCATGCTACAGTGTGGTAAACTGGATATAGACTGTGATTCTCTCCTTAATGAGGCTGAATGGTTAATGTAGCATGGTATGACTACCTCATAACACGTAATGTTATGTCGTATGCATGGAATATGTTTCTTCTGTCATACAATAATATGCTGATGGTTATTTGTATTAACAGTGTTTTTCTCTGGTGCCTGTTTGGCTCAGTCAATTAAGCATCCAACTCTTGATTTTTCTTCAGGTCGTGATCTCACAGTTTGTGAGTTAGAGCTCTGCACCAGACTCTGCACTGACTACACGGAACCTGCTTGGGATTGTCTCTCCCTCTCTGTCTGCCTTACCCCTGCTCACACGTCTGTCTCTCTCAAAACGAACATTAAAATTTTTTTTTTTTCTCTCAAAATTCTGAGAGTGAGAGAGCACGAGCAGGGCAAGGGGAGAGACAGAAAGGGAGAGAGAGAATCCCAAGCAGGTTTCGTGCTGTCAGTGCAGAGCACGATGTGGGGCTCCAACTCACCAACCGTGAGATCTTGATCTGAGCCAAAAACGAGTCGGACGCTTAAGCGACAGAACCACCCAGGCGCCCCAATATGCAAACATTAAAAAAATTTTTTTTCTACTCCATTTAAAATTCATGCACAGATCTATTTAGAAAATGTATTTTGAAAATATACCAAATTATTAATTTACCCATGGTGGCCACATACCTTGAGCTGGCTTTAGGTAACTACTTACTGTCTCTTCTTACCGCCATCATCATCACTGTGAGTGGCGATTCTTCCCGCCTGTTTGGAAAACAGAGTGGTCATAAAGCTTTCAGTTGTAGGGGAGTGGGAGGGAGGGGAGGGTGGGTGATGGGTATTGAGGAGGGCACCTTTTGGGATGAGCCCTGGGTGTTGTATGGAAACCAATTTGACAATAAATTTTATATATTGAAAACAAAATAAAAAATAAATAAAGCTTTCAGTTGTAATGGGAGAGTCCTCCTTTTTCTCAGAAGCATTTCAGGGGCAAGTTAGAAATCACAAGAATCACAGTTTCTCAGGGCTCTGTGACGTTGGGTACGTTTCTTTCTGAGCCTGTTTCTAGGTACGCGAATAAGCAGTAGTAACAGCTCCATCATATGGTGACTGGCATGGTCTTTAGCACGGTAAACGTTCAGTGACTAGTAACTGCTACATTTGCGACGTAGGGAAAGGGTGTATCAGAGAGTGAAAGAAAGCCTGCTGTTCTTTTTTGAGAACTCTGCCATAGGTGGCTTCAAGAAATGAGTATTATAGGAATGATAAGTGGATGAATGAATGGACATTTACCAAACACAGGTAACACAGAGGGAGGCCAAGTCCTGGTTGCCCTAGAAGTGTGCACCTTCCCTCTTTCCATCCATCTTTGTACAAGTCTTTCACGTTCTTTCCCATGAAGGTGAATTCCAGGTATACAGTCTTTTTTTTTTTCTTTTTAAGTTTTAGTTATTTAAGTAATCTCTATACCCAATGTTGGACTTGAACTCCCCACCCCGAGATCAAGAGTCACGTGCTCTTCTGACTGAGCCAGCCAGGCACCCCAGGTGTGCAGTCTTGTTAAAGTCAGCTTCCCAGAACACCTCTTCCTCTTGACCACTTCGTTTCCTCTAACCTTTCCTCAACCAGGTCTTGAGTCTCTGGTCCAAAATTCCCTGCCATGAACCTGAATTTGGTCTTCAGGTCTGGAATTTTTAACTGCCAGTGTCTGTAGTGTAAGTTTGGTTTTCCCCTTAGGTTTTCAACCTAAGATCCTTGGCTGGGTCTAACCCCTGTGTTTGTCCATGATCTGAAATACAATAAATCATTCAGTTGAACATCTGAAATATAATTTGTTTCAGGGGAACAGTATTTCCAAGTTAAGAGACTTGAGTTTTGACGTGTAAGTTACGATGTTTAATGTAGGAATGATAGTATTCCAAGAAATAAATGAATTTTAAAAGTAGCTCTACATTAACAACCTATAATTTCATACAAAATTGAAGACAGAAATCAACTAAAGTCAGCATAATTCATTATTTTGGATGACGTCAAAACCGGGGGTATACTAAAAATGGGAAAGTCAATGCATTGTAGTAAAATCCTGCTTATTGACAAATAAATAATTCATTTTAGTTACTGTCCTACCCTAAGCCGTAGTTCGCAGCACACGTGCTTGTCTTCACAGCCGGCAAGCAGAAATTACTTGCCATTGTAACAACATCCAAGAAAGTGTGGTTTACCCACATATCTTAGCCCACCCGCGTATGGAAGTCTCTTGCCGCAGAGTCTTGTCCTTATGATTTGCTGTCACGGTTCACACGTCCATAGCTCTTTGGAAAATGCCCATCAGTACCTTCTGCCTAGGAGTCCCATGTCACCTTTTCAAATGGTTCCCTCTGCATCTACAGCCAGAGGAACTTGTGCTCGGTAGCACATGACTGCTGGTTCGTGCCTCTTGTGGTATGTTCATGACCCGAGAAATCGTTTTTAACCTCTTTTGCAACCTGCATCACTCTCTTGGTAGATTGAGGATTGTGAGGCTCTGGCCTCATTTGCACTGAAAGTCCAAAAGTCACGTGGTTAGTTACTCTGTGCACCCTACAAAGTTAATTTTCAATTATTATAAAAATGTAATTGTTGAAAGCATTACCCCAAATAATACCCTTTTAGAATACTTCTGCAGTGTTCTGGTTCCTTAAAATCCTTTCCTCTCCCCTCTGAGTCACTTGGAATCTACTTCTGATGCACTTACTTTGTGGGTATCCCACTGGGACCACACCGTAATAAGGCCCTCCCCTCAAAGGGGGTGGTTTGCACAGGAATCTCTGTCATTGTTCTTAGCTTCTGCACGACTGACATTCAGAGCTGGATCACTCTCTGCTGTGGAGACTGGCCTGCATGTTGTCGGATGTTGAGCAGTGTCCCTGGCCTCTGCCCAGTAGAGGCCAGTGGTGCTCACCCCCAAGTTGTGACAACCTAAAATGTCTGCAGACGTTGCCTCATGACCCCTGGGGGACAGAATCCGCTCTGGTGGAAAACCACTGAGCTGGATTAATGTCCTCCTCATTCCAAGGCTGGTCACTAATCCCTTAGTGTGGGAGACTTGGCATATGGTATCAGAGCAACGTATAGAAGCTATGGGCAGACCAGTCATGCCGACATAACTTTTACTGCTCCGTTAAAAAATCCCTGCCAGTATTGCTGCAGATAGCTATCTGGACTGTTTAAATTCCACCTGACGAGGCACTCAAAATTAATGTGCCTCGGGATGTGGTCAGACCTAGGTGTGCAGCAACCATTAATGTAAAACTATGTGGATTTGAAGAGTCTGTGTTTCACACACACACATCAGTTTAAAAAATCAGCTTAGGAGGAATGAATAAACAGTTCGAAAAAGACTCTCTCGTCAGCAAATGGTGCTGGGAATACTGGACAGCCACATGCAAAAGAAAGAAACTAGACCACTTTCCTTAACCATACACAGAAATAAGCTCAAAATGGATTAAAGACCCAAATTTGAGACCTGAAACCATAAAAATCCTAGAAGAAAGCACAGACAGTAATCTCTCTGACATTGGCTGCAGCAGCATTTTTCTAGACGTGTCTCCTGAGGCAAGGGAAACAAAAACAAAAATAAACTATTGGTACCACATCAAAATAAAATTTCTGTACAGCGAAGGAAATAATCAGCAAAACTAAAAGCAAGCTATGGAATGAGAGAACATAATTGCAAATGACATATCTAGTGAAGGGTTAGTATCCAAAATATATAAAGACCTTATACAACTCAGCCCTCTCCCCTGAAAAAAAAACAAACAATCCAATTAAAAATGGGCAGAAGACATGAACAAACATTTCTCTAAAGAAGACATCCCAGATGGCCAACAGACACATGAAAAGATACTTAGCATCACTCATCATCAGGGAAATGCAAATAAAAACCACAATGAGATACCACCTCCATATGTCAGATGACTAAAATCAGCAACACGAGACATAACAGATGTTGGCAAGGATGTGGAGAAAGGGAACCCTTTTGCATGTTGTTGGGAATGCAAACTGGTGCAGTCATTCTGGAAAAGAGTATGGAAGTTCCTCAAAAAGTTAAAAATAGAACCGCCCTACGACCCAGCAACCGCATTACTAGGTATGTATCCAAAGAATACAAAAATACTAATTCAAAGGGATATATACACCCCAGATTTTATTGCAGCATTATTTACAATAACCCAACTGTGGAAACAGCCCAACTGTGTATCCACTGATGAATGGATAAAGAAGAAGTGGTATGGGGGCACCTGGATGGCTCAGTGGGTTAAGTGTGCAACTTCGGCTCAAGTCATAACCTCACAGTTCGTGAGTTCAAGCCCTGCATTGGTCTCTCTACCATCAGCACAGAGCCTGCTTTGGATCCTCTGTCCCCCTCTGTCTGTGCGCCTCCCTTGCTTGTGCGCGCTCTCTCTTTCTCAAAAATAAATTAAAATTAAAAAAAAGTGATGTGTATATACACAATGGAATATTACTCAACCATAAGAAAGAATGAAATCTTGTCATTTGCAACAACGTGGATGGAGCTGGAGAGTATTATTCTAAGCAAAGTAAGTCAGTTACAGAAAGGCAAATATCATATGATTTCACTTATATGTGGAATTTAAGAAACAAATGAACAAAGGGGGAGAAAAGAGACAAACCACGAAAGACTCTCTTTTTTTTTTTTAACGTTTATTTATTTTTGAGTGAGAGTGAGAGAGAGAGAGAGAGAGCGAGCGAGCAGTGGGGGAGGGGCAGAGAGAGGGAGACACAGAATCCGAACCAGGATCCAGGCTCCGAGCTGTCAGCGCAGAGCCCGCCGCGGGTTTCGAACTCACAAACCGTGAGATCATGACTGAGCTGAAGTCGGACATTTAACCGACTGAGCCCCCCCAGGTACCCCTCAGACTCTTAACTGTAGAGAACACACTGATGGGAGGGTGGATGAAATAGGTGATGGGGTTCATTTTATTTATTTTTTTTTCAACGTTTATTTATTTTTTGGGGGACAGAGAGAGACAAAGCATGAATGGGGGAGGGGCAGAGAGAGAGGGAGACACAGAATCGGAAACAGGCTCCAGGCTCTGAGCCATCAGCCCAGAGCCTGACGCGGGGCTCGAACTCACGGACCGCGAGATCGTGACCTGGCTGAAGTCGGACGCTTAAGCGACTGCGCCACCCAGGCGCCCCAGGTGATGGGGTTCAAAAGCATACTTATCGTGAAGACAAAAATGATTAAAAAATCAGCTTAATCAGATAAAACAGTATAGCTCTGGAAAATATTTTTAAAGAAGGTAATTGTGGCATAGTGGTCTATTCTTGTCCTTTTCAAAATTAAAGTAAAAAAGAGTACTTTTTCTTGAAGACCATATTTCCTTTTCCATAGTCTTTAGCAAATCTAGTGTCTCTGAATACCAAGCATTTTTATACTGTAGAAGCAAAGGTTGTTTTTTTTTTTAAATTTGCTTCTTGAAAGAAATTTAATCCACATATAATACTTTTTAATTTTTATTTTGAAATCGTCTTAAATTTAAGCATAATGGTAAAACATTCCAGAAAGTTATTCTAAGCCATTTGAATACAACTACTGACATGATACTCATTTCTACATATGACAACCGCAGACCCCATCCAGCTTTACTGATTGTCCTCATAATGTTCTCTTTTTTTTTAAATGTTTAATTTTGAGAGAGAGAGAGAGAGACTGAGACTGTGAGTGGGGGAGGGGCAGAGAGAGGGAGACACAGAATCTGAAACAGGTTCTAGGCTCCAAGCTGTCAGCACAGAGCCCAGCATCTGCACAGAGACCGATGTGGGGCTCCCACCCATGAACTGTGAGACCTGAGCTGAAGTTGGACACCTAACCAACTGAGCCACCCAGGCACCCCTGTCCTCATAATGTTCTTTATCCAAAAGGATTCTGTACAGAATCAGAATCACGTAAAGAATTATGTTCTTATTTCTTTGGTCTTTTTCAATCCAAAGGAGTCCCTCAGCCTTTCTCTAACTTCCTTGACCCTGCTGGGTTTTTGTTTTTTGCTTTTAAGTTTATTTTATTTATTTTGAGAGAGAGAGAGAGAATGCAGGGAGGAGGGAAAGACAGGGAGAAAGAGAACCCCAAGCAGGCTCCATTGCAGAGCCCAGCGTGGGGCTCAATCCCATGAACCATGACATTACTACCTGAGCCAAATCAAGAGTCAGATGCTTAACCGACTGAAGCTCCCAGGTGTCCCTTGGCCCAGGTAGTTTGGAAGGTTACATACCCATTATTTGTGTAGGGGGCCCCGACTGGGGCTGTTTACTCGTGTTGTGTTTACTCGTGACTGCATTTGTGTTGTGTGTTTTTAGCAGGACTTCCATGGAGAGGACTTCCATGTCCTCACACACAAGACTTGCATGTGTGTTTGCCTTGCATCCCCTCTGGTGGTACGTTTGTCACGTGACTTGAGGTTTTTAACTTAAGCACTTGGTTAAGGAGGAGTGTTGTAGGTTTCTCCATTGTAATCAGTAAGTGTTTAGTGCAGAGGTACGTTGAGACTGGATCACATTTGCAGCCACTGGTTTTGTCATCCATCGACATCGAGATTCCACCATTTCTTCTGCATTCTTTAGGTGACATCATGCTGTGAGGCAGAGCTTTTCTCCTTTCCCCACGTATGTATCTCAACGTGGACTCAGATGCCTGTTTTATTTAGTTGATTATGATCTGTTCGTGTCATTACTTATTGGATGCTTATTTCTTACTAAATCCACACTGTGTTCATCCATTCTTTCAAACACTACTCTCTTTTAGGCCGTGCCTTAGATTTTTCCTCTCCCTTGTTAGTCTGTACTTGTCTTCTCCACACTGTAAAGTGCATGCCCCACAGACGTCGCGCGGTAAATCCCTTCAAATTGCACCAGCCTCTGTTGTTTTAATGTGGGTGAATAACGGGTCCACCCTTCACCTGGGTTCTCCTGCAACAGTAGGGCACTGCCTTCAGAACTGTCTAATGACTTTGGGGTCAGTAGCTTGAGCACCTCAGGAAAGTCCAAGACAAGGACATGCCAGTTGTCACCTTGTCATGCTTTGATTTCTGCTACTCTTTGTCCCTCACCTCCATCAGGTAATGGGACTCTTGTTGCGCAGGGGAACCTAGCGTCCTCTGCAAACACCCACCCTACAAGGCTGACCAGGGTTCTGTTCATTGTGACATCAGCAGTGAACTGGGTTATGGCTGCCATTTTGGTAACTTAGGCACTGGACAATCACGCGCCCCACCTCTCTCCCCTGAACCAAAAGCGTCTCTGCAACCCTTACAAGATTCATTTCTGCTTTCCTCTCTCGTTCCCCCTCACTCATTCAGGACTGTGTCCTGGGTGGGTTTCCCTCACAGTTTCCTCACATCCTCCGTCCCTTTCCACCCCATGTGCCATTACAGATGTTAAGGCTGACGGGCTTGTGGGAGCCCAGGGACCCAGACATTACTCATTAAATGGTAGCGATGACTGTCTTTTGCAGCAACTGGTCAACAAACCATGAAAAGAAATGCAGACATGGACAAGAGGAAGCTCTAATGCATGAGCTCACTTCTGCGTGTTTTGCTTGCCTTGGGAGACATTTCAGTGGCCACTCAAATAGTTGTCTGCAGTAGGCGGTTCTACAAGGATGGGATTCCCCCATCAAGGGGCATGCGAGTGGCGTCTCACAGGCCAAGGCCTGAATGCTCGTACACAGTTCGTCACGGCAAAAGATCACCCAGTCTGCAAATGTGAACAGTGCCAAGATTCACAAGAATATGAGTAGTGTTGTCTTGAGATAATTTTGCATTTTATGGTTCTTTTCATGTTTCCCGAAGCCTTTAAAAACTTGATTTTCTTGTTCGTTGATTGCTTACTAGGCTTTCAAGATCCTAATTGTTCTAGACTTCATACAACCGTCTCTGTCTCCTGGTTGATTTTCTCTCCTCTGACAGTTACCATTCTCTGCAGAGTTATGCTGGAGACAATGCACTCAAGTTCAAATCTTATTATGGGTCCCTGACTGCGAAGGCAGAGGCCTGAACCTAATGATTATCCCCCCAAGTGATAGAAGAGTTCCTGCATTGACACTGGCTGTGTTTATTTTATTTAGTTGTTTTGGGATGTGTATTAGGCTGTGGCTAGATGTCATAGCATTATTTTCTTCCCCTTTTCGAAAATACTTTTTCAAACACTTTGCTGCTTCCTTTACAAGACACACTAATGCTTTGCTTAGAGATGCATGGTTCCAGAAATGCATTTTGTGACTTCTTTTGTTACCTAAAGGAACATTATCACTCTATTTTTCCTCCTTAATTGCAAAGACATTGTATGCTTTGGGGCAGTGTTTCACCTACAGTGTGGGCTGGACTGTTTTCCAAAATATTTGTGTCATGTTGGTAACTCTAAGAAGTCAGGATTTTTCGGGGCGCCTGGGTGGCGCAGTCGGTTAAGCGTCCGACTTCAGCCAGGTCACGATCTCGCGGTCCGTGAGTTCGAGCCCCCCGTCGGGCTCTGGGCTGATGGCTCGGAGCCTGGAGCCTGTTTCCGATTCTGTGTCTCCCTCTCTCTCTGCCCCTCCCCCGTTCATGCTCTGTCTCTCTCTGTCCCAAAAATAAATAAAAAACGTTGAAAAAAAAAATTAAAAAAAAAATAAAAAAAAAATAAGAACTCAGGATTTTTAAAAAATAAACACAGACACCTGAATTTAAGAAGAAAAAAAAAAGCTGGTTAGAAATAGATCTATGTTTTAGATCTTAGCACAGTTGTTAAAATCCATGGATTTGTGGTGACTTCTATATATAGCACAGCATTAAAGAATGGCTATTTCCTGTTTTCTCGATTCCCATAGTGTACCAATTAGTAATTTCTAATCTGTCCCCAGGCATTGGATATCCTTACCTAAACTGTAAGCTTCAGCAATGTTGTCTCCTGTTCTTTTTTAAACAGTTGCTATGAATTGGTCTTGAAGATGTAAACATGTGAAGAATTTTTTCCTTCGGATATTTAGAACCAAATCAGCATAAAACGTTTGTCAGTTGCATCAGACTTTATACTCACGTGAGGGTCCTGGTTAATATTGGAAGATGTGTACAGCTAGATCACACATACGTAATACTTTGTGTTTGTATGCTTGGTTTTACATTTTATTAAATAGGCTAGAGTAGTTCCTTTGATTCTTAAAAACAACTAAGTGCATTACACTTACAATTTTGAACATCAGTAAAATATAGTGCAAGCAAGTTAAATCAGACAGTTGGGAGGTGGCCACGTGGGTCCTAGATCCAACTCCAGTCAACCTCCCCACATCTCACTGCTTTGTCCCTGAAGATTGCCTAACATACGGGGACACTTAGGAAGTGGTTTTTTTGAATGAATGCGTGTTTGCGCTTAGAGGCCAGGAGTACTGCCATTTTTTGTTATTTTAATGGTAGTTGTTTTTGTTTATGATATGAACAGGTTAGGCGAGAGGTTTTTTTTTTCTTTTTTTAAGTTTGTTTATTTGAGAGAGAGAGAGAGAGAGAGAGAGAGCGCGAGCTGGGCACAGGTAGAGAGAGAGAGAGGGACAGAGAGAGAATCCCAGGCAGGCTCTGCTCGGACAGCATGGCTCAAACCCACGAACCGTGAGATCATGACCCGAACAGAAACCAAGAGTCGGACTCTTAACTGGCTAAGCTGCCCAGGTGCCTCTAGGCAAGTGGTATTTTAAACTAGGTTTCAAAACTGATTTAAACCCCGAATCGGTTGCTAACATGATGCTGCTCAGTGGCGATTCCCTTAGCTTCCTTGGCACATGCATTCCTTATTTTTGGAAAAACAGTCTTGGGAGGAAATTTGAATATTTTGTACGATCATTTTCTTGTACGAGTGTCTAGGGTTTGGAATTTAACTGCACAGGGTAAAGCCTTAATTCAAATTTTTATAAAGTTATTAAAAGGCAATACAGTTTTTAATTGGGTTTGTAGATCTTGTTCTTGTTTATAATAACTAAAATATTTACTTAAAAATCATCACGTGGCTGTGGAACACTTGTTCTCAGTAAAATTAGAAATCGTTCTGTATCTAAAGTTCCCAGGATTAACAGTGTGAAGTTAATGGTCTGCCTTGGTGTATGAATTGTGTCAGATAATATTGCAACTTTCTTGGGAACACCGTTTATGTGTCTTTGGCCGTTCTGTGAAGCGGGCTTTCTATTTGAAGTGCAACGTATTTACTTAGGTCTTATGAAGGGATTTGATTCTGGAAGAGCAAATGTAAGGCTCATCATTTGATTCATGTTATTCCCAGTTTCGTCTCCATTGTGTATTGAGACTCCTCTCGAGCGGCGCTGACAGGTTGAGACCGCAGGAGGCTCTTGGTACTTGGACATGTGCAGGATGTGGCCTCAAACCTCCAGGGGTTGCCACGGGTGGAGGGGTCACTTCTCCACGGTGCTTGAAAAGATGCGTAGGGGAAAGGTTCTCCGTCTGAACGGGTGATATTTGACCTGGGTAAAGATATTGCGGGCAGCAGGGGAAAAGATAGTTTCGGTAGAGGGAGTCATAGGAACAATCACATGGATACATGACACCACTGTGAGTTTGTGCGGATAGATGCCATCAGCTTGTCACATGCAGCAGTGAGTAAGGGTCCATCACAGGAGAGGAGGCTATGGAACCTGGTGGGAACAGACGCAGAGGGCTCTGAATGCCGTGATTGATACTTTTTCAAGTAGAACCCAGGGAGCTATTAAAGGGTGTAAGTTGGGCAGTTCCACGGTCAGGGTGGTGTTTTGGAAACCCTTCTCTGGGGAGAGTGAAAGAACACAGAGGACAGGGGGAGATAGGGGACTTAGGACACGATTGGCACCATCCAGGAAGGGGATTTTTCAGCTCAGGAGCCAACACAGTAAGGATTGGAGCAAAGCACGATGTTGGTGTGTATTAAGGAAAGCATGGGGGCATCTGTTTGCCAACTGCAGGTGGTTTTAGGGAAGGGGAGAGAGATGTCTGGGATTTTCATCTGAGCGGGTAGAGAAAGAGGGAGAGGAGGATGTCCCATGGGGGTAGGCAATGATTTCCCTTAGGGACTTAGCTGAGGGTGCGGCAGGACATTTGTTTGGGTAGATCTCGTGGTTGGGGAATATGGGGTCAAGAAGGATTACGCACAGTTAGTTGTTCAACACGTTGTCAGAGCCAGGGTGGCATCACGGAGCCTTATCCATGAGGATTAAGAAGGTGCCAAGCGGACGGTGTAGGTGTGTTGGGACAGTACTAGAAGAGCACACGAGGTGACATTTCTGGTGTCGCCTACCTTCCAGATGCTCAAGTCCACTGCCAGTGGAGGTAGCCTGGGTCGTGTCCTGCTGTCCCTGCGTTGGCCCGTCCTGGAATGGTTTCTCGTAACACCACACGGGCCATTGTTGCCAACGCTAACCCTCTCCTCCCACAGCACTCGTAGTCTGTGTAACTCACAGTTTGTGTTGATCATCTACCACGTTGTGTTTCCTGCTGTTTTCCTCTTTTAAGCATTTTCATTCGAGTGCAGTTAGCATACAGTGTTACATTAGTTTTGGGTGTACAGGATAGTGATTCCACGGTTCCATATGGTAGTGCTCATCCTTCAGCCCCACCCCGTACTTCCCCCCCTCCCTCCACTCACCTCCCCTCTGGTAACCACCACTTTGTTCCCTGTGTGTAAGAATCTGTTTCTTAGTTTGTCTCCTTACCCCCTTTGTTTGTTTTGTTTCTTAAATTCCACATAGGAGTGAGATCATATGGCTTTTATCTTTTTCTGACTTATTTCACTTAGCATAATTCCCTCTAGTTCCGTCATCCATGTTACTGCAAATGGCAAGATTGCATTCTTTTTTATGGCTGATAAATCTTCCTTTGTGTGAGTGCATATATATATATGTATCAATCACTTCTTCTTTATCCATTCATCAGTTGATGGACATCTGGGTGGCTTCCATAGCTTGGCTATTGTTGATAATGCTACTATAAACATCAGGGTGCATGTATCCGTTTGAATTAGTGGTTTCATATTCTTTGGGTAAATACCCACTAGTGCAATTGCTGGAATGTAGCGTGGTTCTACTTTTAACTTTTTGAGGAAACTCCGTGTTGTTTTCCACAGTAGCTGTACCAATTTCATTCCCACCAACAGTGTAAGAGGGTTCCATTTTCTCCACATCCTCACCAACACTTATTGTTTCTTCTGTTGTTGATTTTAGCCATTCGGACAGGTATGAGCTGATTATCTCATTGTGCTTTGGATTTCCATCTTCCTGATGATGTGGTGTTGTGCATGTCTTTAAGTATCTGTTGATCATCTCTATGTTATCTTTAGAGAACTGTCTGTTCATGTCTTCTGCCCATTTTTAAATTAGATTATTTGTTTTTGAATGGTGGGTTATATAAGGTCTTTATATATTCTGGTTACTAACCAGATTGGATATATCATTTGTAAGTATCTTTTTCTGTTCATTAGGTTATTTTTTTGTTTGTTTTGTGGATTGTTCCCTTTGCTGTGCGGAAGCTTTTTATTTTTTAAAGAAAAATTTTTAATGTTTGTTTATTTTTGAGAGAGAGATAGAGCACGAATGGGGGAGGGGCAGAGCAAGAGGGAGATGCAGAATCGGAAGCAGGCTCCAGGCTCTGACCTGTTAGTATGGAGCCCGACATGGGGCTCAAACCCAAAACCATGAGATCATGTCCTGAGCCGAAATTGGACACTTAACCAGCCACCCAGGTGCCCTGGAAGCTTTTTATTTTGATGTAGTCCCAATAGTTTATGTTTGCTTTTGTTTCCCTTGCCTCTGCAGACATATGTAGAATAATGTTCTTATGGTCAATGTCAGAGAAATTATGACCTGTGCTCTCTTCTAGAATTTTTATGGTTTTAGGTCTCACTTTTAGGTTGTCAATCCATTTTGAGTTTATTTTTGTGTCTGATGTGAGGAAGTGATCCAGTTAAATCTTTTGCATACAGTTGTTCTGTTTACCCAACACCATTATTGTTGAAGAGACTGTTTTTTTCCCATTGGATATTCTTTTCTGCTTTGTTGAAGATTAATTGGCCATATAACTTTTGGCTTTATATCTGGGCTTTCTATTCTTTTCCATTGATGTGTGTGTCTGTTTATGTGCTAGTACCATACTGTTTTTGATGACTACAGCTTTGTAATATAATTTGAAGTCTGGAATTGTGATGCCTTTAGACTGGTTTTTCATTTTCAAGATTGCTTTGGCTACTTGGGGTCTGTTGTTTTTCCATAGAAATTTTAGGATTGTTCTACTTCTGTGAAAAATGCTGTTGGTATTTTGATAGGGATTGTGTTAAATGTGTAGATCGCTTTGGGTAATATGGACATGTTAACAGTATTTGTTCTTCTAACCCGTGAGCATGGGATGTCTTTCTATTTCTTTGTGTCATCTTCAGTTTCTTTCATCAGTGTTTAATATTTTTCAGAGTGTAAGTCTTTTACCTCTTTGGTTAGATTTATTCCTAGCTGTTTTATTATTTTGGGGGCAATTTGTAAATGGGATTATTTTCTTAATTTCTCTTTCTACTGCTTTAATATTAGTGTATAGAAAAGCAATGGATTTCTGTATGTTGATTTTGTATCTAGCCTTCTTACTGAATTTATGGATCAATTCTAGTAATTTTTTTTTTTTATTTTTTTTTTCAACGTTTATTTGTTTTTGGGACAGAGAGAGACAGAGCATGAACGGGGGAGGGGCAGAGAGAGAGGGAGACACAGAATCGGAAACAGGCTCCAGGCTCTGAGCCATCAGCCCAGAGCCTGATGCGGGGCTCGAACTCACGGACCGCGAGATCGTGACCTGGCTGAAGTCGGACGCTTAACCGACTGCGCCACCCAGGCGCCCCAATTCTAGTAATTTTTTGGTGGAGTCTTTACAGTTTTCTGTATCTAATGTCATGTCATCTGCAAATAGTGGATATTTTACTTCTTCCTTACCAGTTTGGATGCCCGTTATGTATTTTTGTTGTCTCATTGCTATGGCTAGGACTTCCAGCACTATGTTAAATAAAAGGGGTGAGAGTGGACATCCTTGTCTTGCTCCTGACTTAGGTGAAAAGCTCTCAGTTTTTCACCATGACTATGATGTTAGTTATGGGGTTTTCATATATGGCCTTTATTATGTTGAGGTGTTTTCCCTCTAAACCTACTGTATTTTGGATTTTTATCCTGTAGGGATATTGTACTTTGTCAAATGCTTTTTCTATATCTTTTGAAATGATCATATGGTTTTTATTCTTTCCCTTATTGATATCATGTATCACATTGATTATTTTGTGAATATCGAACGGCTTTTCCATCCCAGGAATAAATCCCTCTTGATCATAGTGAATGATGTTTTTTAATGTGTTGTTGGATTCATTTTGCTATTATTTTGTTGAGGACTTTTGCATCTGTGTTCATCAGGTGTATTGTCATAAAGTTCTTTTTTTTTTCTTTTCTTTTTTCTTTTTTTGTTTTTTTTTGTGGTGTCTTTGTCTGGTTTTGGTATCAGTGTAATGCTGGCCTCATAAGTAGATTTGGAAGTTTTCCTTCCTGTTCTCATATTTGGAATATTTTGAGAAAAATAGGTATCAATTCTTTAAATGTGTGGTAGAATTCATCTGTAAAGCCATCTGCTTCTGGATTTTTGTCTTTTTAGCAGTTGTTTTGTTTTGTTTTTTGAGAGAGACAGAGACAGTGTGAGTGGGGCAGGGGCAGAGAGAGAGCAGACAGAGAATCCCAAGCAGGCTTTGTGCTGCCAGTGCAGAACCTGATGTGGGGCTTGAACTCACAAACCACAAGATCATGACCTGAGCTGAAACCAAGAGTCGGATGCTTAACTGACTGAACCACCCACGTGCCCCTGTTTTTTGGCAGTTTTTATTACTAATTAAGTTTCATTGCTGGTAATCATTCTGTTCAAATTTTCTATTTCTTCCTGATTCACTTTTGTTTCTGGATATTTATCCATTTCTTCTAAGTTGTCCGATTTGTTGGCTTATAGTTTTTCATAATATTTTCTTATAATTGTATTTCTGTGGTGTTGGTTGTTATTTCTTCACTTTCATTTCTTATTTTGTTTGAGTCTTTTTTTTTTTTTTAATGAGTGTGGCTAAAGGTTTATCAGTTTTATCAATATTTTCAAAGAACCGGCTCCTGGTTTCATTGATATATTCTATTGTTTTTGTTGTTGTTGTTTGTTTTTTTTTTTAGTTTCTATATCATTTATTTCTGCCCTAATCTTTAAAAAAAAATTTTTTTTAATGTTTATTTATTTTTGAGAGAGAGAGAGACAGACAGACAGAGCTCTAGAGGAGAAGGGCCAGAGAGAGAGGGAGACACAGAATCTGAAGCAGGCTCCAGGCTCTGAGCTGTCAGGGCACAGAGCCTCATGCGGGGGTCGAACCCACGAACCGCAAGATCATGACCTGAGCCGAAGTCAGACGCTTAACCAACTGAGCCACCCAGGCACCCCTGCCCTAATGTTTATTATTCCTACCTTTTGATGGCTTTGGGTTTTGTTTGTTCTTTGTTTTCTAGCTCTTTTAGGTGTAAGGTTAGGTTGTGTATTTGAGATTTTTCTTGCTTCTTGATGTAGATCTGTATTACTCTAAACTTCCCTGTTAGGACAGACTTTGCTACTTCCCAGAGATTATGGACTGTTGTGTTTTTTATTTTAATCTCTCTCCATGTAATTTTTGATTACTTCTTTGGTTTCTTGTTTGACACATTCATCATGTAGTAGCATGTTATATAACCTCCCTGTTATTTGTGCTCTATCCAGTTTTTTTTTTTCTTGTGGTTGATTTCTAGTTTCATAGAGTTGTGGTCAGAAAACACTATGGTCTGAATTCATGGTATGACCTCGATCCTTTTGAATTTGTTGAGGCTTGTTTTGTGGCCTAATATGTGATCAGCTCTGGAGAATGTTCATGTGTACTTGAAAAGAATATGTATTCTGCTGTTTTAGGATGGAATGTTGTGAGTCCGTCTGTTACATTCATTTAGTCCAGTGTGTCATTCAGAGCTACTCTTTCCTTGTTGATTTTCTGTTTGGATGAAATGTCCATTGGTGTAAATACGGTCCCTTCTGCTCCCTACAGCGTCTCTGCCCTTCCCGCCCTCTTCAGTGGGGCTTCTGGTCTACGTTTAGTTGTGTAGGTTGTGCTGCTGGGCTGTGGGTCATTTTCCGGATACTTCCGCTGATGTGAGTGTTATCTAGTTGTGTCTGTGGGATGATGTGAGTTTAAGATCCTCTCACTCCACCATCTTCCCAGTCTCTATCAGTCTATGTCGTTGTTGTTGTTGTTTTGATGTTTATTATTTATTTTGAGGGGGCAGGAGGCAGAGAGGGAAGCAGAGAGGGAATCCCAAGCAGACTTCACGCTCAGCATGTGGAACCCAACGCGGGCTTGATTTCACAACCGTGAGATCATGACCTGAGCCAAAATCAAGTGTTTGATGCTTAACTGACTGTGCCCCCAGGTGCTCCTGTGTTGTCTGTATTTTAAAGAATGTACTTGTCTTTAATTTCTAGAACCAGAATCTGTCAGAATCTGCACATTATAGCTGGCACCACTGTCTACAGCAGTCCATATGTGTACACACACACACACACGCATGCATACACACTGTGTGTGTATAGCATTTGCCAAACGTAGGTTAATGTAGCGTTGATCCAGGAGGTGTTGGTAGGATGAGTCGTTGATGGTCCTCTCTGAAAACAGGGATAGGAACAAGATCCACCTCTGTATTAATTTATTGAGTACTTTTGAGCTCCCAGTATATGTGCAGGGGAGCGCTGGGTGCTGAAGATTCAGAACTTGATTACATATGGAGTCCTGTTTAAGGAAACTTCCTGGCCAGAACCACTGATCATTAGGGTTACAGGTGATCCTAGAACATTGTAAGCCCCACATTGTTCTCTTTATTTATTGGAATTTATTTTGAATTTAAAAACAGATTGAAATTCATCTTTGGTTTTTAATGTGTTACCAAAGTAGTAGCTGTGGGCTTCAGGCAGCGGTTATTAGAAAAATGTGAAAGTAAAAGGGACTGTGTGTGCTCTGTGCTTGCATTTTGTCTGACTGACACGGTCAAGGTCAGTAGTTACACGTGGGTTATTCACAATTAAAGATAAGTCTGTCTTTATTCTGAATTTCATCATCACAAAGTTGAAAGTCTGACTAAAACTGCAAAGACCTTGTCTATAACATTGAAGGTATTTTTCAGCAGTTGCAAAGATCACTGACCTGTAATCTGGAATCTAGAATATGTTTATTGTTGGCAGACATTTGTTAGATATTTGCTTCAGAAAACTTTCTCTTTGTTCATAAAATTTTAGAACATATTTGCTGTAGGAGGTTGGGTTGACTACTAGCCTTGGAGATAATCAGTTTTTGATGACCTCACTAATTTTGAGTTTAATTCAAGCTAAGCATTTTTTTTTGTGATAAAATACATGCTTTCAATAGAATTAAATACATTTTAAAAGTAACTTGAAATAAAATGCAGAATCCTATGTTGAGGCGACAACAAATGAGGAAAACGAAATAAAAGCACAATTTCCCGGCCAGTGGCAAAACCACTGCAACCAGTCAGGTCTTCCTTGATTGATTGGTCCATGTATCCATCTATCTTTCTTTAATTAATTAAAATATTGAGGTGACAGAGCACATAGTGATTACAACCCAGGACCAGGAGTTGTGTTAGAGTCTGAAAATAGAAAGAAAAACAAGGCATTCTATTTTTAGATCAGTTGTTCTAAAGCTAGTTCCTCAGAGGAACTTCTGTAGATCATACAGGATACAGGATACCCTCAGTAGAGTTTTGAGACTCACCATGTAATCCCACAAAGCAGCGTTTACTCAGTCTTCTTCAAATGTGAGGGTTGCAAGGGTTAATCCACTCACTTGCTTAAGTGTGGACTTGACCAGTGATGGTAACTGGAAAAGGCATAAAACGAGCCTTTTTTTGTGTTCTACCCAAACACCTTTGACTACTAGGCAGAGCCCCTGAGAGGCATGTGACCCGGAGAAGCTGGGGGCCCCTAAGTACCTGTCGGAATGATGTGTTAACAGTGCGTAGCTGACAAGCGGGAGACCCACATGAACACCAGGCCCGAGGTTGCCGTGCAAGCCAGACATGTGACGGGAGTAATGAGGTGCTTAGCATTTGGGAGAGGCTGGTACAGCCTGCTGGAAGAGGGGCTGCTTTTTGTCAAGCGGAGATGGCCAGGCAGCAGGCCGGAGAAATGCGGGATTGTGTGCTTTGGGGGAAGAAGGGGCTCACAGCTGCAGAAGCATTGCAGGGAGAGCAAAGGTACTTCTGAAGTCTGTCAGAGCTCCGGCAAAATGACTGGAATCCACTGCACTGATAGTTCATTAATTTAACAGGCTTGTGTGTTAACTGAAAATTATCTTCTTAAGACTAAAAGCGTATGCCTATAATATATTTCAGTTTCTTTTAGAGTCTCCAGAAGATTTGCAGGCCTCCTTGTAGCTCCCAAATACAATAGCAAATAAATCCTCATCTAGCCATTAGATAAGTTAATGAGTTTTAGGAAATTAGGTTTTCAGAATAACGCTTTCATGGATTTGCAACAGCTTCTTGTTAGCAGCTTCAGTTCTCAGCCTGGTGGTTGGGAAACACTCTTTCCTGATTCTGATTGGTATTTGCAAGGCTTCATGGGGCAAGCCTATGAACTTGTTCAAAGCATGATTTGGGGGCTGTCTTGTGATGGCTGTCTCAAGTGTTATTTCTGGAAAACATTGCGTGATTTTTTTTTTCTATTGAAAATTGAATTAACTGTTATATTAATTTGCCGTATCTACTGGCCTTTCTTTGCTCAAGATGATTGTAAAGCCCACTCATGGGAATGACAAGTATGGCATAGGGACTATAGTCGCTAATACTGGAATACTGTTGTCTGCTGACAGGCGGTGATCGTACTTTGCGTGGTGAGCACATTGGAACGTAGAGAATTATAGAGTCACCGCGTTGTACACTTGAAACGAATACAACATTGGGTGTCAACTGAACTCCAGTAAAATAAATAAAATCTATTTGAAAAGTTAAAAAACCCACTGTAAAAGATTTCAGATATGAGGGCAGCATAAAGGAACAGCGAATCCAGAAATGATTGAAGGAAGACCAGCATTATTAAATAAGTCCCGAGAGGATGTGGATGAATTCGGCATGTAAATTCAGCGTATTGGCCAAAGTCACCTCCGTGTCCAGCTTAGAAACACAGTCTGTTAACATCTTGGATCATCATGATGTAATCCAGAGGCATAAAGAACAGGTTTTAAAGGTAGCAACACTCCTGTCCGTTTCCCTAGATTATAATCCCCTCCTCCCCCATCTTGGATGGCCACCCAGCCACCTCGAATACTGCCCATTTGGCCACGTGCTCTCCTATCCCACTGCCAGGTGGGAAGATCTTCTGTTCATGCTTATTGGGAAATTACACAAATTTGTCAGATTGGATGAGCGTTCATTTAAGTATTTGTGAGGTAAATTGATTTGGGAATATGCTGAATTTTCAAGGCTGACCTCAACATTACAAAAATAAAAATTATGATGTGTTTAACAGTGTGCCTTTTAGTCAGGTGTTTAGTATTGCGTTTGGCTTCGTGAAACTTGGAATTTTTATGGTCGTTGTTACAGTAGGAAATTTCAAGGGAATCATTTTATGGTCTGTATTTTACTCCTTACTCATAGCTTGGCTTCTGGGTGTATAACGTCCACTTACCTTTAACTCTGTGAATTAAGTTCAAATGTTTTCAAAACCCTCTTTGTGTTCTAATTGTTTTTGGCTTCAGTAGGTTAGGGCAAAGCCAAGTAGAAAGGAATAGCGAGGCTTCAATGAAAATCAGAAAATATTGGATTCGCCAGATGCTTTCCTCTTCATTTACTTGGGAGACACTCTTGTATTTTGCCAGGCTGTGAAACTAAATTGTGTTGTCCTCTAATACACCAAAGAAGACAGGGAGATGTGGACATGTAAAAATAGTTACCTCTCCTGTGTCTGCTCCTTTAGAGAGCTGTGGCAACACGTCGGTCAAGTTCATAAGCAGGGAAGTCATGGGGCGTGCTTGTGCTCTGTGAAAGCGTCGTAGCCATTCTGCATGACTGCAGTAGGAAGGCGGGCAGAAGACGGAAGGAGAGCAAACGCACCAAAATGTTACTATTAATTTTGGGGAGTTTGGGTCTCTAAGGAATAAAGATTACAGAATGTGGTGCTTGGAAAGGACTTACCTTCTCGAATCCAAACGTCTTCTCAGTTCGTAGATACTCTCACCAAAAACCCTACACAAACTTTCACTAAGGAATAAGGAAATCACTACCTTCTGAGACAACCTCTTTCATCTTTGAAGAGATTGAATGTCCCTGCTCGTTCCCAAACAAAAGATCTCTCTGCAGTGCCTCTGCCTTGTTTCTTGTAGTCTCCTTCCAGGCAACACTGAGTAGCATGGTTTCCAAACGAAGCTATTTCTGATATTTGAGATGTTTGCCCCCGCCTTCCTGCTCAGGGGTTCCAGCACCGTCAGGATTAGATTCAGCCTTGGGAACATCTGTCCAGCTTGCCATTACCCACACCAAATGGCTCGGGTCTGAGAACAGCAGCCTTGGGGAAGTGTAAAGAGGGAGAGTGGATGGGAGCTTTCCTTTACTATGTCTCTTTATGTTCATAGCCCCAACTAATGAACTGGAAATTGCATTGGCTTTTGAGACAGTAATTACACTGTTGATTTATACTGAAGTTACAGCAAAGTGGGGTTTTTAAGTAGTTTTACATACTACTTTATATGTAATATTTATGGATTTGTTTTTTAAATCATAGATTCAAAGCTTTATTTCGCCAATTTGTTAAAATAATATTTGTAGTAAAATAATGCCTATGCAAATCAAATAAAAAATGTATTAAAATATTATGATGTTGCAGGATTGAGGATAGACTTCTTTATCCTTTGTATTGCTATTTTTGGGTTTCTATCAACACTGATACAGTGTTTGTGTCCTAGAAATAAACCATGTTGGTCTGAAGAGCTCATTCCAAATTGTTGAGATCCGATTCTCTCTTCTAACGTGTTGACTGTTCTTTCAAAGTCTCGTCCTTTGGAACATCTGTTTTCTCCTTCAGGTAACTGTCAGAAAGGACCACGCGGAGGAGAGGGTCCATGACTTACTAAGCCACACTTGTTCACAAGTCCACGTCAATCAGAACGTTGGCCTGTTAGTCACTAGTCCTTCTTTGGAGTCAGTTAAATGCCTATCAGAAGAAATTAATATCTTATAGCCGTGAGTTCAAGCACTGATATTGCTCAGGGACACATTTTTGCATATCCATAAACTGGTTACTGTAAAACGCATTATTTCCAAAAACATGGAGACTAAAAATTGCTAACAGAACTACTTCAGCCCCGCTCATCTGAGGGTGGGAAATCGGACCTCTGCCAAGACTGTCAGGAGGATGCTCACGGCCTTGTTTAAATCCTTTTCCACATGTTGGGAGTTCTAGGACTTGTTTCTAATGTGGATCCCAAAGAAATTTCTGGAAAGGTCTGTGACTTGGGGCTGTGTATAGATTTTTAAAGAAATTTCTGGAAAGTTCTGTGGCTTCAGGGTATGAATAAGTTCTTCTTCTTCTTCTTCTTTTTTTTAATAGGATTTCTTTCCTTTTCCTTTTTTCCTTTTTTGAAAAGTAGGCTCCGTGCCCAGTGCAGACTCTAGTACAAGGCTTGAACTCACAACCCTGATATCAGGACCTGAGCTGAGATCAAGAGTGGAATGCTTAACCGAATGAGACATCTAGTGTCCCTGGGTGTGAATAGATTGTTAAATTTCTGGAAAGTACTGTGGCTCGGGGGTGTGGGTCTTGTGCATGCACATACATTTTGACGTGCTAATGGAGTGGACGTGGGATTGTGAGACCCTGGATGGCGACCACTTTGTTTCTTTTTTCTTTAAGTGTCGAGCCTGTTTTCTTACTCCCCTCTGTATGAGAGCACGTGCAATAATACCTCTCACATGCTTGGAAACGCTTCTTCCTCTTCCCGCCTTTCCGTCTCTGGTTTTCATCGTGTGTTTTCTTGTTCCTTCTTCCCTGCCTTCTATTTCAGTGTCCCTTGTTCGTAATTTGTGTTCTTTGGCACGTCCTGGGGTTGGTGGCAGTGAGAATCCCTAGCACACTTAGCCTGGGACTGGTTGGGAAGTTGCAAGATAGCAAGAGGTCGGGACCCTGAAGAAGGGTGATGGGTGCGGGCACTGGCTGCTCTGAGAACTGGTCTGAAGCAGCAGGTAAACAGCCTGCCTGCTGGGGAAATCGTGTGTTTGCGATGAGTGAGTCAGCTACCCCATCTGGACCTCAGTATCTACCAAGCCCTGTGCTGAGCCCAATGGACCTCAGTATCTACCAAGCCCTGTGCTGAGCCCAATGGACCTCAGTATCTACCAAGTCCTGTGCTGAGCCCATCTGGACCTCAGTATGTACCAAGTCCTATGCTGAGCCCATCTGGACCTCAGTATGTACCAAGCCCTGTGCTGAGCCCATCTGGACCTCAGTCTGTACCAAGCCCTGTGCTGAGCCCATCTGGACCTCAGTATGTACCAAGCCCTGTGCTGAGCCCATCTGGACCTCAGTCTGTACCAAGCCCTGTGCTGAGCCCATCTGGACCTCAGTACCTACTAGTCCCTGCTGAGCCCACTGGACCTCAGTATCTACCAGTCCCTGCTGACCCCATCTGGACCTCAGTATGTACCAAGCCCTGTGCTGAGCCCATCTGGACCTCAGTATGTACCAACCCCTGTGCTGAGCCCAATGGACCTCAGTATCTACCAGTCCCTGCTGACCCCATCTGGACCTCAGTATGTACCAAGCCCTGTGCTGAGCCCATCTGGACCTCAGTCTGTACCAAGCCCTGTGCTGAGCCCATCTGGACCTCAGTATGTACCAAGCCCTGTGCTGAGCCCATCTGGACCTCAGTATCTACCAGTCCCTGCTGAGCCCATTGGACCTCAGTATCTACCAAGCCCTGTGCTGACCCCAATGGACCTCAGTATCTACCAAGTGCCTGCTGAGCCCACTGAACCTCAGTATGTACCAACTAGAACTCCCACGTACCAATGTTTAAATCTTTCCTTTCAAAGCCACATGCATACCTGTGTAACTGAATGAAGGAATGTGGGGGGCGCCTGGGTGGCTCAGCCAGTTGAGCATCCGACTCTTGATTTTGGTTCAGGTCATGATCCCAGGGTTGTGGGATCGAGCCCCACGTCTGGTTAAATGCTGAGCATGCGGCTTGATGGAGATTCTCTGTCCCTTTCCCTCTGCCCCTGTCCCCCCGCTTATGTGCACTCTCTAAAAGAAAAAAGAATGTGGAGCTGAGCTAAATAGTTTCTTGAAAGAGAACACGCTATAATGTTATCTCCTTCATGCTTTTCGTCAGCATTACATTCTGAGATCTGCCCTGATTGATACATCATCACCACACATGCAGAATTTCATGGGAAAATTAGAGCAGTATTGCAACAAGTACACCAAACAAATATGCGCAAAACTGTCTTTATAAGTTGTTCTTCACTACCCAGGTTCTGGTTACCTAAATTCTGCCATCTAAACCATGAACAGACTAGATTCGGGTAATGTTTGAGATAGGATTATTTGGAGAAGCCTTTCAAATATATTTGCTCTTAGTTAAATACACATTGAATATCTGAACCCAGGAATGGACAGATTTCGGGGAAAGAATGCCTCCTGTCCGCCATCCCTAAGACATGGCACCTCGGATGTAAGCAGTCAAGTCAGAATGGAACTTTTCAGCACTGCCAGAACTTATCCAAGGCATCAGCACACAGGCAATTTACTATATAATGCCGAAGTGAACCAAGGGTTTGGTGTGAAATGATTTAAAAGTGGGTTTTGCACACACGCAAATCTGCAGTCACACCCAGAAGGCTTTGGTTCAGTGAATAGGAGTTCAGCACCAAAGGCCCCAAGTGTCTGTAATATAAACCAGCCCCTATGTAATAAGCCTGCACAGTCACACTCAATAAAAGGTGTTTCTGAGATTTAAGAATCTTGAAAAGTGTTACTATTCATTTTTATGAACACCAGCAAGACAGATTCTGCCAAAAAATGTTTCAAGTAGAGAGTTCAGCATGTGACCGATCGTTGGTTTTGGCACAAGTATTTGTCGATCGTCAGAAGTGTCCCAGTGTCCTTTATGGGTGTTCCCCCTTTCTTTGTTTCATTATAAAATTTCGTTTTGGAATGGGTTTTTGGTTTTGGGTGAGGAAGAATTGCGTTAATGAGTTTCAAACAGTGGCAGCCAAGAGGCCATCGACTTTGAAACTGTCCGTTAGTTGCCAGTGATACTTGAGGGCAAAATTCTGATCCACATTCTTGACCATACAAGTTTTTCCTTCTTTCTTTCTTACTTTTTTAAAAAAAAAATTTTTTTAATGTTCATTTATTTTTAAGACAGAGAGAGACAGAGCATGAGCAGGGAAGGGGCAGAGAGAGAGGGAGACACAGAATGCGAAGCAGGCTCCAGGCTCCGAGCTGTCAGCACAGAGCCGGACGCGGGGCTCGAACTCACGAACTGTGAGATCATGACCTGAGCCGAAGTCGGACGCTCAACTGACTGAGCCACCTACGCGCCCCTACTTATTTTTTTTTTTTTTTTATGTTCTAGTCACTTAACATATAATGTGATCTTGGTTTCATCAAGTTTTTATTTCTGACTGTTGTGCATGGCGTGACTTTATGCTTTCTGGTGGTCTGGTTTCACCAACAACAAATACCTGTGTGGTGAGGCTTTGCTCAATTTAGAATGCAACAGGTAGGAAATAATTTTCATTGATGAACTTGTGGGAGTTTTCCTACCGTGAAACATTGACGTGGGTACTGTGGTGCCAGAGTCTATGCAAGAGAAAATAAAGCGATGTTCTTTGCGACTTCGCGGCCAAGTGGTGAAGGGTATACAGGGCAGGTCCGTTGCTAGTTAAATGTGTGGGTAACACAAGAGATCTGATAGGGACTCCAGAGGCAGGAAGCGGATTCTGGTTTTGGGGGAGGGCAGGCTGATAGAAAGAGACTGTGTCATTGTGCATGAATTTGTGATTAATACAATGTGAGGTGGTGCTCGCTCACATATCGCATCCTTTCTCTTTTGAAGCCACAGCTCAAAAGCACTGTTGTTCCATTGCACGGAGGCCTGTGACTAGATTCTCATCCAGATAAAATTGCTCCCAGTTTTTAAAATGACATCTTGAGGGGCACCTGGGTGGCTCAGTCGGTTAAGTGTCTGACTTTGGCTCAGGTCATGATCTCCTGGTTTGTGGGTTCGAGCCCCGAATCGGGCTCTGTGCTGACAGCTCAGAGCCTGGAGCCTGCTTTGGATTCTGTGTCTCCCTCTCTTTCTGCCCCTCCCTCACGTTCTGTCTCTCTCTGTCTCAAAAATAATAAAAAAAATAAAATGACATCTTAAAAAATATCCCTGCAGCACACAAATGGAGATGTGCAAATCCACACAAATACTGTGTTTTTCTTTGCTTGTAATTAAGTGAGATACCTAGGAAGGCATATTCATACTTTAAGTCATTGGGAGACTCTTTCTGCTGCAATTTTTCAACAGCACGCCGAAAGCAAGCATCTTGGACCATCCTGGTTCACTCAGCATCATAGGAGAATGACTGAGGCTTCCGTATGCATGCATCTTATTGAAAACAGAAGCCTTTTAAGACATGTGGGTTTTTAAAGCATATTCATCCATTTTTGTAGGGAAGAAACCCATAAAATATATTGCCCATCACTTTGTCCTGCAGTAGAACCTGGAGACTTTAATTTATGTGGCCAGTGAGCCAACGTCACCACCGTGAACCTTTCGTTGTGTTTAAACCTATAATACAGAGGTTGTCCTCAAGGCAGATCAGGCTGCATAGGACTGTTTGTCTTTATGTTCAATAGCCCCCAGATGCCTTGTTTGTTGAGTTATTGGTCTTATTTTTATAGTTTTCCTGCTTCCGGCTTCACTTTCCTTCCAGCAACTGCTGTGTTTTCGCAGTTGATGGAAGCTGAAAGCCCATGTGACATACCAACTTTTTTTCTTTCATTATGGACCTGAAATGCATAACTGGGAGTCTTGTGATTCACTGGGTGACCTCACCACACCCCTTCTCAGGAAATCTTATAAATAAGGACCCTGCTTCCTTGATAAATCCCAAGGGAGACAGCAGGCATCGGATAGGACCTTAGAGAATCCCACAGAAGATTGCTATGCTCAGCACAGAAAAAGCATGGGGTCTCTGTTCTGTGAGCCTGTGAGCACCAAGAAGAATGTCTCTGAGCCTGAAGTGGGTGGGTCGTCAGATCAGGGTGAGACTTTTCCAAAACATCCTGGGTAGACCTGTGTCCAACCCCAAGGCTTCTGTGACATTCAGTTTATGTAGTAGTCAGAAGTCATAGTACCTGGAAAAAATAAACATCATGTTAACTTGGAGAAAGTCTGGAGGAGGCCATGTGGGATGATATGTAGCCTCACAAAGTTATCAAAGACCCAGGCTTCTTCCCACCATGTCCAGCTAAGGTACCTCTGGAGCCCTGACCATCATGTGAAGTGGGTGCTATCCCTCCTCTCCCTCCAAAGCTGCTGTCCTGCTGTCCGGAAGTAAAACATTGTTCTTGCTCGTTGGCCAGAACATGGCCACACAACCACATCTATTTGCAAAGGAAGCTAGGAAATCCAGTGTATTTCATGAGAAAGTTTATGGGCATATAGAGATTCTGTTACTAAAATTTGGGGGGAAAAATTAAATGTCAGATTAAAGACTATGTCTTAGAATTTGAGGGCTTGAATAACTTTCCAGAAGTCTTGGTTCCTCTTGGAATTTCCCAGGTTAAATGTGATTTTAGAAAAGGACACTTTGATAGAAATAATGGAATTTCTAATATTTTAGAATTCTATTTTGGGGGCGTCTGGGTAGCTCAGTTGGTTAAGCATCTGACTCTTGATTTCGACTCAGGTCATTATCTCACAGTTCATGAGTTCAAGCCCCATGTCAGGCTCTGTGCTGACAGTGCAGAGCTTGCTTGGGATTCTCTCTCTCTCTGCCCTTCTCCCTCTTCCATACACACACACACACACGCACACACACACACACACTCTCTCTCTCTCTCTCTCTCTCTCTCTCTCTCTCCCCCCCCCCCTTCTCTCAAAAGAAATAAACAATAAAATTCTATTTCATGCAGAAAAAAATGAATTAGAAGCACATAAGTGGGCAGTTTTAGAACAGAGTTTCAAAAAAATGAAAATTTATGCTTAAGGGAAAATAGTAGGTTTTGGAAAAAAGACATTGTCTTAGAGAATTATTTGGAAGTTTAAGAGTAGGTTGAAGAAACATTGGCAATTATGGGAAATCACCTAAAGGTTTTCAAGATTTGCATGAGGTTTTGGAAATGGTGCTTCTTGACTGACTATAGAAAAGGGAATGTAGAGAAAACATCCTTCAGTAGGTTCTGAATTCCCTGTATTTTGTAAATGAGTTAGCTGTAAGGCAGTTAATGAGAAGTCTGCGGTATCAGTAATCTTCCTTTCTCTCTCCCCATCTCCTCATCCTCTCCTTTCCTTCTCCAAACTGTATTACATCCTTGAAGAGAAAGGCTTCTCAGTGGTTGAGATCCTTGTGAAGTGTGGTGTTTTGTCTTCTCAAGTTGTGAGTTTTATTTTATTTTACTTTCTGTAGGAAGTCAGCAATCCAAATGCTAGACTAGCTGTCTTGTGTCAAACTCCTAGGCTTTCCTGTCTTCCCTGAATGCTGAGGTGCAGGTATCAGTAACATTACAAAGGACGTCCACTCGGGCCTTGACTGCCCAGACTGTCAGTTATCAGGAAAGACTTAGAGCAGTAGAATCATAGGAAACCAAACTTGAGTTCACCAATAGGACGGACGAATGTAGCTGATGTAGTATGAGAGAGCGTAATTTTCTGCTTCAATGTGTAGACCCCACATTTATTTTTAACTTTTGTAAATATCCTCCGTTTCAAAAAGTGATGTAGAGTTTACACATAGTGCGTGCATAATGAAGAAAGTTTGTGATTTAATATCTGAATATCTGCTATGAATATGGCTTTTGGACGTTGGTCCCCTAAGCCCTGTGGAAGTCCTTTGTGTAAGGTGAAAATCTGAGTCTCAGACACATGTAGACATGAGCAAAGACCAGGTAGGATGCATTGTGCAAACAGGATAGAGCCTTTGTTAATCACAGTTTGAATGCCTTACATTTTAAGAACAAAGCAAACTATGGCTCACATGTTCCCAAATGGGAGCTCTTCTTGAGAGTAAAGAAGGAGATTCCCTACTTCTGTTTGGAATTTATCTTAGTCATACATAGCACACCTGTAACCCTAAGACTGGTTACAGCCATTGGAGTGCTGGGGAATTGTGTGTCTACTAAATTATTTGGAAGGATCATGGGTAATAGCTAATTAATTACTACCATGTTAATTAATCCAGGATTAATTAGGAACTCTAAATTTTTATTGGTTTTATTTTGCATTTATGGTTGTGAATAACAACTTGTGTTTTAACTTTTCACCTCTCCTTCTGCCAAGAGAACCTGGTGATTTCAACACCTGTCTTTCTGCATTTTTGGCTTTATTATCCTGGACAGTTTGGGGGTTTTTTGGTTTTGGTCTTTTTTTTCCTCAGTCATCTATCTTAATTTCAAAGTATTATAAAAATGTTAAATATACAGAAAATGGATAAATGCCACCTATGTTGAACACTTGTGAATATTTTGTCTGTCTGCCTGCTTTCCTTCTTTTCTTCCTTCTTCCACTGCTTCAAAGTAAGCTGAAGACCTTATTCCACTTTATCTGTAAATGTTTTAACATGCATTTCCTAAAGAACACATAAAATATATACAAATCATTATCCTAGCTAGCAAACTTACTAATTGCAGTATCTAACCCAAATTTGATATTCAAGTTTTCTAAACTGACCCACCAGTTTAAATTTAGCATTTGGTGGTCCCATATCCTGGATGATTTTAATCAAGTATAACATTATTTGAAAAAGATAAATATTAGGACACAATTGAAATTATTTAAATTGTACAGGCTCTGTGGCTTATGATAATTCTGTGTCATTTCCCTCTAGGTTGATGGTATTCTCAGGTGGAGACTGGAATGTTTCTTACTGGTGTGTGTGTGTGTGTATGTGTGTGTGTGTGTGTGTGTGTGTGTGTGTTTAATGTGTGTGTGTATGAATTTGTGTTGACATGAGAGTGTAGTCTGTGAATGCTATGCTTTACATGTGACCTCATTCTCTCATCTATGTGTTTTTTCCTTTTGAGCCCAAGAAATTGGCTGGGTGCCTGGGAAGTCACTGACGGAGGTTTGACATGGGCTGCTGCCCCTGGTGAGTCTGTCACCGTTGCTCAGCAGGTCCCATCCTGGCAGAGACTCCTGGTGACAGGTCCCACTCCTGACAGGTGTGGCTGAGCCAGCCTTCCTCCTAAGGTTCTGCACAAACAGAGGGATCAATAAACAGGGGCAGATTCCACAGGCTCAGCTGGGTGGATTAAAGGTTGCATTCAAAGATCGCTGATGACACTCACCCACAAAGAGCTCTCCTCGGAAAGATGGCAAAAGGATTACATTTCAGGGTTTAAAGCCCCATGGGGATGCCTTTCGTCCCTCTCAACCACTCTCTCTGTTACACTCAGCACTTGTTGACTGCTGAGAGGGAGAAAGCCACTGAAAATAAGGGCAGAGAGCCCCCAGGCCCTCCCTCTGTCTGTCCTCCTTACCAATGGGACCTTCCCAAGGACCACTGCTACCTCATTCTCCTTAGGAAGCTGCACTGAGGAGAGGAAAGAGGTTAGGTCACTGCCGAATAGCAAACCAGTCCACAAACAGCTGTATTGGACCTGCACATAATGTGGTACCTACTGTAACTTGATATGCTGTGAGCATGGCTCCTTGTCCAAAGGTAGAGCCAGAAAGGGCATGGAACCATGTCTATAGGAGGAGAACATAGTATGTGATGGATTGAAATGAATAACATTACCTAGATGGACAAAAATACCCAGAGTGTTTAAGCTTCAGTGTTTGATGATACACAGTGCCGAATTTGGCGGTGTGCCCATATAATGGAGCAAAAGTTTGCCATTTCTATAGTCACGCTGAGAGAGATGCTTAATTTGATGGCTCCCGCTCTTCATGGAAATCATTCATTAGTTTCTGCACTGTTAGATGCTGGAGAACTAACATAATGTGAAAAACAAGCTGCGGGGTTGATGGATGAAATTGAGCCTCAAGAAATACCAAGTTGAGTTTATGAAGATTATCTTTATTTAGCTGCTTTTTACTTTTGACTTTGATAAGTTCTTATGGTTGGGAGATACAACATTTAAAATGTATAATCATATAAATCAGTAACCATGCACAACTGGTTTCCAGCACCAAAATATGTGGTCTACCAGCTGGAACAGCAAAACAAAGCTGAGGCAACATAGGGGAGTAAGGCTTTGTTTTATTTTTTTTCTCATATGACAAGAACTTGGGACATAGGCAGCCCAGGACTGTCGTGTAGATCAATGACTTGGGGACTTAGATCCTGGGAATTTTCCTGCTCTGAATTAGGAATTCTTATATGATGGCTCCCGGAGCTGCAAGTCTAGGGCCAAGGTTTCAGTGGGAAGCAATGGAAAGGTTGAAGAGGAAAAGCACACACCCATGAGTGTGCTCCCCCCACACCCGCCCCGGCTACCTGTGGTTGTAAGGGAATCTGGAATTGCGAACACTTTCACTGGGCACAGTTTCATCGTCAGCATTATGGTTCTGACAAGGAAGACGGGAAGAAGGTGGATAGTGGGTAGGCAAGCGGCTTGGTGGGGAGTGCCGTAGGGGTGCAGTTAGGAGAGCATTCCTAATCCCAGACACTACCCTGCCATGGTAGAACTTGAGACCGGCCTGTGAAATATTTACATAACTTGGGAGGCAGAGAGTCTCAAGGCCTGTGTTATGGGGACAAACATGTTAGGCAGGAAATCGGTCAATAGCAAAGATCGGCTTTATAACAAACAATAACTTCTATGCCAAGTGAAGGAACCTCCCTATCGTGAAAGTTAACATCATGCGTGTTGCAATAGAAAACTCTCACTTGCCTGGAATTTACATCGAGGGGGTTGAGGGTAAATTATTGAACGACTTGGAAGGCTGGCAGGGGGTGGGTGTGTTGTAGGAAGAGAGCTTGCACAAGGTATTTAAAGCTCTGTGTAGGTGGGTGGCATGGAACAACAGCATGTGTACCAAGGAGGAAAGGACCGGCTGGTCAGGTCAATAGAGGAGGGAGTCACTTGAAAGGATATTCCAAAGAATCCTGCATGTTGCCTTAGAATCATAGGTATGTGGCAAAAGTTGTAGTCACAAGTAAAAAGAAAGGGAACCATCAAAGAGAGCCACACAGTCTAAGTTTTCTTAGGATGCAGGAGAATCGTGGCCTGACCAGAGAGACCGTTGGAAAGAAGAAACACATTCTGGGGAAAAGGCATGATTCTGTTTGATGAGGGTCATTGGTGTGCTTAAGGTGATGACAAAGTCATCAAGCAGGCCGTAGGCCCCGAGAATGTAAGAGCAGGCCCTGGATGAGGGGTGGTCTGCAGGATCCTAGGTGGGATTTGACGTCAGCGAGGTTGGAAGGGAAGAAGACGGTGGATCGACTCTCCAAAGGGATGAATACAGAGAACTAGACAGAATACCGAAACGCAGCCTCGGACACCCTCAGCATTAAGGAATAGGTTGCTTACAGTAAAAGAGAGTTTGGGGATAATACGGGTCAGCAGGGTTGTGATACGACGCAGGCCGGGAGAGAGAGCCAAGGTGCGAGAGTGGGTGCCAGGAGAGCTCAGTGTGGACGAAGAGGTTCCGCGTAATGGGCAATAGCCGGCGTCTAGATTTCAGCAAAGGAGCCCCTCCTGGCTGCAGGAGACTGGTGTCCGTAGATGAGAGGTAGAAATCCTGTCACAGGCATGTGGAGGGGGAGGTGTGCAAAGAGGTGGTAGGCCCAGAACAGAAACACAAACATGACACCACAGCTTGAAGAAGGGGTGAGGTGTCTTTCCATTGTGGTTGGCATCCCCCTTCAAGTGGGGTTGATCAGAGCATGCACAGGGACAGACAGGAATGTCTACATCCAGAAACTGAGTAGGCTTCTAGAGAAAGAGCTGCTCTGTGTTTCCTAACAGTCAAACTGAGGGTGATCTGCACACCTAGCCCCGGTTCTATGGAATGTACTACGCTTCCTGCGTTATTTCTAAAAAAGATGGCATTTGTTCCTGACGACAGAGTTGTCATTTTTGCAGAAATGTGTTTTTGCTTTAGGAAAAGGACCCTCCTCCTGGGAACTTTGATGGTATTCCCTGGGCACAGAACTTTTTCCTCAACAGTAATACCTGCACCGGCTGGAAAAATGGTATCATTTAAACACGTATGGAATTTGTGAATGTATACTACAGTAGGCACAGTTCATTACGAGCACGCAAGGCCCTATTTTTTTCCCCTAGTGGTATGCCTGAGGATTGCGATAGACTTAGTTCTGCTACTGAAAAGTGCAATTCTTAGTAGATACTGATGCTGTGAAGTTAGTTCAGGAAGGGGCAGGGTTTGCGGGTGTCTGGAGCCTAATCCTGTCCAGTAGGGCATATTTCTGTGACCTGCTCCTTCACACAGAGAACAAAGCAAGTACTTCGGCCTTTTCAGAAACTTTGTAAAGAGGGACAATGGGCCCAAAGATGGACTAAGCTCATGCCTTCCAGTATTTTTAGCTCTTAAGTATGTATCTCCTGCTTCAACAACATTGGCTCCGTGCAAAAGAATGACTGAATCATGTGCTTGTTTCATTAAATGAATTAATAATTCATTCGATCTTTGGCTTATTTTTGCTACCAAGGCAACCTTCACGCTGACTTTGCGAATAGCATATGTATTTTACAGATCAGGAACACGTAAATTTTACTGCCACCTTGCTTCAAGCCTAGGCAGGAATATAAGATATTCACAAGTCTAAACTAAAAAATTTTGGGGCACCTGGGTGGCTCAGTCGGTTGGCCGTCTGACTTCAGCTCAGGTCACGATCTCGCGGTCCGCGAGTTCGAGCCCCGCGTCGGGCTCTGGGCTGATGGCTCGGAGCCTGGAGCCTGCTTCTGATTCTGTGTTTCCCTCTCTCTCTGCTCCTCCCCCGTTCATGCTGTGTCTCTCTCTGTCTCAAAAATAAATAAACGTTAAAAAAAAATTTTAAAATAAACTAAAAAATTTTCTTAAAAACACGAACTTACCTGAAATGTAAACAGATACAAGCTGAAGAGTCTCCAAATTGTAACAGAAAAAGAATCAGTTGCGTTAAGATACATGCTTTAATTTTTACTTTACTGTTAAAGAAATGTAAAACTTAGGACTTTGTTTATCTGGATTCTAGACTTTTCATCCTTAAAAAAAAAAAATCTTAAGCTTGAGAAAATGATGCACAGAATCACTTCCAGCGCTAAGATTATACGATGTCATGCATTTCATGAATGCTGTCTAGCTTTGTGGAGAGAGGAGAATAGATGGTAAGATTCATCCAAATGTAGCCTGGATCTCTGCTGAGTGAACTTATACATGTAGACCAGTTAGAGACCATTCTCGGTTACCTTGTAACTCATCTGACTGATGCACAACTGACTGGACATAGAACCTTCCAGAACTGAAATCACTGCCCCTCTTCCAACACGCTTCATAAGCTGTTATAATTGGCTCCATTGGGGGTGCCTGGGTAGCTGAGTCAGTTAAACGTCCGACTTCAGCTCAGGTCATCATCTCACGGTTCATGGGTTCAAGCACTGCGTCAGCCTCTGTGCCGACAGCTCAGAGCCTAGAGCCTGCTTGGAATTCTGTGTCTCCGTCTTTCTCTGCCCTTCCCCCACTTGCGCTCTGCCTCTCAAAAATAAATAAACATCAAAAAAATTTATAATTGTTCAATTGGGCTGTTAAATGGCTTTGATTTGGAAACATACACGTTAAAATTAGGGGCGCCTGGGTGGCTCAGTCGGTTAAGCTTCTGACTTCGGCTCAGGTCAAGAACTCTCAGTTCTTGAGTTCAAGCCCCATGTCCGCCTCTGTGCTGACAGCTTGGAGCCTGGAGCCTGCTTCAGATTCTGTGTCTCCCTCTCTCTGCCCCTCCCCCACTCACACTCTGTCTCTCTCTCTCTGTCCCTCAAAACAAATAAACATTGAAAACATTTAAAAAATCTAATAAGATCTATATCTAAATTTTCATTCATCCACAATTCGTATTTATTGACTATCTCTTCTAGCCTCCCGAAATTGTGATTTTGATAGTATGAACTTACAAAAGGCACTTGTCCACTAGCAAGGCAAGTTTCTGTCATTCCAGAAAACAGAAGAGCTACGTGACGAGCTCACTGACAGAGACGGAGAGAAAACTCTCCTCTTCCTGCGTCCTGAGAGGTTGACTTGACATTGGCTCCTTCAGAGAGAAATGAAGCCTGGCAGGCCCCTTTCTGTAAGCCGCCTGTAGCCGCTCTGACCCCAGCAGCAGGTGTGTACTGGACCGTACCAGTGGCTATGGGATTTCTCCTCCGTGATCTCCGAAGTTATACTCAGGAGTACAAAGTAGGTACTAGGTGAGCAGAGTGAGTTGGACACAGTTTCCTAAAGGGCACGTGTGTGCACGTGTGTGCATGGCTTATGCACAGCACAACCACAGTGTGATTCTCTTGAATTTATATTCGCAGGACAGGCTCCAGGGCGGCCGTGATGGGCCGGGGTGAAGGAACGCGGTATGAAGCGTCTCGGTGGGAGATGAGGGCACCTGGGAGCCTGCCCCCAACTCATTCCCAACGAGCTTAAATTAGGTGCTTCCCAGATGGCGAGGCCCCTCACGGCGTTGTCAAAGCATCCGCCTGTTCTAGCCCAGCCTCGTCTGGCCCTGCTTGTGCGACTTGCCCTTGTAGTTCAGAGCCCGCCCGGCAGTGGTGGAGGGGGTTTTTCGGATGTTTTGTCAGGCGGTCACCTTTCTGCACCAAGATAGCAATGTTCCTTGGCTACTTGCCCAGAGTCTTCAAGGAGTTCGCAGTGCTTCCGTATAGGCGTGTGGTCGACACATACACCCGGAATAAATACAACACCCTCCCTTCCAAGTCTCTACAGTCTGTGTACGTTGCTCTCATCTGTCAGCTGTAGCTGCTGCTTTGTCCTCCCGTCAGCCTCACATCTGGGGAGGTGTGTGTGCTGTGAGGATTTGCAACGAGTTCGGGATCCTGTGTCCGTTCCAGCTACCAGAGAATGCAACCGCTTGGCCACAGGGCACCTCTCACAGACACGGGACCTTATCATGGTCATGGCTGCTGTTTTCCTCCCAGGGCCCTAGGAATTGATTTTCTTCATGAAGGTGCACAGGTGGTCCTTCAGGGCCAGGTGTCTGGGTCACATGCAGCTCCTGACTTCCGACAAGTCCCGTGTCCAGCATTAGTGGAGAAGGTCAGAAGGAAACTAATCACATGGCTCTTACGTTATTTAAGAAACAAACCTACTTTGTTTTTTCTTTCTATGGCAAAAAAACTTACGTTCCAAAACATGCACGTGTATATATTTTCTTTTTTTTACTGTTTATTTATTTATTTTTGAGACAGAGAACACACAGGGGAGGGGCAGAGAGAGAATTCCAAGCAGGTTCCGTGCTGTCAGTGCAGAGCCTGATGCGGGGCTCAATCCCACCAACCGTGAGCTCATGACCTGAGCTGAAATCAAGAGCCAGATGCTTCACCGACTGAGCCACCCAGGCGCCCCAGACATATATATTTTCTGACATCTTTCCCTTCATTCTGTAGTACTTGTTTGATATTAAAAGCCATAATAGTATCCACATACTTCCAACTGAAGTTAGTTATTGTATATAAATCTATAAAATGTCATCATATGGCCGGTTAAAATTTTGAACGAAGATGCGGGGCGCCTGGGTGGCGCAGTCGGTTGAGCGTCCGACTTCAGCCAGGTCACGATCTCGCGGTCCGGGAGTTCGAGCCCCGCGTCGGGCTCTGGGCTGACGGCTCGGAGCCTGGAGCCTGTTTCGGATTCTGTGTCTCGCTCTCCCTCTCTCTCTGCCCCTCCCCTGCTCGTGCTTGCTCTCTGTTTCCCTCAAAAACAAATACACGTTAAAACAAAGTCTTAGGGGCTCCGGGGTGGCTCAGCCGGTTGAGCGCCCGACTTCGGCTCAGGTCATCATCTCGCGAGATCTCGCGTGATCTCGCGTGAGTTCGAGCCCCGCGTCCGGCTCTGGGCTGACGGCTCGGAGCCTGGAGCCTGTTTCGGATTCTGTGTCTCGCTCTCCCTCTCTCTCTGCCCCTCCCCTGCTCGTGCTTGCTCTCTGTTTCCCTCAAAAACAAATACACGTTAAAACAAAGTCTTAGGGGCTCCGGGGTGGCTCAGCCGGTTGAGCGTCCGACTTCGGCTCAGGTCATCATCTCGCGAGATCTCGCGTGATCTCGCGTGAGTTCGAGCCCCGCGTCCGGCTCTGGGCTGACGGCTCGGAGCCTGGAGCCTGTTTCGGATTCTGTGTCTCGCTCTCCCTCTCTCTCTGCCCCTCCCCTGCTCGTGCTTGCTCTCTGTTTCCCTCAAAAACAAATACACGTTAAAACAAAGTCTTAGGGGCTCCGGGGTGGCTCAGCCGGTTGAGCGTCCGACTTCGGCTCAGGTCATCATCTCGCGAGATCTCGCGTGATCTCGCGTGAGTTCGAGCCCCGCGTGGGGCTCCGGGCTGACGGCTCGGAGCCTGGAGCCTGCTTCCGATTCTGTGTCTCCCTCTCTCTCTGCCCCTCCCCCGTTCATGCTCTGTCTCTCGCTGTCCCAAAAATAAATAAACGTTGAAAAAAAAAAATTTAAAAAAAAAAAAAAATTTTGAACGAAGATTCTTTCGGTGCTAGTCCACGTAAAGATCCTTTCTATTCCTGATTAATCTTGGATTTTGAGAGCATCAGACATCAACTTGATAGGGAATTAAGTCTTGACAAAAAAAGATTCTATGAGTGTGTGTGTGTATATACATATACATATACATATACATACACACACACACGCACATATGTGAATATGTGTCATTGTCGCACTTTTAATAAAGAAGGAGTCCACAGCCGTAAACTCTCTTAACTTAGCATTTCCTGTAAGAATCAGATAATTGTAACCTCACTCTTACAGGAAACAGAAGAAAACAGGCATATAAGTCAAGTGTAGTCTAGGGTTAGGGACATGACTCACCTCCTTTCTACCGTTTGACCCAATTTTAACTTCTGTGAGCTTCAATCTCTTCATCTGAACAACTGAAAAATAGATTATATGCAGAGCCTTTGAGATTTAGCAGTGTTTAACAAATGCTCATTTAGTATGTTTCTATCTGCAGATGCACGCATGTACGTATGTATGTATGTATGCCTCTATCTGTCTTCCATCTATCTATGGCATTCCTGTGGCAGTTCTGAAGATGGACGGTCTCGTTAGGACACACCGTCACCAACAGAGGCACAGGCATATATTACCGTCAGCTGGAGAGTTACTTAAGGATTGAGCAGTTATGTAACGAGCATTGACTTTGTTCAAAACCTCACGGCAGACGTTAATAAAACCTACCCACCCAGTTGCTGAAGAATTATAATACACGTTTCCCAAATTTATGAATCCAGAATCAGTCCAGATTCTGTCATTCTTTTCCCTGGGTTTCCTTTACATAAACGTATTTTCTTGTTCACAGGCAGTTGGAAAAGTCACCTGAGTGGAGGCAGGCAGAAGAGTTATGCGAAAGATGGTATCACACTGTTTTCATAGGAAAACCCATGCCCCAAACTCACCCCGAAACATGAATCACATCGCTGTGGTTCAGAAGTTTCTTCCTCGATAAGTAGGAGCTTTGTTTGTTTCGTGTTAGTGCTGTATTTCACATTTGTTGAGCAGTGAGCTGAGTTTTTCCTTGTGTGCCTGATACCCCTGCTGTTCATAAAGGTGAAGTGTTTCTGTCTCTGGAGGGACCCAAGGTTTCATTCATCTCTTCAAGGCTGGTTTGGGCAGGTTGGGGCAGCGTTTTCAGTCTTTAAGCCCTCGATGAGGGTGAGGGTCTTCCAGAAAGCTTCTTTGTCACAGGCAAGAGGGACTGTACCTTGGATTCCTCATCGGACTCCAGAGCAGACGTAGAAAGCGGGGGCAGACATCCGCGGAGGCTTGTTACGAGGCTCTGGAAGGTGGAGGTCACCTGCTTCCGCTTACCAGGCTGCTGCCGCCTTTCCCATCAGGCTTGTCAGAGCTGGAGCCCTAATCGGAGTCCCTCGGCTTGCCGTATTCAAGGGACAGGACAGTCCCCAGGTGGCTAATGATTCAAGCCAGTTCAATCCATGAGGTCATCCCGCGTTCTTCAGCGGATTCTGCAAGGCATAATGTTGGGGAAAGAGAAGGTAACAGCTGGCCTTACTCAGCACACAGTGTGCGTGACTACTTTCTTGGGAGTGCACGGAAGGAAAAAGTGGTCTGGCATTTTCTTGGTTGAATGTGTTGTGTTCCAGAAGGTACCACAGGGGTATAAATATCAACCCATTTCAATGCAATAATTTCTTCCTGTTCACAGGAAAGCATTCTGAGGAAATGGGGAGCCACTGTTCTTACTTTGCGCCCCTCGACTGTACTGGGTGTGGCAGACTACCGCCTCTGGGCCAAATCTGGCCCACCACCACCTGTTTTGTGAATAAAGTTTTATTGGGAGACAGCCACTCAAGGTCGAGCAGTCTGTGGCTCTATGTGTAATACAATGGCAGAGTCGAATTGTGGTGACATTCTTTGGCCCTCACTGTACCCGAAAATATTTGTTATCTGGTTCTTACAGAAACATTTGCCTACGCTCTGAAAGGCGTCATTGTACTCAGCGTTCCCATTCCATGGACTCTTAATGTGAGTTTCTTCTTGGCAGAAGCTTACCTGGCATCTCTTTCCCAAAATATCTTTTACTGAACACATGTGGTTGAGCAGTACTTGAAACGTGGCCGCCAAAACCAAAGAACTGAGTTTTAAATGTTATTTAGTTTTAATTAATTTACATTTAAATGGTTACATATGGCTGCTGGCTACCATGTTGGGTGCGTGAAAGAGTTCTGGGCCTGCATCACCAGCCTAGGAGCACAGAATCCTGGCAATGTCTGTTCACACTGCAGTATTCCTATTTGCAGTTTTTTATTGTGAAACATAATACACAGTGTGCAGAAACACACACACGGTACCATTTTTTTTTTTTTTTTTTTTTTTTTTTTTTTTTTTTTTTTTTTTTTTTTTTTTTTTTTAGCGTATCAGACCATTTAGGATTTCAGTTTCCTATTGAGTTGGTGTTAACGTTTGTAAGGAATGTGTATAATATAAACTTTGAAATTTGGGGCATAATATGGTTAATCTGCCCAGTTTGTGTCAGTTATGTGTGCTTTATGTACGTATGTATGTATTTACGTATTTATTTATTTTAGTTTATTTATTTATTTTGAAAGACAGAACGAGCAAGGGAGGGACAGACGCAGAGGGAGAGAGAGAATCCCAAGCAGCCTCCCTACTGTGAGCACAACGCCTGATGCGGGACTCAGTCCCCTAAACCGTGAGATCATGGCCTGAGCTGAAATCAAGAGTTGGACGCTTAACAGACTGAGCCACCCAGGCGCCCCTGCCTTATTATTTTTGATTTTGTGTTTCCTTTTTACTGGGTCATCCTTCTAGAAGGTTATCAGTCTTTCCTTTCTTGAGAAAAGATCCCGTGTTTAGCTCTCTGTTTTATTTCTTTGCCCTCTACTTCATTAGTTTGTGCGGTTTTTATTATTACCATCCTTGTACTTTGTTGACTAGTTTCCTAGACTTTATTTCTTTTTTTTTTTTTTTTCTTTCAACGTTTATTTATTTTTGGGACAGAGAGAGACAGAGCATGAACGGGGGAGAGGCAGAGAGAGAGGGAGACACAGAATCGGAAACAGGCTCCAGGCTCTGAGCCATCAGCCCAGAGCCCGACGCGGGGCTCGAACTCACGGACCGCGAGATCGTGACCTGGCTGAAGTCGGACGCTTAACCGACTGCGCCACCCAGGCGCCCCGCTAGACTTTATTTCTTTAGCTGTTTGGTTTGAGTTCTTAGCACAAGGACATTTAACAGGTTTTTATTCCCCAATATATGCATTTTACGTTCACATTTTCTGTCTCCTTGTGTTTGACATTATTAATTTGACTAGCGTCTGATACAGCTTCCTTTTTTTTTATATATATATATATATGAAATTTATTGACAAATTGGTTTCCATACAACACCCAGTGCTCATCCCAAAAGGTGCCCTCCTCAATACCCATCACCCACCCTTCCCTCCCTCCCACCCCCCATCAGCCCTCAGTTTGTTCTCAGTTTTTAAGAGTCTCTTATGCTTTGGCTCTCTCCCACTCTAACCTCTTTTTTTTTTTTTTTTTCCTTCCCCTCCCCCATGGGTTCCTGTTAAGTTTCTCAGGATCCACATAAGAGTGAAACCATATGGTATCTGTCTTTCTCTGTATGGCTTATTTCACTTAGCATCACACTCTCCAGTTCCATCCACGTTGCTACAAAGGGCCATATTTCATTCTTTCTCATTGCCATGTAGTATTCCATTGTGTATATAAACCACAATTTCTTTATCCATTCATCTGTTGATGGACATTTAGGCTCTTTCCATAATTTGGCTATTGTTGAGAGTGCTTGATACAGCTTCCTTTTAATTGTCCTGTTTGGGATTGACTGATCTTTCTGATTCTGAAATTTGTGTCTTTCGTCAAACCCCAAGGTGGGGGGAGGGGAAACTTATATTTCGTTGAATAAGTCTTGGACGTCATCATTCAGTCAGTAAGTCTAAAACCTGTATTTAATTTCCATCCTTCTGTACCTCTCTGTAGTCCACTGTGGTTTACTTCTGCACATCTGGACTATGATGCATTCGTATTCCTGTCAGTTCTCTTAATCTGCCTGTAACCCTTCCATTGATTTTCAAGATTTAAACTATCTTTTTTGTCTTTCTTCCATTTTTAAAGTTCTACTTGGTAGTTTCTCAAAAATCTGCCTGGCGATTTTTATCTTTTTCCTTACTCATTGATTCTATTTTTTTTGTACATTCAATATATACTTATTTCATATTATGCTTTGACAGTTTTTTTTGTTTGTTTTAATTTTAGCTGCATGTGGCTATCCAGTCCATTGCTGCTGGTTAATTCTTTTTATTTTTTTTAAGTTCATTTATTTTGTGAGAGAGAGAGAGTGTGTGCATCCAAGCGGGAGAGGGGCAGAGAGAGTCCCAAGCAGGCTCTGCACGGACAGCACAGAACCAATGTGGGGTTCAATCTCATGAACTGTGACATCATGAACTGACCTGAAACCAAGAGTCAGATGCTTAACTGACTGAGTCACCCAGGCGCCCCCATACCTGATATTTTTAATGTCTGATATCTTTTGGGGTTAAATCCTACTGTTTGATTCTAGTGAGTGTCACACATGGTGGGTGGAAATCATACGTTTTATGATTTTTATATATTTTTTTCATTTCAATCTGTCTCTATGGAATTTTTTTATTTAAATTTTTTTAATGTTTATTTTTTATTTTTATTTAAAAAATTTTTTTAATGTTTATTTATTTTTGAGAGAGAGAGACAGAGAGAGAGAGAGAGAGACAGAGCACAAGCAGGGGATGGGCAGAGACAGAGAATCTGAAGCTGGCTCCAAGCTCTGAGCTGTCAGCACAGACCCCAACGCTGGGCTCGAACTCACAAACTGTGAGATCATGACCTGCGCTGAAATCAGATGCTTAGCCAATTGAGCCACCCTGGTGCCACTGGAATTTCTTTTTTAAGTTTTATATAGTTTTGAGAGGGAGAGGGAGAGGGAGGGTGGGGGGGGGTGCAGATAGAGAGGGAGACACAGAATCCAAAGTAGGTTCCAGGCTCTGAGCTGTCAGCCCAGAGCCCGACACGGGGCTCAAACTCTCGGACTGCCAATCATGACCTGAGCCGGAGTCAGACCCTTAACCGACTGAGCCACCCAGGCGCCCCTTCTTGGTGCTTCTCTGGCCACTCAGGGTTTCCTGATCATCCCTGCCCAAAGTCAGCTTGTTTGTTTTTTTGGTGGTTTCTGTGTTTGGGGTTTTTCTGTTCGCTTCTCCTGCGACGTAAAAACACAGATGTGTGAGGAAGTTGTGCTAATGTAAACAAACCCGAAAGTCTGCCCCCTAATGCGTCACCCCCCTCACACACACGTGCACCTTTATGATCACCTGGCACATGTCAGCCCGGCAAATGTTGCTAAATCCATCCATCGGTAATTTGATCAGTTCATCTGAAGTGGAGAAGCTATTGTGTCCTGAGTCAGTGGTTTGTGGTCAAATTGTTCTCAACTTCTCCAGGATTGGGAAAGGACAAAAGAGTGCATGAGCAGTTTATTGGGAGGGAGGGTGTATTTCATAAAAGTGCCTTTGTACCTTCAAACTGAGGAATCTATTTGTAAACTATAGCTGGTTGATGTGAATGAAGGGTCAGATGTGGAGACGGGAAAACGTGTGCACCGTGTAGAGACCTGGTTTAGAGGATAGCCTCGTATCCAGACTGCTTTCAAATGTTGGTACTATCAGCGTCGGGCATGTTCATCACCTTCTGCCCTGACAGGTTTTCTCTTGTAAGACGGCATTGGGTTTGCAGAATAAAGGTGACTGCTTATCTGTACGAAAGCAAGTTTTCTTTCTTTCTTTTTTAATGTTCACTTATTTTGACAGAGAGAGACGGAGGGAGGGAGGGAGGGGAGGCATGAGTGGGGGAGGCACAGGAAGAGAGCAGGGCGGGGGGGGGGAGAGAATCCCAAATGGGATCTGCACCATCAGACCTTGACATGGGGCTCGATCTCACAAACCACGAGATCATGACTTGAGCCGAAATTAAGAGTCAGACACTTAACCAACGGAGCCACTCAGGCACCCTTGAAAGCAAGTTTTCTTAACCCTTAATTCTGGGCAATTAAAATTTTTTAACAAGCTGAAGCATAGAAAGTTGTCACATAACTATCTGTTTGTGTGCTTCAAGCCAGGAGATGCATGTAGGATGAATTTTACAAAATAACCTATATAGACGTCTGAGAAGATTTTCTTTTTCCTATTAAGCACTAAGTTCGTGTTAAAAAATTCATATATCTGGCCTTTGGAAAGTTGCAGGAATTAAAATGCAACATGTGAATCGGCAGATGTTTGTTTCCATCTTCTTTTTGTATTTCTGGTGAAAGCTAATTTGGAGACCGTAGACTAATGTGACAGTGGTGTGTGTGCATGTATGTGTGTGTGTGTGTGTGCGTATGCGCGTGCACGCATGTGCATGTGTGCATGTGGCCTCTTTCTCTGCTTGTCCTGAACTAACACGGACTAGTTGGCTGACACATTAAGAAAGGGAGGTCATCCTTTAGATACTTTGCTTCAGAGCTCCCAGGTGTGATACTAACAATCTGTACTTTTAACAAGTTTCCCAAATGCTTCTTATCATCAGACAAGTCATGAAAACACTGATTTAGGGAATTCATTCCCTGTTAACCACACTCAATTTACAAAATGACCTAAGTGCTTGTGGAAATATTTTTTTTTCCATGAAGCACCAAAGTCAAGATATAAGATAAATATATTTGGCCTTTGAAAACTTGGAAATTGTCATAGAATATGAATTCCTAAATAATCTTCCCACTGGTATAAATAATATTGGACCTTGTGGTTTTTGTTTGTTCTCCGTTACTCGTTTTTAAGCTCTTACCCACGTGGGACAAGAAAAGCACCTTACTAATTAGAATTTTACTAACTTTATTAATTTTACTAATTAAGAAGCATGTGACTTATTGGCTTAAAAAATCTCTGTGGCTTTGCTGTGTCTGAGACTTAGAGATTTGGGTGCCCGATGAGGAGGAAGTAACAGCTCGGGTGTAGGGCTGTATGTTCTTTGTCTCATTGTCACCTGAGTCACTAGTTGGATGTGACTAGGGACTACCTGTATAAGCTCTTGGAGTCTCAGTTCCCTCTTCTGTAAAGTGAAGGAAAGAATTGGTCTGATCATAATGGAGTGATACTAAAGTAAGATGATTTATGTAAATGCTCTCATGGTGTTTAGCATTCGAGAAATGATACTGTCTCATTGTTATGGCGAACATTGGTATAATTTTTATCTTGATGATGTCACTATTCTCATTAGAAGATGTATCCATTGTCTATGAGGATGACAGAATGGGGAGTCATATATAAAACACACATGCAATTCGACAATGTATCAGCTGAAACTTTTGCACAAAGTATTGCAGTAGAGAGAAGAGAGACAAATTTATCACACTGGGACCCTTTAAATATGTTATTTGTCTCTAGTAGAAACATTTTGTTCTAACCCAGTTTTGATATGCGTCCATTCTTAGCAGTCATTGACTAATTTACTAAATGCTGTTAATCTGTTTTACTAACTTTTTGTTTAGAAGATAGATAAAAGGTGGGGGGCCTGGGTGGCTCAGTTGGTTAAGCGTCCACCTTCAGCTCACATCATGATCTTGTGGTTCGTGAGTTTGAGCCCCACATTGGGCTCTGTGCTGACAGCTCAGAGCCTGGAGCCTGCTTTGGATTCTGTGTCTTCCTCTGTCTCTGCCCCTCCCCTGTGCGCTCGCTCGTCCTCTCTCTCTCAAAAATAACATTAAAAAAATTAAAAGATAAAAGTAATGATTAATAACATGGAAAATGAAGAGGTGTATTTATAAAGTGGTTATGTATGGTAAGATTGTACCTAAAGAGGCGTGAGAAGATTCCACAATCCTCATTTTGTGTAGACCAGATCATATGGAAACAAAATTAAGTAAACTGATTTTTAAAATGGCAAGGGCAAAAATAAGTAAATGAAGTAGATAAAATGTCAGTCGTAAATAAATGTCAAAAAAAAGCTTATGTACACGTGTGAAAACCAAATACACATGTATCATTACATTTTGACAAAAGCTGGAATATTTAAGTGAACTCGAAGAAATCTGTACAAGGAAGTTCATTACTTAGTTTTTCATTTTTTGTTTTTTTTAAAATTTTTTTTTCAACGTTTATTTATTTTTGGGACAGAGAGAGACAGAGCATGAACGGGGGAGGGGCAGAGAGAGAGGGAGACACAGAATCGGAAACAGGCTCCAGGCTCTGAGCCATCAGCCCAGAGCCCGACGCGGGGCTCGAACTCACGGACCGCGAGATCGTGACCTGGCTGAAGTCGGACGCTTAACCGACTGCGCCACCCAGGCGCCCCTAGTTTTTCATTTTTTTTGGTGGGGAAAAGTCAAACATCTATTAATAGATAATGGTAGATGTTGAATAGATCTGTCATATGTGATACAATCAATACAACATTTAAAAGTAATTCACTTCGGGACGCCTGGGTGGCGCAGTCGGTTAAGCGTCCGACTTCAGCCAGGTCACCGTCTCGTGGTCCGTGAGTTCGAGCCCCGCGTCAGGCTCCGGGCTGATGGCTCGGAGCCTGGAGCCTGTTTCCGATTCTGTGTCTCCCTCTCTCTCTGCCCCTCCCCCGTTCATGCTCTGTCTCTCTCTGTCCCAAAAATAAATAAACGTTGAAAAAATTAAAAAAAATAAAAATAAAAAAATAAAAGTAATTCACTTCTACATGTGAGAAGATGTCAGTCGAAAGCATAAGAAAAAGCAAGTCGTAGGAGAGGGTAAGGCCCGTACCGGTCACAGTCACAGAAAACGCACAGGACGTGGTATTGTTCACGACACAGTGGTTCGGGAGAACTTCGCTTGAAAGCAGAGGGTGGCTGTGCGTCAGATTCTTGGTGGCATTGCAGGTGCAGAAACAGCAGCGCTGCTAGGACAGGGTGTTGTCATGAATGACTTCATCTTTCTGTGAATCGTTTCATGCTCTTTTTAAGTGTGCGAGCCGAAACAGAAGTGACCCCTGTTGTTATTTCTGGGTGGCCTGTCCACAGACGTTTGTTGAAACATGTTGATACGCCGCTTTCTTTTATTAGGAATAATAAAGCAGGCCTTCAATAAATTAAAAGTAGACTCCCAGAAGGTGATGTTATTATTTAGGGGACAGCACCCACTGTATTCCAAGAAAAAGCACATCAAACAGATGCGGACGCCCACTGCAGCCGTTGAAAGACACCGGAATCATATATTGAAAAAAAATAAATAAATAAACATTAAGAAAATTAAAAAAAAAAAAAAGAAAAGAAAAAAGAAAGACACCGGAATCAAGAAGGAACCTCCGTGTCTCACGCTGGTCATCGATGATACGCTATGAAATTTCTGATGATTCAGTTTCTTCAAAGAAAAAAAAATCACCCATGGGATTTAATTAGCTGTGATCTGATTATATTTACACGGCCTGGGAATGAAAAGATAGGTATTTCCTCTGGATTATTAAGAAAAGAAAGACATTAATGGCGCATCTGGGGATAAAACTTGCCATCACTGTTCATAATATTCACCCGAGATTTTCATGGAGTGTTAGTCCAATAAAAAATATCTTTTCCTCCCAGTTATTCAGAGAGGTAAGTCTTGGATATGAAGAAAGGAACTTTAACAGAGTTCATATAATGAAAACTTTAATCAGAAAAAACATCTTTTAAATTAGCTCTGGTTTTGAGATATTGCAGATTGTCATATGACAACCACCTTGTTTTCTGGATAATGCTTTGGTTTCTGTCATCCTCTTTTAATTAGTTAGAATGGTCACTGTCAATATATAGGGTGCCAAATAAACTACGTTTCTGGGGTCACTTATACTTCTTTTTCTTTTAAGTTTTTATTTTAATTCCAGCTAGTTAACTACAGTGTTATATTAGTTTCCACTTGTACAGTGTAGTGATTCATTAGTTCCGTACATCACTGGTGCTCATCACAAGTGCCCTCCTCCTTAGTCCCCATCACCTATCTAACCCCTCCCCCCACCCACCTCCCCTCTGGTGACCATCAGTTTGTTCTCTATAGTCAAGAGTCTGTTTCTTGGTTGGTCTCTCTCTCTTTTCCCTTTGCTCATTTAGTTTTTAAATTCCACGTATGGCTGAGATCATATGGCGTTTGTCTGTCTGACTTATTTTGCTTCACATCATACTCTCTAGGTCCATACATGTCTTTGCAGATGGCAAGTTTGCATTCTTATTTTTACGACTGAGTAATATTCCGTTGTGTGTGTGTGTGTGTGTGTGTGTGTATACATACACACACACACAAATACATACATACATGCATACCACTTCTTTATCCATTCATCAGTGGACACTCGCACTGTTTTCATAATTTGGTTATTATAAAATAGTGCTGCTGTACACATTGTGGTACATGTTTCCCTTTGAATTAGTGTTTTTATATTCTTTTGGGTAAATACCCAGTAGCGTGATTGCTGAATCATAGGGTAGTTCTATTTTTAACTTTTTTGAGGGACTTGCATACTCTTTTCCACAGTGGCTGCACCAGTTCGCATTCCTACCAATAGTGCAAGAATGTTCCTTTTTCTCCACATCCTCACCAGCATTTGTTGTTTCTTGTGTTTTTTGTTTTAACCATTCTGACAGGGGTGAAGTGATATTTCATTGTGGTTTGGACTTGCATTGCCTGATGGCAGGTGATGAACATCTTTTCACATGTCTGTGGCTATCTTCTTTGGAGAAATGTCTGTTCGTGTGTTCTGCTCATTTTTAATTAGATTATTTTTTGGGTGTTGAGTTTTATAAGTTGTTTATACATTTTGGATACTAACCCTTTATCAGATATGTCATTAGCAAATATCTTTTTCCATTCCATAGTTTGCCTATTAGTTTTGTTGATTGTTTCTTTGGCTCTGCAGAAGCTTTTTATATTGATATAGTCCCAATAGTTTATTTTTGTTTTTGTTTCCCTTGCCTCAGGAGACCTATCCTGAGGCAAAACAGTTACTGCCTGTGTTTTCCCATAGGATTTTTATAATTTCACCTTTTGCATTTAGCTCTTTCATCCACTTTGAATTTATTTTTGTGTATGGAGTACGAAAGTGGTCCAGTTTGATTCTTTTGCATGTGGCTGTCCAGTTTTCCCAGCACCATTTGTTGAAGAGACTGTCTTTCTCCCATTAGATATTCTTTCCTGCTTTGTCAAAGATTAATTGAGCATATAATTGTGGGGTTTTTTTTCTGGGTTTTCTATTCTGTTGCATTGATCTACGTGTCTGTTTTTGTGTCAGCACCGTACTGTTTTGATCACTACAGCTTTGCCATATAACTTGAAGTCTTTCAAGGTTGCTTTGGCTGTTTGAGGTCTTTTGTGATTCTGTACAAATTTTAGAATTGTTCGTTCTAGTTCTGTGAAGAATGCCATTGGCATTTTGATAGGGATTGCATTAAATGTGTAGATTGCTGTGGATAATATAGACATTTCAACATTATTTGTTCTAATCCATGAGCATGGAATGTCTACTTTTTTGTCTTCAGTTCCTTTCATCAATGTTTCATAGTTTTCAGCATACCGAGCTTTCACCCCTTTGGTGAGGTTTATTCCTAGGTATCTTTATTATTTTGGGTGAAAGTATAAATGGGATTATTTTCTTAATTTCTGCTGCTTCATTATTAGTGTATAGAAAGGACCTTCACTTTTTTTCAATGGTGGTTGCCATTTAATGTACAATTTATTTCATTTCTTGGATTCTTGCTTCTGACTCTCCATCTGCCTGAATGGTTTAGTGCTTGCTCAAATTACAGTTACAGCAGTTAACTTTCAGCCCAGTTATGGTAGAACTGCTCACCCCCAGCATGGACTGTGAGCTGAGCATACCTGATACTTGGTCACCCATGCCTGATAGTAGGTGCACCTGCATGCCGTGAGCACCTGCTCAGCTCTTAGCTGTGTGAGGGCAGGAGTCGTGTCGGGTTGCTTATTCTAGGCCAGTACTTAGGACAGTAGCTAACCCACGGTACATCATCAATGAGCAACTGTGCAATTATTGAACAACACACGAGTGATTTATATAGAGCTTGAAAGTAGAAATGGAAACCACCAATCAAGCCAAGTTCAAATAAGATAACCCGAGACACGAAGGCATGGCTGAATTTGGGTATAGGAGGTACGAAGGGCTAGTAAAAAGCATGTTTTTAAAATTCTATTATAAAAATTTTAAATAAGCACAAAAGTGAAGAAAATAGTATAGCAGGACAGTAAGTACCATCACTCACCTTCAAAGCATATGCGTTCATGGCCAGTTTTGTTCCATCTATACCTCCTGCCCTCCATTTTGGATTATTTTAAAGCCAACTCCATCACACCCAAGTTTTGGGGTTTATCTTGAGAATGCTGGAATCCTTTATTAGAGTACAGTGCGAGTATGGCTTTGGAAAGTAGGCTAGGACCTTTGAGCCTGTTTTGTGAGGGACAGAGGTTGACATGATCAACCGACAACACGTGTGGCCCAGAGAGAGTGTTCCTTGAATGAGAAAATTAATCGGCCAAAGGCAACGTGTGGCATTGATGAGGGGGACAGAGCACACTGCTTACTGCGCATTGCCTCTGAAAGCTCATTCCCCCAGGACACACCTTTCTTCCGTGACTGCTGTCTTAGTTTATTGCCGTAGCTAAGTGTGTATTTTCCACACACCACGACTCCGTTAGACCAAACCTGATTTTGTCATATTCTGCCTGTGACAAGCAGACATCTTGTGTAGATCGGAGTAGGGTGAGAGAGAAGGTGGCCAAGTAACCCTGTTTGTCCAGGACAAGTTCAGGTTTTGCCCTTTGTCTGAAGGTAATGCCTGAGTGTAAACCCTTTCTGTTCAGGCTGTGTCCAGACTTGAATCATCCAGTATGTGGCATCCCTAGACTTAGCTGTCTTAAACTAGGTTGGCGGCCAACAGTGATGGCGGGGCATTGCCCCAGATAGAATGCGTGGCCAGTCACCATGAGAAGACGGGATTTGCAGAGAAGCCCTTGGTCAAAATTAACCATTTCAAGAGCTCAGATGAGTGAATGGAGGAGTCTCTGAATACCGCTGACAGTTTTGGGTCCTTTGACTCTAGTGTTGAAGACAAGTGATCTCTTCGTTCGTTTGTGCATCCTGCTTAGGGAAGCCGAAGGAAGCTGTCACTATATCCTGGGGCCCTTGAACAAGTGTCCTCCAGGGCCAGGACCGCTGATTTCAACCTGGAGATGGCTAGGTTTTTCTGGAATTCTTCCTGTTCTAATATGTTGGTGTTCAAGTGAGCAGGACTTACATTTCAAAGGACACTGTAATGTCCTTGAGAGCAGAGAGCTTTAGTAACAGGTGATGGTTTCATGAGTGTGTGCATATATAGGTCTGCACATACACAAAGTCATCAAATCGTACACATTAAAGCCATACGGTTCTTTCTATATCAGTTACACTTTAATGGAGATATTTAAGAACATCAACAAGAAAGAAAAGTAACAGTAAATGAAGGCAGAAGGGAGTAGTATTTCATGATGGAGTGCTTCAACCTACACTAGTTGGAGTTATGTACAGTGTTGCAGGGACAAAGAAAGGCCACAGATATTTGTAGTAGCGATTGCTAGAAGTAAATGCAAAAAGTGGGATCGTGTATCTGAGAGTGAAACCAGGAAGTATAAAAATAGTACAGAGGTGGAATTGGTGAGCACCGTAGGTAGATTTGCTTCAAAGAACAAGAAAACTTGAAAAGGACAGGATGAATCAGTCAGGTCTGTGAAACCACAGTGCTGGAGAAGGTGAGAAAAAGGAAGCCGATAGAAAGGAGGATTTTCCTGGCCCCTCTGGGCACGTGTTGTGGGAATAATGAAGATTTTCAGTGAAGATGCTTTCGAATAGAGTAGAATGGATAAAGCCCCAGACAAATAAGGCTAAAGTCGCTTCATCAGAGAAGCACTTTGCCTTTCTCGGGTAGCAGATGGACCAGCTTTAACAAGTTTTGCAGAACCCCCTCAGCCCTTTTCTGTAATTGTTTTTAGCAGTTCTCTTAGGAGTGCAGTAATTTCACAGACAGGCAATTTGAACTAAAGAGAAAGAACTTTTATTTTTCTATTCCTTCCTCTCTGGCTGCCTCTTTTTAAGAAATGGGTATTTAATAGATGCTCGGTGAATAACTCAAGGGGAAGGGCTCACTTAACCTTCCCAGGGCCTCATAACTGTTAAGTATTTCCATTTTGTTTTGATATCCATCATGGCGACTTAGGAGTTTGTCACATCAATTTAAGATTTAGTTCAGAAGGTGATATATTTATATATTCAGACATATATATATAGTATACATACAACTGCACATATGTAATCAGACATGCAGAGTTCATGTATGTATTTCAGGTATTTATAGCCCACATACATGCATATTATAGGTATAATATATATCCACACACATACGTATGTGTACATGTATATGTAATTTTATAATGAATATATATGCATATTATACACACACACATACATGTAATTGTAGATAAACACAAACCACACAAAGGGTCTAGGGATGTGCATTCCGGGAACATAAAGAGAAAAGAGTACTGGCTTGTTAAATATCAGTACTGAAAAGAGGGAAACACAGGTTAATATGGAACTTAAGTATGTGAATTTTTTAACCAGAAGCCAAATATTCTCTGCCTCTATCCCTCTAACAGCATGCATCCAAAAAAATAAAATAGTGAAAATAGAGTTCTACATGTGTGGAACATTGGATGAAGAGTCTTTGGTGCCCAGTGAGACTGCATTTTTATTCTTGTATGCCATGTTCATTGTAAGAACTTGCTCATTTTTTTCCTGTCGTCCTGTGCCTCGTTTGTTTCTCCTTTCTTTCTGACCAAGCACTGGTGAGTCAACGGCTAACAGGATGGAGGGTTTTGATGAAAGTTCAACAAAATAAAATGGGTGATGGGAATATATTTTAATTCCCTAGAAAGGATCAGTAAACTCTGGAAAATTGTTAGTTTCACCTATAAAAGAAAGCCCTAATATTGGAGTTGTCTTCCTCCTGGACTTGGCCTCAGTTCTGAGCGCAGTGAATCGGGTGCATGAAAATGTACCGGAGAACAGCTGTGGGCTCGTGGGGAGTGCCTAATCAGTTCAGACTGTGGGCCTGGAAGACAGCACTCCTGTGACTGGATTTAAGGCAATAAAACAGTTCAGTTAGCTGTCTGCGTGTGAGTCCATCCTAGTAAAACCTGAGCCGTGGATTGTGCTCACACAAAGTCCCTTCTTCAGTCAGGAAAGGGGGTCTGCTGTGCCAGAAGGCGGTCGGATCGGGCAGATCGTTTACAGTCCTTGAGTGAGGCTGGGTGACAGGATAGAATCCCTGGGGCTCTTGCCAGGGGCTTCAAGAGAGTGAAAGCTAGTGAATGTGTCCACAGCACCTCACTGCGTCAAACATACACAATTGGACCATGACTTTAAGGTGAAAGTGACCTAAGAGGTTGATAACTCATGTAGTATTCTCTTAAATATAGGGCGGTAATGTTTCAGGCAGAGTGTAACGCTTGCCCAAGGTCATGTTGCTAGTTAATGAAAAAACAAGGCCTAGAAATACTTTTTTCCAGATTCCAGTGAATATTCTATATACCACACTGCCCTTCGTTTTTCTTTTTCTTTTTACGATTTTAAAATTGTTGCTTTAAAAGAACTAAAGGAACAGTCATCTGGTCTTTAATTTCCTCCATTGCTTTTAAGCATTCAATCCATGTGAAGTATATATGGAAAAAAGGAGAGTATTATTTTGCGCACACGAACGCTCTCACCGTGGGTGTCCACATCCCGCGTTACCATAACAAATGCTATGACTCATCCAGCTCAGCATCACGTCATGATCCCTTCAGACGTCTGGCCTCGCTCCTTAGAGTAAGGAGTTGAGATCAGCTGAAAACGTACATCTCCGGTATTTGACAGTTGCCCCTCTTGTCCCTGTTTGCACAAAGAAATTAACTCTTTGCAGATACGCCGTTTTTTTCCTACTCTTCGTGGCCACGTGCTTCCACATCGCACACAGCGCTCTTGGTGTTTGCGGCCTGACTTCATGGCGTCGTCTGAAAGTGCTGTCAGCTTCTAGCCGTCACTCACGCCCGTGTTTCAGACCGCAGGATCGTCTGGACGTGTTTCACCAACCAGCGGTCTCTTCCACGTTGGGCCCTTAAGTCGCTCATGAGAAGGCACAGCAGCCTGGGAGTTTTTGGTGGGAGGTACGGCAGGCTGACCCACACGTGGCCCCCAGAACTCCTGCCCCAGGCTGTTAACTCTTCATTATGATATCATGTGAGATACATGGCCCAAGGAATTTTGCAGAGGAAATTCACATTGCTCATCGCGTGGCCTTCAGCTGGGGGGTTATCGGCCTGGGACAACCCACCTAATCACAGCAGCCACATGAAGAGGTGCCCGTAGCCGAGAAGACAAGCGAAAGTGACATGTAGCGAGGTTTTGGCTGCAGGGGAAGCACTGTGACACGAAGACACATTGAGGACCTGGAAGCTGAGAGGGACCCTAGCCGACCGCCAAGAAGAAGATGGGGCCCGTGTCCCACTTCACGGGGGGCGGTGTTCTGCCCAGGACCTGCATGAGCTCGGAAGCAAGTCTCTGCAGGGTTTTTAGTGGGCGCCCGGTCCTCCCAGCACCTCAGTTTTGGCCTTGGGAGGCCTTGAGCAGGAGACGCTGGCTAGGTTGTGGTCCTGTGCCCCACAGCAGAAGAAAATGAATCTTCTTCCAGGGACACACAAGACCTTGGCCATCTTAAAGAGGAAGAAGGAGAAGGAGAGAGACTAAGTCTGAATATACCAGAGTGTCGTGTGTGCAATGGGAAAGGCCTCTCTTTCCGATGGCGGCTCCGTCAGGACGAACGTGTCCATGGCAGGGGGTTCAGAGGGATCATCTCCAGGAACGGGATTGAGCAAGGCATAAGGTGCCTGCGAGCCTTGCTGTACCCATAAGCTCCGGGAGGAAAACAGTGTCTGCACATGAAGCCACGTCATCAGGGAAGAGCTAAGCTCGTGTCAGGGAGAGAAAGTGAAGAGTGTGTTCGGAGGAGATCTGAGCAGGTAGAGAAGTTCCCTGAGGACACAGGCTTAGTGCAAAAGCACCATGGAGGATTGTAGAAGGGAAGAGAGGGAGATTGAGGCAGATTACTGGAGTGTTAGAGCATGGAAGAATGAGGAAGGAGCATAGGAAGGGGTAACCTGGTGGGGGTCCCCGGGTGATGCCTGATGACATGTGTCCTGATGGCCCCTTAGGACACAGTGAGGGAAGGGGGCGTGAGTGACAGCTTATACCCTGCAGCATTTGCCAGTCACAAACCAGCTGACAGGCACAGGGGACATTCTGTAGGCATTCGTGAGTTCAGAGCCCCTGAACATCAACACCATGAAGTCAGACATGGGGTCTGTCCGTTCGACGCAATGACCCAAGGTCAGGGAACAGTGCTGGCATATAACGGGCGCCTGTCTGTGTTTGTTGAATGAGCTATGAGAAGTCTTTGTTTTTTCTGTGTCCAGCGTTGTACCACCTGGCAGGAAAGGAGTGGACACCCTGCCCCTTCTCTCAGGCATGTCAGATACAAATGAAGCCGAAGGATCAAGAGAGTCTCATTCCCCTTGACCCTGGTGCTCCTGTAGGAGAAGGTCTCCACCCCCTGACCCTGATGCTTGTGTAACAGAAGTTCTCTACCCCCTGACCCTGGTGCTCCCGTAGGAGAAATAATTTGGACTTGTGTTGATATTTTTGTTTCTCTACACAGAGAAAGTGTTGAACGGTGAGAACTTTTGGTTTCTATGCCCCCAACGCTCACCCCACAGAAGACTCCCGAGTGCTCCCACAGATTCACTGTGGGAGCAGTTGGCAGCCTTTTTGTGGTTGTTCCACCAGGATCCTTCTTGAGTTCTCTGCTGCTACTACACTCTCTATCTAAACCACTGACATGGGGCGCCTGGGTGGCGCAGTCGGTTAAGCGTCCGACTTCAGCCAGGTCACGATCTCGCGGTCCGTGAGTTCGAGCCCCGCGTCGGGCTCTGGGCTGATGGCTGAGAGCCTGGAGCCTGTTTCCGATTCTGTGTCTCCCTCTCTCTCTGCCCCTCGCCCGTTCATGCTCTGGCTCTCTCTGTCCCAAAAATAAATAAACGTTGAAAAAAAATTAAAAAAAAAAAAAAAAAAACAACACTGACATATTTTGTAGACTGCCTTCCAATGACACCTGGAATCCAGTCACTTGTCACCACTTCTACTCCTACCGCCCTAAACCAGGTCACCAATCAGGCATCAGAACTCACCTTGAGGGTTATGAGGGCTCTCTGGTCTACCTGCCTCTACCCTCGCCTTCCTGTGCAGCCACAGTTATTGTACTGAAGTATAAGTCATGATACTTTCATGTTCAAGTGTGTGCCCTTGCACATTAAAGAACCCATCACACAGCCCCGCATGGGTTTCCTCACTCAGCTGTCTCCCTCCCCCGGCAGGCATTCCTGCTGTCTCCCCTCCCTGGAACGTTCTCCCTCCAGATGCCTGCAGTGCTTCCTCCTTTACCCTGACTGTCAGAGATAGTGCTGTTGTCTTTCTGCTGGAGTTAAATTTACAGTCACGTCCCCACTTGCCTCCCCATAACCTGGCGTATTTTTCTTCCCAGCTCTCCTTATCACCTGCCCTACTATATTTCTCTCTGTCGGGTCATTTTCGTTAGACTGTGCACTCCATGAGAGCAGGGCGTTTTCTGTCTTGTTCCTTGTTGTATTCCCAGCATCTCACACCATGCCTGTTACTTAGAAGGTATTTAATCAAGGCTAACTAAAATGCATGAATGGCTTTATTCTTTCCATGAGTAATAGTCACTAGAGATGTGGATCAAAAGAGAGTCTTTCAGGTGACAATACATATGTATATGTATATGTATTTCAAGTTGTACAGGATACAGTGAGACTATGAAGGGAAAATGCCCTCTCAAGCTCAAGCAGCTACAGGACAGCGTGGTCAGGACTAGAATGGTCTTTGGACTGTCCAAAAAGAAACCTACCTCCGAGACGTAGAAGAAACCCATCTGGTGACAAATGAAGAGTAGAATTCTTTATTCATTGCATATTTACCAGTCACGGTGCTGGACCCTTATGCATTATCTCTTAAATGTATTTATTTAGGAGAACGTAAATAGAAGGGAACAGACTACGAATTTGTATTGTGTTTTGTTTTGTTTCAATTTCGGGGGGGGGGGAGATAATAAGAGGGGGACGTGTAGAGAGAGAGAGAGAGAGAGGGACACAGAGAATCCCCAGCAGGCTCCATGCTATCAGCACAGAGCCCACTGTGGGCCTCAAACTCACAAACCTGGAGATCATGACCTGACCTGAAATCAAGAGTCAGATGATTAACCAACTGAGCCACCTAGGCGCCCCTGTGTTGCTTTTTTATGACTGGTGAAATGTCTTTGCTTTTAACCAACTGAGCCACCTAGGCGCCCCTGTGTTGCTTTTTTATGACTGGTGAAATTTCTTTGCTTTTAACAGTGATCCTAAGGTTTGTTCATAGCCAAATTGGAATGGGCAATGTAGCATGGAAGGAATAGCATAAGTAAATGTTACAAATAAAAAATCCAAACAATAGCATGCATTAGGGGGAAAGATTTATTTATGATTGCAAAAAAAGAAAATATTGTGTATACCATGGCCAAATTACCACATCAGCCCAAATGATCTTTCATGAGGAAAGTTTTTTTTTTTTTTTTTAAATTTTTTTTTTTCAATGTTTATTTATTTTTGGGACAGAGAGAGACAGAGCATGAACGGGGGAGGGGCAGAGAGAGAAGGAGACACAGAATCGGAAACAGGCTCCAGGCTCTGAGCCATCAGCCCAGAGCCCGACGCGGGGCTCGAACTCACAGACTGCGAGATCGTGACCTGGCTGAAGTCGGACGCTTAACCGACTGCGCCACCCAGGCGCCCCTCATGAGGAAAGTTTTAAGTGTAGGTGAAGCAAACAAAGGTAATGTAAAAGTTAACCATGAAAGGGTGTAGGGAGATTAACCCAGCACCATTTCAGTCAAGTCAGCCTCACTTATTGTCACACTGGGTGGCGTATTTACATTTGCTCATCCGCTGTGGGTGGGTGATTTATGGGGATAAGTCATACTTAGTATCTCTTGCCAGGAGGTTGCCTCAGATTAAAACATAAACACTCCCTAACTCCTGTCCTGTGGCTTTTGGATGTATCCTTAGCTTCATCTTCCTCGGTTGTGAGCAAATAGAATCCTCACACATTATATTGAAACAGGGTTTCAACAATGTGTCATTTTCAGTGTCTTTCCCTCTGTGGAACTGTCCAACAGGCCAGCTACTCGCCGTCTGCTGGTGCTTGGCCAGATCACAACCTCCCTGTGCTACGAACTAAAAAGAGATCAAACCTCCCATCACTGCTCCCTGTGGGCGACTCATCTCGGTTTGAAACCTGCGTCTCCTTCATCCCTCGCCCGGAGCTCCGTGCGCCCTAGGTGGCCACCTGGCTGCCCAGCGTCTCTCTACTTTCTCTTTTTCGAGTTTGAATTGGTTATTTTCCCATTTGCTTCTTCTCAAAAGCGCAGGGTTGTCTCAGCTCTCCTGTGTCTGATTCCATACACCTTTCAGCAGCAAAGACCGCCTGTTATATCTCTTAGACACTTTATACTATCTGTTCCTCTTTTTCATGTCCCTGCTCACGGTCCGGGCTTGTCTCTGGACCAGTCACACTGACTTTGACTTTCTGGCTATGGTCTCTGCTTCCAGTCTTTCCCCATGCTCATCCATCCTAAAAAAAGCCCACAGACCTACCTTGGCTGAGCTAAGCCCTGACTGCACTCTGTCCTTTGGTGTATGTTTGCATCACGGGTGGCTACACTTGAAAAGTGTGTGCGTCCTGTATTAGTCATCCTTGTCACCTACCTAGTACTTAACAAAATGCCTTGTTCATAGTAGCTGCTCAATAAAACATTTATTTTCTCCTGATTCAGTAACTAAAGTTTGTTCCCCATAAACTACAATATATCCCTGTCAGCTTCTCCATAATGAAATACTCCTGTCTGCCGTTACCACGGCTTTAACTAGTAAGCAGCTTATTTATTTTTAAAAAATGTTTATTTTTGAGAGAAAGAGCTACCTGGGGAGGGGCAGTGAGAGAGGGGGACAGAGGATCTGAAGTGGGCTCCACAGTCAGCGGAGAGCCGAATGCGGGGCTCAAACTCCGAAAGCCTGAGATCATAACCTGAGTCAAAGTCGGATGCGTAACTGACTGAGCCACCCAGGCGCCCCTAACTAGTGACCAGTTTAATTGGAGAGTACCTACTCTAGAAAATCAATTTGTTTTTAAAAAAAATTTTTTTTAATGTTTATTTATTTTTGAGAGAGAGAGCATGAGTGGGGGGGGGGTGCGGACAGAGAGCAACAGAGACAAAAAATCCCAGGTAGGCTTCAGGCTCCAAGCTGTCAGCACAGAGCCCAATGTGGGGCTTGAACTCATGAACTGTGAGATCATAACGTGAGCCAAAGTCAGATGCTTAGCCCACTGAACTACCCAGGTGCCCTGAAAACCAGCTTATTCTAAGCTCCACATCTGATGATGAATTCATATATTCTGTGTTAGGTGGGTTAGTTCCACTTTAGTTTGGTTCCTTACCGAATAAATTTAGTAAGTTATCCATGAAAACGTCAGACACTGAGACTCAGTGATGATGAGAAATTCAGGGTCTGGGGCACTTTCAGGAACTCCTAGACTGTATCGCAGAGGTGGGTCCCTGGGTCAGGAAAGCTATGAGGGAACTGATAATTTTCCACATTTGCTCACTGGTCTGAACCAGGTGTCTCCTGGGAGAGGCATATCTAAAACCACCACAGGTCTGACACAACAGGCCCTTGTTGTTGATTAACCACCCGCTAATAGTAAACAGTTGTCTTTGAGCTGTTCTGGTTTGGGGTGTTAGTACAGCTCATTCTGTCTTACCAGTGGGGGACCTGATGTCACCCTTGACATCTCCTCTAGAGATATAAACTACGTCCTACCTTATCCAACTTCTAGTTAGAGCGTAATTCTGACAGGATGTATCTTCTAGATGTAAGCTCTGTAGAAGCTGAGAAAAGAAGGGTTAATGAAGGATGAATTCAGTTTCCGAATGAGAGAACAGTCATGCAATGAGTTATGACCCGTTAAGAGATAAAGTAACTTGGGGACATGAGTTCCTTTTTTCTTATCTCCCATCTCCTGAGTCTTCCTGCAAAGTGTGTTTGTATAAGGTGGTGAATAAATCATTGAGTCAAACTTTGAAGAAGATTGCTATTGTATGAAAATAATCCCAGTTATATTTGTATATATAAAATAGGGTATAAGGATTCCGTCCACCTTTATGAATACCATTATAAAAATTCACTGATCCAACAGCATAGAATTAGTCACTATCTACTGTGTCTAAGAAACTAAACTACAGAGATTCAAGGTAATGGATAGGTCAGCTACACTGAAAGTCTAGGTCCACAGATGTAATTATAAAGACTCCATTGCTGGATTTGAGAACCAACAGCCTTTTAAACTGCATAGTTTCCCAATTTGAAACTTAGGATTCTGATTTAGAAAAAATATATATTATCATATTTTCATTCACACTCTCTGTGTGTGTGTCTGTGTCCTTCATGTGTGTGTCTGTGTGTGTGTGCATATATTTTGTGTTTTGATGTCTATATTACCCTTTCTAAAAATGGAAGAAAAATGTGACAAAAACCTTGACTCTTTCTTGAGTGCTGCAGCACAGTAAATCTGTTTCCCTGGCCGCATCTCTTAATACCAACTTAATCCCCTTAGCCTTAGCCTTCCTCGTTTCCTTCCCCTTTCACGAGCCCTGCATCCGCTCTGCTCATTTTGGTATTTTTATGGATGGACTGCGTGTTAAAAAAGCATCATCAGATGACACGGATGTTTCAATGACTCAATGAAAGGGAGACAAACGCCAGCTTGGAGAACAAGAGCAATCTGTCTCCGTCCACCCCCCAGCCAGAGCTGGTGATTCAGACCACAGCTCCCGTGAGGGAACGTCTGTTAGAAGGAAGCAAGATTCGTCACTCCTTTTCACGTGCACGCATTTCGCAGCAATGGACTGCACTCATCTAAGGGAAGCCACGTAGGAGATGTTTTGTTTCAAGTTCATTGCATCCAGCCATAACAGATCCATGGAAAGTTCCTACTGGCAATAGGTCTCCTCGTCAGGGACGTCACGTATGGGTACCGGGTTGTCGATGTGAGAGCTGTAATGAGAGATGGGAAGTGATGTGTGAGTGTTTGCCTGGGAGGACACCATGTTTTACACAATGTAAGTGTATGTATTTATATATGACCCCAAATTACGATCTCTTCCCTCTGGGGCTGTTTGTACAGCATCTTCCCCATGGCAAGGATTGGCCAGGCACAGGCGTTTGCCAGCCCGAAACCCTCCCACCGGGCCCCTCCCACCGCATCTTCCCACTGTCACTCTCTCCTGCGTCCCTTTCCTCATGCTGCTCCTCCCATGTTCTTCGTGGACGCCTGTTTCTTCTCCATCCTGAACATTCATCCCCAGACACTGTTGCCACCTTCCTCATTCCGCTGGGGAGCCTCAGCTCCTGTCCTGGTTGTCGTTCGGCACCATGGGCTGCAGAGTGCAGGCGCTCATGTGAGGTGCGGCCCCGCACGGCCACTCCCTGCTTCGGAACAGGCTGCTCATCCTCAGCAGGAGAAGGGCGAGACAGAAGTGGGGTGAGGGTGATGGCATGTGAGAAGAACTTCCCTGCCGTTGCTGCTTTGGGACATGGAGGGGCCACGAGCCCAGGGCTGCAGGCAGCCTCCAGAAGCTGGAAGCGGCAGAGGGATGGATTTTCCCCTAGAGCCTCCAGAAAGAATGCAGCCTTGCCGACCTCCTGAGCTTAGCCCCGTGAAAGGTGTTGTAGACTGTTAACCTCCAGTACTCTAAGATAGGAAGTTTGTGTTGGTGCTCATCCCAACAAGGGCCCTCCTCAATGCCCGTCACCCACTTTCCCCTCTCCCCCACCCCGCCATCAACCCTCAGTTTGTTCTCAGGATTTAAGAGTCTTACATGGTTTGCCTCCTTCCCTCTCTATAACTTTTTCCCCCCTCTCTCTCGCCCCGGTCTTCTGTTAAGTTTCTCAAGATCCACATATGAGTGAAAACATATGGTATCTGTCTTTCTCTGCCTGACTTATTTCACTCAGCATAATACCTTCCAGTTCCATCCACGTTGCTACAAATGGCCAGAGTTCATTCTTTCTCATTGCCACATAGTATTCCATTGTGTATATAAACCACAATGTCTTTATCCGTTCATCAGTTGATGGACATTTGTGCCCTTTCCATAGTTTGGCTATTGTTGAAGGTGCTGCTGTAAACATTGGGGTACAAGTGCCCCTAAACCACAGCACTCCTTTATCCCTTGGGGAGATTCCTAGCAGTGCTCTTGCTGGGTCATAGGGGAGATCTATTTTTAATTTTTTCAGGAACCTCCACACTGTTTTCCAGAGTGGCTGCACCAGTTTGCATTCCCACCAACAGTGCAAGAGGGTTCCCGTTTCTCCACATCCTCTCCAGCATCTATAATCTCCTGATTTGTTCATTGTAGCCACTCTGACCGGCATGAGGTGGTATCTCAGTGTGGTTTTGATTTGTATTTCCCTGATGAGGAGTGACATTGAGCATCTTTTCATGTGTCTGTTGGCCATCTGGATGTCTTTGTTGGAAAAGTGTCTATTCATGTCTTCTGCTCATTTCTTCACTGGATTATTTGTTTTTTGGGTGTGGAGTTTGGTGAGTTCTGTATAGATTTTGGATACTAGCCCTTTATCTGATATGTCATTTGCAAGTATCTTTTCCCACTCCGTCGGTTGCCTTTTAGTTTTGTTGACTGTTTCTTTTGCTGTGCAGAAGCTTTTTATCTTGATGAGGTCCCAGTAGTTCATTTTCACTTTTAATTCCCTTGCCTTTGAAGATGTGTCCTGAAGGGCCAGGCCCTGGACAATGTATGACCCTCCTTTAATATATCAGTGCTCACAGGTGCAGAGCACACAACAAGGTTTTGAAACGCATAAGGGATAGAAAACTAGCCAAAATGACGAAACAGAATAATTATCCTCAAAACAAATTCCAGGAAGTAGTGACAGGTAATGAATTGATCAAAACTGATTTAAGCAATATAATGGAACAAGAATTTAGGATAATAGCCATAAAATTAATTGCTGGGCTTGAAAAAACCACAGAGGACAGCAGAGAATCTATTGCTACAGAGATCAAGGGACAAAGAAACAGTCATCAGGAGCTAAAAAATGGTATAAATGAGGTGCAAAATAAAATGGAGGTGACCACTGCTCGGATTGAAGAGGCAGAGGAAACAATAGGTAAATTAGAAGATAAAATTATGGAAAAAGAGGAAGCTGAGAAAAAGAGAGATAAAAAAATCCAGGAGTAGGAGGGGGGAATTAGAGAACTAAGTGATGCAATGAAACAGAACAATATCCGTATAATAGGAATTCCACAAGAGGAAGAGAGAGAAAGGGGCTGAAGGTGTACTTGAACGAATCATAGCCAAGAACTTCCCTGATCTGGGGAAGGAAAAAGGCATTGAAGTCCAAGAGGCACAGAGAACTCCCTTCAGATGTAACTTGAATCGATCTTCACGACATATCATAGTGAAACTGGCAAAATACAAGGATGAAGAGAAAATTCTGAAAGCAGCTAGGGATAAACGCACTCTAACATATAAAGAGAGACCCATAAGACTAGTGGCAGACTTATCTACTGAAACTTGGCAGGCCAGAAAGGAATGGCAGGAGATCCTCAATGTGATGAACAGAAAAAATGTGCAGCCGAGAATCCTTTATCCAGCAAGTCTGTCATTCAGAATAGAAGGAGAGATAAAGGTTTTCCCAAACAAACAAAAACCGAAGGAATTCATCACCACCAAACCAGCCCTACAAGAGATCCCTAGGGGGACTGTATAAGTGAAGTGTTGCAAGGATCACAAAGTACCAGAGACATCACTACAACCGTAAAACCTACAGACATCACAATGACTCTAAACCCCTATCTTTCAATAATAACACTGAATGTAAATGGACTAAATGCTCCAACCAACCACCTTAACCCAGGGCAATGTATTTTGGGGGGCCCCCTGCAAAATGAGGTCCTCTGGCACTAACAGGACCTGCGTCTGTCACTTCTCAAGTTATCGCTTCTCAGGAACAGGTGCACGCTTCTTTGCTCGGCCTTGTGAAGTTTGGAGCCAGACCCTTTCCACATTCCTCAGAATGACACCTTAGTCAAGAGGGGCACTTTGTATTTTAGAATCGAAAGGAATGATTGGTGATACCACACCCAGCATTATTAAGAGATTGCTCTCATACAATCCATTCCCTGTGCTACAATTCCTTTTCCACTGGGCTCTCTTACAGGTTTCCTTGAATAGTTTTTGTCAAAGTAAACCTTGCGGTCGGAACTACTGGCATACTTTTGCCCCAGAATTATAAATGGATTATAAAACAGTGCCCGTGATGGGGCGCCTGGGTGGCGCAGTCAGTTGAGCGTCCGACTTCAGCCAGGTCACGATCTCGCGGTCCGGGAGTTCAAGCCCCACGTCGGGCTCTGGGCTGATGGCTCAGAGCCTGGAGCCTGTTTCCGATTCTGTGTCTCCCTCTCTCTCTGCCCCTCCCCCGTTCATGCTCTGTCTCTCTCTGTCCCCAAAATAAATAAACGTTGAAAAAAAAAATAAAAAATAAAACAGTGCCCATGAATTTATATGTATAAACTCGAGAAAATTATTTTTTGTAACTATAAATGGTCTATATTCCAAATTTCTAAATCTGAGAACCAAGTGCTTAAAATTAAATAAACATTAGTGAAATATTGGCCCAATAAAATAACATTTTTAAAAATGAGACACTTATTACTGTGAATGGTGAGTGATACATGGTCTGACATTCGTGCCATTATATTTATAGCTGTCATGATAGATAGGTAGATAGATGGATAGGACCAGCATATGTGTAGTTATAACTGATATATCTGATAGACTATAATGTCATATACTTTTTATAGGTGCTGGATGAATCTTTCATTTTTACACATAAAATTTAATTTGGAAACAATATGTTCATACCAAAGCTGCCTTGTATATTATAGTTTTCAGTATTTCCAGAACTTGTATATATTGTATTTCTAAGCATAAAACGCATCAGGTTTGCAGATGCATATTTATTTGATGGCTGCCAAATTAATACAAATGCAAAATAATCATCTGCCTTTTAGAATACACTCGAAACGTTTGGACTTGAGACTTCAACACAACAAACGAAAAACGCGGGGGGGGGCGAGATAGGAAATCCTTTACGTTCTCGGTGTGCGGGGAAACAGTGTCATTAGAAACAACTCAGGTTGTTAATTTATTGGGAGGAGTAGCTTTTTCCTCCATCTCAAGGATTCAGAAACATCCGCTGTGGGAGAAACCCCTGCTTCCCCCATGTTGTCAGCTCTGTAAGCAGAGAAATGCCCCCTTGTATTGGCTGTAGCTTCATGAAGGATTTGTGGATGGTGTTTTTATGACCTGCACGCTATTCGTATTTAACAGGTTCTAATTAAAAGATTACGGTAGATTTTTTCCTTTACCCACCTGTTCTAGAAGTTTATCTCTTTGCTTTCAGGCATCTAAGTGTTGTGCTTTCACACCTCGCTGAGGGACACATAATTGTATCGAAAGGAGAACAATTCTTTATGTTTCAGGTGAAAAGTCTGTAACTCAGCCCATACTTAAGAGTGGCTTTCTAGATGAGAATTCACTCAAATCGGCCAGTTTGAAAGGGCAGCTAATGTAAACATCCTAATGATTTTCACGGCAAATAAGAAAAAGGGAATGAATACCCAGTCATCTTCCTAACTCGATGGTTCCTACTGTTCCCGTGTCTCTAGGCCATTTAGCCTTTGTCAGCTGGACGTTTGTTTCCATTTTTGTTTCCTTAAAGAGCTCCAGTTTCCTCCACACACGAGGATCCCTTGCTGTTGGCCAGTGGGGTGTGTCCCCACAACAATGACCTTTAATGTAGAAAGGCCTGGAAAGGCAAAACTTCTCCAAAGATGAGGGCATCTGGGTGGCTCGGTGGGTGAAGCAGCAAACTTCAGCCCAGATCATGATCTCTCCTCCTCCCCCACATGGCAGACTCTCCCTCTCACAATGAATAAATTAAAAAAACAAACAGGAATGACTGCCCTTGGCTATGAATGAAACTCCAAATGGAAAACTGCCTTCATCTGCAGTTCCCACAAACTTGGGGTTTTTCTGTGAGCATGGGGTTCCTTTGGGTGTACTAAGTGGGCACCTCTCAATGTGTGCATTTCTCATTGTTCCTCCTTTGTCGCCTGAGAGAAGACTGACCAGTATAATGAGGTTATTCCCAGTGTCTAGGCCAATCCAGGACTGAGTTTGCATGTTGCGTGAATCCCCTGTCATGGGGCCACATCATCCATTTGTCCTAATGAACTATGATAAGCCAAGATTTTCCCTTTGTGAATTTTCTGGTATGTCAAAGAAACAAACGAATAGAACTGAAGACGTCATTGTATAACCAGGCTGGTTGGATTCAGGTCTGTTTGGTGGAAGAAGGATTAGACACACATTAACTCTTGTTATTCTCAACAAACGTTTATTTTTACTTAAAAAAAATATTTGACGTGTGAAGTAAGTCATACACAGGACAGACTCTGTATGTTTTCACTCCTGTGTGGATCCTGAGAAACTTAACAGAAGACCATGGGGGAGGGGAAGGAAAAAAAAAAAGAGGTTAGAGTGGAAGAGAGGCAAAGCATAAGAGACTCTTACAGACTGAGAATAAACTGAGGGTTGATGGGGGGTTAGAGGAGAGGGTAGGTGATGGGCATGGAAGAGGGCACCTGCTGGGATGTGCACTGGATGTTGTATGGAAACCAATTTGACAATAAATTTCATAGTAAAAAAAATGTTTAACGTTTATTCCTTTTTGAGAGACAGAGAGAGACAGAGCACAAGCAAGGGAGGGGCAGAGAGAGAGGGAGACACAGAATCCAAAGCAGGCTCCAGGCTCTGAGCTGTCGGCGCACAGCCCGACGCGGGTCTCGAACCCACGAACCGTGAGCTCAGGACCTGAGCGGAAGTCGGATGCTCAACTGACTGAGCCACCCAAGCGCCCCAATTCTCCACAAACATTTAAAAACAAGTGTACCCCTTGGTGCTGTTGGTATTCTTTGGGAACGTGATTACGGTTCATTTCAAGAATGAGCAGTTAATGAAAGAACCTCACGTTCCGTTTTCTGCAGACTCCACGCTATTTGCAGTGAGCTAATCTTCCCAGAAGGAGACCAAGAGTTTAGTGGTTCCCACAGGTAATTCGGTGTGGGGCATGAGTGAGAGAGGGGAGTGGACGTGAAGCGCAAAATGGCAAACGGTGGATTCCCAAAAAGCAAGCCGCACGTGAAGCCCAGCACGGCCGCCCGCGTCCTGGGAAGGGTGCGGTTATCGGGGTAATTGTGTCTTGGAATTTCTGCCTCGGAAATGTAATTACCAGGATGTGAAAAATGATGGAATTCATTCAAATGATAAAATAGCATCTGTTAAGATCACTTTTGGCAAGGTTCCCAGCTTTTCATTACTTAAGAAAAATAATGATGTGTTAGTCATTGTGAAAAAAGAAAATTTGGAGAAAATGTTAATAATGACTGAAGGGTAATGCCGTTGTATTCATCTGAGAATATCTAGTAATGAATTTTCTTGGCTTTTAATCCCTCTGAGGTACAATTTTACAGTCAAAAAAACCCACCTTTTTTTAAGTATAAAGTTTACTACTAGCTAGCAGATTCCTTTTATGGTTGATTCCTTGTCATGTAGGGATACAACTCAGTGAAGGAGTAAATAAAAAAGGAAAAACAACAGGCAAAATGTATGTGTTACAGAAACCTATGCATACAGGGCAGAGTGGAATGAAAATTCAGGGGCAGACAGCAGGAGGTTCACGTTTTCAGAATGGTTGTCCACATGTGGTCTGCTGTCTGCACCCACCCTGGATGTTTTAAGTTCCCAGTCTCCCCGCAAAATGCCAGAACTCTGAGCTTTTTCTCCTTAGGTGTTGAGAAGTACCAGAGAACATGCAGGATACCCAGTTAAACCTGAATTTTGGATAAACAGTGTTTTTTTTTTTTTTAATTTACACACGGGATATGCATCTACTGAATGAATGATTAGCCACTGTTGATCTGACGCTTAAATTTAGTGATATCCTAAAATATTTAGGATATCCTAAAATATTTAGGGTATTTTTATTTGCCAAGTCGGGTAACCCTAGAAGCATTGCATATTTCTACATGTATGAGCTTATTTATTTGGTCAATAAAAGCAAAGAAGGTGATTTGCTATCACAGCATCGCAAATGCCCAGTATGCAAGAAAACATTCCAAAGGCTTTTTTGTTTTTTGGGGTTTTTTTTTGTTTGTTTGGGAAACAGCACATATTATAATTCATTCTGGAAAATTCAAAATTTATGTTGGCATATTAGAGTCTGTAAAAATTTCTAAACTTTAAAAAATGTAGGGGCGCCCGGGTGGCTCAGTCAGTTAAATGTCCCACGTGCTCAGGTCATGATCTCACTGTTAATGGGTTCGAGCCGTGTGTCTGGCTGTGCTTGGAGCTTGGAACCTGCTTCAGATTCTGTCTCTCTCTCTCTCTCCGCCCCCACCCCGCTCACACTGTGTCTCTCTGTCTCAAAAATTAACGTTAAAAAATTGTTTAAGGCCGAGAGTTGCATAGTCTTATCTTCCAGAGAACCAGATTTGTTGTCTTCATTTGGAATCGGGTGGTGGGTAATTAGTCTTTGTGTGTGTCTGTGTGTGTGTTTGTGTGTGTGCCCATGGCATGAGAGTGCTTGTGTATGACACGCCTCTCTGAAATACAGGAAGTAGGAACGAATATGAATTCCAAGATTGTAATTTCTGTGGTTTATTCCAACACAACACTGAAAAATATCTAGTGCCTTTAATTTATATTTTACCATGGGTCTCCTGAAATCTTCACATTCAGTGTTGTTAAAAGGGGAGGAAATGTTCTCATGGGCATTTTGACTCATTCCCAGGACTCATAAGACCTAGTGAATATTAAACTTGTACAGAAGATTACGTACAATATCTAAGTGAGAATATCTGCTGATGAGAACATGTTGAACATTAACATGTTGACAGCAAAGTGTCAACGCTGAGAACACTCAACTCTCCCTTTCTCCTCCTCCGTCTCTCCCCGCCTTCTCCCCTTCCTCCCTCTTCCCGTGGCCTAGCCTTCTTCTCTCCCCTCTCCTTCTCTCCTTCCCCCCCTTCTCCTCCTCCCTCCCTCTCTCCTTCTCTTCCTCCCCCACCTCTGTTTCTCCCCATCCCTCCTCTCCTCCCTCCTCTCTCCAGCCCTTTGGCTGGAGGGATGCCCTGTGCCTTAGAAGCACCTTGCTACCCTCAAGATGAGTCGTCCCCTCCTGCCGAGCATCTGGACTCACTTGCTTGTTCCTTTCATTACACCATCGTCCCCCGCCACAGGCGTCTTTTTACAGCTTTCTGAGTGTAGGAGTATTACTAAAAACTCTCCAGTTGGTGATGCTCAGGTATGTTTCCAGAGAGACGAGAAGAGGCAAATAATTGGAAGTCAGTCTGGTTGGGTTTTTTCTTTCTCTAGGACTTTTTGGAAGTTTATAGTGTAGCTCTTGATAAATTTGGGAGGTTTGCACTTTTAGGGAGGCATACATCGGTAGAATATTGAATAGGGCAGTTCTGTGATATGACTTCATTCTACTCTCTTTGCCTAGAAGGAAAGTGGATATTTTAAAGATGTGAATAATAATTTATGGGTTTAATGTGATGCTTGTTAAAGTCACCACGTTCCAAACTGCATCCGTCCCTTTCTCCACCTACCGTGCTCTTTCTGTTCCTGGTGTCAGCTCAGCAGGGGAACAACCCTGCCGTAGACATCTAAGACCTAAGAATCGTGTGATGACTTTCCCAGGGTTCTGCATAAAATGATGTATTTGGAATATGGCCTTTAGGTAAAAGGTAGGATTTTTCCCTTTTCTCTCCTGTAATATAGTATTGAAAATATAATAACTTCATATTCCTGGTAGCAATGGGGTATATCTTTTTTCTTTCTTTCTTTTTTTTTTTTTTTTTTTTGAGTAATCTCTGTGCCCAAACTCTGAGATCAAGAGTCGCATGCATGCTCTACAGACTGAGTCAGCCAGGCACGCCTAAAAATTTTATTTTTAAGTTATTTCTACACCCATTGTGGGATTCTGACTTACAACCTGAAGATCGAGGGTCACATGCTCTACTGACTGAGCCAGTCAGGCGCCCTGCTTGGGTGTATTATTAAATAATCCATTTAACTATGAATAGATTGGCCAGAAATTTAAGGTCACACTTACGGTACAATTTGGGTGTATTGTTACATAACCCAGGTAGATATTAACTGAAAATTATGTTTCAGCAACATATGGGCAGTAGCCTGCAAAGAGTAATGTTTTTAATTTCTTTACACTCAGCCTGTGGATAATGAAATTCACTATTTAATGGCCTTTTCTTTTGCCTGATGTTTGGGTGTTAAAATAGACCAAAACATAGCCTCAGGAGATACACAGAATCCAATCATTGGCCACTTAGATGATTCTAAGAGTAGCAATTCCTCTAACAGAAAGAATCGGTGAAGAATCGAGAATAAAATTAAACACTACATTCGTGAGTTATCCTGGTGAAGCAACGAGAACGGGGTGTTTCGTTTCAAAGTCAGAGATTATCAGTAACTCATGTCAAGTCTGCATGTTGTGAGGACACACACACACACACACACACACACACACACACATACACGACAGCATGCAGTGTGTCTTCAAATGCATGAGGGGTTAAAAGGAACACGTAGAGAATACCTGTTCTACGTGTGTGTGCTCCACATCTCATATGAAATCCCTGCTTGCTGAGAGGTCACCTTAACATGCTGAACAAGATGAATAAACCACATGAGTTCGCGTCAGCCCGCTAAGAGTGGGTGTCCCTTACCTCGGCAAGCTGAACACCGAGATTATAGATGCATTGTAAGAACCCAGAGAACTCAGACCCATTTTGCACTGATTTGGGCATTTAATCAGGGCAATATTTAATCAGGGCAATGCCCAATAAAAAGTCGAACGTCTTCATGCATAATTCCAACGTGAGATCTGCACCTGAGCAATGGATTTAAGATGAAAGGCATAAATGCGTTTTGACCAAGGTTGCTGAATATGTCGGGATTTTCGAGAACCTGAGATTTCATACTTTATAAGTTTTTATTTCACTTACAAAACTTATTCAACTTCTTGGAGACACTGTTACAATATCAAGTTCACTTGAATGATTTATATATCCATTTTATAAATGTTCAAAATACTGTTTTGTTGAGTTTTGTCTGGAGAAAGTTGACTACTAAGACATCATGCTCACGTCAGCAGTCCCCATTCAGATCCTATTTTTTTCTCCAAGGTTATCAAAGGTCTTCATGTGGCCACACCACAGCCAGGACAGGAAGACCCATCCTTGCTTGGTTCTTTCTTCGTCCTCAGCAACCCCCATCCCAACATACACCCATCAGTTACCCTCCATTGTCCCACAGCTTCTTCTCACGATTTGTTTTCTCTGGTCTCCTTTCCCTTTTCTCATTCCCGGAGACAACAGTTACAGCCTGATAACCTTGCTGGGGCCCTACTCTTGTTCTCTTCCAACCCGTGTGCAAGCCGAGACCGGCCACCCCTTTGTGAGCTACAGGTCAGATCGCGTCATGGCATCTCTAGTTTTTTGAATCCCCATGAGCATCCTGACACCTTAGGTGCCAACCTGGCCCTTCCACAGTGGCTGCTTGGGTTTGCAGCATTCATCTGTCTTTCCCTTCCCTGGAAACACATGCCTTTTGCGAGGAGGTGTCTCATTCACTGTTACATTGTCTGTACTTTGCGCAACGCTTGGCGTGGGAAATGTGCTCAGTAAATGTTGGACAAATTTGTGAATTACTAAGTGGCTGTCTAACTGATAGACGCGCAACTTTGATGTTCCTGGCTGTTTGTTTATTCATATCGGCCAGTGGTTCTCAACTGGGCATGATGTTGCCGTGTAAGAGACATTGGGCAGTGTCTGCAGACATTTTCGATAGTCACATGGCAGTGGGCTGGCGATCATGGCATTGAGTGAGCAGAGGCCACATGTGCTGCTGAACATCCTGTAATGCACAAGGCCGTTCCTTATTTGGGGCAGGCTGTCAGTGCTGCTGGTGTTGAGAAAGCCTGATAGACAGTGATGGTAAAACGTAGTCTTTCGTGGATCATGTTCGTTTGTTCACCACCAACAAAATACTTTATTTTATTCCTAGTTGACCGTGTCTTCTCTGCACTTTATAGATTCTCTTTTAGTAGAACTTTCAATGTGCAATCTATTGTCTATGCACAGGGCTGAATGTGGAGAATTAGCATAAGCATTATATCAACGTTCCAGTTAGCTCTCCTCTGAACACCGAAATGCATCTCAACTGTGTTCTCTGTTTCTTATTCAGATTTATAAGCAACATAGATTCTGCTTCATTTGTGAAAGGCACTGAAATTAAACTTATACAGAAATAGTTACCACTTTAACAAGCTTTCCTTTGTGGGTAACTTACTAGATGTATTTCAGGATTGTGAATTAGTTTACAAAAGTTGAGGGGGGCTCAGCAGTCTAAAAAAGTACTACCGAGGCAGATGAAAAATGGCTGCTATACCCATGAACATTAGTGCTCAGGATAAGGCTCTAAACCAGCAGACTAATTGAGAATAATTGGTTGGATAATAGCAGTGCAGAGTTCAACAGCATTGGCCTGGTTATCTGGCATGAGTGATTGAGAAGAGGCGGTCTTGAAGCCACACACACCAGGATCGAGAGTCATTTCGTGTCAACAGCATATAGATGACCTATCACCAGCTGATCCAAGTTGCACATACATGCAAACCACGGACATCTAACAAACAGGTTTTCTTGAAACAGAGAAAATCTTCCAAGGGTCGCTCCTGCCAATGAATGGGGCAGAGTGAGTGGGAATTTGTTTTCTGTGAGAGGCAGATGAAACTCCGCTGCCCTATGGTCGGTAGATTTCAAGGACTGATTCGGGAAGTGACCCAGTTCTTCCTGAAATCAGCCTGCCTACTCCAGAACTGCTTCTGAGCAGAGGACTCAGCCCACGATTCGTTTATTCAGGCCTCCATTAAGATGGTATAAATTCACCTTCCTGGACTTTTCATGGTTTCTTCTCTTTGATTACTAAACTAAACCATCACTAAGTTGGTAGAGCAATTTCAGCCTGTAGTGAGTTTTATGGCCAAAATAGGTGTGCAGAGCATGAGTAATTAAAAAGTGAAGACATTTCCATGCTGTTGAGTCGTGACTGATAACAAGATTAGCTCCTTAACTCCCTGAAACACTTTGTATGCAGCAATGTGGACTTCCATAGGCGTAGGCATGTGTAGGTATGTGGATAAATATTTATACAAGAGGTGGCTTTACATTTCTTTTCTGTTGCTGGTTTTTGTGAGCTGCCCTCAGGTTGATTGATGCTTTCCCCATGTACCATTTAGAGAGAAACAGCACAGACTTGATCCACTAGCAAAACAAAACAGGGCAGTGGTCATGTTGTGGCTACTTAGTGTAGTCACTGTTCTTCTATATATATCATACTTTAAAAATAGAAGTCTAGACTGAGTCCTGCTGTTCCTATATTCATTTCCTTGATGGAAAAGATAGATGATCTCCGGTGAATGACATAGATCAATGTGGGTGACTGTGGGTGGCTTGGTAATTAAAACCCATGAACACTGCACCATTCGGGAATTCATTAGATGAAACAGTATGTGGATGAAACCTTGTCAAGCCTAATTGCTGGAGCGGCTTTGATTTATCTGAGGAAAGTCTTCCAACTTTTGGAAAAGGTGAAGAAAGGTCTCTGGACATCTCACGGTCTGGTTTATTCTCACCTTTCTGAAGTGAGAGAAGTTCCACTCCCTCTCAGACAGAGTGAGAACAGCAGGCAAACACAAAAATATGGTGAGAGATTATCTGAAAAGAGCTGGGTTCACATCCATTTTTCATATCACCATACATTTTTAATTTCTGTGAGTGTCTAAGAATGATTTCGGAGAAAAGCAGTTCCAGGTTAAGTATTAAGTAATGAGTCCAGATGGAAGTCTCCAACCAGTTGCCGCCATCTTGAATGTCCAAATGGATGTTTCATTCTTTGTATTCATGGCATAGATATCAAACCAGCTACAGGTAGTGTGGTGGGATCCCCTCCCTAAGGAATGAAAATAAAAAAAAAACCCTCAAGACAACCTCGCTATATGCATATGTGACATCACTCACGACCTTGTAACATGAGACCACTTAATCAGACTGCATGTTTGTGTGTTACCGTATTTGGGAGACAAAGAAGTAGAAAATGTATAAAAAACTGTGCCACATGGCGTTCGGGGCTCAGTTCTTCGGGTACAAACCGAACTGAGACAGTGCCGGCACAAATACAGTTGCTTCCTGGAAAGAAAAGCCTCTGTGTCGTGACTCTGTGCAAGAATTCTGCTACAGTAGGAATTGTATATGTATGCGTGTATACGTTCACACACACACATTAGGAATTTAAACCAGCCATTGGCACACCAAAGTTTTTAAGGCTTCTCTTAGTTAGCAGAAATTTACCTTTACCGTGTAATTTCAGATGCTGAAGCAGCCGCTGATAGAGAACAGAAGCGGGGTGCCTGGGTGGTCTGTCGGTTGACATCCAGCTCTTGATCTCAGCTCAGGTATTGATCTCACCACTGTGAGTTCAAGCCCCACATTAGGCTCCATGCTGGGTATGAAGCTTACTTTAAAAAAAAAAAAAAAGAAGAAGAAGCAATTTTTACATACCATACGACTTTTGAGCAGATTGAGCCAAATATGTTAATGGTATGAAGCGCCTAAGCATTTGGTACACAGACAGGACATAGTAGGATTATTTCCCTATGACCGGTCATGTGTCCTCTATGTGTGGGTGTCCAACCTGTTGGTGGGACGGATGTCCTGGTCTCTGTATCTGTCCTTTGCCTCGGTTGGACCAGTTAATCCTATGTGTTAAGTGTAACCACCTTCTATCTTTAAGACCATTGTGGGACTTAGTATTTAGTCCTCATGGTTTTGTACAAATGGTGTAATAAACAGATTGTATTATGTCCCTCTCTTGTGACATGCTACCTGCCTTTGCTGGTTCTGGTGGACCAGATCCATGATCTGTGACATTACTGTCTTCCCTGAAACCCTAAACTCCCAAACTTGGAAGTCTCCCAGACCTTGCCTTCAGGATGAGCAACCCTAGTAACAATCATCCAAATGTGTGTGTGGAGGGTAAGGGCTTGAAGTTGGAAAGAAGGAGCAGTGGACCCCTCTGAAAGGTGTACTTGCATAGCTCCCTTACCTCTGGGTTTGAATTGGTTTTGTTGGGCTGATCTTAGAGGCAGCCCTTGGTGCTGGTGCTGGTGCTGGTGCTGGTGGGGGGAGGGATTCAAAGCCTAATGCTTTGAGGCACCGCTGTCTGCTTGGAGAGCTGTACAATGCATCTCCGTGCCCCTGTCCCCTGTGCATCTCCTCTTCCTCCAGTCTGCACTGGTACATTCATCTTTGAGACTCTGGATGCCTCTTCATCAAGTAATATTACTTGGTGCAGTAACATGAGTTTCCACAGGGGTCCCCGGGTGGCTCGGTTGGTTGAGTGTCTGAGTCTTGATTTCAGCTCAGGTCCTGATCTCATGGTCATGGAATCCAGCCCTGGATTGGCCTCTGTGCTGAGCATGGAGCCTGCTTGAGATTCTCTCTCTCCCCCTGCCCCTCCCCTGCTCACACTCTCTCTTTAAAAAAAAAAGAAAAACTAATTAAAAAGTTTTAAAAATGTGGCATAGGTTGCAGAAGCAGTAAGTGGCAAATGTGAATGTGTCCTCCTGATTGATCCATTCCAAAGCCGAAGTGATTAATGTTGATGCACATCCACCATCCTTCTGCTCAACTCCTTTTGGCTTTCCTTCGTGCATCTGGCTGACTCTCACCCGTGGACCCATCTTCTCCGTGTTGAATTTGGCTTCTAACTATCTAGGGATGTGAGCAGCTCACCTCCAAACGGGCAGGATTGATTTCCAGTTGTCACCATTCTGGTGTCACCTATCCCACCGTTGACAATCACAACGTGCCTGGCTGAGTCCCGATGCAGAATGCAGTAATCTCTATTTCAGTACCCAGTGTGTGTGTGTGTGTGGGGGGGGGGGGGGGGGGGCAGGGTTCTCAAGTACATTTTGATGGAGATTTTCACTAAAATAGGTCTTTTGTGGCCCCTTCAAAATAAGTGCATGTGTTTGTCATTTTCCAGTTCTGGAATATTCCTATCGCGTATGTGGAAGTAACTAGTAAGGCATTTTCCTTATTTCCTATAAATACCTCCATAAGATGCAAACACACTGGCAAATTTTCACCAGTGTCTTAAGGGTTTCATCCAAGGTAATCACTCTCCTACTCTTAATACCTCATGATTATGCAAGTCGTTATTGCCGCAGGTAAAATTTCAGTGCACAATAAAACACTCCTCCTGATACTAAGCAACATTGTGTATTGTCATGGGGTGTGTTTATTAGGAAATTCCCAACAGTCCATATGTAAGTGGTTGGTTGAATTCAGAACACGTTTTCTCCTATAAATAATGTTGTAAATCCTAGAAGCATTCCCAGGATAGTACATAAAAAAACACTAAATCCATATGTAGCTGTATTAATAGTATAAGAAGATTCCATTTCTTCCATTTCCATTAGCTAAACCATGTGTTGTAAATATGAGCATTATTTTGAGTAGAAGATGCCATATTTTAACTGAGAAATAGTACGTTTTAAGCCACTTTGGACGTGATCCTTTCCTCGACAGCCTATTCGATGGTTCCATCCCATCTCAGTCAGGGTGATGTGCCTTTGCTGTACTCGGGCGCTCACATCTGGGACAAGTGCAAAAGGCCACTTGCTTACTTGAAAACGGTGTCACTTAATTTCATCTCTTCGTCCAAGCGTTTTCAGTTTGTTGTCATGTTGAAGTAAAAACATGCTAATCTGCCAGGTGAAAAGTGGTCAGATACAACAGTATTTTAATCACTTACAAGGACTACAGGCATCTTTCCTGCTTTCTCGAATGAGTACTTGAAGATATTTTTGGTGATTCAGTGCTGTTCCTACATAATGGTGTCATGTGACCACATCTTTTGTCGTAACGTGGTTGACCAATCATCCTAAGGAGGTGATAGCCAAAATACTAATTTGCACAAGTTTTGTGAATGATTTCGCTGTACTCTGACCTCAGGAGATATTAAAATAGAAAACTGGGGAGTTTTATTGCATTTGCTAAATTAATACCTCTGCAGCCTAGAAAAAAGCCTGTGTTACTTAAATTTAAGAACATTTTGCTTTAATTTTCTTTAATGTTTGTTTTTTTTTTAATTTTTTTTTCAACGTTTATTTATTTTTGGGACAGAGAGAGACAGAGCATGAACGGGGGAGGGGCAGAGAGAGAGGGAGACACAGAATCGGAAACAGGCTCCAGGCTCTGAGCCATCAGCCCAGAGCCTGACGCGGGGCTCGAACTCACGGACCGCGAGATCGTGACCTGGCTGAAGTCGGACGCTTAAGCGACTGCGCCACCCAGGCGCCCCATAATGTTTGTTTATTTTTGAGAGAGAGAGAGAGTGCGAGTTGGAGAGGGGCAGAGAGAGAGGGGGGAGACACAGAATCTGAAGCAGGCTCCAGCCTCCGAGCCGTTGGCACACAGCCCGACACGGGGCTCGAACCCGAGACGTGAGATCATGACCTGAGCCAAAGTCAGATGCTTAACTGACTGAGCCACCCAGGCGCCGCACTTTTAACAACATTTAAATAGCATTGACACTGCTCCTTTCCAGTTTGTGTTCCAGCATGGTCAGAGCAAGTGAATATTCAAATGGTTTAAATTTTATTTCATCTCCAATCTTTGTATCACGCAGTGCCTTCAGCTAGTACTTTCCCACAAGAATTGCCTTGTGCTTACTGTGAGCACAGCTGTGGGACTGATCAATATCCAAGAAGCCTTTTTAATTATTTCTGTAGCTGTTAGGTTATTTTTGTAACATCAGCATGTTTGGTTTTGTTTCGTTTTGCCTATACTGAACTAGTAACTAGATACAAGATTCAACAAGGCAAAAGAGAATGCTTCATGAGAGCTCTTGACTGGGGGATATGCTGTGATCAAACTCAGTAATATATTGTATAAAGAACAGTGTACTTTGTCAAGTGTCTTAAAGTCCCCGGTGGAAAATAACACACACACACACACACACACACACACACACACACACACACACACACACATGCACACAGCTTGGCTACATTTGTAGTGATAGGACTATAACCATTTAACCCCTACTTTTCAAACTCGCTGAATATATGATGCTACATCTGTAGATATGCACAACAAAATCTCTCTTTTTTTTTAATGTTTATTATTTTTGAGAGAGGGAGAGACAGAGAGCAAGCAAGGGAAGGGCAGAGAGAGAGGGAGACACAGAATCCGAAACAGGCTCCAGGCTCCGAGCTGCCAGCACAGAGCCCGACGCGGGGCTCGAACTCACAGACCGCGAGATCATGACCTGAGCTGAAGTCGGCCTCTTAACCGACTGAGCCACCCAGGCGCCCCAACAAAATCTTTCAAGTATAGGACAGTCTGCAGAGGTGTCTGAATATGCAAATTAAATGTTTTCATTTTTCTCTTGAAACACTAAGGTATATATAGTTGTAGAATCTTAGTTTCAGGTTTTTTTATATATTTTGATTTTTCATTACAGAAAAATTATCTCTAATGTGACTTTTGGATCAACAAGTTTATTTACTCATAATGAAAAGGGATAACAGAGGCACCAGTGACCTTTCTGTGAAGTGTTGGTCAAGTGTGGTGAGCATCTCCCGATGAACGAATTTCCTACCTTGAAAACACGGCACTCTGTACTTACCTTCCATTTTGGGGGGTGGTAGCGGATGGAATGAATGAGTCAGCACTTGCAAATGCATTTTGAAAATCAAAGCTGAGGAAAAAAGTAAAACATATATTTTATAGTTCTGTCTGTTTTTGTGGACTGCAGCCAAATGGAGACCATGAGTTTAGGTGCACACATGGAAAAGTCACAACAAATGAGATAAAAAAAAAAAATTACTCTTGGACCCCTGCATTCCCGAAGACACTGTGAGGAACTTTAAGATGTAGAGGTAAATAGGGAAAATAAAACAGAAGAAGCCAACAAATCAGTCAGTCAACAAGAATTCAAAAAACAGGGAGAACTGGGGCGCCTGGGTGGCGCAGTCGGTTAAGCGTCCGACTTCAGCCAGGTCATGATCTCGCGGTCCGTGAGTTCGAGCCCCGCGTCGGGCTCTGGGCTGATGGCTCGGAGCCTGGAGCCTGTTTCCGATTCTGTGTCTCCCTCTCTCTCTGCCCCTCCCCCGTTCATGCTCTGTCTCTCTCTGTCCCAAAAATAAATAAACGTTGAAAAAAAAAATCTTTAAAAAAAAAAAAAAGTTTAAAAAACAGGGAGAACTGACGCATTGGTAATACGGCAGGGGTTAATTATGGGTCGAGGGCTGTGATTGCTGTAGGGATTCAGAGGGGAAGTTCGCCTAGGATGGAAACTTAGCAGAGGCTCTCCTTGGAAGATGGACTTTGAGTTCAGTCTTAAAGGATGACTATAGTCTGTGAATTCGGTGCAGGGTGGGTAGACATCTTCAGAAGGGAGAGTAGTGAGCCAAGCCAAATTCACACGTGTACGACCTGGTGAAAGGTGTGCAACTCTGTGTTCCCCTGCCAACACAGAGTAGTAGATGTACCTTCACGTACCGAGCGCTCCACCGGAATGTTACATCGTGGAGAAGCTACTTGGTGTGTGTCTTACCAACTCTGTGCAATTTAATTCCCCTAGAAACTTTCCAAAGGTTTATCATCTACTCTTCACCAATTTGGACCCTGAAGGAAAAGATACTAATTAAGTTCAGTGGTACACAGGTCATGATTTGAAGGTGGTTCTGTCTGTGTCCACATCCACATCCATTTTGCCACATTGCTCTGGCTGCGTGGCTCCCTCAGTGTCACACACCCGGTTAAATTTAAGCGTGGAGCTAGGACCTGGTGTTCTGCCTCCCGTCCTGGCGCCCCTAATATTCCATCCCCTTGACTGTTGCTATGTAGGGACTTCTCCGTTGGCTAAGTACTTTCACAGATCTCGTCTTATTTAAAAAAAAGAAAACTCCTTCCAGGAGTTGGATCAGATAAATATCCAGAGAGAGAGAGAGAGATGTAGAGAAAGAATCTAACCACATCAGCATCGCTAAGTGCTTAGCTGCTGGGGGAGTTTGGTATTTTAACGCAGATCTTCCGACCCCGAATCCCTTGATCATTCCGTACGATTGATTTGTTTTGAAATGAACGATCTTAGGTTGCCTTATTTGGAAACTTAAGTTGTGTACAGTCTCTGTGATAAAACTCAGGAGAGTATCAGATACAACCGAGAAACCAGGAGAAATGTATACAGATCACCCAAAGTCACCTTGAACTTAGCAGTTGAAATATTCTCCAGTAGACTGTAGGATCTCCAAACCAACATATAAAACAGGTTCATCAGTGGGAGACAAATGCTGTGAACACCACACGCTTGGAGAAAGACTGATCTTGGGTTCATAGCATTTCTCTGCCCATCATAGGCATCATTTATAGTGACATTGCACCAGAACATGGTTATTCCAATTTCCAAAACAAGTGTGATTTTTCCCTGACTTTCATTTAGATGTAAAAAAATTCTTCAGCACATCATCCTATGATTTTGGTGGGATGGGTAAAAACTTGGTCACTTAAGAACTGTCCAGAAATCCTGCTTTTCCCATCACTTTCTTCTAGGGATTTTTAAAAAACTTTTGCCTCGCATGTTTTCTGACCATCGTTTTTGTCTCTGTGTGAATCTCAAAATCATCCTCGGTACCTGTGCTACCTAAAATTGTAGTCACATCTGAGATCTTCAAGTGTTGCAAAACAGGACCCAGTTTCATAACTTGACCTATATTTTTTTTCACGTTTCACTTCTGCTTTCCCCATCGTTCCGTACCTTGTCAGCATCTACCAGAACTAAAATGAAATTTATGTGGATTGTTGAGTCTTCATAAAAATAGATTGTTTAACAAATGTTTTGATGACCCTGAAATGTAAATGTTTAATTCCTCACTCGTTTTAGAGGCTGCCTGAATCTCTCTAAACCCCTTGAGAGCAGAGGCACATATTCCGTATCCTCGGGGAGATTTAAGATAGTGTTCAGTGTTCAGCATCAGGATTTCTTTTGCATTTCCAAAGGCTTCCTGAATAGCAGTGTTACGAAGGGACCCAAATTTAATCTGCCTTCGAGGTCAGCAGTTAGGAGCATTTTTATTTACTGTTCTTTCTGAATCAGGGCAGTATCATACAGTATTTCCTTTTGGGTCAGTTTATTTTTAAGATATTATCATTGTTCGGGGCGCCTGGATAGCTCGGTCGGTTGAGCCTCTGGCTTCAGCTCAGGTCATGATCTCGCAGTGTGTGAGTTTGAGCCCTGCATCGGGCTCTGTGCTGACAGTTCAGAGCCTGAAGCCTGCTTTGGATTCTGTGTCTCTCTTCCCTGCTCGTTCTCGTTCTCTCTCTCTCTCTGTCTCTCTGTCTCTCTCTCTCTCAAAGAATAAACATTTTTTTTGAAGAAATATTATTATTGTTCATAGTTAAGTGATTTTAGATGGACCATAAGGTTGAAATTGTGTTCATTAAAACAGTGACTGAAAAGAACTTCTTTTAACGCATAAATAAAATTTAATTCCATTCACAACTGTCATGCTGACTTAACCTTGGGTATTAACTCTTAATTTGATATGACATAAACACATTTAATTCACCATAGATCAGTGTCTACTTTTACAATAAGTGAAGACAGTAAGCGGTTTTGTAGTACATGAGGCTAAAGCTGCTTTTTGTACAAGGGCATTTTCTGCATTGATGCTTGTTCTAAACTGACAGAAAGCCCACATTTTTATCAGTGGGGGAAGAAATGATGTGTGACTTCTAAGTGCAGCAAAGCCTTGAAGAAAAAAATAACTTACATTAAAGCAGATAATTCTCTGGCTAAAGAGAAGAAAGAAATTTTACTATTCAAAATTCTAAAAAACATACTAAATTTGCTTTGCAAAAGGGCGATCTATTCTTTATCCTCTAAGATAGCTCGTGATAGAAAAAAATACTTTGCAAAGTTTAACTGCACTGACGACAAACTATTCTTTGAGTCTCTCTTCAAATTTATGCCAAGGAAGATGTTGAAAGGAAATTAGATTGTATGCTTTCACCTTAACAAAGTTTAGGCGTAATCCAAGTGAGAAAATCAACACATTTGCACTATATCAACTTAATTTTCGTACACATGATACTGTACATTAAAACATTTTTTAAAGTGTGAACAATTTCCTGTTACAGTCTGATGCTTTAAACTCTGAAGTGGCAGTCTTTCAACATCTGAACTGTTATAGGAATATCAGAATTATTCTTCATGTTGTTACTTTCACATTGTCATATTGGGTCCTTCCTATGTACCACGGATCAGTAAATCGCAGCCCTTTGCTGAATTCATTTGACTACCTGTTCTTTCAAATAAAGTTTTATGGGAACATATCCAAGGTCATTTATTTATGTGTTATCTCTACCTGCCTTTTATGCAATGGCAGAGTTGAATAGCTGCCCATGTGGTTTGCAAAGGCCAATATATTTACCATCTCACCCTTTACTGAAGATATTTATAGATCCCTGGTATGTATCAGTGTGTGTCATTTTTATAGGAAATGTAGGAAATTTGTAAGAGAAGTACAGCTGATGGGGTGCCTGGGTGGCTCATGTAGTTAAACATCTGACTCTTGGTTTCTCATGTCATCATCTCACAGTTCGTGAGATCGAGCCCCGTGTTGGGCTCTGTGCTGACAGCATGGAATCTGCTTGGGATTCTCTCTCCTTCTCTCTCTGCCCCTCCCCTGCTCTCTTTTTCCAAATAAATAAAAAATAAGTAAACATTTTTTTAGAAGAAGAAATACAGCTGGTTTATGAAGTTCAGGATTACGCTAATGGGGGGACTATAATTTTGTTCTGAGCTCTGCTAAAGAAAGTATAAAAATCTATTCACGGTTGGCTGTGAGAAGCCTGAACTTAAAACACTGATGCATAATATATGTTAATATTTATTTGACAGTGATTTGATTTAGACTGTGTAATGCTCTAGTGTCTAATACTAACACTGTCTTTTAAAAATTATTGCAATTATAAGAGACTCTTAAAAACTGAGAACAAACTGAGGGTTGATGGGGGGTGGGAGGGAGGGAAGGGTGGGTGATGGGTATTGAGGAGGGCACCTTTCGGGATGAGCACTGGGTGTTGTATGGAAACCAATTTGACAATAAACTTCATATATTAAAAAAAATAATAAAATAATAATTATTGCAATTAAAATTTCGTTATTCTTTATGAATGTGGCAGTGAAAAACCTATTGTATTAAAAATAGAGGTTTAAAGATAGAGTGGATTGCAGACCCAACCTGAACCTTTTTGCAGGAGAGGAAATCATGCTGGAGGAATTAATTTTTTTCTTTTCACTATCACAGTGTGATTAAATAAGAACTGAATGAACTGAATTTAAGTCCTGTGTCAGCTACTATTTCCATTTCTTTGCCTCTGATCCCAGCTGAACATATTCCAGGAAGAAAGTGAATATATTTCAATATTGGTCCAGCTGTCAATGAATCCCATTGGAGGGTCGACAGACACATTTTTTGGTATTTGGCTGACTTTCTACCATATTGTTTCTTCTTATTTTTTTTGTCTTTGTCCTGATGATAATCTAAAAATAAATGAAGCATGCCCTGCATTATCAAGATGGCTAACTTTATTTATGTATGTATGTATGTATTTATTTATTTAGATGTTTATTCATTTTTAAGAGAGAGTATGAACAGGGGAGGACCACGGGGGGGGGGGGAGGGGAGAGACAGACAGACAGACAGACAGACACAGAATCCCAAGCAGGCTCCAGGCTCTGAGCTGTCAGCACAGAGCCCAATGCCAGGCCCAAACCCGTGAACTGTGAGATCATGACATGAGCCGAAGTTGAACACTTAACCAACTGAGCCACCCAGGCGCCCCAAGATGGCTAATTTTAGCAAAACTCAGTGTGAGGTCTCAGTATGTTTGTCTGTATTTACAGTTACCTTGGCACCGATTGGTACCCTTTGCTTATCTCAAGTAGTGAGAGAGAAAGAGAGATGGGCCGGGAACGTAAATGATGTCTTTGCTCCAAAGAATACCGAATGACTGCAACACAGGTTGTTGGAGGAACCTTGTTCTTCCAGAAAAAGGAGAACTTCATTATTTTCCTTGGTATATTTTTCTTTATTAAGCCTGTTTTTTAGAGCAACTTTAAGTGCATAGCAGAATTGAGCGTAAAGTACAGAGATTTCCCATTCACGTCAGCCCCCACATGTGCACAGCCTGCCCGGTTATCAGCAGCCTCCACCAAAGTGAGACATTTTTTATGACTGAGGAAGCTTCATTGACACATCATCATCATCCAGAGTCCATAATTTTCATGGCAGGTGTCCTCTGATGCCGTACGTTCTGTGGGTTTGAACCACAGTATGGCAGCATGATTCTGTCATTGTGGTTGGTATACAGAGTGTCTGTGGTGTCCTAAAAGTCCTCTGTTCCACCTGCTCATCCCTTTCTCCCCCTAACCCCTGGCAACCACTGATCTTTTTTTAGTCATCTCCATGGTTTTGCTTTTCCAGAACGTCATAGAGTGTGAGTCATATCCTGCCTTTCCAGGCTGGCTTCTTTTACCTAGTGACATACATTTATGGTTCTTGCATGGCTTTTCCTGATTCCTCATTTTTTCTCTTAGAACTGAATAATATCCCATTGCCCCACGTGCCACAGTTTATTTATCCATTCACTCACTGAAGACTTCCTGGTTGTGTGGGTTTTGGTGTGTGTGTGTGTGTGTGTGTGTGTGTGTGTGTGTGTGTGTGTGTTAAAACATTTAAAAACAACTTTTTAAAAACTGCAGTAACATGTATGGATCATAAAATTTGCCATTTTATCCATTTTTAAGTGTACATTTAGTGCCATTAAGTACATTCACGTTGTGTGCAACCATCACCACCATCCATCTGCAGAACTCTTCCATTTTGCAAACCTGAAACCTTATCCCCATTAGACACTAAGTCCCTGTTGCTTAGCGTAGCATTTCTTGTGGAGGGCACCTGTGCCACACGCAAGTGTGAGAATGTCTGTAGTGGCCTTTCAAGTCTCTGCCCTGGCTCTTCTCCTTTGCTTTTGCCAGATACGCACAGAAAGTTGGGATTGCCTGAGACAGAGGATTGCACTTGTGTGTGTGGGGGGGGGGCGATATATTTTACTTGCCCAGCTATTTATGGGGAGACAGTAGGCATGGCCATCCTTCCCTGCTGTTTTACTTAATTTAGCATAAGATGTGTGGCTCCAGACCCTTAACCACCTGTGAGGGTGGGCTACCAAACTCTCAGGTTTCACATCCATTCAGCAATTTGCCGAGTGCTGTTATTTGGCCAGGCCGAGCACCGGACTCTCAGCGGCTGGAAGATTGTCTACTCCGGCTGCCAGAGATGGGTGGGCTTCCGCTGTGCTGAGCCTGATTGTTGGAGAGTCCTACCGACAGCAGTGAACAGTCTGGGCAGACATCTTTTCCAGGAGGTTCTAGACATTCCAGCGGTGACAATGACTGCCATGCCAGCAGAGGTGACCCACAGGTTCTAGAAGAAAGGGTGCAGGTGGACTCATTCCCCCCACCACAGATGCATGCTATCCTCTTTAGACTCCTACTAGAGTTCACTCCAGTAGCATGCAGCGAGGTCATTTCTTGTTCACCCGGATAAACCCATGTCTCTCGTGTGACTGGCCCATCTCCCTTCTTCTTTCATCACCTTGAAACAATCAGAGGGAACAGTCACATACCAAGGTAATTGTACATACTGACAAGGGCCAGCTTCCAAATCCTCTGGATGGGTGTTACTTGAGCTATGATTACTTCAATAAACCTTAATTAAGATGGGAGAGGGGCGCCTGGGTGGCACAGTCGGTTAAGCGTCCGACTTCAGCCAGGTCACGATCTCGCGGTGCGTGGGTTCGAGCCCCGCGTCGGGCTCTGGGCTGATGGCTCAGAGCCTGGAGCCTGTTTCCGATTCTGTGTCTCCCTCTCTCTCTGCCCCTCCCCCGTTCATGCTCTGTCTCTCTCTGTCCCAAAAATAAATAAACGTTGAAAAAAACAATTTAAAAAAAAGATGGGAGAATAAAAGGTTATCTTTGTTATGTATGTTTGTCATCGTTTTCTGCTGTAAGGTGATTTTACTCTATGCGTTTATTATGAAATACTGTGTATTTGTCTATTATGAAGGCAACTTTTCATTTCCTAGTGATTCACATAGGAAAATTTGGAATTACTTGGAATTATTTCTGACTGGTTTTCTCCTTGATATCTCTTAGCCAGTGACTCCCCAAGTGCCATAGAATCTTCCTGTTCAGAGCATCTTGTGATCACTCTGTTCCTTTTATTACTCATATCTTGATTTTTCCTTTGGGCCTTGGCAATAGCTTCCTTGCCCGTATCCTTATCCTGCTCTACCCCTCCTCTATCCATAACCTACCAGTGGTTGATCTCATTAGATGAAACTCTGCTCAACACTGCCATTGGTCCCATATTGTAACAGGTAATATTTAAATTTCTTTGCCTTCAGGGCCCCCCAAAGTGGGCTATTGTAAGCATTTTTGTTATCTGCCTCAGGGATATGGTCTTTATATGTGGTCTTTCTCCTCCAGTCTTCCCATATCCAAAGCTGTCCTCTGAGGCAAATTCATTGCCTCCTGATTATTGTGACATCAAGGTTCTATGTGAAGCAGCCTTTTCTTGCCTTTCATTCTCATCTCATGAGAATCTCTCTCTTGTACCCAATCCACCAACCCCACCACACTCTGTTGTATCAAAACACACTCAGATTTTTCAACTCTTAACACTCTTTGCAGATGACATTCCTGCTACCTGTAAATGCTTCCCTCCACCCCTTCACACGGCTGCATGGTTACTGACTTTCTATCCTTTAGTTCAGAAATGAAATGTCCTTTCCTGAGACAACTTGTGGACCCTATTTAAGTCAACTCCTTTTCTGTCTCCTCATGGCACTGTCATTTATTACTCCTTGTCCTCTTTTTTCCTGGTGTACCATTATTTTGTCTCCCAATATTTTCTTCCTTTCTTCCTCTCGAAGGCAGATTCTCTGTGTGTCCAGTTTCTGCCACAGTTCCCAGCATGTGATAGGTGCTTGATAAATAGGTGGGGAATGAACTAAGGAATAACTGGATGCCTTTGCTTTCTCCATCTTCCTTATATGGAAAAACAACTCTCTTTCCATAATATACTCTCTTCATCCCTGAAGCCTGCTACTTCTCCATATAGCATTGAGAGTCACTTCAGATTCACAGGATGACTCCTCTATCAGACATCTCCAGCCTGCCTGGCAGTGCATCAGGGACTGACTGATAAGTGCCATATCTTATACTTTTGTATTTTTATAAATGCATATGGAGGGCCTGGCTTGAGGAATATTCTCAAGCTGGTTGTTATTCTTGCCAGGATCTGGCCCAAGAGCTTCAATACAAAAAGATTTAATAAAGATATTAAGATGGATTAATTGACAAATAGTATTGAGGGTCAGCATATAAAGAAGACACAATTTTTCTTCCCCAGCTGAAAGTTTGGAGGCAGTTGAAGCAAATGTTTGTGGAAACCTCACAGCTTCATCTTTTTAACTAGTGATCTCTTAAGTGGGATGGAATAGCAGGAACGGAGCGAATTTACTTTTTCTTGAAAGGGATCTGTATTTTACTGAGATTGCAGAAGGCTTATCTCAGTGGTCCTTTGGAAGTAATGACAAGCATGGCTGGAGCCACGTGGGACTCTTACCACTGATAATAATGGACCAAGAAGACACGAGCCAGTGGAAATTAACAAGATATGCTTACAAAGACCAAATTTTCCAGTTTGGGGACTGAGCCATGTAGGGCTCTTTCCGCCGATAGTAATGGACAAAGAAGACATGAGCCAGTGGAAATTAACAAGATATCTTTGCAAAGACCAAATTTTCCACTTTGGGGACTGTTTGCTCTTTTAGTATCTTTCCTGATTATCACTACATTGAGGTCAAAGCTAAGTAGCTATAGCAAAGAGAAAGCATGTCACAGTGGATCAAAAAGACAGATGTGCATTCCTCCCTTACCTCATCCAGAATGTGAAGGTAGATCTGGTGCCAAAGGGTCATCCAAGACCCTTGGAGAGTAGGAGAGTCTCATCCTCCTCATGTGGCTCTTGTTGCAATTCTCTGTGACACGCATTTTAGCCAGAAAAAAAGAAAAAAGAGAGAGTTCAGCTAAGCACCCACAAGGACCTGGAAGTTTCATGCAACAATTTTGTTTACAGCCCATTTCTGAGAACTAGATACAGACCACACCTGTATCTAGAGACCAGGAATAAAGTGTATGGTGATCTTAACCACAGAACAAAAAGAAGAAAAAATTAAGGTGTCACCCAAAGTCCAGTCTCTAAGCATGTAAATAGATGTGCATTAGTTACTTTCCACACATAGAACTACCTGGACTCCAGTCTAAGAGAAAACCCCAAGTCCCATGTGGTGAGAGCATCTGGCTCAAGGTACAGGGTCTTGAGAGACCTATACTTGTCTCCTTTAGATGTGAGGCTCCTCATCACCCACTTTTTAATTTAGAATTTAAAAGCCAACTTCTGTGCCCTCTCACATGTAAAATGTCAGTGCATTAACAAGGTTCATATGAATATCTTCCATTCAGAAGAAGGAAGAATGAGGAGCAGATACATAGTGGTCATGAAATCTTACTGGATAGCTATGCTTCTGGTGTAGCTGCTTCGTTCTCTGGGAGGTGTGTCCTTATTCCTTATTCTCCTTGATTTTATGTATATATATACATACACATGTGTATTTTATATATACTTATATATATAAATATGTGTATATTTATATATGTATTTATATATGTATATGTATATACATGTATATGTATGCTTGTATATATGTTTATGTATGTATATACACACACATACTTTTTTTTATTTTTAACGTAGGCTCCATACCCAACATGGGACTTGAACTCATGACCCTGAGATCAAGAGTCACGTGATCTACTGTCTGAGCCAGCCAGGCGCCTTTCTCCTTGACTATGTATAATGCATGTTGAACATTATGTTCTGGGTTATTGTAGATCTTTGGAAGCTCTTCTGTCTGATATCCTTGAGAGCTTTTGTCGGTATACTTTTACAGGTCAGGTGTGTGGTTTCATTAAAAACATGAATTCCTCAAAAACATAGTAGATTCCCATTGTACAACCAAGTAGGGTCACGATGCTGTCATTTTCCCCAAAGCTCTTTACTGGAGAAATGTTTCAAGTTTGCCTTACATATTTGACCAAGAAAGAATAAATGAAGGAAGGAAAAAAATGTTCAACCCAACACTTTCTCATCTTAATTCTGGAGACCATGGGGTCATCTAATAAACTAGGCAACATCTTGAATCAGATCATTGCCTCAAGGCTTGCTCTCTCCATTTGCCTGAAATGGCTTAATAGGGCCTCTGAGCGAGCTTTGAGCAACATTTGTAACCCCTGCTGATGAAGAGCAGTTTCCTTTTTGTTAATAACCTCAATCTCCGACCTCTCTGTTTCCTTACATCTCTGCTTGCAAATTGGCCAATTATAGCCTCAGTTAATCTTCTTTTTCTGTGATGTCTTAATAAAAGCAGTTAGAGACAGTGAACGCGAGAACCTTCTGTCTTTTCCGTTCACATCCTGCGAAAACTACATACTCCACTTTTTAATTTATCATATGTAACAGATTTACCAACTATTTTCAAGGTTTGTCCAAGGTCCTCAGCTTTCTACCCTAAAATACGAGTTTCTTTGCTGCCTTGTTACCAAAGCAATGCCTTTGTTGTTGTTGTTGTTGTGTTGTTATCCAGCACTGTACCGTATTGTGGTCCTGGTTTCCGTATAGGATAGCATTCCTGACTTATCATAGAATAATATGCCGTGTGCTCAATAAATGCTACGAAACACAGCATTTTAAAGAGAGCTATCGTATAATAGAGGACCGGTTGTTGGAAAAAGTTGGGAAAATCTTGCTGAGCCCATCAAATGTTGTTGGCCTTTAGCAAGTAGCTGGATCCATTTCTATTTGAAATATCCTGCCAGGGCAGCTTTTAACGTTTGTTGAAATGAGCCAGTACTTTTGGCCAAAGAATCAGAGGCCTATAATAGAACAGAAATAGCATGCAAGGTATAAGAGTTTGTTTAAAATGGTCAACGACAGTGCTACCGAAAACAGCTTGTAGGATGTTGGCCCAAGTGTAATGGTCTTGCTCTGAGGAGTGGTTTTGTTGATGTGTAAAGGCACAGACACAATTTGTTTGGTGTTGGGGAGCAGTATGGACTCTGTATGTAGAAATACCCTGTTCCTGGATGAACGGTACTGAGATTCTTGGATTACTTTGGGGAAAGTGGATAATTTGTGTATTAACAAGTGTGGGAAGAGGGGCTATGCATGAGTTTCAGATTTGTTAAATCTTTCCTCTTGAGATGCTGCAGAATATTTTTCACTTACGGTTATTGAAATAGAAAGTGGCTACGGACATATCATTTCCAGTATGAAGTTTGAGTACTTTTCAAGTTGAGTCATAAAAGGAATTTATCATTTATCATCATCGTATTACTTTGTGGTAACCGATATTATCCAAAAACAGGCAAATATTTTCTAAATGAAAAATGCATCTTTTCAGTTTTTCCAGAGGGAATAATCTGTTTATTCTATGAGAAAGGGTACTGATTTTTTTTTCTTTTAAAATTCTAGTATTGGGATGATTTTTTTTTCGTTTTCTCTTTTAAAGCTCTTAAGAATTGACCATAATGTTTATCTCAAAGGTCATTATGGCAGCTCTGCACCCAGTTTGGCCAGTCTTTTTTCTTTGTTCCCAGTTGACTCTATGATGTGAATTTATGGGTTATTTAGTTTATTTTGGACACAATTTTGTAACACGGGGAGGACAAACTTATTTTTGGCTGTGCTTTTTTGCTTTTAGAAGTATTCCATGCTATCTTGACATTCTGAGATGGATTTTAATAACTTACATGTATAAAGAGTAAACAGTAGATTCCATTCGTGACTACCTAGAGTAGGCACAAAGGAGGTCTGGATGGGAGAATCGATTTTCCTCTGCACTCTTTGCATTTACCCAAGGAAGAACACCTAGTAGGATAAGGCTCCTGGTCTCTCTCCCTGTCACTCCCTCCTCCCCGAGGGAAAAGCAGTTATGTACCTACCATGACTCTGGGATGAGGAATTGGGGGGGGGGGCATAGCTCTGCTGTTTCCTTCTTTTATTTCCCCTCTAGGAGGCAGCCCACCCTCTCTCACTGAGAGCGTGTGCTCTGGTCTCATCCTTTGTGATCTCAGTCCCATACGGTAAGATGGGCCCTGGGATCATTTAGCGCTGCTGTTTGCTGGGTGGAAAAGTGAAATCTTCATTTTGGAGATTTGGTTTTACCCTCTTGTTGATAAACAATCAAATACGTCTCTTTGATGTAGCTTTCATCAGTAAATAAAGTGATATTTAGCCACCTATGTGCCTGACTGCTTTGCAGGAGGAAAAAAAAAAAGTGGAATGATTTGAGAAAGCCCAAATACCAAACTCTGGCTCTTTATTGGGGAACCTTGAGAAATAGACATAAGTTGGAATTTGGGACCCACGTCAACAGGAAGTTAATAGAAGCTTCAAGTAGAGGTTGGGCTCAAGGCTTCTGGCCTTGGGATTATGAAGTGGCTTTGGTAGAAAATTTGAAATTATTTTGAAAAACTTTGAAATTTTACCTTTGGTAAGTCAGTCCAGTTATGGGCATCTTAACAATAGATAAGAAAATGCATTCAGAGTGGTAGCTTATCTTAGGCAAAAACCAGCCTCCAGAAGGATACCAGCTAAGCAAACTTGTGTGGGACTCAGCAAATATGGTCCCTAGGGTGCAGCTGGAGGTGGCTTGACGTAGAATCACAGGCCCTGGACATACAAAGACCTTTACATCCACTGGGTAAATCAAGGACTTGTAAGACATCATGTAGAAGGGAAGGACTTGACTCAAAGAAAATATATTATTCTCATTTTCATATTCAGGATTTTCAGATTATGGGGGCAGGAATTGGCAATCATTTGCCTTTTTTTTTTAATAGGGTGTTTTATAGTCATGGTTTCATGGTTTCATGCCAGGACTTTAAATTGCACCTAAGTTCCATGCATGTGGGGGCAGGAGGCATGAGTGTGCGAAGTTCAAGCATTAAAACACTGTGAATACCAAGCTGATGTTGGCAGAAGGGGAAAAACATGGCTGCAGCCAGGTCTGTTGTATTTCGAGTTTTCTTAACTACAGTCACCTGAGGAAAGTATGGAAGGGCAAATCTCTTGGACTCATGTATTCAGGCTATTAAGAGTCTCTTAGCAACACGTGGACTCAGTTGGCTTTGGATGTGAATATCATTTAAGCTCACAAAATGGCCGTAGGTGTTGGAACTCAGTGCGATATGCTTTAAATTCCTGGCGTTGTGTCAAATCTAGGAAAATGTTTAGCAAATTTATTCCATAGACTTGCTGTACGATTGCAAGACATTTCCACAGACTAGCTTCCGTCCATTTCAAACCTTGTTTCTCCTGCACATCAGACATACCTGTGGTGCTGAGACCCATTGAACATTGTCGTACAGAGAGAAGGCTGCTGGTCTGGTGCCTTTGGGTTGTGTCAGTGAGAGAATCAGCCCAGTAGGTGATGAGAGATTTTCTTGGAAGCCATTGCTACACCAGGATGGTGCAATAGGCATAATAATGGCCCCCAAAGATGTCCCTGTTCTCTACCCAGCATCCATGACTATTTTATCCTCCATGGCAAAAGAGACTGCAGGTGTGATAAAATTAAGAACCTTGAGATGGAGAGGTGATCCTGGGTGACCATGCAGGTAGGTGGTCCTGATGTTATTGTGAGGGTCCTATCTAATACAAAGGGTAATAAGGAAGAAGAGTTAAAGACATAGAGAAATGAGAACTGAATGCAGAAGAAGTATCTCACTCTTGCAAATGTGACTTTAATGGTTGGCAGTGTGAACTCAACATGTTATGAGGACCCACAGCCAGGAGTAGGGGGAGCCATTCAAATCCAAGAACAGTCCTGCCCTTATTTATCATTTTGATATTTTGTTCAGTTTGCTTCCTCTTTTCTCCTCCATTATCGGAAGCACCCTTCCTCCTCAAAAGCAGACATTTTGGTCTGCCTGTCCCTACCATAGTGCACAGGGTCACATCCCTCCTAGGGCAATTGGAGATCAAATGTGGGAGGTTAACTAGGATGAAATGCTTTTTCTGCATTTCTAACCTGTATCTTTCAGTCCACCTTGTATCAGACAGAGACTGTGTATTTTTATTTCCAATTGCCTGACTTCTCTCTCTCTCAGTTGTTTCCAAATTCCGGTGAGAAAAAGCTGATGTTAATTTAGTAGGTCCCTGGGGCACCTGGCTGGCTCAGTTGGAAAAGCATGCAACTCTTGATCTTGGAGTCATGAGTGAGAGCCCCACGTTGGTGTACAGATTTCTTAAATAAAAATTTTAGGGGTGCCGAGGTGGTTCAGTTGGTTAAGCGTCCGACTTCAGCTCAGGTCATGATCTTGCATTTTGGGGGTTAAAGCCCCGTGTTGGGCTCTGTGCTGACAGCTCAGAGCCTGGAGCCTGCTTTGGATTCTGCGTCTCCCCCTCTCTCTGCCCCTTCCATGCTTGCACTCTGTCTTTCTTTCTCAAACATTGAAAAAATTAAAAAAAATTTTTTAAACACTTTAATTTAGTAGGTACCCTTAATCCCCAATACTGGGTGATCAATAAATCTTTGCTGAATAAATAAGCAGCCTCATTTTTATGATTGGCCTCAATTTTATGCATTTGGATAGTTTCAAGAAAGTATGAATCATTTAGCTAAGATTACCGCAGGGGAGAGAATTTTATATATATAAATCTTAAGTATATTTTACATCCAAATTTAATTAACTGTTTTTTGGTGAATATGATAAAACTGCTTATCCATCCTATCCCCTTTTAAAGAAATGTAATTATTTTTTATACATCCCATTTAGGGTGTGTGTGTGTGTGTGTGTGTGTGTGTGTGTGTGTGTGTGTGTTGGTAGCAGGGAGAAGCCAGATTGTGTGTATTAAGGACTTTTAGCATGCACTTTATTTGGTTTGATTTGAATTTGGTCTGTTTTTAAATTCAGGGTGAAAACTCAAATGCAAGCTTGACAAAGAAAACCAAAAGCATTATGAAAATCCTATAGTTTCAAACACATCCTTCGTTTGGATACAAACTCCCAACCAACAGTGATTCAAGGAGACAGGTCTCCATTGATTGGTTTGGTTTTAGATTCCACTGGATTTTCCAGACTTGGATCTTGTTGTTCGTCAAGTGGCCTGTGTGTTAATTGGTCAGGATATCAGACACGTCAAAAACCCGAAACCCTTCCACACTGCCTAGTTGAATCAGTGTAACGAATCTGTTTTCCACATGTACAGGTCAATAGTTTTCACTGGCACCATGGCTAAAATTGGAACCTAAGACCCACATAGTTTTTCATTAATGCATTCCTACTTCATATCGTACACATCCTCTTGTTTGAGGCATTCCACTGCGATGCCCGTGTCTGTTCAGAGATGGTCTGCAGACCTTTTTTTTAGGATCCTATCCACCACCTGTCTGTGATTCTCGGTCCAGCATCCTGTAGGCATTGAAGGGCCCAAAGGAAAGGCTGTCCCCTTCAAAACATTCAGAAACTTTTAACAGGTTGTACATCGGTTGAATAACATCACCTTTTCTCTGCAAAAATAGAATATCTAGGTATTGAATATTTCTATACTTATGTGTTGATTGTTCTGTAAAGGCAAAGAGAATGATACTGTTTTCATTCTAATTGAGCACTTCTTTCTGCCCCATTGCCTTGGCCAAGATTTTCAGAAGTGTTTAGCAAGAAGCATGTTGAGGAGGCCAGAACACCAGCCTGTTGTGTACAGTCAGACTTGTGGCCAGGCACAATTCCCACCACACTCCTGCCCTGTGCTCTTTCAAAATTCTATTGCCATCGTCTTCTACGGCTTTTGGGAAACAGACAAAATGTTCACTTACCCCCCAGAACGTTAGGGAATCTAGAGGTAGGCCAGCAGAGAGTGCTGGAAATTACCTGACCACTGTTAACGGTGGTGTTACTGGGTGTTGGCTGTGTTTAGTGTACCAGAGAGGATGCTAAGGGAGCATCTCAGTTCTCCGTTTCTGCACAGCTTCTCATCCCCGAGACGGCACTCTGCATCCTGTCATCAAGGGCAGTCTGACTTCGTTTTTCTGCTTGCTTCTCTGGTGCTTCCTCTGTTGGGTCTGGGCCAGGGGATCAGTTGTCAGTCTTTCCCTTTTAAGCTTTCAAAGTACATTTTCTACGGTGCCCTCTGAATGTGGTTTCAGGTTAGAGTTTACCCAGCATCATCAAGGTCATGGGCTTCTTTTCTCATCCAGCAGAAGGGTGGCAGGAACTTGCTGCACTTGCTAACCTCAGGGCAACTTCACCCTGTCCTTTTAGCTTTCTCTGGCCTGTACTTGGTAAACAATTCATTTAAGTAAACTCCCTCTGAATGCCTACAGCGCTAAAGCCTTTCCGTCAGACTCTGGCAGAAACACAGTAAACTAACTCTTACCACCTATCTTATCATACTCTTATATTCATATATTCTTATTCTTATATTCATGTGTTTATATATTGTGTTTACACAGCTCAAAAGCACATCCCTGCCCTTCACCTCCCACCTTCCACATGAAGCCAGGACAGAGAGTAGGAGGGCACACTGGCACCGAGTTCTTAAGGGAAACCTTAGTTTACCAGGTGGTTTGAAGTCTCCTTATTACGGCTTAAGACAGTTCCTGAAATCATTTCCTATCCTTAAGGAAGTTCCCTGAGCCAGGAATGAACGTGAGGAAGAATCAAATCCACCTCGGTGACCACAGTTTCCCTCGGAATTTTTACACTAAGCCATTTTTGCACATCCAAATGCTGAAACATCTTGTAAGCTTTGTGGGTCGACTCTTGTCCCATCTCAGTGTAATTGTATGTGTGTCCGAAGCGGACCATAGCAAATGCCCCAAGGTTCTCGAAGAATGGTTTAGAGTAAGAACCATCTAATAGAAATGACAGGCATAATGTATTTATGAAAGCAGCAATGAAATCCATCATTGCATACAGATGGGGCGTCTTCTGCACTCCTGTGGCACTCCCCGCTTCGGACGTATGCGGGACCGTGGACTTCTTGTCTGCAGTACTGCTCATGTCCTCTCTTGCAAGCCCCTATCGTACACAAAACCCCTATTTTTCACTTACGCGTGTTTCCCTCCACGTTCCTACGATGCAAAGAGATGTTTGTTGAAAGAATGGTGGTTTGGGGATGGGCCGATGGACTCCTCTCCAGATTCCTATCGCTGCTGAGGAATAAAGCCAGTAAAACAGAACCTGAGCACATCTTGTAGTGGTGAGGCTTTTCAGAGGCACCCTGTTATTTTGATCACTTTCAAAAGTTGTATGAAACAGCGCCTGCAAGCACTGGTCCAGACAGAGCCACCTGCTTAGAAGCTGAACACAGCTTCAGAACAAGAGAGAAAAGAATTTGCTAGACTCTGTATTGCGGTGCCTGAATTTCAAGTGCTGTCTTGACATCTTGAAGCCTCATGGGACCTTAAAGTTCTGTGAGTCCCCTCCCTACCAGAAATGCCCCTCATCCTGCAAGAAAGCCTCCCTGCCCAGCTAGTTCTCATCACAGATACATCAGCTTCATCTCAGTGGTACTCAACAGAATGGGTTTCACGTCCCTGCCAGCCTGCAGAATTCTTCACGCAAGAGCGTCCCACACCCTGCTGTGGAAGGAAGGGCACCTCACCGTCACGTTACTGGGAAGCTGGCCTCCCATGCCCACACTGGTTCACTCTGTGCCCGAATGCACTCCCAGTGTGGCCCAGGCTTTCGTGCCCTCCCCGCCACTCCCAGAATGTGAGTGTATGTGACCTCCTGTGTTCAGTGTTGGGTGCTGCTTGTTCAGCCGCCACGAAGTATCGAGACTGTAGGGTCCCTCCTTGTCCTGCAGTGTGGCTGGCCGACCATCACAGCAGCCTCCCAGTGAGGCACACTGGCCACAACAGGTAGCATCACTGGGTCCCTTTCTGGACCTTTGCTTTCACGGATACGTGCCAGCTTCCAGTGAGCACTTCAGCTCTCTGCACTTGTGGATTCTGGCCTTACGAGAATGAGACCCGTCACCAAATAAGAAGTGATTGTCGTCGTCAGAGGTCACAGCTGATTGAGGACCCGTGACACAGAATTGAGTTAGACTCTGCGAATTCTGATAGAAGCACATTTATAATTCTGCTGAACACAGAGGCAAAGCTAATTAGTTCCGACTGCGGGAAGGGATTTCAGGAAGGCTTAATAAAGGAGATAATATTTGAGCTAGGCCTTGAAGGAGAAGCGGATGTTGACAGAGGACATCCAGGAGAGGGCTTGGAGAGGGCATTCCAGGGAGAGTCAGTGCTGTGCTTAAAGCTGGAGGAACGGTCTTTAGAAGGAAGAGGCCACTGCGCCATCAGGGAATGAATCAGGTGGTTGGAACGGTGACCAAAATCCAACTGGGGACAACCTTGGGTGCAGTGATAAGACAGGCAGTCTTTAATCTTCATGAAGGTGGATGTGCGGGGTGTGTTGGGTTGAGACAGTGATATGCTTGGAAGTCTGCATTGAGCACATGTATCTACTAACAGCACTGGGGCACCTGGGTGGCTCAGTCGGTTGACCATCCGACTTCGGCTCAGGTCATGATCTCACAGTTCATGGGTTCCAGCCCCACATTGGACTCTGTGCTGACAGCTCAGAGCCTGGAGCCTGCTTCAGATTCTGTGTCTCCCTCACTCTCTGTCCCTCCCCTGCTCACAGTCCGCCTCTCACTCCTACAAAAATAAACATTAAAAAATAGTTTTTGAATACCTAACCTATCCCTCAGAAGTCTTTGTCCCCATCCGTACATACACAATTGCCAAATTGGAAATTAACTGTTGATATGCTAGTTCATGTTTCCAAACTCATCGCAGAGCAAACGGGCTTTGAGCCACTTCCTATTTGACCATTTATGTTTTTAATTTTTTTTTCAAAATCTTGTATGATTCAAGTATTAGGATTGGTTTAAGGGGGAAAAAAGTCATCTCAGATGGTTTCCGAAAATTACAAGTTAGTATAAAGTTGTAAATAGAAAAAGTTTTCCTTCAACCTGTTGAATCCTTTCGCAGGCTTTTGCTTGCTTGTCTGCTGCACAAATATTTCATGGTTTAGTATGATAAAGAGCAAGGAAGTCATGATGGCGGGGGCAGGAGTGATGAACAATTTCCCTCTACCATGAAGAAGGATCACAGTTGTGTATGTCACTGCTTTGTGCATTTTAACAGTTTGAGAGCAGACTTAGGATTGCAAACTTAGAGCAGACTTAGAATGCAAATAGGATTCCATTTCCCGTTTTGTCCCACCCACCAGTCCTCTGCTTGTGCTTTGTAGATGTAATTGTAAGAACGTCAGATCCATGAGCACCTAATACATCATTGGGAAAAAAGTGTCATGTGATAGTGTATGTTGCTGTAAGTTGTATCCTGACAAAGTTCATCCATGATATCCCTGTGAGAATTCCTTACCTTAAGAGAATTATTAAAATCTAGGGAGATAAGTGCAAAATCCCAATTTTCCTGTTCTTCCCCTAAACTGATAAATGTTTAACTGAGTAAGTAGAGCTAAAGTTGTGGTGATTAAGGAAAGAATAAGGAAACAAAATAACAAACAGGGACAACGCAGTTCTTGAAGCAATTGTTTGTGAAATAAACTTAGATCAGAGTCGATTTTGTGTTGGGTGCCTTTGTTCGGTGGTGGTGTTACCCTGAAGGTCATAGTGACCGACCACTGGAGAACCATTCGTTGAGGCAAGATCTACATCTTTAATGTGATTCTCTAAGCATTCCCTTCTAGACTGGTCCAGATCTTAGTATTTACCTGGGAAAGGTGGATTTGAGCTATGTAGACTATGCTGGGGAAAACATCAGGAAAACAGAAATCTGAAAGGTTTTGAAACCATTTGTCTCTCTTTTTAAAAAATTAATGGGGTGCCTGGGTGGCTCAGTTGGTTAAGCGTCCGACTTTGGCTCAGGTCATGATCTCACAGTTTGTGGGTTTGAGCCCCGCATCAGGCTCTGTGCTGACAGCTCGGAGCCTGGAGCCTACTTGGGATTCTGTGTCTCCCTCTCTCTCTCTTCCCCTCCCGAACTCACACGCTGTCTCTTTTTCTCTCTAAAAAATAAATTTAAAAAATTAAAGAGTAAAAAATAGAATTATCAGATTCAGACTTTAAAAGAACTGTCACATTCTGTCTCTCTCTGTCTTTCAAAAAAAAAAAATAAACGTTAAAAAATAAAAAAAATAATACTTAGAAGAACAAGCTATTGGACACATCAGGGGTGGTGCATAAGGCCAAAATATCCCTCCGAAGACTTTAGGGGGAACATGAAATATCTGTGAGCGAAGCAGCAGGCGGGTGAGGTGCAGTGCTGAGAGAGAGGCAAAAGCCATAATGCAGGTTATGATGCCAAATCCCAATCCTAGAGCAGTACTCACACTTTCTGTGTCCGTAGGATCCTTCCATTACGATGGGTATACATTTTGGAGAGGTGAAAAGAGCGTAAGACGACCTTCAATGGTGCAACTGGATGGGTCTGGAAGGTGCTTTTGCGTCATTTCACAACCCGAGAAGCATATTTGTTTATATCCAGTAGCTTAATTTAGCTCCTTTTCTCTGAAAAACCCGAGGTGCTCTTGAGAGATGCCACGTGTGGGAGCCTGTAGGGCCTCTGCAAGCAGAAGAAAGGCAGGCGGGGAGAGAGACAAGTGAAGGAGGACAACATTGAGCGTGAAAGTGAGTCGGGTCAGATGATGCTACAGACTTGGCATGGCTTGTGCGACGTGTGGTAAACAAAACATGTTTGAGGTGGGCATGGCTCATGAATAAGACCAGGAGGTGATGGGTGGACAATACTAGGTATTTGATTCTCTGGACTGCAGGAAACCCACTGTATCCAAGTTCGATGACATCATTGATGACATAAATGATGTCCCAAGTATTGAAACCTGGTCTGGATGTTCTCTGTCTGCTAACCTTCCCAGCAACTCCATCCTTTTTTTTTTTATTTATTTATTTTTTTATTTTTAAGCAGCTGATGTCTGTGATTCTGCTTTTCCAAGCCGTCCCCTTCCATCCCAGAGGTCTGAACCCCAGTGCTTGCCCGCCCGCGCTCTCACGTGCTTCTCTCTCATGCGTCTCCCGTCCACTTGTCCCATGCTGCTTCTTCAGAGCTACATCCTTCTGGTTTCTAACCTGCGTGTGCCCTTTCGCCTCAGCCCATTTTCATTTCCACCGTCTCCTTTCCTTTGGCCATGCTCCTTCTCCACATGTGTATTTTCTCCTCTCTGGAGTGACATCAGCTTTGCCTTTCGTGAGGAATGGTCTTCAGTGCAGTCAACTGGAGTCCCTTTGTCTTTGTTCTTTACATCGAAACGTGTGTTACTGTCCCAGGTGATTTTCCTTCCTTTATGTTCCTAGTCTTCCAAGCATAGATGCCCGTTCCACACTCCTGATTCCTACCCTTCTCCGCTCTGGGGTCTTCTCCTAACAGTGGCAGCTTTGCTTCTCACCCCCATAGTCGGGACTCTTGTCTTCAAGGTGAAGGACCACGGCTACTGAGGTGTGAGTAGCCATTGACATCCTTCTCTCCTTTCCAGTCAGAAATCAGGATCTTGAGAACTGTGCTAACGTGCTTCCATGGACCCAATCCTGTCCCCCCCGATCCCTGTGTGGAAGCTGTCACCCACACTATTGGTATTTGGAAGTGGGGCCTTTGGGAAGTAATTAGGTTAGACGAGATCACAGACTAGAGCCCTGATGCTGGAATCACTGACTTTATAAGAAGAGGAAGACAGAGAGACCACTGGATCTGCCAGGACCCTGTCTTCAACTTTGTGCCCCACAGATCTCTAAGATACGAGCATCTGTCATGTTAAGCCACTCAGTCTGTGGTACTTTGTGATAACAGTCTGATCACGCTAATCTGGGTACCTCAAGGCCTCTGACCCACATCTGGTCCCTGGCAACACAGGTCACAATTTCATAACACAATGTTTGTCCAGGAAAATGTTAAATGTTTACACTTCCCGTATCTGAGTCTATAAACTAACCATGCTCTGTGTCTTCCTTCTTTCCCGAATTTTGTAAAGACCAAGTGGTTATATCCTCAAATTATTTATGGCCAAATGGGGGAAAATTGGAGGTGGTTAATATTTTAAGGCACAGGAATCCATCGTGGAGGTGCACAAACTTGTGTTCAGTGTTGGAAAGTTGGTTTTTACTTTTGTTCTTGTATCTCATAGATTGTTTTCCAGCTGTAAGCAAAGTAACCACGAAAGAACAGGGTCACTGGTAAATACTGACTCTACCCGCCTGGGCTAAAGCAAACCAATTTATGTTAGAGTATTTTCCACATTTTCCAATTCTGATTTGAAGTTTCTGTAAGCATGTAGGGTTCTGTAATTAGCTCTTGAGTCCTGTGATTAACAAAGAATGCTTGGGGCCTGGTGCTGCAGGGTGATGTAACCTTTCAGTGGAAATCACTTATTTTCAAAAATGAAGTTTGCTTTGCATTTAAAAACATAAGTGCCTTAATTATTTCTCTCTCTGGTTGATTAGTAGAAGTTGCAGAAAGGGGATTGTGATGTCTTTGCCTAGTATTTTTTAAAATTAATTTTAATACTAATTGAAGGCACGATCAAAGCTTTCTCAAGGCAGAACGATCCTGTATTTTTAATCCGTCTCATTTCACTCCAACCAATTAAACCCGGCAGACAGATGGGGCCAGAACATAGGTTACTGTGTAGACACGAGAATCCTGCCTCTATTTGTGGCTACCATAGTGCAGCCACATTTTTATTCATAAACACTTACAGTCTCATAGAAAACCCAAATATTTGTCCTCGAAAGTGATTGACAGAATAGTAAATCTCAGTCAAAACATAAAATCATACATTTCCCTATTGTTTTTTAGAACAGTAAAGTTGAATACCACAGTCTGTCAGATTTTAATAATTCTAATTATTTCTAAAAAACAAAAGAATGTCTTTGCCTTTTACTTCAGTTAAATGTAATTTTTTTTAAGTTTGGCTCAACTACGGATAGGTAAAGGAAGTGATTATTTCTTAAAGTTAAGGCGGGGATTCTTAACGAAACCAAATGAGATCTATTCGAAAGCCTTTTTTTGGAACTTGAGTGAAATCTCTGAAGGCCTTCGTAAGGGGAGTTTGTACAAACTTTCCTCGGGTTGAAAGGGATTGGGAAGGATGTCGGCAAACTGTTTCGGGTGCCGTGACCCATGCTGTGTGAACGCAGAAGGTTTGTGACTCAAGTGAACCGAGTTGCAAGTGTATTTGGAGTGTTATGAGCTTCACTGATCAATACAAAACACCAAATCGCATCTACAGGCCGAGATGGGCGAGGCCAACTGTGTGTGTGAACCAAAGGCTGAAGAGGAGAGCTCTCTGCGGTGTTAGCCTCCTAGATGTCTCACACACACAGACGCCCTCATGCACGCCCACACACACACACTGCACACACCCACACACGCACATGCACACACACACACGTCATTTCTTCTTCTGCATCTCCTATTTGCAAATAATCAATCGCTGATGGTTTTCAAAGGTGTAACTCTGGCCTTTCTGGAAACATGATTGGGAAGGAGGCTGAAAATATGTTTTAGATAATATTGAACTCAATTCTACAAGTAAATTTTGCTCCTGCTCTGAGTGAAAACAGGTGAGGTCACAGATTTGGAGATAATAGGTTTACCTTTATCTTTTTTTAAACTTTTATTAATGTAACTTATTTTTCAGAGACAGAGAAAGCAGGGTGTGTGGGGGAGGGGCCGAGAGAGAGGGAGACACAGAATCCGAAGCAGGCTCCAGGCTCCGAGCTGTCAGCACAGAGCCTGACGTGGGGCTCGAACCCACGAACCGTGAGATCATGAGCTGAGCCAAAGTGCTTGGGCAGAAGTGCAAAGAGCAGAAGTAGGGGCAGTCAGCAAGTGGGGCCTGCCCAGATTCCCTGCGGACAGAAAGCCCAGTGTCGCAGGGAGGGCCCAGGAAGCACGATGGTGCAGAGCAGAAGGAGACGTGGGGAGAGGCGCTGGGGAAGGGATGGGATGGGCAAGGCACGCGCTCTGCCTCAACAGGAGGACAACGCCATGTGTAGACACAGGAGGGACAGGAAGGGCAGGAGACGGGAGACAGGACGTGGGGACCCTGGGCTCTGTAGTTCTATAAACAGAATCTGAATCCCAGTTCTGCTGTTTGCTGCTTGGGGCATCTGGGCCAGCTTGCCTAACCACACTGGATTCCACAGTCCTTACCGTGGGACACGAGTGACGCTAGTGACCTTGTAACACGGACTGCACTCATTCCCGCACAAGGTCAGAGGCCTCATACACAGTGGTGGCTGAGTGTTTGGGGTCTAGACGTCGGCTCTCTGGGTGGAAATTCTCAGCCAGCCCCCAAGACTCTCTATCTGAATTTCTCCTCACCGGAGGATGGATGTGAAACCCCGACAACAACTGGCCTTACCCTGCGGGGCCTTAATAAATCATGCGTGTAAAATATTGAGTGCGATGACCCTCTTTCTAAAATTCTAATGTTTTGGGTCTGCTGTTCAAATGATGAAGACTTCTGAAGGGCCCTGAGGAAATTATAAATAAAAGGTAGTGAGATTGTGAAGGTCCTCATTTTACTTTCCTATCAATATCCCATAAGGAGTAAGACTCAGGGATTAAGAGGGGCTACGGTTTTTCACCAATAGAAACGTGCAGTGGGGGTAACAGAAAACTGCTGTAGATACCCTATGTTCAAGTGTTAAAAGATGTCACCAGCATTTGTTTTAGTAATTGATGTTAGGAAACACTTTCCGTTCATTTAGGAAACGTTAAGTGTCTGCTTTGTACTGAGACCTGTGCTAGAAACTAGGGGCACAGAAATGACATGTGCTGCCTAAGGGAGCAGACTGTGAATTGTCAGGAATGACAAAACAGAATATTGCGGCGGGACTCGAGGCGGAGCTCTGTGCTGCTGTCCCCGGGGGCACCCCCGTGCACACCATCTTCCGTGGTCTTTGCCAGGCCCTCACTGCTTCGCTACGATGCAGCTCCTGTTGAGAACGCATTACAGGCAAGGATGCGGCGGCCTCTCTTGGGGTCTTGTCTGCATTGAGAGGGCACCCCATTTCCTAATCAGGATTTCTTAACCTCGGCGTTAAGACATGAGGCACACCAGAAGTCTTTGTTGTGGGCACCGTGCTGTGCATTGGAAGGTTTTAGCAGCATCCCGTATCTCTACCCACCCGATGCCGGGAGCACTCTTCATCCGTGACAGCCGAAAATGTGTCTGCATATTGCCGTGTGGTTTCTAGGGGGACAAAATCGCTCCCAGTTGAGAACCGTGGGTCTAATGGTATGGATGGGGAGCTGTGAATGTCCTCACATGTGACTTAGCCCTGCCCTAGGAAGGTTTGGGCAGGGAAGGGACATGTGGTGTTGGGGAGCACAGAGGGTCGGTGGGGGGCAGGAAGGCAAATGTACCCCCAGGCTTTCCTCCTCTCTTCCTGCTCTTGTCCTGGATTTTTGTCTTTTCTCCCAAATGAATGAAGCGGATGAGGCCCCTGAGGGTAGGTCTTCATAGGTATCAGTTGTAGCCAAATGGCACCCTCTCCTTGTTCCAGCCTCGTAGATAACGACAGTGGATAATATGATTAAGTCTAAACTCCTCTTCTGTTCCCAGACATCTGTGTCCTTTTCTGATACAGCAAAGCAAGAAAATAGGTTTTCCTGTATATGCTGTTTCGGATTATAAAGGTAACCAGATTGTTTTGCTAGGACTGCCTTAGAGTACCACAGACTGGGGTGGCTTAAACAGAAGAGATTTGTGGTGCACCTGGGTGGCTCAGTCGGTTAAGCGTCTGACTTCGGCTCAGGTCACGATCTCGCGGTCCGTGAGTTCGAGCCCCGCATCGGGCTCTGTGCCGACAGCTCAGAGCCTGGAGCCTGCTTCGGATTCTGTGTCTCCCTCTCTCTCTCTGTGCCCTTCCCCTGCTCACGCTCTGTCTCTCAATAATAAATAAATGTTAAAAAAACAAACAAACAAAAAAAAAACCAGAGAGATTTGTTGTCCCGTGGGCCTTGAGGCTAGAAGTCCAGGATCCCAGTGTGGCAGGATGGGCTGGAGAAACGTCACTCTCGTTCCTGCTTCCACCTTCCATGGCATCGTTTCTGTGTGCCGTCACATCACCTTCCTTTATGCTTATCTGTGTCCTGAGCAAATTTCCCCTTGTTATAAGGACCCCGATTACATCAGATTGAGCTCCACCCTAAGGACTTCATTTTAACTTGACTGCTTTCGTAACAACCCAGTCTCCCAAAACGTTACATTGTCAGGGAATGGGGCTTAGGACTCCAGCTATGAACTTTGCGGGTGCACAATTCTACCGATAATAGTAGCTAACAGAGAACGCCTCTTTGGTGATGAAATGATCAAAAAGTAATGGGATAAGGGGAAAGGGGAGAGATTATAATGTAAGTAAATTTCATGTATCATAGCAGGACATCATTATGGAGAGTTGACAAATAAGAACTAGCAGTAGAAATGTATTCTTTGGTGACAGAGAGGTAATGCCTCAAAGAAATAGAAACAGAGATGGTTATAAAACCTGATTATAAAACCTATATTATGGTGTTTACATGAACGAGTCTCTTCTCAAATCGTGCTTACCATCTCATTAAGTGAAATTTAATTTCTAATGAAAACTTGAGGCATCATTAATTAATTAAAATCACAGAGGACTTGCTTTGCAAAGCCACGTGTTCAGCTCTGTCACTGTGCCGTAAAGGCTGCCCAGGGTATGAGGTTTTTTGTTTTTTTTTTTTTTTTTGCTATTGTAAAAAATTACTGCAAACTTAGTGGCTCAAAACAATATACTTCTGGGGATCCGACGTCCTAAAAGATGATACAGGGCTAAGATCATAGGGTTGGCAAGGCTGTGTTCCTTCTGGAGGCTCTAGGGGAGAATCTGTTTTCTGTCCTCTTCCTGCTTCTGGAGGCAGCCTGCATTCTTTGCCGTTGACCCTTTCTTCCTCTTCAAAGCTGGCAGCATTGCATCCTCAGATCTCTCTCTCTGACCCTGTCGGGCCCCCCTCTTTCACTTGTAAAGACACTTGTGATAACATTGGCCCAAAGGGATAATGCAGGGTACTCTCCCATCTCAAAGTCCCTAACATAATCACATTAGCAAAGCCCATTTTGCTCTGTAAGGTAATAGATTCATAGCATCTGGGGATTAGGATGGGGACATCTTTGGTGGGGGAGAGGCAGAGAAGGGTCCTTGCCCTGCCTACTGAACTCTGGAAGGGCCAGGGAAAGGCCGTTGTAGCTTGGATGAAGGGTGAGGCAGCAGAGGACGGCCAGTCTTGCCACTGAGAAAGGCTGTAGCTCCTACAATTCTATTAGCAGTACTGTGACCTCTTCTTCCAGTGGGGGCCATTTATCCAGTATCCCAGCGAAGGTGCCGGGGGGACAGCACATTCTGTCTACTGCTCCGTCTGACCTTGAAATCCTGGAGGAGTTTGTGAGCTCCTTGCTCGGTGTTGTGCTCTCAGAGGAGGTGCCGGCCCGTTACTCCTTCAAGCCAGAGGACGGATGAGAGTCCACACAGAAGCTGTGAGCCTGTGTAGTGTGGCTGCTATACGCAACTGTAAAAGTGTGCAGAGAAAATCTTCGAGTCTCAGTTTGCAACCGTATTAAAAATGGAACAATTTAAAATGCATATTCTGACAGAATAATTAAAATGAAAGAAAAATAATAGAGAATATATCATAAATAGGTTTGAAGAGGAGAAGGCAAGAAAAGTACTGATGTTGGAAGTATGAAATAAGGGAAAACTGTATTCACTATGTGCTCTGGCTTATCAATACTGTGGAGAGGCCCCACTGACCCCCACCCCCACCCCCACCCCGGAGGCCTCAGGAGCATATTTATTTAGTTGGAAATGGCAAAGTCATTGATTTTTTTATTCCTGCTACTTCCAATGCTGTCCCGGGGCTGTGCATTCAAACTAGGTGATAAATTCAATTAAAATAGAAATATCTGGCAATTACTAAATTCAATTGTCTTTATAGGAGTGCCATGCAGACACTTGCACAGATAATTACATGCGATTTGATGTCAAAACAAGGCAAGCCAAGAAGTTAAAAGAAGCCTGTGGTTCTTCTGTGTCTAAAATAATGTGGTAGGGCATTTTTTTCTAATTAAGATTTAAACAGGAAAATTATATATGTTGCCTTCTTAGGTTTATGTTGATTTCTGGAAGCAGCTTAAGAGTTATAATTAAAACCATAATTGAATTTTATAGGAACCACTCTCAGTGTGGTCAATTTCCTGGTCTTATCCAATATGAAATTCATGCAAAACACTCCCATCGTTTCTGTCCTAATTACGCCAATCTAGGAAGGGAAAGAAATTAAGAATAATTTCTTGCCAAGGTCAGTTTTTATAGATAACAAACATTTAATCAGAACAGGAAACCGCGTCCTCTGGAAGGGAGCAATTAAACTTGGAACGTTAGTTGTATACTGGTGAGGAAACCTTTGGTTTCAGATGAGTAGCACCTAAGTCCAGTTACTTGAAGAAGGAGAAGCCTTTCAGCCCCCTGGTTGGGGGAGGCACAGACAGGTGCAGGAGCCCCAAGGGTGTGTCAGGAAAAGCGTTCTTCGTTCTCCACGCCTGCCATGGTGACGTCATAAGGCACTGCCCTCGTTGTACACGTCGTGAATGCTTCTCCGTGCGTTGTGTCTCCTTGCGTTATGTTCGTTACGTTCCAGAAGTCATCGGCACTTCCAGGCACACCATCCCCAAGCCTTTGGTCTCTCCACTCATCATTTTAGTGCCCCATCAGCCAGAATTATTCAATGTAGTCCATCAGCCTTGAACACTGAAATGGCTTTTACGTAGCTGTTTTGTTGGAACTTGATGATTAGAAAGAAAAGAAAATCAGAAATCGAAATGGTACAGATCTATAGCAATGAACTGCTTAACATTCTGTCAGTGCTGGGGCAGACCTAAAACCTTGAATCTGTCAGCGTGAAACTTATGTAGTGAGAGGCAGTGATCCCATTTAAATACTTGGCCCGCCGTGCGTAAAGAAATATAATTTTGATGTTTGCATAATAAAAATTGTTTCCTATTTAACAGAACAAAACCATGCCCATTAACTTTTAACAGAAGAAAGAAAGCAAATCATGTTGTTTATTTCTTTAAGTTTTTTATTTATCTTGAGAGAGAGAGCAGAAGTGGGGGAGGTGGAGAGAGACCGGGAGGGAGAGAGGGAGAGAGAGACAAGCCCAAGCAGGCTTCACGCTGTCAGCATGGCGCCCGATGTGGGGCTCAAACTATGAGATCATGACCTGAGCCGAAGCTAAGAGTCAGACGCTTAACCACTTAAGCGACTGAGACGTCCAGGCGCCCCTCAAGTTATTTGTAATTAGGTTAAAATAAGGTGAAACTTTTTCAAGATATCCCAAATATTGCCTCAATAAATTCTTCAAATTACCAAGATGCAAATATTCATTTCAGACTCATTTAGAATCTCAGACTCTTCTAACTTATACTATAAAATGTATTTTAGCTGTAATTTTAATTTTGGAATTAAGAATTTGGGGCATCGCAATGGTTATCATTAATTGCATTTTGTCACTGTTAGAAAATGACAAACATGGTTTCCTGTATATTTTCCCCTGTCATTTAGATGGGTAAATGATAAAACAGGTTGATTGAACGCAGGTACTTAACCTGTAATCCCTGTAAGAAACTATTCCCACATGCTCAGAGAATGGAGAGTGGTTGGTAATGCATATTCTTGTTTCTGGAGAGACACTGCCTGTATCCATATTTAATGTAGCAGGCTCAGGCTTATGTACCTCCTGTCAGTGGAAGATTTTATAAGGCTACTCTCAACTGTCAGTTCTTGAATTCAGTCCTTTCCCTATGATATCAACGGGTTGCTTTTGCTCAGTACTTTAGAGGCACAAATGGTAATGAAAGCTTGGTATAAGGACAAGATGGATGTATTTTCTGCATTTCTAGTTGGTGGCAGGTCCCATATGAGGTCCCCTTGTCACCTCTTCTCCATCTCACCCTCCTCACATCTTCTTTGTGTTGGAGAGTTTAGAAATGTTACTGTGATCCTGTTTGACATGTGCTCCTGAAGCAAGTTGAGTCTGATGAACAGAAGCCAGCTCAGCACGAATGGACCTTTAGTCTCTCAGTGAATCCCAACACCTTTGCGTGAGGGGGAGGTCATTCAACTTAGACCAGGCATCTGACATGATGGCGTATGTGTGAATTACAAATCCTCCCTCTAGCCTTCCCCACAAAGCACTCCCGGCCCGTGACCTGGGTGTATGAACACTGCCAAAGGGGACCATCCTGCATCTTTGGTTTTGGAGACACTACCTCTGAGCTGATGGTAACCCCTGGGTTTGAAAATGCAAATGATTCCCTCAGTCAGAGAGGAGGATTCTGAGAGTTGGGTAAAATAGAATTTGGGGGCAGTGAGTCCTGCTGCCTGGAAACCCATTCTGTCATCATTTTCCCAAGACCTGACTGCAGAGTTGCAACAGCATCAGGCGGCAAATGGGAGAATGCCCACCCTTGGCTTCATGATCCCTGGAGGGAAGATAGTTGTATTTGGAAGAATCAAGGGGAAGCCCACATGAGTGGCTTCCCTATTAAAATTCTAAAACAAAATGAAGATTGCATTTCTGGGGAGAAATGCAGAGATGAGTGCGTCTGCCAAAATGCAGAAATTTCAGGTGCACTGTTTTCTCTCACAGTGCCATCTGACTCACTTGTTTGAGCTGTGTGCCAGATGGCTGGGACTCGGAGAAGGATGTAGATTCATAATTGCAGAAAGATGCCGATTCAGTTATAACTTTGGTCCAGATACCATTTGTTTTATTTGAACACATACCAGTGTGGCATCACATAGTTAATCATTGGCCCGTTTTTGACCTGTATTTATTCTCCCAGTATCTACCCTTTTCTAGATACCTTTCTTCATATAAACCTAACCAAGTTTTCGCAAGCATATGAGCATCGAGGTACACCTTACATGTCCCCCACTGCTTCATAGCTTTGTTTGTGGTCACGTCACTAAGTTCAGGCCAGGGGACTATAATGGTAGTGCCATAAACAACTTTTGCCTTGCACCCTTGAGTAACAAAGATGCCTTCCATTCTTTCTTCCTTCCAATTGGCTTAACAGTGTTAGTGCATGGCTGTAACCTAGAGATCGCAGATCAGATGTCAGGATGGCAAAGCCATCCTTCCAACATTTGGCCACTCACCCACCTCTGGGCTGTTGCCGAAGAGAGACCCTGACATCTATCCTGTAGGGACTGTTGTATTTTTAGTGTCAGCGTTATAGCAGCTTAGTTTGATGCCCAAATAATAGGGAATATAATTCTTTGTTCACTTAAATTCATTATTCCACACTCAATGTAGGATACTAGTATATTTGCAGAAATGTTCTCCCCATTGTCTCCTTGTATTCCACATCCCACCGAGTACTGCTTTCTCAGGATGGGCACTCTATCCATTGTCTACTCTCCTTCCAGATGCTTATGTTTTGTTGGTCACTCGAATTCCCTCTTTTTCAGAGTGCTTGGGTTTCTCTGTGTCAAGCTCTCCCTGTGCCATAGCATCGCAATGCAAACTCAGGTGCACTCCCTCACTTTCACAAAGGACAGCTCTCAGACGCACATGCACACGCACACACACACACACACACGCACACGCACGCACACACACAGGTGTCACAAAATTCACTGATTATTTATATACTCTAACATTTAAATTTTCCTCACAAGTAAAACAAGATGAGTGATTTTACAGTGGAGAAACCTGACAAACCCAGTGATCAAGGTCAGCATCCATCAACCATGATGTCATGTTGACAGGTAACCTTGATATCATGTAATGAGACGGTCACTTTGTCTCTGTGACCTTCCTCTCACATGCTCATAGCCTCCGTCAAATCACAAGGAAAACACTAGAAAACCCAGGATTAAGAGACATTCTACAAATTACCTAACTCACATCCCTCAAAGCTGTGAAGGTCATCAAAAACAAGGAATGTCTGAGAAACTGTCACGGTCTAACAAAGCAAGAAGACATGACCACTGAACATAATGTGATATCCTGGTTGGGATCCTGGAGTAAGAAGCCAACATTAGGGGGAAAACTAAGGAAAATCAAATAAAGTTTTGACTTGAATAATTATGTATCAGTATCTCTAGTATTCCTGCAACTTTCCTGTAAATCGAAAGCTAGTAAAAGTTTACTAACGGTTTTAAAAATGCTCTTCAGCATTTTCTCTCTTGCTGTGATTTCTTTCAGTTTAAAGGTGAAGTTCGGTGGGAGGCTAGAAAGTGAGGATTGCAAATGCAGAGAACCGTAGCTAGAACACGGAGAAACTCGGGAAGTAGCTGGAAGTTGAAGGAGAGATTTCATTCTGTTCATGTTAAAAATGTGTGTATTTAAATGTAGGTAGAGGGGTGCCTGGGTGGTTCAGTCGGTTAAGCGGCCGACTTCGGCTCAGGTCATGATCTCGCGGTCCGTGAGTTTTGAGCCCCGAATCAGGCTCTGTGCTGACAGCTCAGAGCCTGGAGCCTGTTTCAGATTCTGTGTCTCCCTCTCTCTGACCTTCCCCTGTTCATACTCTGTCTCTCCCTCTCAAAAATAAATAAAACGTTAAAAAAAAAATTTAAAAAAAATGTAGGTAGAAAGGAAGCATTGGAAAGAAAGGACAAAACTCTGGAAGGAGAGTAGACAATGGATAGAGTGCCCATCCTGAGAAAGCAGTACTCGGTGGGATGTGGAATACAAGGAGACAATGGGGAGAACATTTCTGCAATCGCAGTAGGAGATAAGGGAGAAAAGATTGCCCTTTTCCCAGGCAAAAATGTCAGCTTATGTTAAAAAGTTCCAATTGAGGACTTCACAGTCTCACAGTGACTGACTTCTGTCAGTCTTCACAGAAAAGTTCATAATTTGGCTGAGAATGAGGGAGATGGTCACGGGGTCAAAGGTTTAAAAAAACAGCACCCATCCAAAGATTCCAAAAAATGGAAGAAGTGTAAGAAGTCTTCAAGAACCTTGAACCAAAGACAAATATCACAAGGATTTACGGTGTTTATATTTTGTATCTTTCTTTCTGATTGTTGTTTTAATTTGGTATGTGGGCCACTTCCACTGTTCAGAAAACATGGCTTGTGGGGCTCCTGCACCTCCATTCATGGATTCAGCAAAAGAGAGGTGTTAGTGTTCTTTATTGAGGCAGAGAAATGGCACCCTAGTCGAGAAGTAAGGGCCGTGGGGCCAGGCTGCCTGATTCGAATCTTTGATGTCATGTTAGACAGGTACTCTGTCCACTTTCTCATCCATAAACTGAAGGTGGTACACATCCCCAGGAACTGTGATAACCAAACAAACGACACACACAGAGCACATAGGCCAGCGTTTGACACATGCATCAGCTCAGAGTTGGGCTCTGATGGGAGATGTTTGCAAAACTGGACCAGAGTAGTTAAATGCCTAGGCTAGATACCCAAAGAAATAGGAGATAGTGGATACTACAATGGAGCCAATGGAGGCGTTACAGGACCGGGGATGGTAGTTGTTGAGTGAGTGCATCAGCTAGAGGGGTAGGAGTGTTGGTGGCCAGAGAGAGAGAGGAATATTTAATATTAAGATGTCTCAGGTGAAGCCATCCCATGGATGACAAGGACGGAAAGATTGGGAATATTTGGAGAAGTTGGTGTTTGGTGACATCCATGGGGTGGGTCGTCAGAACACCCAAGTCGTAATTGTTTACTGGGATTCTGTAAGGACAAATTTAGAAATGGAGGGAAAACGAGAAGGGAAGAACGCTATGGGCATCACAACAAGGGCCACAGTCTGATGAACATAGGGGAAGTCAGGGAAAGGTCAGAACTCAATAGCTGGTAGGCAGAGAGGAGAAGTAATAAGACTGAGATATTGGAACTGTTATCAGATCAGTACAGCATTCCCAGAATGTAGCAGTGTTAAAAAGAAATGAAATTGATTTAATCTAGCACCTTATCACAGTAGATACTTTTTTTTTTTTTTGACAGAGAGAGAGTGAATACAAGCAGGGGAGACGCAGAGAGGGAGTGGGAGGGAATCTCAAGCAAGCAGGCTTCACCCATGCCTATCATTGACTCTGACGCAGGGCTCAATCCCATGACTGTGAGACCATGACCCAAGCCAAAATCCAGAGTTGGACACTCAACCAACTGAGCTACCCAGGTGCCCCAGTAAATTAATTTTTTGAGCTTGTTTGATTCCAGATGGCCCTCAAAGTAAAATGTGAATCTGCATATTCCTCTAAAGGTCTGATGTATGACTTCATACATGGTATTAGATTTATTTTGGCTGACAAGTAATGTGAACAGTAATTGTGGATGTTTGAAAATCGGTGTATTACATTGAAGGTCAGTGTCCTCATTATGTGTCGGATGCTTGATTGCACCTTTGAATGGCATCGTAATTCAGAGGATCTTCACATTCTTTCTCATCCGCACTGAAGTTCCCCTTGTGGAACATGCCGGTCATCAGGAAGAGGGCATGTGATAGGGACAAGATGGAATTGCTAAAGCAAAATGATTGTAGTGGAACTCTGGTTCTTTTTCTCATAAACTTTGTTACACCATTTTGCATGTAGAATGTGATAAAATCCAAGTCCTTCATTAACGGATGGCTTCAACATTCACATGCATAGGACATTTTTAATCTCTCAATTGTTTTTTTGGCTAACTGTGAACTTGACCTCAGAACTTCTATTTTTTTTTTCCCTCTTCTTCTTCTTTTTAGAGATAATAACCAAATTTGAATCTCTTTGAAGGGACATTTATGTCAAGGCTTTCGAAGGATACTAAAGTAACTAATCTGGATGGCTTCGGAATTCAAACTGAACGTGTATTTTGACTGGATGTGACATTCAAGAAAAGACCTTTGATATTGTCACAGTTTGCAAAGCTGTTACATAATATACTTGATTCAAGATCATGTCTTTGAAAACTCCTTACTGCTAATGTAATAGATAATGTTGATAACACCAACATTGAATATCATTTTCTAAATAACAGAAACTAATCACAGAAAACAGAATCACTACTACTTTACTGCCGGGAGTTAGTTTATTCTTGAAGGTAATTTTAACCTTACTGAATTTTATTATTTATTTATTTATTTAAATTAATGAAAAAAATATTTTGTGTTTTATTAATTTTTTTAATTTACATCCAAATTAGTTAGCATATAGTGCAACAATGATTTCAGGAGTAGATTCCTAATGCCCCTTACCCATTTAGCCCATCCCTCCTCCCACAACCCCTTCAGTAACCCTCTCTTCTCCATATTTAAGAGTCTCTTGTTTTGTCCCCCTCTGTTTTTGTATTTTTTTTGGCTTCCCTTCCTTTGTGTTCATCTCTACTGTGTCTTAAATTCCTCATATGAGTGAAGCCATATGGTGTTTGTCTTTCTCTGACTAATTTCGCCTAGCCTAATACCCTCTAGTTTGATCCACGTACTTGCAAATGGTAAGATTTCATTCTTTTTAATTGCTGAGTAATACTCCATTGTGTGTATGTGTGTGTGTGTGTGTGTGTGTGTGTGTGTGTGTATACACATCATCTTTATCCATTCATCCATCAATGGACATTTGGGCTCTTTCCATACTTTGGCTATTGTTGATGCTGCTATAAACATTGGGGTGCATGTATCCCTTCGAAACAGCATACCTGTATCCCTTGGGTAAATACCTAGTAGTGCAATTGTTGGGTCATAGGCTAGTTGTATTTTTAATTTTAATCTTACTGACTTATTTTAAAATTGTAAGCACATGGTGCCTATGTTTTGTGGAGAGCTTCCCTTTTGAAAGTGCACGGAAAGTTGCTTTCTTCTGTTTTTATGTAGTTGGAGGACGGTAAGTAGCTGGGAAGTTCTAATATTCTAGGGGCTTAGAGGCAAGGCAGCTGACAAGTGACCTCTGGTTCTTTTCCCATCATGTGATTCTAGAATTTCTGTAGAAACATCATGTGACCTGGAGACCCCAGTCATTGCTGACGAAATCTGTGCCTACAGTCATCTGCTACTATTGACTTTGAATCCATTCCAGGACAAGCTGTTTAGTCTCTGTGATAATGTAAATTCCTCATCAGTCTAGTGAGGGAGGTGGGTACTTCAGAGCTATTGATAATGATTTGCAATGGGTCATGCTAAGATTAATGGTGCAACTGAGGTCGCCAATTTAGCAACATGTATTCTACCATTTTGTGGTATCATTTTAGCAGAAGAAATTGATTTAGCTATGGGGAACAATGTTTTTGTCTTCACTGTGGGTTTCTCAAAGTGTGGTCCTCAGACTCACAGCATTTCTTAGGCCCCCATCCCGCACCTACACAACCCCATCCTCTAGTGGGTCCTAGAAATCTGTATATTAACAAACCTCTGGGGATTCTGTTTCAAGTTCAGGTGTGAAACCCACAGCTCAACCAGAGGTCACAGGTTTTCTCCACAGGGCCAGATAGTACGTATTATTGACTTTGTGGGCAGTTTGGTTTCCATCTCAGCCACTCAGGTCTACTGCATGAGCCTGATAATGGCCGTAGACAATAGATATGGCTGTGTTCCAGGAAGACTTTGTTTCTTTCCTTTTTAATTTTTCAAATTATTTTTATTTAAGTCCAAGTTACTTAACATATAGTTTAATAATGGTTTCTGGAGTAGAACCTAGTGATTCATCCTCACATATGACACCCAGTGCTCATCTCAGCAGGTGCCTTCCTTAATGCCCATCATGCATCTAGCCTACCCAACACTCCGCCCCCCAGCAACCTTCAGCTTGTTCTCTGTTTTTAAGAGTCTCTTAAGGCTTTGCCTCCTCTCTGTTTTTCTTTTATTTTTCCTTCCCTTCCCCTATATTCATCTCTTTTGTTTCTTAAATTCCACCTATGAGTGGAATCATATATTTGTCTTTCTCTGACTTATTTCACTTAACATAATACATTCTAGTTCTCTCCACATTGTTGCAAATGGCATGACTTCATTCTTTTTGATTGCTAAGTAATATTCCATTGTGTATGTGTGTATAGATATACACACCACATCTTCTTTATCCATTCATCAGTCAATGGACATTTGGGCTCTTTCCATAATTTGGCTATTGTTGATAGCGCTGCTGTAAACATTGGGGCGCATGTGGCCCTATGAATTAGGTTTTTGTATCCTTTGGATAAATACCTGGTAGTTTGATTGCTGGGTCGAAGGGTAGCTTTAGTTTTAATTTTTTGAGGAACCTCCACACTGTTTTCCCAAGCAGCTGCACCAGTTTGCGTTCCCACCAACGGTACAAATTTCTTTAAAAATGTAGTGGGTCTGGTCAGTGGGCTACAGTTTGCTGGCTCCTATTTAAAACTTCTCTTACAAATTTTAGATGAATTGGGCTTGTTTTCTGTAAATTGAAGACATATGTGAAGACACATGTATGTTTATTCCTGAGTATAAATTGAGGACATGATTTTTCATTATTTAAACTTGTAAGGCTTTTGTGTGTAAACAGAAAAGGATGCTTATGATAAAATTAATTTAGGGAACAATACTCATTTTAAACCATTAATATTATTTTTGGGTTCATTACAAACCCATAAGGAGTAAAATCTGACCTTAGATCTTATTACTTATCTTGGCATATCTGTTGCATGCCATAACCGTTGAATTGCAATAAATGAATTTTAACACCTCCTCTAAGATAGGAGGGCTTCATATATATCACTGCCCTCACCATACAGCTAATACATGAATGCCTTTGATCATTTGAGAAATCAGACTTCGGAAGCTGTGTCGACCAAAACTGTTTACCGTTATAGATGTTCCTGATCATGTAGATGCTTCGTATCCAACAGTTTGGAATTAGAGAATGTATCAGTCAGGTATTTAATCTGTGATAGAACTTTGCATGATTCGTTTTCTAGTATTTTCACGTTGCAGCCCTAGGTTTTGTTTTTTGTTTTTTTTTTTTCAACGTTTATTTATTTTTGGTACAGAGAGAGATAGAGCATGAACGGGGGAGGGGCAGAGAGAGAGTGGGACACAGAATCGGAAACAGGCTCCAGGCTCCGAGCCATCAGCCCAGAGCCTGACGCGGGGCTCGAACTCACAGACCGCGAGATCGTGACCTGGCTGAAGTCGGACGCTCAACCGACTGCGCCACCCAGGCGCCCCTGCAGCCCTAGGTTTTAATGTATGTTGTTTCCGATTTATGGTTGAGCATATTCTGGTAAATCAGTTCTTTCAACTGCCCGTGCAGCACCATGCTTTGAATTGGTGCCACAGTGGATTTCCTTTTCAATCAATATAAACGTGCTTATTTCTAAACCTCATCGGCTGCTACAAAGGTCCAAAAACCAAACCCAAGTGACTCCATGTGGTTTCGAGTTCTTTGCTGGGAGACATTTGGAATGGAGTTTGATGGAATCTGCGTTTCCAGCCATGGCAAGCTGGTCCAGTTATCTGTCCCCATCCACTCTCCTCTGAGTTCTAATACTGTTTTGCCAGTCACAGAAATACTAATGTAAATAGCTCACATTCATGGTTTCCAGAAATTTTTAATGCCAGGAAGTGTTCTCAATATATAGAATTTCCTTTTTTCTAGATCCATAAATATGATTTAATAATATACCATGTTACTCATGGTATTTACTCAATTTTACTTAAACTTTACTTTACTTTACTTAAACTTTACTTAAACTTTACTTTACTTAAAATTTACTCAATTTTAGCAATATATTATAAATACTTGTATATATATGTATACAGTACCATTTACAATGGTAATTGTAAACTGTTTTCTATTCCCTTCCATATCTTAAAATTGAAGCTGATAGGAGGTCTTTCTTTTAATTTTTATTCTGACTTTTATTCCAGCATAGTTAACATACACTGTTATATTAGTTTTCGCTGTATTTAGTTCTGACTTGTATTCTCACATAGTTAACCTACACTGTAGTTTTCACTGTACTTAGTTCTGAGTTGTATTCCTGCACAGTTAACATACACTGTTATATTAGTTTCCGCTGTATTTAGTTCTGACTTGTATTCTCACATAGTTAACCTACACTGTTATATTAGTTTTAGCTGTATTTGGTTCTGACTTGTATTCCCGCACAGTTAACCTACACTGTTATATTAGTTTCCGCTGTATTTAGTTCTGAGTTGTATTCCGGCACAGTTAACCTGCACTGTTATATTAGTTTCCGCTGTATTTAGTTCTGACTTGTATTCTCACATAGTTAACCTACACTGTTATATTAGTTTTAGCTGTATTTAGTTCTGACTTGTATTCTCACATAGTTAACCTACACCATTATATTAGTTTCCGCTGTATTTAGTTCTGACTTGTATTCCCGCACAGTTAACCTACACTGTTATATTAGTTTTTGCTGTATTTAGTTCTGACTTGTATTCTCACATAGTTAACCTACACTGTAGTTTTCACTGTACTTAGTTCTGAGTTGTATTCCGGCACAGTTAACATACACTGTTATATTAGTTTCCGCTGTATTTAGTTCTGACTTGTATTCCCGCATAGTTAACCTACACTGTTATATTAGTTTCTGCTGTATTTGGTTCTGACTTGTATTCTCACATAGTTAACCTACACTGTTATATTAGTTTCTGCTGTATTTAGTTCTGACTTGTATTCCCACACAGTTAATATACACTGTTATATTAGTTTCCACTGTATTTAGTTCTGACTTGTATTCTCACATAGTTAACCTACACCATTATATTAGTTTTCGCTGTATTTAGTTCTGACTTGTATTCCCGCACAATTAACATACACTGTTATATTAGTTTTTGCTGTATTTAGTTCTGACTTGTATTCTCACATAGTTAACCTACACTGTAGTTTTCACTGTACTTAGTTCTGAGTTGTATTCCGGCACAGTTAACCTACATTGTTATATTAGTTTCCGCTGTATTTAGTTCTGACTTGTATTCTCACATAGTTAACCTACACTGTTATATTAGTTTTAGCTGTATTTAGTTCTGACTTGTATTCTCACATAGTTAACCTACACCATTATATTAGTTTCCGCTGTATTTAGTTCTGACTTGTATTCCCGCACAATTAACATACACTGTTATATTAGTTTTTGCTGTATTTAGTTCTGACTTGTATTCTCACATAGTTAACCTACACTGTAGTTTTCACTGTACTTAGTTCTGAGTTGTATTCCGGCACAGTTAACATACACTGTTATATTAGTTTCCGCTGTATTTAGTTCTGACTTGTATTCCCGCATAGTTAACCTACACTGTTATATTAGTTTCTGCTGTATTTAGTTCTGACTTGTATTCCCACACAGTTAACATACACTGTTATATTAGTTTCCGCTGTATTTAGTTCTGACTTGTATTCCCGCACAGTTAATATGCACTGTTATATTAGTTTCCACTGTGCAGCATAGTGACTTACCAATTCTGTGTATTACTCAGTGTTCCTCAAGATGAGCGTACTCTTAGTCCCCATCACGTATTTCACCCATCCCCCACCCACCTCCCCTCTGAGAATCCCAGTGTGTTCTCTGTAGTTACAAGTCTGTTTCTTGGTTTGTCTCTTTTAACCCCCTTTGTTCCTATGTTTTGTTTCTTAAATTCCACATGAGTGAAATAATATGGTATTTGTCTTTCTGTGACTTATTTTGCTTAGAATTATACTCTCAGTCTCCATCCATGTTGTTGCCAATGGCAAGATTTCATTCTTTTTCATGGCTGAGTGATACTCCATTGTGTAAATATATACAACATCTTTATTCATCTACTGATAGATACTTGGGCAGCTTCCATAATTTGGCTGTTGTAAATAATGCTGCTATAAACATAGGGGTGCATATATCCTTTTGAATTAGTGTTTTCATATTCTTCGGGTAAATATCCAGTAGCAGAATTAACTTCATCACATGGTAATTCTATTTTTAATTTTTTGAGTAACCTCCATACTGTTCCACAGTGGCTGCACCAGTTTGCATTTCCACCAACAGTGCAAGAGTGTTCCTTTTCATCCACATCCTCACCAACACTTGTTGTGTTTCTGATTTTAGCCATTCTGACATGTGTGAAGTGATATCTCTTAATTTGTATTTCCTTGGTGATGAGTGACATTGAGCATCTTTTCCTGTGTCTGCTGGTCATCTGTATGTCTTTGGAGAAAATGTCTGTTCATGTCTTCTGCCCATTTTTAATTGGATTATTTGTTTTTTGGTGTTGAGGTGGATAAGTTTTTATATGTTTTGGATACAGCCTCTTTATCGGACATGTCATTTGCAAATATTTCCCATTTAGTAGATTGTCTTTTATTTTTGTTTATTTCTGTTGCTGTGCAGAAGCTTTTTATTTTGAGGTAGTTGTAATAGGTTTTTTTTGTTTGTTTGTTTTTTGTTTTTGTTTTTTGCTTTTGCTTTTGTTTCCTTTGCCTCAGGAGACGTATCTAGAAAAATGTTCTTCTGGCTGATGTCAGAGAAATTATACCTGTGGTCTGTTCTAGGATTTTTATAGTTTCGGGTCTCATGTTTAGGTTCCTAATCCATTTTGAGTGTATTTTTGTGTATGATGTAAAACAGTGGTCCAGTTTCATTCTTCTGCTTGTAGCTGTCCAGTTCTCCCAGCACCATTTGTTGATAAGACTTCTTCCCATCTTCCCTGCTTTATTGCAGATGAATTGACCATATATGTTTATTTCTAGGCTCTCTATTCTGTTCTCTTGATTTGTGTGCCTATTTTTGTGCCAGTACCATAGTATTTTGATTACTACATGTTTGTAGTATAGCTTGAAATCTGGGATATTGTCATATTTCCAGCTTTGCTTAGCTTTTTCAAGATTGTTTTGACTATTCAAGGTCATCTGCGATTCCCTACAAATTTCAAGATTGTTGTAGTTCTGTGAAAAATGCTGTTGATCTTTGATAGTGATTATAGTAACTGTGTAGATTGCTTTGGTTGGTGGACATTTTAACAATATTGTTCTTCCAGTCCATGAGCATGGAATGTTTTCCCGTTTGCCTGTGTCATCTTCAGTGTCTTTAATCAGTGTTTTATAGTTTTCAGAGTACAGCTCTTTCACTTCCTTAGTTAGGTTTGTTTCTAGATATTTTATTACTTTTGGTGCAATTGTAAATGGGATTTTATTTTTAAATTTTTTTAATGTTTGTTTTTAAAATACAGAGTGTGAGCGGGGGAGGGGCAGAGAGAGAGGGAGACACAGAATCTGAAGCAGGCTCCAGGCTCTGAGCTGTCAGCACAGAGCCCGATGCAGGGCTCGAACTCACGAACGGCGAGATCGTGACCTGAGCTGAAGTCAGACACTTAACCCACTGAGCTACCCAGGCACCCCTAAATGGGATTGTTTTTCAGTGCAATTACATAATTTATTGATGATAGAAAATCATTTTCTACTCTCCTCTAAATTTACCAAGTCCAGGATTATTACAAAATAGATTTTGGATAGCTTATAGCCCAAACATAATCTTTTACTAACTAGAGAACCACTATAAATGTTTGCGGTGATATTGAGTGAATGAATTAATGAATCGACCAATGGAGCAGTACCTGAATTTAGGAAAAATTCTTTTTTTTCAGGAACATTAATTGTAATGTACTTTAACAAAACAGCCCCATGTAACTGCTGCAAAATGATGGGATATGATTGCCTTTTGTCCACATGTGGAAGCATGTATATATTAATTTATGCTGGATATATGTATTTTTTCTCTTGGTTAGTATATTCATTTTATGTTGTATACTTTTTTTGAAACAAAATTGCTCTAAAAGCCTGTTTGGTTATAATGAAGTTTCCGTAGGCACTAAAGCAAAAAAAAAAAAAAAAAAAAAAGATACTAGTTTCATTCCTGTTGCATACAAAATTTGAAAAATGCTAATTCTGGATCATTTTTAACTGCTTTTTTTCCTGAATTTGACTATGTTATAGTTATTTTTATATGTACTTTTTATTTCTTCCTTGCCAGTTATTATTTTTTAAATTTTTTTGCATTTTGAAATTGATCTAGCGGGGCTCCTGGGTTGCTCAGTCGGTTGGGCGTCCGACTTCGGTTCAGGTCACGATCTCTCAGTCCATGAGTTCAAGCCCTCATGTCGGGGTCTGTGCTGACAGCTCAGAGCCTGGAGCCTGTTTTGTATTCTGTGTCTCCCTCTCTCTCTCTGCCCCTCCCCCACTCATTCCCTCTCTCTCTCTCTCTCTCAAAAATAAAATAAAAACATTAAAAAAATTGACGTAGAGATTATGTAACCCATAGAGACCTCAAATATTTCTTCACCGCTTATGTAACAGGCCTACGAGAGCCTCCTCCTGGTTAGGCAAAGGATACAGCACAGGTGAGAGGAAGGAGGAAAGCCGGAGCTGGAAGGGGAGAACATGAGGCGCCCCTGCAGGGGTAGAGAAGACGACAGCCCACGCTCTCTAGGGGCGCATGCGCCCTACTCGCCCCTCCCGGAGAGCGTGTCAGGGAAGGAGTTGCTTCAGCAGGGAACATCCCAGAGGATGACGTCATCAGACGACATGTGGCTTCCAGCCACAGGAAGTGGAGCAGAGTATCTGCAGAATTCAGATACTGCAAATGACTTTCTTTTTTAAAATTTTTAATTCTAGTACCTTTAACAGAGTTCTGTTAATTTACATTATTGCAAATAACTCTTCCACAATCCTGGTGTAAGTACAGACTGGCACAAGTCCCGAGGAGAACTACATGGCACTCTCTGCCAATATTAAGTATGTTGATGATTTGATCGTGATTCTTGGCCAAGCCATTTCATTTTTGGAATTTCTACAGATATGCTTGTGTGTGTGTGCAATAGGGCATTTGCACAATTCCATTTATGATTGACATGGTGATAGTGAAGGATTCCCCACAACCGAAGCCTGTCTCAGTAGAGAAAGGATTAGGTAAAGTTTGTGTACTCTGGTGATGAGAATGCCACTGCAGCGTCAGGAGAAGAAACATTGTCCGTGACACGATGTCATGTGGAAAAAAGGAAGTTGCATATCCGTGTGCATGCTCTATTTACTGTGTAAATGAGGGGAAATGCACCTGTATGACTTTTCGTAAAGTCATACAAGGGAGGGATGTGGAAGAAGCCCGTGAAAGTGCTTATCTGCGTATGGGGTTGGTCTCTGGAATTGGGGACAGGATTCATGGAGGTGAAGGCTTCCTGGGAGACAGGAATAAAACCAGCTTGACCTACCAATTCTCTGCTGCCACCGTGATGAATTCATGGCCAGTTTGGCATCATTGGAACTCCTAGGCATTCCCCCCACCCTAGAATAGATGATTTTGAACAAAATCTCACACGTCATAGAATTTGACATATAAATTTTAATTTCTGATTACAACATCATTATTGTATGTTAAAATAAAAATAATTCGTTAAATAAATATGCAGTCTTTAAATTGTTCCATATACTATATGTATACAAACTATGTATAAAAATAAGTTGCCCTGTTATACTTATGTATTTATATTTATATACCTGTAGTTCTATATTTCTATATATTTATATGTATAGGAGCAAATTGTGTATGTGTGCATAAATCCATTTGCTTGACTTTAAGCAAGATCCATGCATAACAGTATTATAAGTATACAGAATGCAACTGCATCCAATGTATACAATTAAGGGCATACATTTCTTTTTAAATGTGACATAGTCGAACAAAGTGAGATGCATCTCTGGTTGGACCGCACCTAGGCACACTCTAAATTATTGTGTGTGTGTGTGTGTGTGTGTGTGTGTGTGCACGCTCACATGTGTACAGGCATATATGTTTATGTGACTACCTGTGTGTATTATTATTTATTAAGAGAGCGCATAGCTTTCATTTTCAAAGGAATTTATGGCCCAAAGAATATGAGCCATTTGCTAGATAGGTTAAATATTGTTACATTTGCATAAACTTTTTAAGATAGCATCTCAGGTGCACTGGGCTGGCTCAGTCCTTAGAGCACGTGACTCTTGATCTGGGAGTCATGTGTGCGACCCCATGTTGGGTGTAGAGTTTACTTAAAAAAAATTAATATCTCATCTGTCACACATATTTAACACCTTTCTGCATCCTACAAAGCTAGGTTCAACTTTAAAACTACAGTATCGTGTACACAGAATAATCACCATAGAAATGTGAATTAAACAGGCATGCTCTAGGCATTGAGTGGGGTAGGACACCACTTTAAATAGCAGAATTACATCTATATGTATAAAAGCAAGAAAGAGATTGTGAAACCCCTAAAAGCCACTGGCCAAGAGAAATGTCACACAGACACTGAGAAATCTTTGCAATAATTGTAGCAGCCTTAAATTATGGAGTGACACAGTGTGACAGAGATTTCTTTAGAACACAGAAATGAATCTGCCAAGCCCCCAAACAGTCATGAATGTACCAACTGACCTTGTCATTAGAGAACCAAAGATGCTCTCGCCTGGAAGGCTACCGTTGCTATGGGAGAGGAAAGGTGAGGTTGAAACATAACCAGAGTTAATTATAACCAGTGCAAGGAAAGAGTGTCTCTCTTGTATAAGTAATAACAAGTCATTTTATAAATTTAAATGAGTGTCATCCTCACAAACTTTTTTTTTTAATTTACCACAAAGGGACTGATGGGCTTGGTTAGGAAAAAAAGCTAAATATTTATTTGTGATGTCATAAAAATGAGTTATGGCTATTAATAATTACATAAATTATGAAATAAACATCTTAAAATTATTTTTTTCTCTGTTAAGGAAAGATCCTCTTTCTGTTTTTCTGCATATTTGCTACTTAGAGGACACTTTGCACTCCAAATGTGTGTGGGTTCTCCACACACCGGGCAATCCTGTGACACCAGTTGAGTATCCTACAGTTCCACCCAGTGTGACCCAGTCCACCTGGAGATTGGGTCAGGTCCACAGGGTAAATTGTGTCCCACAAGACAGCCCTTCCCCACCCTTCAGATGCTAATCTGACATCCAGATTGCCACCTGTGTTAATGGCCATCTGTCTATAAATCAAAGATTCCCCCTCCTAAGTTTTCATTAATTTGCTAGAGCAGCTCACAGAATTCAGGAAGACATTTTATTTACTGGATCACTGGTTTATTATAACAGGATATACTCAGGAGCAGTCAGACGCAGGAGATAAGTAGGTTGAGGCATGCGGGGAGTGGCTGGGGCTTCCATGGCATCGTAGCACCAACAATATTCATCAACCCGAAGATCCCCAGACCCTGTAATTCAGGATTTGGATGGAAGTTTTACTCAATGGACAAGATTGATTAAGTCATTGGTCATTAGTGATGGAGTGGATCTGAGCCCCTCTCCCCTCCCCGGGAGTCACAGTTGGGACTCAATGTTCCCACCCTCTCAGTACACGGTTGCTTCCTCCTGCTAGGCTGCCCCCATCCTTACATGCCTTCCAAAAGGTCACCTCATTCATAGGAACTGAGGTGTGGTTGAAAGGGGCTTGTCACAAATAACAGGAGCACTCATTTCACCTTTGTACCCCTGGAGCTATTTCAGGAACTTAAACAAAATTAAGTTCTGTAACCAAGATGCCTTTTTGCTCTTAGAGTGGAAGTTACAAGAGTGTTAGCAGCTGTGTTGTGCCAGGGACCATGGACAGAGACCAAATCTATATTTCTAATTGTAAATCACAGTATCACAGCCACACAACAGCTGTGTTTAAGTCACTCATGAAGACGTGATAAAATGTGGAGTCCACTCTTGATTGATCTGTGTTTGGCTCTTTAATTACTACTCTTCCACTTCACCTCTCTCAAAGTATCTGATGCTTGTTTTTCCCTGGACAGATACTGAGGGTACATGGTGTGTAAAAAGAAAGTTGATGTTTCAGAACACTAACCCCCTGCCTCGTTTTACTTCCATGTGGCACTATACAGTAACCAGAAATTCAGAAGTTACTTCCATTTCTTAGCAAAGGCTTCCATTCCTGACCTCCCAGTGTGGTTCAAAAGTCCCTGAAACAGGGACGCCTCCGTGGCTCAGTTGGTTAAGCATCTGACTCTTGGTTTTGGCTCGGGTCATGATCTCACAGCTCCGTGGGTTCGAGCCTGGCGTTGGGCTCTGCACTGCCAGTGCAATGGGATTCTCTCCCTCTCCCTCCTTCCCTCTCTCCCTCCCTCCCTCCCTCCCTCCCTCTCTCTCTGCCCCTCCCCCACTTGTGCTGTTTCTCTCTCAAAATAAAGTCCCTGAAACAGCTTGTGGTTGAGAAGGAGCACTCAGTGTGGTGACACAGGTGACTTCTCAGGATTTGCCGCATATAGGTCACCCTTCTGTATGGAGCATAGAAGCACAGCTGAGGCACAGAGGTACAAGAGCACCTGGCCCCCAGGGATCCCAACAGACAAGTTCAGCCGCTCGCCACTGACCAGATCCTAAGGCAGAGAGAGAGAGGGGAGGTGGAACAAGAAAGTTATTTCAGTGAGGACAACACTGGGAAGACAGCAGGGGCTAACATCTGAAAGACTGTCTCCAAAGTGCTGACAATACTTCCAAGTTTCTATAAGGAAAATGTGGGACAAGGTCAGTGGGTGCCTGCAGGTGGGCAGTGAAGGTCAGGAGCATCACTGTGGGCAGTGAGGTCAGGTCCATCACTGTGGGCACTGACGGTGAGATCCGTCACTGTCTTGGGGTCTTGCGGTCTTGCTGGCTCAGGGCAGTCCTTATTGCTTGAGGGGGTAGTTTCGGTTCCCATGAGGCAGTGCTTCACTCTCAGGATCTTTTGCCTGATTTAAGAGATAAGCTGGAAAGAAGTTTTTAATTAGGAAGTTAGAGGTCAAAATGGAGGTGGTTGAAGGCCTCTTTCAGAATGGCCAGCTGCTGCCCTCATTCCTGAGATCCGTTTGGTCTAACTTCTTTGAGCATCATTGACGGTTCATTAACACTTGTGTTTTCTGTGGCCACCCCGTGTGTATTGCATGTTGTTCAGGGAGAGACAGGGTTCAGTCCTTTGGAGGATGTGGCACACCTCCACCTTTAGATCTTTACTAAAGACAAACATCCTGTCTTACAGGGTGGCAAAAACAAAGCTCAGGAAAATGGGATAGTGGGCTATATTGCCTACTCAGTTTTCAAAGGAGAAACCAAAGAAAAAATTGATGGACTTCAAAGTAAGAAAATGTATTCTACAATAAAATAGTTTTTTTTTATTAATGGATTCGTTTCATGGCCTCCTGGGCCGTAAAGACTCGCTGAAAACAGTTCCAAGATTGAAGTTGACAAGGTCACTGAAGGCAGTTTTTCTGGCCCAGAAGACCACTGACATCTCGGAATTGTTGTTCACTTTCAGTGATGCCCAGATAAGTTAAAGAACGAAGCATGCCCAGATAAGTTAAAGAACGAAGACAATAAACATGTTCAAATATCCTTTCTCAAGGCACGCAGAGTCGCCATTTCAACCGTATCTCCTGGAGAAGGGTTCTGAAATGGAAAGAGAAGAAATTAATGAAAGGTACACTCGGGAAATGATACTTCTAGAGTTCCCCTAATTTTATTCAGTAGATGGAAAGTCTACCCACTGGATAGAAATTAAGTTGTATGGTAATAATAACTGTAAATACCCAGTAAAAACCAAACTGCAAACCCTGTGCTAACAGGCTATATAGTTATGTATCCGTGAATTAGGTAATCTTTGCAACAGAGGGGAGACATATTTTACCATATTTTTAAAGATTTTTATTTTAACTCCAGTATAGTTTACACACAGTATCCTATTAGTTTCAGGTGTACAATGCTGTGATTCAACAATTCCGTATGTTACTCACTGCCTATCATGATGAGTACTATTTTTACCATATTTTAAATAAAAAAATTAATCCCATATTTCAGATAAAGACAGTAAAGTTTCAGGAGCTTAGGGAACTTGGCTGAAAGTTACATATCAATTATATGAAAAGATTGGAGCCTGATTAGAACTTTTATCTTAACTGCTACTGTATATCTCCCTAAGTTTACAAAAGTAAACAATCAAGGAAGAAAAATACCAATAAATGAAATTGAATAGGGAAAGGAAGCAATGAAAGTACGAATAAATTCACTCATCATAGAGGCTCCCTCTTTATTATGCAGTACTCTGCTTAATATATACATAAGGTTCACCTCCATTATTGGTTCATCAAGTTAGCAATTCATTTCATCTTTCTCTGAGGTTTTTCTCAGTGGGGCGGGGGGCGGGGGAAGTGTGCCAGAGAGAAAGTTCTAATTGTGAATGGAGATTAGGAGGTTCTTTGTAAATGGGTATTTAAGAGCTATATCCAGAGTTATGTTGATGCAAGTATCATATATCAACACACAAAGTATATAGCGTTAGCTTTCATGATTTTCCAGTTTAATAGGGTAGTTTTCATGCATGTTTGGAAAATACAAAATCATTCACGAACACATTACCTATTTCAGTGTATGCATTTTATTCAGTAAATAAATTGACACCTGGCTAAGGTAAATAAATTTATGACTTTGATAAAGCACAGAGGACACAGAGACATTTACGTAGCATTGAAAGTCTTTGGCCACTGGGTGTCATGGTTTTCCCCTGTAATGGTTAACCCTTCAACAATACTTGAAGGGACAGAAATAGTCAGTGTTAACATAGGTAGCACTGTAAATGGAAAGTTGTATTAAACTATGCACAACTGTTTTTTCAGATTACTATGTTGTGTGGGAAGCATGTTACCAGTATCATTTTCTACCTAAAAGTGGCTGATGAGGGTTAAATCTCTAAAAATTTAAATCACAAGGTATTGTGTAATTGTGTTGGCCGTACTTGGGTTTTATTCCGATCTGAAGGATGTGTTCAGTGCAGGTATGCATGTGCTTGGGTATGGTGTTTCAAGCAGTCTTTGCTCTAAAGAATTTCCAACTATAAAGATGTACTGATTATTAGATGTACTAATTGTATTTTAGTACGTAACTGCTCCTACCTTTGCCTCGTGTACATGTATGTGGTGGCAGGTGTCTTACACAATACCTAGCGTTAGGGAGCACCAGGCAGCCTTAGGAATATGGCCCACTCGGCCAAGCGAATGGAAGTGAGCTGTTGGGACAGTCCCAGTTGCTTGCTCTGCAACCGAAATGCTGCTGAGTTTGTAGAAAACCCCATAAAGAGAGAACAGGCTGGTGGAGGAGAGGGTCTGATGCTCTGAGGACGCCACAGACAAACTCCTTATATGGTATTTTCTCATTTTGAAAGCATATTCCTGCCAGAGTTCTAAAGGTGAGTCTGATGAAGCAGTCGACTCATTTAGAAGTCAGCATTGAAGCCCCGTCATGGAGATACGTGTAGGGAAAGTGTTGGAAAAGATGAAAATGGGCTCATGAGCTATCTTATTGTTTTGTTTTTGTCATTGCTGTTTAAAAGAAAGTGTAGACAATCTCCAAGTTATGCTTGAGTGCGTAACACTGAATCCTTGACTCAGTCTCTAAAATGTTATTTTTTTAAGTAATCTCTACACCCAACATGGGGCTTGAACTCACAACCCCGAATCAAGAGTTTGTGCTGCAGTGACTGAGCCCGCCAGGGGCCCCTCGTTGACTGAATCTTTAAATGACGCTTCTCACATATTCGAATTGTTATGGGCATTGAATAATTGCTTTTTGCTAGTCATACTGATCTCTTTATCAGGAAAGGGGTGGCAGGGGCGACACAATAGCCACTTAGAATTACCGAGGAAGGTACAATAGTAGGAGTTCGCAAAATGCCTGGGTTAGACATGGAAGACCTACTTTCATATGAATGAAAGGATTTTTTTTTTTCCTACTCATTGTGAAAACACAGCAAATTCCCCCTTCTCTCAAATCCGTGTTCGATTTTGTTTGTGGAAATGGTGACACAGGAGGAATAAAAAATCAGTGATGGGACACCTGGGTGGCTTAGTTGGTTAAGCATCTGACTCTTGATTTCGGCTCAGGTCATGATCTCATGGTTTGTAATTTCGAGCCCCCACATCAGGTGGTGCAGAACCTGCCTGGGGTTTTCTCTCTCTCTCTCTCTGTCTCTCTCTGTCTCTCTCAATAAATAAACTTTAAAAAAGTCAGTGACATGGGGCGCCTGGGTGGCTCATTCGGTTAAGTGTCCAACTTCGGCCTAGGTCATGATCTCACAGTTCATGAGTCTGAGCCCTGCGTTGGGCTCTGTGCTGACAGCTCAGAGCCTGGAGCCTGCTTCAGAATCTGTGTGTCCCTCTCTCTCTGCCCCTCCGCCACTCATGGTCTGTTTCTGTCTCTGAAAAATGAATAAGCACTTAAAAATTTTTTTAAAAATTAGTGACGGAATGGAAAAGTGTTATTCTCGGTTACAGTGCCCCACAGGGGAAAAATTTTTTTAATGAGATGAAAACCACAAAAAACAAAAATCACTCCGTAAGTAAACATTTTCAGTGTATTTACTATTTGAATGAAACTCAAGTCCCACCTCCATAAAACCCCTCTACTTAAGGAATCTGCAGGTTCGTGGATAGTCAGATACCAAATAATCACAGAAAATACGTCATTGAAAATGTGACACATTCTGTTGGAAGACCTGTCTGGTTCGGGGGTACAGGAGACGTATCCCTGATGGATTGATGTTTTTCCCTCAGGCCTGGGCGGAACAGAGCGTGGGCCAAGTTGGTGTGAGTTCCCCAGGGGGCACTCCTGAAGGATGAGGTGCTGGGAAGGTTGGGGAACTGAGAGACTGGTTCTGCAGTTGGAATTTACAGGATGGGGTGGGTTGGGGCATTACCAGGGAGAGGAAGCACATGATAAATGTGGAGAGAACAGAAAGGAGGAAGTCTGCTGCATGGCTTTCTGGGAAGAAGTGAGAATCGTGGCCATTCCTCAAGAACAAGGGAGAAGACAGTGACAGAGCAGTCCGCAGTCGGCATGGAACATAGCCGGGAGACGTTGGTAGCCTGCCTGTGAGAGGGTGCGGTTGGGTGAGGGTTGGAAGGCGCTGACCCATGATTTGCAGTTGAAATTGACCAGACAGAATGATACTTTGTAATTCGGTGTTGGGAAGAGGCTGGTGAGGGGGTCCCCAGGAACGTGTCTCAGGCTTGTGGTTTGCATAACCCGTGGACATGCATTGAGGGATTGAGTAGTGGATGGAACGTGGTCTGAAGAGAAAGGTTATTCATTCTCTCTGGAAATAGGGACCTTGGGATATCTTGGAAACTTGGTGGAGGTAAATATTGAGGAGACGTCTTACTGGTCTAAATCTCAAAAGAGAATACTAACTAGGGATGTTGTAAGAGTTCATTTTATTGGCTGGGCCATGGTGCCTGGATAGGTAGTCAAAAATTATTCTGCATATTTCTCTGAGTGTATTTTTGAGTGAGATTAGCATTTCAGTTGGTGGACTTTGAGTTAAGCAGATCTTTTTTTTTTTTTTTTTGAATGTTTATTTGTTTTTGAGAGACAGAAACATGTTAATATCTGTTACATCTGAGCCATCCTTACGTGCAGGGTGAGTGGCCTTGTGACGAGGTCAAGACCCATTTATAGAGCAATCATTAGCTTTACTTACCAGATTTTCTGGCTGTGTCTCTTTCCCTCCACCAACAAAACAGCCTTAATAAGCGATCTGTCCCATAAAATTTGTTTTCAAAACATGTTCTTGTAGAATAAAAACTTGTGTGTATGTGCTAAAAGCTGTTGTCCCCACCTGGGGTCTTGAAGGCAGATATATCAATTATTTTCTTCTTCTGGAAACCTGGCTACCCAAACACAATGGGGACATCCATCGAGGAAGGAAACTGTGTCATTCTGCCATGTCATTATAAATGTATTTGGGGGCTTCCTGCTGAGAGGTAAGCAGACAATTTCTATGGATTGTGTCCTACGTTTCTTTACTACAAGATGCATCAAAAGTAAAGGCCTCTACAATGGCTGTCTTCTGTTAGGTTGTGTAACTCCACAGGGGTGATTGCAACATTGCTAAAAGCAGACTGTGCCTGTGTCTCTTCTCAGGGTCTGTGTCTCTTGGAGCAGGGCAAAGGCAGTTTACAGCCCAGAGATCATTCTCCCAATCAGTTAATTCATGTGTTCCTTTGCAAGGGTGTCTCAGCTTGAATTCAAAGAAAAACTGACTTCGCATAGTAGGAAGGATGCTTTTTATCACTGGGTATCACTGTTGTGAGTCACTGTGAGTTCTGTCACACACTGCCTTAAACATCAGAGGTGCAGAGCTGTTTAGATCACATGTGGATCATTTTCATTGTCGTCAAGTATGTTAGAGCTGAATGTACTTTGTTTAAATATGGGTAAGAATGACAAAACCAGCAGGCACCCCGGGAAGTCTCAACAACTGTACTAACCCTGAGGTTTCAAAGTGCCACACTGTGGTTCCGTGGGGTTTATCTGTTGCCCTTCTCAGAGTTCCCAGAATTTTATGCTGGAATGCTGGGGCTCCTCCAGAATTCATACCTGGGCGTACCTTGGCTCTTGTCCCCCCACCCCCTGCAGCTGAAATCTAACCTCTGGAACAGCAGAGAAGGGTTCAGTGTTCCTCATATATGTACAGCCTGAGTGCATGTCTCAAGAAGGACACAATTCCCTGAGCGGGGGCTCCGCCTGGGCTGTGTGGGGCCGTGTGCTGAGGCTGCCCTGTGCTCACAGAAGACACGGCGGGCCAGGCCGGGCCTTCACAGACTCGAGGGAATCAGAGCAGAAGATGAAGGGACAGGATCAAACGCGGCGGGCAGCCAGCGCAAGCAACTGCCCCGAGAATAAGAGGATTAGCGGAGGAGGGTAGGAGCCGTCTAAAACAAGGACCATGGTGTAAGCGTGAGAAAAAGACAGAAGGAGGCTGCATCAGCTGGAGAGAAGAGATGCACAGACAGCAGACAGAGAAGGAGAAAGGCATGCCTGTGTGTGTGCTCCTGCCGTGTGTGATGCGTGTGCACAGACGGAAATAGCAAGAGAGAAACAGACGTGCAGAGAAAGCGCGATCAGCCTTACACCAAGGCATTCTCGAGTTCGACAAGCGGCGCTTTATTGGGAGATGTTAAAAAGTGGGCACTCCGACATACCGTACTATCCGTCATATCAGGACAGAACAGCATCCGATTATAAAATTATAATAGTATAATTATTATAATAGTAGGCACCTTTTTAAAATCCCTCCTTCTGTAAGTGTCGTCCTGTGGAAATTGTAGGAGAACATGAAGTTAACATTTCAGATCAGTACAGTGAAGCACGTGTGTTTTAATTATTGTGCTTACTCTGTGCAGACCAGAACAAGTTTCCAAAGAGTTATCTCGGTCTTCCAATTGAATCTGATTCCAAATGCACTGATCAAATGCCTAATACGTGTCAGGCGTAGAAAGATGCTGAAGCACGAGACACACAGACATCAAGAAGCCCTAAGGAAATTGGACCTACGAGGCATGTCTACTAACCTTTGAGATGCAAGGGGGAATAAGAAGCATGTTCTAAAATGAAATTATGCAATGATTCAGGGGTTGCCATTCAGGGGAAAGTTCTCCCTGACTCCCGAGAAACAAATCCTCCGGTCAGAGTGAAAAGCTGAGAGACAGAGAGTGTAGAGACAGAGGCCAAGTTTCTGTTGGTCAAGCAGGACAAGGATTCAGGGATTCAAACGTAGGGAAGGAGTGAGCAGTCTCATCAGGCTTGAACCCCAGAAAGTGTGGGATGAGGAAGGGAGACTAATGTTGGAGGCACAGGGCTTGGAAACATCTTCAAGGGCCTGATGTGCTAGTTGGAGGGGCATGTGGGTATTGAGTGAGTGAGAGGAAACCTGAATGATGTGCAACTGAAGAAGGACGTTGCCTGGCTCTGATAGATGGATGGGGATTTGCACTCAGTACAAACATGGTCACTGGCTTTGTAGATGACAAGCCAAGGCTCACCCCACAGAACAGAAACTCAAGGCTTGAGAATGAGCCTCACATATGATAACATCCTGTGTAGCAGTTCTGTTCAGTAGAACTTTCTGTGATGATTGAGATACTTTCTATCTGTGCGGTCCACTATGGTAGCCACTAGCCACATGTGGGTTTTGACCATGGATATGTGGCCAGGGTGATTGAGAAATTTATTTTTTTTTAATTTAAAAACTTCTGATAGGTCATAATGTTTTTATTTTTTATTTTTTTCTGTTAGTTTTTACTTTATATTTTTATTGGAGTAGAATTAGCATATGGTGTTATATTAGTTCAGGTGTACTGTATAATGATTCAGCAATTCTGTATATTTTTTGGTGCTTATCAAGATAAGCATACTCTTTTAATGTTAACTCATTTAAATAAGAATGGAATTGCCCTGTGTAGCTACTGTCTACAAACTAGCTATATAAAGATACAGAGTAGGTGGGGGAGGAGATTATAAATCATGTCAAATAATAGAAGACAGACTTTTGCCCTTTGAAGTCAGGAAGTTTCTCTTCTGATACTCTGTCAAGACCATTTTCAGGAAATTTCTGCCTTATTGTGAAACTTGATGTTTTAGAACATTGTCAAGGACACCCTAGAGGGTGTAATGGCCCAGGAGTCTATGGACTAATCTAATTTAGCAATCCACAGCTTCTATTTTTCTGTTACAGTTACTTGACCAATTTTAATTGAACGTTTTCGTGTAGTGTTTGTCAAATACCTCAACCTTTTAAAATGCTTTGCTTGGTGGCAGCTCATTTTTGAGGCTGGATTTCTTCTGGTAGCTGAGAGAAATGTAGCTCCAAGAAGTCATTTCATGCTCAGAGGTTCATGCCACTATAATTGATTTAGGTGTTGGGCACAGCAGTCCAGGGTGAGAAAATGCACGCACACAGAAAGGTCAGCACTATGAGAGGAAAAACGTGTGTTGAAATACCAGAGGTAAGAACAAAATAACGGGGAGGGCCTTTTCAAGGGAAACCCAATCAAACCAAGGGATTCCAATCTTGTAATTGTGCCCATGGAAATGAACTGACAGGTTACAAGTAAGCTTTGGGGTGGGGTTCCACTTCTTTACAGTTAATGTGGTCCTAATAGATGAGGAGACTCACACATTTGACCCCAGTCTTACTCTGTAAGGCACCTTCACATCGCCCTGGGTCTAGAGAGAACAGAGTACAGAGTTGAACAAAGTAATGAAGTCATTGTGTTTAAATTAGAAGACATAACTCAGTGCTGTGTTGGAAGAAGGCAATAATTCCTGTTCTCACCAAGATCACTCAAAATAGAGAGAAAACTAACAAGGGCAATTCGAATGTGGTGTGACCAAAAAAAGAACTCAGATGAAAATCCCAAAGGGTCTAATTAGCGTTTGAGATACTTATGGTTTAGGTTAGCACACGATAGGAAAACTACTTACTTATTTATGTCGACTACATTGCTAAGTGGAAACCTAAGAAATTAAGACCTTATAGATGATCTAACAATGAGAAAATTTATCAAAATTTCTTGATATATCGGGGCACGTGCGTGGCTCAGGCAGTTAAGCATCCAACCCTTGATTTCAGCTCAGGTCATGATCACACACTTTGCGAGTTCGAGCCGCGCATCAAACTGTCAGTGTAGAGCCTGTTTGGGATTCTCTCTCCCTCGCTCTCTACCCCTCCCATGTACACTTTGTCTCTCTCAAAAATAAATAAACTTAAAAAAATTTTTTTTTGATATATCGATACAAATCTTAATGTCTCAACGCCAGAGAACCCTACAAGGAAACACCCCATTGCTAATTCACTTCAGCCCTCTGGATATCACAGACAGGATCTGAAATTGTGGCGTGCGGGGCTCACACTTGGGAGATGTGTTTGAGCCCATGAAAGGCCGGGGGAGGGCCTGAATTACGAATTCAGTTCTGTGTCGATCCCAGGACTTCAGCTGTTCGGCTGGCAACTCACTCTCGGAGCAGCTATTAAGAATGAAAGGAATCCTCGTTAGGATATATATATTTTTTAGTGTGAAATTTATTGTCAAATTGGTTTCCATACATACCCAGTGCTCATCGCAACAGGTGCCCTCCTCAATACCCATTACCCACCCTCCTTCCCTCCCACCCCCCCATCAACCCTCAGATTGTTCTCAGATTTCAAGAGTCTCTTAGGATTTGGCTCCCTCCCTCTCTAACTTTTTTTTTCCTTCCCCTCCCCCATGGTCTTCTGTTAAGTTTCTCAGGATTCACATAGGGGTGAAAACATACGGTTATTTTCTAATTGCCACTCATTTGGTCTTGGTGTTTTGTAGTTCTCAGAAAAAGATAATTTTTCTTTGGAAGATGCCTTAAAGCATGGACTCTTGTTGAGGAAACTCTTGAAGTCACTCCTTGCGTGCGTGGTAGAGCGAGAGCGTGGGCAGCACTTGAAGACTTCCTGCTTGTATAGTCGGAGAGGCGGAAGGTGGTGTGGTCCTTCACGTGTGAGGAGCACCCAAGACACTTCCCTCAGACCACCTCCACAAGTCCCTTACTCTCATTCGGCTGGAGGCTGGCATGATATTCCTGAACTGATTGCTCTCAAGGGCAGGGGGGCCGCCTTCCTTCCTTGTCGTGGACTGTGGTACAGATGTCGCGTGCCCTGGAGCTTCCGGCCGCTGAGGCCCTCCTCCGATGAAAGCCTCGCCTATACCTATAGGTCCTTCTTCCAATGAGACTCATGGCTGAGGCAGGACATGTGTTTCCCTCCTTGCAGTCCCAGGCTGATCGTAGCATGGGGGGGATTGAATTGAACACCAAAAAGGAATTGGGGGAGTGTGAGGATTGCAGAGAAGTCAAGGATGAGTGGACAGAGGTATCAGCTGAATTATTTGCCTCAGTGACACATCCCTGATACCTTATTTTTCTTCCCTAGTCAAAATACTGTTGTTCCACGTACAATGTAATTGTGGTAATGTGATTGCTTTTGTGATATAATTTGCTATATCTCTCATTCGAATGCACAAAAGCAGGAACAGTGTCGTTGGGCACATGAATCACAAAAGCATAAGGACATTTCAGAAAGGATAATTTTTAATACATGTGAGCTGCCGTCATGTAGAATGTCCTCACTAATTTTGGAATTATTTGTTACTACAAAACCTTCAGGGTTTCTACTTTATTAAAATACATTACTGTGATTCTGCAAAAGTGCCAGATTACAATAATTTGAAATTAAGAATTTTTACTTCAAGAGCCCGATACATATCTTTGCGCGAAATCTTAGAGAATTATTTTTAGTTAATAAGGAAATATAATACGTCCACCATTCTTAACTAATATAGTTATTAACATGTGTATTAAAACAACCTAACTGTTTTCTTAAGCAACCCTGGATAACCACATAATTATTCTATCTGGATGTAGGATTTTATCAGCACATGTTATAAACGGATCATTTTCTAGAAACACAAAAGGAGCAGGCACGAATTTCAGTGCCCTTACCATAATCACCAGAGACCAAAATTGGTTTACTTCAAACTCTTGAAATCAAGAAAAAATGTCTACTCAGGTGCTTACAGAGTTATTTGCTGTAGATTTAATCTCACAGCTAATTAGGAGTAAAATTGAACTTAAAGGTAAAATGTTGCTATGTATTTTCAAATCTTTCTCAAAGCACGATTATTATGTTTATGTTTAGTCACCTTGAGAAAAAAGTTTTAATGCTTACCTCATGTTTCCTGAAAATTCCTCGTGTATTTTTCTGGGATGAATATCCAGGGAAGAGAGGAACATCTCTGTCCTGCAGAGAGAAATTTAGGAATAGACAGTGGGGTAGCTGCAGATGCTTCTTGAGACATCAAGAGTGTATGGTGTATAGGTCCTATAGTATTAGAGTTAAGCTCTCAGGGGTCTACATTACAGGGTTTGTTGTAGACGTGACTCATCAGAGCCATAAACGTAATAAGTAGGGACACATAACAAATGACTGAAGAAACATAACCAGTGTCATTGAAGGCACTGAATGTGAGCTACAAGAGAAGGACTTGTGCATTTCCGAGATTCTGGTAGATGGAGCCTTGGTGGTCATCCATGAGGGTTGTGAAGGAGTGGAAAGGCATAGTCACGTCACTAACCTCTGAAACTCCATTTGCAATACATGGTCCCTATTATTTTCCTGTTGAGCTGAATTGGGCATCTTGCTTTGCACGTTCCTGGGCGGGGATGATAAAATACCGATAGAACGCATTTTCTGGTCTTAAGGAGAACGCGTGGGGACAGAGATGCAGTGTGTGTGCGCATTACAAAAGAAATGGCGATACAGATTGCATGTAACACTTGCCAGATCAGGGGTGTTCCGAATACGTTGTAATCCAGAGCAAGGACACACTGCTTGGAGACAGATAATTGAGCCTTCACAGGACCTAAAGGAAAGAGGAGATCTGAAAGAGCCAGTGCAGGCAGAAGAATGAATGAGTCAAGGTCTGGGGTTGGGGAGCACTTCATAATACTCTTCCCCAGCTTTCCTGAGATCTAATCGACATATAGCATTGTATGTTTGCGGGGTGCAGCATCGTCGATTGCATGCACTTACGTGTTGCTGTCCGGTAATTGTAGCATCAGCTACCACCTCCACCCTGTCCCGTCATTCCTTTTCCGTACTGTGCTAAGAGTATTTGACATCAACTCTTTCAGCGATTTTTGAAGTGTACAGTACAGAGTTGTGAGCTGTGTTCACAAGGCTGTGTGTTATAGAAAGTGGAGGAGAGAATATGAATACTGGTTCTTCTGGGGAGTGGTTCCCGTGATGATTCAACTAGGGTTCTACCCATGGAGGTTTTCCACCCTGCTTCTCCTCTGAGATGTGACTTCTAAATAGACACAGGTGGAAAGCTAGGGTCTGAATGGCATTTTGAGTGGCATTCTCTGCTCTCGGAATAATGGTCTTTAGCATATTAATTCACCTTGGCACCCTGCAAAACCTGGTTCCATCGCATCTCCCCACGTGTGAATGGTGGTTTCTTCAACGAGTGGTATCTCCAGAGCCTTCAGATGGCCCAGGGGCTGTGAGGAGGGTATTAAGGAACAAAAGGTAATTGTTTAAAAAGTACATTTGATATAGATTTTCCGGTGAAGGAGCTGTGTAGTCAAATTACTTGGGGAAAAAAAAAACATGTTGAGATCTCAGAAATGGTGGAACTGGGTGGTTGACCATGTAAGCCACCGAATAATAATGAAACTCTCGTGTCTGCAGGAGACAGTGCGTTCGTGATATAGACTAAAAAGTCAAGCGTGGGAAATATGGCTGGTTGTCGGCATATACATGATACCAACAGTCAAGTACGCCCCTTGTCTACAGAGTATGGTAAAACGATGTCAGTGCCATATTCAGGATTAGGTTTACTGTGCTCTGAATTCTTTGGTATCTTTAGGATTAATCTTTTAACCCATCTTTTATCAGGTATTCATCTCTCTCAGCAATTAAGACTCTGAGGCATAGCTTGAGGTCGGTCACTTGAAGCTAATGCTCTAGTTCATTTGATAAAATGATGCAGTAGGAGCATGAATCAGCCCCTCTCTGCCCGCAATTCCCCATCCCAAGAAAGAGAAAGTCATTTCACAGCACACTATTTATACAGGTATTTCCAAAATATGAACTTTGTGTGACCTTGGCACTTAGCAGATAATTGGAACCATTATGTAAGTGAAAACATATTATAAAAACATACAGAAGACAGACAAGTCATAACTCTGCACAGGCCAAATGTTTCATCTGAGCAGCATTTTTTCTCATTATTTGCTGGAGTAAATAAATATGGGAGCCAAGAATAACTAACTAACTTCTTTACAATTGGTAAAATGGCCAACTCCCCCAACTCCTGCAACTCGTCAGTCTTACAGTGAAGAGTTGAGAGCTCAACATCACGAGTTGCACTGGAAAGGCACAATGCTCAAGCTTGTTCTTTGGGATATATCATAATAACAGATTGGTAAAGTATCTCATTTTCATGGTCGCTCTGCCATTTTTCACATGGAGACCACATGTTTGTGATCAGATAGATGCCAGCTCCATCGTTGTGTCTAGCAGGTGTGTGAGTTGTGAAGTTCAGCGCGGACGCTGAGCACGGGAAGGTGTGGGTGTCCTGGGGGTGCCCGAGGGGCGTGAGTCACAAGGTAGACACGCAGTGGGTGGGCGTGAGTCACAGCGCGGGCGCGCAACGGGTGAAGGTGGTACAAAGCTCCAATGTAGCCGCCCAGCAGTTTTGTGTGGGGTCACAGGCTGGTTGATCACCACGGTGAAGCTCATTATATTTACCTGCAGAAAGCCTAGAATGTTCCCTCTCAGGGTCAGGCCTTGGTCTATTGCAGGCTCTTAGCTTCAGGGACCTATGCTACCTACACTTTGGGGGAAGTCTTAGGGTTTACCCTGGCTGTACGGTTACCGGTTGGGAAAGTGCACTAGTGTGCAATGCAAGGTTGATGTTCAGTCCAGGGTGAGTATAGCATTCCCTTGCAGGAGCCTGCACACGTGTTTGGTGCAGCAAGGTGTAAAGATGGAGATTCCTAGAAAAATGGTGTTTCAAACAGTGCTGGCTTCCTTTTAAGTGAACAGTGGTTTTAGTCTTTGTTTTTTCCACATCAGACTGTTGAATCTTTAGAATGTCATGTAAAGATTATCTGTATTACCCTACCATTTATTTTTTATTTTCAAAACATGTTTATTTATTTTGAGAGAGCTAGCGTGCGCGTGAGCACAAGTGGGGGAGGGGCAGAGAGAGAGGGAGAGAGAGAATCCCAAACAGGCTCTATCTACGCTGTCAGCACAGAGCCCGGCGAGGTATTTCGATCTTGTGAACCACAAGATGATGATCTAACCCAAAATCCAGAGTCTGATGGCCAACCGACTGAGCCACCCAGGTGACCTACCCTAACATCTGTAGACGAATGCTTGGTGTCCTGTAAAATTTCCTATGTTACACTTGGAAGTCTTCTTTGAAAAAGAAACGGTACGTGAAAATTTCTCCGCTTTTTCTAAATCATGTTTGACTAATAGAATTTCAATATAGGCCAAAATTAGAGGTGGCTGTGTAATTGTAAAACGTCACGAACGTAATGTGACATATTTCATTGAACACAGTATATCTAAAATGCTCTAAGTTCTACACACAATTGTTATAAAATGCACAATGAGATCCTTTATATTCCATGTTTTCATATTTATTCTGTGAGATCAGAACGTATTTTACATTTACAGCACCTCTCAGTTTGCAAGTACCACACTTCTAAGTGCTAAATAGGCCCACGTGGCGAGTGGCTTCTGTTTGGAATAATATGGCTCTAATTATAGTTGGTGTGGTTAGGCCGTGTGGAGACTGGACTTTTCCTCGGCCTCTACATCACCCAAAACCTCTGTTAATAGAATTGATTCTCTGTGAAAGGCCCTCATTGGATTTTATGCCATTGACTTCATGTTGTTCTACAACAGCAGAGTAACCCTTGCTTTCTATCAGAAGATCTTTGCCCTGATTTCCCTCAGCCCCATTAGGCATTTCTCAGCACCACGTAGGGATTTAAAATTTTCACAGTGTACACGGAATGAAGTTCACTTCAGAGATACGTGCTGTGGTTCATGGTTAGGTTGACTCACCCAGCAGGCGCTCATCCTGGAAGACTTCAAGTCTTATAAAGACAAACAAACCAAGGTGAAACTTTTAATGCGAACTTCTGTGTCAACCCACGAGAAAACAGTTGGCGGGGACCTGATAGATTATTGGACACATCCTCCCTTCTTCTAGCTGAAGAAGCCGAGGAGGCTCGTGCAATGTACTCGTCGCCTAGGAGTTTGAAAAACATCGTTACCAACACAAGATCTTTCCGTCATGAGAGATACTGCTAAAGATGGGTTTATTAAATGCATAAATAAATAAGGATGTCAAAAGTTAGCTGGTACCGTGTTTTTCCCTCTTAAGATCTCCTTAGATCTAAATGAGACATTACAAAATAATTCAGAGTTCTTCATTTCATGACTGTTTTTTTTTTTTAAGATTTTATTTTAAGTAATCTCTGTACCCAGTGTGGGGCTTGAACTCATAACCCCGAGATCAAGACTTGCATGCTCTACCATCTGAGCCGGCCAGGTGCCCCCATGGCTATTGTTGATACCTTACATGAATACAGTACATCGGTCACCACTGATAAACCAAAACTGGTACGTTATTGACTGAAGTCCAAACTTTTTCTAGATTTTCATACTTTTTTACCTAACGCCCTTTTCTGTTCCAAGATAACACTTTGCATTTAGGTGCCATGACTCCTTAAAGTCCTCTAGACTGGGACACGTTTTCAGACTTCTCTTATGTTGGATGTCCTTCTCAGTTTTTTTTTTTAATTTTTTTTTTCAACGTTTATTTATTTTTGGGACAGAGAGAGACAGAGCATGAACGGGGGAGGGGCAGAGAGAGAGAGGGAGACACAGAATCGGAAACAGGCTCCAGGCTCCGAGCCATCAGCCCAGAGCCTGACGCGGGGCTCGAACTCACGGACCGCGAGATCGTGACCTGGCTGAAGTCGGACGCTTAACCGACTGCGCCACCCAGGCGCCCCTCGATGTCCTTGTCAGTTTTGAGGGTACTGCTCAGCGGGTTTCATAGAACGCCCTTCAATTTAGGTCAGCTCATACTGCAGTCGAGACCAGAGGTTGGCAAAGTTTTTCTGTAAAAGACCACAGGGTAAATATGTTGAGGTTTGCAAAAATGACTTAGGACGTTATATGGTCTCTGGTGCAGTCACTAAGCTCTACCATTGTAGTGTGAAAGCGGACATAGACAGTATGCAAATAAATGGATGAGGCTGTGTTCTAATAGAGCTGTGTTTCCAAAACAGGCAGTGGGCTGAATTAGTTCCTGTGCCAAGCTCTGAAATAGAGGCAAGAATGCTAGAGTAGACTAAGGCTTTCTGTTTGGTATAGGAAGGGAAGGGGGAAGAAAACCGATTGAAAAAGAAATTGAAAGAGAAAAAGGTCAATGCAAGTTTCCTCCCATTTCTAAAAGTCAAAGAAACCCTTGATCCTAACCGCATCTGACCCTAACTAACCTCGTTCTAGCATCTCTGTTCCTCTACGTAACCTGTGTGGTTCAAGAATAAGAAAAGAACCTGAGAGAGGAGGAGGAGGAGCTTTCTAATGGCTCTTTTACAGCAACCCCTCCCTCTACTTCCGTTAGTTGTTACTGCAGGGCTCCTTGGCAGGTCAACGCAATTGCATGTTGTGGGAAACGATGCCAGGCCAAGTCGAATGGAGTGTAAGAGCACATAGCTCGTTACCAACGTCCTTCCCTTCCTGGAAGCCCTGTTCGGTAATTTGTAAGCGCTTTTGCGAATTAACTAGATGCTTTGCTTGTTTTAATCAAAACCAGGACTCCAGTATTTCTTTAGTTTTTCTCTTCTTCTTAATGCTGGTGATATGATTACCATTATTAACAGTAATATGACCAAGGCCTTAAAAGAGTGAGTGGGTCTGGTATTTTAGATCAAATTCCCAGCTGTATAAAAATATTTTTCTATTTTTTTTTGTAAGTCTGTGTAAGCTAAATTTGAGTCCTCATTTTGCCAGATGGCAGGCAATTAGACTGTAGCAAAATTCTAGGTAAACTCATTCACTTCGAGCCAATTAAATCATTTTCTGTTCTCTTTGTCCTCTTCAAGGAGATATCTGAAATCTGAGGCTGTTTATAGTCATAGCGCTGAAGCAAGGCATCATTCTAGTCATTGGCTTATCCCTCTCTTGTCTCCAATCCCCAGCCACTCGTTGGCCCTACGCTGAGATGCAGTAGGATATTCGGTGCCACCTCACACACACACAGCATCGGACTATTCATACCGGATTCCTCTGTCTCAGTGAAAATCTACATCATTTGCGGGAATTGGAGTTTCGGCTGCTCTCGCTTTGTCAGAGTCTGTGGGAGACATGGTGGACAGTCAGCCTTTGTCTTTGCCTGTATATGCCATTTCTTCTCTGTTGCCCCTAGAGCATACCGGACAGCTCTAGCTGACCTACAGATCCTTGTCCCCGGCCCCCAGCATGTGAGCATGTGTCCACTCTGCCCTAGTATTCCTGGATTCACATGGGGGTTCTGTCACTTGTCCCCCTTGCTCTGGTCTGAGGGAGTCAGAAGGCAGCGGCCTCTTTTGTCAACTGAATGGGCTCCTCATCGGCTCACTCCTTCCAACAGTGTCTTGTCAATCTGGCATGAGTTTGTATCTTTTTCTTATGGTGACAGAAAAGAAAAAGGAGGAAGAGGAGAAAAATTGACCCTGCCCTTGGGCTTATTTTTCCTAAGTATTTTTATCATGCACCTGCATTATTGCTTAAATAAGACTGACTCTGGTTTTGGACTCTGGTTCCAAAACCATGCTGTCTCATTTGGGCAATAGCAGCTCCTGTCTACCGGTTCCAAACTGGAGATGAGGAGGAGTGGGGGTTCAGCGTTTTGTGGGGACAGCATCATGGGCTCAAGGAGAAAGAATACACACCTGTTCTGTTTTCCATTATTAACCCTCGACCATATGCACGACAGACAAGACCTCAAGGATGGAAAATACCAAGTGTCAAAGGATTGTTCATTGCTCCACAAAGCCAAGGAGAGTCCAAAATACGTAACCTTCGGAGCAGACGAATACATGGGCATTCTTTGCAGCTAATATTATTTATATATGTTTCATTTTGTATTTTGTGCCAGTGGAGAAATCTAATTTCCTTTTTCCCACTGTTAGTTTTTAATCAAAGCGTAATGCAGCATTCCCCAGGTCAAACATTATGAAAATAGGTAAAGAAAACGTGAGTGCCCCCTTAAACCTGTCCCCAGCCCAGCCTTCTCATCTTCCCATCTTTCCTCCATGACTGTACAAGGTCATTATGCCTTCACACTGCCAACATCCCCTAGCTCTTCCTCTGATCTGTTCTGTGTCACATACGGTAGACAGTTTTGTTTATATCTTCACACTGAAACCACTTCTCAGTGAGAACAAATTGATCTGTTTTGATCACTGGCATGATACCAGGCTAATATATGGAAGGCTCAATAAAGATTTGCTGGATGAATGAGTTGCATTGCACTCACATACTCATTTTTCTGCAATGATTTTTTTAAATGTACGACACATGATACAGAGCAGACATCCCTAAGTAGTTAGTATTCTGTGTGTGCTATGTAGTGAACATAACTTTGTGAGCATATTTTATCAGGTGGAGAAAATGGGAGAATATTTCTGGGGATACCCATGGGTTTCTATGTTTTCTTTTAAACATGTATGTGTATAGGGGATTAATGGATGTGAGAAGGAAATGAGAAAATGACTGTATTCATCTGACTTTCTTATATGACCGTGTTAATATCAGCAGTGATATTAGAGTTGGCCTTTACCAAGAACTTATGTAGGAAGGCACTGTGCTAGTAAGCATCTCACCTATGTTAGAGAGTTCAGTTGTCAAAACAACCCTGTACGACAGGAACTATTATTGACTCCTGAGGCTTGGGGAGACTAAATAACTAACTTAGGGACCCTGAGAGGGTACATGATAGAACTTTTGAGAGCCATCTTGTCCTGGTACCTATTTTCTATAATCAAGAAGTATTTCTTGGATCTAGAGTAGGTTACAGAGAATGTCATATAGATTCTTAGAGTGGACCCATGAGTCCCAGGCCGGTGGCTTCCTATCTTCCAAATGACGTCAGAAGTAGGGTCTTCAGTTGAGAATAGGTTTGGGGGAGCTTTGAAGATAAATCATTGGAAAAGATTCCCAGAGTCTCAGAGAGACATAGAACCCAAAGGACAGAACAGATTGGGGCCACTCTAAAAAGGCCAGGGCAAATCCACTAAATCCCTTTAGGAAATATCCCTCCCTGTTTGAGGACTTGTACAGACATATGCTGCAGGCTTAACTCAGGCAGAACCAGGAATCCTGTTCCCAATTTTGAATAAAACCAGTGATCCAACTGCTCAAATTCTGAGAATGATAACTCTAATTTTTGTTTGTTTTGTTTTGTTTCGGGTTTTTTTGTTTTTTGTTTTTTGGTTTTTTTTGGTCCTTATGTGAGGACATGGCTAAGCGTTTCATCTTTAAATCATCCCAGAACACTTTGCAACCAATCTGTGTATTTCTTTTCCCAGATGATAACGTTATTTTGTTTGGTTTGGTCGGCGTCACTGGCCTTGGCTAACGTCTGTGTTTCAAGCTCTTCATTTTCCAAGCTTCCCAGATGACTTAGCCACACGGTGCATTGTTTAAGCTCCAGTCCCATTAATCAGGCTCTTGCCAACTTTTCACAGCTTGGGAAGAATTTTTACTCAAGACATTCAAAACCAGCATTTCACGGAATTCAGCTGTGGTTAACAATGGGCAGCCTTGTTGGTGGGGACCACATTCAAAGTTAATGGGCTTGAAGGAGCATTTTGGTGCCTGCTGGAAAGCACAGGATCAGGGGCCCTAGCCGCTCAGTTATCAGCAGCTGGGGGTGCACTTAGGATGCTTGGGGCTGGCACCCCAGCCCTAGAGACCGCTTCGCCCGCTCGGCAGTGTTCTCAGGGCCTGCAATGGTGGGGGGAGGTAAACACGTCCCCATGCGGACCATTGTGAGCATTCCCCATCCAAGGCAGGGTTCACCATGAGAGCAAAGTTGGGGGTTGCACCGGCCACGCTTTGTGCTGCCCTCAAATTGAGGTCACAGTGGCCTGATTTTTCCCCCTGCCATAGAACAAAGCCCTCTAATAAATTTATTAAGTCTCAGTTATTTGCAATTCATGTGCTCTTTGCAAATCAAGAGTAGGTTATGAGACACAAAGAATTCAAGCGTGGGGAGGCATCTAAACAGCGAGTGAGGACAGGAAGCCCTTCTGAATCATCTCAGATGCACTTCAGGTAGGTTTGTCTGCAAACCACATGAAACACCCTCTTTGTGTTCATGCTTCGGAAAACTCTTTCTGAAGTTTCTGCTGGTTTGGCGCAAAATTGTATTTCACATATTGCAACAAACTGCCATTAACTTAAATTTTCTCAACAACTTACTGATTAAGGCATCACTTGAATTTTTTGCCATTATAAACATTTCATTTTCTGCATTCTGTGGATGAAATTAAAAAAAAATTAATAGACTTTAGTTCTTAGCAGTTTTATGTTTACTGAAAACTTGAGCAGAAAGTACAGAGTTACTCTATCTGCCTTTTCTCCTCTGGTCAGCGACCTCCATTGCTAACATCTTACATTAGTGTGAGTCATTTGTTATAATCGAAGAACCAATATTGATACACTTTTTTTGATGTTTATTCATTTTTGAATGAGAGAGAGGCAGAGCATGAGTGGGGGAAGTGCAGAGAGAGGGGGAGACACAGAATTCGAAGCAGGCTCCAGGCTCTGAGCTGTCAGCACAGAGCCCAATGCGGGGCTTGAACCCACAAACTGTGAGATCATGACCTGAGCCAAAGTCGGATGCTTAACCAACTGAGCCAGCCAGGCGCCCCTATACACTTTTGTTAATTAAAGTCGTTAGTTTACAGAAGGGTTCACTCTTAGAGTTGTTCACTTTTATGGGTTTTGCCAAACATGTAATGTCACATATCTGCCATGACAGTACCATAGAGAAGAGTCTCACTGCCCCTGAGTCCCCTGTAATCCACCTGTTCACCCCTTCCCCCCATGTCCCTGTTATGCATCTGTTCACCCCTCCCCCCAAGACCGTGTTATCCACCTGTTCACCCCTCCCCCAGCCCCCTTTATCCACCTGTTCACCCCTCCCCCCAGCTCCCATTATCCACCTGTTCACCCCTTCCCCATGTCCCCATTATCCACCTGTTCACCCCTCCCCCCAGCCCCTGTTATCCACCTGTTCACCCCTCCCCCCAGTCCCTGTTATCCGTCTGTTCACCCCCACCAGTCCCCATTATCCACCTGTTTACCCCTCTCCCCCAAGTCCCTTGTAATCTACCTGTTCTCCCCTCCCCCCAAGTCTGTTATGCACCTGTTCACCCCTCCCCCCCAAGTCCCCATTATCCACCTGTTAACCCCTTCCCCCCCAGTCCCTGTTATCCATCTGTTCACCCTCCCCCCCAGTCTCCGTTATCCACCTGTTCTCCCCTCCATACCTTCCCCTGATCCCTGGGAAGCACTGCTCTTTTTCTATCTGTACTGTGTTTTTAAAGTTTTCAAATCTGTACATTTTAACATCTGACTATCTTCCTTTATCATAACTGTATGTATTTTCCCAAAAATGACCAACAGCAAGAGATTGTGATTATAGTTTTAGGTTAAGATCAGACATTTGGTTGTCATATGTAATGGGAAGCCTCAGGGTCAGTCTGGAGTCCGAGGAGGAGGGGAAAACATAGACAAGAACTGTGGTGTGGGAAAGAATGGGAGAGGTAAGCAGGCGAAGCAGGTGTAGAATGCGCCTGTGTGGATAATTTCAGCAGGCTCTGGGGTGTGGGAGTGACAGCAGACCCTGGGCTGTTCCAGGCAGGGAAATAGTGGCCCGCAGTGTAGGCGCCCAATAGGGAAAACAGTCGCCGGGGAGGGAGGAATGGACTCTGGAGTGGTTAGTTTGCATATGAAGGGTACCCCCCCACCAGCACATGAGACATTCTGTGTGCCCAGGCATTGGCTAGCCTTGGGAGGGGCAGTTCCACCAAGGGTCACCAGAGTCCCTGGATATCATAACAGAGAATACAGAAAGTAAAAGGTATCATTAATGGATGGGTGTCCAGTGGCACCCCAGAGTGGACAGCGTGTATCTCATGGTCACTTCTGGTCTCATGGCCAAGTAGGTGGTGAGCTCCACCGGGATGCTGTGCAAAGCCAGGAGTGGTTCTGACATGGATAAAAAACTGTGGGCAGAAGACAGCATGTGTTGCTTCTGAAACATGATCAGGGCTTCCGAGAACCTTCATTCAACACCCTTACGTGCTGTAGAGCAACTAGAGGGCAGAGGATGATCTACATGATGGCACAGAGTGACAGCGAAAGAGTGTTGTAAGAGCCTCTAGAGCCATTAATGCAGTTTCTTTGTCTTTGCTGTTGGTGCCTCCACGCAAGTCTCACATCATCAGGAGGCAGAATGTGATTGGCTCAGCTTGGGTCAGCTGCCCACCCCTCTACTTACTGGATCACGTTGCTGCAACACCACACCAGTTCTGTTGCCGACACACAACTCCCCATCCTCCCTGTGTGCTGAGGGTTGAGTATGGAACTCAGTCCCGAGACATGGAGAGGGAAGAAGGGATGGGAGCCAGTTCCAGACCTGCTCTGACCAACATCCCCCAGAATGCTTCAGCCCTCGTCTCCTCTGCTTCGGGGACCTTGGGAGGCCACTGTGTTGTGGAGATGACACCTGGTAATTGGAGGAGGGCCACGTGTGCATGAAGGGGGCAAGAGATACGTCTTTGTGGTGTTGAGTCCCTGAGATGTGGGAGACACTTTGTTACTGGATCGTCATCCCTCCTGCCCTGACTGGTGATAGATACTGTGCTTGGTGTATTCGCAACGGCCTTTTGTTTGCTTGTTTCTGTGTTTGTTTTTTGTGTGTTTGGCTTTCTGCTACTCTACTGTAACTCGAAGATAGGTTTTGGGGTTACTGTTTCCAGGAACTTGTAAAGTATTTCTGCTTTTCATTTACTAAGGTCTGAGGGAATAAATCTAAAGAGAAAAGGGTAACAATTAAATATTTGATATAAATATGGATACCTATGTATACTTACACGTATTCACATATACACATACATGTATATATCACAAAGTAGGAAATCTGTGTTTATATGTATGTGTGTATATGTATACATATACGTATACACATATATATACGTATATATATGGAATAAATGGGAATGGACGTAATGGACTATTTGCTCGTTCATATACTAGCTTTTTCTTTTGACTTTTTCAGTGATTTATTTCTAGCTTTTAAAAGCTTAGATTGAATTTAACTTTAGATCAGGTTCCTTCGTTTTTCAGGAGACCGTCGTAGCTGTAATAGATGTTTATGAAGGTAGTGAACAGCAGATTGAAAATATATTACCATGTGCATTGAAACTCAGTCTGCAGCCTTGACTGCAGTCAGTTGTTTAGTACAATCCACATGAGTTATTGAGTTGTGGAGATGAGGCCCCTCATAAATGAGGTTATTCTGGAGCTAAAAGCATGGAAATGTATCATACTAATCACAATGCAATCGCTAGAGTCTCAGCACTCTTTTATGGTCAGTCTGCATTATTACCATTTTCTCCAACGTTTTCTTAAGTCTGAAGAAAATCAATGAAACAATCAGTTTAAGTCCTGGTTTGCAGGTCTTGCTGACCTCTGTGGTGTGAATACCCCCACCGTGGCCAATTCCAAGCTGCGGCTTGGTCACTACAGACAGAAATGGGGACAGACCTGCAGTAGATACCACTATGTGACATCACTGTCATGGTCATAAGTAACCTCAGAGGCAGAGGTCATATGTAGTGAAAAAATAGGGGGAAAGGAGAATTGCAGGGTTAGATATGTGTCACTATGGTTTCAGGATGACTTTGTAAGTTTATATAATTTAATTTTTTTTTAATTTTTTTTTTATTTTTTATTTTTTAACGTTTATTATTTTTGAGACAGAGAGAGACAGAGCATGAACGGGGGAGGGTCACAGAGAGAGGGAGACACAGAATCCGAAACAGGCTCCGGGCTCTGAGCTGTCAGCACAGAGCCCGACGCGGGGCTCGAACTCACATACCGCGAGATCGTGACCTGAGCCGAAGTCGGACGCTCAACCGACTGAGCCACCCAGGCGCCCCTATATAATTTAATTTTTAATAATGACAGCATTGAACAGCGGCTTCCTGAATTCCTGGAAATGTAACAGGTCAGCGTGAGCCACCTCCAGCCCATCACACACAGACGGTCCAGTGCAGCATGTCCTTAGAAGAAAATTCAAATTATCTCATGTTTTCATTTCAAACCCAGTAAAGGACCATACAAACCTTACAGTCATTTAACTAGACAACCCTAAAAATAGGAGGAAGGAAAAATTAATACAGCTAAAAACAACGAGTAGTTGTAAGATAGGAAAATGGGTGAGCTATATAAGTAAATACTATATGGTTTCCTCAAACAAACTGGCCATGTGTGCAACTTAAATCTGCCGACACTGTCATTGTTTCAGTTGACCCCAGTCTTCCTTTTTTTTTTTTAACGGTTATTTATTTTTGAGACAGAGACAGAGCATGAATGGGGGAGGGTCAGAGAGAGGGAGACACAGAACCTGAAACAGGCTCCGGGCTCTGAGCTGTCAGCACAGAGCCCGACGCGGGGCTCGAACTCACAGACCGTGAGATCACGACCTGAGCCGAAGTCGGCCGCTTAACCGACCGAGCCACCCAGGCGCCCCAACCCCAGTCTTCTTAAGAGAGAAGGTCCCTGACATGGGGAACAGAACACATAAAACCAGAACATAAAGCAGGGGAGTGTTTGTGGGACATTACAGGGATAGATTCAGATGGCTCTGAAGGCTTATCTGCTGTCCACCTGTTCTGGAACTAAAGTCCCTTTCAGTGACAAGTAATTTGGCCTAATTCTAAGAGCCTGGAGGTTATGAAGTTTCCCTATGATCACGGCATTTGATTTGGCTCAATTTGCCTTCATCTGGCCCATGGTGGGGGCACCTCACCACAGAGTAAGTCCTGGATCTGGTTTCACAGATGTGGGAAGGACTGTCTAACCAATAGCACTGGGTCGATACCAATCCAGCTTGTTCGGGACCCCTGAGCTAGCTGAACAAAGTAAGTACTTTAGGGAATCCAGACTCTGGGCGCAGACTTCTTTCTTGTTCTCATCATTCTGCTCGGGAGCTTGCTTCCCATTATCTTGTTCCCTGATGAGATGGCCATGCTGGCTTCAGCGATCGTCTCACCTTCATTCCCATGAGTTTCTTGGTGCAATTTAAGATAAGATAAGATAGGGGCGCCTGGGTGGCGCAGTCGGTTAAGCGTCCGACTTCAGCCAGGTCACCATCTCGAGGTCCGTGGGTTCGAGCCCCGCGTCGGGCTCTGGGCTGATGGCTCAGAGCCTGGAGCCTGTTTCCGAGTCTGTGTCTCCCTCTCTCTCTGCCCCTCCCCCGTTCATGCTCTGTCTCTCTCTGTCCCAAAAAAAAAAATAAATAAATAAATAAATAAACGTTGAAAAAAAAAGATAAGATAAGATAATTTAAGATAAGCCAAGGATTAGTAGAAGGTTGCAGATGAGGACAAGTTCTCCATTTGCTGTCTTGGAACTGGCCTTGGGGTCTGGAAACAAACTTGATAGTTCCTTGTAGGGTCTGTTTCTTAAGACATGGTGTCGTCTGCAGAACCTCTAGAGAAAATACTGTATGTACTAGCCTAGGTGAGGAGAAGAAAGAGGAGAGAAAGGGAGAAAAGGAGAGAGAGGGAATGAAGGAGAAAGAGTAAAATGTAATGGATAAGTAAGAATGCAAATTTGGCATAGAGAGGGAAAACAGCAGAATGTTTGTGAGGAGGATTTTTTTCCCTGGTGGAATTTTAATAGACTGGTACTCATGGTCTCAACTGGAAAAAGATGTCAAAGATGCCCCCACTCTTTCCACCCACCTACAAAATGAGAGATGAAGGTTATCACATAGGTAATCTTCATAATATAAAGAAGGTGAAATTTCTCTGCTATTAAACTTTAAAGGAACAATTAATCCCCATGGTATTAAAACTGACCAAGGCCATAAAAAAAAATACTTGTATTAAATATTATAAAGGTAGATTAACTGTGATATTAAAATGTGACAGAGATCAGAAAATAGGAGGGTCATATGCATATATGTCATCTCAATTGCATAAATATTAATGCAGACTTTCTTTAAGTGAACATTTAAACTAGCCATATATTAAGAAGTAATACCCAATGATGAAATAGCATCTATTTTAGGAATACTGGAATGATTCAATATTAGGAAATCCATTAATGTAATTCATGACATTATTAAGTTAAATGAAAAAAATAACTTTACTGCTTCAAGAAGTGCCAAAAATAATTTTATAGAATCCAACAATTATTTCAGATTAAAAGTTCTAAGCAAAATAGAAATGAGAGTAATAAAAATAAATTCAACCAAATATGTCTTGATGCTTAAAGAGACATTCCATTAAAGTCAATAAGAAAGAAGGGTGCTCCACAAGAATAAACTTAAAATAGATTAAAGACTTAAATGTGAGACCTGAAACCATAAAAATCCTTGAAGAAAGCACAGGCAGTAATTTCTCTGACACCAGCTGTAGCAACATTTTTCTAGATATGATTCCTGAGGCAAGGGAAACAAAAGCAAACATAAACTACTGGGACTACATCGAAATAAAAGGTTTCTGCACAGTGAAGGAAAAATCAACAAAACTATAAAGCAACGTACAGAACGGGAGAACATATTTGCAAATGATATATCCAGTAAAGGGTTGGTATCCAAAATACATAAAGAACTTACACAGCTCAACACCCAGAGAATGAATAATCCAATTAAAAATGGGCAGAAGACATGAACAGACATTTCTTCAAAGAAGACATCCAGATGGCTAACAGATACATGAAACAATGCTCATCATCACTCATCATCAGGGAAATACAAATCAAAACCACATCGAGATACCACTGCACCCCTGTCAGAATAGCCAAAAGTAACAACACGGGGAACAACAGATGTTGTCAAGGATGTGGAGAGAAAGGAATATTCATGCACTGTTGTTGATAATGCAAACTGATGCAGCTGCTTTGGAAAACAATGTGGAGATTCCTTAAAAAGTTAAAAATAGAACTGCCTTACAATCCAGTAATTGCACTGCTAGGTATTTGCCCAAACAATACAAAAATACAGTTCAGAGAGGTACATGCATCCCAGTGTTTATGGCAGCAGTATCTACAATAGCCAACTTATGGAAATGGCCCAAGTGTCTGTGGACTGATGAATAAATAAGGAAAATGTGGTATACGTACAATGGAATATTACTCTGCCAGAAAAATAACGAAATCTCACCATTTGCAACAACATGGATAGCTAGAGGGTATCACGCTAAGTGAGATAAGTCAAGAAAGACAAATACCATATGATTTCAACCGTTTGTGCAATTTAAGAAGCAAAACAGGGGCGCCTGGGTGGCGCAGTCGGTTAAGCGTCCGACTTCAGCCAGGTCATGATCTCGCGGTCCGTGAGTTCGAGCCCCGCGTCAGGCTCTGGGCTGATGGCTCGGAGCCTGGAGCCTGTTTCCGATTCTGTGTCTCCCTCTCTCTCTGCCCCTCCCCCGTTCATGCTCTGTCTCTCTCTCTCCCAAAATAAATAAAAAACGTTGAAAAAAAAAATTAAAAAAAAAAAAAAAGAAGCAAAACAAATGAGGTAAACCAGGAAACAGACTCTTAACTCTAGAAAACAAACTGATGGTTACCAGAGGGGAGGAGGGTGGGTGACGGGTTAAATAATGGTGGGGATTAAGGAGTGCACTTGTCATGATGAGTACTGGGTGTTATAGGGAAGTATTGAATCACTGTATTGTACACCTGAAACTAATATTACAGTGTCTGTTAACTAACTGGGATTAAAATAGAAACTTAAAAAGGGAAAGAGAGCAGGGTGCCTGCTGTCATTTTTATTATCAATCCCAGTGTGGAGGAACTAGCCACTACAATTATTTAAAATGTTAGAAATCAAAATTAACCCTGTATGAAGATGGGAAAGCCAAAATAATAATGATTAATAATAATAATAATAATAACAACAATAAGTAGTGGAAAACATAAGTATGGTAAATACAGTGGCCTTTTAGAACATAGGCATAAACATGTAAGTAGCTTTCTTGTAGTTAAGCCCTATTGAATTTACAACAGAATTAACAATTTAATTTATAATAGCACAAACTGTTATAAACGCTCAAGAACATCATTCCCATACCTTTTCCTGAGGACATACCAGGGAACAGTCTTCGGACAGCAGAAATAACTAGAGACATCACCATAAGAATAGCGTTGGCCATTAATTATAGGTACCTTGTAAAAATAAGACAAAGCATAGGTTAAAGCGAAGAGAATGAATGCAGTTGCCATATATTCTGATGCTATGGATGTAGTGTAGTGATTGAAATGAGAGATAATGGCACATAGCATATGCCAAAAATGGAAGTGTTTTTAGCAATAATCAGTCTTAGTACCATTTTACTGATACTGTTGTGTTTGTACTGTGGAATAGGGTGCCTGAATGATGGTGAGATACTTTACTTCTATCATCCTTTGTTCTTGAGAATGAATATTCTCAAGGTGGAACAAAGACGTGATCTGCAAGAGATTACAAACCTTGCACTCCTAAATTTGCATTGGAAATATGAGTATGAACTCTCAGGTTGCATATGTACTTTTCAACCATGTTGAAAATTCTTAGAAACAATGACCAAAGTAACAATGGCATTGCTAGGACCCAGATTTTACTTTTGATATAGCATTTCCTATTTTCAGAAGTTTGAGTTTCTTGGAGAAATGACTGATTCTTGTTCAGGGGCAGAGGCTGCAGAAGATGAGACTAGAACATGAGGACAAATCAGAGCAATGAAAGTTATCAGAATCTAGTAGGGTTACATCAAAAGGACTCAGTGGCCAACTGGATGGAACCTATACCTGCTAAGGCTGAGACAATTTGAGCTCCACCTTGGGTAGAAACCCATCAATATATTTATATCCATGATTTTATAAAGACATTCAAAAGTAAAATGAGTGGGTTACATTGTGAAGATGATATGTAGCCAGTTACCTTGAAAATCTAACATATATCTTGCTTTTTGTATGTAAGCAGCAGAGTGTTAACTGAGAATTATACAGTTAGGACAGTTAAATTAACAAATAAAACAATCAAATTAGAACATCACCATTTTGTAGCCCTCAGTGAATTAATGGATATAGGCATTGAACACTCAATGCTGATGACATAAAAAAAAGGCAAAAACCAGAAAACATGTACCTCCTGATGAAAAATAGTTGAATTCTAACTATGGTCTTGCCAAATGAATGAAATCTGATTTTCATCAAGCCCCTGCATTCAGCTGATGATTATCAGGAAATGTGGGGAACTCAGCAACCTGGTTAAGCACGACATAAACATGCAGTAAGTAATGCTCAGACTGTGTAAGCCAGTGTTTGCAACAGATAACTTGTAGTGGAAAACAGGGATGGAATAAGCAAGATGAAAATTTGAAAACACACAAACCAAATACTGACCAGCCTGCTCCCCTACACCAGCTGCATTCCAGCAAAGGAGAGGACTTAACAACCGGCATGCAATGTACCTGACATCTCCAAGTGTCTGCAACCTTACCTTGGTGCCTGTTCGTGTAGCTTCTCACGTTCCTTTCTCCTTTGAATCTCTAGAAGGAGAGAGGTTAGTAAATGTGACCCTGTGAGATGGTTGACAGTTACCCTCAACTTGTGAGAGTGGCATTAGGATAGACAAAGAATTTGGCCCAGGATGGACTGGAGGAATTTTTCCAAGGAACGAATCCCTTTGAAGATCCGTGTTGCCATCGAAGACATGAGAAGACCAGTAGAGTACACAGTATGATGAGAAAATGGAACAGGAACACCACTGTATTTCTTTTCTATCCTTTGCTCTTCTAAATATCAGGAACATGGGCGCCTGGGTGGCTCAGTCAGACCTGACTTCAGCTCAGGTCATGATCTCATGGTTCGTGAGTTCGAGCCCCATGCCAGGCTCTGTGCTGACAGCTCAGAGCCTTGAGCCTGCTTTGAATTCTATGTCTATTTCTCTCTGTGCCCCTCTCCCACTTGCTCTCTGTCTCTCTTTCTCTCTCAAAACTGAATGAATTTAAAAAAAAAAAAATACCAAAAACATAAGGGAAAGAAGTTAAAGAGAAATAAAATCATTCAAGATCTTCTCAGTGAGGTGGGCTGCCCAGAGAGCCCACGTGACATCTGCCTCCCCATCCCTGGAGACTGAAAGCTGGAACACCAGATTCCAACTCACTCACTTTTTCGTTTTCTGCGAGGTCTGTAAGCATGGCTTGAGTGGCACCACTGAGCTTGGCTGGAAGGAGAACCCAGCAGACTCTGTGATGGATGTAAAGCCTTCAAGTTTTAACCTGAAGTCAGAGATCAGCCGGATGCCTGAATGTAGTGTCTTCCTGGGGTAACTCGATCCCTTACAGAAAAGTCAGAAGAGCCGAATTCTGCCAGGCAAAGAACGGCACGTCCCCAGAAGAGTCCAAACCAACCCTCCTCAAATCCAGGGGTTCAGGACAGCTTAGCGTTTAAATCACATTCTATAGCAAAAATAAGGGAAACTTGAGAAGCATTTGTTCGTGGCATCGCAGTAAAAGTAAAATGTCAGCACAGGGCCAAGCCATCACAAACATGGTCAAGATGGAACAGTAAACCAAGGACTTTTGAAAACGTAGGAAGCTGTAAAAGTCTGAAGGAAAGTACCGTAAGATGCTGGAGAAAAAAATGTGACAGTGTTGTGCATTCACAAAATACTGGTAAACTTGTTGTTTCTGGTAATTTTGGAAGTGAGAAAATGTACCTAATAAGTTGTTGCACTGGAACAGACATCATCGTGCAAATTGCTGGTGATGTCACCTGGCCCCTCCTAGCTGCGTGTGGTAAGGCATTGATGTAGAAAAAGCAAGTCAATCTGGAGACAGAATTTAGAGAAATTATAGAGTCTGAGAAGCACAGCCTTGGAAAACAAACGTGTGTCTTAACACCGGCCTGTTTAGTGAGAAAGTAATTCCCAAAGTGAGTTAAAAGCCTGGGGAAAAGATCAACTTCAGCACAGTACCAGCAGTCAGTCTCGGGATCGACATGAAATCAACTGCGTTGTAGTCTGGCCCCAGGCTAGGAATCCTGCAGTGGTTAAGATAGGGCCTCACAGTACCTCTCAGCTGGGAGGAACGGCTGACAGCTGAGGGCCTTGTTCCCTCACAGCCTTCCATACTCAGGGAAGTAGCGACCGAGTCGAGGAGGCCTCTGTCTCGTGGCTGTAGGTTTCTACCTGGGAGGAGTCTAGGAGGCCTCTGTCTCATGCTTGTAGAGGCCGATCCGTTACCTCTTTGCCTTGCATCTTCAGATCAAGAGGAGCTACATCCAAGTAAAGCCATCTGCACCAGGAGATGATTTAGGAGACGCAGTCTTCTAATTTAAGCCTGACCCTGATGCTGGAATGGCGTGAGGTTTCGGCATCTTGCAAGAGAAGTGAATGTTTGGAAACCAGGTATTGGATGCTGGCCACAAGTCTCCAGACAGCTCCCACTGAACCGCATCTGGTATGCATGCTCTTGTGGGGCCCCCTGCTCCTTGAATTTGGGCTGTCTCCCTGACCTTATTGGTCACGTGATGCTGTGCCCCTCCGTGCCTGAGTCTCAGGGAGGTGTGGAAGCCTTTACTTTTGTGATTTCACAATCCCTGAGCCACTCTGCAAGAAGTCCAGCTTGCGTGCTGACGAGACCACAAGGAGACCTTGAGACTCACTCAGGAAGAGGCTCTGAGGCTCTGTGGGAATCCCAGATGTGTGGACACGCCTGCAGAGATCAGTCTCGTAAGGATCTGTGACAGGCTGCCAGAAATATAACTAAACCATCATACATGTCCAATCCAGTCACACTCTTTCAGATAATATTAGGTGAGCCCAGCTCGCCCACAGAATCGTGAGCGATAATAAAATCATCATTTTAATAAACTCCCGAGTGGTAAGATAGATTGTAACATACAGTGAAAAGGCAATACTTATGTTGACTATAATCCCAAGCCAATTATGTAATATTAATCTCAGGCACCACCATATTGGTTTGTAAGTTTGCAACAGATGCTGTTCCCTCTGAGAAATGAGTCTTTTCTCTTCGGGCAGGAAAAGCCTACTTATCAATAGTGTGCTGAGCCTAACATGACTCCCCATAGAGAGAAGTGACTTCCTTCTGTGCCTTTATAATTCTCTCGCTTTATATGTAGCTAGGTAGGTAGGCAGGCAAACAGGCAGATAAAGATAGGTGGGTGGATGGCAGATCTGTCGAGATCGCAGTGATCTGTGGAGGTCTGGGATACTCATGTTTTAAAAAATTTCTGGGGCTGCCTGGGTGGCTCAGTCGGTTAAGCGTCCAACTTTGGCTCAGTTTGTGAGATCTGCATCAGGTTCTGTGCTGACAGCTTAGACCCTGGAGCCTGCTTCTGATTCTCTGTCTCCCTCTCTCTGCCCCTCCCTGACTTGTACTGTCTCTCTCTCTCTCTCTCTCTCTCTCTCTCTCTCTCAAAAGTAAACATTAATTTTGTTTTTTAAATTTCTGTATCCCCACTGTGTAACACCTAATAGGTACTGAACAACTGTTGTTGATTGAATGAATAAACTTTGCTTGCAGAATTGTTTAGAACCCTTGGGTGAATTTTGTAAAGAAGAAACATGAAGCCTACATTGTAGAATCACTCACTAACAAAAACGTGTAGTAAGTGTATTAAATATATCCCATCCATCCAACTTTTATATTTAATTATTGAAATCAGTTAGTTTTAAACATCCCTTTTAGTTGGTTTTTGGAAGAAAATTCTGGAATGTGGGAACCATGAATTTTCTTAACATCTTCTGCAGCCAAAGTGCTGACTGCTGATTTGTTCTCCTCTTCCTGTGCCCTGGCCAGCTACAATTTATTGCATAAGAAATAATAAAGTTATTCCTTATAACATTGAAATATTTCAGTAACAAATTACAAGAAATAACAAAAAGGATGCACTAAACATCATATTGTTGCCTCTGACTTGTTGGCATTTGCAAAAGTTAAAAATCCAACATTTTCCACCTAAGCAGGATCATCATTAAAAAATAACAGGGGTGTCTGGGTGGCTCAGTCATTAAGTGTACCACTTTGGCTCAGGTCATGGTCTTGTAGTCTCTGGGTTCGAGCCCCATGACAGCTCAGAGCCTGGGATCTGCTTCAGATTCTGTCTCTCTCTCTCTCTCTCTCTCTCTCTCTCTCTCTGCCCCTCCCCCACTTGTGCCCTATCTCTCTCTATCCCTCAAAAGTAAACGTTAAAAACTTTTTTTTAATAACCCAAAATAGGGGCGATTGGCTGTCTCTGTGAGTAGAGCATGCGACTCTTGATCTCAGGGTCATGAGTTCAAGCCCCACATTGGGCTTGGAACCTACTTTAAAAACATGGGAAATTATTAGCCCCATAAATAAATATGCTTGTATAGATATATGGTAAGTATCCAGATTGTAGTTCTGTCTCAGTAAAATTTATCAGCATACTGTGTCATTCGCCAAGGTCTCACTTCTGTGTTTATGGGATCCTCGGACATAAAAGAGTTTTAGTCCCCAAGGAGGATTCAAAATATAAATCAAGCAAAAACACTGATCCTTTGACTCACAGAACCTCAGGGTATAGGAGCATTGGAAGGGGTGTTGGGAAATTTTCTAGATTGAATTTGTGGCCTGTTTGGGGGCTCCCATTACATCTGTATTACATGGGCACCCAGCTGTGTTTGAGCAGTTTTAGGAATTAGGACCTTCAAAGTCCTACAAAACTGTCATTCTCAGAGGCTAAAAAAAGAAAGCTGTCTACAAAGATATGAATAATTGGCATTTGGAAAAGAATATCTTGCCTTACAGTTTTCAAGCACGAGTACATCAGGAAATAAATTGTGCACACTTCTTGTCAATTCGTGTGACTTGTTTTTTCAAATTAAATTATTTGAAGTTCCTAATGGCTACGACAGGAGGATCAGTATTAATCCAACACCAGTAAGGGAGTTTTTCTGGTATTTGGAAAAGTTGAAGAGACCACTCAAACAGGGAAATGATTGATAACTTAGTAAATTCTCTGTAGACTAGTCAGCTGAAAACCACACTAAAAAACAGACTCTAAAGATGGAAAATAAGAAAAGTCAGTGTTACATCAAAGATAGAAAGTCACCATGCCCTTCACTTATAAAGACAATGAATGTGAACTTCAAACTGTTGCATAAAGATACTTCAAGGCTTTTGGGGATAAAGAAAGGATTTGAAGGTCTTAATAAAATACAAATACCATAAGCATGTTGTCATCTGCAAACCTGAGAAGAGATTAAATCTTTACAAGTGTTTTTCATTAAAAAACAAAACAAGAACTTTGTGTATCTCTGTCCCCATCTTGATATATACCTTTCTTAGCTCAGAGGCAGGCGTATACCATGTACTCAGGGAAATATTTGCTGAAAGACAGAGTGAAAATGGGAATTTTCCTAGTGGCATCCTGAATATAGATAAAATGAATATAATATAATACATAGTTGAACTGAATTAAAGAGGTTGACCAAGTAATCGCTTTACATTTTTGGAAATGGTGGTCTTTGTTGGAATATTCTAATCAGTGTTCCTAAGAAGGCAAATTGGGGGAAAAAATTGGAATTAAGGATATGTACTATCACAGACTTATTTTTTGCAGTTTTATGCTACTAAGCTACAATACCTATTTGGTTTTCAAATATAATTGGAGACATTTGAAAATCATACTATGCTCTTGAAAGTGTTTATGTAAAACTTATATAAGTTATCCCGTTATAAATTCATCTCTTGGTCTCTTGGTTATTTCCTGTTATTTCAGTATTCAGACAAGATGAAATTCAATCACTTAAAAAGAAATTTACAACCGGGCCAGTGCACAAACCCCAAATTCTGAAATTGCTTTTCTTCTTGGCTTCTGTGGAGAAATATGTCAAGTACATTCTTTCATGTAGGTCCAGAAGTATGATCAGGATGTTGGGATTGTTTTTGACCATTCTAGAGTCTGTAGAATTTTCCTCATATTAGCTGTGAGGTATGGATGCCACATAGTCTGAGCTTCGTACACTGTCTAGCCAGGTAAGGAACAGGAGTTAGCCCTCGTCCAAGATACAAAAGAGCACAGTTAATTCAGTAGGATATATGGCCAGTGAAACGATACTCGTAGAAGCTGCGATGTTAGCATCACGCACAGTCTACAGAGGCATAGAGTCCTATAAATGTCTTTGAAGTGTCTTGTGAGTTGTGATAGTGGCCGATGGGAAGATTATGAAACCGTGTTCAGAAGAGAATGTAGCTGCATATTGATCAGTTCGGTGCATCACGTGCTGTAACTGTGTCGTTGGAGCATCCCGGATTTGACTGGCATCCTTGAACTTGGTATTTGTACCTGGAACACAGCAGCCCAGGCTGTTCCCCAGCCCTCTTCTAAAGTAGTTGAATTTGTAACTCCTGGCAAAAATATGGGTTCGGGATAGCACAGACGCCTTGAAAAATTCGTCCTGGATGACTGTACCCACATCCTCCATTTCAGGCCTCACTTTGGGGGTGTCGTTTGCTTGCTTCGTTAAATCAGGGAATATATACACACAGGAAGTTGAATTTTCCATTTGAACCTTTATTCCCAGCCCCAAACTGGAAACTTTCCAAATACCCATCAGTAGAAAAATAAATGATCTTATATTCATGGTTATATGCCATGGATAATTACAGCAAACACCTTAAAGGGACGCATACCATGGATGAGTCTTATCAGTCTGGTAATAAGCACGGGAGGACGTAAAAACCTGCCTTCTGTGTGTCAATTAGACAGCAGGAACCTTCTGACTAAGTAGATTCAGAAGTTGAGCTTATGTGGATAAGGTGAGAGCCGTGACCTTCAGTTGTGGGTGAGGTATTAGGCGTGGAATATTCTACGGTGTGGGGGAGACACTCAAGCAAGGTGCGGTGTTGTGTCCAGTGCTGTGATCATTCTGAATGTTTCGGCCAGCTGCACCTATACCTCCCTGTCATCACATACCCCGGTCTGCCAGCACGAACCACAGGGAGCCCCATCTCTTCTGGGTACGCCCGGGAGCCCAATACCATCATACGCAGTCCCCTGGGAAGGAAGCTTTGATGTGAATACATCAGTATCTGATGTATTGTAGTCCCGGTGACCACCTGTTTAACCTGCTGTGTGTATCCGACTTGTCAGCCTTGCTGATGCCTCTTAGAAGTCTATACAGGGACATGTCATTTATCCACAGCTGTTTCCAAGTTCAGTGTTTTGGATTATCTCAATCAACCTTTCCAAAACTGTTCTCTTATTATTATGAATAGTGCCATGCCAATGACTTTGCTTCTTATATGTTTTCTTCCTAGGATTTATACATCTGTAGAATATTACCACCGAAGGCAAGTGAAGACATGATCTCCAAACCCAGCTTTTTCAGGTAAGGAAACTAATATTCAGAGAGGTTACAGCAACTATCCCGAAACACAGGGCTGTTTATGGTGAAAGGTATTGTTAAACGGCCAAAGGTATATTAATACCCTCATGTTCCTTCTTCCATTATAAGACTGCGGGGTTTTGGGGCGCCTGCGTGGCTCAGCCGGTTGAGCGTCCGGCTTCGGCTCAGGTCATGATCTCACGGTCCGTGAGTTCGAGCCCCGCGTCGGGCTCTGCGCTGACAGCTCAGAGCCTGGAGCCTGCTTCGGAGTCTGTGTCTCCCTCTCTCTCTGCCTCTCCCCTGCTCATGCTCTGTCTCTGTCTGTCTCAAAAATAAATAAAAACATTAAAAAAAAAAAAAAAAAGACTGCGGGGTTTTTCATGGGTCTGTTTTGTTAATCACATCTAAATTAGATTCTTTAAAGATTTTCATTAAGTTCAAATTATACCCAACTCACACTAATATTTTTCAGTGTCAAAATCTATAGAATATTTAAAAACATTCGAATTCGAACCTGCTTAAAACACATTTTTAAATGTCTTTTAAATATCTTAGAATTATGTTTTATGTGTTAGAAATTGTAGTCTTCATAAAGTATTTTAGTCTGCTTTCTTATTTAGCACTTTTTTTAAAGTTTGTTTATATTTATTTATTTATTTATTTATTTATTTATTTATTTATTTTTGAGAGAGAGAGAGAGAGAGAGAGAGAGAGAGTGCAAGTGGACAGAGGAGGGGGAGGGAGAGGGATACACAGATTCTGAAGCAGGCTCCAGGCCCTGAGCTGTCAGCACAGAGCCCGGCCCAGGGCTTGAACTCACGGATCATGAGATCATGATCTGAGCTGAAATCAAGAGTCAGACACTTAACCAAGTGAGCCACCCAGGAACCCCTCTTATTTAATACTTTATCAGTGTCATTTTCCATAACACCAAATGTGTAAATTGTAAGTTAATGGTTGTCTTTCCATGGAAATAGCAAAACCTCATCTACTGATCTCTTTTGTGGGCCCTTGACAGTTCTTACTGCTATGAATGTTTCCTGACACGTAACTTTTGATTTGTTAGAAGTTTCCTTTTGGCAAAGGTTCAGGAAGAAGGTTATTGCGATTAATGTTTCGAGAATGAATAAAATGTTGTGCAAAAGACAGAGGAGTCAATAGACAAGGAGAGGCCTCTGGGCGAGTTCCACCTTGTCCCTGTATAGTCACAGCACTTCAGCAAGCTAGTGAACCTTTGGAGCTTCCCTTTTCTTATTAGGAAATGAGTGTAGTCACGCGTTTCTAACAGGAATGTTATTAGGACAGTTTGCAAATAAAATATTCTGTCCAGTGGTAAAATACGGCAAGTGCTCAATGAATGATGTGTAATATTTTCTTTATGGGTCTTCAAATATTGTTTTCCAAAGCATTATGATATTTTACTTTCCTAACATCCACCTGGGATACATCTCTTCGTAACATACTGGTTTACGTATTGGGCCTACATTTATAGCTGAACTTTGCTCTGAGTTTGATTCCTCTAATTGTCTCTCTCGTTTTGTCCTTCTTAGATGAATCAAGTAGTTACTACATTACATTAAAAAAAAAAAGTAATGGATAAAGAGACTATCTATCCTATTAATTGATTAAAACACCAGATAATATTGTCATGAATACGTATCCGACTTAGATGGCCCCTGAGAATCCCTAGCTGGCACCCCATTTCTCTAAACATGTGAACGTATAATATTGCATCCTGGACATTCAGAATACAGAAAAAAAGGCATTTAAACCACAGAGAATCTGAAGAGATATTTGGGGATTCTCTCCTTGCGTTCGAAGAAAACTGGAGATACTGTAATGTTTGGGGGGCATTGTACTGCTTCTGTTCTGAGACACTGAGGTCAGCCATGTGTAATGACAGTTTCGAGAACCATGGCACTGTTAGGAGCCACGTTCAGGAGTTACAAGAGCATGGGTGATGCTGATGTGCTACATGTGACTATATGCTATTTCAACTCAGAAACACCATTCCCGGTGATTCTTTTTTTTAAAAGATTTTATTTTTTTTCGGGCAGTTTTAGGTTCCTAACAAAATTGGGAGGGAGGTACAGAGGTTTCTTATATACCCCCTGCCCCTCACACGTGCACAGTCTCCCCAGTTATCAGCATCGCTTACCAGAATGGTACATTTTTTACTGAAGATGCATCATACTCCCCCCAACATCCACAGCTTACCATAGAGTTCAGTACATTCGGTGATTTTGGACAAATGGACAGTGACACGTATGGCCCATTATGATGTCAAACAGGCCAGTTTCACTGCCTTAGGAATACTCTCTGCTTCCCTATTCATCCCCCCGACCCCCTAACCTGACGCTTTTGGGGAAAAAAAATAATAAATGTTTTTCATTGAAAGTCACACGTGATAATGAAGTACAGAAGAAGAGAAGAATCAGAAAATTATCCATGCCCTTGACATTTTCAGAGTCTGTTAACACTCTCTTCTATCCTTTATAAATGCACAGGCTTGAGCACACAGGCTCCTGTTTTCACCTTGTGTGGTCAGACCGATGCGTGCTTCTTGGAGCAACCTAACATTGGTTTTCCCACTGACCTCTAGTGCGTCAACTAATGTCTTAGGTGCAGAAAATACAAGGGCAAGCATTGTAATTGGTTTTCCTTGTTGTTACTCTTGGTTTATTTTCTTGTGGGAATGTAAGGAAAAATATATATTAGAGATGTGTGCATAGTGCAGTATCACACATAAATGGTCACTGATTTTACTTCTAAAATATGTGAGTAATCTGTAATCCTTTTCATGGTCCGCTGAGACTGTTTTCTATTTTAATGTATCTGATGCAGTGTGCCTTTTTCACAGAATCATTTTGTTTTGAAAAGATACAGAGAAGTTAGCACTTTGTGGCGTTACAAAGCTGCGAAAACTCATGTCCGCAATCAAATGAATAATTACATATCCTCCTAACTAAATGTGTAAAAGTACACCAATGTTTATGGTTTTAACTTGCAAGTAAGAAAAAGAAACTTTTCTGCCTGAGGATGCTCATGAGAACTGATTTCTGTGTTTTTGGCAGTGTCTTTTGGGTGGATGCATATTACTGTCATCTTTCTAAAGAATTAAATGCAAATTGGAAACTAAGGGAAGAGAAATAAAATGCCACAGAAATTGCAAAGGAAGATTTATCACTTGAATATCATGAACAGTGTTGCTCAACCTTGCGATCTCTGCAACCATGATTCTCAGACATCTAAGATTAACAGAATTGAGATTGGCTGGTAAATTTCAGACTCTAGAAAGCCTCAGATGAGATGATGTGAGCATGACTCATTAACATTAAATCAGTCACTGACTTAAAAATGTTTAAGTAGATTGTACAAAATAATATTTTATTAATGCTTTCCAGTGGGAAGGAGCAAGGAGGAAATAGAAAAATATGCAAGAAAGACTCCCTTGATCTTTTCAAGTAACATGGCATGCTCGCTGTAATTGTATTATTATTAATGTGCGTGTATGAGACTGGGATCAAGAGCTAATTAGATGTTTGAAGATTCAGATGATCTGAAACTATGCCAATAATGAGAGAGAGAGGCAAACTCACCCAATTAAATGAGCAGCACGCCCTGAAACTTGGAGAAAATGCAGCAGTATTAAAACTGATTTTAGCATGGAGAACAGTGTTCCAAAATCCAGGAAAACATTAAGCCTTTGGAGGAGATACTTTTTTTTCACAAGGTCTTCTATTTGGAAATCAACTCTACTGATCTGTGGTGCTCGTTCAGCTGTACTGATGGAAGAGAATGGCCAGTTGATTTGGAAAACAGTTCAAAAGGGGTCCATGAGTTTTTAACTGAGTGAAATATTTTTAAGCCACTATAATACAGCTCAGTTTTAACAACATTAATTTGTGCGCCTCATTTCAGCTTTACTGTGTTCTTAGGGAGATGGAAAGTTTGCAATTTGTAAATAGGCCCGATATGCCCATTATGTGATTGTGGGTCCATTTCAAGGGTAGATTTTAGAGATGGACTTAGTTGTTTCTGTGACATTTATGGAGTATGTGGCATGTTAAAGGCAAGACATCAAACATTGGGGCCAGCCTTTGGCTGCAGGCGGTAGACGGCATAGGTCAGTACTAGTGTTATACGTATGATGGCCCTAGGCCAGAAGATCTTTCTGCCCATCGGAAAATATATTGCATGTGTCCCGTGTCTGTAGCTTTGTTTCTTTTTTAAAAAAATTTTTTTTCAACGTTTTTATTTATTTTTGGGACAGAGAGAGACAGAGCATGAACGGGGGAGGGGCAGAGAGAGAGGGAGACACAGAATCGGAAACAGGCTCCAGGCTCCGAGCCATCAGCCCAGAGCCTGACGCGGGGCTCGAACTCACGGACCGCGAGATCGTGACCTGGCTGAAGTCGGACGCTTAACTGACTGCGCCACCCAGGCGCCCCTGTAGCTTTGTTTCTTCAAGTCGTTGTTTTCTCTAGCCTCTTGCACATTAAGGTCCACAAGAGACTTACTTGTAAAAAGGCTTGTGTGGGCTCTCACTCGGGCGGCCAGGGGTAGGAAGGTTGTGGAAAATGCCTCTCTGTTTCTTAAAGGTCATTTTTAAAAGTTGATTTGAATGTGCATTCAGAGCCCAGACTGTTGTCTTGAGTCATAAATAGGATGGGGTTCCATCCCTATTGTTTTTCTCTCTTCTCTTCCATTAGCAAGACCTTTTGGAGCTATAAGGTAGAAATATGCAGTTACTTTCCAGTACATTTTAGAAATCCCTTTGCACAGTTCACTCTGAGAACACTCATAGTGCATTGGAAATGAGCATTTTCCCCGAGTGGCGACTCACATTATAGTCTGGAGAAAATGTTGCAGGCACCCCCACTTTAAATTAATAAAAGGTGGCTGTGGTCCTGCAGAAGGCTCCATATTGGCTTGCAACTAAGGATGTCAACTGGTTGATTTTTGTTTCTTATAAAGTGGCCAATATGTGGTTTGGAGCTGTGATGAAGGGAAATTTTTGTAACAGTAAGAAACCATCCTTCTGCTTTGTAATAATCCAGGAATGTATAAATACTCACAAGCCTAAGACATTTTAATATTATGCCTGAAAACAAATACTAAGAGGAGCATCTTGTCTCTGTTGCCTTCATCTAGTTTTCATGAATGTAGCCAGTGATGAAGGCAGTAAATTAATGTACAAAACCAGAGAAGAGGAAGGGAGCTGTGAGTTGACCATGATGGTGTATCCAGGCATGACAGACCTGTAAAACCCGTAGCACGGCAACCCTGGACTTAGCTGGTATGAGTCCTCAGTTGGGCACACACCCTGTGCCATCAGTCCCATAAACATTGTGAGCACATGCTTGCTCACATAACTTACTCAGTTACTTACCACCTCAGTCATGTTATGACTTTTATGCAGTCCGTTCCATTTTTATTTTAGTTGTTGTTTCCCTTAAAGGTCCATGAATTTTGAGTCCTAATTTGGATGGTTTGCTTCCAGGATGGCTTCTTGGATGTTGTTTCCTTCCTTCCCTTCCTACCCTTGTCCTTCCTTCCCTTCCTTCCCTCCCTACCCTTGCCTTCCTTCCCTTCCTTCCCTGCCTTCCTTCCCTTCCTCCCTTGCTACCCTTGGCCTTCCTTCCTTCCTTCCCTTGCTACCCTTGCCTTCCTTCCCTTCCTTCCCTTCCTTTCCCTTCCATTCCCTTCCTTTCCCTTCCCTTCCCTTCCCTTCCCTTCCTCTTCCCTTCCTCTTCCCTTCCTCTTCCCTTCCTTCCCTTCCCTCCCTTCCTTCTTTTCCTCTCTTTCCTCCCTCCTGGGTTAGTTCATCCATTTTTCTCACCCAGACATTCTCTTCTTTATATGTAATACTTGTTTTCCTGAACTATATCTTCAAGTTATGTCACCAAGGAGACTGTATAGGACATAAATTTCATGAAGCCTGACTATATTTATGCTTTGCTTCTTCAGGCTTGATTAATAGTTTGACTTGGTTTGTATCATTTTTCCTAAGGACTCTGAGATGCTGCTCTTTCTACAACCACACTCACATGTGAAATGTCTAAAGCCAATCTTAATCTCATTCATTTGTACATCATCTCTCCTGATTATATATTCTACTCTCTGTGAGGTTTATTTCTTCTTGATGTCCTGAAACTTCACAAGAATTTGAGTTCTCATGCATTCATGCTACCTTTGACCCAAAATCATGAGTTTAATGATTTTATATTTTAAAAATAAGTTACTCCCTTTTGTTTTTTTCTTTCTATAAGCTGGTCTGGTATGATAGAAACTCTTGATTGAGCAACTAAATCCCTTATACCTCAAATGGTATGTTTATTTTTTCGCTCTATTTTCTGCGACTTTCCTTACTTCGTCTACTATCCTACCAAGGAATTATTTCCATTCTTATATTTTAAATTTCCAAGTATTCTTTCTGGCTTTCTCATTATTCAATGCCTTTTCATATAAATCTAATTTTTGTTAATGGATGGAAAATGATTTGAAAATTATTGAGAGCTAGGTCTGTGTGTGTGTGTGTGTGTGTGTGTGTGTGTGAGAGAGAGAGAGAGAGAGAGAGAGAGAGACAGAGAGAGCAAGAGAGAGAGAGACATTCTGTTCCCTAAATCATATGTTTCTTTTAAGATCAGTTCTATCTTTAAATTTTTTTAAATATTTATTTATTTTTGAGACAGAGACAGAGCATGAATGGGGGAAGGTCAGAGAGAGGGAGACACAGAATCCGAAGTAGGCTCCAGGCTCTGAGCTGTCAGCACAGAGCCTGACTCAGGGCTCGGAATCACAAACTGTGAGATCATGACCTGAGCTGAAGTCGAATGCTTAACTGACTGAGCCACCCAGGCACCCCAATTCTATCTTTAATGTACAGTTTTTTTATTATCATTGATTTTGGAGAGAGAGTGTGCATAAGTGGGGAAGAGGGGCAGAGGGAGAGGAATCCCAAGCAGGCTCCACTCTCAGCACAGAGCCTGACATAGGGCTCCATTCCATGACCCTGGGATCATGACCTGAGCCGAAATCAAGAGTTGGACATTTAACCGACTGAGCCAGCCAGGTGCCCCTGTTTTGTTTTGTTTTGTTTTGTTTCCCTAGTCTTCTGCCTAAATTCTCTTTGACTAATTCCTTGGAGTTGTCAGAAGATAGGGTTGGGGGTACAAAGTGAATGATGGGACTTTCATGATGTTCCATTTTCCCACTACTTTTCCCCAGTGACCGTGAAAGCCATCCAGGTATTCAGTCCAGATGAGCAATTTGCAGACTAAAAGGTCTTGTTGGATTGAGCTTTTGAGGGTTGGATTGAATGTCAGAAAGTTCCTGAATGATGGAATAAGGATGTCCTTTTCTGTGGGATCCCAGAAATGGCCCTGGTTGTTCATTTCCTCCAGGCACTCTGTCAGCTTAGAAGGACAGGAGCCCTTTGGTGTTTGTTTTCTGTGGGGCTGAGGAGGCAGGGTGAGAAACGCCTAGGAAATCTGCCCTGTAGCCAACCTCCATTACCCAGGTCCTGCCCCACCCACGAACCTCTGCTTCATGTTCTCTGAGTCTGATTTTCACTACACAATCAAGCATATCTCCTACAAGCTGGGTTGCAGGGCTCAGTTTCTTACACTTAATAGTCCTTCCAGAAACCTGGTGGAATCTGTTGTTCAGAGCTGACCACCTCCTACTTTTCCTTCTTGGCTGTTGCTATCGCTCTTCTTAAATGGTCCTCCTGGGGGCACCCGGGGGGCTCACTCGGTTGAGCGTCCAGCTTTGGCTCAGGTCATGATCTCACGGTTGGTGGGTTGGAGCCCCACATCGGGCTCTGTGCTGACAGCTCGGAGCCTGGAGCCTGGAGCCTGCTTCTGATTCTGTGTCTCCGTCTCTCTCTGCTTCTCCCCCACCCACACTCTGTCTCTCTCTCTCTCAAAGATAAATAAACGTTAAGAAAAAAAAAATTTAAGGGGCATGCTGGAAGAGTGATTTCTGTGTGATGATTCAAGCCTGACACACTCAGAACACACTTTGCACAATGACCCCCACATTTCATGAACTTTTTTTCTTCTCCTATAAAATGAAGAGATTGGACAAATCATCTGTAACCTTCCTTCCATAATCATGGCCTTTATCCTGTTGCTGTCACATACTATAGGCAAACATCTAAAACACTAACTGAACTCTCGCCTTTTAGAAATTTGATTCACAACCAAAAACATAGAAATAACTAATGGTAGCCTATTCCTATGAAATGTTGCCATTTCATATGACATTTCACACTTATAACTTGACCTTATTTTGTTGGTAATAAGCTTCACAAGTAAAAAGATAGCCTTCTGAAAGCACAGAATATAAAAATACTTGTATAGATTTTAAGAAAAGTATTTTGATTCTGTAAGTATGAAAGGACATCTCAAACACTTACTTTTTCAGCAGTTTTATTTTAAATGCCAATTGTTTCGTTTTAGCTTTTTTCTGGAATAATGGAAATGGAAGTTCCGATTCTGCCTAATGAACTGAAGGCTACAGAATTATATATTATCTCTTTTCAAATAAAAGCAAAGACAGTGCCTTCCCTGTAAAGGTTCTTAGATTTTGGAGTTTGCGTCCGTCCAGCATTTGCCAGATTTATTTTACATCTGACCCCTACTGTTTGCCTAAATTAGATTGGAAATTAAAGAACAGAGGACGCCTGGAGCAAAAGAACACATTTTTTTTTGGATGTTTGAGCAAAGCAGCAGAGGAAACATCAGCTGGGCACTGTGACCTAGGACTCATTGAATCAGCCTGGGAATTGCTAATAGAAATGGGCCTCATATGTGAAAAAAGTATAAAGACTTAATTTCTGCAAAATGTGCAACCTGACGATAAGGTATTTTGTATTTCATTTAATGTCACTACTAGGAAGTAGCCACTCCTGGCTTTTCATGTTTTTATACCACTTTATTCTTTCCTTTTTCCCTTTCTTTGAAAAGTCAACAAACAAAGAACAACCACAACAACAAAAACACAGGTCATTTGGTGCATAATGTCCTGTAATGTGGCATTTTTTAAACGTCAGTGTCTATCGTGTATGTATTTTGAGGAGACCGTCAACGTCTTCACATACTCCTTACTACTTGCATGGATTCGTCATTTTGGGGAATCAACCCAAGCTAAGACATTGAAGCAAGTGCTGGAAGGAATACAGGATGAATATAATATAGATTTTGCCTTTTACCATCTTAAAAGGGCTACAAGACAGGCCAGATCATGAGGCATAGACTTCCAAGGGCCACATTCTTGCGCCATAGAAACTAAAAGTGGAAAAGACACTCATATCACATAAGAGGTCTTCATGTGGTAGGTCACATCTGAACTCAGTGTCAAGAATGGGCAGTATCTTGGCCTGTATTTCGCCTATACAGCTGTGCATGGACACAAGTTAGAACATGCTAGAAGAAGAGCAAATACATCAGTTTGATCGGAGCAAACAGTGTGTGATGTCAGGAGAAGGGCAATAATGCCAGAAAGGTAGACTGCAGGTGGGTTTGGAGACTTTGAGGACCATCCGGAGGATTTTACAGTTCATAAAGTATGTAATAATTCATGCATAGCTTTTGATTCGCACCGTAGCATGGTCACAGCTGTGTTTCTGGAAGGAGAATCCTAGCGGTGGAGGTTAAGGGGGAGCTCAGAGCAGAGACTGGAGATCAGGAGTGAGGAGGTTGTTAGAGAAATTTAACTAAAGTCCAGGCCAAAAACCAGGAAGGGGTGGACTTGAGAAATGTGTAGATGCTTAGGGTCTCACAAAGCCGAAGTCAAAGTGCCATGCAAGGCTAGGCTCTTACCTTCACGCGGTGGAGACTGGGTCTCCGCGCTCGTTCACGTGCTCAAAGAATCCAGCTCCTTGTAGGACGCAGGACCTTGCTTTGTGGCTGGGTGTTGGGCAGGGACCACTCTTACCTGTTCCTACGTGTGGCCCCTTTGTTTTCAAAGCAAGCCATGATGCATTGACACCTTCTCATGCTTGGGATATGTGTGTCCTTCCCTTCTGCTAATGAACCAGGGAAAGAGCCCTACTTATAAAGGACTCATGTGACACGATTGGACCCACTAGGATAACCGCCCCCCCCCCTTTTACCTAACTCAAAATCAAATGATCAGTGACCTTATTTACATCTTCCAGAAACTCTTTGGCCTTGCGCAGGATGTGCTCTCTTACATTTGTACTTCTGGGGATCAGAGCAGGGACTCTGGTGTTTCCGGCACCTTACAACTCCGCCCGCCATAGCATCTCGTAAGGGATGACTCTTCTGCAGGAGGGGCACATCTGTGCCACTTTCTCCTTCACACCAGCTGTGTGATTGGTTGCCTTTTACATTTTAACTTAAGAGACAAAGGGAAAGGAAATGCACCGGTGAGAGATTAAGAGCTACAATAAGGCATGACTGTTATCCTGAAATAATGCTGTCTCTGAAAAGTGTGGGGTAAGCACATATGCTGTGAGTTGGCACAGAATCAGCTTGTCAGGGGCTGGGAAGATACTCAGAAATGAAGGAATCTGTCACCACTCAACTCATGCCAACAAAAACATCAGACCACATCAGCAGTGAGGGTAGTTTTGGGCTGCAGTAATGTGACAAAAATAGAGAATTATAAGTGGAGAAGATTTCAAAACTGGCCAGATCTACAACCTGAGAATTATAGTGCTTATTTTATGCCTGCAAGATGAAAAAGACAGTCATTTGAAATTTATAACACTTGCAAGTGTGAAATTCTGACTTTCTGTGTGTATGTGACTATTATCGAGTCTTCTGTCTCCTAGAGATGGATGGAAATTCATAGACTATTCACCTCCATCTGTCTCTCTGCGCTGCAGAACCATTGCATTTCATTCAAGCTTCATTTTGTCTTCTAATCTCTTGCTGTTCTCATTAAGAGAAATTGCTGAAATGAATTCTATGATGGGGAATCATCTTGGCTCCATGTTTTGGAAAGCAAAAGGACTAGAGAGGCAGAAATGGAATCGATAGTGAATGGAAATAGAATTTCTAATGGGACTTGTTCTTTGAGATTTTTTTTTAACTTAGATACCATAACACCACATTGCAATGGCCAGTCATAGTGTTGGAGCCAATGCTGTAAAGACCACTGTCTGACCAGTCAGTAGGGCCCCCTAAGGACATCAAGACAAATCACAAAGCACGTATTCATTGTTTATAATTCACTTTTGTTCTTGACCTTCCCCCTCCTCTCTCCACATATTCTGCCATCTCTTTTTATTTATTTATTTATTTTTTTCAACGTTTATTTATTTTTGGGACAGACAGAGACAGAGCATGAACGGGGGAGGGGCAGAGAGAGAGGGAAACACAGAATTGGAAACAGGCTCCAGGCTCTGAGCCATCAGCCCAGAGCCTGACGCGGGGCTCGAACTCACGGACCGCGAGATCGTGACCTGGCTGAAGTCGGACGCTTAACCGACTGCGCCACCCAGGCGCCCCTGCCATCTCTTTTTAAAAAACCTCTTATCATTGGGGCATGGGGGTGGCTCAGTCAGTTGAGCATCCGACTCTTGATTTCAGCTCAGGTCATGATCTCATGGTTTGTGAGTTCGAGCCCCACATCAGGCTCCACGCTGATGGTGCAGAGCCTACTTGGGATTCTCTCTCTCCCTCTCTCTCTCTGTCCCTCCCCTGCCCGCCCACTCGCGCTCTCTCTCTCTCTCTCTCTCTCAAAAAATAAATAAATAAAAACTTAACTCTTTATCATTTAATTGTTTAGGTTTTCTAGGAGTTCAAAAACTGTCATAGAATCTTCAGTCTTTCTTTGTCACACATTTATATGAAACCTCTTGTAAGTTTTCTTTTGGTCAACATGGTTATATTTATTTTCAACATATTCCTTCTTGGGGTGAGACATTTCATAGCGAGCTATGGCTTTTATGACCACTGATTATCATAATTTCAGAAATGCTGCCACTACATAAGTAGCATATTTCAAATCAATCCAAGCTGGCATAAAACTCCATTTATGATATTCCTAATAGACATACATAACTACAGGACCACTATTTATCTTTTTAAACCTAGCCTACTAGAAACTAAACATATATAAAGACTGATAGACTAAAAAGAGTTGAAAGACACTTTTGAGAAGTGTGAATTTTTCTTCATAGGAGACAGATTTCACACACACACACACACACACACACACACACACATATACAAGTGGAGTTAAGTGTTTGTTTTTTTAAAAATAAGCTCCAGATTCGCAGTCTACTCTCTTTAATATGGGGATGTGGTACAATTAATAGAATTATATCACATTTTAAATTCAAATCACATTGTTTCTGCTTGTCTCAAATCTTGTTTTAGACATTAGATATTTAATTGAATTGGTGAAGAAGCAAGTTATTTAAATATAGGTATTTTATAATGTCTAATTCAAAGATGATGGCATTAAAGTGGCATTTTGTGAGATATTGTAAACATACTGCTCTACAACATTTCTTAGTTGTTCGGATTTAGAATAAAATCCCAACATTAAAGTTGAAGTACTTCCCATACTGTGTTTCACATTTTGTTCTTGGCCCCAGGGAAAGTCACTTTGGAATGTAGTCAGTGTTTTTCCTTGTGGGAATGGGAAAGATGTGTGTAGGGTTATTTGCCTACATTTTCCCAAAGGAAACTTTAAAACCTTAAATGTAGCCTCCAGCTAGTGGTCGTCTTAGTTTTCTAGAACTAAAGCATGGATAAATTGTGAACCCGAGAAGTGTATCTTGATGCCCAGAGAAAAGCTGGCTCAGAGCTGTGGAATGCTCTGGAATACATGCTTGGATGCCTATGGTTGGTAGAAGGAACAGAGAAGTGAGATTGGAGAGGGGAAATTCCAGCCCATGAAACAGGCAGCATGGAATGACAAATTAACAGTCAAATACTGTTTCAGATATGATTTTACCCCAGAGAAAAATTACATCTCTTCTTTCTCCACATGTCATAGAACAGAAAAGTCCCAAACACCATTTCCCAATCTCAGAGACAATTTCTTTTTTCTTAAAATGAAGTGAAACGTGTCTTGGTCAAGATGGCACTTAATTATGTTTTTGCTGTTGCTGAAAGGGGCCACAGGTGACCTCAGGACAAGCATTTGGAAAGCAGAGATGTGAGGACATGTGGCCATCTTGGTGATGATCAGCACCTCCAGGGACTGGACAGAGCCCAGGATTTGCTTATATCCTGAAAACATGACATGAGCTAAGACATAAACAGGAAGATTTAGATGTACAAACACACTCACAACTAAACAGGTCTTCTCTCTAAGTAGGAAAGCAGGACCTAAGAAATTCCTGGGCACAACCACCCTTTCACACACAAGTCAATTATAATGAGTAATGTTACGCCATATTCATGGTTTTAAAATCACTTTGATTCTCAATGATTGTGGATTACTGACATATGTTTGTGTTTTGGTCTCTCAGTGTGGTCTTAAAAATTTTAAAGTGTCACCCATTCAAGAGTGAACCATTGGGTATGACGAATGGCTCGTCAAAGGTGTTTAAAGTTCTTAGAATTACTGGCAAGCATTGTAAGAGAGATAAGACTGTCTTTAAATCAGAAGTGTTTATTATTATTATTATTATCATTATTATTTTAATATGAAATTTATTGTCAAATTGGTTTCCATACAGCACCCAGTGCTCATCCCAACAGGTGCCCTCCTCAATGCCCATCTCTCACCCTCCCCACCCTCCCACCCCCAATCAACCCTCAGTTTATTCTCAGTTTTTAAGAGTCTCTTATGGTTTGGTTCTCTCCCTAACGTTTTTTTTCCTTCCCCTCCCCCATGGTCTTCTGCTAAGTTTCTCAGGATCCACATAAGAGTGAAAGCATATGGTATCTGTCTTTCTCTGTAGGACTTATTTCACTTAGCATAACACTCTCCAGTTTCATCCGCGTTGCTACAAAAGGCCATATTTCATTCTTTCTCATTGCCAAGTAGTATTCCATCGTGTATATAAACCACCATTTCTTTGTCCATTCATCAGTTAATGGACAGAAGTGTTTAAAATACAATTGTTTAAGATACTTTAGAACCTGAATGTTCAGTAGGGTACAGCTGATTGTATAGCATCACTGTTTATGGGTTTAAAAGTAAGCCGAGGACAACCTCACCATGTGAACGCTGTCCTCCCAGATCCTGGGTGTGCATCTGGGCTTGAACCTTCCCTGAAGAACTCTGACAGGAGCAGTGCATGTTTTATGCGTATTTTCCCATTTCTTCACGTGTCTGATCCCACGGTTAGGATTCCTCTTTACCTGTTAGAGAAACGTCAGTAATCTGTCGATGCCCCTCACTGTTGTTTCAAAACCGCTATTGTATTTTTTCACAAAATCAACTGTTTCGTCATACTTTGGCAGAAGGGTGGGTTGACGAGTGTGTCTAGTGTATCAAGTTTATGCAAGCTCAGCACAGACCACTGTAGCTTTTCTTAAACTTTGTGCTGAGATGTCTCACACACCTTGCGTATGTTGCCCAATGTAGTAGTTATTAGTTATCTGTTGCTGTGTGGAAAATTACCACATAATGTCGTGGTGTTTGAAACAACCAAAATTCATGTATTATTCACGTCATCTGTGGATCAGGGGTCTGGGAAGGGTTTACCTGGTCCTTGGCTTTGGGGTTTCTCACAGGCCGCCATCAAGATGTCTGTGAGGGCTGTATCTCAGGGCTTGATGCCAAGAGTTGATTCTAAGCACAAACGGTGGTTGGCAGCCTTCAGTTCTTCACCAGTTGTTGGGCTGTGAGCCTCGTTTCTCTGCTGGATGTTGGTTGAATGCTGCTCCCAGGATCTTGCCATGTAGGCCCGTCCAACATGGCGACTTGCTCGATCGAAGCCTGCGGTCCTAGAACACAGTGTAGAACGTGTGTGAGCAAGGTGGAGGTCATCGTGTTTAGTACCCTCGTTGGAGAAGTGTCCTTTGCCATGTTCCCGTCACTGGTCAAGCCCATACTGAAGAAGGGGGGTGATATGAGGGCATAAATACCAGAGGTGGGAATCACAGGGTGGGGAGTGCGGTCTTACAGTTGGCTCACCCCATTTGTGTCCTGCCCTCTCACTTTCCATGTTAAAGTTTTGAGGCAGACATCTCTTTCCGTGGAAGCTCTTCCTTAAAGTAGACTGGTCATAAATACTAAATGTCCCCCTACCCCCAGAAATGAAAGACTCCGTTCTTGCATATTCCTGGAATTAGGATGTCTCTCCCCCTTTAGGGATTATGTGGCCCCATGCTACTCATAGTGTATGCTATGGATCACCTGGGAGCTCATTAAGATACGGATTCTCAGTTTCACCCTAAAACTAGAAGCAGCATTTTAGTGCGTTGCCCAGGTGACTTGTGTACACATTGAAGTTTGACAGGTATTGATCTAGTCTGATGCTTCTTACCATAGCTGCACATTGGACTCACCCAGGAAGTTTGTTTTTTTTTTTTTTTTTAAATTTTTTTTTTTTTAACGTTTATTTATTTTTGGGACAGAGAGAGACAGAGCATGAATGGGGGAGGGGCAGAGAGAGAGGGAGACACAGAATCGGAAACAGGCTCCAGGCTCTGAGCCATCAGCCCAGAGCCCGACGCGGGGCTCGAACTCACGGACCGCGAGATCGTGACCCGGCTGAAGTCGGACGCTTAACCGACTGCGCCACCCAGGCGCCCCTCACCCAGGAAGTTTTAACAGTACATGTATCTGGGTCACATCTTCAGGGGGTTGCATTTTATTAGCCTAAAACATGGCCTGCACAAGTTTCTTACATGAGTCTGGGTATAGCTATATAGCTAGGATACAGAAGTGTTAATGTATTCTAGCGAGCATTGTAATAATCCTTGATAGGAAAATTCCAAACAATTTTGCATAATCATTAAAAAAATTTTTTAATGTTTACTTATTTTTGAGAGACAGAGAGAGAGAGAGAGAGAGAAACAGAGAGAGAGGGAGACACAGAATCTGAAGCAGCCTCCAGGCTCTGAGCTGTCAGCACAGAGCCTGACATGGGGCTCAAACTCACGAACCATGAGTTCATGACCTGAGTCGAAGTCGGATGCTTAGCCAACAGAGCCATGTAGGCACCCCTGCATATATCATTTTTAATTTGTTTTTATGTAAAATGAAGTTAAATTAAAAATTTTTTGGAGGGTGTCTGGGTGGCCCAGTCAGTTGAATGTCCAACTTTTGATTTCGGCTTGGGTCATTGTGTCATGGTTCATGAGTTCGAGCCCCACATCAGGCTCTGCACTAACGGTGTGGAGCCTGCTTGGGATTCTCTGTCTCCCTCTCTCCATGCTGCTCTCTCTCAAAAATAAATAAATAAACATTAAATTTTTTTTTTGTCATATGGTACAGTTGAAGATGCCTTATGCCAGTCTGGTTTAATTTTAGTGCTTCATCTTGATCACAAATGAAGACAAACATTTCCTGAAATTCTTGATAATTTGCCTACAAATGAAAAATTTTAAAATCTGAAAGGAGACTATTGGACCACTTTGAGAAGGCATATTGCCAATTTTTATTGTTGATATGGCTTAGTAAGTGTAGAGAACCATCAAGTTGCATACTGGTTCCATTCCTGAAGAGCTGCAAGTTGGGTTTGTAGTTGTCCAAGGACATCTAAATTCAAGTCTAAAAATTTGCTCAGTTGAAGGGGTGGATTAGCCATCAGCTGATATATAAATTGTGATATTATAAATATTAGTATTTGATTTGAAAAATATCCTGAACACCGAGTCTGCCTTAAGGCTCAAAATGAAGAGACACGTATAAGAAATATGTCCATTTATACAGAAGGTACATTCACTTTGGAGAAATAGATATGACCTTTATAATTCAGCTCTCTGTTTAATTGAACACAGTGGGGGAGAAAAAGCTACACAGGACCAAATGAGCACTGAACGGGGGGACAGGAGCTAGAGGTGGACGGGGAAAAGTTCCCTCAGGCCTCCAGGTTCAACTGGGGACACGCAGCGTAAGTGGATACCTCCCTGGTGACATGGGTGTGGCAGGGGGAGTGAGAAGGAAGAGTCACTGTATTATTGGCTTTTTGGAGTAGAGAGGGGCTAGGAATAGGAAGAATCGACGACCAGTAAGAATGGAGAGGGAACAGGATGGGCAGACCAGAAACAGCCCTTTGGCCACTAGAGGAAATTTGGAGGTTTTGTAAGAGTGAAGACAAATCAAGTAAAAGCCTGAGAGACAAACACTAAGAAAGGAATGAGAAATGCATGATCTCTGTGTTGGAGGTCCTCAGATACAGGGGCAGAAAAATCCGATAGATATGAACCTCTAAACTGGGGTGATAGATATTCCAGTGCACATGAGGATATGAATGGATAAAGGAGTTGTGGTGTATGATATAATGGAATAGTACTCAGCCATGAAAAAGAATGCGAGCTTCCCATTTGGGACAACAGAATGGAGCTAGAACGTATTATGCTAAGTGAGGGAAGTCAGGCAGAGAAAGAAAATATTGTATGATTTCACTCATATGTGGAATCTAAGAAACAAAAAAAAATGAACAAACAGAAAGCAGAAACAGACCCATAAGTACAAAGAACAAATTGATGATTGGCCAGACAGGATGGTGAGGGGCTAGAACAAGGTGGGTGAAGACAAGTGACTGATACAGACTTCCAGCAATGGGACGAATAAGTCATGTATTGTGACAAATGGGAGCCACACTTGTGGTGAGCAAAGTGTAAGGTATAGAGTTGTCGGGCCCGTATGTTGTACACCTGAAACTGATGTGACAGCTGTGTGTCAGCTGTATTTCCATTTAAAAAAAAAGACACATGGGGCGCCTGGGTGGCGCAGTCAGTTAAGCGTCCGACTTCAGCCAGGTCACGATCTCGCGGTCCGTGAGTTCGAGCCCCGCGTCAGGCTCTGGGCTGATGGCTCAGAGCCTGGAGCCTGTTTCCGATTCTGTGTCTCCCTCTCTCTCTGCCCCTCCCCCGTTCATGCTCTGTCTCTCTCTGTCCCAAAAATAAATAAACGTTGAAAAAAAAAATTTTAAAAAAAAAGACACAATGACAAAGTTGTCACCAAATGCCTCAGGGGCAGTTGGCCTACAGTAAGCCACCAGAAACACACTGCCTTTTTCCATAATCAATAAGAAAGTTAGACTTCGTGAAATCCCATCCCCCCCAAATTTGAAGCCAGCAGAATCTTTTGAGACAGAACTCTTTCTTTTTCATGGATTTATATCAGCTTACAGTGTAATGTTTATGAATCGGAGCCTGATTTTTGCTACTCTCACTTTGAAGTTAGTTTTCCCCCTCTTTTGTGTTTTAATTGTGTTTACTTTTTTCCACTCCTAAAATTTTCTTTAAATTTTGAAAATGAAACAAATGGTGTTATCCAAAAGGGAGTCATTTCTCAGAGGTAAGACTCATTGAGAAATGATGCGTTCCGACAGAGACTGGGCAGGACTGACAGCTGTGTCCATAAAGAGACGTTGCTTTGCACGTGGTCCTCATCCCTTCCATTTACGTTGAACCAAATAATTCAGTTAGAACACAGTAGTCTTATCTGGCCCTTGTCACAAGTAGTCACAGGAAGTATTTGCACTGTGATTCTTGTATGAATCTAGCAATATCCTGGTGGAAAGATGCTGTCTCTTATTTCTTGGTCCTTGTGCCAGATTCCTGGGCACACAGCAGCCTCTTTGCAAACACTTGTCAATCAAATTAGGCTTCAGCCATGGGAACACAGAAATCAAACTCAGTCCAATTCACTGGAGACTCCGTGGAAACCCAAGGAAAAAAAAAACAAAACATCAAAATCCTAGCACAGCCAAAGACTAAAAGAGTGGCTTAGAATGGTCCTGCTCCAATTGTACAGAAATTTACGGATGTCTCAGATATATTTTTCACTGGTAGAACACGCTGTGAAAATACGTATGCGCTTTTTAATTTTAGCTAAAGGAATATTTCTTGATTGCTTCCTTCCTATCTCAAATTGGCCCAATATAGCCAAGGAAATGACCAGGAATAAGGTCAAACTTGGACTTGTACAGTTTTTAAATTAAAGAAACAGTTCATATCAATATTTAATATTAAATTAGTCTAGATTTCCGTATGGTAAATATTACTTGAAATCGGAGTTGTTTAAATTTTTACCTTAATATCTTTATATAGATTTTTTTTCTTTCAGGAAAAAGATTTTGCTGTAAATATTGCTGTTTTACTCATTAAAAGGAGATGGCCTGTCTTTTAAATCTGTTAGAGAAAAAAAAACTATTAAATTTAAAAATCTTTAGTAAGATTTGTTGGGTCATACATACTAGAATGAATGTACAGCTTTCATATTACCAAAGGAGAAATACCTGAGAGTATTTGTCTACCATTATCCTTGTCTGTCTTGAAAAAATTAAGAGATATATTACAATTAAAGAGGACAGGGTATGAATAGATGAATAATTTAAAAATTATGCAAGGAAAACCTAAGAGTAAAAAACAGAAATACCACCAGCCACCCAAGTAAAACAGAGGGCTGTTTGGAAATACAGATTCCCAGGACATAACCCTGGATATTCTGATTTAGACAGTCTGAGATAGAACCAAATAGTCTGTATTTTTTACTTAAAGTCCAGTGAGTGTGCTATTAACTTCGGGTGTACAATATACTTAACGAACACTTCCACGCATCATCCAGTGTTCATCACAACTAGTGCTCCCCTGAATCCCCATCACCTAGTTCTCCCACCTCCCACACACCCCGCCCCCTTCTGGTAACCATCCGTGTGTTGTCTATAGTTAACGTTTGTTTTTTGGTCCACCTCTCTCTCTCTTATCCCCTTTGCTCATTTGTTTTGTTTCTTAAATTCCACATATGAGTGAAATCATACGGTATTCCTAACCGTCTAAATTTTAAGAAAAAACACAGAAAATGTGGCCATTCAGGGACCAAACCTTGTTCGTCATTACTTGTGCTATTTGTCACAAAATACAAAGCCAGCTCTTCAAAACCTAGTGTTTTTAGTAGCTGCTGCAAAGCTCATTGAGCAGGCAGCTCTTGTGTTGTGAGCCCAACATTGTGTGATTCCTGTGAAGGATGTATGGCACTTGTATCTCCCTCTCCTCTTGACACATTCTGCTTTACAGTGTATGAAACATGCATGTACACAGAAGCTCGTATAATTAAGTAACTATGAGATAAGAGCCAAGTGCCATGGGACTAGAGGATGAGGAATGTTTTGACTGGGATCGAATCAGAGGAGTCTTAGGAGAAAAGATGCACGAAGCAGGGTCTTGAAGCAGAAGGAAGATGTGCACTTCGGGAGAATGGAAGAGGCAATATCCTACTCTTGACCGAGGAGAGGGTTGTGACACTTGCCCTGTGCTCAGGAAAGAATGAGTTGTAGCATATGGCAGCATGACCTGAGACACACAGGTCATCTCACTGTTGGATGAGACGTGTTTGAACACGCAGCTTAAGGAGATGAAAAGCAAGGGTCAGAGAGGTAGCAAAGTGGGGAGCTGGTGAAATAGGAAATGAGATCAGGAGTATGGGGGCCATGGTAAAGGGGAGACAGCAGAGCACTTCCAAAGCTAATCAAAACATACCATATTTATAGTGCCCTGATGGCCACAGAAAACACCTCTGGGGCAGATGTTAACCACCACCACCGCCCCCCCCAGATGCCATTTTCATTCTCTGAAAGCCAAGCTCAGGACCAAAGCTCGTCCCCACTCTCTATTGCCTTCCCAGGCACTGTCCACCATGCCCAAGGCTTCAGCTGCTGTCTAAATGTGGGTGGCCCCCACGTGCTGTCTCCTTTCCTGTTGTGGCCCTCACATCCCTACTTGGCTGTCTGGATGTCACCTGCAACTTGAGTGTACTACCCCGTGTCCGTAAGTGTGTCACAGGTTGCCATCAAGTCTTTCCTGGAAGGAGTTTACTGGACACTACTGGTCAACCCTTTTTTTTTTTTCTTCAAGACAGCAGAAACAGTTACCTCTGCACAGGTGATTATGCCCCACCTTTCTCCCCTGTCAGCTGGAAAACGTCTCATCTTTAACATTGCCCCTCTACGGTGTTAGAGGCTCTGGCTGCAAATCACTTCTCCAGGCTCCCTGGGTACTGGTCTTTGGCTCTTTCTCTCTGGGCAACAACAATGCAGATTTTTTTCAGCTTCTTGAGCACTCCCTGCTTCCTCTAGCCAAACCCCTTTGCACATAAACACTGTTCTTTCCACTGGAATCTTCTTCCCTCCCTTCTTCTCCTTCTCCAAGATTAGTTGTTTATGCATTCATCAGATCTTGGTTTTAAGGTCAGGTTCCCATAAAGTACTTCCTGAACTCCTAGATTCAGCCATGAGGCTACATGCTTTTTGTCAACACTGTTTGGTTCCCTTGTACTACTAACCACAGCACGTAACAATTTTTGTATTTTATTATTTTCCTTAGCATCTGTCCTGATTATTATTAACCCATGATGGTAGGAATTGTAGTTGTAGGCAAAGACGTTATTTGAAGGAGTTAATGAATGAATAAACACATCAGTGTGTAGGAGGATATTGAATATTTAAGCTAAAAAAGAAAGTTTGTATTTTATTCTGGAGGTAAAGTTTTTGTGTGTGTTTTGTTTTGCTTGTTTTTGTTTTTGTTTTTGTTTACCAAGGTGGATTATGGTATCATATTAACTTTGGGAAGAGATATTAACTTTAGGTGACCATCCTATGGAGGATATAGAACAGAGGTGGGGTGTTGAGAAAGTCTAGACAGACTTTGTCATAAGACGGAACTACAGAAGGGCTGAGGGGAAAGAGAGAGGGCACACACGTCAGTGAAGTGATGGGGTTCGGTCACCAGCACTTGATGAGTCAGTGGATTCATGGTGAAAGGGAAAAGGTGAAATAGGGGTCAGAATGCCTTTCCAGTGTCTAGGCTGGACATATGGAAAAGCAAATGGCACCGTAACCCAAATCAGGAAAGTTGCAAGTAACCGCAGGACTGATTAATTCCAGTTTTCTGTCATGATCACAGCTAAAGAGATGGCCTCTGCTGTAGCTCACGGACACTGTCAGTTATTTCCCATTCAATTAAAACGTACTCCAAAGTGGTCAAAACCAACGCATCATTCACTTGTAACAAATTGTACTAGTACATTTTATAAATGTCAGGGGAGTGGCTTCCTGCAAAGCTGACCACGTGGAGATTTGTAATGTTGGCGTTACTTTACTTATATGCATTTTATATTTCTAACTTTATTTTGAGAGAGAGAGCACACACGTGGAGGAGGGGCAGAGAGAGGAAGAGAGAAAGAATCCCAAGTAGGCTCCGCAGTGACCGCATTTACGCAGGGCTCCAACTCACAAACCGTGAGATCATGACCTGAGCTGAAATCCAGAGTTGGACACTTAACCGACTGAGCCACCCAGGCGTCCCTGCATTTTATATTTGTAAAGTGATAGACACAGTTCAGGCACAATCTTCATTCTTCAGATATTTTCTGTTCTCAAAACTCTATGTGAAGTAACCAGATAGATGTAGTAGACTAGATCTTAGAGCTTAAATTACATCAGTTACTTTAAAGGAGCTTTCAAGGCTACTTGAGAGTATCTGTGCATGATTTTCTTTTTAAGATCCCAGGTAAGCTTGATACATTTTGGTTGTGCAGATGTGATGCTTTTAAGCCTTAAGAATACAGAACTGGAGAGTTTTGTTAATCTAGTTAACTACTAAGTAATTAGAAAAGACAGCAAGGACAGACAGCCAACATAAACAGTGAGGTGCTACGATGGTTAGTCAGTGGTAATTCTCCCAAACCCTGCACCCTGTGCTTTCCAGTATGGTCGCCAACTGAAACTACCTTTGCATTAGGCAGCATTAAATAAAATTTAAAAGCAAGTTCCTCTGTTGCACTAGCCACCTTTAAAAATGTGATTCCATCTTGGAAAGTGCAGTTGTGAAAGATGTTTGTCACTGTAGAAATTTCTATTGCACAGCCCCTGGAACGGTTTCTTCACTGTCCAACTCCGATAGCCAACATGTTTGGAACTAATATTGTTAGAAGGAGCAATTAATTTCTTCCTGTCAAGTCAGCTTCCTCAATCTAGGAGTTCTTTTAAGGCCAGTTTTCTTTCCCCCCTGATTTAATAATATGAACTGGACTCTATTATATTCCTGCTAAAATGTGTATATGCAGCAATGCAATAAACCTTCTGTTTCCCAGCACTCGTAGTTGTGTTGAGATCCTGTAAGAGGCAGGGAAGCTGAAAATGAGAATGTCAACATTGTCCTCTGCCTGGGTCTCCCACTCTCGATGTCACTGCATTGAAGGTTCTTTCCACGGTGGATTGCAATGTGGTTTGAAATAACCAGTGTTCATGATTCTGTAGGATTTCACAGGTGGGGCAGAAGGAAAGGAAAGGATGGATAAATAAATCTTACTAGTTCCCAAAGGACACTGTATGTGCAGTTACTTTTCTTACTGGTTTTAACTCATTTATTCAATTAGGTTTACTGGGCTTACCTCACCCTAAAACAATTAGTGGTAACTTACAGAAACATTTACAATGGCCTAGGGAAAATCAATGTAATTAGAGTAAAGGAAAGTAAGGTTAGGATAATAAACCCACTCATGAGCTAGATGCTTGGTACGGTGGAAGGCATACTGTTGAATTCTGTTTCTCAAAGCAGAAACCAAGGGTGACCCGAGAAACACAGATCACGTGCAGGTGTTTCAAGCATTTCTCCATGAGGATTAAAGCGTACAACCTAGCTGTGATGACAACTGGGTCGCACAAAGTGTGTTAGCTACTGGCAAGAAAATAGTTCGGAGTCTTGTGTGTTCACAACCAAAGGCCAGTCTGTATGCCTTCCCCGACTCTGACACAGAGGCCCAAGTAGGCATATTCTTAAGAAAACTAATGACCTTGTTATGAAAACACACAACTTTCAATCGATGTCCATCAGAGAACCAACTGAAGAATCATCTTCAAACAATATTCATATTGAAGAAACTGTCCTTCGTAATGGAATGAGTTTATAACGATTTATTTCCCAATTACCTGCATTTATATTTTAAAGTAATTTCTGCTTTTTCAGGGACATGCATATGCATATATGTGTAAAGAGTTATGATTGTCTTCCTGTGCTTAAGAATTGTTGTCCCTAAGAGTTGTATTCTGAAAGAACTGAAATGAAAGTGGCAGTTTATGGCTCGGGATCAGAGCAAAGTTAGCCGCCTGCCTGGGGTTTTAACCTGCCCTTGACCTTGTTAGCACAGTGTTGTAAGTGACCTCCTAACCACCAGCTCGGTCCTGTTACTTGATCTCCTTGTATAACTTGTCTCTCAATGTCATTTACATACCAGTCCCGGCTCCTGTTTCAAACAAAGCAGTCGCTTTGATAATTTGGGTCAAATTTTATTTTTCCTGTTAACTAGGTAATTACCTCCTTCTCTGTTATAAGTAGGCAGGCAAGTGTAGATGTTCGACTCTAGAACTAATAGGTTGCAGACAACCTACTCGAAACCCTCCCCTTTCAGTCTAGAGATCATCATCAGCATGAGTGCAAGCAAAAGGGTGCCTGGGGGTAAATTAAAAACAGGGATTCATTTGCTCTTTTACAAAATTTAAACCGACAGTGGACCCATGAACTTACATTTACATTGAAATACGACTTTTTCTTACAGGATTGTATGTGACTCACTAGCTTAAGTTAGAAACCCACATGATTTAAAACTTCAAACATATAGCTTTCTAAACATGTAAATTAAGACTAGGGATTTCTTAGGAAATCTTATCTTAGGAAAGGGGACATTTGCATCCGATAGACGTATGAGCAAATTGGCTGGTAAGTGTAATAAAAACATCACTTTAACATCCTGGAATGCTGCTTTAAAGGGCATCCAAGATAAAATGACTGACTCAGAGAGAAGTACACCACATATCGAAGTTACAAAATGTCATTTCAAGGGTCAACAATGTGAGTTGTAAGTGCATATGATTTTTCCAAGTATAGTGGTGTTTTTAGAGGGACGGTAATGTTTGAAAATGAAATTGTAGTTTAATCCAGCGCAGTATCTTTCTTCCACCTTGGTAGACATAACGATTTCTATTGAAGGCACATGCTCCAGTTTGGGGACTAATTTGTCAAAGTTGAACAGACCTCACTGACCTTTGTCAGTCATTTGAGAATCTAAAGTCATGTAATTTAAAGGAATATGTGTTTAAGATGCCACTGAGGGGCGCCTGGGTGACTCAGTCGGTTAAGCATCTGACTTCGGCTCAGGTCATGATCTCATGGTTCGTGGGTTCCAGCCCCGCGTCGGGCTCTGTGCTGACAGCTTGGAGCCTGGAGCCTGCTTCAGATTCTGGGTCTCCCTGTCTCTCTGGCTCTCCCCCGCTCACGCTCTCTCTCTGTCTCTCTCTCGTCTCTCACAAAATTAAACACACACAAAAAAATTAAAATAAAAAAATGCCAGGTGAAACCAGGGACTTTGTAAATGCAATTACAAATCCCTAAAATTAGAAAAAAGTTAAAATGAAAACTTGACATTTTTCTAACCTGTAAGGTATGGTTTTCGAGTTAATCGTAACAAATTTTATATATATAAATAACACATTTTATTTCGTAGTACAGAGAACTGTCAGTAAACTTCTGGTTCAAATGCTTTCGTAAGTATTTTTAATTTCTGACGCTTAGCTGAGATCTTTCAGTGTGGGTTTCACCGAAATCACATTAGTCATATGAGTTGAAATAATGTTCACTTCCACTGTGGGCCACATCGAGAGCTGATGTTTATGTCTGCTCTGTCGCGGATGGCTTCATGGCTTTGAGCAAATAGCTTTTGGCCTCGGTTTTGTCTGGGAAATGTGCTGCTTGAACTCAAAGATCTCTGACTCTTCGAATGTCCCCAATTCTAAATGATCGATGGAGTTCAGTGCTGAAAGCAGTTGCCATTAGGACTTCATAAAATTGACAGTACTGTCCCAGGCACCATTTCATTGATCTCTTCCCAATGACCCTACTCTCATTTTATTTTTTTAAGAAAAAATTTTTGTATGTTTATTTTTGAGAGAGAGAGACAAAGAGAGACAGAGCACAATGGGGGAGGGGCAGTGAGAGAAGGAGACAGAATCCGAAGCAGGCCCCAGACTCCGAGCTGTCAGCACAGAGCCCGACGCGGGGCTGGAACCCACGAAGCGTGAGATCGTGACCTGAGCTGAAGTCGGACGCTGAACCGACTGAGCCGCCCGGGCGCCCCTTGCCCTACTCTCATTTTCTGTGACGCCTTTTTTTCCTTTCTGCTTCTCTGGCTCTTCCTTCCCAATTATAAAGAACTATAAATAGTTCTTTCACCAGAGTGGTATTCTCAGCTACATTTTTACCCTGAGCAAATATTCCATATTTTCCCAGTCATGGATACTTTCTCCCAAATCCCTCCAATTCCCAGTAGCACAGACACCAGTGACTGGTAACTCCCACGTTTCTATCTCTGTCGCGAAACCTTCTCACTTACTCATCCTTTAACCTAGAAAACGTTTGACTTCTCTGGTTTTACCAGGGGCCCCTTGAATTAAAGATTCCCAAAATTCAGTTTATTATTTCCCTCAAATCTGCACCTCCCACATGCCTCTCCTGGATTAAGAGCACCACCATGTACATAATGGATCAAGTTCCAAGCCTTGCGTGCACCTTCTGTGTCCCCCCCTTACATTTAATAACTGGATGTTTAATCACAATCTAAGTCCTGAAGATTCAATGCACTTACTATTCCTGTCAGCCATCTCTGTATTCTAGCAGCTGCCAGGGCTTTTTTTTTTTTTTTTAATTTTGATGATTGTAAAACACCCCGAATTATGTCTTCCTATGTCTTTAAACTATTCCCACACCAAATCATACTCCAGACAACTGGTGGAGTGAGCAGCAAAAAGAAATCTGTTACATAAATCCCTTTGTTCAGTTTTTTTCAGTGGTTCCTTATTAAGATAAAATCCTACTTCTTTAGCATAGTTGGAGAGGAGCTTTTATAACCCTCTAAATTTCCACCTATCCCACTGTCTCCACCATAGCAGGGTGTTCTGTTCATTCCTTTTTTTTTTTTTTTGTAAGTTTATTTATTTTGTGCACGCGTGCACAAGCGGGGGAGGGGTGCAGAGAGAATCCCAAGCAGGCTCTGCACTGCAGAGCCTGATGCGAGACTCAGACTCACAGACTGTGAGATCATGACCTGAACTGAAATCAAGAGTTGGTTGCTTAACCGTCTCAGCCCCTAGGCTCATGTCCTTCTTAATTACCTGCGGTTTCCTTCTCTACCCACCTGTGCTAATTCTCCAGTCTCTACTTAAATCTTACCTCCCTGCGTAGCTTTCTTAGGTATACAAACATCTACGCTTGCATCAGTATCGCCCTACACACATCTCCCCCAAGCATTTACAGTGGGGTTATAACTGTGTGTTGACTTGCGTTTATCTCTTCTTCTCTCTTACCCCCTAAAAGGTCTTCTCTATGTAGAATGCACACTAACATGGAGCGCCTTCTTGGCTCTCGATTAATACTTGTGAGTGAATAAACACATAAATAGGGAATAGTCCAGACGGTAATAGGAAGTCCTGGACAAGTGGTGTTAGAATGTGAGGCAAGATGGCAGCATTGAGACAGTCTCAAGGCTGGCTCCTTAGACCTCCAAGGAGTGCATCACAGGGGTGGAAGCCTGCATGTTTTGGGGGCTCGGGGGTGTTTAATGGTGCTTGTAATCAAGCCCTGCTCCAGGAAGAGTAAAATTTGAACAGATGAATATGAATTCTCTTTCCAGTAGAATGCATTGCAGTCATTTGGGGCACAACCACATGGGGATGTTCAGGAGGCAGTTGGAAAAGAGAAGCGTGGAAGGAAAACCTGAGACTTAGGAGAGGAAGTCACTGGCCTGGAGATGTAATTGTAGCCGTGGAGGTGGCTGATACTGCCAAGAATTGAGAGAAAGATGATGACTGATTATAAATCCTGAATCAGTGTCAACATCAAGGGGCAGGTGGGGGCGGAAGAGAGAGGATCCAGCTGGAAAGATTCAGGAAGTGCAATCATAGAGAAAGAAGAACGAGAAATCGGAGGAAAACGCATATCAAAGAGAAGTGTAGTGTACAGTTTCAAATGCTGCAAAACTGATCAGGCTTACCATTTTTAGGTTAAAAAAAAATATGGCAAACTCCAAAAACAGTTTCAGTTTTACAGTAGAGGTGGAATGTGTATTGCAAGAAGCTAAAAGCATTAGAAAGGGAAAAGAGGAGGCATTATTGATGTTAGAGTGTTATTTTGCATTATTATTCTTTGCATCAAAGGGAAGAAGAATGGGTGGAAAACTTTAAGAAAAAAAGAATCATTTCAGTGCAGAAAAGTTGAGCGTGTCTCTGTGTTTGGGGGAGGTTAGCAGTAGCAAAGTACAGACTGAGGATGGAGGAGGGACGTCAGATTGTGGAGACTGACCCCAGGGTCATGAGGTAAGGGGACGAAGGAGCTGTTGTACTGACACGAGATGGGTTTGAATTCTGCTTATGTCCGCAGGAAGGCTGAAACAACACAGGGGACTTTGGGGATGAAGGGTAAGTAAGAGTGAATGACGGGTAACATACTAAAACCCAGATTCAAAGTACAGAAAATCCATTTCTTAGGGGTGAAGGATCTGTGCAAGAAAGAATGGTCTCAGGCATAACAATAGAATTAATTTTGGGGGCGCCTGGGTGGCTCAGTCGCTTAAGCGTCTGACTCTTGGTTTCAGCTCAGGTCATGATCTCATGGTTTGTGAGTCCAAGCCCTGTGTCCGACTCTGCACTCACAGTGTGGAGCCTGCTTGGGATTGTCTCTCATCCTCTTTCTCTGCCCCTCCCCTGCTCGCTTACTCTCTGTTTCTCAAAATAAATTGATAAACATTAAAAAAAGAAAGTTTAAAAAATCTCATTGCCTTCAAAATTAGTCCAAACTACTTAAGCACCATCTGGCCCACCACACTTTTCCATTCTCCCATGCCAGGATTGCCCTCACGTACCCTTGGTTTGGATTGCTGTCTGTGCCTCATACATACCCCATGATCACCTACCAGGAATGTCTGGAATATGTCCCTGTGCCCACCCCCTAAAATCCTTCTGATCAAATGCCATTGATCCTTTGAGATTCAAGCCAAACACTATTTCATGTTTATCAGGTTGATGGCTTCAACCTTGCCTTACATATGCAGACTTTCCAGCTCCCACAGTCATGTGAGCTGTGACCTAAAAATCTCTCTTTCTCTCTTCTGTCTCTGTCTCTCCATGTATATAACACACATTCTATTGATTCAGTATCTCTGGGAGACTCATTAATTTGTTATTAGCCAGTCATTTTTGTCACGTGCCTCCCTGTACCACATCGTATTTTCTAAATTCAGTCTTGTCTTTTTTCCTCTGCCCATCATTATGCCTAGATTGCCCCTCTGCTCATCATGACCATTAGAGATCAAATCCATATCCCTTCTTACTAGGACGTCCCTCAGAATCCCTCCCCCACGTACCTGCCACTGCGGATAATTCATCAGAGTTGCAATTTCCTATTTGTTGGGATGGTTTTGTTAACGTCTGTTTCCTCTGGTGTATTGTAGGGACCACAGAGGCGTGGTCCTTATCTGATTTTTGGTAGTATCTGTCATGTAATAGGTGCTGTTTATCTGAATCAGTTGTGCATGTGCACACACGTGTGTGTAGCAGTAGAGAAGTGAATCCTTTTTGGTCACATATATTTTAATTTCTGTATCAGACCTAATGCTTTGTGTTCAGTATTCGTATCTGACCCATCTCTGTCCCCAGCAATAGAGTCTTTCAGCACGGTGTCTTTTTAAGTATGATTGGTAAAGGGACATAATAATGATAAAGAAGCGATTACGTGCTGTGTACTATTTTAAAGATGGGTTCTCAACGCTTAGATAAAAAGAGGGTTTAATTATTCTCTTTGATGTAACATTAAGTTCTGAGGTTGAGGGTAACGTCACTTTACTCTGTAGAGATGACTGAAAACTTCATGAAAGGCAGTCAAAATGGGGAACAAGAGTGTGGTTGGCACCCTTCAATCAGTTCAACAGTTTTAAGAGTATAAGGATATTTTATACAAACCTTAATGTTTCCAAATTATTCCTGAAGATTCTATCCCAACTATGAAGGAAGGATAGTGTTTCAAGAAGGAAATAGAGCTCAACAGTGATGCTTTCTCCTAAGGAACTAGGCAAGATGACAATTGGAAAATAGCCGAGACTTAGCGAAGTAGAAGAGACCACTGAGCTCAACAAGACGTGCACTGGCCCAGAGTTAAGGCCTGCAGCCAGACTGGAGGAGGTGATGAAGGCGAGGACCTGGGGCTGCATGTCTGAGCTGTCCTCTTGAGTAATCTCGGGTGACATATAGGTGTGTGCATTAGTCAGAAGGAAATTTGGGGAGGTTTTGCAGATGCTGTGATTGTGGGACAACCACAAAGAATTTAATGTCCCTGTGTGTATGGGGGTGGGGAAGGGAAGGATGTACCCCCTTGTGCTCCTGCAAGTAATGAGATCAGTTGCCGGAAATGTGTTGGAGGAAAGATACGGAGGTGGAAACTGGAAAACCCATAATCTTAAGTCATTTTCACAAATGAGAAGGAATGTTTTGAAAGACTATGTACAAGTTTTACTGTTTGCTGTTTTTTGGGGTTTTTTTTGTTTTTTTTTTTTGTTGTTGTTGTTGTTGCTGTTGTTCAAAACAGCCAGGCTACAGCAGAAATCGGACTTCTTGGTGAACTGATTAATATATGTGCCTCTAAAGAGACATCATCATTCAAAACGTGGTCTCAAAAATGTTTGCACAACGTGCACAAGTGAATTTATGAGAATAGGACCAAAAGCAGATGAACCTTGGAAGTCTTATGAAATCTCTCTATAAATGAAAGAGATGATCTCAAAATACCACTGTCACGAAGAAATTGAATGGATGAGCAGTTAACCCAGCTAGAAAGAACTTGTCAGCATAATCTGTGTGGTAGATAGGATAGCTCGTATCATAACCTGAAGCTGAATGATGGAAAATTTCAGTGTTCACCATTTGAACATTTTAAGAAATGTTAACCATTTGAAATTTTTAAGAAAATCATAATCGATGAGAGGACTGTCTTTTTACAGTGTTTTACTATATTTTGTGTATTTACTATATTTTATCCCTGTTTTATTTCATGGAAAAATTTTATAGGTCTTATTTTTGCCTATGAATACATACCAAATGTTGAATTCAAATAATTGAAAGATATATAAAGCTGCTTATATCCACTGAATTGTCCCACTTCCAGTATAGACATTGTCAAAGTACCATTTTTATAGGAAAGCTAGTACTTAATGTAAAAAAAAGCAAACATTATTACAAAGATAATGTGTGTGATGCAAAATGAGAAGAGCCAGATTTCATTTTCTTACATAGTTTTCGTGATTTTCACTTTCTATCTAACTTATCCCCAAGTGTTTTTGCATGACAGATTGTAGAAACTTGTGTTTCCTGGAAAATATACTTTAAGCCCTACCACAGATAAAATATTGCCGATAACAAAATTAATTAAGACTTTTTTAATGATAAAATGAAGGTGTTAAAATAGAACTTGTCTGTATGTAGTTGCATTGTGATATTTAGGGTTCTATAAGAACTTTGGGGTCGGTTCCATTTTTAGAAGATTAAAACTTTGAAGTATTTAAAAGTGATGCATTGTAGCTGTGCTTTGAGGTCCTGTTACTTAACTGATGTGATGGAGAGCAATGAGCTGTCATGTCTCCTTGGATTCTGAGAGTTGAAACTCCTGGCTTAAATGAGGAAATGTTCTTTATAAATCATTCCAGTTCAGTACAAATTCAAACCATTCCACGAAGTACATAAGGGAAAAGAGAAAAAATTTACTTTCTCTTTTAATGTTTACCGCAGTGTATAATTTTATTATTCAGTCCTTCCAATCTGTCCATCACGGAAGTCTGTCCTAATAGAATGACTAAAGGAAAGTTGGACACTAATACCACCAAATGTTTATAAATATTTCACAAAAGTATAAATTTTACAATGGATTTAAAATTAAAAATCCATCACAAGTTCAAACATTTTAAAACATTTTTGTTGTGATATCAAATAGCATTTGTTTCTGTGAATTTAAATTCTATGAATTTAAAACGATTCAAATTTAATATAACTGCTATCTACTATCTATCGTATGTTATGTAATAGATAGTCCTATGTAGGGTAATCTTACATGATGGGTATACATATATAATATCATGTGCAATGTGATGTAGATATAATATTACATATGATTATATATTCATACATTTCAGACTAAAAATTAAATGGTGCAAAGATAATGAAAAAAATATATACCTGGTCTTACAAGTAGCAATGGAATTTTGAAAAAGCATATTTCAAATTAGGGCTGCAGAAATTGTGATGATTGAGATCAACATTGAGCTCACACTTTGAGATTATTGGGTGCACAGGAAGGAAAGCCACAATGGTGAAGTTCAGAGATTTCTTACAGATCTTACAACCTTTAGGTATCAAATATAGAACAGATGGGTATGAAATGTTAAGAGAAATGAAAATAGTTTACATATATATGGCTGCAACTAGAGATTATTAGGCATGGAGGTAAATATTTGAATATTAAAAAAAAAAAAAACTCCTATATATGTGAACTGTGATTCCTGAAATTCAGGGAAACTCAACTGACAGGTTATATAGCCGATTTCACGTAACAAAGAGAAAACTAGTGCCCTGGGAAAGGTAATGGCATCAGTCAGGGTTCTCCAGACAAACAGAACCAGTGGGAAATTGATAATTTATATAGAAAGATACGTATTATGAGCACCTGGCTCACGCGTTTATGGAAGCTGAGTCCTGTGTTGTGACATCTGCAAGCTGGAAGCCCAGCAAAGATGATGGGGTGGTCCCAAACCCAAAGGCCTGAGAGCCAGGACGCTGATGTTTGAGGGCAGGAGACGAAGATCTGTGGTTGAACACAGAGAACAAATCTCACCCCCCTCTGCCTGTCTGTTCCACCCAAGCTGTCAATGGATGGACAGTGCCCACCCACACCGGAGAAGGTGGGTCTTCTTTATGATTCAAAAGCGAATCTTTTCTGGAAACACCCTGCTAGACACACCTAGAATTAACCTTTTACCAGCTCTCTGGATGTCCCTCAGACAGTCACTTTGACACATAAAATTAACCAGCATGGTTACTTAGGCAAACTCCCCCAGAATGCATCACCATGAGAAAAGGAAGTGGGGGAAAAGCCCACTAGATATTCTGGAAGATGCTAAAGGAATATAACCTAATATATATTATGCTAATAAGGTTTACATCTTGGATGATCAGACAAAATCCTCCAAAAACCACAAACTGTTAAAGGAAGGAAAAAGAAGAAACTTGGAATATCCTATCTATAAAATAAATGGAATTAGAAACAAAAAAAAAAAAGCTTAATAAAAAAAATGGAGGCCCTACTTCACTTCAGCAGTTGAGAAAACTCACTATTGAATGAGGAAATATTTAATTAGCAATACCAATCACGTACACATTCTTTCAGGAAATAAAGAAAGAAGGGTACCTTCCTGGCTTCGTTATGCAACCATTTGGCCATTTATACCAAAACCTGGCCATGACTTTTCAGGAAAAAAAAAATGAATTATAGACCAGCATCTTTTATGAATGTAGATATAAACGTCCTGATAAAACAACAGCAAATTGAACTCAGGGATAATCTAAAAAGGATGTTCCGTGATCCACTAGGATTTCTCCTGGGAATTCAGGGTTGGTTATGGCATTTGAAAATCAATCAGTACCATTCACCTCATTAAAAAGTGCAAGAGAAAATTCTCAAGAGATGTAGAAAAAGCAATAGGAAAACAGTGAACACCTGCTTATCTTATAAAATCTCAGAAAACTAGGAACAGAAGATAACTATCAATCTGATGAAGGATATGTTTTTTTAAAAAGCTAACTTTAGGGGCGCCTGGGTGGCTCAGTCGGTTAAGCGGCCGACTTCAGCTCAGGTCACGATCTCGCGGTCCGTGATTTCAAGCCCTGCGTCGGGCTCTGTGGTGACAGCTCAGAGCCTGGAGCCTGTTTCAGATTCTGTGTCTCCCTCTCTCTGACCCTCCCCCATTCATGCTCGTCTCTCTCTGTCTCAGAAATAAATAAACGTTAAAAAAAATTTTAAAAAAAGCTAACTTTATATTAATGTTGAAATATTGAATATTTTACTCTTAGGGAAGAAGACAAAGCTGTCTACTTTGATAGACTTGAATTACTGTTACACAATATTTTGCATTTTACTGAAGGTACTGGCCAGTGACTGAGGCAAAAACAACAAAAAAATACAAGATCAAATTTATTAGAGGAGGAAGTAAAACTGTCTTAACTATTATTACCCCCACACATATCACTGTGCCCATAAAATCTGGCAAATTTATGAATATATACATACACTAAAATATTAACTGAACTTACTAAGTTCACAGAAAAAATATCAATATAAAAGTTTGAAACATCAATTGCTTGCCTATAGAGCAGTCACAGATTGTTGGAAAATGGTTTCAAAGTGGTATTCCTAAAGAATAGTATTCAAAACAACATCAAAAAACTTTATCAAAGATTAAATTTAATGGAAGATGACAGGATCTCCACACTAAAGACTATAGAACATTTTAGGAATTAATTAGCAAAGACTGAAATACGTTGAGAGATGTGAGCATACCCAGTATTTTATAACGCTATGTTTCTCCTAGTTGATATGTAGATTTGATGCAACCCCAATAAAAATTACACCATTTTTTCATGGAAATGACAGGCACTGAAGTGCGAAGGAACCATGTTCATCAAGAAGGATTGTAAAGATGAGGCATGAAATCGAGGCACTTGGATCCTCGGGCTTCAGCACTTACTACAATGCTACTATAATAGTGTGGCACCAGCATAAAGATCACCAATAAACCGAGGCAATGGTAAACTGCAGGGACAGGTCTAGCACATAGGATCAAAGGCATCACACCATTCAACGGAAATCAGAAATTGTCTTCAGCAAATGGTGCTATCGAAGTGGGTTGCCTGTAGGGGAAGAAAATAAACTCTGACCCGAATTCATAATAATTATGTGAGGGAGAACAGACTGATAAGGAGGGGCTGAAACTATAAATTGTCTTTAAGGCATAGAACTGAATTTTTTAAGTTTATTTTGAGGGAGAGAGAGAGAGGGAGACAAAGAACCCCAACCAGGCTTCCTGCTGTCAGCACAGAGCCCGACTTGGGGCTCGATCTCACAAACGTAGAGATCATGACCTGAGCGAAAATCAAGAGTCAGATGCATAAACGACTGAGCCTGCCAGGTGCCCCAAGGAGTACATATTTTTAACCTGAGCATAGGTGAGCATTTCTTTCTCAGAGTGCAAATTGCATTGCTTGTTAAAATTATAATATTAGGGGTGCCTGGGTGACTCAGTCGCTAAGACCCCACCTCTTGACTTCTGCTCAGGTCAGGATCTCACAGTTCATGAGATCGAGACGTCAGGCTCTGTGCTGAAAGTGCAGAACTTACTTAGGATTCTCTCTCTCCCTCTTTCTCTGCCTTTTCCTTGCACACGAGCATGTGCACACGCATGCTTGCTCAAAATAAATAACCTTAAGAAAAAATAATGATAATAAATTGGACTGTACTACAATACAAAATACCAACTCAATGAAGGTACATTTAAAAAAAGTAAAACATCTTCATAGTGTGAGAAAATATTCACAATTCATATGTTTAACAAAATCTTTTCAGTGAGTAATTATAATAAATTCATAAATTGATAAAGAGTAAAATGACTTACTTTTTTAGAGGGGCTAATTTTTACAAATGGGAAAAAGTTTTAAGTGTCTTTTTTAAAATTTTTTTTTTTACATTTTTATTTATTTTTGAGAGACAGAGACAGAGCACAAGTGGGGTAGGGGCAGAGAGAGAATGAGACACAGAACCTGAAGCAGGCTCCAGGCTCTGAGCTAGCAGCACAGAGCCCGATGCGGGGCATGAACTCACGAACCATGAGATCATGACCTGAGCCGAAGTCGCACGCTTAACTGACTGAACCACTCAGGTGCCCCTAAATGTCTTTTTTCAAATGTTTATTTATATTTGAGAGAGAGAGTGACAGAGTGCAAGCAGGGGAGGGGCACAGAGAGAGGGAGACACAGAATCGTAAGCAGGCTCCAAGCTCTTAGCTGTCAGCACAGAGCCCAACACAGGGCTTGAACCCATGAACCGTGAGATCATGACCTGAGCCAAAGTCACACGCTTAACCAACTGAGCCATCCAGGTGCCCCAAGATGGGCAAAAGTTTTAAATCAGGAAATTGATGTAAGATACTGAAATCTCCAATAACATACGAAAAGGCGCTAAATGTCACCCATCAGTCATAAATTAAAACCACAGTGAGATACCTAAATATACATCGCAGATAACTAAAATAAAACAGAAAGTGAGAATATGAAGTGTGGGCAAAACTATGGAGAAGCTGGAACTCTTCTCGTATTTTGCTGGTGGGGGTATAAAATGACACAGTATGGACAATTCTTTGACAGTCTCTGCTGTGGTTCAGTTTATGCTCATGAACTGATCTGGTGTTCCAGTCCTGTGGGCCTACCCACAGGAAATGAAGGCATCCCTCCACAGAAAGAGTTGACCAGAATATAGAGAGACGCTTAATTCAAAAATAAAAGCCACTGGCACATCCATCACCTGGAGAATGAAAACCTGTTATACATTCATACGTCAGAACAGTCCTTAGGAAAAGAGAGGGACCGAGCGCAAGAGGTGCACGCCCCGGCAGGGACGATGCCTGTAGTGCCGTGCTGTGTGAAATCACACAGACACAGACGGGTGCACAGTGTGCGAGGGACCCCCTCAACACATCCTGCAGCGGGCACAACTGATTTGTCCAGAGGCAGCGCAGAGTAGTGGTGCCCTCAGAAGGGGGCAGCGGTGACTGCGTGGGGGCACGAGCCATCTCTGATAATGGAAGTGTTGTCCGTATCTTGGTCCTGGTGATAGTTCCCGAGCGCATTTCCTCTGAGCATCACACTGAAGATTTGTGTGTTCCACTGCTTGCCTCATTAAAACATGCAGGTATTTAAAATACATAAGATGGAAAGGATAAAAGCAAACATATATCGGCTCTCGTTCCGAATGTGACTAGAGTGAAGTGACCAAACCGGAGGCAAAGGCACTCAGATGAGGTCAATGTACTAAACCCAGCACTGCTCCTTCTGTCCAAAAATCATGTCTGAAAGCGGGTGAGGAAGAAAGGGGAGAGAGACAGGCATGGAGTGGGGTACGTGAGGCAAACAAAGCAAGAGTGGTAATGTCAGTACCAGGTGAGGCAAAGCCACACTCAAGACGTTAAAAAAACCAAGGAAGTATACTGATGAGATTTTTAAAAATTAAGTATCAGATTTCACTCAATAAGCAGGCACTTCCATGGAAAAAACCTGGAGCCATAAAAGAAACCCAGGCTACATAAGGACCTCTCCCGAACAGCACCAGGTCTGATGCTAAAAAAAAGATAATCCCTGTGGTATATCTTTGCATAGAAGTTGTTCAGGAAGCAGTATAAAGATGTCAGAAAGGTGCACATGGAAACAGAGCCATTTCACTCATGAGCGTAGATACGATGGGACGTTTAAATCACAACTGTGCATGGGTTGACTCAGACTTCCACAGATGTGTCGTGACACAATTGTCTGGAAGGCCCTCAGACAAACCCTACGGTGTTGTGCTGTCCCTCATGAAACAGATGGAATTATCTGACCAGGGTACTCTGCGGATTCACCTGTCTTCTACGAAATAGAGTAACGAGTAGAATACAATAAGGAAAGAGAAGGTGTGCTGAAACATGGCCGTGGCATCTTCTGGTTAACAGGGCACACGGGCTTGCTGTGCAATGGCTCTCTTGGAGAACAGACAAACTTGCTCCTGTGTTAGAAGCATGCTAACCGCTTACAAGGATTACAAGCAGTCTCCACATCTTTCCCGTGGACCTCATGTAATATGTGCACAAGCTCTGAGCAAATCATTCCTTCCTGGAGGCCTCGATCATTCCAGTAGCCGATTCTTGTCCTACTTCCTTCACAGATAAAGTGTCTGTAGAAATACTAGACTGTTCTGTGACTCTTGGGAGCCACACGCATCCATTTCAAAACCGTAAGGTCCTTCAAGGAAGGGAGTGCGTTCCTGATTTTGGTGTGTCCTTGAACCTCCCCATTCCTGAGCTGTTTCAGGTGAGTAAGAATGAGGAACAGCAGAAAGGTTTGGCCTCTCAGAACCTTGCCCTGGCGTGCCCTGTGAATACCAAGCACTCGTCAGTTTGATGTCTACAAACGAGGTTTCTGGAATGCAGTCTACCCGATGTGATCACTGTGAACAAAGTAAGGTGAAAACTTACACATGCAAATGAGTATTTTCCTTCAACATGGTCCCCTTGAGTGGTGACACATGTATTCTAAAAATGTTACCACGGCTCTAAACAATCTTGAAACCACTTTTGTTTGGTTTTTTTTAATTGATATCAGAATCAGCTTATGAGTCACATACAGGAAAACATAACTGAGACTCATTGGAAAGATATGTTTCCAGACACTGATGAAATACTTTCACAGAAAATATCTCAGATGAAAGAAATATTATTATTTTCTGTGTTCTACAAATGAGGAAATGAATCCTGACACTTTAAGTTGTGAAAGAGTCAAATTGAAATGTTTCGGTTTCTCCTTTTCTGTTAACAAATTAATATCATCAAATATAATCACTTTCTTTATTTCCATATCCATCTTGATGCAAAGTTAGCTATTGCTCTTTGGTAGCTCCAAGTTTGTCTCGAAAGTTGATAATCAAAAGACTGTGCCCATAATTTCAATAATAAGAATATTTCAGGGGCGCCTGTGTAGCTCAGTGGGTTAAGCGTCCAACTTCGGCTCAGGTCATGATCTCACAGTTCGTGGGTTCGAGCCCCGTGCTGGGCTCTGTGCTGACAGCTCAGAGCCTGGAGCCTGCTTCAGATTCTGTCCCCCTTTCTCTGTGTCCCTCCTCTGCTCACACTCTGTCTCTCAAAAACAAAACAAAACAAAAAAAAAAACAAAAAAAAACCCAACTCAATATAATTGTATTTTCGATAGCCAGGTATAATCTATTTGAAAATTAATTATACTTCCCAAAAGCATAAAAATGAGCAAGGATAAAGTCAGAAAGCTATTTCCAGTGATTCTGAATGATTTGATGATTTGGAGGGAATATTTCTTCTTTCTTATCTGAAAAAATTCACGTCTGTAAATTTTTACATCTTAATAATTTAAAGAAATCATTGTTACAGTTTTATGGGAACCTCAAGTGGGTAAATTTAAAGACGATCAGCAGATACACACATGGAATCTGGTCCTTTCTTTTGAGATAGGCTTTTTTGGTGGGGGATGGGGTAGGTGCATCTTTTGGAGTGCACTTATTGGCCATTCAAATAAGGTCTCCTGGCATATGACACAGTATTTACTTGGCATTGAAGTCAATGAAAGGCAGTGATTATGGCACTGGTTTGCACATCCTAGGGAAAAATTGAAAATGATGAAATCATCTGAGAATGTTAGGTAGAGGTTGTAGGAAAGCGCTCTTGCTAAGAACCTAACATCCCGTGTTCAGGAACTGTTCCTTTCTTAATGCTAAAATTACCTTGGCTTTGCTGTGCTGTGAGACACAGTCTCTTTAATCGTCAAATAATACATTGTGTCTTTATGTCATGAAAACGACATCAGCCTTGTCCACTGATAACACCAGCAGCTTGTAATAGAAACCTGTTTATGCTGAGCGCTCAGCGTCCCTTGTCTGAACATGACATTTCGACCATTTCTCAAAAGACACTTCTGACGCTTTCCTAGGTTATGATTTCTTTAATCTTCAAAGCCATTGTGGGCTGGTTTGCATGAGGTTACACAGATGCTAAGTGATAGAGTTAGACTTTATTTTCTGTTTTTTTGGGCACCAAAGTTGGAGGGCTTTCTTCCCTTTATTAAAGGGATTTAGTGGCGTCTGGATGGCTCAGTCGGTTGGGCGTCCGACTTCAGCTCAGGTCATGATCTCATGGTTCACGGGTTGGAGCCCCGCGTCGGGCTCTGTGCTGACAGCTCGGAGCCTGGAGCCTGCTTCAGATTCTGTGTCTCCCTCTCTCTGCCCCTTCTCCGCTCATGCTCTGTCTCTGTCTCTCAAAACTACAAAAATTAACACAAAAATTTTTTTAAACAAATAACGTGCTTTGGCCTTCACCTCACCCCAGGGGGAGAATCCATGGTTAAGGACAGATTCGGGGATGTGGTGGTGGTGATGCTGGGGCTCGGTTGGCGATAGGAGTGAGAGCTTTCACATCATGAGTGCCAGCATCAGTAATTTCAGTTTTCCTTGGTTCCTCAGGTTTCTGTCTACAAAAACATCTGTTTTCCCCATCGTCCACACAGTGTATTAAAGGGCAATGGATCCCTCTTACTCTTGTCATCCCTTAGTACCATGCAGATTCAATCTAAGACACAGAAACTGGTCTCCTCCAATTAATAATTCCCTTGGAAGCAAGGCTGCCTCCCTTTCTTATCGCATTCAGAAGTCTTACGGGCCCACTGAAAAGTACTCATTGTGTTCCAAAAGACACTGTTATTTCACAGGTTAAAACAACTTTTAAACTCCCAAACATTGAGGGAAAAATAAACCCAGAAAACTATGGAATAAGAAGGTAGTCTACAGAAAAACCTATTCCAGATAATTAGGGTGGTTTATTTTCCTCTTTATTTTCATCTGGGAAAAGTGCCTTCAGTCTAAAAATCAACTTTTTAAAAATGTCAGTTCTTGGACATGAAAGAGTTGGAAAGGTCACTTCCTTCTTTAAGCTTCTATCATTCTACAATTATTGTGTTGAAGATTTAGAAGCAGTGATCAAATGTGAAAATACTGTAATGTTCTTTTCCCTCATAAAATGTCTGCTCTGCAAATCTTTACTTTCATATTATTTTTCCTAATTATGTTGTCTTCTGAAGAAGCTTTAATACCAGCAAATGCCATCATTCAAATCGTTACCATAATTCCAAAAATACTAAAATTGAAAGTCTTATTTGTGATGACAGAGAGAGTGGGGAGGTAATGAGTCACAAAAAGAAAAAAGGTTTCAATTTACTTGAAAGGACACCATATGGGATGATATATTCAATCTAATTTTATATTAGTTTTCTTCATTAAATTCCAAATTTGCAGTGCTTTGAGACATTATTTTATGTTCCATTTTAAGTTATACTTAATTTCAGAGAGTTTTAAGATTAAATTGAAACCATATTATGCTGTTTTCTCTTTTATTACTAATATTCCATAAGAAATACTTAGAAAGATATAAAGTTCCTTGTTTTTTGTACATTTGAAAAAATGGACATGAAGAAATATGTTTTATACCTCTTTCAAGGAGGTCAAGGAGAAGTCATGAATATTCAAAAATAAACTGGATTTTTGCATCATTTGATATGAGAACATTTGTTCACATTTTTAAATTATCTCACCTATTGCTAGTTTCCACTTGTAAAAGAAGGTATTTTTTAAATCATACTGATGAGAGAAGTTTCTTCTGCCCTCCTTGTGCTAAGGTAAGTAGCACACTTCATCCTTGGACAAGGCAGGGCTTGGGGCTCTGGCCCCTGTGCAGTTGAAACTCCATGTATAACTTTGGACTCTCCAAAAACTTTACTAATGGCCTGCTGTTGATGGGAACCTGACCCGTAACGGAAACAGTCAATTATTACATTTTTATATGTTGTGTGTATTATATCCTGTATTCTTACAAGAAAGTAAGCTAGAGGAAAGACAATATGATTAAGAAAGCCATAAGGAAGAGAAGATACATCTATAGTACTATAAGGTATTTATTGAGAAACAAACCCTCATATAAGTGCACCCATGCAGTTCAAACTCATTGTTATTCAGACGTCAGCTGCATTGACCCAGTGGCTTCTGGCTTTGAAAAATAGCTTGCCCGGGACACCCGGGTGACTCAGTGGGTTAAGCGTCTGACTCTTGCTTTTGGCTCAGGTCACGATCTCACGGTTCGTGAATTCAAGGCTCACGTCAGTCTCTGCATTGACAGTGCAGAGCCTGCTTGGGATTCTCTCTCCTCTCTCTTCTCTCTGCCCCTCCCCACCTCTTTCTCTCAAAATAAGTAAATAAACTGTAAAAAAAAAAAAAAAAAAAAAGAGGAAGGAATAAAAAAGGAAGGAAGGAAGAGAAAGAAAGAAAGAAAGAAAGAAAGAACGAACGAACGAACGAACGAACATGCTTGTGCTCGAAAATGACAGCATTGTGAACTATTAAGTAAGTTAACCTCAACAAAGTACTGTGATTTTATTGTGGACAATTTGCGTAATAATAGAAGGTTCATAGCTACTGTTTAGAAATACTCGGTATTTCAAAATAAGTGGGCAGTCAGGGTGCCTGGGTGGCTCAGTGGGTTAGGCGTCCAACTTCAGCTCAGGTCATGATCTCACAGTCCATGAGTTCAAGCCCCTCATCGGGCTTTGTGCAGACAGCTCGGAGCCTGGAGCCTGCTTTGGATTCTGTGTCTCCTGTCTCTGTCGCTGTCTGCCCCTCCCCCCTTCGCGCTCTTTCTGTCTGTCAAAAATAAATAAACATTAAGAATAACTAAAAAAAACCAAAATAAGTCAACAGACTCATTTTTGCATGACAAATTTCTTGATCTGAATATATAATCACAGTTCAAACACACACACTACAAAACAGAAATCTCACTAATTTTTAACATGCTTTCATTTACTTTCCACAAAAGGGAAAGCATGTACTTGGCAAGAATCTTGTTCCTCCATCAGGAAGTACAAACCAATGTGTAGTATGGCAAGGCTAAGTGTCTGTATGGTGTGTGTGTGTGTGTGTGTGTGTGTGTGTGTGTGTGTGTGTGTGTTATTTGTGTTTGTGATACTGGAGTTATCAGTTTGGTAAGTGCCCTCAAAACTTTTCCACAACAGCCACATAAGAATGTTCCTTGATTTCATGCTTCATGCATCTGCTTTATGTCCATTAAAAAAACTGCATGTGGATATTATTAGCAGCTTTATTGATAATTGCCAAACTTTGGAAGCAACCGAGATTTCCTTCAGTAGGTAGATGGATAAACTGATACATTCAGAGAATGGAATGTTATTTAACACTAAGAACAAATGAGGTATGAAGCCATGAAAACATGGAGAAAATTACAATGCATACTGTAAGTGAAAAGGCCAGTCTAAAAAGTCTCCATACCATATGATTCCATCTATGACATTCTAGAAAAGACAAAACTGTATGGAGACAGTTTAAAGGTTAGTAGTTGCCATGTGGTGAGGGAGAGATGGATGGGCAGAGCACAGAGGATTTTCAGGGCAGTTAAGCCCTTCCGTGTGATACTATAACGGTGGATACATGTCCTTGTACACGTGTCCAAACACACAGAAGGGACAACAGGAGTGAATCTTAATGTAGCCTCTTTGGGTGACTATGATGTGTTAATGAAGGCACACCAGTTATAAAAATGATATGTCAGTGGGGATATATTATTAGGAGAGGCTATGCATGAGTTGGGGCAGGGGATGTATGGGAATTCCTTGTGCCTTGTGCTCAATTTTGTTGTGAACCTAAAAGAGCTCTACAAAATAAAGTCTATTGAATACATGTGTATAAATACCCTTCCGAAGTGAGTTCTCTTTACGACACATCTGGGCACGAAGGCACCATTGTGCAGGGAGCTGCTCGTTGTGATACACGCTGAAGGAGGAATGCTTTTGCGTAAGATGCAGTCATCTGACCTCAGTATGACTTTGACTGCTTATCTAGTTTAGCTGAGGCCCACAATGTACTTTTGAAATTGCTTGTTACCAAGTATGTGGATAAAAACATTTATAGATGACATTCCTTGGTACAAATTAACAGTCTCGTCTCTTCACTTCCCACTAGTGAGTGAGTTTTGTAAAAATCTGTTCTGCGTCCTCTTATACAACACTTCATTCATTCATTCATCTGTCCATTCACTCATCCAGCCATCTATCCATTCAGGAAAAGCTAACTTGAACAGTGCACTTCTGTATCTTTTTTCTTTTTTAATTTTTTTAATCTTTATTTATTTTTGAGAGTGGGGGGCGGGGTGGGGGAGCAGAGACACAGGATCCAAAGCAGGCTCCAGACTTCCAAGTTGTCAGCACAGAGCTGGACGCGAGGCTCGAACCCACAAACCATGAGATCATGACCTGAGCTGAAGTCGGACGTTTAAGCAACTGAGCCGCTCATGCGCCCCTGCACTTCTCTATGTTTGATGAAGATTACAAAAATGAAAATGAGGCACTGTTTGCCTTAAGAAATGCTGGTCCTGATAGGAGAGATACAATATTCAAGTAAATAAAGTCATATTTCTGTTATGTGATAGCATATTTAGCCAGAAGTAGGCCTACAGGGGTTTGGTAATTCATATTAATAGTAAGTATTCACAAGTGCTACAGACGTTTGGACAAGCGTTCTATATATCGTATGCTTTCTTCTTGGCCACTAAATGGTTCTCTCCCGCCATGCATTCTCAACTGGAGCAGTATCGTTGCCAACAGGGTAGAAATTTGTTCTTATGGATGAAAGAGTCACACTCTTTCTATACATAAAATACAGGTATGCATTCAATGCGTAAGTAAATATACAGAATGTCTGAGGGCTTAAAATCTCTTTGGGAATGGCTAGTAGAGAAAATAATGCCCAGCAAGGCTCCTTAGGGAAGTGATAGTGGAAAAGTTAAGGAACAGCAATTTGTGACCTCTACCTACAATCCCATGGCTCATTCAAAATGACCTACATGAATCACTAAAATACAACACCTCAAGCCATTTTACCACATATGTTAACTAACCAGAATTTAAATTTTAAAAATGAAATTATGTATGTATGTATGTATATCAACAAGGGTGGCCACCATTACTCTTACAGATATCATTTTCTTTAATTCTTTTATTTGGGTAATAGAAAAAACAACTGGTTTGGATGATTAACAGTGTTCTAATGAGTTAATCCCCTTCAAAATGCCATTGATGTGCCTTAAAGACAAGATCAGTGGAAGGGAATTCAGACACTGTACAACCACAGGACGCAAAGAGGAGAGAGGTTTTCTGCCTACCATCGTGTGATGGTCCACAACCCATTTAGAGATTACACCCATAGTTTTAGTGAGTTCAGTCCTGGTCATGTACCTGGCAACATTAATCGTGTTATTTGGAAGCACACAACAATTTTGAATCAAACTGTTCCATTTACACACTAAAGGAAAGCATTCTTTGTTACAGCCATTAATCTTAAACATGTTTTATTTAAAGTCTGACATACCTGAATAAATTACATATTTGTTGATTTTGTTCTTTCAGTGCATTGGCTGTACTTTATTAAAAGTCTCCCATTTTAGTATTTTTCCATTTCCCTCATACATAGCTCACTCAGTAAATTTTAGTTGAGTTGACTCTGTATAAGCAATTAGCCACAGCTACATCTAACCTTGTTATTAACCCCATGCTTGGAATAAAATTATTTATTTTCACCAATCCTGCCTTTAGTCAAATCCATCCTGAGATTGATACATAATTTGAGACCTTGCGGGAGTATGGTGTCTTTAATAGGTACCATCATTTAAATTGGACTGAATTGGCTGGACACATTTTCTGTGGGCGGGTGCAGCTTCTGTCTAGGACTGTTATAAATGAGTTAGGCCTGGAACTCCACAGATTACTGCCGTCATGCACGATAGATCCTGTGGATTTCACAGTGCTAGACCTAATATCAAATAATTTATTGGAGATTAGAGAAAACATATACATACATATCTTTACTGAATAATTTATGTGAGATTAAAGAAAATGTATCCATATCTTTTCAAAAACTTTATAGATTGGATACATTTTTTTCCTTTTGCAAATATATCCGTAGTACTTTGCAGGAAGCAAAGGGATAATTTAGTTTGAGTCCTTATCCGTAGCACTTTGCAGGAAGCAAAGGGATAATTTAGTTTGAGTCCTTATTTTGCAGTTGAGGGAACTGTGATCTTACAATGTTTAAAAAAATACTATAGGAGAGAACATTCAGGAGGAAATACGTATGAATAGACCGAGCCCAGGAATTTTAGAGCAGTGATACTATTCTGCATGATACTTTATTTTCTTTTTGATTTTTCTTGTTATTTTTTTTTAAGTTCAAGTATAATTAACATATGGTGTTTTATTAGTTTAAGGTGTATGATATAGTGGTTTACGAATTCTGTGCATTCCTCAGTACTCATCATAGTAAGTGTACTCTTAATCTCCTTCACCTGTTTCACCCCTCCTCCCACCCACCTTCCAACTGGTAACCATCAGCTTGTTCTCTATAGTTAAGAGTCCATTTTTATATCTGTTTCTTTTTTCTTTGTTAGTTGGTGTAGTTTCTTAAATTCCACCTGAGTGAAATCCTATGATACTTATCTTTCTCTGACTGACTTATTTCACTAAGCATTATACTCTTTTGATCCATCTATGTTATTGCAAATGGCAGTATTTTGTTAACATTGTTTATGGCTAAGAGTCCATTGTGTGTGTGTATGTGTGTGTATCTGTACATACATGTATATGTGTGTGTGTATACGCACCACATCTTCTTTACCCATTCATCAGTCGATGGGCACTTGGGCTGTTTGCATATCATGGCTGTTATAGGTAATGCTGCTATGAACATGAGGGTGCATCTATCCCGTTGTATTAGTGGTTTTACCCTGAATTTGTTGGGACTTGTTCTCTGACTTCACGTGTGATCTGTTCTGGAGAATGTCCCATGTGTACTTGAAAAGAGTGTGTATCCACTGCTTTTGTGTGGAATGTTCCGAATATATCTGTTAGTCCATCTGGTCCAGGGGCACCTGAGTACCTCAGTCAGTTACACATCCAACTCTTGATTTCAGCTCAGGTCATGAGCGTGGGGCCTGCTTGGATTTCTCTCTCCTCTCCCTCTGCCCCTCCCCCCACTCATTCTTTCTTTCTTTTTCTCTCTCTCTCAAAATAAATAAATAAACGTTTTAAAAAATATTTAAGGGGCACCTGGGTGGCACAGTCGGTTAAGCATCCAACGTCAGCTCAGGTCATGCTGTCACAGTTTGTGATTTTGAGCCCCACCTTGGGCTCTGTGCTGACAGCTCAGAGCCTGGAGCCTGCTTCGGATTCTGTGTCTCCCTCTCTCTGCCCCTCCCCTGCTCGCCCTCCGTCTCTCTCTCTCTCAAAAATAAATAAACATTAAAAAATGTATATTAAAAAAAAAGATCTATCTGGTCCAATGTGTCATTCAAAGCTGCTCTTGCCTTGTTGATTTTCTGTTTGAAGACTCTATCTATTGATGTAAGTTTGGTGTTAAAATCCCTTACTCATATTGTATTACTGTTGATTACTTCCATTGTGTTTATTACTCGCTGCTGTCTGTATTTGGGTGCTTTCATGTTGGGTGCATCAATATTACAACTGTTAGATCTTGTTGGATTGTCCCCTTTGTGATTTTATAGTGTCCTTCTTTGTTGCTTATTGCAGTCTTTGTTTTAAAGTTTATTTTGCCCAAAATAAGTATTGCAGCCCTGACTTTCTTCTCACGTCGTTTGCATCATAAACACTTGCCCATCCCTTCACTCTCCATCTGCAGGTGTCTTTGGGTCTGAAGTGAGTCTCTTGTAGGCATCAGGGAGATGGGCCTTGCTTTTTGTATCCATTCTGTAACCCTGTCTCTTTCGATTGGAGTGTTTGGTCCATTCACATTCACAGTAATTATTGATGGCCATGTACTCATTGCCATTTTGTTACTTGTCATACAGTTGTTTTTGTAGTTCTCTGTTCCTTTCTTTGTGTCTTCTCTTGTGGTTTGATTGCTTTCTTTAGTAGTATACTTGGATTGCTTTCATTTTGTTTTTTGCGTATCTGACTCCCAGTTTTTGATACGTGGTTATCACTATTAGGTTTATATATAGCATCTTAGGCACATGGCAGTTTATATGAAGTTGATGGCTGTTTAAGTTTGTACACTTTCTAAAAGCACTAAATTTTTACTCCCTTCCCTCCCACATTATAGATATATGATGCCATACCTTACCTCCTTTATTTTGTGAATTCTTGACTGATTTTGTAGATACGCTTGATTTTACTGCTTATGGTCTTTCTTTTCCTCTCAGGGAATACCTTTTAACATTTCTTATTTGTTTTAATTTTTTTTTTAATTTTATTATTTCTGAGAGAGAGAGAGAGGGACAGCATGAGCATGGGAGGGGCAGAGAGAGAGGGAGACCCAGAATCCAAAGCAGGGTCCAGGCCATTAGCTGTCAGCACAGAGCCTGACGTAGGTCTTGAACCCATGAACCACAAGATCGTGTCCTGAGCAGAAGTTGGATGCTCAACCAACTGAGGCACCCAGGCGTCCCCCCGTTATAACATGTCTTGTAAGGCTGGTTTTCTAGTGAATACCTCTAAGTTTGTATGCTGGGAAACTGTCTTTCCTTCTGTTCTGAATGACAGCCTGACTGGGTGGAGTATTCTTGGCTGCAGATTTTTGTCTTTTAGTACCTTGAATATCTCATGCCACTCCCTTCTGACCTATAAAGTTTCTCCTGAAAAAAAAAAAAAATCAGCTGATCACCTTATTGGGTTTCTCTTGTAACTATTTTCTCTTATTGCTTCTAAAATTCTCTTTGTCACTACTTCTTGTCATTTTAATTGCTATATGTCTTGGTGTAGACCTCCTTGGGTTGATTTTGTTAGGTGTTGTCTGTGCCTCCTGCATCTGGATTTCTATTTCCTTCCCCAGATTAGGGAAATTTTTAGCTATTATTTCTTTAACTAAATTTTCTGTGCCTTTTCTCTCTCTTCTTTTCCTGGTTTCCCTATAATGCAAATGTTATCATGCTTGCTTGATGGTGTTTTTGCTAAGTTCCCTAAGTCTCTTTCCATTTTTTATAATCTTACTCGTTTCTCCTGCTCAGCATGCTTGATTTCCATCACTCTGTCCTCCAGGCTGCTGATTCATTCTTTGTCTTTCTCTAGTCTATTTATTCCTTCTGTGTGTTTTTAATTTCAATTTTTGATTTCTTTGTCTCTGATTCATTGTTATATTTTCTGTTTCCTTGTTGAGGGTCCTACTGAGATCCTCGATTCTTTTCTCAAGTCTTGTATCTCTATGACCATGATCCTAAATTCTGTGTCAGTCGTATTGCTTATCCCTGTTTCATTTAGCTCTCATGATGTGCTTTTGCCTTGTTCTTTCATTGGGGACATATTCCTCTCTGTCCTCATTTTGTCTAACTCTGTGTGTCTTTGCTGTGTTAGGGAAGTCAGCTATGTGTCCTGCTCTTGAAAGCTGGAGACTTATGAAAAAGAGATTCTTAGTGCCCTGCAGTGAAGTGTCCCCTGCAAATCAGAACCTGGTCCTCCAAGGGTGTCTCCTATGTGTGTTGCATGGGCCCTACTATTGTGCTTGAACTGTGTTTGCCTTCAGTCCAGTCATCTGCAGTGCCTCCCTTTGCCTGTTGTGGGCGGGGGTTAGTCCTTTTGTTGTTAGTGGGCCTGTCTGGGGCAGCCCAGGACTTGAGTTTGGTCAGACCAGGAGTTTGTTAGAGCTGCTTAGTACTGAACTACAGGGCCCTCTGCATGTGTTGTCCCCTGAGAAGCTTTTATTGGTGGGCAAACCCACAATCAGACCAGATATCTGTCCTCAGTTCCTCAGCTCACTGTCACTGCTGCAGTAGGACTGGTGTGTGTGTGTGTGTGTGTGTGTGTGTGTGTGCGCGCACGCGTGTGTGGTTATCTTTCCCTCTCCCTGGGGCAGGAGTCACTTTGGAGTGGTGCTGGTGCCCTTGGGGGCAGGTTGCACACTGCCATGATTTTGGCACGGCTCATGACAACGCCTGGTCCTCTGCGGGAGGGCCCTGCAGGCGCTTTGGATGGATTCCTGCTGACGGTGGGTTAGATGGTGCAGGTGCGCAGGACAGCCTCGTGCTGGGGCTTGTTACTCGCAGGCGAGGTGGAGATTATTTGCGCTGGCTCGTGCTTGTGTTGGTGTATCTAGGCTGGTGGGCGGGCGAGGGAAATGGTGCCCGCCAGGTCTTGTGCTCCTGGAGAAGTCTCTTAAAGATACCTGCTCCTCCAGCATGTGCTGTGAGATTAGTGAATAAATCTCCTCCAGTGTACCCCAGGCGTTTTTCAAACTGCTGCTTCTGTGCTGTATCTCAGCGGGGTTGTGTGTTAGGCTTTTTAAGGATGGGCACTCGATTTCCTGCGGTCCTCAGGCTCTCCCTGAATGGAGCCCGCTAATTTTTAAAGTTCCAGGTGTTAAGCCCTACTAATTGTAAAAACTTACGGAGTTAATCATCTCTGGTTTTCAAAGCCAACTGTTATGGGTCATCACCCTCCCGGTGTGAGGTCCTCTGTGCCTGGAGTGCCTCCTGTGGGATCTGCTCCTCCCCCCTCTCCCTTCTCTGTGCTTGCGGTGACCCTCCCTCCTGTCGTCAGTCTCTCTGTTTGGTTCAGTTCCAGACCATGTCTCCACCCTTGCTACCATTTTCGATGTGGCTTCTTATCTGGGATGAGCAGTGGAAAGTCTGTCCTGCCAGTTCGGGACATTTTCCGGCTTATTCACCATGATGTGGGTGTCATCTAGATGTACCTGTGGGACGAGGGTTGCCTAGGGTCCTCTTACTGTACCGTCTTCCCCAGAAGTCCCTGCATGGTACTTCAGTGCTGGACACATACCATTGTACATCCACCAAGCCCCATGTCACGCACAATGCCAATAATGAACCCCAGTGAAACGTATGTGGACTCCGGATGATTGGGATGTGTCAGCGAGAGGTTATTGATTGCAACTTATCGGTCATACAAATACATCCCTCTAGTGAAGGATGTTGATAAAGAGGGAGGTTGTGGGTGTGTGACAGGAAGTATTTGAGAACTCTGTGTGTCTGTTGCTGAGTTTTGCAGTTTATTTAATACAGCTCTAGAAAACCAAGTCTATTAAAAAAAAGAATCCCTATTATGATTCCTTTGCCATCATTAGCTTCTATTAAAATATAATTAGCTGATTCAGACTCATTAGGTCCTTTTAAATACAGTTGGAGGGGTTGGCTACTCTGTGACCATTAGCAATCTTCTAGACTTCCCTGCCTCCGCTCTTGCATCCATACGATGGGCAGCTAGCTTGAAGAGTTCTGACATAGAAGTAGTAAATAATACACATGAAGTCATTTTGAATACACATGGGAGGCATATTGAATAAATGGGAGTAGTTGTAGTTGATGCCCTTTTGGATTAAATGTTTATTTTAGAATACCCATTGTTAGCTTTCCTATCATTATAATTTATAGTTCCACTTATAAAATATTTAATATCCAACATTTTTATTCTAATGCATATTTTGTGTTAAAATAACATTACTTGAGGGGCACCTGGGTGGCTCAGGCGATTGGGCATCTGAGTCAATCAGCTCAGGTCGTGATGTCGCGGTCTGTTGAGTTTGAGCCCCGCGTTGGGCTCCGTGCTGACAGCTCAGAGCCTGCTTTGGATTCTGTGTCTCCCTCTGTCTCTGCTCCTCCCCCACTCACGATTTGTCTCTCTGTCTCTCAAAAATAAATAAATTTAAAAAAATTTAAGCAATAACATTACTTGACATTTAATATTGTGTCTGCAACATATTTCATTTAATTTTTGATAGCATAGTATTATCAGTCAATACAGAATGACAGCTATTACATTAAATGTCATGCCTTCGTGTATGTAATCATGAACCGTGTGTCCATCGTCCTTTTGAATGTTAGCGAGAGCATGTAGGCACATTGGTAAGAACGTGTCATTAGTGATACCTTCTGCACTGTTTGTGGTGGGCAGAGTCAGAGAGGTATGGTTACCCTGCAGAATCTGGAGGGTTTTCATACTTCACTCTGTTCCCTCCATCCCTTCTTCCCTGAGAGGGAATCACGAGAACACACGAGAGCATTACCCCTTCCTTACCAAGTGTCATAATCAAACCGTCTTGTATCTGCTCTGTCCCCGCTGTCGCCTCTCAACCATGAAATAGCGTGATGCCATACTGGGGTGAATCTGAATGAATACATGAACGTTATATACAGAATTATTAGCTACAAATAAGCAATTATTTTGCGTGTTCCTCTTTCACCATGTAAATTTTTTTAATTATTTTTGAGAGAGAGAGAGAGAGAGAGAGAGAGAGAGCAGGGAAGGGGCAGAGAGAGAGGGAGACACAGAATCCAAAGCAGGGTCCAGGATCTGAGTGGTCAGCATAGAGCTGACGCGGAGCGCAAACTCACAGACTGTGAGTTCATGACCTGAGCCGAAGTCAGATGCTTAACCGGCTGAGCCACCCAGGTGCCCCTCCTCTTTCACTATATAAGAGAAGAGAAAATCAAAGTGTCGGATGGATGAGAACTCAGAAGCCATGGTGGTGATTGTCTCCCGTTCCTCCAAGAAGAGAAGCACGATGTGCTGTCCGTGGCAGTCCTTTGCCCAAAGAACAGAATCATGGAGTCTGTAGGACTGCACAACACCTGACATTCATGAATTCCCACACCTCTCCTTGCCGTCTCTGCACCGCAGTAGAACTGCGGTCACACAGGAAGAATGGTCAGGGACGTGCAACGTTGCTGGCTTTGACGGTGGAGGAAGGGGGTCCGTGTGCCAGGGAATGCAGGCTGGCTCTGAAAGCTGGCATCATGAGCAAACGGATCCTCCTCCAGAGCCTCCAGAGGGAACACCACGCTGCCGACACCGTGACTTTAGCCCATGACAGCCGTGTTGACCTTCTGGCCTTCAGGACTGTGACGTAAAATAGCTGTGTTGTTTTTCTGCCACTACATTTCTGGTAATTAGTTACAGCCGTCCTAGAAAAGGAACACCGTGAACATCTCATTCGTTATTTCAAAAAAAAATTTGTTTGTTTATTTATTTATTTTGAGAGAGAGAGTGAAGGGGAGAGGCAGAGGGAGAAGAGAGAGAATCCCAAACAGGTTCCGCACTGTCAGCGCAGAGCGTGATGTGGGCTCAATCGCACGAACCATGATATCATGACCTGAGCTGAAGCCAAGAGTTGGACACTCAACCGACAGAGCCACCCAGGCGCCCCTCAGAAACATTTCTGAGTGTTGAATAAGTGAGACGTGCTACCTACGCATTTAATTATGCAACAGAAATGCTGTGGGGTACAGAAAATCGAGTGTCCTCAGTTTGGATAGTGGGAAAGCACTGGACAGAAGAAGAGTATTTTTCATCTGGAGCCCTAGAAAGTTTCCAGGAGGAAGAGAAGAAAAGAGTGCATTTGTCTGTTTGCTCTTGTGTCCCACACCCAGCACAGTGTCAGCCGTCTCGTAAATGCTGTATGATAGTTGAATGTGTCTGTGAAGCGTACCCTGAGACTCCCCTGTATATTCTTTGCAACCATCTCAGAAGCCATGGGCACGGCTTCAGACCTCACAATCCCTACGTCTGCACACCGAGGGTCTTCTCCGGCTGCTGGAGGGCACTCCCGCTCACCAGCACACTGATGATTTGCGGTACTCCTTTTCTGTCCTGCCCCTTTGCCAAGATTCTCGGGATCGCGTCCTGGGTGAACAACTTGCCCTCACATCTTTATTTCGGGATCTCCTCAGGAGGGGGGGGAAAAAAGTCCAAATAAGACCATCACCATACATTTTTCTAACCCATGGAGAATTGACAGGTAGTGTTAAAATGTGTTTGTAATACTGCTGTTGAATAACCTATATGATACAGTTCTCTCGGGGCTGCGAAACCAGAAGACCTTATTCCTTTTATCGTTTGGTGCCCACAGTGCTCTGTCTTACTGCCGACACAGTTTGAGAAAAATCTCAGGAGTTTATACAAATAGTGAAATTTTGGACATTGACCCTCGAGACGCTTGACTATAGGCTCATCTGCTACCACTAAAAAGCAAACAAAACCCCACTAGATGGTGTGTAGGAAGTAGGTGTGTGCCCGTGGACTGTGTGTGTAGAACTCCTCTGCATGTTACTGAAACACAGAAACAGTCCAGCCCTGAAATTAGCACCTGAGGGAACTCAGTCCACTGAGGCATTTCAACAGTGCTCCATAGGGCCAGCCAACCCACTTAAGGAAATGTCAAACTAAATGCCAAGACCCTATTGATTGATTGAATGATCCAGAAACCATAATTAAGGTATTAATTTCACAACCTATTTATTACAAGTAGAAAATGCAGTGGTTATGTGGGCTCCGACAATAATTTTCAACAATGTTTATAGAATCCCCAGACTGCAGCCATTTTCCATATTTCTTTGCCACAAGGCGGAATTATTTGTCTCTTACAAGACAAATGGGTATCTCTCAATTTCTTGACGATCTATAGGCAAGGGCTTCCAACAGCAACACTGCAATTTTGTTTCTGATTTTCAGTGGAGAACAGATGTTGAGATTTTATGATAAATGCATATAAATATATAAGCTAATTTTATATCGTGACAGTCTTTTGAAAATACAGATGGAGTAATATCATTACTCTCTTTCTCATTAATTTCATCCTTTCTACACATGTTTCGTGATCTCTTGACTAATGTATAGTACCTGGCATCAACTGCAGACAGAACCTTAATAGAAACTGAAAAATACCTAATATTTTTGCTTGCTGCATATTTTATTTTTATTTTATATTTATTTGATTTTAAGTCCAGTATAATTAACATACAGTATTATATTAGTTTCAGATACCCAGCATAATGAATCAGCAACTCTATGTATTATTCAGAGCTCATCACAGGTGCCCTCTTTAATCCCCATCACCTATTTCCCCTCTGGGAACCATGAGTATGTTCTCTATAGTTAAGAGTCTGTTTCTTGGTTTGTGTGTCTCTTTGTTCATTTCTTTTGTTTCTTAAATTCCACATATAAGTGAAATCACATGGTATTTGTCTTTCTCTGACTGACTTTATTTTGCTTAGCACCTAATAATAAATTTTGAACTTTGGGAAAATAGCGATCTTCATATTTTCTGACATCGCCAAAGTTGTGTCAGTCCTGATTGTTAGTAGAGCCTAGAATGGACACTATATGTTTGTATTTCTGTTAGAATACTAAATTTGAAAGACAGACCTGTGATTTTTATGCTTCTTTTCATTATCTTAAAGATGACATAATGGGGCACCTGCCTGGGTCACACGGGAGGTCATGTGACTCTTGATCTCGGGATCATGAGTTCAAACCCCACGTTGGGCGAGGAGCCTACCAAAAAATATTTAAAAAAAGAAATGATTTTGGGGCGCCTGGGTGGCGCAGTCGGTTAAGCGTCCGACTTCAGCCAGGTCACGATCTCGCGGTCCGTGAGTTCGAGCCCCGCGTCGGGCTCTGGGCTGATGGCTCAGAGCCTGGAGCCTGTTTCCGATTCTGTGTCTCCCTCTCTCTCTACCCCTCGCCCGTTCATGCTCTGTCTCTGTCCGTCCCAAAAATAAATAAACGTTGAAAAAAAAATTAAAAAAAAAAAAAAAAAGAAATGATCTTCAACATGCAACCTGCAACCTTTATGCTACCACTACTGTCTACAGGAAAAAGATGTTCCAGAAACCCAGAAATGTCCATGTCCACATCTTCTGTGTGCAGCCCTTCCTTCGGGCAGCCACATGTCCCCTGACCTTCCCTGGGAGCTGTGTGGCAAGCAGTTCCTTGCAGGTTTCATTCACTCTTCCCGGACAGCACCTCCCTTCAGGGGTACAGTGCTCACCCCAGGTACGTTCCCAGGGACCTTCTCCACTTGTGCTTTGTAGGACCCCGGGAGACCTCTGGGCATGCTTGCTCGTCCAGAAACAAAGGCTACCACCATGGGGCAGTCTGATGTCCATAGTATCCTTCCGTTTTCCCTCCTTCCCTCTCTTCTCCTCCTCCTCTCCCTTTCTTTCTGTGTCCATCTCTGTCTCTCCCCCTCTCTCTATAATCTGTTATATAATCTGTCATCTTATCTATTTTACCTGTCATCTACCATGAAACATGATAGAGACACAAACTTCTCAAAAGTTATTTTATTTTTAAAAAGATTATTTATTTTTAGAGGCAGAACGCTAGCGGGGCAGGGGCAGAGAGAGAGGGAGAGAGAATCCCAAGCAGGTTCCGCATTGTCAGCACAGAGGCCGATGTGGGGCTCAAAGTCACAAACTATGAGGTCATGACCTGAGCTGAAACCAAGAGTTGGGTGCTTAACCGACTGAGCCAGCCAGGTGCCCCTAAAGAGTCATTTTAAAGGACTGTTTGTGTATTAAAAGCAATTTGATCTGAATGAGAAAAAAGCAGACGATTTGTCATCAATGATTCTACTTTTAAAGTTTGTTAGACACCAGGTGTTATGGACTGAATGTTTATGCCGCCCTCCCCCAAATTCGTATGTTGAAACCTAACCCTCATGATGGTGGTATTTGGGGGTGGGGTCTCTGGGAGGTGATCGGGTCATGAAGGAGAAGCCCCCGTGAATGAGATCAGTGCCATTCTAAAGGAGACTCCAGAGACCTCTGTTCCCTTCCACCATCTTGAGGACACAGTGGGAACACGGCCCCCTCCCAGACACCAGCATGGTAGCTTCCTTATCTCAGACTTACAGCCTCCAGAACCAGTGATGCAAGTGCCCTGTTGTTTATAAGCCACCCCTAAACTAAGACCCCAGATTCGTATCTATTTAAAGAAAGATAGCATGCTAATTATGATCAGAAAATGTCAGTCCAGGGGCAGAAGGCACATGGCAGGACCTCTTTAAGATGGAAGTTTGAATATAGATGTGCTAAACTTAACCTGTTGTTTAAAGAAACCAGCACAAGTGAAGCAGAACCACAAACGGTACCCTCTCTGCCCCCCACCCCCTCACTCTGGAAGGCTGCTCCCTGGCATTTAGTGAGCTGTGGACACTCTTCTGGATCCCCTCAGCCAAACCCAACCCTCTGCTGTTTTCATAACAACAGTGCTATGGCCTTCGTTGCTGCCTGTTTTTCCACAAACCAATGGACACCAGATAAGTTTCTAAATCTGATTTTTCTCCAAACCATGAGCTACGTATTACATGTAGTATACACATGGAGTATCAGCCAAGTCCAACTCAAATTAGATCATCCTTGGCATCTCTTTACATAAAATGTTATGTCTGTATGCTCATCAAAGAATAACATCCAGTTCCATATGATGAGTGTACATTCCCGCCTTAATCATCTCTAGAGCTTTGTCCCTTCCACTTAACAGTGATTGCACAGGCATCTGTGGTGCATGAAGTCATGTACAAAGACACTAGCCAAAAACCTCTTGTGAAAGAGATGTGCGGAAAAGACTTCACATTTGGAACTGGTTCCACCCTACAAACTATTTCTTCAAACTGTGCATTCAACCTAGATGGGGTATCTTTGTTTCGTTTTTAAGTTTGTTTGTTTATTTTGAGAGAGAGAGAGCAAGCGAAAGCACAGGAATGGGGGGTGGGCAGAGAGGGAGAGGGAGAGAATCCCAAGCAGGCTTCATGGTCAGCACGGAGCCCATCCTGGGATTCGATCTCACAACAACCATGAGATCATGACCCGAGCCAAAATCAAGAGTCAGATACCTAACCTACTGAGCCAGCCATGCGCCCCTAGATGGGTATCTTTGAAATAGATCCTATTTCAAAGTGCCTATCGGAAGGTCATAAGCAGCTGTGGGCAGCATCTTGTAATCCCGTCTCTCAGTCACTGTGGACAAACACTAAGGAGGGAAAATGCTGGAGGCTGTCAGAGTTTAAACAGAAATGAGCCTTTGCGTTTATGTGTACATTACTCACTTGATGATGCAGTGCCTGATTCCCATATCACGAGTCAGGACTTCTTCCATATATGTGCACACTAGGTGAGTTCTCTATTTCAAGTGATCCTGCTGTGACCCTTCCCATGCAGGAAAAAGTCATTTTTCTAAGTAAGTTACCAGTCTCCTTTTCAGTACACTTGGGTGTGTTCTCCTGGATTAAATTTTCTTAAGGAAGAACCACTTCAAAAATTAATTTGATCTTAATAGCTCAAAATTATTTTTTCTGTTGGAAGAATCACGACTTTTAGTTTGCTAGATGTCACAAGGAAACAAACATCTCTTTTTTTGTAAAGAGGGAATCATTCTAAACATGAGAGGTTGGTGGTATTTGATCAGTCATGTAGGCAATGGAGTTGATACAACTTCTTACCCTGGAGGCTTTCCCTCTCCACCCCACCTGCAGGCCTGCCGTCATGCATACATTGTCACAATGCACACATGTGTGAGCATGATCTTGTCTGTGAAAATATAAATGCACGGTTACTGACAGAGGTCTCACAAACGCTCAGTATAATGCTCAAGTTGGGATTAGATTTGTGGAAATGCTAAGATGTGTACGCCCAACACAATGTATTCCAGGCAGTTACTGGTTAGTAACATGGGTATGCGGCGCTCATCCATATACTAGGTTTCTTAAAATCAAAAGAGGGGAGGGGCGCCTGGGTGGCTCAGTTACACGTCCGACTTCAGCTCAGGTTATGATCTTGCAGCTCATGAGTTCAAGCCCCGAGTTGGGCTCTGTGCTGACAGCTCAGAGCCTGGAGCCAGCTTCTCTGTCTCCCTCTTTCTGCCCCTCTCTGGCTCACGCTTGTCTCTCTCTCTCTCTCAGAAATAAACATTAAAAAAAGAAAAAAAAAATTTAAAAAAAGAGGGGAGAAGACTGTGCATTGGCTAACAAGAGCAGGCCATGTGTGGAGCAAAAGCCCCTCTCTCTGTCTCAGTCACCAAAACCAGAGAAACTCGTTGTTCATTAGTTAATTGTGTCGTGGTATTCATGAAGATTCAGTCTAGTGCTGCACTGAGTACAGAATACACATGTAGTTGTCTCACCTTAGATATGTAAGTTGCTGGGTTTTTTGTTATAATTCTGTAATTATGAAACATCTTTAGGACCCTGCGTGAAGTTATTCTGCATTTAATATTTCACTCTTGTTTGGGGTTTAAATTCTATAAGTTAATTCAGAGTTCAAAGTTTCTAAGACAGATCATTAATTAAAATAGCATAAAATAAGTTGTTTTTAAAATATAAGTATAGATTCATAGATACTCTTTTTCTGTCTCTGATCAGTTGGTCTACACCTGTATCTATATGCATGTATCTATGCACAAAGCAGCCCCTAAAACCAAATACAGTAAAACCTTGGATTGCAAGTAACTTGTTTTGCGAGTGTTCTGCAAGACGAGCACACATTTCTTTTCTTTTTTTTTTATTTTATTTTTTGTTTGTTAAAATTTACATCCAAATTAGTTAGCATACAGTGAGACAATGATTTCAGGAGTAGATTCCTTAATGCTCCTTACCCATTTGGCCCATCCCCACTCCCACAACCCCTCCGGTAACCCTCAGTTTGTTCTCCATATTTATGAGTCTCTTCTGTTTTGTCCCCCTCCCTGTTTTTGTATTATTTTTGTTTCCCTTCCCTTATGTTCATCTGTTTTGTCTCTTAAACTCTTCATGTGAGTGCAGTCATACGATTTTGGTCTTTCTCTGACTGACTCATTTCACTTAGCACAATACCCTCCAGTTCCATCCACGTAGTTGCAAATGGCAAGATTTCATTCTTTTTGATTGCAGAGTAATACTCCATTGTATATATATACCACATCTTCATTATCCATTCATCCATCGATGGACATTTGGGGACGAGCAAACCTTTCTAATAAATTTTAACTTGATAAACAGCGATGCCTTATAATACGAGTAGTACGTGATGCTAAACATCATATGATCACAACACAGCCAATGGTTCTTGCCATTCGCTTTGATATTTAAGTACTTTGGATTCCAAGCATGTTTCCTGAATGAATTATGCTCACAAACCAAGGTTTTACTGTATTGTGTTGCTCATATCTACATAATTTCAAATGACTTTATTATAAGCAAAACTGAATCGTTTTATTCTCTATAGAAATAGTGGTAGACTCAGAGCTTCCACATAGTATTGACTCCAGAATCTAAGAATAACCAGACCTTGCCTCGATGCACTCATACTGCATGACTTCTCTGCTATCCCTGTATTCTGCCTTGTGTACAACTCCGGACTTGCCAACCTAAGGTACAACAACACCTCTCCCCCTGCTTAAGTCTTTCAGGGACGTGCCATCATGTGCAGGGTAAATGTCAACCATGTTGGCATTGTGCGAGAAGTCTGGAAAACTGAGAAGAGCCTGTCTCAGTCTCTTGTCTCCAGCAGGACTCCCCCATCCCCCCATCTTCGTGTTTTGTCTCCTATCACCTCCGCCTGAGGAAGCCAAGAAGGAGATGGAAATCCCAAACACTAGAAGACTCCTGAGACAAGTTAATTAAGTTATTTCCTGTATCTGGAATCTTACTCCATTCTCTTCTTGGCAAGACCCTATAACATCCAGCCCAAAAGTCACCTGACCTTGTGGGAAGCACCCTTAAACCCAGTTAGTCACTGTTCTCTCTGTCCATAACATTTCATTCATTAACAAGTGAATTTTTGCCACTTTACTTTCACAATACAGCAAGAATTTGGTTTGGACTCAAACTGTATACCTCTGGGTACAGTTCTATTGGTTTTGTGTCAAACTGAAGCATGTAATTGGTTGAATCATCATGCTGCAGATGGTGCAAACTAGAAGAGCAGTAAAAGTTGACATGGTATTGACCTCTTGTCTGAAAGTATTCTCACCATGAAACAAAGCCCAAATATATCATAGTCAGGTTTTAGAGATCTCTCGTATTTTAACTTAAGTGAACCACCTTATATTGCACTGAAGAAAATGGAATACAACCCAAAAAAGTTACATGCTATGCTATAGGTTTCTTTTTTTTTTTTCCTAAAAAAAGAAAGCTGTAAATAGACATCACTGGCAGGACTCCCCCATGGACTAATGGAGTAGGACTTATCAGCAAACTGCCGTATGGGAGTGATTTGAGGGGCAGACAGAACAGTCTCCATAAAAAGTATGTTTTCCTTGTCTGATGAAATCCCACAAACATCTTTGAGTCTTCCTGAGTATATACTTGCCTCTCTGTTAAAATTCCAATATGCGCTATGAGCTTATTAACCACAGAGCCAGAATCCGAAAGTATAGGGGACATTCTGGCTCATTGAGAACAGGACTTTTTTTTTACTTTTATTTTAAACCCTGAAGCATTTTTATAAACTGGCATATTGCATAAAACCCTAATGGAGAGACCTATAAAAACAGAGCTGTTCAATTTCAGTTGGAAGGGCCATTCCGTCGTATTCACGTAAAGTACTGTATGGGTGGTTCCCCTTCTCCATGATGCATAAAATGGCACCTGCCCTTGGGGTTGATCCTCACCCCTTTGGGTGTTCATGGGAACAACTCTGTGCAACCCTGTGGCTCCCTCATATACGAAAGGGAAAACCACTGACTCCAGACTCACTTCTGTATTTTACCTGAAATGTGAGTAGGTGAATTATGAGACAGGCATTCTTAAACAATCTTGCTATACACATGGATAACGCAAGATGTGATACAGTACATAAACAGACATAAGTATACCTATACAAAAAATCTCATGGGCGTTTATTAGGAAAAAATGTTTCAAAAGTCTTCTTGGAGGGCGAGAATGAGAAAACAAAAATGTTTTTTGCTTGATTGCATAGAAGATAAGGTGCAGTGGGAAAGCCAGCTGCTTGGACAAGTTGGCCTCACGGAGACACCAGAGAGAAGAGGTATGTCCATGGGTCAGCTAGGATGAAAACAGAATGAGTGAGTCATACAATTCTGAACTAAGTGAGCAACGCAGAGCAAAAAGCTTTATTTTCCTTTAATATTTCCCTCAGCATGGTACATTGTAGGGTCTTTGTCCTTACCCTTAAACACATTTTGACCAGGGGCGCCTGGGTGGCTCAGTCAGCTAAGCGTCTGACTCTTGATTTTGGCTCAGGTCATGATGTCAAGGTTCTCATGATCTCAATCTCAAGATTGAACCCCACATCAGGTTCTGCACTGGTAGAGTGCAGAGCCTGCTTGGTATTCTGTCTCTTTCTCTCTGTCTGTCTGTCCCCTGATCGCTCTGTCTCTCAAAAATAAACTTGAAACACACACACACACACACACACACACACACACACACACACACACACGACCCTGTCCTGTTGCTTTCCAGACATTTCCAGTTATGAGAAAAAGTCTCATTTTTGTAATCAAGTCCCATTTTCTGGATTGAAAAAAGTCTCAACCAGTTTCAAATTTGGGACCAATACTAGGCTTCTCTTCTTTGCCCAGTCTGTAGCTCGGGGACATCCAGAAGAGAAGGGTATGTAGTTTGACTCTTCCCTCTGTCTTCTTCTTTCCCCCTTCACCTCTTACAGATTTAGGGCAGAAAAGAAATTTAAAGAAGGTGGAGAAACTGGCCCACTGAACTAGGCTTGCTCTTTCAGGGTTCTCTTTGCTTTTGTTGGCTGGGGGTCCGAGTTGACTTTGTGGCAGGTGTTTGAGTGTGGAATTCTGGTCTGCTCCAGACTTGCACTGGAGTTCTTGGAGGGACCCATGGGATCCTCAGCCCTGCACAGCCACCTGGTACAAGCAAGGCTTGCCTCCCATTGACCTTTCAAGTTCCCTTCCCAAGTGCCCTCCCCTCCAACAGTCTCCTACTGCTGGAGCTCTCTGGGTTTGTATCACTTGAACATATTCAAACAGAACAAAGCCTGGTGCCCTTTCTGATTGTCCAGGTAACGCAAGGAAAAACATATTCTTCTCACCAACTCCACTCGGGCAGTCTCTCTTTGATGTTGGCTACCCCAGACTTCTCCGGCCCTCAGAATTTTCCAGTTCATCAGCAGGCACCACTTGCCGTGTTCATGGTAGACCCTCAAACTCTCAGGGACATAGGCAAGGCTCCCAAGAGCTTTTCAAAACACGTGGCCATGCTCAAATGGTAGGAAAAGAAGTCAAGTTCTGAAAGTCAGCAAGCATGCAGCTAAGAAGGAACGTGTCTGTCATCCCTCAACCCCTGGATTTTAGGGGATCACCCTCACATAAGATGAAATATCAGAAGTACGTTGCTCTCTACCTGATGCCATGAGCTGTCTGTTAGGTTGATGACCCATTATAAGCAAACATTTCCTGTTGTAACCAAATTCCCTTGAATTTCCAGTTTCCTTTTTTATGGCTTAGGGGGGTGGATGATTGGGAAGTTGTCACCAGGTCTGCCGTCTTTATTGTCAGTAATAGAAGAATGTGTCCTTCTTGTGAGTGCGGGAGTACTGACTACTGCCCTCAGCCCCATTCAGCTTCCTGCTACAGTGACATGGGCATGTTGCCAAAGACTATTTTTTATGTCAGGCTTTGGGTAAAGGCATTTAACTGTGCATTAACAAAAATATTTTTTCACTCTCATTTAATTAATTGGGCCAACTGACTTCACTATGAATTTTAAAATCCAGTTTTTAAAAGCCTTCAGTATGCCACCTTGAAGCATTGGAGTTCACAAAGCTAATAAATTCTTAATTAGGGTAATAAAATCCAACTATGCCCCAACAAAGAAAATTCCTTTTTGAATCTAACATATTAGGTGAGTCTTTTTCAACGGAAACAAAGATGTTCCTGTTTGTCATGCAAAATAAATGAGGATTCCATCCCAAAGTAGCCAGGATGTAGAAGTAGAAACACCTTGGGGCGCCTGGGTGGCTCAGTCCGTTGAGCGACCGACTTCAGCTCAGGTCATGATCTTACGGTTCATGGGTCCTGGCCCCACATTGGGCTCTGTGCTGACAGCCTGGAGCCTGCTTTGGATTCTGTGTCTCCCTCTCTCTCTCTGTCCCTCCCCTGCTCGCATACTCTCTCTCTCAAAAATAAATGAACATTTAAAAAAAATATTAAATTTTAAAAGTATTAAATAAAAATTTGCAAAAAGAATAAATTTAATCCATACTGTAAATAGCAAACGGTGAAAACTGTGAGATATTAATGAAAGACATTACACACATAAATAAATGGAAAGATATTCCAGGTTCCTGAATTGGAATGTTAATACTGTTAAACTGTTCATAGTTCAAAAGCAATCTATAGATTCAATGGAATTTCTATCAAAATTCCAATGGTATTTACTTTACAGAGAGAAAAACCCTAAAACAAAACTGCAACAAATACAAATAGCCTCAGCAATCTTCAAAAAGAGCAAAGCTACAGGCATCATACTTCCTTGAAAAAGGAAGAAAAGCATGCATGTGCAGGAAACCCAGCAACACTGTAGAACATTTGCTTGTTTATTAAAAACCCAAAGGATTGTGGGGTGCCTGGGTGGCTCAGTCAATTACGCGTCCGACTTCAGCTCAGGTCATGATCTCACGGTTTGTGAGTTTGAGCCCCACGTCGGGCTCTGTGCTGACAACTCAGAGCCTGGAGCCTGTTTCAGATTCTGTGTCTCCCTCTCTCTCTGCCCCTCCCCCACTCATGCTCTGTCTCTCTCTGACTCAGAAATAAATAAACATTAAAAAAAAGAAGAAGAAGAAGTAGAAACACCTCTTCAAGGCATAGAGAAAGAAAGTCATGAGCTTTGCCGTGTCTGATCTCGGAACTCTGGTTCCGTACATTCTCCCGGTGGCCAGGATGTCATCAAGAAGCTGGCTTCTCTCGGGGCGCCTGGTTGGCGCAGTCGGTTAAGCGTCCGACTTCAGCCAGGTCACGATCTCGCGGTCCGTGAGTTCGAGCCCCGCGTCAGGCTCTGGGCTGATGGCTCAGAGCCTGGAGCCTGCTTCCGATTCTGTGTCTCCCTCTCTCTCTGCCCCTCCCCCGTTCATGCTCTGTCTCTCTCTGTCCCAAAAATAAAAAAAAAAAAAAAAAAAAAAAAAAACGTTGAAAAAGAAGCTGGCTTCTCTCGGCCACTCCATGATCTCTTTGACGGTGGCTGCCTCTGGTTGTCCCCAGCCTCAGGTCTCCCAGTACCAGATTTGTAGACAAAGATCTCCTGAACAGGACCCACCGCCTGAGAGCCACCAGGAATCTGTTGTTTGCACAACAGCCTTTAAACTTCTACACAGAGGACACTCACATTTTCTACTGCTTCTGTCAGAAGCCACTGTGTCGCAAAGTGGCAGAACTACCTCCGAGAGAACAGTGCAGTGAAAAGACTCCGATCCCCATGCATGGACACCTGAGCATGAAATTCTAGGCATATTGTCAGAGACAGATTTGGAGAGAGCTTTCCTGAGGCCGCAGGGACCCCCAAACCCATCACAGAATGGAATCTGCATCTTTCTTTGTAGTCCTCTGGTCCCAGATGTACCATTTGGATTCTTTTTCCCCTGTGTGTCCTTAGGTGTTTTCTTTTGTTTTGTTTCTGAATCTGACTCTGATTATTAAGTTTGTTGATACACAACAGTGTGCAATTTTCTTCTGTGCATAGGATTACTTGTTTACTTTGGGACAAAGAAGCTTATTTTTTTGGTGGCTTGAAAGGCTCCCAAGAACAGAATGGGTTGACTATGGTTCATTGCCCACATCTCCCTGCTGCAAGAGGAAAGGAGAGATGAGTTCAAGACCGTAGCTACGTACAGGTATTATCACTTCACGCAGGGCTCCTGTCGTACATATGGTTCTTTAAAACAGAACTCCTCTCCTTACAGCGTGAAATGGTTCTCTGACATAGAAGTTCCTCTGTGTGAACGCGGCGAAGTGTCCAAGATCCAAGAAACACAACACTGTAGTGTGGCTGTTGCTGAGTCCCTGTGCACTGTTTGCATAATTATCATACATCGTCTTATCCGTCCCATTGTCCCAGTGGAGAAATCACTCTTATTTGCTTCTTGGCCTCTTGGTTGCAACAACAGCTTATAACACCTGAACTGTGTTTCATAAGCTGATTCTTGTCGAAACCTCCCATGAAACTTCATCCCAGGGAATCAGTTTTTGAATTAGGAAGCTTTGTCAGAGGGTGGAAAAGTAAACCTTTCCTAATGGAGACCCATGTTCACAAAGGAGCCTCTGAATCTCGTTGGAGAATTTCTCCTGGAATAAGATGAATCATAGGAAGATGACTTGCATGTGTTTCTGTGTCTTGATTATTTATTTCATATTAACGTCTATGTGTTTGGTATTTCTGGAAGTAAAGAAAGGCCAGAAAAAGTGTAATTTTAAGGAGATATAATTGTTATGGACAGGCGGAAGGGATACAGACATTTTCTTTAGAGAAAAAGACATTTTAGTTCTGAGTAAAAAGTGATTCTCCTTTTTCTGATGGAAAAGAGAAAAGAAAGGGAGCATACACAGAACAGCCAAATTGCTGTCACCCACCTCAACATTGGAGAATGCCTCCCGGGATTGTGAGTGAGGTCGCCCCAGAGCAGCAAGTTCTGTGCGACATACAACAGAGGGAAACACTTGGCGGGCCCTGAATGTGGTCTCTTCAGAGTCCTCATAAATCAAACCAGATTTGCCTAAGATTGGGCATGGGAGAGGCCATGCTCAGACAGACCTACTTGCCAGTGCATTTTGTAGAATCGAATCCCTGCAGCTTGAACATACTCTTAAATGTAAACGTTGGATGAGACAGAACCTGCTTTATGTTGTTCTAATTAGCAACCTGCCAAGCTTGATTGTTGATGGGATAAATGGGTCATCTACGTTTCATTGAAGTTTCTCATTTTTTAATGAGCAGCGGTTGGGGTGTGTGTGTATGTGTTACTGTTACTTTGGTTTTTACTTCTTCAATATTTCTGGCGAAGGGTGTTGCCTCCAAATTGCAAATGGTTCCCGTCAGCAGATTCTCTGCTGATTTGAGAAGTCTTCTTCCAAGGGACCGTTTAAAGAGGTAAACTTCCATTTGAAGGAAAAGACTCTTGCACAAATCTTGGTCCTTAACCGAAAACCGAATACGCGTAAACTGCCGCTAAGTCTTTTTCCTTTTGCTATTTTTCAGGTATCCTGGCATCGGCGGAGTTCTCTTCCCCTCGTCTTTGGGAAGTTTCGCAAGCTGGGCCCCTCCTGTGTGTAGCCAACAATGATGTTTTGTGTCTTCATCCCGTTTGAAGGGCCTGGCACACAAACAGCCCAGCCTATTCATTCCTAGAGCCATTTTACATATGCAAGACCGAAGCCAAGATTAATGTCTTCATCCTCGACGTGCTCATTCAGACACGTTCTGGTAAGTGCAAACACTGGGATCTTTCACACGAGAAGTGGGGTTCCTGATCGATACGTCTGGCCTTGCTCACATAGCCACCTCTTTGTTGCAACTCAATCATCCAAATGGATAGTTAATAGAAGGACATTTGTTTTGTCCATCTGGAGTTCCTCCAGTGGGACAGAGATGGCGTCACCTGCCCGGGGGGTCATGTTGGCTCCCTACTGGGGCAGGGGTAGTGCCAAGCTTGAGAGAATCCCCCACATTGACTCCCCGACTCCCCAGCCAGCAGCCTCAGACCAGCATCTCATTGGAAAGGGAACTCTAGACCTCTGCATTTTCACCGGCCAGACACTCTGAATACACTCTGTGTCCTCAGCCCTGGCACTTCTTCATAGAGCTCTTTGAGCGTTTGAATGGAGGTGCTGGAGAAGTGCCCTTTCACTTGCCGCAAACACGAAGGTCATGCAAATGCGTGTCACCAGAGGTGTGCAGGTGGGACCAGACATAGCAGGCGACACGGCAGGGGGGACCGGACACACACCAGGTAGGGATGAACAGCTGCATTCAGTCCAGCAGGCGAGAGGTGGCTTGGAGACACGGGCAGGAGGTGTGCCAATGACAGGGTCGCCTTCTGGGTGTCCCCGCTGAGACACGGTCACACGGGAGAACCAATAAAGAGCCCAAGTGGGTTAGAGTTGCCATGCCACTGATTTTGCACAGAGCTGTTTTTAAAGGGACCGGTGGCTCACCGCAGCTTCTGTGGCCCCACAGTGAAAAACATAAAAGTCATATCCGATGCCTGACACAGAGTTAGCAGGATTTCTTTCTTTCCCATTTATTTTATGGTGATTTCGTAATTTTTACATTTCAACGTTCCCTTCTTCCAACACGGCAACCTCTATTCTACTTCAGTTGTACTTTATTATTTAAAGTCATGGTTTAAACTCAGGATAGTCTGACCCTGATCCCATTCTCAGGATCTGGTTCACCTAAAGGTATAAATAGTCAGTTATCCGACTTTTTTACTTTGGGATCCTGTTGGAAATAACTTTTTCTCCAAAAAATTATCAGAAACTTTAACGGACATCTATCCTGGTGGTTTAATGCTTTATATATATATATATATCCTGACAGTTTAATAATATATTAAACAAAATACTGGGAAATTGTCAGCTAGGCCTCCATTTAGTAAATATTCTATAGAAAATAAGTACTTGTTAGCTACAGAAGCACACTGACCAGGGGCGTCTCTTCCTATGTTTCCTTTTCTCTGAAATAACACCCACTATGAAAGGTACAGAAACATAATTTGTTTTGTTTTGTTTATTTTATTTTTTATTTTTTAAAACTTACATCCAAATTAGTTAGCATATAGTAAGATAATGATTTCAGGAGTAGATTCCTTAATGCCCCTTACCCATTTAGCCCATCCCTCCTCCCACAACCCCTTCAGTAACCCTCTCTTCTCCATATTTAAGAGTCTCTTGTTTTGTCCCCCTCCCTGTTTTTGTATTATTTTTGTTTCCCTTCCCTTACGTTCATCTGTTTTGTCTCTTAAAGTCCTCATGTGAGTGAAGTCATATGATTTTGGTCTTTCTCTGACTCATTTCACTTAGCATAATACCCTCCAGTTTCATCCACATAGTTGCAAATGGCAAGATTTCGTTCTTTTTGATTGCAGAGTAATACTCCATTGTATATATATATATATACCACATCTTTATCCATTCATCCATCGATGGACATTCGGGCTCTTTCCATACGTTGGCTATTGTCGATAGTGCTGCTATAAACATGGGGGTGCCTGTGTCCCTTCGAAACAGCACACCTGTATCCCGTGGATAAATGCCTAGTAGTGCAATTGCTGGGTCGTAGGGTAGTTCTATTTTTAGTTTTTTGAGGAACATCCATACTGTTTTCCAGAGTGGCTGCACCAGCTTGCGTTCCCACCAACAATGCAAAAGAGATCCTCTTTCTCCGCATCCTTGCCAACACCTGTTATCGCCTGAGTTGTTAATGTTAGCCATTCTGATAGGTGTGAGGTGGTATCTCATTGTGGTTTTGATTTGGATTTCCCTGATGATGAGTGATGTGGAGCATTTTTTCATGTGTCGGTTGGCCATCTGGATGTCTTCTTTGGAGAAGTGTCTATTCATGTCTTTTGCCTATTTCTTCACTGGATTATTTGTTTTTTGGGGATTGAGTTTGATAAGTTCTTTATAGAATTTGGATACTAACCCTTTATCTGATATGTCATTTGCAAATATCTTCGCCCATTCTGTCAGTTGCCTTTTACTTTTGCTGATTGTTTCCTTCGCTGTGCAGAATTTTAATTTTTTTAATGTTTTTATTTATTTTTGAAGGTGAGAGAGAGAGAGACAGAGCATGAGCGGAGGAGGAGCAGAGAGAGAGAGGGAGACACAGAATTCGAAGCAGGATCCAGGCTGCGAGCTCTCAGCACAGAGCCCAATGCAGGGCTCAAACTCACAAACCGTGAGATCATGACCTGAGCCAAAGTCGGACACCTAACTGACTGAGCCACCCAGGCACCCCCAGAAGCTTTTTATTTTGATGAGGTCCCAGTAGTTTATTTTTGCTTTTGTTTCCCTCGCCTCCAGAGACGTGTTGAGTAAGAAGTTGCTGTGGCCAAGATCAAAGAGGTTTTGCCTGCTTTCTCCTCGAGGATTTTGATGGCTTCCTGTCTTACATTTAGGTCTTTCACCCATTTTGAGTTTATTTTTGTGTATGGTGTAAGAAAGTGGTCCAGGTTCATTCTTCTGCATGTCTCTGTCCAGTGTTCCCAGCACCACCTGCTGAAGAGACTGCCTTTATTACATTGGATATTCTTTCCTGCTTTGTCAAAGAGTAGTTGGCCATATGTTTGTGGGTCCATTTCTGGGTTCCCTATTCTGTTCCATTGATCTGAGTGTCTGTTCTTGTGCCAGTACCATACTGTCTTGATGATTAGAGCTTTGTAGTATAGCTTGAAGTCCGGGATTGTGATGCCTCCTGCTTTGGTTTTCTTTTTCAAGATTGCTTTGGCTATTCGGGGTCTTTTCTGGTTCCATACAAATTTTAGGATTATTTGTTCTAGCTCTGTGAAGAATGCTGGTGTTACTTTGATAGGGATTTCATTGAATATGTAGATTGCTTTGGGTAGTATCGACATTTTCACAGTATTTGTTCTTCCTATCCAGGAGCACGGGATCTTTTTCCATTTTTTTGTGTCTTCTTCAGTTTCTTTCATAAACTTTCTGTAGTTTTCAGCGTATAGATTTTTCACCTCTTTGGTTAGATTTATTCCTAGGTATTTTATGTTTTTTTGTGCAACTGTAAATGGGATCGATTTCTTGATTTCTCTTTCTGTCGCTTCATTGTTGGTGTATAGGAATGCAACTAGTTTCTGTGCATTGATTTTATATCCTGCAACTTTGCTGAATTCATGAACCAATTTTAGCAGTTTTTTGGTGGAATCTTTTGGGTTTTCCATATAGACTATCATGCCATCTGCAAAGAGTGAAAGTTTGACCTCTTGGCCGATTTGTGTTGTCTGATTGCAGAGGCTAAGACTTCCAATACTGTGTTGAATAACGGTGGTGAGAGTGGACATCCTTGTCTTGTTCCTGACCTTAGGGCGAAAGCTGTCAGTTTTTCCCCATGGAGGATGATATTAGCATTGGGTCACTCATATATGGCTTTTATCATCTCCAGGTGTGCTCCTTCTAGCCCTACTTTCTTGAGGGTTTTTGTCAAGAAAGGATGCTGTATTTTGTCAAATGCTTTCTCTGCATCTATTGAGAGGATCATATGGTTCTTGTCCTTTCTTTTATTGATGTGATGAATCATGTTAATTGTTTTGCAGATATTGAACCAGCCCTTCATCCCATGTATAAATCCTACTTGGTTGTGGTGAATAATTTTTTTAATGTATTGTTGGATCCGGTTGGCTAATATCTCATTGAGGATTTTTACATCCATGTTCATCAGGGAAATTGGTGTATAGTTCTCCTAATTTGCTTTTTTTAAATTAACTGCCTAAGGGATGGAAAAATAGCCATCGTTTGGAGAGCACCACTAAGGCTGGGGACAGGGTCTAGTTCTGTCTGTACATTCTCTATTTCAGCCACCCAACTCTGCTGTCTGAGCACGTAGGCACCCAGAGACACGTAATTTGTAAAAACAATACACAACAGGTGTGCCTGTGTTCCAGCAAACCTTTATTTCCAAAACTCGATGGGGCCCAAATCGTAGTTATCTGTTCCGTACATGATACCATTATCACTCTGTAGGAGAATACCCTGCTCTGTTTGCCCTTGGATCTGTCCACACCTCCCATCTTTGTAGTGTGCTGCACCATGGAAAAGGCTCTTTTCCCTCCCGTGCTGTTCCTCATAAATTCCAAAACGGAAAATCACCTTTGTAAGTTTCTGCCGTCATCATACTTTGTGACAAGGTCAGTCTTGTTATGTCAGACATTTATTATCCTGTTTGAAAGTGCCTATTAGAAAAGACTGCATTGTGGTTTTATTGGAGGAAGAAGGCCTTCAGGCATGATCCCTGGAGAGATTAGAGAATGGGCACCTCATGAAAATGTGTGTTTATTGCAAACACAGGGTGAGCTAGTCAGACCCAGAAATCAGGATAATGAGAAGTGGCTACTGTTGGAAAAGAGGAAAGGTGCTTCTTGCCTCCAGGATTTGAGAAAGAGAAAAGATGGTCATTCCTGTCCACAGTTATTCTGCTCAAAAGGGTGACGTATGCAGCCCCTTTTATGTGAATAAACACCGCTGTAAATTTGCATGACTCAGGGAGGAATTTCAGTTAGCCATATTCCTGCTTACAGATGATGTGTTTTCAGTTTTAAACTTTGGCAGCAAGATAAACCTCTGCTGGAGTGGCATGAACGGGCTGATAGGGTTCAAAGTGAAATTTGTGTCTCTGTGTAAGGGGCCCCTCTCCTTCTGGCATGCAGGAGAGTGTTCCTTCTGGTTGATGAGGCTCGATGGTGTAGATATCTAATATTAAACATGAGGACACCGAATATTCAGATCAATCTGAAATCAAGAAGTCAAGAGGAAACAAAAAGTCCAGGCACCCTTTGTGTCCAAACATGGAATGGCTTGATAGGTTCCTTCATTTTCCTTCAGGGATCTCTGCTAATTGGTATTAATTATTCATTTTGCCTTTTCCATCCATCCACTAAGAACCTAGTAATCTCTGTAGCATACAAGTCTATCATTAAATTTCACTCAGCAGCAGTAATTCTCTGGCTAATGTTTTGTGAGTACTTGGTAAGTTCTGGGTGATGATGCCTTGCATATGTTCATGAATGACCTCATTTCATCTTCTCTGTATAAACATGGGGTGGGTTCTATCATAATCACTGTGTAGACAATGGCAGTGGGTTGCTCAGGGTCACTGGTTTGGATCAAGGATTTGAGTCAGAATAGTTCGACTTTGTGAACCTAGGGCTGTAAAGGTTGATATCAACGCCAGGAGGATTCTGCTTTCGTATCATGGAGCTCGGGGTTTCAGGAAGCAGCAAAGAACAAGGGAAGCTGTGTGCCTCTTTGCTTTTGATCCACCAGGTTATCTCGGGAGCAGAGGGTTAACTTTGTGAGGAGGCTCGAGCCATTATTGGGAATTGCATGAGTTACCTATCATTGTGTAACAGACGGAATAGCATAAAACACATTTGCGGTCTTGCAGTTCCCATGGGGCCAGAGCATGGGCGTGACTTAGCCGAGTCCTCTGCTAGGGTCTCACATGGCTTCAGCTGGTGCTCCGATCTCGTCTGGAAGGGTGGCTAGGGCAGGATCTGCTTCTAAGCTCCCTGAGGTTTTTGGTCGAATCCGGTTCCTTGTGATGGTGGAATTCAGGGCAGACCTGAAAATGCAGAATAGTAACCTAGAGGTTCCAATTTCAGAAAAGGAGCTACCACCCTCTGGCTGGGCACATGGAGCAGAGAGGTTGGGATTATTGTTTTAAGTCTCTAAATTTGTGGTAGTTGGTTACGCAGCAATAGAGAAGTGAATAACATAGCAAAATGGACAGAACGTAAAAGCACAGCTTGGTGTGAAAATGCGCACATAGAAAGGGATATAGATAAATGTTGTTTACATAAACGTGAAACACTATGAAAATATTTCATAAAAGGCGATGAGCAAATAGCTCATAGGGCACATGTTACATCGTTGCCGATGAGACAGGAAGGGGATACAGGTGAAAGGGAGCACATCATGAAGGACAGAGGATCTCTACCTGGACCGGTGCGGTCACGCGCCATGATCACAGAGTGTCCAATATAATTTACCCAGTCTCCTGCACCAGAGATTCAAGGGCAGGGTGTGTTTTAAACTATCAGTTAATCTATTTTTCTCAGAAGGTGGTTAAAGCAAAAGTAAACAGAAACATGCCCCCCACCACCTTGTACATATGCTTAAACTGTTAGGATAGAATTATTTTGGCGGCCAAATCATTGTTCTCTGGAATTTTGCCAACCTAAACATTTACACACTGCTTCTCATAGCTGGATAATTACTCCGTACCTTATTAACTGTACACTTTTTTTCCCTATGTGAATGCTATCGTGATTTCTCCACTGTTAGGATGGGCAGGAAATGGCGTCAAGAAGCAATTGTCTTGTAAACTTGAGAGTCATGAAAAATGAATATGCGTTGGGTAGTGATGAGAGGAACTTCTCATCACAAATTCCAGACTGGGAAAGCAAGTTCTCTGTCCAGGCTTGATTATCCTCACCTTTTTATTGAAGTCATCACAGCTAGATTTGTGTATGTATTTGTTACCTTTAATTAGGCTCCTCTCCTTCTACTGTGTTGGGGGAAACCAGAGGAAGCCAAAGCAAACATGCCGGGACTCTGAATTTGGTGATGATGGCACTCTTCACATAGACACTGTGGTTTCTCATTTTGAAGGAGCAGTTGCTTCCCTGGCCTTCTTTGTTACACGATGTTGGGTAGAGCATTGTCTGCAGTCCATGACCTCATCACAAGAAGACATCTGAGAATATGAACAAACAGTGCGTGCCTGTGATTTCCTTTCCACACAGAAGCTGAGAAGCAATGAATGCATTTGAACCTCTCGAAATCCCTTTTATGTGCAGCTCTCAGGAAATAGGGTAGCCCCTTGTCATCGTTAGTGATGTTTTGGAAACCCAGGTCTCTTAAAACTCCTGGGTCTTCATCACTGATGACTTGACCACCGTGACCCACTTACTAAGTCTAGGTGCAGATTCAACGTGAGTTCCCCACTGTCACGTTTGGAATCCTTGGACCCGCAGAAGCCACAGGAAATCTTCCAAATGGCTTGTTTATCGCATCTGGTGTCTTGACCTGACGTAAGACCAGAGGAGGTGCGAATACAGAGTGCTAGCTTTCATTGACAAAAATAACTTCAGTGATTAAAGATATGTCCACTACCAGTAAGACAGAGCTTGAGGTCACTTTTTTTGGATCTGATGTTAGTTCAGAGTGAGAGACAAAAACCCAGATAATATGTGAATGCAACGTCCCTTTTTATTCTCTCAGAAAATAGTAGGCATTGTGCTTGGCACACACAAAATAAAAGGAATATGAAAAGTGAAAGGTCCTCCTCCATATAACCCCACCATAGTCTTCCGTGGGGTGACTCATATGAAAACAAATAAAACCAAAACGATCATTGCGCTCCATGCACATATGTTTAAGGTGAAGAGAAGACATGTGGGGATACATAGTCACAGACAAGTTTACCTCAGAAATGGTTTTGAGGGGCGCCTGAGTGGCTCAGTTGGTTGAGTGTCTGACTTTGGCTCAGGTCATGATCTCATGGTTCGTGGGTTTGAGTCCTGTGTCGGGCTCTGTGCTGACAGCTCAGAGCCTGGAGCCCGCTTCGGATGCTGTGTCTCCCTCTCTTTGCCCCTCACCTATTCATGCGTTCTCTCTCTCTCTCTCTCTCTCTCTCAAAAACAAATAAACATTAAAAACATTTTTTTAATGGATTGGAGCCAAGCCTTAAATATAAATAGTTGGCCAGGGAAATGGTTTTTAAGGTGGCAGGAGTCATAGCTACATTACTCATGGGCATTTCTCTACCGCTAGAAACTTAGCGATAATTATGTGTTTCTGTGGCACAAAACATACAGACAGGCACACGGCAAACTAGAGAGGTAGTTTGATAGGCCAGTTCGTGAAACATAGGCTGTGCCATAAAAATCCACATGGACTTGATCTTTATTGACAATCGGCAACAGTTGAAGAACGGTAAACCAGAGAATTGCAGTCATATTTGCACTCTAGAATGGCTGTTTTATAGACAGTCTGGAGGATGCGGTAGAGAGAGGCAGACGACCTGGCTAGGCTGGACAGCGGAGAGGACGCAACTACAAGTGCCCTGTGTGCATGGGCACCAGAGGACAGAGAGAGACATCCCGTGCAAACTCTGAAAATACATGCATCCGTACACGTTTAGGTCTGATTAACAGGACTTGGAGACTGTTTAAGTTTGGAGGGTAATGAATGTGATAGAATGACTTACAAGTCCATGATTAAGGCCAGAGGTTATCAGAAGACTAAAGGAATGCCTCCTTCCCTGAGTCTGACCCAAGTAGGGAACCGAAGAGGGTTGGCATGTATGTATGATGCAGGGGCTGGCAGTGAAGGAGTGTCAGATGTAGGATACAAGGAATGTGAGACATCTGTTGGCCAGTGAGTAGAGACACCTTGTTGGTAGATTGAAATATGGATCTGGAAGTGAGAATGAAGTTATAAATGGATTTAGAAGGCAAGCATGTTGAGGAAGGACCAAAGACATGTGTGGGCATATCTGTAAATTGTGTAGCAGGATGATGGGAAGACCAGTAGGGACGTCAACCAAATACCCAAGGACCGCACATTCTAGGAAGATTACTTTAGTCCTTTAAGGTCAAACACCTACTTCTTTTCGTAGGAAATACAATTCTGATACCGTCAACAATCTTTCCATAAACTCTGCTCTTGGTATTAAAAAAAAAAAAAAGGAAAAAGGCTTTGCTTTTCTTGAAGCTGACTCCTTAAAGCCCACAAATGCTTGTCTCTCTGATGAGAGTCTCATTATTATAAATCAGATGTGCTTTGGTTTTCAAACTGAGTTTCTGCTGTATTTAAAAATTCAACCAGGGGCACCTGGGTTTCTCAGTTCGTTAAGCACCCAACTTCAGTTGGTTAAGTTGGTTAAGCTCAGGTCTGAACTCGCGATCCGTGAGTTCAAGCCCCGCGTCAGGCTCTGTGCTGACACCTTGGAGTCTGGACTCCGCTTTGGATTCTGTGTCTCCCTCTCTCTCTGTTCCTCCCCTGCTTGCACTCTGCCTCTCTCTCTCAAAACTAAATAAACATTAAAAAAATTTTTTTAATTACACATTTTTCAACTTAATGCGGAAGCTGCCCTTTCAATGTTGCAATGCCCACTGTTTCATTTTATCTCAGAAGTGTAACGTGCTCTATGCCCTCAGTTCGTCATGTTTTAATGACACCAGTCTAATGTTACCTTTTATAGTTCTTCAGTGTGCTCAGAATAAATGCTCTAGACACTTAGAGATGTGTATGCTTTGGGCAAGTTAAAAATCATTGAGAACATGCCTGTGACAGTGATGCTGTTAAACTCCAAGTTATACAGTCTACCAGTTCTGAGATTTACAGCTCACAGGCAACTCTCTTTTGAGACCTATTTCTTTTTAATTAATTTTTTAAATGAAGCAAAGCCTGGAATTGATCTTAAATTATGAATGCGTCCTGGTTAGAAAACCACATTTCATGAAAGAAAACATTTTTTTTATAACCTATATGAACAAACCTTAAAACATCTCAGTATTTTTATCCTTTCTGCCAGGAATTACTACAAGTTCTTTTCTTTGGGATTTCTTTAAATTGTGTGTGGTGACTCTTTTCCCTACTAATCATACACCTTCTTTCTCTAGTCTAACACTTGTTAGACTTGCTTTTTTGTTTCTTCTTAGGATCCAGGGAGGCCCAAGCATATTCCGTAACACGAGCACACCCACGATATACACCCCCCTACCACATCTTGACCCTTGTCTTGAAGAAGAAAATCATGGTATTCACATTTTAAAATCTCATTCTTTTTTTTTTTTTTTTTTTTTTTTTTTCTTAAGTTAGTTAACATACAGTGTAGTCTTGGTTTCAGGAGTAGAACCCAGTAATTCATTGCTTACATATGACACCCAGTGCTCATCCCAACAAGTGTCCTCTTAATGCCCATCACCCATTTAACCCATCCCTCCACCCACATCCCCTCTACCAACCCTCAGTTCATTCTCTGTATTTAAGAGTCTCTTATTGTATGCCTCCCTCTGTTTTATCTCGGTTTTCCTTCCTTTCTCCTATGTTCATCTGTTGAGTTTCTCAAATTCCACATATGAGTAAAATCATATATCTGTCTTTCTCTGACTGACTTATCTCACTTAGCAAAATATCCTCTCGTTCCATCCACATTGTTGCAAATGGCAAGATTTCATTCTTTTTCACGGCCAAGTAATATTCCATTGTGTATATATACCACATCTTCTTTATTCATTCATCATTTGATGGGCTCTTTCGGGCATTTGGGCTTTTTCCATACTTTGACTACTGTTGATAGCATTGCCATAAACATTGGGGTGCCTGTGCCCCTTCGAATCAGCATTTTTGTATCCTTTGGATAAATTCCTAGCAGTGCTATTGCTGGGTCATAGAGTAGATCTATTTTTAATTTTTTGAGGAACCTCCATACTGTTTTCCAGAGCAGCTGCACCAGTTTGCATTCCCACCAACAGTGCAAAAGGGTTCCCCTTTATCTACATCCCCACCAACATCTCTTGTTTCCTGAGTTGTTAACCATTCTGACAGGTGTGAGGTGGTATCTCATTGTGGTTTTGATTTGTATTTCCCTGATGATGAGTGATGTTGAGCATCTTGTCACGTCTCTGTTGGCCATCTGGATGTCTTCTTTGGAAAAGTATCTATTCATGTCTTCTATTTCTTCACTAGATTATTTGTTTTGAGGGGGTTGAGTTTTGTAAGTTCTTTATAGATTTTGGATACTAACCCTTTATCTGATAATGTCAGATATTTGCAAATATCTTCTCCCGTTCCGTCAATTGCCTTGTAGTTTTGTGGTTTCCTTCACTGTGCAGAAGCTTTTTATCTTTCTTTATACACTAGAGAATCATTCCAGCAAATAAATTTTAATAACTTCTGAGGGGTTTGAATCCCTTCCCACCTCTGGACTTGGGGATATGTCCAGAGACTTTTGCTTGACCTCTTATAATCAATAACGTAGAGAAGTACAAAATAGATGATTTTTTTTAACTAAGTTGTCTGTTTTCCCCTTTTTTCCATGACTGCATATTGGAAACACATAACATTTTGGATCGTAGCTATTAAAATTTTAACTATAGGGGCACCTGGGTGGCTTAGTCGGTTAAGCGTCCAACTCTTGAGTTTGGCCTAGGTCATGATCTCACAGTTTGTGGGTTTGAGCCCCACATTGGGCTCTGTGCTGACAGCATGGAGCCTCCTTGGGATATTCTGTCTCCTTTTTCTGCCCCTTCCCTGCTTGCTCTCTATCCCTCTTTCAAAATAAAAACAATAATGAGCTAAAATTTTAACTATAACTTCACATTGAATGCTAGCCAGGTTTTGGAATGATGCATGCCTACATCATAAACTTGCCATTTTAATGTTAGTCACCATTATCATAATACAAATGGTAAATGGCACTAATGGAGAATGTTTTTTTAACTTTAGATATCTCTGAAACAATCTCTCCACCCACTTGCTACTTATTGTCTGTTGATACTATTTGTCTTCTCTGCTGATAACAGTTTCTAGAAAGTTAGAGTCATGCTTGTGTTCCTGCTACCACTGAGAGGGTATGGAGATTCCCCTGATACATGTAAATTTCTTTTACGAAGGGCAACTTCCACTGGGTTTTCAGAGCTTCTCCCAAGATAATCCTTATGGCAAATAAAGCACATTATAGGGTGTCATCATTTGTTCCCCTTCCACAACCCATTAGAGACCTCAGAAACCATTGCCTGAAACTCTTACTGTAGAGAAAGATTATTCCAGAGAAATCAAGCAGCCTGCCCTGGGATGCCATGAATTATTGTTAGCAGTGGGCTGGTTGCCGTTTTCATGACATAAAAGCTACTTCTCCTTCAGTAAACATTTTAAAATGCATATTCAGTGTCAAAGATCATACTAAATATTTTCAATCCACAAGCTAGAAGAGTATCTGAAATGTTAATTTTTTTTAGCTGTTAAGGTGAAACTTACCGAAAAAGTTTTCTGTAAGAATGGAAGATTGTAAAAATATGTGAGCTTAAATGCATGGTCCTTCAGATTCATTTCTTCTATTTTTTTTACCTGCCTAAAAAAAATGGAAATAAAAAGTTAATTAAATGCAGTGGGTTCAGCAAAACATAATGTTATGCTAAGTGAATTTTATGGTTAGGGAATTTTAATTTAAAGAATTTAGGCAGAATAATTTGATGGTAAAGGAGTGTGACTCTGATAAAGCAAAAGCAGTTGATGAGCCATCATGATAGAAGAAACAATTCTGTCACACAACAGTTCTGTCAAAGACAATTTTTTGTACAGAATTTCTTAATGTAGCATGTTTCAAATTGTCTCTGGTAGAAAGTAATAGTGTTTCCTTCAAAAGCCAATGACGCCCATCTTGATATAGTGATGAGCAACTTAAATTTTTTTTTTTTTAATTTTTAATGTTTTTATTTTATTTTTGAGAGAGACAGAGTATGAATGGGGAGGGGAGGGGAAAAGAGAGAGGGAGGTACAGAATCTGAAGCAGGCTCCAGGCTCTGAGCTGTCAGCACAGAGCCCGACAAGGGGCTTGAACACACGAACTGTGAGATCAGGAATTGAGCTGAAGTCGGATGCTCAACCGACTGAGCCACCTAGGTGCCCCTAGTGATGAGCAACTTAAAAGAAAATTTCCAAACTTTTTCTCCTTAAACATGAAGTTTATTCCTAAGAATTTGAAGATTCTCTTAAAAATGATTTCTTTCTGAAATCTTTGCAAATTATTGTCAAGAGCAAAAGCCAGTGTGACTCCTCTCTTCTTCAGAGTTTCACCGTTATTTTAACCTTCCTTTAAATAGAATATCAAGGGGTGCCTGTGTGGCGCAGTCGGTTAAGCGTCCGACTTCAGCCAGGTCACGATCTCGCGGTCCGTGAGTTCGAGCCCCCCGTCGGGCTCTGGGCTGATGGCTCAGAGCCTGGAGCCTGTTTCCGATTCTGTGTCTCCCTCTCTCTCTGCCCCTCCCCCGTTCATGCTCTGTCTCTCTCTGTCCCAAAAATAAATAAATGTTGGAAAAAAAATTTTTTAAATAAATAAATAAATAAATAAATAAAATAGAATAGAATAGAATATCAAGGGGTGCCTGGGTGGCTCAGTTGGTTAAGCATCCAACTTCCCTCATGTCATGATCTCACAGCTCAGCTCGTGAGTTTGAGCCCCTCATCGGGCTCTGTGGTGACAGCTCAGAGCCTGGAACCTGCTTTGGATTCTGTGTCTCCCTCTCTCTCTGCCTCTCCCCTGCTTGTGCTCTATCTCTCTCTCTCTCTGTCTCTCAAACATAAAAAAACATTAAAAAATAGTTAAAAAATAAATAGAATATCAAGCACAAAAGAGAAATGCAAATTAGCGTTCTTTCCAGATAGTTTCTAAAGTTTTCTTAAATCTGAGCCGTAGTCTCTAGGTCTTTTTGATTAGTAGAAGGGCACAATGTCAGCTTTTTAAATTTTTTTTACTGAAAATACCTCCAGAACCTCCTTCCTTTTTATTGCTACTATCAAAACTCAACATACATATACATATATATGTATATATATGTGTGTGTGTGTATATATATATATATATATATATATATAAAATGAAAAAAATTTAGAAGCAAAAACTCAAAAATAAAAAATATATACATATAGAAATAGCTGACGTATGTCACAGCAATGAATGTGAATGAGATACATTTATCCACCTATTCAAAACAAAAGATTCTCACACTTAGATGCATGCACACACACACACACACACACACACAAGATTCCAGAGAGTAGATACAATAACCACTACCATCTTCACAAACAATAAAATGAGAAATCAGTAACAAAGTTTACAAAACTCCTGAAAAGTAAAATAAAACCAATTACCAAGTGTTAAGTGTAGAGTAAAAGAGAAAATAGAGACTTAAAATCCAAAATCTATAGGAAATAATATTTTTATTGTGGATAGCTGAAATATGCTTTGAAGAAATTTCATAAGTTTCAGTAATTCATGAATAGGAAAGAAAAGAGCATTCAACTGAACTTAATTGGAGATAAAACTAATGCTTTCCTTCAATTTTGCAGTGAACCCTAAACTGGAAAAAATCTGCATTTAAAAAAGAAAAAAAGTGATAAAGAAGTAAAATGAAATTAAGCATGAGAAAATAGACAAATGAGGGGCTCCCTGGTGGCTCAGTCGGTTGAGCATCAGATTCTTGGTTTTGGCTCAGGTCCTGATCTCACAGTCATGAGTTCGAGCCCCAAGGTGGGGTCTGTGCCAACAGCACGGAGCCTGCTCTGAATTCTCTCTCACCATCCCTCTGTGCCCCTCCCTAGCTTATGCTGATGCTGTCTCTCAAAAATAAACTTAAAAAAGAAAAGAAAACAAATAATAAACCCAAGTGTTGACTCTTTGGGAAATGCGTAAAATGAATAATATAATTTAAAAGTTGTTGATAGCATAAATCCAAAATGTGAAATAAAGAAACAATAGGGGAAATTAAACATGTTCTAGAAGGGATGACCTAAGTCTATGGAAGTAAATTTGAAAACTTTATAAGAACAGATAATTTTCTACATAAGAAGGTACCTATGCAGAACTATTTTGATAATTTTTTTCACAGAAAAGGACAGTGGTGGGTACATGTTTCTGAAGAGTTTCCCCTGTAGATCTCAGTGCAATCTCTAGTTTTTTAATTAAATGGGTGAAGAAAAGCCCATATAGACAGTAAGTGACGATGTGTTCTTCTTGGTTGATCCAGTGTCACCTGCTCAGTAAGAGAGAGGGGACTCAGAAGCCTCAGACACAAACACCGTGCCAGGCGGTGAAGAGTCAGCGGGTAGATAGCACAAACCAAGACCTAGTACTTTATTATGTAACTTACCGGTTCATTCCGCAAGTCCTGTTAGTGGGTAAGTCCCACATACGGCCCACGTCTAGCCATAGGACTGAATGTGACAAATCAAACACTGATGATAGCCAGTGTGAGAAGTAATGTCATTGTGTGTTTCTCTATCTCCACTGGAATATAAGACAGCAGTTTTTTCTGTGAGCAACTTCATGGTCTGGACTTGTGTGTGAGGTTGTTTTCCATTCCATCCGTGAGTCATTGCTGAACTCACCACCATTTTTCGGCATGTGTCCCTTCTCCCTCACCACAGAAATGATTGTAAACTGAAAACACAAAGCTGCACCAATCCATCAAGTTTGACACTGAGCTTGTTACTAATAAGCGCCTTTGATGATTTTTAAATCCTCGCCAGCTGTTTAGAAATCATTGAGGACCTGAAGCACGTTAGACTGCTTCATTTCCCGAGCAAACTGAGTTGTATCGATGGTGTGTAAATTTCTCCCACTGTTATTTTTAGATACGACTACACTGGGGCAGAATAACACAATTGACCCATCTCCATCCGGTTTGAAAACAGGAAACATGTATAGTCCACGCTTTCTATTGAAGTTTCCAGTTGCTAATTTGAACTCATCCGCCTCTTTGAATTTTGTGAAATCTGGGCCCAGATGAAGAATTTGTAGATGTATTTAATTCCAGTGCTCTCCCTCCTGAATACAGTAGTGTGGGTGTAGCTGTGCTCTGACATAGGCACCATTCTGATCAAGTCTGTTCCGTTATGACCACTGTGTGCCCTTTCTCTCTCATTCCACATTGGAAATCACCCCTGACTTTAATACTTTTTTCCGTGCCTGTGTTCTCACATAAACTTTATGTGAGTCCAGAATAAATACTTGTCACCATATGTGCCCTGAGCAACTGAGACAGAGAAGTCCCTTGGAACCCACCAACTGGTCACAGAGGCAGCTATTTACATGGTAACGCCCATGCGAACCAAAATGAGGAAATTTATTATCTGAAAATTGTGACTTGGTGGCTCCTGTAAAATTGCTTCATGAGATATAAACCTACTAATACCCCTTGTTAAGCACAGGCGGGGCCATAGTTGGATTTAGGAATGATCAGTTTTGAGAAAGAAGGCCCTGTGGCTTGAGCTTTGTTCCCAACAAACAGTGCACGCCGGTGGGAAGCAGTGGTTTCTCAGGGATTCTTTCTCCTGACTCCACCATCATGAATCTGCTTTTCAAAACAAATAATATGAGGGGCGCCTGGGTGGCGCAGTCGGTTAAGCGTCCGACTTCAGCCAGGTCACGATCTCGCGGTCCGTGAGTTCGAGCCCCCCGTCGGGCTCTGGGCTGATGGCTCGGAGCCTGGAGCCTGCTTCCGATTCTGTGTCTCCCTCTCTCTCTGCCCCTCCCCTGTTCATGCTCTGTCTCTCTCTGTCCCAAAAATAAATAAACGTTGAAAAAAAAAAAAAACAAATAATAGGAGATTGAAATGATTGATATTCTAATTCACTTGCAATTACTTCTAAATGTTTGTATGAGGTAAGTACAGAAAGTCTACCAAGTTCAAAACCTGTTTTATGGGGTGCCTGGATGGCTGTCAGTTAAGTGTCTGACTTTGGTTCAGGTCATAATCTCAAGGTGCAACAGTTCAAGCCCCGCGTCGGGCTCTGTGCTGACAGCTCGGAGCCTGGAGCCTGCTTCAGATTCTGTGTCTCCCTCTCTCTCTGCCCTTCCCCTGCTCGTGCCCTGTCTCTCTCTCTCTCTGTGTCAAAAGTAAATAAATGTAAAATAAAATAAGACCATTTTTAATTTAAAAAAAGATGTTAATGATACAACTGGGTGGTATGCTATCTTACAATTATATATGAGCTCCAGAAACATTTCTAGAGCAGATAAAATGTTGAACGTAGATGGAATCTTTCATTCTCTACTATGTCTGTGATCTTAGCAATAATTCCAGAGCTGAAGGAAAGTAGAAATAGCAGTATAGAATGTATTATTACACACATATTTTACACGTCTCCATCATTAGGAATTATCTGATACCACTCACTGCCTTCGGTATTTGTAGGTCATACCATGAAGCGTAGGGAAAGACTTGTATTCATGTGTTAGTTCTCTCATTCACCAAATGATACACTTTAGGGCAGGTAGTTTTGACCCACTGAGCCTTGGGTTCCTCATCTGTACAATGAAGACATGTGGGGTCTAAGATAAACATAATGTATCATGTCTTGAACAACGTACAAGTACTTTCTATTTTGACTCAACTCTTTTGACTCCCATAAAACACGTAGTGAATCATTTCTTTTCCTCTTGCCCTTTGATTTATTATTCCTAATCCAGGTTTCTTTTCCAAATGTATGTGAGGCAATATATAAGACCCCTGTTGGTAGACAAAATGTCAAGGACATGTAAGTTGTTGGAGGGTAGCTGAAAAGTTGACATCGAGTTTCTGGGAACCATGGTAAGCAGAGAAACAATGAGTTGAGTGGGCTGGTTTCCGAGGACACCTACCATCTCATCAGAAGAGACGGATGTTTTCCTGGATCTGAGTGGTGCTAGATGGCACATACCTTTATGTAAGCTAGGCCAAAGATTGTATTGTCAATGGTCGTTTTTAAAAATGCAGCACAGGGTTGCCTTCCATTGGTTCCTATAATCAAGCTCTTGGTGCTGGAGGACTTCCCTCCCAGCTTGGGTTCTGGAAGGCTGATAGTCTGCTCAGTCTTGGATTACTTGTCTGTTGTGTGGAAGGCCTTCTACCTGGTCTCCCTGGAGCCCCATCTACCCCAGGCAGTCACGAATAGCAAGCAAGGGGAGGTAACTTGCCCAAAACAACCCCCGGGGGTTAAATAACTCTCCGTGGGACGATTCTGAATGTTGTTGGGAGAGTGTTCAACTGGAAGAAGCTGTATGTACGGACGGACGGTGAGAACCTTTTCTAGCTGTTCTTGTGTGCTGAACCTTCTCCCTTCCCCGGCGGTCCTTCTTGGAATGCCTCTCCAAATAAACTGTCAGCCCCTACGTGCTGGAATTAAGGTCTCCTTTGGGGAAATCCAGACTAAGACAGATTTCAATCAGAGTCAAAGCCTGTTGAAAATTACAGATTTGCAAAGGCTTTTCTGTGGGAAAAAGATGAAGCCAAAATTACATCCACAATATCTGTGTAGTGATCCACGCTGTTGCACGAATAAAGTTTAAATCACGTCGATGAATAAATAGTGTGCACCATCTCCCTGCATGAGTTGGTTGAAATAGCCTAATGTGAAATGTGTTAGAGGAATAAACAGAAGATACCAGGGGTGCTGGTAACTTTGCATTTTTTTTTTGATCCGCTTATGTCCACTTTGTCAGAATTATTTGTGAATAGACCAGATTCATTGTGAAATTGTCTGCAGTTTTCTGCATTATGTTATGTTACAGTGGTAAGTCTTCCTATCAATAAAGTGACACTGGAAGCCACCCACGTTTAAGATTTCTGATTTGCAGTTAAAATGCAGCCACCTTCCATTGCCTTTCTATGAAACGCACTGATTCCTCGCTGGTAGGACTGTGGGGAGACCCCAGTTTTACGGGTAGAGTGCTCAGCCCTGGACTGCTAAAACCAGGAATTCAAACCACTGTTTCTTTGCCCTGTGTTTTTAAGGGGCATCATTCACCTCCTCTCAATATCGGGACGGTAGGTGGCGTGGTGGTAATTTATTAACAGGGTAGGGGCGGAGAGAGAGGGAGACCCAGAATCCGAAGCAGGCTCCAGGCTCCGAGCTGTCAGCCCAGAGCCCAACGCGGGGCTCGAACTCACGAGCTGTGAGATCATGACCTGAGCCGAAGTCGGAAGCTCAACCGACTGAGCCACCCAGGCACCCCATCCTAACATAAATTCTTAACCTAGCTGATGGGTGCCCAATGTCCCAGCAAGAAGACTTTAATTTGTCTTGAAGAAGTCTTTAATCAGGGTTCCTTGAAGGCTGGCGGAGAAAATCTGATGGTTTTGCCGACAAGAAATAACAACATCTGCCCATATCCTGGCTGTGTTTTCGCCCTAGGCTCCTCACAACATCCAACTTTAGCACAACCAACAGCCCCTCCACGGTGAATCTTTTTCTCCATCATAAATCAATTATGTTGATTTCGGAACTTGAAACAGTCAAAGCTATTAAATTCAATTATTAAATTTATCAGTGATACCTCGCATTTTGTAGTTTTCATTTGACCATAATAGGTGCCTCAAACCCTTGTGTTTTAAGTAACTGTTTTTACAAAACCTGGACGCTCATCAGACTCAAAGCTGGAATACTTACAGACTTGTAAGAGCCACTGGAGTTTGGTTTCATGATGTCCTTTGTGTGACCCAGGCTTTGTATCTTTAATTCTACATACAATTCTGAAACACAAGCTGGCCTGAAAAAGATTTTTAATACTTGAATTTTCAATGCTTCAATCAAGAATCAATTTTCATTCATACATTTACACTGCTTTCTATTTTCCTCCAATGAACAAGAAAACACTCTACAGTTTCTGTGTGAAATGTCAGTCAAGATCCGTGGACTGAGAAGGCGTACCTTTCCCTAATCTCCTCCTGATCGTACCCAATTAATACAAATTCAGCCAAAATCACAACCAAATCAGGAACTCCTGGCTTCTCTTCTCAGTACACACTCATGGTGTATTCAGCCACACAAGATTTTGAAGACATGTCTTTCGATCCAGCAAGGGGCCAGGGTTGTGGACAACCATTCACGTACCTTGCAAACAGGCCTTTGTTAACAACATATGACATGATCGGTGCCTGGAGGGGTCACGGAAAGAAAACCCACTGGAGATCAGGAAGGGCACTGGGGGCCTGAGAGGTTCAGAAAGCTTCCCCAGAGGGGCACCTGGGTGGCTCAGTGGGTAAAGTGCCCGACTTTGGCTCAGGTCATGATCTCATGGTTCATGAGTTCGAGCCCCATGTCGGGTTTACTGCTGTCAGTGCAGAGCCCGCTTGGGCTCCTCTATCCCCCCCTCGCTGCCTCTCCCCTGCTGCTTCTCTGTTTCTCTCTCTCTCTCAAAAAAAAAAAAAAAAAAAGACAGCTCCACCAGACCACAGGGCCTTTCAAGGGAGAAGGGAGTTGATTCTGGATGAGTGGTCAGGCATCAGGAAGATTGTCCATAAAACAGGGCAGAGCATGAGTGAAAAGATGGCACAGGTAGGAAAGGATGTGATGTGGGGCTATCGAAGCTGGTAGAGGCCATGGGGAGCAGAGATCCACTCTTGACTGGAGACCTTGTAGGGTGGTCCAAGTGTAAGCACTCACACAAGGAGCGTGAGGATGTGGGTTCCAATTTCAGAAGAGACTGTGCCACTGAGATTCCTGGCAGCAGCCGTTGTGGTCCACGAATCGTGTCCTCTCAACACCCGGTGAAAAGCAGGCCCTTGCTAGCAGTTGATTGACCAATGGCTTGAAATCTAATCTCATCATTTATATGATACCATTGTATCCAGTGGCAGAAAAACGTAAGGACATTAGATACGACGGGCTGAAGGCAGTCAGACTGCACACAGGCACTGGTAGATTAGGAAGTGTTCGTGCCAGGAGACGTTTTCCAACTGGAATTCACCTCGAAAACCATGGAGCCCACTCGGTAGCCCTGTAATGCAGGTGTATGATGCTTCAGACAAACCTTGTTTATGTTGTGACTTCCTGAACCTCAATACCCAACTTAGGGATAGGACGGGATGGGATCCCTCCTATTGCAAATTTGCCATCGAAGAAATTTTGTTTATCCCTCAGCCTGTGTGATTGAAACTGCTTCCCAAAGATCAGTAAAATATTGTATTATCTTCGTATACAGGAATGTTTAGGGAAAGAAAACATGTTTTTTCCTGAAGGATTTTTATTTGAATAATACTCACGTAAAATTTTCAGAAACATATTTGCAAATGTTTCTTCACCTTTAAGAGCAAAAGATATTAGCATTTTGGAAAGATGCTAGAAGGAACAATTTTCATCAAGTACCTACCCTGTGCCTCTCCTAGCAACATTATCAGGGGAATACCGGTTTTCATTTTCCCGGCGGTACCAATAAGGAAACTGAGGCCTAGATGATTACTTCAGATGGCTCAGCCATGCATGCAGAATTGGAATTTAAAAGCAGGGAATCTCTCTCCCGCAGCCAAACTCATAGCTACCATGTAATACTAAGGGCTTTGTTGGATTCAGTAAGGGTGCCGAAGTTGAAAACATTGCATGACAGTGCATTTTTATTTAATTTAAATCCAAGTTAGTAAACATATAGTGTAATGACGGTTTCTGGAATAGAATTCAGTGATACATCAGTTACACATAGTACATATAACGCCAGTGCTCATCCCAACAAGTGCCCTCCTGAATGCCTATCACCCATTTAGCCCATCCCCGCATCCAAATCTCCGCCAGCAACCCTCAGTTTTTTCCCTGTATTTAAGAGTGTGTTACGGTTTATCTCCTTCTCAGTTTTTGTCTTATTTTTGTCTCTCTTCCCCCATGTTCATCTGTTGTGTTTCTCAAGTTCCACATGTGAATGAAATCATTGATATTTGTCTTTCTCTGACCGTTTCGCTTAGCATAATACCCTCTAGTTCCATCTGTGTTGTTGCAGACGGCCAGATTTCATTCTTTTTGATTGCCGGGTAATAGTCCATTGTATATATAAGCCACATCTTCCTTATGCATTCATCAGTTGATGGACGTTTGGGCTCTTTCCATTATTTGCTTATTATTGATAGTGCTGCTGTAAACATTGGGGTGCATGCATTCCTTCGAACCTGTATTTTTGTATCTTTTCAGTAAATACCTAGTGGTGCAACTGCTGGGTCGTAAGATAGTTCTGTTTTTAGTTTTTTGAGGAACCTCCACAATGTTTTCCAGAGTGGCTGCACCAGTTTCCATCCCCACCAACAGTACGAGAGGGTTCTCCTTTCTCAGCGTCTTTATGAACATCTGTTGTTTCCTGAATTGTTAATTTTAGTCACTCTGACTGCCGTGAGGTGGCATCTCATTGTAGTTTTGATTTGTGTTTCCCTGATGATGAGTGATGTTGACCATCTTTTCATGTGTCTGTCAGCCATCTAGATGTCTTCTTTGGAAAAGTGTCTGTCTTTGTTTTTTGCCCATTTCTTCACTGGATTGTTTTTGTGGGGGGGAGTTATTGAATTTGGTAAGTTCTTTATAGATTTTGGATACTAACCCCTTATCTGATATGCCACTTGCAGACATCTTCTTCCATTCTGTTGGTTGCCTTTCAGTTTTGTTGATTGTTACCTTCACTGTGCAGCTTTTTTCTTGATGAGATGCCAATGGGTCCATTTTTGCTTTTATTTCCCTTGGCTCCAGAGACATGTCAAGTAGGAAGTTTCTGAGGCCACGGTCCAAGAGGTTGCTGCCTATTTTCTCCTAGGATCTTGATGGTTCCCTGCCTCACATTTAGGTCTTTCATCCGTTTTGAATTTATTTTTGTGTAGGCGCAAGTAAGAAAGTGGTGCAGGTTCACTCTTCTGCATGTCGCTGTCCAGTGTTCCTAACACCATCTGCTGAAGAGACTGGCATGACAGTGCATTTTGCATCGTCACCCTCCCGTGCTGTAATGTTTGCTGACCATACATCTGCTTTTGCTTACAAGGTTTGGAACTTTTCCATTTTAAACGGTTTCAGAACTTTTTGTATGTGTACAGCTTAGTTATTTGATTAAAGTATCCCATACTAATTTCCCTGTAAATCAAGCAGAGTATTTTTATAGAGATTGTCTAAATACCTTTAGGCATATAAGGATGACTTTTTAGAGGGTGGAATTTAATTCTGTTCTTCACTGAGACCTGGTGAATGTGGGGTTTTTCCCTATATAAACTTTGGATGAATGTGGGAGTCGGCAAAATGTTCCTTCAGATTTCTACCACATTATTCTTGTTGGTCATTTCAATGGGAAAAGAAACTTCTTCTCTGAAATGTGTTCCTGAGAGGCCCCCACATCTCCTCTTTGCCACTGGGTAGCCAACTGTGTGTTTGGTTTGAGTCATCTTAGGGAGGAAGCTTTGGAGACAGGGCGGATTTATGTTTTCATGAAAACACACTAAGGGAACGGAATTCTCCGTCCTGAATCACTGTAATTTCAAGACATCATTTCACAAAAGAAAATATTTCCCCGTGTTTTTGTTTGTGTTTGCTTGTCTGGGGCTGATGAAATGTGAAATTCATGGTGGGATTATTCTCTGCGTCTCCTTTTGGTGTTCTTGGTCTCATGAATGATACCCTGTTAGCCTTATAACACACTAGGGTTGAAAGTTCAGCTAATAGCTTTTGTTTTGTTTTGCTTTGCTTTAAGAAATGATAAAAATTCTTAATTCAGATATTTACCTTCTCTCAGCCCACCCCACCCCCAGGGAAAAAAAATGCCTCTTCCACTGAAAGAATATCTATTAAAATGATAAAATATTTTAGCCTTCATTGTAATTCTAGTTGTTGAGGAGAGTGAACCACCACATGAAGCTTTTAAGCTGAATCCTCTGTTTTATGCTAACCTCATTTAGAAACACTTCTGCAACATTTACAGATTTTTCCACATCCAGTTGTTTCCAAAGACCGACTGATGAACTTGAAACTTTTCCTCATTTTCCCACTCATATGTATATAACTGATGCTTCAGGCAGAGGCATAATCAGCAAAGTAATTCCCAGACAGAAGGAGGAATTCGTTTTTTTGAGCTTCTGTTTAAAAGGGAAAAAAAAATTCTCTTATAATAAGAAATCCCATCCATGCTCTCTACCTCATAAAGTTGTGGCTGTTATATTTGGTTGGTTGATTGCGTATAAGTTTCAAACTTGCTGGTGTGTGATGTACATTGTTTAATGGTTAAACCATTAACCTGTATTCCCCGCGGGGTATATCACTTCAAAAAAGGATCACTACTGTGGAAATGTGACTCTTTGGAAAATTTCTAATTTCAAACAGATTTTTCTCTACCAGAGGGAGTTTTTTTTCTCCCCCTAGCTATGGGGAGTTTAGACACTTAGAAAAAAATACAAAAACGATATTTATAAGGTCTCTAGTCTTATTTGCTATGAACGTATAATGTATAAATTTATATTAAATATGGACATGCATGAAATGTACATTAGATTTATTCTATGTTGATAGGAGATATTTAACAGCAAAGTCCCATTCAGATGCAGGGAGGAATATGTTCAATTTCTGTGACACAAAATCTACCATAGGCTTAATTTTGTCTTGTGATGACAAAAAAGGTAGGTTTGGCAGGTAGTCAGGAGATTCAGGAAATGCTCTAGAGCAAAATGAAGCACATTTAGGACTGAGCCAGCAACAGTGAGGGGGGGACGCGGGGAACACGTAACAAGACATGCTGGAATGTGAGAATACGTAGCTTCTCCTCAGTGAGCCCTGAGCCTTCCACGTGTGAGGGAGAACACACTCCCAGTTCCCACCCGGGGCTCTGCCTTCCTTGAAGGCATCTGAAGAGATTTTTGATGGGCAACAGTGCAATTCTGTTGTGACACTGGTAGAAAGTAGAAGGGTAATTAGAAGGCCAGTATAAAGCAAGTAAACTTAGGTTTAGCGTTTTAAAACATTATACAGCATGGTACTGGGTTGACTGTCACCCCAAAAGTCATGTCTACCTGGACCGATGAATGTGATCTCATTTGGAAAAAAGATCTTTACTGATGTAATCAAGTTCAGATGAAGTCACGGTGGGTTACATTGGGTCCCAAACCCAGGGACTGCTGTCCTTATAAGCAGAGGGAAATGTGGACACACAGAGAATGCCATATGACAACCGGGGCTCACATCCAGAGGGATGTACCCACGAGCTAGGGAACGTCAAGGTTTGCCAGCAACCACAAGAGTCCAGAAGGGGCAAGGAAGGATGCTCCCTAGAGCCTTCACTGAGAGCACGGTCCTGGGGACAGCTGGATTTCCAACTTCCGGCTTCCAGAACCGTGAGAGATGAAAATCTCTTTTCAGCCCCCTGGTTTGCGGTAATTTGTTCCAGAAGCCCCAGGAAAGGAATACAAATACAACAGAAGTTTCCATTCTTCTGTCTCTGACGGGAACACTTAATACCAGAAGCATGGGGCCAGGATCCTTGTATTGTCAGTCACGGCCCCTTGTCTTCCTGGCTTAGGGGAAAGGTAAGACACCATTCCTTAATTGAAATGCCACATCCACGCATTGTCAAGTTGATGAGTGACTCTCATTTAGAGGTCCTTTCAATTTGATTCCATTCGATTAGCTCAGCCAGGGAGCCCCGAGCCTCCTGAATCTAATCAGTTGAGAGAGTAAATAAAGCTAATATGACTCGATCTGTATTTTTCTTCTTTTTCTTTTTTTCTTTTCTTTCTCTTCCTTTTCTTTTCTTCCTTTCTTTTCTTTTCTTTTCTTTCTTTTTTTTTTTTGATGGCTTGATCTATATTGTTGAGCAAGTTTTGGGTTTTTTTTTTGTCTTTTTTGTTTTTTTGTGTTTTTTTGTTTGTTTTTTTTACGAACATGACAGCAATCCAAATGCACAACGTCTTAGGCAATACACAGTGTCAAGATGGCTGGGGCACATGTTGGTGGGGAGAAGTATACATGGGTTGGAATTCTTGAAAACCAGGTGTGCAACCTGGACTGTGAAAGGCGAGAGAGGGGCTCAGCCCCTTGGGCATCAGTTTTCTCATGCCAGCAATGGGGAGGAGATACATCTTGGCAGACCTGTGCAGGGGGGGATTCTTGGAATCAACAAATGTCAGCCCCTAGCTCAGGGCTGGGGGCTTTGTCAGCACAGGATGCCTGCTCCTGCCTGGTGCTTCTGTGAGAACATTGAAGGTCAGTCTGCTGGAAGACGGCGGTGTGGACCATCATCCTACTGACATCTACATATGACCGAGAGATGTCAGCTCTAGGGGGAAGCCGGCAGAAATTACCACTAACTTGGGGGGTTAAAGCAACAGAAATTTACCATCTCACACTTCTGGAGGCTGTAAGTCCAGACTTAAGGTGTCCTTCCAAAGACCTCCCCCAACCTCAGTGTCCCCAGTGCCCCCACCCCCGCATATTCCCACCCAGGTCTCCCTGCTGCCTCCCCTCCTTCCCATCACCATCCCCGCTTCACTCAGCCATCCAGGCCTTTGCTCGTTCCCCTCCTGGTACAGACACGAGGGAGGGTTTTCCCGGCGGCTTTCTGGTGCGTTCTCCATCCTGCCGCCAGACTTGTTACAGCGCAGATCTGATTATATGCTTCCCGCACCCTAGCCGTCCGCAGGATCCGAGTTCTCGTCATCTTTCCTGGAAACGTGTTCCTGAAGGTGAAGTAGGAGGAGCACATATCACACACCTGTCCATCCAGCCCCTGGGCCAGGAAACCAGAGCGTCCCCTTGCTCCCACCTTGTCTTCCAAACTCCCCTCCTTCTTCTCTAAAGGTCGCCGCTGTCTCAGGATCGAGTTCTGCCTCCCTTGATAGCCCCTGTGGTCTAGCCTCAGTGTCTGCTACTTTTTTTTTTCCTACTAGTAAAACGAAACCACCTGGTTTTCCCACTTGTGCCATCGAAAGCCTCCAGACGCACATAAGTGCTCTTCCTGCTGCCTGGAACACTGTTCCCTCACTTCTCTGCTAGCTCCTTCGCGCTTGCAAAGCCCACCGCCAGGGTGACCTTGGGCAGGAAAGCTCCCTGGTCCCCTGCTGGCCGCTCACCCTCTCTCCATCCCTGCGGATGATGAGCATAGGGGCTGTCGCTGTGGGTGTTTCCTCAGAAGGCTTCTTGAAATCAGTCCTTTTGTGCACCTCCAGCTTCTAACAGGATGTAGGACAGGATACACAATGGCATATACACGTGTGTGTATTCCGCAGGTATTTATATGGCGCCCTCTGTTCACATAGAACTCCGTATGTGAACGTGGAGCTCTACGTATGAATATGAATCGCTGTTGAGTAAATCACTTGGTGGACAAACCAACAGATAAAGCTCACAGCTCTGACCCTCTGCGCTGCCCTAACACCCCAAGGTGATGAGTGTGAAGGACGACTTGACATCACCTGCAGTCCACTGCCCCCCCCCCCCACGTCCCCCTCCGTCTCCTCCCCCTGCTTGAACTTCTCAGCCTTCCCGCCTGCCGTGCCACCTCCGCCCTCCTGGTTTCCTCACCTCCTGTATTTGCGGCCCTAGGGCTGTCCAGGAAGGTGCGGACAGGCTTCCATTCACCCTGGGTAGAGTTTGGGTCTTGTCCGTGTGCCTCCGGGGAGGTCTGACTCACCGACCTCCCTGGGGCACATTGCGCAGCAGATCATCCTGTACGCAGCTAATCCTCCCGCACTCTCCACAGCACGCCCTGTGCCGGGATGTGCTCCCGAGTCCCGGCAGGGGGTCTGGAGGCCGCCCTGTGAGGCTCTCCCCTGGCCCGCTAACTACCAGGCAGGTGCAGGTCTTTGCTGAGCACTTTCCTGGGAAGCCTGGCGCTCCTGCTTCACTCAGCACCTGTCCACCCAGCACAGAGCCCTCGCACTTCAGTCTGTGGGCACCTGAGGACTGTGGGTTCAACCCAAATTCCGCTTCGTTGATGACCATGCAGTGACACGTGCCTTGCCCTACTGGGCTGCTCCCGCAGCACCAGGGACCAGACCCTAACCAGAGAACAAGATTTCTGCAAAGGTCTAAGTACCTTCCCTGCCCCAGATTGAATAAGCAGGTTCATTCTTGAGGCTCTCTGATGGAACCTGTGGGGGTAACTAAAGTTCTGAGGAAACCATCCCCTTACAACCAGTGTGTTGCAAGTGTCCACTATTTGGCCAGCATCAGGCTGTGGTGGCCCCAAGATGCATTCTCTACCCTCCTTGTGCTCCTGGCTCATTGGGAGTCAAAGAGTAAGATAAGTACAAAATGACTATTCAGCCAGTGGTTGAGGAGCAAGAAGGAGGGAGCCATGTTAAGAGTTGGAGGGACAGCATTCTATGTAAACGTTTATAGTATATATACAGGCACATACATGGGTCCTATGGTGAGAGAATTATTTTATGTGTTTTATTCAAGCAAAGGAAAGCCTGGTGTTAGGTTGAGGGAGGATGGGCTGCGGAAAGGCACCCAGCTTGAATGCCTGAAATTACTTATTTGCTCCGACTTACTCATTCACGACTCTTACTTTAATTTTTGCTTTGTCTGTGTTGACATATCCTTAAAAGTATTTGATCACAACAAACACATTCGCTTCAATGGTGTTCCTCTTATGTCTTAGCGTTTTTTAAAGTTTCACAAGAGAGGTGAGAAAGTAATTCTCAGTTTTCCTTTCATTTGTAAAATTGTATTCCAGAAAGTCTCCCTTCAAATACAATTCAAGAAAAGAGAAGGGAACTGAGAATTTTCTAAACCTTCTGTATGTCAGGGACAGAAATTAGTGATTTGTATAGGATTTATCAAAATAGACCCGAAAATAATTGTTCATTCAAAACGTGGTCAAGCTAAGATGTGTTTGTTTAACACAAAGGTAGTTTGTGTTGAGCTGTGTGGGTGCGCGTGTGTGTAAAATATCCATGCATGATTCTTTTGAGGGCAGAAGATTTATTCTTACCTCTTCATATCTTTTGCACAAACAATAGCTTCTTTGATTTGGCATGCTCTTGTTTGCTGCAATAGTAAAAATCGTGTGATGTTTCAATGCACCATAAATTAAGGTCCCCAGGGAATTAGAAATGTGTCACCCGAAAGATACGATGATGTTGTATTTTCTCCATCCTCCGGAATCCTTCAGGCTCACAGTACTTCCAGCTTAGACGTATCCTCAAGTTTCATGTCACACTCTTCCGTTCGTGCATTTCAGAGCTTTTTAAAAAATTATCTTTGGCATTTGAAAACTGGGAATCTTGAAAGCTGTCCGTGTGACCCAGCTCCCCCATGTATCACTTGCCCCTCTGCCAGGTACTTGACACAGACTTCGCGATGAGCGTCGAATCAGGGTACCGATTTTCCTGTCGCCTGAATTGTGCGTGGCTTGCAGCTCTCCTTGTTCTCCGCCAGGCGGTCGCATGTAGGGGAGATCCTGAGCTCTCTGAAGGGGGTTGTCCGTGCTGCAGCGACGCCCAGAAGTGTGGGTTTCTCATCCAAAATGCGACATCGGAAGGCGCGTCCTGCCCGGGCATACTCGAGCACGGCGGCTTGCTCACACAAGATCAGGCAAGGCTGTTAAATCACAGTTTCTCTTTCTGCAAACCCAGATCGTCCCCGGGGCTGTCCAGCCCGCAGTTTGTTTATTTGTACCTTTGCCGTCTAAGCCCCCAACATGGGAAATATTAAAGATGTTGGTGAACTCCAAGGTCTGAAATCATTCAGTTTAACAGAAAAGCAGCGCTGGAAATACCGTAGGAAATATTTATATGATTAATAGTGCGTAATGGGAACATAAGCACCAGGGCGGAACGCAGCCGAATCTTGAGGATCGGGGAGCAGAGTAGTAGCTGGGACGGTTAACGGGGGCCAGGCTTCAGCCAGACCCTCAACTGTGCTTCAGTGCGGAGTTCTGCAGGATAGTGAAGGAGTCCTGGATGACCGACCAGAAACAGGGCACCGGCCCTGGTTGTGACGCCGTCTTGTATGACCGAGGGACCGTGTGACTTACCTGGAAGTCAGGTGCACCCTCAGGGACATGAGTCATCTGTGTACGTGCTCCCCAGAGCCCTGTGGGTTGTAAGAGTCCCAGGTTCACATGTGTGTTCTCTTTACATAGCAGATGTGTCCTGCACGGGGGAACCCCGCGTGTGGACGTTCAGCTCCCCGTAGCGGATGTGTCTCCCCTGCCCAGGGCAACCCCGCGTGCGTGTGTTCAGCTCCCCCTAGCGGATGTGTCTCCCTGCCCAGGGCAACCCCGCGTGCGTGTGTTCAGCTCCCCCTAGCGGATGTGTCTCCCTGCCCAGGGCAACCCCGCGTGCGTGTGTTCAGCTCCCCCTAGCGGATGTGTCTCCCCTGCCCAGGGGAACCCCGCATGCAGGTTTTCAGCCCATCTTTCCATTTCCGGGATCATCACGTTCACACGGTCGCTGGCTAGCCATTCTTCTCCTGTCTCCTCTGCTTCACTTGCCATCTGGTTGAGCTTTGCCCTCCCCCATGCCCCGCACCCACTGCCACAGACAAGTACCAGGCAAGTATGTCCCAAGCGAAGTAGGCCTGCCTTTCTGCACAACAGACCCAGGCCCCCGTGTAGGACTGAGGGCGTCCCCAAACCACGCAGACTCTGCTGCCTGGGGACGGAGGCAGAGGTCCGCAGGCCAGCATGTCACAGCTCCACGAGCTCAGGCCGGGGCGCCCAGGACGCTACTGAGATGTCTTCTGTCACAGGGCTTCAGGCTGCTTCCCATGAAGGCTCAGTTCATCATTCCACCCCACTGCTTCTGTCGATGTACCTTTAAAAAGTTTTTTTTTTTTTTAATGGTTATTTATTTTTGACAGAGAGAGACAGAGCACGAGGGGGATAGGGGCAGAGAGAGGGAGACACAGAATCCAAAGCAGGCTCCAGGCTCTGAGCTGTCAGCACAGAGCCCAACGTGGGGCTCGAACTCACGAACCGTGAGATCATGAAGTCAGACGCTTAACCGACTGTGCCACCCAGGCACCCCTGCCGGTGTACCCTTAGTTGTGCACAAGGCTTTTGTGCAAACTTCTGAGCACAAGCCTTGGATCGGGGCCTTGCTACTCAAAGTGTGGTCCCCAGACCAGCAGCATCTGGATCCCTGGGAGCTCCTCAGGACACAGAGCCCCAGGCTCTCCCAGACCCCCTGAACCAGCGTTGGCATTTCAACAGCATGTCTCTGCCCAGCAGGGAAGGGTCAGGGCTCCGCTTCCCCCCAAGCCGAGGCGCCTTCTTCTCATCCTGTGGGTGTGTGTGCGAACAGCCCGCTCCCTCATCACATCCCTATATCTCAGGAAGCCCTGCTTAGTCACACGAATGGCGCTCAGAGTGTGATACACTGGGAGCCCCTGCTATCTTAATAACTGAGTGTTCAGAGATAAGAGGAAGTCCTCTCTGGAACCCACAACATGGACACATGTCCCTATTAAATATCCTCAAATACCTCAGATAAGAGTGCCTACTTTTTAACTTCAGTTAAGAAAAAAAAAAGCAACATCTTGTCATTATCTTTGTATGTGCCTGTCTTGTCCACGAGACACCGAAGTCTGGGAAGGCAACAGTTGCGTCTGTTTCTTGTTCCAGGGGTAGTGTGCCAGATTTAGCGTGAAAAGCACAGGACTTAGTTAAGCCGGAAGGTCCGAGAAACAATGAGTTTATTTTATTTTTGTTATTATTGTTTTTTTTATTTTTAGAGAGAACGCAAGCCGGGCAGAGGGACAGAGGGGAGACTCTTAAGCAGGCTCTGCGCTCAGCGCACAGCCTGACGCAGAGCTCCGTCCCATGACCCTGGGATCATGACCTGAGCCTAAATCAGAAGTCAAACGTTCAACCGACTGAGCCACCCAGGTGCCCCAGAGTTGGTTTTATTTTAGAGGAAGTTTACCCCAGGTGATACTTGAATCGTGCTTATTATTAAAAAAAATATTTGTGGGAGCGCCTGCGTAGCTAAGTTGGTTAAGCGTCCTACTCGAACTTGGGTCATGATCTCATGGTCTGTGGGTTCGAGCCCCGCGTCGGACTTTGTGCTGATAGCTTGCAGCCTGGAGCCCGCTTCAGATTCTGTGTCTCCCTCTCTTTCTGCCCTTCCCATGCTCATGCTCTCTCTCTGTCTCAAAAAGAAATAAAAACATAAAAAAATAAAAATAAGTATTTGTTATGTTCTCTGACCTTAACATCTAACTCAGCACATTGTATTTTATCTGGTCACCGTGTCTGGACCTCTGCACTCAACTCAGTTCGCATCCCAGATGGGATGTTCAGTAAATTTTGAACAGTAACATTACAAGGCAAAGAACTGAATATGTGAAGTGTGTAAATGGAACGGATACTTGGGGAAGAGAACAGCCATGAGAAATCAGAGCCCGGCTTCTTTTAACCAACTTGGAAGACCTTCAGAATGGCTTTCAAAGAGGAGCGTTAATGGATGGGTTACTTCTGTGAGGAAAAGGGAAGTACCCTCAGGGCAGTTACCATGTGGCTTGGGGTTCCTGGAAGAGTGAGGCTTCCTTCAGGGAGATTCGTACCGGTAAAACGTGTTGCATAAATTAGCCCCGGGAACGTTTGCTGGCTTCCTACGTGGCTCATGAAATTGTTTAATGGCACAACTTGACACAGCGGTAACGTATATTTGTTTCTTTGGTGAACACAGTACATTTAGACTTAAAAAGAGGGACAGTTGTGATGAAAGAGCACTAAAAAACAACGGAAGCTCTCCCGTGTAGCTATAAATGAAATGTATTAAACTGAAGGAGACTAACCCAATCCTGAGTAATTGTTTACTATTTACGCCTTGCTTACTACATTGCATTGTTATATCCGGTTTCTTCCCCACCCGCCCCCCATCCCTGCCTTTGTCATGGAACTGCACGGTGGTCTCTTGCTGTGGTCAGGGTGTTCGTCCCTGGCCTGGACGCTGGTCTTCCCCGCGTGCGTTGCTCTGGCCTGTGGGAGGTTTATCACACTGGATGCATGTGGAAGCTTGGGAAGTACTTGCATGATTGGGCTGGACCTCTCTTGCCCCTCTGCCGATGGCTGGAGAATATGTCCCAGCTAGCTGCTGAAGGATGAGACACAGCTGGAACACAGCCCAGTCACTCCTTCTGCCCCAGCCAAGACCAGCCAACAAGCTGAGTATTATGTGAGCCCAGCACTCGTCAGCTGAACCGCCTCTGTGACCACCACCCCGCCCCCGCTGACATCATACACATGAGTAACAAACACCATTGTACGCCTCTGGGATTTGTGGTTGGTTGCTTGTTATACAGCAGTAGCCGGGCAGTACATAACAGATCCAAGAGCAGAACTAATTTAGGAACCCTCCTTTTTGTACGGAGCCCTTACAAAATCTTACGTCTCTGATTTTGTCCCCTCCCACTCTGTACGAAACCTACTCCCCTTCAAATATTGCCCAGTGGTCTGGTGATCTTGAGGAAAGTGCTCCTGTGTGTTGGATAGCTAGTCTTGCTTTCTGAGCACTTCCAACCACTTTGATCCCCCTCCTGGAGGCAGCTCTGACGAGGTGTCCTCCTGTTGAAAATGTTACAAGTCCCTCCTGTGTGCGACTGGTGCTTCCCCAAGTAGCCCGCAGCACTCTCCAAGGACAGTACGCTCCCTGCTGATTCTAATGCCTGTGGCTGAGCTGGCCCTGAGGCCACTTGTCCACGCCGACCAGAGCTGTCTCCGTCCCTCCTGAGACCCATCAGTCCTCACACAGAGGGCACTGCGGATGACAAACAGCCCTCAGCTCGTATTTTTCTGTATAGCAACGTCAGGAAGTGGTACGTTTCACGTCCTTCCTACGTACACGAGATACTCATGATGCATTTAATAGCCCTTTTTCAGTGTCCAGCGGCTGCTCTTACCCAATCACCACAAACTTGGTGGCGTAAAACAAGACACGTTTACCGTCTCACGGTACTGGAGATCACAAGTTCAACATGAGTATCTTCGGACAGAAATCAAGGCGTCAGCAAGGCTACGCTCCATCTAGAGGCTCTAGGGACAAATCTATGTTGCCTCTTCCAGATTCTCATGGCTGCTGGTGTTCCTTAGCCTGTGGCCTTGTCATTCCATCACTGTCACATCACATTGCCTTTTTTTTCCTCTGCCTCTCTCTTATGAGGACATCTGTATGGCCATTAGCGCCCCCCCAGGATAATCCAGGATAATCTCCTCACCTCAAGACCCTGCATCACATCTGCAAAGTCTTTGTCATACTATGTAACATGTAGGGGTTCCAGGGGTTCATTCATCATCTGTTGGAGGGGGGCATTATTCAGACTTCCCCAAATCTTACTTACACTGAAAAACTTGGTGAGAAATCATGAATATTAAGTTTGCCAGGAACAGATTTTCACCCCTGAGAAAGCCAATCAAGCATTCAACAAATATTTTATGGAGAACTTATTATGACCTTTAAATATTGACCCCCAAGAGTGAATCACAGGCTCTCTTGCAACTTAGGCATCAGTCAGCAACCAGACCCCCTTTGGTCCCCAGTGACCATCTGTTTAGTCCAGACTCTTCTTTATGTTTCACACCCACACATCCAACCGCGTCCACTTGTGAATCTCAAAGGTCCATCAAACTCAACGTTTCCCAAAACAAAACTGTTTAGAAACACAAGACCACATCTGGTCACTGCAGTAGTGAGAAGTCATCTGTGACGTTCCACTGTTGCTGGGATGAATTCCAGCATCCCCCCACCCCGGCCCCCATCCTGCCAGACTTTCAAACCTGGGCTGCATCTTGTCTTTGGGATGACCTTGCGTCATCCTTCCCTTTTAGAGTGATACCTCATATGCACTTGGGTACTTTCGCTGAATTGCTACTTCCTGCATGAGCATTGCTCTCAGCATCTGGCATAAAATATTGCATCCATCCTGTGTAATGAGTAAGCTCCTAATCTCCCCTCAGACACAGACCATACTTCCTTAGCAGGGCCATAGCTACCCACCCACCGTGGTGTGATTATTTCTTCCCAGCACTTATTCAAAATTCAATAGAAAAGAGTAGTAATTCTAGAAAAGAATAGGGTAATGATTTGTCTATTGCCTCCCTCCCAGCCAGTGTGTCTTTTTTCTCTGTTGTAGCTCTAACAAAGTACCTTGTACATAATAGATGCTTAATAAATATGTCTGTAAAGAAAACATACGAATGCGACACCTGGGTGGCTCAGTTGGTGAAGCGTCCGACTTCAGCTCAGGGCATGATCTCATGCTTCAAGGGTTTGTGCCCCGTGTCAGGCTCTGTGCTGACAGCTCAGAGCCTGGAGCCTGCTTCCGATTCTGTGTCTCCCTCTCTCTCTCTGCCCCTCCTCCCCTCACACTCTGTCTCTGTCTCTCAAAAATAAATAAACATTAAAAGAAAATAAAAAGAAAGAAAATACATGAATGCATCCTGGTGAATGAAACAGACCTAATCCTTGTCTTCTCCAAGGTAGTATGTCTCTGTTCCACTCACACATACCATGGTTGTATAAAGTTTTCCCTTCAAAGTCCTGAATACGTTGACGCTTTGCTTTTGGTACTTTCTCTTGCTAGTTTACAATGAGGGGTCAGCTTCCTTCCATACTGTCATAAACTAGTTTACTTTACTTGATATTGGAGGCACTTTTTACTCCTTTGTACTGCAGTTTTTTAAAAGCTTCATAGAGAATATACATGTGTTTTCAGGAATTTTGCCAAGAACTCAATGGATCTGCTAATTCTATACAGACTTTTAATTTTTTAATTTTTTTTTTTTTTTTATTTTAGAGAGAGAGAGAGCATGAGCTGGGAGAGGAGCAGAGGGAGAGAGAATCCCAAGCAGGCTTCACGTGCAGCACAGAGCCCGACACGGGGCTCGATCCTGGACCCTGGGATTACGACCTGAGCCAGAATCAAGAGTTGGGCGTTAAACTGACCGAGCCACCCAGGTATGCCAATACTTCTCATTTTTAAGCTCAATTACATTTTTGATAATTTTGAGAAGTGAAGGTAGTTATATCAGATGCCTTTTGACACATGGGTTCACTAGACAGCTCTCTCCTTTTTTATTGCCACATTTTGAAGTTTATAGAATGTGTTTTCACATTTTGGGGGGTTTTGGCACAAGTCATTGTGTTAGCTTTTACTTGTTTGCTCCTTGGTGCGTTTGTGTTTATTGGCTTTCTTCCACTGTCTTTATCTACTTTCTCCCTGCATCTCAACTTAACTTAAATAATGTCTCATGAAAATAACCAGATGTAGACGTTCTTTGGATTAATAAAACAAAAGACAAATAACATGAAAGATGGCCATGGAAGGATCAATAATGATAGTCCTTTTGAACTCAGGACCATAATTAATCTAGTATATACTGTTAAGATCCAGGACTATTTTAATCTTATTTAGTATACTGTAAATAAAATACTGTCTGCAGTATACATTTAAATACTGCCTGGCTTATCTCTCAAATTTAATATAATTATTTGTATCTCATTTTGGCTACAGTTAGAGTGCACAAACTTCATACAAATCTGACATAAAATGAATGCTAAGTTATTTTTATTTGAGTCATAACCAAGAGCACGTGATAAGCACACACATTATGGAGATAGATAGAACATTATAGTCAGGAATTAGCAAACAAACCTACCACAGTTAAGGGGTTGTATTGATATAAAATATAGCCTACTTAGCACTATAATTTACTCACTGACCTACTGTGTTTTATAAAAATGTAGAGTGTGAACCGGATTGAATAAGCACAATAATGGATGGAAAAGATTAGTAGAAAAATTTGGGAAGAATCTAGACATTTAGAGGTTAAGAGATCTCAAAAATCACCTACAAAAGCCTTTTTGTAATTGATGTGAGGATTAGATGTAACTGATTTGTTCTACTTCGTATATAATAATTCTATTCAATTGGTTGACAGATTGGCCTGTTGACAAAGATTGCATTGTCTCTGGTGATGATTCTGTGTGGCATGATCAGTTTGACTGCAGTGATAGTGGGAAGGTCCTGAATCTGCAGTAAAATGAACGAGTTTAAGGATCAGGGAAGGCAATCCAGTCTAGTCTTTCATGGTGGAGATGGTCTTGTATTCAGTGGGAGGTGGGAGGTCACCTTGAGAAACTGAAAGAGCTGATTGAAGTAGGCCAGCCAAATACATCAGCAGGAAGTAGGGTTCACCTCTTGAGATAGAATCCCAGGCTGGGCCATGGGGCCATGCGGCCATGGATAGTGACTGGCCAGAACATGTTGCACAGGTGTTAAGAAGACTGTGGTGTCAGGGATATTCCAAGACAAGCACTCATGACCAATAGGCCAGTTATCGTATGTGGAGTAAAGGGCAGTGGTCTGGTGAAGGGTCAACATGGGAGCCAATGTAGCCAAAACCAACCTGATAGAGACCTCAGGGTGGTAGACAGAGGCTCCTTGAATCCGTTGGGGCTGAGGTCTACATTAGTGCCAGACCCTAGGACAGCCAGACATGCAGATAGATGTGAAGATTCTAAAACGAAGAGAGAAGTAGAACACGAGAGCCAGGCGGGACCACCTGGATTTTTATTATTATAATAATTATCACATGTGTGTCTCTAGTGAGGGTCTAGCACTCATGTGTAAAAGTGGCAAAACATGATTTTAATGCAATATATACAATCACTTCTCATGTATTGCTTCTTCAAATACTTGATAATCTCATGGAGTAGTAAAGCTGTAATAAATCTCCACTAAAATCTCACGCGAACACAATCTCACAGCATGAATAGACCACCAACGGACCCCGGTAGTCCGTCTGTGTATTTCAGCATGCTCCAAGGACATCTGGCTGAACACCCATGCCCTGCCATTTCAAGCTGTGCACAGAGGAACAGGGCTTCTGGGAGAGCGGGATAGGCCCTATCGCCATATGCAAACACGGGCCGAGTGACCCTTGGAAGAAATAATGTAGATTTCCAAGCATCTGGAGGGTGCACTGGACTAATTTACCACTAAGAGATCTTTTAAGCCTAACATAATTTGTCCGTGATTCAAGTAATGTGAAACATGACAAGGAGGCGTCTGGCCCTTCAGAACAGAAACGGTCACTTTTCAGTAGCCCACACTACTCCTATGTCTGAGAAGAAGGCATAGCATATCCCAAGGACACTAATGTAACCACATAACCGGAATAACAGAAATTTCAGTGGAGAAGCAAGGAACAGAGGAGGTGATTTAGGAAAGGGACACACAACTGTGAGAGTTCATCTTGAAAAGTAAAAATAGTTAATGGAATGTCTTACTTGATTAAAAAATGGGCTCTAGTTGGGCCACCTGGGTGGCTCAGTCAGTTAAGCATCCGACTCTTGATTTTGGCTCAGGTCATGATTCAAGGTCGTGAGATTGAGCCCTGCACTGTCCTCTGCGCTTGTGACAGCATGGAGCCTGTTTGGGATTCTCTCTCTCCCTGTCCCCCACTCACACTCACGAGTGCATGCTTGCGCGCGCTCTCTCTCTCTCTCTCTCTCTCTCTCTCTCTCCCCCTCCCTCCCTCCCTCCAAATGAATAAACTTTGAAAAATGAGCTATAGGGACACCTGGGTGGCTCAGTCGGTTGAGCGTCCAACTTCAGCTCAGGTCATGATTGCTCGGTTTGTGAGTTTGAGCCCTGCATCAGGCTCTGTGCTGATGGCTCAGAGCCTGGAGCCTGCTTTGGACTCTGTCTCCCTCTCTCTCTCTGCCCCTCCCCTGCTTGCTCACTCTCTCTCTCTCTCTTTCTCTCAAAGATAAATAAAACATTAAAAAAAAATTTTTTTAAAGAGCTATGGTAGGTCTGTTGCTGTGTTACCAATGATATTAACACTTGACATTTAAAGTTATAAACGTGTTATATGAATAGATATAAATGCTTATACGAATCATCATTCCCAATCTGTGAATTTGGAATTTGGAAGTGACTTGGCTGTGAGGTTTAGGCTCGAGGTCTCTCGGGATCCTGAATTTGAGTTTCCCATTGGGGCGGTAGTCTCTGATGGCTCTGGGGACTGGAGGGTCAGCTTCCTCAGTGGATGTCCTGGAGCCTTGGCTCCTCCTCACTTGGGCCCCCACATAGGGCCGCTGTCCTCACAGCATGGCAGCTGGCTTCCTCCCAAGGGTGTTACCCAAGAGAATGCGAAAGAGAACCCAAAGTGTCTTCATAACCGAGGCCCGACAGTCCCAGCTGACATTTCCCAGTCTTGGTTATACAAGTCAGTCCTATTTGGCGTAGGAGGGGATGCTACAAGGACACAAACGCCAAGAAGTAGAGATCACGGGGGGCTTTCTTGGAGGCTGGCTGCTGTCCTGTCTTGTGACCGGATGGGAAAGAATATCAGCCAGTTTTCAGGTCATCGCAGTGCTTTGGGGAATGAGAGAAATGTTATACTTTTGAGTGACAGTGAAGCCCTTGTCATTTCTAAGGCCTCAGAAGTAAAGCACATACGCCACAAAAACCCAGGCCAGCACCGCAGATAGAAACATGACCTGAGACTTTTGCAAGGCAGGATGCTGGCATACACATCACCTCTGTCTTCGACGTGCTCTGCAAAGTATGGAAGTCTGTCTTCGTGTGATGCACCTGAGTTTGGAGAAATCAGTTCTGGTGCCTAGTAAGAATCTTCACGTTACTTATCCTGGGGAAACGTCAACATGGGTTGACCAGCGTCATCCAGCGTATTGAGGGTCACACTACGTGTACTCCACTTAGGTAATTTTACGTTTTCTAGAAAAGGTGGAGGTAGTTTGAGTAGCACCTTCCATTGCCTCTGTATCTGTAACATATTATAATCTCAAGACACAGTCAGTATGGAAGAATTCTGTTCGGTGAGCCTGACATCCAGCGCGTAGTTGATACTCAGTGCACAACTCCCTCAAATGAGCCACACTGCACGTGTTCCGCGGGCAGATGGAGGCCACTGCGAACCAACATTCAATGATGAAGACGATTTACAGGGGAAAAAACCTCAGCGGTCTGTCATCAGGCCACGCCTGATCAAGAAGCTTACGTCAACCAAGCCGCCAGGGACATCTCTGCGTCACTGCTGTGCTTCCTCCCGTGATGACTTCAACTGGAGGCGCTAGCTGGGGGCAGCTCAGGGCACCAGGCTGTGCACTGTGATAGCTGAGCCTCCACACACCCAGTAGAGCTTCCCATCCTCACGCCAGCCGTGGGGAGAGCGGAGCATCTCTTGCAGCTCGTGGCGGGGGCGTGCGTTTTGGCACTCATTCCGCCTCAGTGTCCTCAATTTGGCAACCTGACCGTTCTGGGACTGGCCACTGTGGTTAGCATCACGGGATCCCTTCTTGGTGGTGTAAGGCCCGTAAGAGCTACTCCTAGAATTCAGAAGGGGGCTCGGGTCTCCCAAAGCACATCGTTGAGATTGGGAAAGGAGTCAGTTGCCCTAAGAAAAATCAGAGCACTTTTGACAAGACGTGAGTAGGTTGCAGATAAAAGCGGGGGTAATGGTCAACACACGTCCACCATCCATTTGCCTGTCCGGAGGTGTGCGGGCAGGCGTGTGGAATTCCATGCCTTGATGTGCTAACCATGACAGGAGAGGCCGGCCCGGTGATGGATGAGCAGCTGAAGCCACCGACATAACTCTTGGCTGGGGTTAATCCAAGGATTTGTACCTTGGGAGATCTGAGACCCATTTGTAGAACTCCTTGAAACAAAGTCACCGATCACATTGTACTACATGTTACACTATAATCGAATTATGTTTAAAAATATGTACCCGTATGGGCAAAGACAAGACGGATTTTTTTTTTTTCTTTAATTTAAGGAAGATGTGTTAGGGTAGAAAGACTGTGGATATTTTTTTCTTCAGAAGTCGTACGTTGATATTATAAAAGCAGTTTTGCAAGTTTTAAAAGAAAACGTGTTTGTTTCGTTCCCGGTTTTGTTAAATCAGTGACTCACCGCCTATGTTAACAGCTTCCACACAGTTTCAGAACGAGGAGGGAGGTATTGACAGAGAAGCAGAGAGAGGAGAGAGACCGTTTTCCTTCCACTCTGAGTGTACCACCGTAGAACATGTGTCCTCCTCCAGAACATTCTCAGGAAACAGAGTAAACTTATCCAGAGATGCATGCAATAAGGAACAGCATAGAAATGTTCACGGTATGGGAAATCGGGTTTCTTGTGATACAGAGAAAGTAGGCTGCCGTATACACGAATGATTCTCATTCGTGTGGGCTCCAGATTGGTGGCCGGTGGCTTGTGAAATGTGCTTCTCGTCTCTTACATGTATCGTAAGTTCCCAAATCCTTCCCCAGACGAATTTTCTCAAACTAAGAGGTGGGGGGAGGGGTGGAGAGGGACAGAGAGAGATCTGTCTGTTTCAACAACAGGACTGCATCTTCACCCTCCTTGTAACTCAACCGAAACTTTCCCAAGGAGAACCAAAATAGCTCCCGTAGAATTTCAAACGACGGGAATCCAGCCCAGATGGTCCGGACTTAAAACGTTAAATCTGTTGCTGTTACTACGGTCAAGTGAGATGACTTATGTGCATTTTGCGGATTCTATTTATAATTAGTCTTTTTAAGAGGTCCATCTGGTTCAGAATATCTTTCCCACTGCCCTGCCAGTGCATGAAGTTTCCACCCTGAGTCATTCACTGGGCATAGGGATTGGATGTGTGAAGGCCCTTGTGAAATAATGAGTATGTCTGTGGAGCAGGTAAGAGAGTAACCCAACGTACCCCGTGCCACCTGCACACGAAGTGTTTATTGGGAGACCGAGAGGGTGGGAGGATGCGACTTAGTGCCTGTGGATAGACTTGGAAAGAAGGGAAGTACAAGTGCTCTCTGCCTACCTGTCTTGTTCCTTCTCTGTCTACACTGGGTGTTTCCTTAATCTACAAGGTGCCACCCTCTGCTGTGGGAAAGCCTCGTCAGGCCAACGGGGTCTTTACCCTCTATAGAGGTCACAAGAGCTGTGCCTAGTATTTTTGAATTTCTGGGTATGTTCTCACATCCTCTTCTTTGGATACAGCCAGCCTTTCTTTTTTTATAGTCTTCCTGAAATCTCCGTTTTTCTTCCTCTGTGCCTAAATCTTGGCACTGTAGATGAGGATCCCATAGGGGCACCTCGGAAGCTCAGTCATTTAAGCATCCGACTGCGGCTCAGGTCATGATCTTGCAGTTCACGGGTTCGAGCCCCACGACAGGCTCTGTGCTGACAGCTCAGAGCCTGGAGCCTGCTTCAGACTCTGTGTCTCCCTCTCTGTGCCCCTCCCCTGCTCGCACTCTGTCTCTGCCTCTCAAAAATCAATAAACATTTAAAAAAATACGTGAGGATTCCACGTGCACATTCTGATATCAGTCTAATGGCCTGAAAGAAGGAGAGCCTTCCCGCACTTGCTCACGTGATGAATGGAGAGGTGGAGATCCAGATTTCTTCATTGTTTTTCTTCTTCTGGTGAACTTCAGTGAACAACATCTCTTGTTGGCTCTCAGGACAGAAGAGAGGATGGAAACAGTGTCCCTGCTGCAGCCCCGGGGAGATAGACCGTCTGTGGACACTGTGGGGCTCTGGGCTAGGACAGACCTGGTCGCATCCACAGCATCTGCCTCCCCCAGGGACGCCGAGAGCAGGCAGCCCCAGCAAGCGTTCGCCACACCAGCTATCGTCTGTCTTCTTGAAGAGGTAAACAGCTTTGGGGTCCTCTCGGGTCTCACTTCCGTTCATTATCTGCTCCTTATTCACGGAATCAGCACTCTGTTATCTCTGCACTGATTTAAAGAGCAAAGGGAATGACTTCCAATGCTTGTAGGCAGCTTGGCCAGCTCTGATACGTTGCTTCTGCAAAATGAAAACGCCCATGAGAACTAGCAGTAGACCCCAACCAGTCCTTCATGGCCAAACACAGGTTCAAGATCAGTAATTAAATGGGGGAAATCCACCAGTATGCAGCAGGTGTGATTTCCAGTCTGTCGGTCCTTGTCCTCCTTGCCAGGGTATCAGGCCACGCTGTTGCAGAATTTAGAGTGCACGCATCAGGACTGTGAGTCTGACCGGATCTGCATTTGTTGCAATATGGCATCCCTAGCCACCTCTTTTATTCTTAGTTACAGCTAACCTCCCTTTGCCCAGAAGTGGCCCCTTCCAGTTGTCAGTAAATATGAAGCTTTGCTTCTGTGTCGGTTGGACACGATGCAGAGACTCACAGGAAAGCATTAAGAGACACATACGAGGCAAGACACGATCCCCATCACCGCCGTCTCTCAGCCCGCCGAGCCCTGTCATGCGCTCCACGAACACGCTCCCAGCCAGTTAGACACTGAGGACGCGCCTACGTGCAGTGTGAATTATTAGCTTACGGGGAAAAAATTCACACAAACGAAGGTGACTTCATGGGAATTACCATGTTGAGTCTCAAAGTTTGTGTCATATAAACATCTCCCTGTTGAAAAGTGATAATAGCAAAGAAAGAAAAAAGAGTGAGCAGGATTATAGTCAGAGTGCGCCCACGTGCCAACACGTAGGTGAATTGGAAATCATCACGATTGCTGAAATCTCTCTAGTTTCCCGGGAGTGGCTCACACCGGATTGCACACGGCAGCTAAAACATTTCCCCACACTGCCAGCAGCCCTCCTCCTTTGGGTTAAGAACAACACAACATGGTTAACAGAAGTGTCACCAAAGTTTCGTGGTTTTTTTCCTAGTCGTGTAGTACTATTCCTTTGACGGCTCCATTGAGATATATTTCCATACCATATAATCCATCTCTTTAAAGCATACGTTTCAGTATTTTCCAGAGCCGTGCAAACTTCCTTATACTCTAACTGTATATTTTCATCACCTGAAAAGAAACCTGGTAGCATTTCACACCCACCCCATTCTCCCTCCTTCCGGCCCCTGGCGGCCCGTCGTCTGCCTTCTGTCTCGTTGCATTTGCGTTTTGTCGACGTTTTACGGCCACAGGATCATACGATATGTGTTTTTCTGTGACGGCCTTCGTCCACTCAGCACGTTTTTGCATTTCATCCATTTTTAGGAAGTCCCAGTACTGCGTTCCTTTACTGCCGGATAGAATTTTTGTCACTCACCCGCGTACCACCGGTCAGCCCACAGTGCCCCGCTCACTGCACGTTCTGCCCTAAGCTATGGCATCGCTCTCAGGATCTCCCCCTGTCGCGCGAGCACCACGGGCAGTTTTCTCAGTAGGGGGCGCTGGAGGGACGTGGCGAGGGAAGCATTCCTGCATTTCCCAGTGCAGGTGCCCGGGAGAGATCAGAAGAGGGGGTGTGAGGTCTGCCCGCGGAGCCTGACCCCATCACGGGACTATGACCCTGAGCACCCTGGGCCACCTGGATCTGGCGAGAAGCTTTCCCGAGCCCGCTCAGCTCCGGAAGCAGTCTTCAACAGAGGGTCACGCCCCAGGCAGTTACTGTGTGAGCTCCCATGTGGCCTCCCTGGCTGGTTTCCATCACCTCCTCCCTCACCTGCATTCGAGGGGGTGGCCTGGTGCTTGCCCAGCAGCCGGAGACCAACTCTGGCCTGACCACACTCTGTTCACAGAAGCACACTCCCTCTGAGAAATTCTGAACCCTTTCCCGGTCTGCCTTTGCCGGGGCACTCCTCCCTGAGGCCAAGGGAACCATAGGGAGTCTCTGGGTGTCTTAGAGTTACTCACCCATCATAGTTCAGAATCCATTACATTGAACTTCCCCCGTTCAACCAACTGCATGGTGGTTCCTGTCTCCCGACGGAGTCAGAGTGCGGTGGTATTTTGTTGAGTGGACATGCCCAGTACTGTTTATCCATTCCGAGGTTGCTGGGTACTTGGGTGGTTTCCATTTGTTTGGCTTCTGAAGTAACACTTCTCTGAACGCTTGTGTACAAGTGTTTGTGGGGACCCGTGCTTCCATTTCTCTCGGGTGGATACTTAGGAGTTGAATTGCTGGGGCACATGCCGTATTTAACTTTGTAAGAAACCGCCAAGCTCTTGTCCAAAGTGCCTCACTGTCTGTCCTTCCCACCAGCAGTGGCGGAGGGCTGTAGCCTCTGTGTCTCCATCAGCATGTGCTGTGGTCTTTTTGTTGATAGCCATTGTAGTATGTTTTATGCTACAAGTTCAAGGTACTGAAGGCGAAAATGGAGACTGAGTAAAACAGAGTCGTGTCCCGCATTCAAGAAGGAAGAGCAAAGCCTGGTCTGCTGTTTTGTTCACATCCATATCAGAAGTCAAGGGACCAGTTCCTTCCTGGCTGCAGTCACGGTAACGTGTCCTCTCCTGGATGCCGAGGCAGCAGGGTCAGTGAGAGCAAACTCACATTTTGTTCTGGAACCCCAGCAGCAGGAAATTTTGTTTCAAGAAAGACCTGATGTGAACTTCAGTAAAATAATGTGAAGAAAAATTTGAGCCAAAAGAGAATTTGATTTTGTGTCTTTTAATAGGAGAGTCATTGCTTTCTTTCTCTTCTTATGGTAGGAGCTTTAAAACTAACTCGTGTCTCGGTCCAGAAATAACATTCGATCGTTATTTTGTACGCTACATGCTTGGGCCCAGCACAACTTCAAGAAATGCAGAAATCCTCTGTTTCTGCTTGGAATTCAGGGAATCTCTCTCTGGCTGTGGTACAGAGTTCCTGTTTTTCCTCGAGGACGGTTGAAGTTTGGGCCATTCACTGAGGTTCCAGTTGTGCTCCAAGAACACTGACGTTGTAGGAACCACTTAACGCTCTGCGTGGCCACCCGCCCCTCCTTGCTTGCGTGGCCAGCCTCGTCTGTCCTAAGAGACTTAGGTTTTTCAACAGGACTAAGATGAAAGAAAAACGCTAGGAAACTTGTCTGCTTCAGTTGGATTTTGCTAAGGTGCTCAGCTCACAAGCTACCTCCTTGCCCCCAGTCTGAGATTCCGCTGAGTTAAGAATGCAGCTAAGAGTGTCTGAAATGAGCCAGTAAGCATTGCGGATCTAAAAGAAAAAAAAAAAAAAAAAGAAAAAGAAAAAGCCACATACTTAGGAAGCTGTTTGCTTAAGTCTTAACTTGATTTCGAGCTGATCTAAATATCAGACACCAAGTCTTGATACCGAGACTGTAGTTTTGTGCTGGTAGAAACTACCCCTGCCCTCCTATCTCCTGTTTTACAGCCACTTTGCTCCCTGATGCTGAAGTAAGCCCGTTCTTCGGGCCCTCTGAGCTTCACTGTGTACAAATGCCAATAATGTTGAAGATCACGTACAACATTTTAATTTTTAGTAAAGTACGTAGGACGTTGTCGTAACTCTTCCTTTATTTTGTTTTTAATTTTGCGTATAGTTGACACACGGTGTCACAGGTCACCGGGTATGCACCGTGGCGATTCAGCAAGTCTGCAGTCACGCTGTGCTCTCCAAGCATATTTATATTTCATAAAACCAACAGGAGTATTCTGCCGTCTGTCCCCACGCAAGCTATTACACTGCCGTTCTCTGTGTTCCCTGCACTGTGCCGTTTATTCCCATGGCATATTCATTCCGTGACTGGAAGCCTGTACCTCCAAGCCACCTTCACCCATTTTGCGCCCCCGCCCCCGCCCCCTGACGAGGATCAGTTTCTTCTTTATAGTTAGAAGTCCCATTCTGCTGTTTAGAACTCCACATTTACAGGCAGAACTATCAGAGTGCAAAAAGTAATGTCATTTTACGTAACTAATTTGTCACTTAACAAAATGCACCGTTGGAGTATGATCCTTTTAGGTGTGCTGTCTATTTGATAGAGTCCTATACATATAAAAAAAAGAAGTATAAAATGTGGGTTTCAAAGGATACTCATTTGAAAATAGTGGTATTTGTTTATTATTGTGTTAATTTTTTAAATGTTTATTTATTTTTGACAGAGAGAGAGAGAGAGAGAGACAGAGCACGAGCGGGGGAGGGGCAGAGAGAGAGGGAGACACAGAAATCAAGGCAGGCTCCAGGCTCCGAGCTGTCAGCTTAGAGCCTGATGTGGGGCTTGAACCCACAAACCGTGAGATCGTGACCTGAGCCGAAGTCAGATTCTTAACCGACTGAGCCACCTAAGCGCCCTTGAAAATAGTGGTATTTAGGGCCCCTGGCAGGGTCAGTTGGTTAAGCGTCCGACTCGGGATTTCAGCTCAGGTCATGATCTCACGGTTTGTCAGTTCGAGCCCCACGTTGGATTCTGCACTAACAGTGCGGAGCCTGCTTGGGATTCTCTTTCTCCCTCTCTCTCTGCCGCTCCCCTGCTTCTGCTGTCTCTCAAAATAATAAACTTAAAAAAAAAGAAAAGAAAATAGTGGTATTTATTCTAATTACAAACGTTTACATGCTTTACTTTAAAAACTCCTTTGTAGGTCTCTTTTTATTAGGTATTTATTATTTATTTAAGTACTTATTACTTATCTACTTATTAGGTGCTTAGTCAATAAAAATTATTATCCTCAGTGTTTTGTGGTAAGTTTTTACGTTAAAAACTTAATGCTGGGCTTTGGACAGAGGATCCACACTGTTTGAATATAGGACTTTTGATTTTATGATACATGGAGAAGAGACTTTTGCTATATAATTGATGAGTCTAGTATGTTTAAATTTTAAATGACAATGTTTTAAAACCATGTGGCCTCCACATGTTTTCATACATGGTTTAGGCAGAGGCAATCTTTGGGAAGGTGGTAAAGGGACCGTATTTCACAGGCAGACGTATTTCAGGGAACAGGATTGAAAATTATGCTTTTGCCCCCTCACCTATTTTTCCAGATTTTGGTTGTCAAATAGCATCATCAACTCATCCCTAGAAAAGCAGAAAATGAAGAAAGGTTATATTTTGCATGTTTCATCCTGTGATTCAAGCAGCATTATTATCTTAGGAGGGAGATGTAGACCAGTAGCTCTCAAGGGAAAGAAGACAAGAGTATAGTGAGGAAGGCACATTTCTGGAAAACACCATAACAAGTGCCTTGAATGTATTCTCTATTTGCCTTTGGGGTTCCATATCTAGGAATCTGGCCTATTACACGATAAGAAAAATGTAGACCAAGTTGTACATGCAAAGATACCCTCTACGTAAAGATGCATAATTTTTCAAAAAGTCAAGCAAAATATCTAACATTATACACATATATTATTTATATAAAACTTATACAAGTCTGTGAATTTTAAAGTACCAGGGAAATAAAACGTTACAATGACGCACCCCAAAATTCACCTCAGACACAGCCCATGGTAATGTTTAGAGGACATGATCCCAGACTTCATTCACCATGTGGATGCGAGGGTATGCGGCTGGTCAGAGGCACAGATAGAAGTATCTTCTAAGCGGGGTGGCTGTGTGTCTCAGTTGGTTGACTGGCCAACTTTGGCTAAGGTCATGGCTCGTGAGTGGGAGCCCTACGTCGGGCTCTGTGCTGACAGCTTGGAGCCTGGAGCCTGCCTCGGATTCTGTGTCTCCCTCTCTCTCTGCCCCTCCACTGCTTGCACACTCTCTCTCAAATATAAATAAACATTAAAAAATTAAAAAGAAAATATCTTCTAAGGATAATGCTTTTTAAGTAAAAATGAGTAAATGCATTTTTCTTAAATTTAGCTATCAAAACGGAAACTGAAGTAATACCAAAAGGATTGCTGACTTTCACATATTGAAAGTTAAAATGTCTAGGAGCACAGTGGGCGATGAGTCCTGAACGGTGAGATGGGTCACCTCCATTGGCACTCTCACAAAGTCCTTTGCATATGTGTCTTTTGAAAGACGATATTTCATAAAACCAACAGGAGTATTCTGCAGTGTGATCTTGGATTAAAGTAGGAGCCTTGTTCCGTGAACACCTCTCCCACTTCTGATACTCCAGCCGCAAACCACCTCAACCTATCCTGTCCCCTGTCCACTTGTCCTCCCTTACCTCGAGAACTTTCGAGAAAGAGGAGAAAGGAGACCGTTCTCAGGCCACATCTCCCAGGCTGGTGGAGTGAGACTGCTCCAGGGTTCACTCTCCCAGTTAGAAAAAGAGAAGGGCCAACTGCAGAGACTGACTGTCCACCAGCCAAAGAGAGGAAAGTCCTTCCTTGGACTTAGAGCTAAAGTCCAAAATGGAAGAAATGAACCAGACAAAGGCCTCTCCTACTGGGCAGTTGATGCACTAAAACAAACAAGAACAAAAATTTAGTATGACTCACATGGTCCTGAAATCAAGATCAGTAACATAACTCTGATCATTCATTTGTGTTCCTTTATCTTCATTGAGGAATTCCGTATTCGTTCATAGCTAATAATTTATTGTGAAAATATCTGGTGAAACTTCTTTACCAAGAAAGGTGTATCCTCCACTAAAAAATTTAGAATTATTTTTTATACTTCTAAATTTTTTAGAATAAGAATAAAGAGAAACAAGGTAAAGTGAGGATCTTATTCCAAAAATAACTCACTAAAAGTTTTCCAAACAAGTGGGATGTAAATAAGAAAATTTAAAGTTACCACAGGTAACCCTGCTTTTGCAAAATGAAACTGAAGAAGAAAAGGCTGAGCCAATACATTTGTTTTGGAGTAAAATTGACAACTTTATTACAACAGAAAGTTGCATTCTCAACCCCTCTTCCAAAGGTAATGTTTTAAACATATCTTGTGCAGCTCATATACCAGCCTGCCTCCTTGGCTCTGCTATCGTAATCACTGTTCACCTCTGTAGCACGTGGTACTAACATCACACTTCCCTCAATTTCCCTACAGTTTTGCAAAAGAGACTAAGAGAAGGCTCAGGGATACCTAGAGCTAATTCTAATGACGAAAAAGATCAATAGACCTTCTCCACAATTGGATGCTAAGTATTGTTGTCTAAAGGGGGTGGGTGGGAACTGCATGGTGTCATTGCTCGGTATATTCCCATTCTATCCATGTGCAGTAATCCCAGAGACTGTCTGTTTCTTCTTTAAATCAGGGGACAGAGAGACAAAGTGGAAGAGTTGACGTGAAAACAAAAGGCAGAAACTAGTGAGACAGAGAGAGAAAGGATAAGAGAGATCAAAGATGATAGAGATGAGAGGGGACAGAGATAGATGAGAGAGAGACACTTCAGCCCTCCTGTATAGATGCATCCTCAGCTCAGCATCAGTACCCCACCCCTACTTGCCAAGCTAGTTCCCAGCTTCACGTTGTCCCTGTTCCTCTTAGTGCAGTCCTTAGAGTTCATTCCCTCGGAACACTGCCTCGTCCAAGCCTGAGCTATTGGGTTATGCCCCACTCCTGAGGAAAGTCCAGGACCACACTGTCCAATGGAAACTCTTACAATGATGGCAATGCTTTATAATCCTGTGTTGTCCAGTAGGGTAGCCACTAGCCTCACTCGGACATTGAGCACGTGGAATGTGGATAGTGTGACAGGAACTGCTCATTCTGTCCCATTCCAGTGAATTTGAGTATAAGCTGCCATGTGTGGGTAGTGGCCATGGGACCGGAGTGGACAGGTCCAGTAAGTACTGAGATACTCCATGGTTAAGTCCCTTGAAGGCCTCTGTGTCACTGGGAGGGGAGGCTTTTCTCCTCAATTTTCTTGGTCTTCAAGAGGATGAGTATTAGAAAATGAAAGATCAAGCACACACAAATGTGTACACACACACACACACACACACACACACGCACACACTTTCCAAAGATCAACAATTCCCAAAGTTAATGTCATCTACATCCTCATTCAGGAAGGGAAATTCTTCCCAGGTGGGGAATAACCTTCTTTCCTCTGAGAAAGTATTATCGGTTTCCTTGAACTCTCTTTTTTTTCCTGCCTCTCATAATGCTTGAGAAACTGACCCATCCCTATGCATTTACAACAATGGGGACATATTCCCATCAAACAGAGGTTAAACTCAGTAAAACTTTGCATTTATTCACCATTTGTACCTTATGGAGATTATAGTTGACCCTTAAACAATGTGGGGTTAGGAATGCCGACCCCCCCCCTCACAGTCCAAAATTGGCATCTAACTTGGTTCCCCCAAACTCAATCACTAATAGCTTACTGTTGGCCAGAAGCCTTACTGACAACATAAGTAGTCTGTTAACACATATCTTATAAGCTACATGTACTATATACTGTATTCTTATAGCCAAGTGAGCTAGAGAAAGGAAATGTAATTAAGAAAATCATGAAGCAAGAGAAATTCATAGTAATGTACTGTATTCGTCAAAAAAAAAAAAAAATCCACAGTAAGGAAGCCTTGTAAACCATTACTGTTGACTTCTACTCAGAGCAGAATTCCAGACACTGTAGGCATTTATCTGTTTCAGTGACAGTGATTTTTTGAGAGGAAATTATTTTGATCAAGTGAAGACCAAATCATTATTGTTGCTCACTGGCATCGAAGACCTATTAAAGTGGAAGAAACTGACACTGAAAAGCCATACCATGGCTGGTGTTCCCATGTCCCTCAGGAATTTTCACCTGCCTCAAATAACAGAAGAGGACCCGGCTTATGAGTGCAATCTGAGCAAGTGTTACTTCCTTCACGCACATGGGAAAGTGACCTCATCTTGCCGTTACATTTTGTTTGCATAGCAAACGAAGTTAGCGTATTGGGCTCCAGTGCAAGCCAGCTGACTTACAGAAATCAGAAAATAGAATGAGTAAAGATAAAAAGCGGTCACTCTCGTTGGCCCACTTACCTGTGATTCGGTGACCATTCATCCATGAGACCGTGCAATACATACTAAGTCATTCAGACAAGGAAGTGAACTCGGTACCAGTGTTGCAGTGAGATGTTAATTTGTTTAGAAGTAAAGCTTTAGTCCCAGATACTGGGTTCACCCTCAGCATCAGTCATCTCCACTGAGAACTGTCCTGGGAGTGTCAGCAAAGCATGCATAACGCTTCAAGGACTGGGGCAGTGGGCCAGAACAAATTGGACGAGAAACCAACTGAAAATATGAAATTGTGAAATAACTTGACATATCCAAAATTCTCTCGAAAAAAAAAGTATTGGTAAAATAAGCCAACAATATATTTTTTTAATGATGAAGATTTTTGTTTTGTGGTTTTTTTTTCTTTAGTTAAGATTTCACAGCCTCAGCTGCCCTGTTCAACGTGGGGTGTTGAGCAGCATCGTCAGTATGAAGCCCACAGGTGTTATAAACCTCAGGACAGTGTTTCCAGCAGCTCTGGTGAGGTTTCATTGACCACAGTGACATCAGTGATTTCAGAAGGAATAGTACAGAAGGAGGATCCTTGTATTTTATTCTTTTCGTGCTTGAGTCAGAATCCAAAAAGTTTATATCCTGTGGATAAAATCGTTTAACCCCTTTTTCTGTGTATACTGACATTTGACATCGTGGATGTGTAGCTATTTTTGTGTGTTTAGTGAGATTTTGCTTTTCATCCTAGTGACCACTCTCATGGAAGGATATGTAGAGTGGCCCCATCACTATCCCATGGTCACAGTAGACCTTTGAAACTTGTGTTAAGATGATGTGATGTGGTGCTACTTGCAGGGACGTAGAAAAACTTGATGGGCACAGAACAAAGTAGACGTGGATGTGCAAGGGATTGAAAGCAATTCAAGTCAGAACAGGGCCTCTTGGAGCAGAGGCAGTGGACATTCGGGAAACTGGGGAGAAGCTCCCAGGGTAATTCAGTTAGCACAAACAGCCTCCCATTCTTCTTCTTAAATCAGTTTTGTATCAGACTCACTTAACCCAGTTGACCAGATAGTTCCAGACAAAGGTGCACTGCAAAACCTGCCAATCGGTTCATCTATTTCAAAACCAGAAATCAAATTATTAAATCCACCATTACGATAGCTGAATTTGATCAGATGACTTTGTAGAACTGTAAACACTTGCATTGTTCTTGTGAACATTGGTCCCCAGTCACACACTCAGTGCCCTTGGGCATTCACCCATTCTCTGTGGACACCGTTCTTTAAATACCCTGATAGCCACCTAGCACTGCAAAATGCTGTCACTCGCATGACTTCAAACAAATATTTGCAATTCTCCAGTGACAGAAGTTAAAGAAAACATGCAAAATATATTTTTTTAATTTTAATTCCAGTATCATTACCACACAGGGTTCCATTAGTCTCAAGTGTGCAATGTAGTGATGTGGCAATTCCATACATGACTCTGTGCTCATCACTATGGCTGTGCTCTTCATCCCCCATCACCTGTTTCCCCCAACCCCCACCTCCCGTCTGGTAACCATCACTTGGTTCTCTAGAGCTTAGACTTTGTTTTTGGTTTGTGTCTTGTTTGCTTGCTTGTTTTGTTCCTTAAATTCCACATGTGAATGAAATTCTATTATATTTGTCTTTCTCTGACTGACTTATTTCACTTAGCATCATACCCTCTAGACCCACTGATGTTGTTACAAATGGCAAGATTGCATTCTTTTTGATGGCTGAATAATAGTCCTGTGTGTGTGTGTGGTGTGTGTGTGTGTGTGTGTGTGTGTACGTACACCATATTTTCTTTATCCATTCATCTGTTGATGGGCACTTAGGCTTCTTCAGTATCCTGGCTATTGTTGATGAAGCTGCAGTAAACATAGCAGTGCCTTTTTTTTTTTTCCAAATTAGTGTTTCATATTCTTTAGGTAAATGCCCAGTAGTAGAATTATTGGATCATAAGGTAGTTCTACTTTAATTTTTTGAGTAACCTTCATACTATTTGCCAGAGTGGCTGCACCAGTTTGCATTCCCACCAACAGTACACGAGGGTTCCTTTTTTCTCCACATCCCCACCAACCCTTCTTCCTTTTTATTTTAGCCATTTTGACAGGTGTGAGGTGGTATCTCATGGTAGTTTTGATTTGCGTTTCCCTGATGATGAGTGATGTCGAGCATCTTTTCATGTGTCTGTGGGTCATCTGTATCTTCTTTGGAGAAATGTCTGTTCGTGTCTTGCGCCCATTTTTAATTGGATTATTTGGTGAGTTTTGTTGTGTTGAGTTATACAAGCTCTTTATTTTGGGGACTAACCCTTTATAAGACATGTCATCTGCAAATATCTTCTCCCATTCAGTAGGTTGTCTTTTACGTTTGATGATTATTTCTTTCTCTGTGTAGAAGCTTTTTTATTTTCATGTAGTCCCAGTAGTTTAATTTTGCTTTTGTTTCCCTTGCCTCAGGGGGCATATCTAGAAAAATGTTTCTAGGGCCAACCTCAGAGAAATCACTGCCTTATGCTCTCTTCTAGGATTTTTATGGTTTTGGGTTTCACATCTAGGTCTTTAAATCCATTTTGAGTCTATTTGTGTGTGTGGTGTAAGAAAAGGGTCCAGTGTCATTCTTTTGCATGTTGCTGTTCAGTTTTCCCAACACCATTTGTTTCTTTCCCTTTATTATATTCTTGTCGTTTTCCCATTATTATATTCTTGCCTCCTTTGTTGAAGATTAATTGACTATATAATCGTGGGTTTATTTCTGGGTTGTCTGTTACTTTGATCTATATGTCTTTTTTGTTGCCATTACCATACTGTTTTGATGATCACAGCTTTGTAGGTTATCTTGAAATCTTGGATTGTGATATCTCTAGTTTGGTCCTTCCTTTTCAAGACTGCTTTGGCAATTTGGGATCTTTTGTGGTTCCATACAAATCTTAGGATTATTTTAAAGTTTTAAAATGTTTATTTATATTTGAGAGAGAGAGAGAGAGAGAGAGAGAGAGAGAGAGAGACAGAGCACAAGCGGGGTAGGGGGAGAGATAGAGGGAGACACAGAATCTGAAGCAGGTTCCAGGCACAGAGCTTCAGTACAGAGCCCAACACAGGGCTCAGACTCATGAACCGCAAGATCATGACCTGAGCCCAAGTCAGACGCTCAACCAACTGAGCCACTCAGGTGCCCCTAGGATTATTTTCAAATATATTTCTTTTTCTTTTTTCTGTAAATTTTTGGTCAGAATTCAATGTCTGACCCCTTTTCAGTGAATATAGGACAATTGAAAGAAATATCTGGGAAGGAGGAGGAGAGAGGGAAATACTTTGCAGAGAGTGAAATAGAAGACCTCATGAAGGCCCCTTCCTCACCTTCGTGTCGGTCTTTGTGATTGTTAATAACGGTGTCCTGAGGACCAAGGGTGGGGTGAGGAGACAACTGTGCAATGCTAGAAGCTGGGTCGGTCATGCTTGTTATTGAGCACGGGCTTGGGCCAGAAGGCAAACGAGGTCATGCCGTGTCCAGCTCCCTAGGCACGAGTGAGTAAGAGGTGTCTAATCTGCTCTCAGTTAGAACCATCTCCGATGATATGTAAAGCACAATGTGATGGGCCTCCTTTCCTGAAGTGACAGTTCTTAGCTCAGTGCTTAATGGTGGGGTCTGGGTTGCATTTCTGTTGAGGTTTCCTAGATATGTGTCCTGCATATCCATTCGTGGCACAGATACTTCCAGAGAGTCTCTCATGGTCATGGCACTGTCCACCTCGCTCCCCTGCGAGTCCTTGGTGCCGGATGCTGCGTTATAGGGAGAGCCACGTGAATGGAGACACGGTGCCCCTGGGGCTGGGGGAGCTGTCCACATGAAGCAGGCTGCCTGCAGAGTACGGAAGGTGGGCGGCGGAGACTGAGAAATTGAAGGTTGTCCGGGAACAGGAAGAGGTGGGCCAGGGTGGAGGAGTTCAAGGCAGAGAAAGAGGACAAGGGAAACGTGGAGGGAGGGCCAGACCACGTAGGGCCAGGTGAGGCCATTTTAGGGACTTTGGCTTTGGCCCTAGATTGGCTGAGAAGTCCCAGGGCAGTTTTGAGCAGAGAAGGAATCAGATTTGCTGTCCGTCTGAACACGTGTGCTGTGATGCAGCCAGTAAGACACGGCTGTGTCGGGCCAGGTGAACGATGTGGGCGGCCCTGACCCAGCTCAGCAGCAAACCTTTCTGATGGCACGGGAGTTGCTGTAAACGCCAGAAAAATAAAATAAATCTGGATTAAGTTGAAAGCCGCAGCTGAAGCATCCTTGGGCATATTGCAAACACGAAGACAGAAAAATTAACTATTCCTAGTGATGTATATTTTGGCCGTGTCTCCTCTCACACAAAATACACATACACTCTTGCACATAGACACACGCAGTTTAAACATAAACTATATTACTTTATAAATAGTTTAAATATAAACTATCCAATTGTTTAAATATAAACTATCCAAGTCTGCGTGCCTACAAACGTCCTGAGTTCCATCATTTGCATTTATGCAACTCTTTATTTATTTAAACTATTATACCTTATCTGGGTGGCCTTTTTTTTTTAATTCTTAAATTTTTTTTTTAATTTTTTTTTTCAACGTTTATTTATTTTTTGGGGACAGAGAGAGACAGAGCATGAATGGGGGAGGGGCAGAGAGAGAGGGAGACACAGAACCGGAAACAGGCTCCAGGCTCTGAGCCGTCAGCCCAGAGCCCGACGCGGGGCTCGAACTCACGGACCGCGAGATCGTGACCTGGCTGAAGTCGGACGCTTAACCGACTGCGCCACCCAGGCGCCCCTCTTAAATTTTTTTAAGTAGGCTCCGTGGAGCCCAACGTGGGGCTGGAACTCACAACCCTGAGATCAAGACCTGAGCTGAGATCAAGAGCCAGACACTTAACTGACTGAGCCACTCTGGGTGGCTTTTTATACTTCCGGAATAAACTTGATTTGCTTCTTTGTATTAATAGATACTGGAGAGAAAGGTGCTGGCACCAGTTTAGGGCAGGTGATGTCTTAGAACAGATGCCACCTTCCCCACCTTCCCAGCCAGGGTGTGCTCAGAAGAGCGTCATGTGAGTGAAGCAGGCATGAATGCCTTCCCCCCCGGACAGAGGGAGGACCAGGACCAGTGCTGTCCTCCCCGTCCCCACCCCCCAACAGGTCCTCTGCCCTGGGCGACAAGGACCTCTGTTCACACAGGAACCTTAACCCTGGCATCCCGCCAGAAGGCTCCCTTGTGATTCTGGCCACAGGCCTTTGTCTTCATGCCCTGAATGCAGAATATGGGCAGTAAAAGCCCCTTTTTGCGAAACGAGCAGGCAAGAGGAGGAGAGAAGAGTGGTCACCTGTAAGCAGAAACAGCATGGGTGCAGTTATGCTGGTGAACCGGCGGCTGCAGAGGTGGGAAGCGTGGGCTTTGCGGCCTGCGCTGGGAGATCTGCCTCACTAGCTGTGTGCCGTTGGGTGAGGTATTTAAGCACGCAGAAACTCCATCCCTCTGGGTCAAGAGGAAATAATATAAGTACACGTATCATAGGCTTTTAGTGAGGCTTACATGAAGTAACCCAGCTTCCAGCATGGCATGGATCCTATGGGCACACATCACGTGCAATCACTCATCACTTTCCTGAGGCAGGATGGCCCTGTTTAGGTTTTCACCCGTTTTGTAAGTTCTTCAGAGATGCTTTGAACGAAGACAAAGCTGTACAGTCTGTCATATATTGATATTATCAGGTAACCACTAGCATATCACTACTTGTAAGTCAATGTTAATTGACCCTTAAAGTTAGAAAAGTATTGCCTCTTTTACAGAAAATGAGTTTTAACTACGAAACACAAGTACAGAAATAGCACTGTCTATCACTGAACATACTGTCTTGCCATGGAGGGTCTTTTCTTAACAACTTGAGATTCCTGTTTCACATCTACAACAGTAGTTCTTTTTTTTTTTTTTTTTGATGTTTATTTTAGTTATGAGAGAGAGAGAGAGAGAGTGAGTGAGTTGGGGAGGGGCAGAGAGAGAGACACACACACACACACAGAATCTGAAGCAGGCTCCAGGCTCCAAGCTGTCAGCACAGAGCCCAACGCGGGGCTCGAACTCACAGACTGTGAGATCATGACCTGAACCAAAGTCGGAAGCTTAACCCACTGAGCCCCCCAGGCGCCCCGAGAATCGCAGTTCTTTTTTTTTTTTTTTCAACGTTTTTATTTATTTTTGGGACAGAGAGAGACAGAGCATGAACGGGGGAGGGGCAGAGAGAGAGGGAGACACAGAATCGGAAACAGGCTCCAGGCTCCGAGCCATCAGCCCAGAGCCTGACGCGCGGCTCGAACTCACGGAGTGCGAGATCGTGACCTGGCTGAAGTCGGACGCTTAACCGACTGCGCCACCCAGGCGCCCCAAGAGAATCGCAGTTCTTAATCTCCGTCACACGACACAGTCAGGCGGAGGGTTTGTGAATGGAACAGAACCCGGCTGTGCCCACAGTCTCCCTGTGTCAGTAGATTTGGGTGGGCACAGGAATTTCCATTTTTGAAAGGTCCTTAGGTGATGCTGGTGCTTGTCCAGGGACCACATCTTGAGAATCAGTAATTTAAGAAAAGGTTTTACTCTGTTACCACAGTGTCCATATTTGTACTCATCGAAAACTAAATTCAGTTAAATATTCTGGTGGCATAAACTGCTCTTCATCTTAAATTCTGTTGTCTACATCTTCTAAAATGTGCAAGGAAAAGAAGTAAAAGGTCAAAGGGAAATTGGGACCATGAGAAAAATCAGGCACCTGACGTCCAGTGGGCACCCAGGACCACCACGGGCATCAGTGTGCAGGGAAAACACAGTTCAACATCAGTGACGCCCTGCAATCTCAAAATGTAGAGAACTCTCTACGTTGCGAACTTTCCGTCTTGCCCAGAAGTGGACAAATGTCCGTTTTGATGACCATGGTTTATCTCAGCAAACATTAAAAATAAAAGGGCAACCAGAACACTGCTCCTTTCAGGATGATTTATGTGTCTCAATAAGTAGGAGGCAAAATCCCAATTGCCTGCAGAAGTATTTGATGTTCCTTATTAAAGAGAGCTTTAAAGTTCCTCGAGGTATTAGCCAGAGTGAGAGAGATTTGAACACATCTGCTCTGCGTTAAGACTCCTCCGTGGGTAGATAACCTTCGTGACTGTGTTTATGCTGGAGGCATTGTCGGGTCCTCCGCTGACAGACACAGAAGTGTTACCTAACTTGCTAACGGTTTAGAAGTTGGACAAGAACAGATGGGCACAGGTGAAACTGAGGCCAGGACGCCTCTATACCTTGGCTTCATCCGTTCACACACAGCCAGGGGCCACGCGGGAGCAAATTATTAGCAAATCATTTTAATTAAAACTGCCTCATGTCCTGTTTTTGTTTCTATTTTCCAGAAGCTACCACTTACTTAAGCTATTAAATAAGCTTAACTGATAGAACAGCAGGTCAGAACACCTGGATTCATAAGCCTGAGAACTTTGGGTCTGAAAGAGTCTTTGGGAGAGCAGGTCTGCGGTTCTCGGTGTTACTGAACTGCAAGCTTGTATGTTGGAGACCTGCTTTCTTCTTGTATCCTTGGCTTATTCAACCCCTTTTGGTTAATAGCTGATTGTACTAATAATGGTTTTTGGTGAATGGGTATGTATGTGTGGGTGGTTTACTTCAAAGCAATCAAAGAGGTATTTTTGCAATTTAAAGGCTGTGTCTCACCCTGGTGAAGTAGGAGTCTGTTGATAAAATTCTGCCCCTCAGTTTTAATCCTATTATAAAAGTGCTTTTTGTCCCTTTTCTCAAAGTTCTATAGAAAAAAAATATTTTCTCTGAGAGGTTTTCATGTGTTAGCTAAAAATTTCCCCCAGAATTCCATCCATTTCGGACGGTGTCTCAACTATTCCACAAGTGATTTTTCAATCAATTCATGTGAATGCCTTTTTTTTTTTTTTTCTCTCTCTCCTCTTTTTTTCCTTAATGCAAGCCTTGGGTTCCATATTTAAACATTACGTTAAATTCTTTTAATGCCTACACTTAACAAAATCATACATGTCTTGAGTAAAAGTTCCCATTTTGCTTTTTATTAATCTCCTAAAATTCTTAACACAGAAGAAAAAACTGTCTGTAATTAACTTTACAGATTAAAAACAAAGCTAGAAATATTGTCACACATTGTGGAAAAGTTCAAAAAAGTAAAGAGGTAGAAAATGAAAAGTAACGCCTCTGCCCCTTCCTGTACCTCTTTGTCTCCTCTCCTTGTCCTCCAAAATATGTGCTGTTCTCAGATTCTTTTCACCTGAAACGTTTCGTCTGTCTTTTTGTCTTTGTGCTTAGGGATTCGTCCTGTTTTATAGCTGAAAGTCACACGTTTTACAAATATGTCCTAATATTTAATGATGGCTTTTACGTGATTTCCAACATTCCGTTGCTCCAGCCAGTATAGCAGTGGGAATAGCAGAATTCGCTTGGATGGGAAGGTCTGTAAAATAAATTTAAAGAGGGCAATAACAGTGTGTTCCAAGTGCTTAACACATTTTAATTTCTGATTGCTAGTTTTAAATCACCCATTTGTAGAAATAGAGAATTCCCACTTGAGTCATAGGGCTGTGTCTGTATTACAGAAAGTGGAAGTCTTATATTGCTTGTCATTTTTTAAATGTTTATTTATTTATTTTGAGAGAGAGAACATATGCATGAGCAGGGGAGGGGCAGAGAGAGGGGGGGAGAGAATCCCAAGCAGGCTCCACGCTGTCAGCCAAGAGCCTGACACGGGGCTTGAACCCATGAACCATGAGATCAGGACCTGAGCTGAAATTAACCGACTGAGCCCCTCAGGCAGGTGCCATGGTCTGTAATTTTCTACAAAAAGAAATTACAATCACCATCTACCTCAGGGACAGTCAGTTATCATCTGAAGGATTTTTATCAGCCATTCACAGAGCAAGGGAGGTTTGCAGCAGAAGGCCCGCCATCAGAAATCCATCAGGAATCCACAGTCCAGACGTGGTTACTTATCACCTAAGCGTTGTTACTTAAAATCACTTAAAATCACAGCAGCCGATTTGTATCAGCGATACCAGAAACACGAGGATGATTTGGCACGAAGGGTGTTGGATAGGAGAGCCTGTGTAGGCCCCGCTGTCCCGGGGTGCATGAGGACCCGGGATCAGAACGCTTATTCCATTCAAAAATGGCAGTTTGAGTGACGCCTGGGTGGATCGGTTGGTTAAGCATCTGACTCCGGCTCAGGTCATGATGTTGCAGTTTTTGAGTTTGAGCCCCGTGTTGGGTTCTGTGCTGACAGCTCAGAGCCTGGAGCCTGCTTCGGATTCTGTGACTCTATCTCTCTCTCTGTTCCTCCCCCAGTCACACTCTGTCTGTCTGTCTCTCTCTCTCAAAAATAAATAAAGATTAAAAAAATCTTTAACGGCAGTTTGAGATAATAGTCATTTTATCTAAAACAAGTCATTAAAAAAGCCTCCCTTCATTGTTACTTTGTCTATAAAATATTAATAAAATTAAACATGTTCACAGGGGTAGTTAAAAATGAATGAGAAACTCTCCTCAAGCAAACACAGGAAGTGTAAAGATTTTCATGGTTCTGTACACAATGAATGTAATAAAACATGATCCTGGTTGGCCATGGACCAAGACTAATCTCATAACAATCCACCTTTATCAAGGTGCAGGCTTCTGATGGAAACCTAGCATAGAGAAATCTGAACTCAAGCTGCCCGGTTAGTAGCTGATTATGTGATTCGAAAGAATAATCCTCTTTACAAGGAACACAGTATGCTATTCTTTAAAGTAATTAGTTCACCCATCTTAAAAATAAAATGGAATTCCCCTGAAAGATGCCCCAGAGAAATGTGTATTTTGAGTAGTCTGTCCATTCTCAGGCTTGGTTCCTCCTTATAAAATCTGTGATTAAGTTGCTCCTTTAAAACATGAACACATGCAGAAGGTAAATGATGTAGCCATAATCGGTGTGCATATTTTCTGGCTCTGTTTCTTTAAAGTTATGTAAGCAGTTTATTTATTTTTTTATGTTTATTGATGTATTTGGGGAGAGGGGCAGACAGAGAGGGAGAGAGAGAATCCCAAGCAGGCTTTCTGTTGTCAGCGCAGAGCCCAACACGGGGCTCAAACCCAAGAACCGTGAGATCATGACCTGAGTCAAAACCAAGAGTCCTACTCTTAATCGACTAAGCCACCCGGGCACCCCAAGTTATGTAAACAATTCAAAAGGACCTTGAGGTGTAGCAGATGTTGGAAACTCTTATCTTTTAGAATCCTACCAACAGATCTCAAATCCTCACCTTTTTTAGTTTGTGTGATCCCATACATGCTAGATCACTATATTGTAATTGGGGACTGAGAATAGAATTCATCTGTTTGCTTAAAGCAGAGGTTCCAATCTGGGGGTGATTCAGCACCCCACCCAGGTGGACAGTGTGTATGGAGACCTTTTTACCTGCATGGAGAGGGCATTCTACTGGTATCCAGTGAGTAGAGACCTGAGATACTGCTAAATGTTCTAAAATGCCCAGGACAGACTGCACAACAAAGAGTTATCCTGCCCCAAGTGTCAGTAGCACCAAGGGTAAGAAGTCCTAGGCTAGAGGAAGGCTGGTTTTTCACCTTCTGACGCTTTGAGTTTTCCTTGGCAAGGTACCACTTAAGGTGGGACTTGATCTCTCAGCTTTCCGGGAAAGAGACCTGTGTGAGTCCAGACCTACCTGCGATTCACCTTAACCGTAGCAAGAACTGCTCTGCGTGCTTCGCTGTAACTTGTGTCTGATCTCACCCTAACTCAGCCCATAAATCTGTGCCGGGAAGTCACCTGAGTGGAACTCCCTTCTGCACGGGGCTGCCTGACTAGACACTGTGTTGTGCAGCTGTGTTTTCACTCAGGTCTTTTGTTCTAAGCACTGGCCATTTGTAGAGTCCTTCCAAAAGATGGGAAAGTGCTTAGGTGCGGAGAAATGTGATTGGATCTGCTATTACTCTGTAACTTTTATAGAGACAGACAGTATTCCTGGCAAAACGAGGTTTCTTGGCAGACCAGATTTGGGATTTTTTTTTTCAATGCGGATGATTAACAGTGCCTTCCAAAGTGTCAGAGATGTTGGGAATTGGGGCAAAAAAGGAATTTCTTGCTGTCTTCAACCGGTGCTCCATGGTATAAGCACACATGGTATAAGCACACAGTTTATTAGTTATCTGTTATTCTGTTGCAAATTACTACAAATTACCAAGAATCACTAAGACTCACAGGTGAGTGAATAACCCACCTAAGGATTTGGGATTTGTACCTAGCTGTTTTGACAGGAAACCGCGTGTATTTTCAGATGGTTAATATGACAGGTGGCAGTCCTACCAGCCCTTTTGTAAAATCTGTCACCCTGAATTGGGGTCGCACCTGTGGATATGTTAGGATGACACTTCTTGTCCCCGAACTCCTGACCCATGGAAACTGTGATAATAAATATGTGTTCTCATAAGCCACAAAGTGGTAATTATTGTCCGTCAGCCTCGGTTGCCCAGTGTCTAAGCTGATGCCGGCCTCCGGGGTTGTCGTGAGCACTGACGTGATGTGTGAAGAGCGAGACATGGAAACGGCTGTCCGTACACGCTACTTCCGTGCCTCCGCCACACCCTGCCTGTCCCTGTCATTCTGTGTCCCTAATAGAGGGAGGGAGATGCTGGTAATCATATAGCAATAAAACCCTGTTGCAGAGTTTTAAATTGCAACACGGTGAATCAGAGTGCAATACAATCGTTCCTGGATGATAAAACATGTCATCACCCAGAGGTACCATTCTTGTATGTGTTATGCATATGTTCATTAAATTTGTGGACTGGTGATGTGCCTGTACAGTATTTACAGTGGGATCTAAGAGTCGAAGGATAATGAAGTGGCTTTTGCATGCTCTCGTGGACCTTACTTGCTGGGGAAGGAACCACATAAGTGAGCAGGCGATGGCAAGGGAGCGTGGCTGGAATGTGCTGGTCGTCGGCAGTTGGTTGGCAGGAGAGGCCTTTCACTGGGTCTTGGTGATTGTGGAGGAGTACGTTGGGCTGGACAACGAAGTGGAGAGTTAAGAGGAGGAGGGCAGAAGGAGGAGGAGGAGGGCAGAAGGCATGTCCAGTACCAGGCCTCAGAAGGGACGTACACACGGCACAGTTTTGCAGCTTCGAGCAGGTCAAGGGCTAGACGGTGAGGTGTTAGGGAAGGAGTCAGGATGACATAAATAGTTAGGGGGCCAGCATGGAGTAGGGCTCTGACTTAGAGCTCCAGAGTTGTGAACTTTATCAAAACAACACTGAAATGCGTTAAGAGGTGGACGTATTTGAGAGGCGTGGGCCGGCTTGCACTTCTTAAAAAAAAAAATTTAATGTTTGTTTATTTTTGAGAGAGAGAGACAGGGCATGAGCAGGGGAGAGGCAGAGAGAGAGGGAGACAGAGAATGCGAAGCAGGCTCCAGGTTCTGAGCTGTCAGCACAGAACCTGATGTGCGGCTCAAACCCATGAACCGTGAGATCATCACCTGAGCCGAAGTCGGACGCTTAACGGACTGAGCCACCCACGCGCCCCTGACTTTAACACAGTCCCTCTTGTTGCCCTTGGACTAAAGGCTGTTGAAAGCTGGATAGAATCCAGGATATACTTCAGGAAGCTATGGTCCTCAGTGGAGGAGAGGGTATGGAGGCTGGAGGGATGGTAGAGGTGGTGGGGAAAGAGGAAAGACGCTGTATTTAAAGGAGAATCAGAGAGGCTTGGTGCTGGATTAGACATGGGGTGAACGACGCCCGGACATCCAAGCTTGAGAGGTGCCATCTGCTGATGTCAGGAATGTCAGAGGAGCTCAGACAGCTTACAGGAGAAGTGAGTTCAGTGTGGGGCATGTTAAGCTTACATTCTTGTGCGTTGGGGACATACAGGTGCAGTCATCAACTAGGGTGGAAGAGTCTGCAGCTTAGGACACAGGTCTGGGTTGGGAGTATAAATGTGAAAATGTTTGGCTATGGACTTTAGCATCAATACTAATTAATGGGATGGAGAAATGGTGATGCTCAACCAGGCACATTTCATGGGATTTTATGCCCGGGGACATGTGGCAATGCCTGGACACAACCTAAGTCTTAGGAAGGAAGTCTAAGTCAGAGGAAGTGTGGGCCACCAGCATCTCGTGGGTAGAGACCACGGATACTGCTAAATATGCTACAGTGCCTGGGATGATCCAGGCCAAAAGGCCCATCAGGTTAGGGCCAAAGTTGAGAACGTCCGAGGCAGAACCGTAGGAGTAGAAGACACGGGTACAAGAACAGTACCCTGCTCTCGTGCTCTCATGTCAAAAGGAAACGTGGAAAGGATCCCACAAAACAAACTGAAGAAACAGCCAGAGACACAGAAAACCAAGACATTGTGAAGTCATAGAAGCCAAAGAGAAGACATACAGGCAGCGTGGTCACATCCCTCAGGGAGACCAAGCGCAAAAGGGCCAAGCGGGCGTTCATGGAGACCTCATGAAGAAGGTCCGTGAAGACCTTAGGAGGAAGAGATATATTGATGCAATGGTGGCATGGGCATTGGAATGGGTGAAGAGGTGAAGGTAACATGAACAAGTCTTGTGAGAAATTGAAAGAGGGGACAGACGTTGTTTGGTGGATATAAGAAAAGGAAGGGTTGAGGGACGTTTTCCGTGGAGTTGTTATGGCAGATACATTCTATGGGGATACTCATGGAAGGAGACCAGAGGCAGGGTGAGGTTGAAGACACAGGAAAAGCCACTGAGTCCCTAAGTGGGGGTTGATGGGATAGGATCCCAAGCCATGGTGGAAGAATTAGTCTTCCATAGGAATCAGACATCTTGTCCGTTGAAGCAAGACAGAATTTAGGAATCACTTAAACTAGAATTAGAGTTGACCCTTGAGCAGTGTGAGGGTTGGAGCATTGACTTTCCACCTGTTTGAAAATCCACATGTGACTTTGGGCTCACCCAAAACGCAACTGTGTACTAATAGTCTACCGTTGACCAAAGCCTTTCTGATAAGATAAAGTTGATTAACACATAGTTTCTATGTTCTGTGTGTTATATACTATATTCTTACAGTAAAGGAAGCTAGAGGAAAAAATGCTTAGAAAATCGTAAGGAAGAGAAAATACATTCACAGCACTGTGCTGTACTTACCGAAAAAATCTACATATAAGTGGACCCGAGCAGTTCAAATCCTTGTTGTGCAAGGGTCAGTGGTACTTGGAGTAGGACTTCAGGAAGGTTCTAGGTGCTTCATTTCCCAACTGCACCCCTTCAGATCTGTTCATCCTCACACAGAGGACTTAACCCCTTTCCACTTCCCTTTCTTGGGCCATGAAACGAAATAATACGAGTTAACTCCTACCCTTAGAATAATGGTTGAATATGTAAATATATGAAAACTGCATACAATGGCTCTTCACATTTAGGGAGAACTCAGTACTTGTTAATTCCTTTTATCTGCTGAGTCTGAGGACAGACTTAGTGATGGAAAGTTTAAAGAGAGTATAACATTTGGGCTCTTTCCATAATTGGGCTAGTGTTGAAAGCGCGGCTAAAAACATTAGGGTGTATGTGCCCCTATGCATCAGCACTCCTGTATCCTTTGGATAAATTCCTAGTAGTGCTATTGCTGGGTCATACAGTAGTTCTATTTTCAATCTTTTGAGGAACCTCAACACTGTTTTCCAGAGCGGCTGCACCAGTTTGCATTCCCACCAACAATGCAAGAGGGTTTTCCTTTCTCCACATCCTCACCAACATCCGTTGTTTCCTGAGTTGTTAATTTTAGCCAGTCTGACAAGTTTGAGGTGGTATCTCAATGTGATTTTGATTTGTATTTCCCTGAAGATGAGTGATGTTGAGCACCTTTTCATGTGCCTGTTTGCCATCTGGATGTCTTCTTTGGAAAAGTGTCTGTTCATGTCTTCTGCCCATTTCTTCACTGGATTATTTGTTTTTTGGGTGTGGAGTTGGTATGCACGCACACACACACACACACACACACACACACACAGTGGAATACTACTTGGCAATGAAAAAAATGAAATCTTGCCATTTGCAACAAGGTGGATGGAACTGGAGGGTATTACGCTAACTGAGATAAGTCAGTCAGAGAAAGACAGATATCATATGTGGAACTTGAGAAACTTAACAGAAAAACATGGGGGAAGGGAAGGAAAAAAATAGTTACAAACAGAGAGGGAGGGAGAGAAACCATAAGAGACTGTTAAATACAGAGAACAAACTGAAGGTTGATGGGGAGGGGGAGGGGGAGAGGGGAAAATGAGTGATGGGCATTGAGGAGGGCACTTGTTGGGATAACCACTGAGTGTTGTATGTAAGTGATGAACCATGGGCACCTATTCCCGAAGCCAAGAGCATGCTTTATACACTATATGTTAGCTAACTTGACAATAAATTATATTAAAAAAATAGAAATAAAAATAGAGACTAACAGCTTTAGGATAGCCTCTGGTGTGGATGGAGCAGGAAAAACAAAGCAGCTAATAGGGTGGCCGTGGGTCTAGTTGTGTCTCTGACCAACGTGATTGGCCACAGGAATTAGACCCTTAGCACCAGTTCCATTAGCTGAGTGCTCTGTCCTGCTTTCCCTGTTCAAGTTCCTTCCTGGTATTTCTGTTCATCGTGTTCTGCTTCTGGAGGCAAGCAGATAGATCCTAGGTCCCAATCATGCACTTCTAAAAAGAAGATCAGAGGGGCGCCTGGGGGGCTCAGTCGGTTGAGCGACCGACTTCGGCTCAGGTCATGGTCTCGCAGTTTGTGAGTTTGAGCCCCGCGTCGGGCTCTGTACTGACAGCTCAGAGCCTGGAGCCTGCTTCAGATTCTGTTCTCACCCTTTCTCTACCCCTCCCCTGCTCATGCTCTGTATCTCCCTGTCTCTCAATAATAGTAAGTAAACGTTAAAAAAAAATCTAAAAAGAAGATCAGATTGGAAGCTGGAGGCTTAGTTTGGCCATTTTGCGTACATCGCTTACTGAAGGGGCTGTTCTTTGAGGAAGTAGGTTTACAGCACCTACTATGCAGCAGGCGTAGGAGGAAGAGGCAGTGATCAGTGCACACTATTTTCCCGGTGTCACACGTTTAGCACTTAGTGGTGGCGAGGCAGGAGGAGGTAGGCTAGAAGAAGAAGGGACGTTATGGGTTCTAGTGATTTGCATCTAGTCCTAGGAGCTGGTTCCAGCTTTCCTTGCTGTGCAGAGGTTTGAGAAGGATCTAGCCAGATGATGTATGGCCGAGTGCATTGCAGATGCTAAATAAAGCTTTATAAGAATGCCACTTCACGAGTTTCCTGGGGCCTGTAATGGCTTCCAGCTGTCCTCCCCACCGTGCCCTATTCAGGCCCTTTGTGGATGACCTCGCTTTAGTGGCCAGGACCTCCCAGACATAACTGTCTCAAGGGATCATCCTCGTTTTGATCTCTGACTGCCCCCAACGCTGCTTCTCCGCTCCTACAGACACACCCTTGTCACTCAGACACTCTGATGAACACCCACACTGCACCTTTGCCAATCTCCAGCCCTCAGCCAATCCCAGCGGCATCCGACGTCCTCTAGAGGTGTTTAGACTCAGATAAAGACAGATCCTGGAGGGGCTGGAGTTAGGACTTGGGGCTGGAGGCTGGAGAAACTACGGGTGTAAAACATGTAGAGGCATTTGGGAAACTGGACAACACTTTTTAGAACTTATTTTAAATTTTTTTTAATGTTTATTTATTTTTGAGACAGAAAGAGACAGAGTGTGAGTGGGGGAGGGGAAGAGTGAGAGGGAGACATAGAATCCGAAACAGGCTCTGAGCTGTCAGCACAGAGCCCGATGCGGGTCTTGAACCCATGAACTTTGAGATCATGACCTGAGCCGAAGTCGGACACTTAACCGACTGAGCTACCCAGGTGCCCCTAGAACTTATCTTAGAACACTTTTTAGACAAATTTTGGCAGACTTTGTCTCCCAGCCTTGGTTCAGGGAATCGGGTCACTGCTGTCTGATATTATGCTGGTTGAATAGACTCATTCATTTGTATTTACCAGTTACTGACAGGTTTAAAATACAGACGTTTGTGCCTGATAGAAAGAAAAATACTAGAGATATGAGGTCACATTCGAAAAGAAATAAAGGTCCTGAAATTGCCTATTGTTTTGTCTCCAACGTGAGCACATGGATAACTATTCAATGTTTGTATCCAGCGATCCAGTGGGCACTCAATAAATAACTGTTTTCCTGACAGCTTACATATTTCTGGTCATTGAAATAACAATTACAAATCTAGACCATGAGCCTTGCTTTCACCAGAAACGTATTTTCTCTTTAGCAACACATGACGGTATTTTGTTGGCAAATCGGGATGATATATTGGCACTGATGTCATGGTCTGGAAGTTGAATCCAGACGCAATATATAAAGTAATAGCATACATTCATGGGCGGAGGGAGAGCATTTTTAACAATTATTTATTTTTATTATGTTTATGGCCGTTGAAGTGGTCCAAGTCTCCAGATTTTGCTGGCAATCATCACACTCACAAAAATCAGGCTTCCTATTAAGATCATCTCGGCTGTTTATTTAGGGGATATATATTAGCTCTCAACTATGTTCAGAGTCTTTCCCATCTGCCGGTTGATCTCAGCAGATGTTGGGAACACTACTGCAGACGAACTATTCTTTCAGCCATCTTGCGCTTTCTGTGCGAGGGGAACGATCCAACTGCCCCAGGGCCCAAGTTGAGGAACACTCGTTCATGGCCATCCACGGTAGGCGGGGTAGACATACACAGAACCCCACCGAAACCACATGTGACAGGCAGCAACACAGCGTAGCATGTTCTGCAGCCCCTGATGTCAGTACTGGGCACCCTGTCCCCGTCTCTTCAGTAAGGGCAACACAGAAACGTATTCTGTCTGTTCGGGTAGCCGATCTTCAGCACATGTGTGGAGCCAGCCACTGAGAGATATACAGCGTCCTGTAAAGTTTTCCGTGGCTCTTCACAATGTAGTATTCGCTGAAAACATAAGACTTAACCAGTGTAGAGTCAGTAAAGGAAAAGGAACAAATGAGCAAAGCAGGTTCTTTTCGTTAATTATTTTGAAGCGTGCTTTACCGTGTACCTAGAGACACAGTAATTTTTCCTCACTGCGTAACCTCTTCAGGGTTTGTGTAGAATCTTCTGCTGGTTCATTGTTTTTCAAAGTGAACATTTTTCGTCATTAGAAATGTTTTTCTCAAAAATATATAGACACAGGTCAAAATACCCATACATTTTATCACAATATCGACATGCATCTAGATATGTATCTAGTAGATAGATGTACACATACCTATATATCCACATGTATCACTTACATACACACCCCCATAATTTCCCGTACGTAGCAGATGACCCTTCAGGGCTTCTCTGGCAGCCTGGATCTCTTCCCAGACTCTTGCATTTGGAAGCCATTTGCCACGTTGCGATAGCGATTTGATCTGTTTCACAGATACTCAGATCAAGAGGAGACTTCTCTGCATCTGATCCATATTTAGCGGACCTTGAATTTGAACTTGATGCCCTTATAGACAAGATCACTTGGGATGAGTCTATATAGGATTGCATATAAAAGGAATATAAAATAAGAAATGGAAATAATTTATCACCAAAGAGCAAACTGTGGTGGTTTTAAAATATGTCCACAAATTCCTGACCTCCCCCCACCCTTCGCAATCTGGAAGATTGGGAGTAGGGGATGGGGCCTGTGTCCCTCCTGCTGAGCCTGGGTGGTACATCCTCAATAAGTAGAGTGCAGCAGAAATTTTACTGCTTGGCTCCTGAGGCCAGGTTAGAAAAATCAATGCACTTGCTCATGGTTTCTCTGGGGAGGTGGTTCTTGGACCTCTGAGTCACCATGGAAGAAGTCTGGCTACCCAGAGGCTACTGTGTGTAGACTGTGGTGGAGAGATGAGAGCAAGGGAGAAGGCTGGTGAAGAGTCCAAGTTGTAGCAGCCTCCAGCTTTGTGAGCCATCCCGGACCACTCCCAAGCCTACTAGGGGAGAGACCATCCAGGGAGTCTTGCCCAGCCCCGGGGGGACACCATCCCAGGCCACACCCAAGCCTGCGAGTGGAGGGACCATCGAGGGGGTCTTGCCCAGCCCCTGGGGGACATCATCCCAGGCCACACCCAAGCCTGCGAGTGGAGGGACCATCGAGGGGGTCTTGCCCAGCCCCTGGGGGATAGCACCACTGAGGAGAACTGTCTGGCTAACTCGATCACCTTGGTTAGCCTACCATCGTGAGCGAAATAGCTGTTCTTATTCTAAGCCAATATTTGGGGGACGCTGTTTGTTCTTATACAGCAAGGGATAACCAGAACAGCAGTGTTCTTTGGTTTGAAATTTTGGCCAAAGGCTGCATTTTCTGCCAAAGTTCCCCTCTTCTTGATCAGTGGACCCATTAGTATTTGTTAGTGTCTGAAACGTATCATTCAGATTTGAGTAATTAGGCAGACTTCACATCGCAGAAAGTGTTATTGTACTGCTGTAATTCTTAGTATTTTTAAACCTCGTTTTCTGTGCAGACTCGGTTTGACTTCATTCATACATGAGAATGGAATTTAAAAAAAAGAAAACATTTTTAAGACTTGTTAGAAACACTGCATTGGAAATGGTGCTCCTTAAAGGCTCCCAGATACATGGTCTTCTCCTCGGAGCCACCTGTTGGTGTCCATGGTCCCAGGCCTCACTGACATTGGTCCCAAACTGGAGTGGGGCCCCTGATAGCATCGTGTCCTACGACTGTCGGTTCAGGGCCAGCAGACCCCCTGTGAGAACCTGCTGGTGTGTGGCCGGCCAGTGTTTCTGCCTTGGACAACGGAGCAGCCTTCTGCTCTGCCTTTTCATCTCTTGCATCGTGAAAGCGGCTCGCGGGGCATGAAGCGAGCGATTCCCAGGGCAGGCTTCGTCCCAGCTGTCCAGGATGCCTCAGGCTGTCCTTGCAGAAAGAGCAGGGGTGCTGCTGCCTGGTGCATCCTGCAGTCCTGGGTGGGCCAGGGGGGTGGGGGGGGGCGCAGGCGCAGGTGGCCTCACTGAATGCATTAATGACGGCGCTTCTCCCGCATTCAGCTCACTGCTGTCATCTTTCCACGCTGCTGCTGGTGACATAGGCTGTCACTTTTTTTTTTTTTTTTTTTTTTAGTGTTCCTACTTCAACCAAATTTTTTAGACTGGGACTAAACACCAGACATTGAAAACCACAACCAAGAACTTCATATGGACATCAAGAGTTAATTTCTTTGCTTCTTCCTAAAACGGAGCTTTGCCTTCAAGTAGTCACGTTCAGTTAAATGTCATTTCTGTTATTTCTGGTACAGTGAGGATGAAGGGCCATGAGGATGACTTCACAGAGGCCACAATGGCCCTTCCTTAATTTTGTCAAAATAGGGACCATTCGTCACAGAAAGAAAATTAATAAAACTATCAGTTATGAAAAATACACTAAGAAAAAATTAAAGGATTATATTTTAAAGCCTTGGGACATAGAATATCATTCCTTATAAAATATGTTCCTTGATATTAATTCCTGGAACACAGATTTTTGTTTTAACTGTTTGATGACTACACCACAAACATGGAGATACTAAGCCATGGGGACAGTGTGGCAGTGTCCTTCCTCAGTCAGGTTCACGTGGGGACAGTGTGGTGATGTCCTTCCTTGGTCAGGTTCATGTGGACACAGCGTGGCAGTGTCCTTCCTCAATCAGGTTCGCGTGGAGACAGCGTGGTCTTGTCCTCAGTCAGGTTCACATGGAGACAGCGTGGTGATGTCCTTCCTCGGTCAGGTTCATGTGGGGACAGCGTGGCAGTGTCCTTCCTCAATCAGGTTTATGTGGGGACAGCGTGGCAGTGTCCTTCCTCAATCAGGTTCGCGTGGAGACAGCGTGGTCTTGTCCTCAGTCAGGTTCACATGGGGACAGCGTGGTGATGTCCTTCCTCGGTCAGGTTCATGTGGGGACAGTGTGGCAGTGTCCTTCCTCAATCAGGTTCACGTGGAGACAGCGTGGCAGTGTCCTTCCTCAGTCAGGTTCACATGGGGACAGCGTGGCATTGTGCTTCCTCAATCAGGTTTATGTGGGGACAGCGTGCTAGTGTCCTTCCTCAATCATGTTCACGTGGGGACAGCGTAGTGGTGTCCTTCCTCAATCAGGTTCATGTGGAGATGGTATGCTGATGTCCTTCCTCAATCACGTCTACTTCTAGCCTGTACCGTTAGTAGCATGAAGTTTTATCTCAGAACAATTCTCAAGTTAAACTGTCATTAAAAATTTGTAAAATACCAAATAATCTCCACAGCACTCTGTGCCTCATGCAAGTCTGAGAAATGGGTACAGGCTTACCACCTGAAATGCAGTCAAAGCTCAGCTGTCACACAGAGGAAGCTCCCACAAGAACCAGAAGGGGATCACAAAGTATCATCTTCCCATCTGATTTCCATCCTAAAAGATGCTCTTTCGAAAGTAAAAATTCCGTGGTTGTTCCACGCCACTGAAGGCAGAAGTATAATTTGAGCAAACTGCCACTGGTGTTTTTTTTTTTTTAATTTTTTTTTTCAACGTTTATTTATTTTTGGGACAGAGAGAGACAGAGCATGAACGGGGGAGGGGCAGAGAGAGAGGGAGACACAGAATCGGAAACAGGCTCCAGGCTCTGAGCCATCAGCCCAGAGCCCGACGCGGGGCTCGAACTCACGGACCGCGAGATCGTGACCTGGCTGAAGTCGGACGCTTAACCGACTGCGCCACCCAGGCGCCCCGCCACTGGTGTTTTAATAATGTGGACTTGTCATACCCATGTGCAGGCATGGCTGGGGGCTGTCATTGCCATCGATGCCGAACTCTGTCCCTGATGTACGTCAAACCACTTGGCTCTGTGGGGTGCAGTGCAGTTCAGTGGACGAAGCACCTCCCGGGGCCACACCTCACATCATGTCTTAGCATCTCCTCTGTGAAGAGTTTGGATTACGTGCTGAGGAAGTCATGCTCTGAATCCAAGAGTGAGCCCACAGATGCGGGATTGAGGGATAGACAAACTGCCATCCTCTCCTGGGTCAAAAGGGGCAGCAGCGTGAGTGACAAAATTATCTCGGAGGGGAAGAAAAACACACTTCTTGAAAATATCAGGGCTTCAGCATGCAGAGTGATGTATGGGATTAGTCGGTCCCAACACAAGGAAAGTGCTCTTTCATTTTAAATGTGCCTCAGGAAATTTGGTAACGAGCCCTTCTGTGTCCTGAGAGGGAAATGCAATGAATTACAAATTGTATATGTAGTTTCTGTGTACTATGGTGGAGAAGAAGCTAATGCATGCTAAGAAGGGAATTGGGATTCTGGTACTTTCTTCATGGATATTTATAGGGCAAAGGCAGAGGATGTTTTCACTTTCACTGCTTCAAATGCATCTACCTATTTAATCTTTGATTTTCTTTTATTGAAAGTGCGTGTTTATTAATTTGCTTTGCAAGTGTAAACCCTTCAAGAAGAGGCAACTTTCACAAACCACTCTGAATTTATGCATCTAAAAGAACAGGATATGAGACTTTCTCTTTTACATTTATGTAGAATTCCAATACATGTGATGCCATTTTTTTAAATTTTTGTTAATGTTTTTATTTATTTTTGAGACAATGCAAGAGACAGAGTGCAGGCAGTGGAGGGGCAGACAGAGGGAGACACAGAATCCAAAGCGGGCTCCAGGCTCCGAGCTGTCAGCCCAGAGTCCAACGTGGGGCTCGAACTCACAGACCATGAGATCATGACCTGAGCAGAAGTCAGACGCTTAACCCACTGAGCCACTCAGGTGCCCCCATGTGATGCTATTTAACTGGAAGAATGGGTGTAGGTGTAGGTGTAGGTATAGACATAGATCCATCAAAACATTCACATTGGGATGGCTTAACTTTTTGTTATTGTTTTTTGCGCCTTTTAAGTTTCTGTCCTCATTCCAGTTAGTTAACATACAGTGCTATATTAATTTCAGGTGTATAACGTAGTAATTCAATTACTACAATTGTATACATGATCCAGTGCTGATCACAAGTGCACTCGTTAATCTCTGTCACCTATTTCATTTATCCCCACCTTCCCGCCAGTAACCATGTGTGTTCTCTGTAGTTAAGAGTCTGTCTCTTGGTTTGCCTCTGTCTCTTTCTTTTTTCCCTTTGCTCATTTGTTTTGTTTCTTAGATTCCACATATGAGTGAAATCATATGGTATTTGTCTTTCTCGGACTGACTTATTTCACTCACCACTATACCCTCTCGCTCCATCCGAATTGCAAATGGCAAGAGTTCTTTCTTTTTTATGGATGAGTACGATTCCTTTCCGCACACGCACATGCACGCGTGGGCACACCAAATCCTCGTTAGCCACTCATCTACCGATGGATGCTTGGGCTGCTTCCATAGTTTTGCCATTGTAAATAATGCTGCAGTGAACATAGGAGTGCATGTATCCCTTTGAATTGGCGTTCTTGTGTTTTTGGGTAAACACGCACTAGCACAATTCCTGGATTGTAGTGTATTTTCAACTTCTCGAGGAAGCGTGATACGATTCTCCACAGTGGCCGACTGTCGTTTCTTGTGTTGTTGAATTTAGCCATCCTGATAGGTGTGAGGTGATATCTCACTGTAGTTTTGATTTGTATTTCCCTGGTGATGAGTGATGGTGAGTATCGTTTCACGGGTCCATTGGCCTGATTACTTAACTTCTAAGGAAGTTTTAACCATCAAACAACTCTGTCCTGGATTTAAAAGAAGGCACGAACTGTGGGACAATATTGTATTCACATCTTATTCGCTGTGTAACCTCAGGCAAGTTTCTTATTGCAAAACAATATTTTAAGATGTTCATTAGCATTCCTACGTCCACAACAGGAGATCTGTGGTTTGAATGGATCTGGTTCCAGATTCCTCTCCTAAGGAAGGCTTAGCCAAAGGGGGTTTGAGTCTGATGCTGTGAATTCTTCCAGCTTTGTGGGGTTCCAACTCTATGAACTGTGGCATGTTCCTCTTGGATCTAATGTTCTCCTTTGTGGATCATGGGGGCCTGTTAATGGCATGTCAAAGCTCTTCCAAGTTGGGGTAAGCAGCGATTAAAAGAGGGATGACAAGGTTCTGCAGGGTGATTTCCCAGATAGAAGTCAACATTCCTCATTGTACACATGGAAATAGATGGTGGAAAACTTGTCCAGCACTGAGGTCCTTAAGGAAAGTAGACATCCACGGAGATCCTTCAGAGTGTCTAAAAGATATCAGATACATTTTGTTTTTTCAGTCTTTGTATTTTATTTTTACAGGGATTTATGTTTCTGGTCGATTTGGGTATTCTGTTTGTGTTTGCTTTTTGCCGGTGGTTTTCTCTTAAGTTTTACAGACAACAAGAACAGACATCTAGATATCTAGAAAGGGGTTTGAAAAGAAGTAGAATTTGGTAAACAAAGAATGTAGGGCCAACCTCCCACTTCCCAAGCAGGTAGAAAATATAAATCAAACCCCAGATTCTGTATGTATAATGTGATATATTCCTGGAAGACGTGGCCCTCTGTCTGTGAGAAATCAGGCATGAATAATTTTTGGACATTATGCAACTTTTAAAGGAAAATATTTGATGAGTTGATTGAAGGAATGAACAATAGCCATGCAATTTAAATTTCCTGAAAATCCTCTAGAGTGTAAAGTGAAAGGAATTTTGACTTTGGCACGAGACATCTCAGAGTTGGCGAGACGAAACATATTTCTCAGAGAATTTGAACTCTTAGTTGAGCCTATAAAGCGTGTTTTGTTTTGGTTTTTTTTTTCCCCATAAGCCTTAAAACCATGGCTTCTTTTTACCCAGAGACTTTAGTTCCTTACATCCCGAGGGAAAGTGTAAGTTTGGACACATACAAAATAAGTGAGAGTCTTTAAGTTAAGAAGAATGGTCTGTAACGTAATGTATAAACTAGCAGGTGGTTTTTGTGTGGGCGCTGACCAGTCCTGTCCCCCACCGTGGCTCACCCTCCTGTCCCGGCCTCTCCCTCGTCGGACGATGCCTGGTCTGTGCGGCCCACGGAAGTGACTGTCTCTTCGCTCGGGGTTCCATGTTCTGTGGTAGCAGTCGTGTGTCCAGATCAGTGCTCAAAGGCTCAGATTCACGGTCCTTGTTGTAAATGCCCACGACTACATGCAGACAGGCAAGGCAAACACGGGAAAACTCTCTTTGACTAAAAAACAGAGCAGTCTGGCAGCCTTATCCTTGCATACATGCAGCATGGGAAATTGCAGTGTTGAAAATTCAATCTGCCCGGGGTGCCTGGGTGGCTCAGTCCATTGAGCGCCCCACTCTGGGTTTCTGTCATGATCTCACGGTCGTGGGATCGAGCCTTGAGTCAGGCTCCACACTCGGGATTCTGTCTCTCTTTCTCTGCCCCTCCTCTGCTCACTCTCTCAAAAAAATAAAAATAAAAATAAATAAATAAATAAATAAATAAATAAATAAATAAATAAATAAAATTAAATTAAATTAAATTAAATTAAATTAAAAAAGAAAAGAAAATTCAATCTACCTACGTGTTTTGCTTCTATGTTACAAATATGAAAGAACACTGCCTCTCAAAATGGATCTTCTGTTTTGTGCCCTTTATGTTTATGAAGCTCAGAAAGATGTGAAGACACATATGTAGCAAGAGTGTTTCATCCAGAGGAACAATCAAGAGGAAGGTCCTGGGTTTCTGTCTAGAAGGATTGCCTCGGTATCTCGTAATTCCCCCATTTGCTACAACTTCGCACAGAAAGTTTTTCCAGAGAAATATTTGATAACCATTGTGTAAAACCTCTAATATACCTCCGAATCCCTGGGATCATATTTTGTGTTGTGCACTGGAACATTTTGAAGTGCCCGGGTAGCAGCACGATGCAAAGTACCATTTTTTCTTAGGTGGCTACTTTGTGGAAATGAATATATCCATTGTCTTCTGGACTTCAAAAACATGGCATAGTTCTTATGCACCTTTGAACTCAGCCTAACGTTTGGCACTGTTTACAGTGTGGCCACTGGGCAAGTTTTTGTGGTCCTGTAGACAGCAGATATAACATCTGAAATCTGGTGGTTTCTGCCAGGCCTGGGTTCCAGAAAATAGGCGTGCACTGACCACCTCGAGGAAGGATCGTGAATAATGACGTCTCTTTCATTTCATACCCCGAGTCCCCTGCATCGTTATTCAGCTGTTCGTTTCTTGGAGCTCTTTGGCAAGTGTATGCTGTTGCTGTCTTTTTCCTCACTTGATAGAACATTCTGTTGTTGCTAGTCATTAATGAAACCCCTCTTCTTCACGTTTGCTGTGGCCAATTGCATTCAGCCAACTTGCTTATCATAAAATTCGCAATAAAAAAAATCTCATTTGTTTAGGACAGTAAAAGGTTATATACATTTTCGGGGGGTGGTAGGAGGAATTAAACACAGAAGTAAGTCTCATTTTTACAAGGGCACTAAATTTTAAGTGCCTGCTTTATTTGCTTATTAGGTGAATAATTGAACCTCTCTCCTGCGCGATTTTATTATGTTTTAGGATGGGGGAAGACTTGCAGGCTCCACATGATACCAATTTTTCAGCACTAATAATATTCTTCCCAGCAGGTGAAAACTACCCGATTTTACATATTTGGATACTTTATTTTCATCATCGAGTAGATTAGCTTCTATCCCATCAGTGTAAAATAGCATACTAGCTAGTAAGTATGGGCATCATTTTTACACTAGGTTGCCTGTGACGATTTTTAACCTTACCCTGCTGAAAGTGAAACCCACCAATGAGGTAATACGGAAATAAATTATGTGGCTCTTTAGATAACATTATCCTAACCTGTCAATTTTTGACCATGGTGAAAAACCGTTTAATACCACTGTTCTTAACAGTTGGTCTCCAGGCAAAGAGTGACTCCTAGAAACACAGAAAAGATCTGGCAAGATACCTACTGAAATTTCTTCTCAATTGACTTTTCCCAATTGGTATATTTGAGAAATAATTAAAAAAAATTTTTTCCAGACCAGCAGTGTGCATCTTGAATATATATTTACCCTCCTGAGTCAAACATTTATATCATTATAAATACTTCTCTGCTGTTTCCTTGACGTCTCGCATGTTCACAAGTACCTGGAAGGTTCTGCTTGTTTCTCTGTTGACTGAACTCAGCGTCTTCAGCTCGAAAAGTGGAAAGAATAAAGTGTCATAGAATCTGTTTCAATCTGGTGAAATGGTACATTGCAAATTAGACCTGGTTGAGATGGTTTTGATGCTTTTGTTTTGATGGTGTCACCATGGCCCCAAGGACTTTAATCAGCTTATGCGATTCTAATGAGAACTATATTGATTTTTATATCTTTTCACCCAGCAAGTATTCTGCAACGCAGGTGCACCACATTAGACCGCGTGCTGAATCATCTCCAACATGCAAGATATTTCTGGCCTATTTCACTTCATGGCAATCCACACCCTCGGTCCTTTCATCACCAAGGCCTAGAACGTCTTATATTTTGGAAAGTAGGACCTACAGTAGTGTGAATAGGTTTGCATCAATGAGGGATCAGTGGAATTATGTGTAATAAATCATTACAATGGTTTAGCATCTTTTGAAAAACTACCGTCACTTCAAAACACTCTTTTGGCACAAAACTTTATCAGCAAATTTATACTAACATAACCCATTATAGATTTATCTTTGTTTTTAACGTTTGTTTATTTTTAGGTTTATTTTATTTACTTCAGGAAAGAGTATGCACTAAAGGGAGAGGGGCAGAGAGAGAATCCCAAGCAGGCTCCACGCTGTCAGCTCAGAGCCCAATGGTGGGGCTCGAACTCACAAACCCATGAGATCATGACCTGAGCCAAAATCAAGAGCTGGATGCTTAACTGATGGAGCCGCCCACAAGCCCTATTTATTTTTTGAGACAGAGAGAATGCATGAGTACTCGAGAGTCGGGGGGAGGCAGAGAGAGAGGGAATCCCAAACAGGCTCTGCACTGTCTGCACAGAGCCAGACACGGGGCTCAAACACATGACCCAGAGATCATGACCTGAGCTGAAACCAAGGGGTGGACACTTAACCTACTGAGCAACGTAGGTACCCCCATTATAGGCACTCATGTTCCTGTTGAAAGCTGTTTTGAATAGAACCCATATGTCATCTCATATATTAGCAGCATTCACCACCCAGCACTACATGGGTGCAGTTTCCATGGTAAGACCAGTCTTGAAAAACGAAAGGTCACTTGATAAAGAGTACTAGTTTCTGTCATCTGTGCTTAGGAAAGAGATTGCTTCCAGCATTCTCGTTTGTACAGAGTATCATTGTGGCCCAAACCAACTATCTGAAGTTTACTTTCCTTGCTATTCCTCCTGACGGAATAGAATCGGAGGCTAGGGAAATATGTGGGCTAGAACACACATCAGAGGCCAGGGAAGGATGGGGACCAGAACCCACCCACATTAGAAGGCCAGTGAAGGATGGAGCTAGAACTCATCCACATCAGAGGCTGGTGAAGGATCGGGACTAGAACCCACCCACATAGAAGGCCAGGGAAGGATCAGTGCTAGAACCCATCCACATGAGAAGGCCAGGGAAGGATGGGGACCAGAACCCACCCACATTAGAAGGCCGGTGAAGGATGGAGCTAGAACTCATCCACATCAGAGGCTGGTGAAGGATCGGGGCTAGAACCCACCCACATAGAAGGCCAGGGAAGGATGGGAGCTAGAACCCACACACATCAGAGGCCAGGAAAGGATGGGGTTTAGAACCCACCCACATGAAAAGGCCAGGGAAGGATGGGATCTAGAACACACCCACATCAGAAGGCCAGGGAAGGATGGGGGCTAGAACCCACACACATTAGAAGGCTGGTGAAGGATGGGGGCTAGAACGCATCCACATCAGAGGCCGGTGAAGGATCGGGGCTTGAACTCACCCACATTAGAGGCCAGGGAAGGATGGGGGCTAGAACACACCCACATCAGTGGCCAAAGAAGGATGGGGGCTAGAACCCACCCACATCAGAGGCCAAGGAAGTATCGGGGCTAGGATGCACCCACATCAGACGCCAGGGAAGGTTGAAAGCAAGAACACACTCACATCCGAGTCCAGGAATCTTTGGTGCCTAGAACCCACCCACATTAGAAGGCCCGGGAAGATGGGGGCTAGAACGCACCCACATTAGGAGGCCAGGGACGAATGGGGACTAGAACGCACCCACATAAGAAGGCCAGGGAAGATGGGGGCTAGAATGCACCCACATCAGAAGGCCAAGGAAGGATGGGGCTAGAATACGCCCACTTCAGAAGACCGAGGAAGAATAGAACACATGCAGCCTTCCACCTGTCAGAGGAAGGAGAGCTAGAAACGTTGCGGCGAACGGCTCCAGTGACATGGGTAGGTGTTGTGACACTTGTAAATGAGGCTCCTTCTCTGTAGTTGCCAGGAGCCGCTCTGAAATTATGGTTTCTGTTTTAGAATTCTTCTCCAGGTGAGAAGCAGAAGATTGAAGTGCCGTGCGAAGCTTGTAATTAAAACGTTAGTCAACCAAAAAGCGAACTAGCGAAACTTAAGTGGAGTAAATATCAATGATATCTTTCTTCTCTTTTTCTAAAATGCCACTTGACTTTCATCGTAAAGAGACAAGACACTCAATTTAATATATATATATGTTTTTAACCCACGGAGTTTAGGCTTGTTTAAGATTTTTTTTAAAGAGTACGTATCTTGTTGATCTTGTAGTTGAGATACACCATGCATACTGTATAATTCACCCTTTTAACGTCCACAGTGCAGTGTTGTATGTCTATTCACAAAGCTATACAGCCATCACCACTGTCTGATTCCAGAACATTTTCATCACCCAAAAAGAAACCTGTTGATTTTAGGTCTTTCTCCTGTCCCACCCCACCCACCACAAGGCCCCCACCAATCTATTTGCTGTCTCTGTGGGTTGGTTGAGTCTAGACATTTTGTATAAACGAGTCATGGGATGCATGGCCTTCTGTGCCTGACTGTTAGAGAAAAGAGAGTCAGTGTCTAAAATGGGATAAGAAGGTCATATTAGAAAACTTCAGGCAATGGCAAGAAATAAAATTTCTGCCATGAGTTTTTTAAGTTCATTTATTGAGAGAGAGTGCACAGGTGAGGGAGGGACAGAGAGAGAGGAAGAGAGAGAGAATCCCACTGTCAGTGCAGAGCCTGTTGCGAGGCTCAAACTCATGAACCTGTGAGATCATGACCTGAGCTAAAATCACGAGTCTGATGTTTAACCTACTGAGCCACCCAAACATCCCTCTGCCATCAGTTTTAAGAGGCTCCCTTCTTGCTTTGAATGAGGGAAATATTCAGTGTGACTTTATCACATGCACTCACTGTCATTCTCCCCCAGGATCTCATGACTACTATAATGAACAAGAGAATACGGCCTCACTGAGTATAGCTGCTTGTTATTAATACTGAGCTGAAGGAAAAATTGTTAGACATACTAGTTTCCTTAGGTCAGGTTGGCCATGTATGAATTTGATCACAGGACACAGCAAGTGGAGAAGAAGCGGAATAGAGTGGTTGACATTCACAGAGGACCTGTCATGCACCTGACGCTTGATGTGCTCACTCATGTAACCCGGAGACAGACAGACCAATGGAACAGAATAGTCAGCAAACAGAACCCCACCCATGGAGTCAGTTGACTGCCAATGAGGGAGCAAAGGCAGTTTCACGGACGATGTATAGTCTTCTCTTGATGAACAGTTAGACGCCGTCATGCAAAACAAACTCAAAGAGCTGGATTCAGACTTTTACAAAAGTGACACTCTTCAAACCCGTCTCAAAATGGAGGATGGACCTAAACGCAAAACACAAAACTATGAAACTTCTACACAGTAACCTAGGAGAAAAATGTAGGTGACCTCGGGTTTGGCAAGACATTTTTAGGTGTAACACCAAAGGCCTGGTCTCTGGAAGAGACAGATTAATAAGTTGGACTTCATGAAAATTGGGAACTGCTCTGTGAAAGATACTTTTAAAAGAATGAAACTCTAAGACCCAGACTGGAGGAAAATATTTGCAAACACATATCTGATAAAGAAATGACATCCAAAACATACAAAGAAGTCTTAAAACTGAATACAGACAACACAAACAGGTCAGTTAGGAATTGGCAAACCCACACACACACACACACACACACACACACAGCCCAGAACAGACTCTTTACCAAAAAAAGATGTCCAGAAGACAAATAAGCATAAGAAAAGAACACCCAATACCTTTTTTGTAGGGAATTAAAAATTTAAATGAGTTGTCTTACAGGCTATCAGAATAGCTACATAAAAAACATGAGAGGACCAATTGGTACTAGTTGCTGGAAAAGACACAGAGAAGCATGAACTTTCATTCAGTGCTGGCAGGAATGCAAAATAGTACGTTTTGAATACGGTTTGTATTTTCTAACAAAGCAAAGCATAGGCTGCCTATAGAGTATGCCAACGACACTCCTAAATATTTATACAACCCATCTTAAAATTATGTCCACAGGAGCGCCCGGGTGGCTCAGTTGGTTAAGCGTCCGACTTCGGCTCAGCTCATGATCTCGCGGTTCATGGGTTTGAGTCCCACGTTGGGCTCTGTGCTCACGGCTCAGATCCTGGAGCCTGCTTCAATTCTGCGTCTCCTTATGTCTCTGCCCCTCCCCCGCTGGTCCTGTGTGTCTCTTTCTCAAAAATAAATAAATTTTAAGAAATATGCCCACACAAAAACCTGCCCCGTAAATGTTTATAGCAGCTTTAGTCATAATCACCAAATACCACAAGTGACCAGGAGGCCCTTCAGTGGGTGAATGGTAAACTAACAGTGGTACATCAAGACAATAGAATGTCACTCAGTATTGAAAAATATAGAGTGAGCTAGCAAGCCAGAAAAACACATGGATGAATCTTAAGTGCATATTGCCAGGTGGAAAAGCCAGTCTGCAAAGGATACATTCTGTATGACTCCACTTATGTGACATTCTGAAAAAGGGAAAATTACAGGGATGGTAAAATATCAGTGCGGTCATTCCAGGAGTAGATGGGATAGTTAAAGCACAGGTATTTATTTGGAAGTGAAAGTGTTTTGTGTGATTCTGTAATTAATGGGACCTACGTGACACGGTGTATTTGATGAAATCAACAGAATTTTAGAGCACAGAGGGTGAATTTTGTTATATGCAACATCTTCCAAAATCATATCGTAGTTGGAAGATTCGGGATAGAAAACAGACTATGACAAAACCTAAGTGTATTGCAAATTTGTGAAACAACCTGACCTTGGAGGAGGGAGGGCAAGTGCGGCAAGTGCTAAGCTCAAGTCTTTTGGAAATGAGTAGAGATTCTAAGGCTAAAAGCAAGAGAAACTGCATTGACTTCCAGTGGATAAAGTGCTATCTCGAAAGGGCACAGGTTAACGATTGTGGTATCGCTCTGTATGTGTACTGGAGTTGAACAATTATGTAAGTGGACGGTGTGGAGTGGGAGCCACACTTCTTTCTCTCTGTTGGAGTGGAGGGCTGCAGGATACCAAGCAGGAAGGCAGGAGAGCCCAGGCAGTATGGATTAAGGTGGAGATACCAGTATACATTCCCATATAGCTAAATACAGGTATGGATGTCGATCAGTGGACACCCCGTAGAGCCAAATACAGGCATAGATGTTGACATGTAGGAATATGTTAGATACTTGTGCCCGAGTTAGTGTACTCAGAAACATTTACGTGAAATTTAAAATATGTGAACTAATCCATAATTACAGCAATCAAAAGAGAGATGGTCTTTGGTACAGTGAGTATCAGGAGAGCAGCACTTGGCAAAGAGAGGAAAATGTCCCATATGGAAACCCACGGAACATTTGCACAGGTGCACACATAGGCAACAGTCACAGAGCTGTATGCTTAAGATGTGTGCATTTTACTGTAAGTGACATCACGCCTCAATTTTTACAAAGCCGATAACCCATTTCATACTGGGGTGAGAGTAAATGGTTTCGTAGCATCTGGACCATCCTACCTCCAAACAGCACATGTTACTGAGGGAAAGCACAGAATTCCTAGCAGATTGTTCAAGGCCAGGCTTATGGCATCCTTGACTGTTGCTGACATGAGGCGAGAGTGGGACCGCAGCCTCCATTTCCCCCCTCCCAAAGCCACCTTGAATATTTGTTATTTTGAGAATTGGCTTCCTTTGCTGGGTGTTGTTTCCATTAACCCTCAGTGTGTTCAAGGCAAGCATGGACTTTCACTTTTCCCCGGTGGGCTTCTGGGCTTCATTTGCTTGTAATCGTGTGCGGGAGTTGGATTATATGCTCCCCGCCTAGCTTCCATTCAGCATTAGCAACTGCTGATGAAGAAATCCCAGCACAATTGTGCGTCTCCGTAGTTTTCACAAAAGTAAGTGAGGCAAAGTCCTCCCCTCTTCATTATGAAAGTTTATTATTGAACTGGCTGCATTCAGATTCAAAATGAGCATCATCACTAGTAGGCCTGAGAGTACCCCGCATATGTTCAGAGAGGACCGCAAGCTGAGTGTGTTAAGTTGTGCACTTGTCTCTTCTTCACTAACAGGGACCAGTGAGTCTGCAGTAACTCACCTCAGCTCGTGCAAAGACGTTTGTGCAGAGCATTCACTCCCTAGGTTCCATGCTTTGGTTTAAAAATAAAATGTCCTTGTAAGAGAACAGAACCAAACAGTAAGGTCCTCGCTTACAAAATAAAAAGTACTGGGGCGCCTGGGTGGCTCAGTCGGCTAAATGTCCGACTTCAGCTCAGGTCACGATCTCGCGGCCAGTGAGTTCGAGCCCCGCATCGGACTCTGTGCTGACAGCTCAGAGCCTGGAGCCTGTTTCGGATTCTGTGTCTCCCTCTCTCTCTGACCCACCCCGTTCATGCTCTATCTCTCTCTGTCTCAAAAATAAATAAACGTTAAAAAATTTTAAAAAAATAAATAAATAAAAAGTACTAACTTCTGGAAAGAATTTCAAATGCCATCTGTAAGTTCCTCAAACACAAACCACTTAGCCAGGGTGAGAGGCAGTGGACTAAGGATGCAGGACTAAATGTTCACGTCTGAGAGTCATTTAAACATCTGGAAGGAATGTCTGGAGTGTGGACTTCACGAAAGGGCAACCTTCTAAAATCTGGAGAGGCAGGGGGAATGATGGTGGGCAACAGTAAAAGGGGGGGGGGGTACTGAAAATGTTACAGCACAGTATGGGCTTTGTCATTCTTTTCCTTTGCTCATGTGGCCCTTATTTTAAAGCCACTCTGTTGACCACAGAAAGTTGAAACAATACATTTTTTACAACTACGTGGAGTGCTATGATATGCAAAGTTCAGATTTTAATCTCATTCTCTTCCTGTTGAGCCAAGCATCGTGGTCTCTGTAGAGTAGGTTCTGAGTTCATTGTTTTTGAGTGATGGGAGTCCCTCATCACTAGCCTGCCTTCAGAGAAGAATGCAAAAGGAAGCGCTGGGCATGTATGGCTTTTCCAACATGCCATCTGTCGCCTACCCCTGCTTTAGGACAAATACAAGATTAATGTCCAAAAGAAAACACTAACTGGCACTTGGTTATTGTTTCTGCCTGTTAGCTGTCAAATCTGTACTCTAAATCTTGTATCGATATAAAACAGAAATGACTGTTAAGAATTCATGGAATGAGCCAGCCAGCCAGCCAGTAGATTCTAACAAAAGTTGACCATTACATAGACGCTTGATAGGGCAAGATGATGTGTATCATTTGAGAGGGATTTTAAAAGTATATTCCAGCACCAGCAAATCCTGACCTATGTACTCTAGAGTATTGACCAAAATCCTTCTCCCTCTGTACACCTTCACCTCCCCCACCCACCTCAAGGGCACACGGCTCTCGACACTTGTCAACTTGAACAACTTCTCTGTTTCTGCTCTGCTCAGTCACTCTTTCGCAGGCCTAGTGACTTTTTTTTTTTTTTAACAATTATTGTTAGAGCAGTTTTTGGCTTATAATAAAACTGAGAGGAAAGTACAGAGATTTCCCACATATCCCTGTGTCCCCACATATGCACAGTCTCCCCCATTGTCAACACCAGTCACCAGAGTGAGACATTTTTTATCAAGGATGAACCTACATTGACACATCATTTTCACCTGGAGTCCATAGTTTAGGGTTCACTCTTGGTGGCGTATGTTCTGTGGTTTTGGACAAATGTGTCATGACGTACATGCGTCATTATACTGTCATACCACACAGAGTGTCTTCACTGCCCTAAAATCCTCTGTGTTCTGCGTGTCCACTCTCCCTCCCCCCACAACTCCTGGAAGTACTGATCTTTTCCCTGTCTCCACAGTTTTGCCTTCTCCAGAATGTCGTCTACTTGAACTCATATAGTATGCAGTCAGCCTTTCAGGCTGACTTCTTTTACTTAGTAATATGCATTTAAATGTCCTCAGTGCTCCTGATGATCTTTTAAAAACATAAACCAGGGGTGCCTGGGTGGCTCAGTCGGTTAAGCATCCGATTTTGTCTCAGGTCATGATCTCACGGCTCATGGGTTCGAGCCCCACGTCTGGCTCTGTGCTGACAGCTCAGAGCCTGGAACCTGCTTCGGATTCTGTGTCTCCATCTCTCTCTGCCCCTCCTCTGCTCATGCTCTGTCTCTCTCTGTCTCAAAAATACATAAAACATTAAAAAAAATTTTAGAAACATAAATCAGATTCTATGACCCCTTTCAATTTTAAATTATTTACTGACCCCCCCATTGAAATCTTCTTAGTATGTCCTTAGAATCTTACAGCATGTTTTCCAGGCTGTCTTGACGTGTCAGAACGACCCTGACACTCTTGGCCATCACAGTATGTCCCGCATCACACACATGTGGGATTTACAAAAATTGCTTGGGCTTCCCCATCTGTGAGATTCTTAACCCAAACACTAAGAGCTTGTTTTTATAAGTCGAATTTATTATACAGTGACCTGTGCATCCAAACAACATATTTGTTATATTTGTATAAATTATGAAACATAAGAACAAAAGGAACCCTTATGAACCCTCCAAACACCTGTGAAACTAAATTTATCTGCATATTCCTCTTTTTTCTTCCCAAGAACAGACACTATACTGAATTTTTGTGCTTTTTACTATCTTGGTTTTTTTTATATATATAGAATTTTATTACATGTTCATTTGTCTCTGAATCGATTTTGTTGGGTAGGCTTTCCAAATCGATTTCATATATTTGCATTGGTTTTGTCGAGGTTCTCTCATGGATAATGAACTGCATCTGTTTTTAGGTGAATGAGTATGTATTCATGTAACCATCACCGTAATGACACGGAGTATGTTCCTATCATCCCAAAATATTATTTCATCGTCCTGTGGAAATAATTGCCCAACATTCCCCTCTTACCTCCAAGAGACTAATGACTGAAAATCCTCATTATCCTTAAGCACTGGAAAATGCAAATTACCATCACAGTGAGATATCAGTACACACGGACCAAAATGATTAGAATTGGAAGAGTGACCACAGCAACTGTTGCTGAAGATTTAGAGTAACCAGACCCCTCACATGGCTGGTGGGGATGTGAAATGTCACAGCCACTTTGCAGAACAACTTGGCATTTTCTTAAAAAGTCACACGCACCACCTGTCATTACCACAGAGCCATTCTCCTCAGAATCGTTTCATCATTTCCCCGAGAAATGATAACCTATGTGTTCACACAAAGGTGCATGCACAAATTTCACGGCAGATTTGTTCGTGATAGACCCAAACCAGAAGTGACAGGTGACTCTAATGTAGAGTAACACAGATCCATTTTCCTTGCTTCTGTGCTTTACAAAAAAATAGTACTCACTCTGCAGTGTTTAGTGAGAATTGTTTTCACTTACTATCAAGTTACGAAGATACTGTATGTTGCCATACATGACTATAGTTCATTTTTTCGGCTTGTCGTGTAGCACTTCACTGGGTACACTGGTAAGATTTGGCCCATGGGTAGTTTTCCAACTCCTGCTTGAAGCTGTTATCTCCCTGCTCGAAGCTGTTATCTCCCTGCTCAGGACCCCAGACTCTAGATACCTGGATAATATACGCTTCTAGAGCCAGGGGCAGCAAACTATAGTCTGTGAGCCAAATCAGGCCCATCGCTTGTTTGATTAAATAACATTTTATTGGGACACAGTGGCATTCATTTGTGTATACATTGTTCTGGCTGTTTTCGTGCTAGAATGGCAGAGCTGAGTAGCTGGCCCCAGAGACCCACGTGCCCTTGCAGGCCGAAACTATTCACTATCTAGCAGTTTACCAGAAAATTTTGTAGAAAACCCCCTGGACCAGAGTACTACAAATGAAGATCTCAACCTAAAAGTCTGAGGTGAGCAGATGTAAGCAAAGAGCCCCTGTAGGATGTTAGCTAGGAAGGAAAAATGAATTATTTAAATTATCCCACACTGAAGCTATTGGAATTGCCCAAACTGAGGCTCCTAGCCACACGGAAGCACATTCTACTGCTCTTAGAATTATGAAAAATGTTTAGCCTGTATAGCCCGGGTGTCAGTGGCTCTGTGACATTCACGCCGTTTATGAGCCAGGAGTGGTCATGGCATCACCTAAAGCTGGTGATCGTTTGGCTTGCCAGCTTGAGGCTGCCCAGAGTTTAGATGAGGTCACAAGACCCCACATAGACCCTCGTCAGTCTTGAGATTGGCATCTGAGAAGAGATCGTGTCCCAGGGTTCTGGCATAAAGATGCACCCTCTAATCATGAGGGGGTCCTGTCCTGGCAGTTGTTCATCTGCGGAAAAGTAACCTGTCCAGACCCTGTTTTTCTGTACCCTAATTTGACACAATCTTTTATTCCTACCGGTGACTGTTCCCATGTTCCAGGACCATCTTCCTGGAAGGGGAAAGGATCCACCTTTGTTAAGGTCTAGGAGGGATTTACTTTCAACTCAGCAAACAGACCTCTTTTATTTCCTCAAACCTTTGAAAGAAGCTATTAGCCAAAGTTATCCTTAAAACACCCCTTTTTCTGTCTTTATAACAAAACCACCTTCAACCTGCTCTCTTTCTGTTGCTCTGAGAGAGGTCCTGTTCTCTAAGAAACTAAGCAGGTGGCATTTTGCCAGGAAAGTCCCCAAATTAGAACCAGCGTGCCCCGAGTTATCCTCAAAGTCACAAACCAACGGTCCTGTGTCTCCAGGGAATTTTTGAGAGGAAATCTTTCCATTCAGAAATCCTTTCCTTAAACATAACCTGAAGAGGTGGCTTCTGAAACAAATACTATTTGGGCAACAAAAAAAGTTTTTAGGTTCTTGTTTTAAAACTGTCTCGTTCTCTGGGGCACCTGGGTGGCTCAGTCGGTGAAGCGTCCAACTTCAGCTCAGGTCGCAATCTCACAGTTTGTGAGCTTGAGCCCCTCATCAGGCTCTATGCTAACAGCTCGGAGCCTGGAGCCTGCTTCGGATTCCATGTCTCCCTCTCTCTCTGCCCCTCCCCTGCTTGCACTCTGTCTCCCTCTATGTCTCAAAAATAAACATTGAAAAAAAAAACATTAAAACAATCTGTGTCTTGGAAAGGACAGCAGGTTGATGTGCCTTCAGTGTTCTCTGAATGTCTGAACAGTATATTGTTCCCAAACACACCACCTTTTTATGGGGGAGGGGGGATCTTGTTCTTGGGGTTTCATGGAATGTTCTCTTTGCAAGGTATAAGAGTGAGGGAGAAAGGTGGAAACTGGAAGCAACAGACTAAAGGCAGGTACCATCAAATTGTTCTGAGTGAGAGAACAGTGTAGCAGTGGGGCCAGGAGGCGGTCCCTCCACGGATCCCTGGTTTTGACACAGGAGAAGAACTCTTATCTGGGCAGAAAGGTCCAGGAACAGGGTTGGAGAGACAGGTTCCCTCAGCAGTCCCCAGCGCCAGGGGCCCACACAGGCCTGCAGGGAGCAGGAACAAGAGGTAATGGCCGATACTATTGAGTGCCTACTGTATACCAAATACTACCCACACATTTGCAATAGGGAAATGGATAAAAACCATGCAGAATTCAGACCCAGACCCTGTTGCCTACTGGCCATTGATTTACCAAACCAGCAAGGGGGAAGGACGCAGAAGTAGTCATCACACGGCAATGAGATGTGCTCAGAGGCGTGACTGAAATATTGCCGGGGAGCTGAACCGTTATCAAGGAGGTCCCGGTTGACAACCACAAGGGTGTGGAGTACCGGTGGATCCCAGCATGGCCCCCAGCAGACCGCAACATCACCACCACCCCCCTACCATGGGCCCCGGCATTGCCCTTCTGGGGACCCGGGGATAGCTCCCTGGGTGGACCCCAGCATCACCCCAAACAGGGAGAAGTGCAAACTTTGGGTTTAGGATTGCAAGGCTGGCATGTCTGACCTTCGTTTTCCAAGGACCGTTTCCTTTCCATCTACCATAAAGGACCACGTAACTAGCTCTCTGTTCTTTTCCCGAAGCCATTTAGTTTATCAGCATGAATTTTTAAGGTTGGAAAAGTTACCTGAAATGTTAAAAGTGCAGTGTCTCTTTTCAGACAACTTCCTGCTGACTTAAAATACCTACAAAGGAGAAGGCTCATACTAATTACGGCTCCCAGTGTGTGGAGTGCCCAAAATGAACGGGAAGAGACATCTTTCTTTAATTGCATAGAGCAGCAACACGGAGGCTCTTTTTGTGACTGAGGACAACAATTAGATACTCTGGTGGCACCAGTGAATAGTACAGGCCCTCCTGATTTTCCTCCAAGTGCCATGCACTGTCCTTCAAAGAATGTAGACGCAGGTGGCAATATTTTCTTCCTAAGCTAGCAAAATAAGGAACGCCCGTGAGCAGTTTAAATTTTTGCTTTCTGAAGAGACATTTGAGCATGCATTCGTGTTTAAAACTTTGTTAAAGGGGCGCCTGGGTGGCGCAGTCGGTTGAGCGTCCGACTTCGGCTCAGGTCACGATCTCGCGGTCCGTGAGTTCGAGCCCCGCGTCGGGCTCTGGGCTGACGGCTCGGAGCCTGGAGCCTGCTTCCGATTCTGTGTCTCCCTCACTCTCTGCCCCTCCCCCGTTCATGCTCTGTCTCTCTCTGTCCCAAAAATAAATACACGTTGAAAAAAAAAATTAAAAAAAAAAACTTTTTTAAAAATTCTTTTTTAAAATTGTTTTTAAAGTTTATTTATTTTGACAGACACACACACAAACACGCAGGTAAGGCAGAAAGAGAGAGAGAGAGAGAGAGAGAGAGAGAGAATCCCAAGCAGGCTTTGCACGGCCAGTGTAGAGCCTAATGCGGGGCTGGAACCCACAAACCATGAGATCGTGACCTGAGCTGAAACCAAGGATAGGATGTTTAACTGACTGAGCCACCCAGCCACCGCAGTTTAAATCTTTTTATTTATTTTTTATTATCATTGCAAACATGTAGATGCCTGATCCTTTGTAGATGAGACTTTGCGGCAACCCATCTCCAAACTTTAGTGGTGGGTTCTGAGTTCCGCTTAATTTTTAATGTTTTATCTTAATAATGCTGCTCCCAGAGTTTCCTTGTAGAATACTGTACTATTTTCCTACTGTTGCTGTAATAGCGTACCACACATTTTAGTTGTAGACAACACAAGTTCAGGATCTTGCAGTGCAGTTGGGCTAAACCTGAGGTGTTGGCAAGGATGTGATCCCCCTGGAGACTTAGGGGAAAATCTAATTTCTTACTTCTTCAACTCCTAGAGCCTACTTGAGTCCCAGCATCCCATGGCTTATGGGTCCCCTTCCAACACTCCACCTCTGGTCCTGCTGTCACGTCTTCTCCTCTGATTCCTCCCCTTCTGCCTCCCTCTTGTGAGGACCTTGTGATGGCACCAGACCCACCTGGGTAGACCGGGATGCTCGCCCCATCTCAAGGTCCTTAACTTAATCACACCTGCAAAGTCCCTTTGGACATGTAAGGTGACATATTGACAGATCCTGGGGATTAGGACGTGGATATATTAGGGGGCCATTACTCCATCTACCCCAACTGAAAACACACACCATAGTCTATGCATAATATATATATATACTATCTATATAACAATGTATGGCTTTAACGTGTGAGAAAATAGATGGTTGACAATTTTTGAAATTATACTAATACGTTTATATTAGTCTGCTCAGACTGCCCATAACAAAATACCTCAGACTGCATTGCTTAAACAACAAATTTATTTCGTCACAATTCTGGGTAGTGGAAAATCCAAGATGGAGATCTGGCATGGTGTCTTTCTGGGTTGCAGATAGCCAGAAATGTCCTCACACGGTCAGGGAGAGACTATTGTCTCTTGCTCTTCTTATAATGACACCAGTGCCATCAGATTAAGAGCCCACCCATGTGACCTCACTTAACCTTTATCACCTCCTCACAGGCCCTGTCTCCAAATACAGTCTCACTGGGGATCAGGCTTCCACATATGAATTTTGGGGGCGCCCCACTTTAGTCCATAGTGGTACTTATATCCACTTAGGTTGGTGCGTACAGAAGTAACTTAACCAAAAAGCTTGAAAAGAATAGATTTTGAAACTGCAAAGCTTAGGAAAGAAATTAATCTAGAAATATGTAGAATTGGAAAAATCTCCACATGAGGAGTGCAGAGGCCACATCTACTGGATCTTTCACCCCACCACTGGTCGTGTGAACCAGTGGCTGCAAAGTAACTGTGTAGTGTGTGAACATATTTTGTTTCGGAATATGGAGGTCGTAGCCCCTGTTCTCCCTTCCATAAAGGGTCGTTTCTGAGAGAAAGGAAGGGAGCTCTCTTGTCCGTAACTCTGAGGTGCTCTTTGAGCATCTGTGGTTTTTGCACATGGTTTCCGTGCCATCCATGGTAGGGGTTAATGGTTAATCAGAAAGTGAAAAGAAAACCAGACTGAAGTTCAGAAATAATTGATAGAAATTTAAGTTTATTGGGTTAACTATTTCCCAATATTTGGGTACTTATATGCTGGTATTTCTCACTGTGCTTAAATCCAGCAAATGTAGTATTTTGGTAAATTTTATCCTAGTTTCATAATAAAAAGAATTAAAACAAAGGAGAAAGTACATGATAATTTGAATCTGGTGCCAATGTCCAGGTACAGCATTTGGAATTCAGACGCCCCATGGCCACCACTGTCACTCACCCAGTGGCAGCTTTCGAAATAGCTGGAAAACAGTTCTAGGCAAATAAACAGTTTCTTGAAGGACGGCCTTTGCAATTCTAAACTTATACAGTGTAATGTCACAGAACATATTTGATTAAAAGTTGGCTGTGTGAATTCTTCTCAACCATTTTACTACGAGTGATGGTTTTAGAAATGTGTATACACATTGTCTTACAAAATGCAGATTTAGATGAGAAGAGAACCTTAAAATGTCATTACGATCTTCGTGAGGAAGGAGCATGATATCCTGTGACAGAGAGCAAGCCTGAGCTCTCTTTCTTTATGGTCCACCATTCCAATCGCTTAGCCTTCTCCACTGTGTGTCAAAACATTTGGCTTTAAATCAGCTTAACCCAAGTAACATTATACTCGTTCAGCAGGCTGGCTTGTCAGCTGCCGGTTTGCTCTATGAGGAACATTTTGGAAATATGATAAAACCTAGAACTTCCCTAAGTCTCTTGAACGTAATCAGGGTCACTAATAGGCTATGTCAGCAAGAGCATAATCTTGGAACCATAATGGAAATGCTGGTTTCCTCTCCCAAAGAATTCTGTAGAAAAATCTCACAAGAGATTCAAGGTTATGTTGCACATATTTCGTGAGGGCTGTGTCAAACCTTGATCTCTTGTCTCTTCTCCAACATCTCACTTATTCTCATTGCTTGAAACATCTAAGGCCAGTCCCCACTAATTTGAGGAGTAAAGGGAAACAAGCCTTACTAATTTTAGTGATATGCCGATAAACTGGCTACCACACTGCTATGGGAAAAAGGAAATAATGAATCTCACTAGCAAAACCGTCCGGTAAACTTCATGGGACACACTATTTCAAGTGAAATATAGCTCTTATATAAAGTATCTGCTAATATTGCCAATCTGCTTTATTTTAGGGGAGAAAAATTACATAAGTTGACATTTATCAGGTTTTTAATAATACAATGCTGTAATTCAAATCTCTTATAAACATCACAGAGCAGTAACAATTTATGGCCTGGTTAAATAGGTATTGTCTTGCAAATTATGGTTACCTTTTGCCCTTGGACATACACTGCCCTATGGAAATGCCTTGATTTCTGCATCTGCCAGCCATAATTCAGTAATTAGATTCCAAGATGCCGTCTACATATTGTAAAGTAGAGTGGTGGGGAGGGTATCGGAAGGTACAATACTTTGTTTGGCTAAAACACGGAAATGTATAGAGACGATAATAAGAAATGGAGACGGTAGCCTTGAGTGAAAGCTTGCTTTCCCCTAAGTGTTCTTGAGTTCTCAGCCATCTCTGGAAGCGTCGTCCCTCTGACACTCACAGGCCAGTGAGGACCACTGCATTGGGGGTTGCGCTGTGGTGTTAAGCCATGAATGGGCCGTCACCACTCACTGCACTGAGGGGAGACGGTGGCTACACTTCCATGAGCTGACGTATACTTCCTCTCAACTCCTTACTGACTCAGGATGAAGTCAAAGTGTGGCACTCTTCCGTTCAAAGCCCACCAGTGACTTCCTGCGTCTCCCAGGACCAAAGTCCAGTCTGCAATGGCCAGTGGGGCTCCAGGTGATGGGCCAATGCCCTACCCCTCACCGTCCCCAACCTCACCTGTGAGGACATGCGTCCTTGTTCACTCAGGCAGCTGTGTGCTCTCTCTTACTGCTTTGTGAACAACCTGAGCTTCCTCCTGCCTCTGAGACTTTCCTCAGGTCCTTCTGCCCAGAGCACCCTCTCCAGACACCCACTTGACTTGCTCCTTAACTTCCCTGGGCTCTGGTCTCAAACGTTGTCATATCAGAAGGGACTTCCCTGACTACACTCTGCAAAACAGACCACTCTCTTCTCTGCTAAGCTGCCTGTCCCTAGATACTCCTTAATTACTGTCCTCAGCTCTACTCACTGTGTGTGTGTGTGTGTGTGTGTGTGTGTGTGTGTGCGCGCGCGCACTTGTGGGAGCACATGGCAAGAATTTCGTTCTCTGCTGCAAGCCCCCGGGCTTAGAGCAGGGCCACTCAGGAAACGGTGCCCAATCACTGTTTTTGAGTGAATGAGTACACAATTGGGTTCATACATAGATGAGAACTGGGAGGTTCTAAGAATCGGAATAAACAAGGGCGTCTACCCTCGGGAAAACAATGCATCCTTGATGAATATGATGCAGTGGCTGACTTTATGTGACCTAAGACCCGCAGGAATTCGTAGGAGTATGTGCCGTTCCCTGACGTCATGCATGGTACAGTAAATAATATTTTAAATACATACATATATAGCTAACTTGCATTAATGAAAGATTAAGGTGTGGGATTTAAAACATGGAAGCCATGGGGAGCCTGGGTGGCGCAGTCGGTTAAGCGTCCGACTTCAGCCAGTTCACGATCTCGCACTCCGTGAGTTCGAGCCCCGCGTCAGGCTCTGGGCTGATGGCTCGGAGCCTGTTTCCGATTCTGTGTCTCCCTCTCTCTCTGCCCCTCTCCCGTTCATGCTCTGTCTCTCTCTGTCCCAAAAATAAATAAACGTTGAAAAAAAAAATTAAAAATAAATAAATAAATAAATAAACAAATAAAACATGGAAGCCAGCCTGAAAAAAACAACTTGCATTGGTGGTCGTAACATATACATACATGTATGTGTATACATATACATGTACGTGTACATATACATATACTTATATACACGTATATACATATCGTATACATACATGTACACACATATGCATATTAATGTACATATATATATCACATACACACACACACATACATAGCCTGTTATGGGCTTCATTGTATCCCCCTAAAATTTATATGTTGATGTCCTATCCTCTAGTATTTCAGAATGTGGTTGCTTTTGGAGATAGAGTAGATAGGGTCTTTAAGAGATCATTAAATTAAAATGAAGTCATTAGGGTGACCCATATGA